>NC_079291.1:57703079-58903079 GCF_023638135.1 Falco biarmicus | reverse complement strand
ATGCTGCCAGCCCAGGAGGGTTTGGGTCCCCTGTAGGTTATGTTCCAGCCCTGTGTTGACATGTCAGATGTGCCAGCATTGCTCAGATGTCATTAGATATCTGCGTTTAGGTGCATGAGTTGAGCCTCATACACCAGAATCTAAATTGTCTCGGTTTTAAAGTTTGAAAAACATCACCAAGAGAAAATTTATACTGAAATCCCAGATCTTCTGTTCTGGGACAGTGGATGGGGAAAGGAGCCATCTCAGCTGGGGTAGGGGGAACCACCGCTCCTTTTCTAACAGGACAGAGGAGACATTTCAAACTCCAGGCGGTCGCTGTGCCCTCAGAGCCCCCTGCGACGCTCGTGTGGGGTGCTCTGTGCCTGGTGGCATTCTGAACATTCCAGAGGTGCAGTCATTTGGTCCACACTTGGAGGCCACAGCAGGAATAAGTTGGCTATGGTGGCCATTTCTGTAGGAAAACCAGAATCTAATCCCGTGTTGTTGGTATTTTACCTAGACCAATTTAAGTCACTGGAGGGGATGTTTAAACTGCATTCTTTGGCCACTGAGTTTGAGAATTCCCTGCTGTGTGGCAGTTGTGGTCTGCGTGTTGCATGTAAGTCCAGGACATCAGTGATGGTAGCAGCTTAAACAATGAAATACTTTCTACTTGTCCTTGCAGATGCTCACTCTGGTTTTTTTTTAAGTTACCTTTTTTTTCATATTGAAGTCTTTTTATATAGATTCCTGTGGCCGTCCACATCAGCACTTTGAAGGTACATGTTCCTCTTCCCTGCTTGGATGGCTGCACTATTACAAGATGATCTGTAGCTGGACTGCATTTAGCAGACCTCTGTGAGGGATGGAGGGAGCCATGGGTGACAGAAAGGCACGCATGCACAGACATATATGCATTGTGTAGGTATGTAAAGAGTTACATATCCATGAGAGGCTGTGTTTGTGTGCATGTGTGGAAGAAGAGGTTGTTTGTTTCCATATTTCACAGGTCCATCATCTTGCAGACCTGACATGGCCAAGCATAAACTTGCTCTTTCTACCCAAGAAAATAGCACCAGTCTCATTCACATCTTGGCACTAGCTGGGCATGTGATTTTGTTGGGGGGAGTTAATTCATCTCCGTCTTTTCTGTAAAGCTGGAGCCAACCTGAAATTATTTTTATTTGAAAAACCTTTCTCTTGAAGTCTGTTTTTTCCAGCACCCTCTGTTAACCTTTCACTTGTCTATGACTGTTGTAGCACAGGTAGCTGGACAAGCCTTTTCTCACTCCATCCACTCTAGTTATTCATGCTTATCTAAGAAAACCCAGCTGTGGCTCTGTTTGAAGCTAACCTCTATGTTGTGAAACTTTGATCTGCTTTTTTAGTGAGTCTACTGCCCTGTGTTTCCTTCTTCCTTGAGGACCAGAGCCAAAACACGTGTGGATTTCCCAGAATAACTCTTGCTTTTATCCCCATGATCTCCTGGAACATTTCCTCTAAGCAAAGCCAAGCTCACTGTCCTCATGCCAAGCTGAGCATGCAAAGCCAACTGTGACAGGCTCCCAGCTGTGGCTGGCTCCCAACTGTGGCAGGCTCTCGTGTGTGAGGATGCTCTCTTTCCCCACAGCCTCTGCTTATAGCAGGTGTGGATGGAAGGACAGGCTACTATGCTGGGCCAGACCCAGCTGCATTATCAGGTGGAGATAACAGTGATAATATTAACCAGCTAAGTCTGCTCTGTGCTAGTAGCTATGCTTATTTTCTTGCAGGTATATGGCATGGTCTTGTAGAACTTTGGTTTCCTCCAAAGTTTCCTATAGTAACATTAAAAGGGATTTGCTACTTTGTTGTGGCCTCAAAGCTCTGGAGAGTGTCTCTGCTGCTCAAATGTCTTCACCACCACAGTTACAGTGTGAAAAATCCCACATCCTTCAGGGCCTTGTGTCGGCCTCATCTTCATATGCTGTTTCTCTGCATGACTTGGCAATGTTTGGCTTCTGCTGAGAAATTCAGAAAATCAACATTAAAGCTGAGAGGCTGCCACTGATGAGGGAATCCATTAGTCAACAAATAAAACCCCTCAAACAGGTATTTTAAAAGGAAACATCAACAACTTGCAAAGCAATACACTCTTTTTCTGGCTTGTGTATGTACATCAATCCCAGCTGATGGCTAGTGTTGAAGCTGGCAGTTTGCATTGCTCTGCAGGATGTGGAGAACACCAGGAGTTCAATCAGTGATTCACTCTCTTTTCTCAGATCATTATGAGCAAAAATGCATCTCCTTCAAAATACAGAGCTGTCTCGCATGCCAAAGTCATCAGTAAGCACCCACACACCTGGTGGGGTTAATGCTGCTCAGTTCCTCTGGAATCTGCTGAAATGGGGTGTTTCATTCAACTGGTTTCCTATTTTATATGGAGGTTTATAGTCTAGTCTGTCACCACAGTCTAAAGCCAGTCCAGGCCAGTTGTGGCTTATCCTCTGTAAATGAAGTTCTCTCTTTAGCTATTTCTTATTGCTATTGTTGGGCCTTACCTTTGGATTTATTTTTCCAGGATCAATTTACCATTTCATAAGTCGAGCAGCTGCAGCCTGGTTTGAATGGGAGGATGAGGTGACAGTGGGACCATTCCTTACATCATCAGTTATCCCAAGCAGAAATCACAAGAAGGGATAAAGCTTCAATGGCTTTGGCCTGCTGAGTCTGCATCTACTTACATTCTTGTGCAGTTTCAAGATCTGAAGCTTTAGAAAAACTACAAGTACTGCAAGACTGACGCATATTCATGAGCTGACAGCAGTGTGAAGATGCATCTTATGATATGGTAATTCTTTGCTTCTCTGGGTTTGTACTGGGAGGTGTCACAGATGGTTGAGGTTGACCTCTGGAGGTCACCTCATCCAACATCTCCTGCTCGAGCAGGGCCACCTAGAGCAGGTAGCCCAGGACCAGGTCCCCCTTAAATTGAATTTTCTTTCAAAATGCAACTTTTGCCTCTAGAACTTGGATTAATCCTTTAAAAATACTGATGAAATCCATTTATCTTTCCAAAGGGAGGTTTGCCAAGAGCACTATTGCATTATCTTTCACATGGGATATTTGCTTTCTTTTGATTTAAATTATATCTATTATCATTTTAAAAGACTGCAAATTGGCTGTAGGAAACCGAGCAGACAGTCATGTTGTAATGAAGTATCTTCCATTCTGGAGAAATTGTATTCAGTCTCAAGTATCCCTCTCATTTATTACATATTGATTTGAAGGGAGAACATTTAACGAAACTGCCAACTGGTTCCGATCTGTTTGACCTGCTTAGATCCAGAGCGACTCCTTAGAAATTGGTGAAATGACATTGATTCAGAAATGCTGCAATTAAATGAGATAATGGATGAGGACTCAGCGGAGAAAGCTAAATGAGAGTGATCTGATCAAATTGGGAAGCTAGCAAAAAAGGTGAACTCAGCAATTTCACGTTTCTTGGGTGGACCATGAGAGTGCTTGGGTGCATACTTGTTTGGGTGTGTTTGCCTGTTGCTTACGGGAGCTGGTGTGTGAGAAATGCATGTCCGAGTATGTGTGTACTGTGGGTGTGGGTGGGAACCCAGGAGTGAGGTTGCTACATAAAAAGGAAACGGTGAGGTGAGTTGATCTGTAAAACCATCGTGGTAAACAAAATGGTTCTTCTAGTTTGCAGAATCAAAGGGCCAGGGGTTGGGTTCAGGTGCTAGAGGCTGGAGAACTCATGGGCTGTGCTTTGGACACCTCCAGCGACACCTTTCCAAGACCAAAGGATGGTTTGAGGACTAATTTACTAGAGGCACTATTTCCCACCATAGTGTCTCTCTCCTTGCACCCTCTTCCATTGCTACCTGAGCAGATTTACAGCCTCCAACACCCATTTGTGTCCTTACATGCCACCCCTGGGCATGCACCCCAACCCCTCGCCTTCTTGCCATGCAAACTCCTCCCTGCTGGGCTGCAGCTCAGCCCACTGCTTTACTTCATATGAATCAAACTGAAGAAACAAACAAAATAATAACCACACCTTGGGGCCATACTTTTGATTTGTTTAGTTTAGTTAAGTAGAGTGTCAGTGGGGCACTGAGCTGTTCTTAAGCCAGCACCTGCCTTATGCTTTATGTGTCTGAGTCTGGCCTCTTTCTTCATCAGAAATGATGTCAGGTAGAGTTGGGAGACTTTGGACACTTCCCTGAGATCTCTGGCCATGCCCTAGGAATGGCCAGGATGCGCAGAGTCATAGGATAGCTGGGCTGGGAAGAATCTCTGGAGGGCTCCAGTTCCCCTGGGGAAGCCAGGCTCAGTGAGAGCAGGATGTGCACTGTCAGGTTTTGAACGTCTCCAGGGATGGAAAATCTGCTGCCTTGCTGGGCAGCCTGCTCCAGGGTTTGAACACGCTCACAGTGGAAAGGTTTTTCCTTATGTTTAAATTGTGCCTGTTGCCTCTTGTCCTGTCAATGGGCACCACCGAGGAGAGTCTGGCTCCGTTTTCTTCACACATATCACTCCCCCGCCCCCCGCCCCCCCCCCCCCTGCCCCCAGCCCTCAGGTATCTGTATACATTAACAAGGTCCCCCCAGAGCTTTCTCTTGTTGAGGCTTAACAGCCCAGCATTCTCAGCAGATGATTAATCTTACCTAACATGTAAAAATGTAATTTCAAGTCTAAACCAGCCACCCTGGACTCCTTTGACTGCAGAGAAACAGACACTGGTGGCACATATTTCAGCTCCCTTACCCTGCAGATCTCGTGTGTGATTCCACTGCCTGTACAGAGCTGCCAAACACCATTTGGGATGCTATCTAATACATTTGCATGGGAATGGCAGGTGTGACACAGGGTTCACAAGAGACCAGCATCCATCTGCAGAGGCAGCTGGAGGCCAGGAGGAATATCTTGGAAGCCCAAACCATGGAAGTTTACATTTGCATGAAAGCAACTGACTCTACTTTAAAGGTGGGAGGCACTTGGCAGATTGAGACAGCTTCATTTGGATGTGCAAATGAAGGAGTCTACGTGTGAGCTAGAGGCAGGATTTAGCTGCTCAATATTTGCAGCTGGAGCAGTTTGAGAGAGATGCCATTGGAAGGAAATCCTAGGGAAGAGTGTGGCAGGTCATGATCAAGCCAGGGTTGAAGCTGACCTCTGAATCCAATCCTGGGTGTCAGGAGGGCTGGGCGAGTGTATGAAGGCAGAGACAACAGAGATAGGGAAAGTGAAAATGCAGGTTACAAAACCTGAACTTCTGCATAGGAAAAATATTCCCCAGTTTTATTACTTGGGACCAGGGATCTTGTGTTAAAGATGTGTTCTGGAAAGGGCTTTATCTCTAGAGGTTATCTGGAATAGCTATAAATAGCGACAATAAAACCAGTCCCTTTGACCCCTCAGAAATGAATGAGAAAGAAGAGCAAGGAAACTTGCCTGGGACACCCTCTGTGTGCCTCCTGATGTTGGATTTAGGAAACCACAGCCCGCCCCAGGGTCGAGGTTCAGAAGGTTACATTGAGGGAGGGGATAGCAGTGTGTGCTCAGCTGGATTTTATGTGTAAGGCTGGCTTAGCCACGGCTGGACAAGGACTCTCAAAGCTGGTGTGAGGATCCCAATGTCACTGGGGAGAACTGGAGCTGCCAGATAAAATCCTGACCTCGTTCATCACAACATCTGTTTCTCATCCCCAAACCTGGCTGTTAGGGCTATGGTGGACTCCAGCATCCTCCCAGCTCCAGCCCCAGCAGCCCCTTGGGGAGCTTTGCAGGCAGCTAAATCCCAAACCAGGCTGTAAACTACCTTCAGTTCTGCCAGGGGCTCCACCAGCCCCGTGCAGCTTTTGGCAATGGGAGTATAAATTTACACTTTAACACTGCAGAGCTGAGCTCAAGTGTAATGGGTCCTGAGGTGACAGAAATACGTATGCCATTAGCAAACAGCAGGTGATGGATTGCCCTTCTATTTTCACTATCAGTTACGTCTGTACAAAGCGAATATAAAAGGTACCAGGGTGCTGGTGCTTTCCCTTCTCTTTGCTCTGTAGCAGCAGGGGAGGACTGGGCTAGTTTTTATTTGACCAAGGTAAATGTGTTCCTTGTTTTCCTTCTTCATTCCTAACAAGCGAGGAACAAACACCCATGTTAGACATGACCGAACAGGGAAAACCTGCTCTTTCCTTGCCTGTGAAGCACAGCAACTTGTAACTCAAAGTCCTGATGAAAAACTAGAACTGTGAAATTGTTGTTAGGAGAAAGCAAAGTTAACCTTGTTTGTGGGTGGTGGAATAGACCCCTCTGCCTTAGCAAGAATGATGCAAAGTGCCATAAGTAGTTTTAACAAATAAACAAGGTATGCTTTCTCTTGCTGGAAACATAGAAAGGATGGAGGAAAAGCAAGTGCCTTCCTTTGAGGGAGTGTGGAATTGAAGCCACACGTGTCTCCTGACATTGCTAGTTTCTTCCTCCTGTAGCATCATCACTAGTTGGGGATCCTGAACAGAACAGAATTGTGATGGGAGGGTATTGACCCCAGTGCTGACAGCACTCATCACCATGTTTCACTTTCATCAGGTCATGATCAACACCACGAGTTTCAAACAGGGGAAACCGAGGCATGGGTGAGAGCCACAGTCATAGGGTTGTGCTGTAGCGAAGGTGGAAAGAGAACCAGCAGCTTTGTTAGGCTGGTCGTTGAGCTACCGAGCAGTAGACCAGATGTCCCTGGTCTGCCTTTTCTCCCCTTTACCCAGGGTGATGGCATTGCCAACACCCTGAGCAACGTGGGCAGCAGCAAAGAGGTGGCTCAAGTCACACCTGAGTTCAGGATGCTACCCCTATGCCCCCAGTTCCTTTACCCCACCGCTGTGCCTCAAACTAAGAGCCCTGATTCCTTCTCACAACTCTTTCCTTCCTTTCCTCTTCTGGCTTCTCTGAGATTGTGATAACTGGGACTGGAGGGCAGTGGAACAGGTCTTGGAGTTTCCATTGCCCACGTGTAATGGAGCTGGGCTCTTGAGGATGGATAATTTCCCTCTTTGGAGGCCTGGGATGAGGCTTAGCTGTAGCAAAGCAAGCTCTCTCCCTGTATTTCACCCTTCAAGGGACAGGACATCCTTGAGATGCCTCGTATCCTGGCATTTTCCTTACACTGCCAGTGGCTTTCAGCTCTGGCAGACCTGTCACTGTCCCTTCATTGTGCCTGTCAGTGCCAAGTGTTGTTTTTGTTTTTAATCCAGGGAAATGTTTAAGCCTGGGTGATCCCTGGAGGGAAGATGTTCTAATTAGCTGCTGTGCATGGTGGGGAGGAAAATAGTATTTTGTTACCTCCCAAAAGAGCAAATCTGAGCTGCCCATCAGCCAGGCACAGCTCTTCTTGTGCCTGCCAGAGGATGGTTTCTGTTTGGTGATGCCAAGGAGCACCCCAGCAAAGTGGTATTGTCTGGACAGCTGGTGACAGGTCTGGCACGGCTGACACCCAAACCAGGGAGCCAAATGTCCACTTTTCTGGGCAAGGTGTGTGATTGTGTTGGGTGAGAAGGAGTCAGTGGTCAAGGGTGCCCGGACACAGCTTTGGCTGCCTGCAGCTTTGTTTTTTTGGTAAGAGAGATAGGTCACTCCTGAGTTAGGTTTAACTTCCTTTGCTAAAAAAATGCAATCTTATGCTGTTTATGGGGAGAAAGAGCCAAGACAGAAAACTTCTGGCTTTCTATTTCTCCATGACACAAGTACTGTCCCCTCTGGAGATAGATCTCTCAGTGTATGTTCTTGATTAGGGTTCCATTGCTAACTAAGTCAGGCTTCTTGGTGTTAAATATTCACTTAAGCTTATCATTACATAATTGTCTTAGGGCAGTAAATACCTCCTGGCACCAAAAATCTGCTGAACCAAGGTGCAGGATTTACAGACACGTTGCATGTTGGAGACCACATAAACCATATAGCATCATCACATCTGTCTGCAGGAACATGTCAGGAAAATTATGTTTTCGGTGTTCTTTGAGTGGCACATTTAGAGCATGGCTGGAAGCAGTGCAAAAGGGAAGAAGATTTTTTGGGGAAAAAAAGAAAAAGGTCAAGCAGCTCAAGCTTAGCTGCCTTGCTCGTGGGCAGGTGAGGCAGATAGGGTAACTCCTTGTGATCAAGGTGAGGATCTGTATAAGAACTGGACCTTGTGACTGGTGGCTTTGCCTTGGTGTAAGGGGGAGGCAGAAGGTCCTTGCCCAGCGCCATTTAATGCCTGTACAGATGAATTCAGAAGGGCCTGGCTGTACTCAGCAGTCCCGGAGTGGCTCCGCACATCAGCAAGCAGGCACACGGGGAGGGAGCTCTCCCGCTTCGGCAGCACTGAAAGGCCCAAGCTAATTCCTCCCAGCGCTGCATTGCCTCTGTCCTTTGACCATTTTGCCCTTCTGGGTCTCTGTTCCCTAAAGTAAAATGGAAATAATGATTTTTAATGTCTGGTTGGTGTCCCTGGGGAAGTCTGCTCTGTCGGTGGGTTGGTGCGTCAGGACCAGTTTGGGCTGTTCTGGCAGGGGCTGTGCACGGGCACTGGTCTCTCGAGCAAATGCAGGGTGACAGAGCTGCACACAAAGTCCCCTGTGGGAACCTGCTCCCCTAACACTGGGGATACAGAATTCAGCGGGATCCAAATGCTGTTTTCTCGCGTGCCATTAGGTGGTGATGGAGAAAGCAGGACAGACACAGTCTGCAGAGTTTCAAGTCAGAAAAATTAGGAATTTCCTTAAACTTCTCACAAAGGAAAGAATCCTTTGATGGCTGCTCAAAGAAAGGAAAAATGGGTTAGGGGAGGGTGATCCCACGTGTGTGGGGAAGGGGGACTGCTGGGGAAGGGGGGGGCAGAACAGCAAAGTGGGTCACTGCCCCCCTGCTCTTGAAATGGGCAGTGAGCATCCGATGGGGAGGACAGAGACCTCAGGTTTTTGGTAGGGGAATTACCGGGGGAGGAGAGGAAGAGGAGTAGAGATGAAGCTCTGCAGATTTTCCCCCGGCACTGCTGACACAGGCAGGGAGGGAGGGTGGGAAGGGGTGGGATGCACCGCTGGAGCGAGATGAAAGGAGGTGTGTGAACCAAGCAGGGCCATGGTGGCTTGATCTTGGGATCAAAACCTTCCTCACTTGAGCTCTCTTAGGGGTTAATGTGTGAAAACTCAGAGTCTGAGAGGAACAGGAAGGGAAAAAAATCAGCCTACTCAGAATAAGCAAACAACCACACGCAAACGTCTCAGCGCTGCTTTGCTCTCCATGGCTTTCATTGACTGTGACGAGCTGGTTTGAAAAATGATAAGTCTGGTCTTCAGCAGCCTCATGGTGTCACATCGCGAGCCCAGGAGAGCTGGTGGGAGCTGGAAACACCCCTATAACATTTGTGTCCTCCTTGGTGTCAGCAGTGAGGGACTAGACCCCGAACACCCTCTTTTTTGCCACTAATCCTACTCCAATGCAGCAACTAATATGCGTGTTGCTTTTCACCTCTTTTTTTCCATCTCATATCTGTGCTGTACACCCAGCAGGGTTAGAGCTCTCTCTCTTGCTAAATGAAGTACATGGAGGGGGGCTGCAGAGACTTGCAAGGACTAGAAGCTCCGAATCGATGGCATTTGGCATATTTTTCTGCAAAACCCCAACCTCCAATAGTGCTTCCTGAGCTACGCTGGTGATGGGTGGGATCAGCAGTGGGATCAAACCAGTGTTATGCCAGTGCAGGAGCTCTGTGCTTCCTAGAAGAAGCCTCCAAGAAAAGCCAGCACCAGCACTGTAGCATGTCCTGCATCCTTGCCTGAGCTTTGAACAATGAGAAATTGAATTAAAGCCTGAAAAGTTCAAATGCTTTAATATGAAACTCTTCTGGTCCTTTGGAGGAGAATTTCCTACTGGATGCTCTTCTTAGCCTCCAGAAGGAAATACTCAGTGGTATATCTCTTGTGTCTTGGGTGCCAGCACACTGTCTTTTCACCTTTCTTCCCCTGCTTAGAGGTTTTATTTCTTGGAGAGGGAATAACAGTCCTTCTCGTCTGGAGGAGCCTGTCTGGTTTCAAGCCTGCACTGTGATTTTTGAAGCTGCTTTGTATAAAAGTGAAGTGCCCTTAGAGCTAGATGATGATACTTAAATCCCAAGACCAAACTGAGCCAGTGAATGGGGCAGAGAAGAATTGGAAGGTATAAAAGATGTTGTCTGAAGATGAGGTGTTGAAAACTCGGGGCACTTGAACTGGAGACAGTACTGATTTTGGTTAGTTTGAACCCAGGAATTGCCCATATTCCGTTTAAATTGATTCTTTCAGAGCACTGTACAATTGTGTGGCCTCTTGTATCAAACCTGGTTCTTGCTTTTTAGAGACGTAGACATTTCTTCTTGGGACAGGCTGGATCTTTCTCCCATAGTGTTGTAAAAGCCATTCGGAGAGCAGCACGATCAACAGAGGTCACACCAAATTACACCAGGCACTCAGGAGACCTTGAGTCCACTGTTGTTTCATTTTTGACACAGTTTTCTTGGATTTCCCCACAGAAACGACAGATGGATGCTTTTGAGAGATTTACCGTAGGCAGAGTTGGAGGTGCATGGGTACGTGTGTGAGTGTGCATATTTGTGTGCAGTGCAGCCTTTGAGAGGCTGCAGTAAATATTAGTCTCAGCAGGGATTTAGCAGCGCCTGCATTAGCCGACCTTGAAGCTAACACCAAGCTGTGGCCATCACCCCATTTTCCTGATCGCTTCTGGAAGTCTTCACGGCTGCGTGAGCAGGAATGGGGCTGCCAGCACATGTCAGTGATAAACACAGCCCTTGTGCTGCTCTGGTGGCCAGGGAAAGCCCAGGCACCACAGATTTTACCGGTTGCCACTGGGTTAATCGAGATTTGTTCACATCTGCATTGCCAGGGCCAGTTTATAGTGCTTCTTCCCAGAGAAAGGACGTAAAGAAACCATGCAGGCAGGTGCAGCACTGCTGCGGTAAGTATGTTCACCACCAGGTTTATTTTTTTTTCTTTTTTATTTTTTTTTCCTCTGTTTTGTAGGCAATCTCTGCAGCATGAAACACAATTGACCTGGTTTCTCTTGAAAGGCATAAAATAGGAATGCAGGCTACCTGGAGTCGTTAAAAAGCCAGTTTTATGTTGTTACAGCACGAGCAACGCTGCTTTAGCCCAGTCTGCATCCTGCTGTAGATGTTCTTAATGACCAGGAACAAAGCTGCTTCACCTAAGGGGAGGTTGTTTAAAGAAAAGTAAATGTTCAGATACTCCAGTGATGACACCCACGTAAATATTTGGATAGGCAGAAGCCTCCCCTGGCAGGGGACTATGCAAAGAATGCCAAATACTCAGTGAAGGGTATAAATGGATGGCAGAGCAGTTCACCAGGTTATTCCTGATGTAAACACAGAAATGTGTTCATAACCCAGCAGCCATGAAAAGATTCGTAGCATTTCAGAAGAGTTTGATCCCCGTGCTTTGGTGCCTCTTCCATGAGCTGAAGGCAGGTCTGGCAGACTGGAGGTGCTGGTGCAACATGTGGACAGTACGAAGCAGGTCGCTGCTTTTTGCCTTCTTACTCCTGCTGAAATTGTGCTTGGCAACCCCCAACCTGTGCGTATTTGTTTAGTAGCTGCCTGTCTGCACCTGCTGCTGTCGGAAAGGAAGAACCTGCCATTTCCCTAAGTCCAGCTCCATTCCCCTTATGTGTTTCTGATTTCCAGATTAAATTCATAAAGGTTTAGTTTTCACTCTTGAATTTTTGCCCTGCTAATGAGCCCACCAGTACCCAGGGTTATCTCCCTGGGTAGGCTCTCACACACCTTGGTCAAGTCTCCTTTAACTTTTCCTTCTGTTAATAGATTCAGGTTTTAAGTTTTGCAAGGACTTTTCTCACGCCTATGAATCATCCTTGTGGTTATCTCCTGTATCTTCTCCACTTTCTGTTTTTCCCTAGGAGTCTTTTAAAAATAGCTGCATCACTGTCCTCTGGCTGCAAATGGTGTCTTTTGGGTAAATGACTTTTTAGAGAGATCAGTGTGTCCATTTGCATCTGCTTGTCCTATTTTTTCCTCTTTCAAATGAAACAGAAAGTGGCCCCGATTGCAATGTGTCCCTGTGATTACTGACATGGTCCTGACTGAGGCAGGACCTCTTAAACATGCAGGCTGTGACACACAGGTTGGAAAAGCCAGGGCGCTCTGGAGGTGCTGGGGAGCCGAAACAAGCTCGTTTTCCCTCTGCATCAGCTGGGATACAGCTCCCAGGATGGACGTTCAGCTCTGCAGATCTGATCCACCCCTCTTGGGGATGTGCAAGAGCTGGTCTTGACTTTCCAGGGGACTGCGCCGAGTTGTGCCCGTCAGTGTGACTGTGGTAGCAGGTGGAGCGTTTTCACTTAGGAGGAAACTCAGAAGCTCCCTTGCTCTGTCTGTTGCTCTCTTTATCACAACCAGCCCAACAGAAGAAATCTAGTGGTTTCACAGATCTGAAGTGCATTGAAAATGTTCAGTTATTTATACTCTAAATGAAGAACAACCGTCATTTTTCTTAGCTCTGTTACCACGGTCTGCAAAAGCCCATCTGATAGGTACTGGGAGATCAAAACAGTTTATTAATGATACAGGTGAAGGAAGGGAACAGCATCAAACCCCAGCCTGACTACGAGCTGCATGTGCCTCGCTAGTTAGTGTGTGTGTGGGCTCGTTCCCTTCTACACCCTCAGCAAACCCAAAGCTGTCACTTCTACACAGCGCACGAGGGGAAAAAAAGGGAGAATGAGCTCTTTAAAACCTCATGGTGATTGACCATAGCTTATGTCCAGGGTACCATGGCTCAGAGGCACTTATTGCTGGTAGGGAAAAAGCAATTGTCCTCAGCATTCCTGGGTCTGGAAATGATTTAGCCTGTCAGACTTTGCTGGAGGCTGGGCGGACTGCTCTTCACTGAGGAGGGTTTGCCTAGCTTTGTAGCTCTGGAGCGGAGCCTGGATTTAGGCTTTCATGACTGGGAATGCCAAAGAAAGGCAAATGGCTGACGAACTGCTCTCTGCAGGGCTCCTCTAATGATATTAAATGGCCATGGCCAAAAGATAAATCTTCATTTCTTCGCTTTCTGGAAAGCCCTGCGACCTACATCACAACCAGGAGCAGCACAAAGGCTTGATGCCAAGTTTCTGCTCTGGGATGAAGAGATGAAGTGGCGCAGAGCCAGTACCAGAAATTTTATCTGTTGTGCCCTCAGCGATGCAGTGTATCTCTGCCCTGTGGTTTTGGGTGATATCCTTTATACCTGCACTGTGCACAGAGCTGTGACAAAGGGTGGATTGTGGTGGTGCTGGGTGACAGCAAGATGTTCTCCTACCGCACCCATGGCTTTGACCTCTGACCACCGGTATCTTTGGGGCATGCTTCCTTCTGAGCCGTGCTCTATACAGAAGTAAATCCGTAATAACAGCCACAGCTCATTTAATTTGGGATATTGCTAGTTATCCTCATGTTAGACTGCATTTACCAGGGATTAGAGGTGGTCTGAGAGGACTGGTGGTGCCTTTTCTGAATTGTCCACTAATCCCTAGGAAGTGTTGTTACCTGGATCCAAGCCACATGTGGTGTGGTGGTACGGAGAGAGATGCTCAGTGTTCCTCCAGCCCTTTGTGTGCAGGACAAGGACCAGCCTGGCTCCATGAGGGTATCTTGGCCAAAACGTGTGCTGGATTTTGGGTCAAGCGTTCTCTGGAATTTTGCCACATACAAGCCAAAGTCAGGCTGCTTCCACCATGGCACAAGGGAGAAGAGGAGCAGGCTGTGGCACAGAGCTGCTTGTTCCTTCTGCTCCCATAGCCAGCCCTCACTCGGGCATTAGCAATGTCTCTGTTGAAATGCTCAGGAGGACTGGGTGCTGTTGAGGTTCCTGAAGCAGGGAGGGGCGATGGTGAGGAGAGTTTGCCCTGGCCCCAGAACTCAGGACATGTTGATTCCTGTTCCTGTGGTACCATGGTTTTCAGAAGCAGCGCGTATCTCTTCCAGCTAAAAGTGTATGCCAAGGAGGGGTGGATAAGTGCTGCAGGCAACTGAAAGCCCTGATGCTGAACTCAGCTCCTGCACTCGCAGGCTGTGGGGTCAGGCAAGGGACACCCTTCCAGGAGACTGCTGGAGAGGTGTCATTTCGGAACTCAGAGCTTTCCAGCCTCAGCCTCCCTCAAGGAAAGGGGAAGGCTCATTTCTCTGGGGTTTCTCTCAGTCTTAGGAGCAATGAGACAAGCGGGAGCTTTTTCAGCATGGTCAGCATTTACAAGCTGCTTCATATCTCAGGCAGCATCAGTTCTGGTTAGCTGCCTTTTCCTTTTTAAGTGGGCTATTTCTTTCTCCCCCTTCTCCCCAGTCTTCAAAGTTACAGTCTCTTTTCGGGATCGCAAGAGGATGTCTGCTTTCTATTTTAAAGTTGCGGTCAGAAAACACAGCTGGAGGAAATGGCTCCAAGACTGCTGTGAAATGGTGCGGTTATGCCATCTGATGGCTGTGCTTCAGCCTTGGTCACATCTTTACATCCGCGGTTGTAAAGATGCAGTCCTCCCCAGAGCACTGCAGCCTGCATGACCAGGGTGCTGCCTGTTGCACAGTGCTAGCAGCTGACCCACCAAGAACATCAACAAGGCATTTGGGGACATACTGCTTAGAGCGAGGAACAGAAACATTTAGATAAACAGATAAGTGTGGGGGTGTTTCAAGCTTTTCTTGCAGTCATGCACGTGTGCTTACAAACGACAATCCTGAAACATGTAACACATCCTCGCAGTGAGCTCACTCAGTGCTTGCAGAGGGACGGTACGCATGCATCAGGCTGATGTCTCTGGGAAGGACCAGGGCTGTCCTTCACTCATGGAAGCTCTCTTCTCCTCTCTTTCCACTCTGTTTTCCAGCACTGTAGTGAATGCCTTCTTTGATGTTCCCCTTAATTTAGGTTAAGACCAGATCTGCCCCTGCAGATGCCCACATGTCATCAAATGGTCTCTGAAAACCCCTCTACTGAGCAGCAGACCACAGTGACAATGTGGGTGATCACTGGAATGTGCTCATGCCTTGACTTACTAGTATAGAAACATCCCGTTTCATTGTAGAGGTCACATAACCTCAGTTTTTGATCGGTCAGGTGAGTACCATACTGCTTTTAGAGAGGGGTGTGTGAAAATAAAGGTTTGAAGTTGGTGAAGGCCTCAGTTACGAGGACTGTAAGGACCTTAAGTGCATCTTACTGCTATTTGCCAGCTTTGGTCAGGTTTTTGAGATCACTGTATTCCAAACACCTCCTCCACGATGGGCTCTGTTACTCCTGCTACACTGCAGCCTGGGGCACAAGAGCAGTGAGAGGTTTCTTGACTGAATTTTCTTGAATACTGTGAAATAACTAAGATGTACACAGGAAATACAACAAAGACTGTGACCATAACACATCGGTGAGAATTTCCTCCTCAAGACTGGTCTTCAGTAAGAAAAGATGTTTTCAGAGAGGGGAAAAATACTTCGTACTGGTGAAAGTAGGTTTGGGAAGGAAAATCCAACCCACATAGGAAACCCAACCCGTGCAGGTTGCACACGGTTCTCTTAAAGGTTAGATTTGATTTTGCAGCAAACACACATTGACTCAGACCACGAAACTGACCCTTCTGTGAGAGGAGATGATGGATGGATATTTCCCCCAGGCCTCCCAAGGCAAGGCAATAGTCACCTTCTTACCGGCCTCATTCCATCTTGACGGAGAGTTGAGGCTGCTCCAGCTTAGCAGTGCGCTTTCCTTAAACTCCCTACTAAACCACCGTAGCTGAGCTAATTCCCTCTGATGTTGCCTGCAGCGCTTTGGGAGGCCCCACACAAGCAGCCACTAGTGGAGTCACCCAAAGCACTGGAGGAAACACGGTGGGGTGGTTTGTGTCGTCTCTCACCAGCACAGCTGGATCTGGAAGGCTTTTTCTTGCATATACTTTTCTGTTTGTCGTTTGCCTATAGCCTGAGGTCTTACGTTTCATCACCAGAGCGTGATGCACACAGCAGAAATCATCTAATTACACCACTGTAATTGCACCATTACAATTACAAAAATTGTAATTTGCAACCCAAATTGCAATTACACCCAATGGTAATTGCAGCAATGCTGGTGTCTTGCAAGCATACTGCATGACCGAAATGGGTATAACCAGCAGCTCAAACAGCTTCTTGTAGGTGTACCACGCTGGCCCTTCTTAATGCACCAAACTATCCGTGCTGGTCAAACTGGTACCATACTGGCCCTTTTCACAACACAGGGGCTGTGTAGGACAAGGTTTCATAGAAGACACATCCACTTCCATCACTGGTTACACTGGTACAAACACTGCATTGCCCAGGCCTTATAATACATTCCAATAATTTTTTTCTTTTCTTTTCTTAGCCCCATTTGAAAAAGAAAAGACTTTCAGTATTTTTTCTTTGGCAGGTTCCACAAACTGAATTGATGTAATTACTCCCCTTGGTACCCTTTGAACCTCTTTCCTTACTCTGCGCACCCCATCATTTGTTTCAGTGTGCAGTGATACAGGGAAAGGGGTGAGGGATGAAGTCAAAAAGCCACTGAAAGCCCTAATTATTGCTTCATCCATATCTATAAAGAATCCTGGTGATATTCAATTTATATAGCACCTTTTATCCTGAATTGTATTACAAATTCCATAAATAAATGCAATATCGTGCTAATGACATCTTAGATCTGTCAAGGATGCAGCCTGAGGCTATGTGACTGCAGGTTTCTCATCAAAATCACTTTGGTCTTTCTCTAAACTTCATCCTGTAACACAGTGCTTCCGAGGCTGTCTTGAGCAAAGGTGGACCTCTGGCTAGCATCAACAGGAGGAATGCTGGCTGGGGCACGAGGCCAGAGGAAAAGGGCTTGGTTACACTGAAGGATTGAGAAAAGATGTTGCAGTGAGAAAGAAATGCCCCAATCAGCCCTTGGGATTAAGCCTGTGCCTCTCAGAGCTGGTGGAAGCAGAAGGGACCTATGAGTCAGGGCTGGCCTGCATCAACAGGGAGGCAATGAGAAGCTGGGGTGTCTGAGAAGCTGGTGGCTGTGAGTGGAGGGCCATGAGAGTGATTATGTGAAGGGTGGGCGGAAACATTAACGTTTTCTGTTTGGATTTAAACCTACCAGCCCCAGAGCTGGAGAACAGGACCTAGCAAGCAACTACAGACGTGCCATCATCTGGGAAGCGAGCGTTGCCCTCACCCGCCAGGTGGCCATAGCGCTCACTGCACAGCAGCCGAGGGGCTGTCACATACCCCAGTGATGGGACCACCTGCAAATTGCCGTAAAGGACAATGTGACAAAGAAATGAGAGAGGCTGAGCTCTAGCTGTGAGAGTTTCTCATTTGAAATGACGGTAGATTAGAAATCAAAATGTTATTGCTGCCGTAAAGTCAGC
Source organism: Falco biarmicus (assembly GCF_023638135.1). NCBI lineage: Eukaryota > Metazoa > Chordata > Aves > Falconiformes > Falconidae > Falco > Falco biarmicus. The sequence continues at coordinate 58,885,637 of NC_079291.1, read as the reverse complement.
TGAGGTGATATGGCTCCCTTGCAGTTTACTCCCTTCATTTAGAGGTGCTCGGACTAACATTCACAGAGGCTGCAGTGATAATAGCAGGAGCTTCTCGGTTATTAGGAGCTCTCGGAAGGATCTTTGTGTGCCAAGCAACTGTGTTAGCATTGCTGGTATGTGTCGGTGGTTGGCCTCTGTTTATGCTGGCATTAACAAGCATTGGGAAGAAAACTGTGTTGTCAAGCACAAGTCAAGCAGAAATAATGGTACTTGCGTTCTTTCATTGCACTCATGAAGTGACAGCATTTCTGGTCTTTAGCATCTATTTTATGTTTATGTGTGACAGCAAAACTCTTGCCTTACAATATCCCAGTCTCCCTGGTAAGAAATTAATTTTGTCTCCTATAAAATTTTTCTTGTTTCTGGGGTTAAGAGCTCATGGTCTGCAGCCTTCACCTCCCCTCTGAATGCAGTCTCTTTCCCAACACATAAAATCTGCCTTCCAAGCCACATCTGGAGTGCAGAGCTCCAGCGCAAGCTTTGCTACCCTGCTCTTTCAGGGAAGCCCCGTGATGTTAAGAGAAACTCAGCTGATGTGAAGCTGAATTTTCAAAGCATGGGTGCCTACCTGTGCTTCATGTCTGTACGGTGTCTTGAAAGAAAGATACGTTCAAGGTTTCGGCAGTTCAGTACATTGCAGGAGACCTGGATTTACTCCCATGTTCTGCTGCTGACTCCCTAAGTGACCTTGGGGGAATCCTGCACTCCCCCTGCACCTCACTTTCCTGTCTATGAAAGCAGAACATGCTCCTCTCAATTTTTCTATCTTATATTTGGGTTAGGAGACTTTTGCAGCAGGAGTTGTCTGTTCCTGTGTCCAGTTCGTGCCTGGATCAGTGAGGCCTTGACCTATGCTGGCATTTGCAGGCAAGTGTCAGTGCATCAGTACCCTCTCTAGGTGACCACAGCAGTGCTGGCTTTCAGCAAGGAGTTTGTGGCTTCGAGGCACAGTCCTGACAGAAGCACACACATCCCTGCAGCTGGCAATGCTGTGGTGACTTACAGGAAAGCATCTTTCAGGTTGAAATTGCTTTGGCCACAGTTGGCTTCTTGCCCTAATCAATAACCCCAAGAAGCACATAATTTTCTATTCCTTTAATTTGTGTTGGCTCCTTATTTCACCTGAAAAATCAAGATGTGTGCACGGCTCTCCTCAGCTATTCATTCCACACTGATATTCTCTGGAGAGTGAACACTAGTATAGCCCTCATTTTGCTTCTGAATATATGTTTGAAATCCATCATGAGCAAGCTCTGCAACCCCTTTTTCTTTTCTCTTCAGCTCCCTGCCTGTGCATATGCCCACACAGCATATACCTCTTAATGCATTTGCTTGATAAGTTTAAAAGACCTCAGTGTAATTGAGTTTTCCCTGCCAGGATTAGTCCAGGAAATCAGAGCTCCCATCCATCCTGCCAAACGAGAAGCATTTATCACGGAGGTAGAAGCTGTGCTGCCTGGTGTCAGGTCATTCCTGACTTTGGTGGCTTATTCCGCGGCGATGTCAGCACGCTCCATTTCTTTGCCAGACGTGAACGTGTTGAGGTGTCCTCCTGGGTGACTTCGGGGTGACAGGGAGAGGCGTTTGACCTTGATGTGTGCTGAACCCAGCGGGGAGGGGGGGGCAGGGGCTTCTGCATGGTGTGGTCCTCCTCAGGGGGCAGAAAGAACGTGTGTGTCCTTCACAGGAGGCTCTGTGCCCAGGGCTGGCCCCTGCGCAGCGGGTGATGTCCTGCCTGCTCAGCGTCTGGTTAGGCTCCCTGCCCGACCTTCCCCCGGCGCTATATGCGGGTCACTCTCCTCCTCCATCCAGGAGCAGAGGGGCACATGAACTTTAAGCCAGGTCCTCACATAATATTTTGAACTTGTAAAGCCGCTTGGGTTAGTAGGTAATGTTTTCTGAAATCTGACAGCTTTATAAGCCCTGAATCAAAGGCTGATGTGCTGGCAGGAAGGTAACTCCCCCCTTTTCTCTCTCCCGCTCTGTTAGTGGTGGCAGCCTTTCCAAACCATCGGTTACACACCTATGGCCTGGTATTTAGCATCAGCTCCTCCTTTGGCATCCAGGGGCCAGTGATCTTCAAGATGCCTCACCAGGCTTGGTGCTGCGCCAAGGCAGGCCAGCTCCTAGGGGCATCCAGCCTCTAGGTAAGCAGAGGATGGCCAGGGCAGAACATCACAGCAATGTGGTCTGTTCTGTTTGCTCTACAGAAATAGGTCTAAAGCCTGTCCCAATCCCAGGTGCCAGCTTGGTTAAGACAGGAATGCTTCTGTAACCAGCGTCGTCCAGTGGCATCGTGTGTCTAGAATGACTTTTGAGTCTTTCCCACCTGATGGGTCAAATATTCACTCACACCTCAGTCAGCAGTCTAGGACGTAGGAGTGGAGTGACATTCACGTTTGCACTTCTGGATTTAAAATGTTTCATCTCAATCATGTTACCATCATTAAGGCTTATAAGAATGAGGTATTTTGACATGCTCATTCCTGCATTCCTATGCCTGAACCGGCCCTAAGAGCATTTAATAGTTTTAATTACGTGATCTGAACAGCGCAACCTTTGTGCTGGGCTCAAGGACAAGCTGCCATCTATCAGCTGAGCACCGGTGACTTGTCACAGGTGAGCTTTCAGCAGGGAGCAAATGTGAAGCGCCTGAAGAGATTAAGACAACTCACATTGGCACAAGCCAAGAATGCGATTAACTGGGGACTGATGGCTTGTTCCATAACTTGTCACCCATTAAAATATTGTATTTATATTCATGCTGATCTACTGCCAGTTGCATTAAAAATAGACCAAGCACTTTGCTTTTAGTCTGCTAGAAAAATATTTTTCATACATTTCAAAAACTTCACTGTGATTCCTTGCTTGGCTTTTAAGTGTACCCAGGCAGCATGTTTTGCCAGAGGTGTCCAGTGCACCCTGAAAGTATCCTCTACACAATGAAACAGAAGTGAGAGGCACTGTTCATCAAAGCCCCCTGATATGCAGACCCCCTCCAGTCAAATGAGTCCCAGTGCAGGGAAGGCAGGTTGTGAAGATACTGGCAGCCTGATGTGGGTGCTGGGGAGCTGGGGGTCAGCCAGCCCACCACAGGCTGCCCCCTTGGCTCTGCATGGGGGGCACAGGCTGGGGCGCAGGAGGCAGGTGCAAAAAGGTTTGCACGGAGCCTCCTCTCGTGCAATTGCCAGCTTGAGCAGCTGGAGTGGACGTGGTGGCTTCTGTGGAGGGTTAGGCTGGGCAACAGATCATTTTCAGCCTCCTTTGGGTCCCGTTGATGGGGAAGCTCTTGGCAAAGAAGGGAAGTAGAGGCTTGCTGAAATGCATCTGCTTCAAAGAGTGGTTTCATCAGTCCTTCTGCAAGCAGCCAGGAGAGGGAAGAGCCATCTGATAAGGGAAGACTTCACTGAGCGTAGATTCTGAAGCTAAGTCCTCACTGTTTCATTAAATCAAAAATAAACACAAAATGTCAGTTAGAAAATCAGTACGGTACCCACAGTCAGGCAGTCCAAGTAGGTGGTGTATCAGGGCCATCTTACTCTCTGCGCGTCCAACCTTTCCTGCCGACACAATAGGGGAAGAACACATTCCATCTAACATCAGATGTTTAAAAGATAGTGGCTAATTTTAAGTTAGTCATCCAGGCTCTTTCTATATCAGTCAAGAGAAGCAGATAGTTCCAGAGGCTAGTTAATTCTCTGATGATATTTGTAGGCAGTTGGGTGGGATTCATACATATATTAGTAGGTTTATGACCTTTAGATAAAATTTAGAGGTTGGGCCCATGAACTGCATGTTTTACAGATGTCTGGCTGGGTACACTACGGTCCTCGTCTTTTAATTTTATCTTTTTCTTTTCTCTGGGGTGTGTGGGGGTTTTTTTTTGGTTGGTTTTTGGTTCATTTTTTTTCCCCCCAGAGCAGCAGTAGCTGCTTGCACTTCTGCTCCTGAGACTGCTGGTTCAGTGTCCTCTTTCATCAGTCATGAGGACATTTGTCACCTGTGCCCTGCTAAAATGTGGTCTGATGTGTTACATGAGCTAATTCCCTTGACTCTGCCTCACAAATCTCTGTTTGTCTTGTTCATTAACATAATTACTTCCCTGCGTTAGCTGACGCCTGTAATAAAAGTCTCTGTTCCTCCTGTTGAAAGCTGTAGAGGTCAATAGCATGGTAATAAAAGTCAACAATATGGGTGACTTAACAAATTACTTTCCCTTCAAGTATTTGGCTGGTTTAGCAGAGCTCCCTTTCCCCAGTGCCCTTGACATCCAGGGAACTCAGGAGTTCCTGTGATAACAGTTTTACTCCGTGTAGAAGGCACTAGAAACTCCTTTGGAGAGCTCACCTGGGTTGTTTGCCTCGTGACAGCTGAGAGCAGATGTGAGGTCAGAGGACACGCTTTTCATTGCATGGGAAAAGATCCATCCCTGAACACAAGAATGACATTCAGTGCTAGAAATGATGCTATGAAGAAAGATAAATTTATTTTTAAGAAGACTTTCTTGTACACTTGCAACTCTGAGTCTTGTAAATTAGTGTATTGACGGGGAATTAATTCTCTTTAAGAAGCAGTTTCCATTCAGAGAATATTTCTGCCCTACTTTGCCTGTTTCTTCCACCCATGGAAATTATTTCAGAACTGGGAAATAGATCTTACAGTAAGACCTCACAAACTCTACCTACCCTGCTGCAGTCAATAGGGGGATTGATTGCTGTCTTTAAAAGTACATCACTGAGAGGAAAATAGTGGGTACTAATGGGCTCTTTAATCTAGACAAGTACACAACACAGCAAGGGGAAATATATTAACAGTGAAGGTGATTCACTTACTAGAGCAAACTCCTAAGGGAATTATTGTTTTCTCTCTCTCTTGAAGTTTGTGATCAGCTCCATTCAGTTGACTGAACAGATGTGTTTAGTGCCTTTTTACATGGTCTGGGGTATGTTAGACATCTGCATGGGGCTGGCAGGACCTATGGGGTACTCAAGGTCTTCTGAAGTGGCAGCTGGACACTTGGTGGGAGAGCCCCATGGGTCTCAAATGGCACTAGAAACTGCTTTTAGGCAACTAGATTATATCCCCAGGCTCTGATCACAGGTTTAGGTGAGACACTGGTACTTTTAGGGAGCAATATGTTTCACCTATTTATATGTCCTTCTTAGGATGAGGTGAATTGCCCCCTTGGCTGGTTTTGTACGGTGTGAGGAGCTCAGACAGAGGCATCTATGACTACTGAGATGGGTGCCACCCAGAAAGCCTAAGGGAAGAGTTGGGATTGAACCCTGACTCTCACATCCATCTCCTTTGCCATCACAAAAGCAGCCTTTACAGAATTGCATGCTGCTTTTATCCTGGCTGGGAAACCGTGGGTGCCTGCCTGCCTCCGCTCTGACTCCCAGGCCACTTGATACCTCCTGCACTAAACAGGCAAATTTCCCTGACTCTGCAATTAGAGCAATTAGGGAAAGCGATGTTTTGAGCTACTGGCAACTCTAAGAATAAAACATTTATTTTGAATCAAAGTGCTCTGATCAAAGTTTGAGAATTAAGATAACAATGGAGCAATTAAGAACATTTTTAAAATTAAAAGCTTGTGTGGGTGGAAATAGCTTCTTTTAAAAATGTCATCAAAACATCTGAACTCCTTAAGAATGGTCCCTTTCCTTTTGTTTTGAAATTGCTCATTTAGGAGAACAACACAGTAAGATGGGTGTGTCATAGGTTGGTACCACCTGCTCCTCTCCACCTTTCTTCTCTGTTCCCAAGAACAAATGTTCCAAATCCCAGTATGGGGTGGGCAGGTCTGTTTCCCAGGCATGGTGGAACTGAGATCAATCCCTGACTGCTGAAATCTCCACCAGCCTACACACAGAAGGGCTTAGAGCACATCTAGGGATGAATGCAAGCAAGAAGTTGTCCGGCAAAGGTTATTCTTTTAGGCTCTCCTTTCGTTCTGAAGATTAAAAAAAATATTAAACAATGGAACACTTACAGGAGCTGAGAACTTACCTAATGGGCTCCAACAGAGTGTGAGTCGTTCCAGTGTGCAGTGCTGCTTTGTGAAAGAAAGAACCTGAGGGTGGAAAACAAAGTTAAATCAAGCCTGGAAAATAGCGCAGATGGCACCTTGCTGCAGGCAGCGAGGTATTTACCGCGAGACATCCTGTCTCAGGTTGATCAAAAAGGCTGTGTGTCACTGACAAGCGAAGTGATTTTCCTGGTACTGGGGAAAGCAATGAACTTTCAGTGAATGCCTCCGAGCATAAGTGCATGCGGAGCGCAGGAGCTGCTCTGACTGCGTAATGAGTCCAGCTGAGGCTGAACCCACCCTGCTGCCCGGCGAGGGGTGCAGGTGTGCCGCCGGTGTCGTCGTGCAGGAGGAAGCGGCTCTTCCTTGATGGGGTGCGATTCAGTCCAGATCAGCTTCTCATGTGATCAAGATGATCTTATAAACCTGTTCCCAAGGTAAAGTAGAAAAAAACCCAAACCAGCCAAGCTCTCTAGGAAACAGTGGATTTCATCGTGCCTTCTGTGAGCGAGGGCTCTGGAGGTAAACCTCAGTGTGGCCTTAGCTCGTGAAGTGCCAGTCGCTTCAGTCATGGATCCGGTGGGATAATCAGGCTCAGATTTGCCAGGAAGGTCATTTGCTTCTCATTAACCTTCAGTTTGTGCTTCTCTTGCTGTAGCCAAACACCCACCCTGGGCACACAGACACGGGTTGCTTCCTTAGCCCCAAGTACAGGGAGTGGGGAAGTTTGATGTTCCCTTCAGAGATGAAGAAGGGTGGTACCTTTCCACTCATCCCAGCCCTGTGGTGCGGGGACACAGCCACGCGGAAGAGGAGGGTCTGGTCCTTTTGTGAGATGCGGTGGGAATGGATAGGGATGTGACTCAGAGCAAGAATTGTATCTTTTAATTTTAGGCATCTAAAAGTCAGCTGACTGCACCTGAGTTGGGGGTCTCCCTATAACCAATAGCCATGAGTAAGCCCTTCCAAAGGGTCCCGTTCAGACTGACCTTTGGCTCTTATTTTAGGGTGAGGCAAATTGCCCTCTGCATGTGCCCATTTCTCTCTATTGGCTATAGAAAGAGACTGGGGTGAGAAGCTCAAGCTTAAGTATCTGCGTTTTAGATGTGTCAGACCCAGAAGGAGGTTCCTACCTTCACCTTCCCCACTGCCATCAGAGCTGCACCTACCCCGGGTCTTCAGGAGAGCGGTAGTTGCTGAGAATCTGGCCCATAGCACATCACGGGATCCAAAATAGCCACTGTATCTTTAATCCTTGGGATCACATAAGCTTGCACATGTCTAGAGAAATCAGCTTATCATAGGGGAGAGCTATGGTGCTGAAAAGGTGCTGACTACCAGCTTTGCCCAGCTGGAGGTGTCCACACTAGAGATGGAATCATAGAATCAAGTTGTAAAAGACCCTTAAAATAATCAAGCTGTGCTGTAAATCTAACACTGCTGAGTCCACCAATGTTGGGTGAACTGAACCCCACCTGGTATAACCTATGGAGCTCCTCCAGGCAGGCCACACCTAGGAAAATAGGGCAGATGGTCTCAAACTCTAACATCATGATGCTGGGCTTTGTACTGCTAAAATGACATCAAACGGGTATCAGCTGCTGTCTTTTCCCCTTGTCTTGCCTGGGAACTCTGAATTTTCATGGTCACATCTGTGGTGCACTGGGTTTCCTTCCTGTGCCTATTTCCGAGAAAACATATCTGTAGCACCCCCGCTAATATGCACTGTTGTTTACCGGTCAAGAAGGGCATGTTGCCTCTAGACCCATAAAGTATTTATTTGAATTCATTTTACATCTCAGCTGTCATCACACAAGTAAATTCCTTTTAGAACTTGCACTGGCTATTGCCAAAGGTCATTTAATTGCACTGATTTATACCAGCAAAACTACAAAAAAATTATCTGTATATATGAGGCATTTTGGAGCACAATTTTGGACAAAGAAGGATCTAGTTCTTATTGGGTCTGCTTAAATGTGTCACTTTGCTCAGGCTGGATTATTTTCCAGGCACAGGAAAAGGGTAACTTTTTGAACTTTCACATTGAGCTTGATAAAAGCAAGATACAGTCTTCCACGAATGATGATAGTGGTTCCTGTGAAAGACAGAGTCTGTCTTGCTTGCTCACTCGCTTTTCTTTATCATTAATTGTGCACATACACATTCAGTCCCCAAAACATAAAAGTCAAGTGATCAAAACATGATGAATGCAATGACAAAGGTTGCCTACCCATCCTGGGGTGGACATTAAAGGTTCACATTCTTTCTGCCCTGTCCTCCTTTTTTCCTTATTTTTCCCATTAGCAGAGATAAAATTGGGAAAGGGGAAAGTGAATGACAGAGAGAGGAAACCAAACATCCAAAATGCTGAATAAGCAGCAACCAGTTCCCTCCTGAGACCTGTAATCAGAAAAGGGTTTAAATTGCCTCCAACCAATCCTCTCCTGCCTGCTGCTTAAAGTGCGTTTGGCCACATGGTGGAAATTGTGATTATACCACTGGAGGCACATCTAACAGTGATGCATATCAACCCAAAATTGCCTTTTTCTGCTGGGAATATGAGATGGGCTTATCCGTCTTAATCAAAATAAATCAAGAGCCTTTGTAAAAAAGGTTTCCAGCCATAGGTCACCAAGTCGCCTTGAAGCTGTAATTTGGGAAGAAAAACGTGATTAAACTTCTTGCAGTTTCTGATCTGGGGGTATGAGGAAGGGTGTTTAAGCCTGTGGAGTTACGCATGGCCTCAATAGGCCTTGAGGCATTTTTATATGTCCCCAGTGGAGACACAATAAAGCTGATTCAGTTACTCCCCTGTTAATTGCATTAGAATTTGGGCCTTGCTGAACCAACGTTATTAACAGTGATCAGAGACTTTGCAGCAGTGGTACCCAGGAGCTAGGAAAGCATCCTGTGCTATCTCTTTGATTGCATCAGGCCGAGATGACAGGGAACTCGGGGCGAATAGGGAGCTGAAGGGATGCTGCACATCACAGCTCTGATACATTATTCAGATATTATGGTATTGGAGCTGAAATTGCACAAAGAAAATGAGACTTCCTTCTAGTAGGGCATCTGTTTAGAGCAGCTGTTCGAGCTGTATTAAGAGAAAAATAACAAGCCTCTGTGGGCCACCGTGGAGACTGAGGCCAAGCAGGGGAAAGCCTCGTGATGTGCTTGCTGGTAAAAAGAGTGCGAGTCTGCCTATCAGCTCTTCACCAAGAAAGCCTCTGGTATGATACCGATCTAGCGGATTCTGAAAGACACACAGTGATGGAGAGATACTGACAAATTGGCTATCCACTGGTTCTGGGAGGGAGCAGGTCGGGAGGTTTTGGGGACTGAAGCTGGAAAGCGTGAAGGACCAGAGGGCAGATGGGGAAAGTCAGGCGCATCAGTGTTCAGCCTGATGATGGAAGAAAAGGATGAGAAGTCAGCCTCTTCACTGAGTGTGGGTGTATCTGGGAGGGGAAACCATGACAGCAGGGCCTGGAGTCACATGGGAACTGTTTCAAAAGCCGTTCAAAGTCCAGGGGTCCCAGTGCTGGTGACCCTGGATGGGAACTCCAGGGCACCCTTTAGGAAGAGGTTCATGCCTCCCACTCTTGGTGGCTGGAGATCTCTGCTGGAGGCCTGTCTTAAAACTGCATTTGACCAGACTCTAAAACTTGCACTGGCTGTTGCCAAAGGTCAATAAATTGCACTGATTTATACCAACAAAACTGCAAAAATTTGTTGGTATATACGAGGCTTGAGTGTCATACGTATATTGGCAGTCTTGGCTCAAGCTGGCTGTGCCAGCGGTACTCTTCCTTCCAGCTCATCCCTGGGCAATGAGATGGGGCTGAATTCTCCTCAGCTTGCTCAGGGTGTAAAACAAACCTCAAATACCCCCTTCTCCCCTACCCTAGTGTCGACCGGGCTTGATCCAGGCTGTCTTTCCTGCAGATGCTCTCTCCCTCACAGCTAGAGAGGGAGAAGTTTCCCCATAAACGGATGGAGCTGCCTGCTCCTGTCTCCCCTGGTAAGGGCAGGGGAGATGGGGTCATGGGTGGGAAGGACCCTGTTCAACCTCTGTGAGGACATTATGGGATCCCATAGTGCAGGATTCACATATCCAGACTCCTCCAGTTGTCCCAGTGTGGAAGTGGCCATGGATTAGATGAGTACCTGGTCATGAACACTGGGAGGGGTCCATACAGGATAATTTGGGGTGGGTTCAACACATTTAATTGCTGGCTAATGGATGAGCACACTATTGCTGTGGCAGGCGCATGGGGAGTCCCTGCAGCCCAGCAGTTACGTGGTGGCTTTTGCAGGTGCCATGTCTCTGTCACTGTCTCCAGGGGTGAACTCCTTGCTGTGAGTGTAGGCTGGTGGGCATCACTAGGGAGAGCATGAAGGCCCCTGAAGAGCATCCCACCATGGGGGAGAGAGCAGTGCCACCTTTCAGCACATCACTCCTCCCTCCTTGTGGGTCCGGTAACATGAATGGTGGAGATGGCTGATCTTCACCCTCTTAGCCCAATGCATTTGCATGTATTTTAATCCCAGGGCTGATTCACTGTTTGAATAGCTGTTTTCTTCCTCCCTTACTGCCCAGCACTCCAGCTCCCTCTGAACCGTGCATTTATCTCTGTTTCGCACAGAGGGGGTTGAGGATGATGTGTAGATACCAGGCGGAGAAGTGTACTGCAAATTCTGGGGACAGTTACTATGATAAATGCATAAAGCTTCCTCAGATGAAAAGTGCTGTCTGTACAGATACTGTCACGGTGATGGATGAGTGCCTTGGCTTGTTCTCCTTCCCATTTGTTGCTGAGGGCCAGGCCCAGAAGGCATTCCCAGCACGGACCAGATATGCTTCCAAGCTCGTGTCTTTGGCTTTGTTAATATTTTTCTGTATCAGCCCCTCTTTTTGTCTGGGCTAGCAACCCTGGTGTCCTTCTAAGTTTACACACATTCCCAGTAGTCATTAAAAATCAAAACCTAAATGCCATTTCACCTGTGATGTTGGCAGTTGCTGAATTACGAAAGTAGTCATGAAAACTGAATGTGTTGAGTGATACCAGAGACTCAGCCTGGTGTCCTGTCCACTTTTCTGGGAGCTGGCTGTTCCAGAAAATAAATTTTAGCTGTTTTATCATTAAGTGCTAGGAAAAGCCCACAGCTGGAGGAGGATGGGCTTTTTGCAACGGCAAGGGTAGGTCATGCTGGGCCAGAGGACAGTCGCCAGCTACCTGAGGTGAAGGAGAAAACCATGAGCAGCAGATCTGAGAGCTCACCTCCCTCTTCTGGGCAATGCACACACAACCACTTTGCATTGCATTGGCACATTTATAGTTTTCTTCATTTCCACTGGCTTCCAGCATGTTGGAGCAACAGAGCTGCCTGTGTTTGGCACAGCTGACCACAGTACTTCTGGTTCTCCAGACTCCACCATGAGATAGTCTAAGGTGGCAGCTCCTCTACTGTTCTGAATGGATCCAAGTGCTGATTACAGCCTATAGAGTGCTTGAAAAGACAGAGAATCTTCAGCCGGGCTCCAACCATCGCTGCTGAAAACACCAGGGAAGCAGCAGATGCAGTGGTGGGTTTTCAAGCTTTCTGGATCTTGCTGCACCCCCAGCCGTGATACAGCAACACGGAGAGTTCAAGCAGCTCCCCAGAGAAAAGAGTCACTCAAGCAAATAGGAAAGAAAGAATGTTTGCTTAAAATGTTAAACATATCCTAATTAGTAAATAAAGTGTAATTGAAATAAGGGCACAAAGAATTCTTACATGGCAGTATTATGCCGCTTATGAATTTTCTATGTGTAATAGGAGAGAAGGCAAAACCCCACCAAATAGATGCAAATAGATGCCAAAGGAAATGAAGCTTCAGATTAAAAATGGCAATTTAGATTAAAATCTTTCTTTGAAGATCCTTTAAAAACAGCAGAGGTGAAATCTTCCTGAACTTACTCAGATTCAGAGACTAAGTTCCCAATGAGCTGGGGTGTTTGCAGGTAGGAACTCGGGCAGGGCCACGGGCTCCTGGCCACAGCAGTAGCGCTGCCGTGGTTGTTGCAAGTACAAAGCGACATTAATCGGTTGGAGACAATTGGATGTTACTAACACCAAGTAACCTTCACCTCTGTAAAGTACATCCATATAACTGTTTATAGCACCAGGTTATCTCATTTGGTATGTCAAGCTGTTAATAATTTATTTGATTCCGCTTTCTGATCAACCGTCAAGGAAAGTCTGTGCCTCAGTTTCCCCTCCTGAACCTTTTGCCCCTTGCAGACCATTTTCTGCTGACATGACTGGAGTCAAGGAGTGTGTGTGTCTATTAGCTCTGATGTTTATTCATGATCTCCTAAAGGCGCTGTGTGTGTTGCTATCTGAAGCTGTGCTGTACTAATAAATATACTACCAATATTAATATACTCCATGCTGGCTATGGAGGAGAACACAGCCTTGCGAGCTGTCCTCCTCCCCAGGGAGCATGAAGCCAGCCTATAACTCTCCATGAAATTTTTTTTTCCTTCATTGTAGTGAGGAAAATCAGAATTGAGCTGGTTTGTAGAAAGAGGCCATGCTGGAAGAAATGGGGTGTTATGGCTGGGGACAGGGACGGAAGACCTAAAAAAAAAATAATATCCATATGTCCTGCTCTTGGCTGGGATAGAGTTAACTTTGTTCCTAGTAGCTGGTACAGTGCTAGGTTTGGGATTTGGTATGAGAATAACGTTGATAACACACTGATGTTTTAGTTGCTGCTGAGCTGTGCTTACTCTAAACCGAGGACTTTTCAGTGTCCCGTGCTCTGCCAGTGAGCAGGGGCACAAGGAGCCGGGAGGGAGCAGAGCCAGGACAGCTGAGCCGGGCTGGCTGGAGGGACATTCCATACCATAGAGTGTCATGCCCAGTATGTAAACTGGGGGGAGATGACTGCGGGGTGGTGGCGATCACTGCTCGGGGACTGGCTGGGCATCGGTCAGCAAATGTATTGCGCATCACTTGTTTTCCTTGGGTTTTATTCATCTCTCTGTTGTCTCCCTTTCAATTACATTCTTCTTCTTCTTATTATTATTATTATTATTATTATTATTCCCGATTACTAAAATGTTCTTAACTCATGGGTTTTACCTTTTCCTGATTCTCCTCCCCATCCCATGGCGGCGGGGGGCAGCGTGGTACCCAGTTGCCAGCTGGGGTTAAGCCATGACCCTGTGTGTTGCCAGATATGGTGGGCACTTCCAAAGCTTTCTTCCACATCTATACGTTTCAACCTGTGTATAACAAGTTGCTTTGTTTTGACATCATTCTACCAACGTGGCATTCCTTTAGTGACACATGATGTGAGCAGGCACAGACCTTGGAGGATATCACAGGCTTTGCCAGGCAGGCAGCACCCAAGTGAGGAGGGCACCTACACCTGGTTTGCCGAGCAGCTGGGCAGTACAGCTGGGGAAAGCCTGGGGGTGTGATTTAGGTCACCGCTGCTTCCCAGGGGGTCACTGGAATCTCAGGGGATGCTCCAGGCTGGGTGGTTGATGCTCTGTGCAGGTGACAAGCTGCAGCAGGAAGAGTGTGAAGGGAAGCAAAGCACTGAAAAAACAACAGGGGCTTCTCAATTAACTTCTCCCACATCATTTTCAGGGATTTTACTCCTACTGTTTCTGACACTGAAAAAAGTCTTTCCACTTTGGACTCTACAACTTATAGCGTTATTATTTATGAGTCTCTATCAGCTGAAGAGAAGCAGATTATGTTTTATTGATGTTCTTCTTTCAGATTAGTCACAGGCTATATAGCACTTGGAGCATTTCCATTCCTCTGCTTTGTCAGAGATTGCAAGGCTAGTAACAGCCCTCCTCATGGCAAAAATTGCTGTAGATTTCCAAAGGGTTTGGTCGGGAGATACTGTCAAGACATTTTCTTTTTAAGAAAAAAACACAAAGACTTTTTGTCCTCTTTTTTTTGATAGTTATCATGACCTGGAAGAAACCGATATATACACACAGAGCTAAAATATAAAGGAAGAAAATAAAAAAAGAAGAAAACAAGCAAACTCACTTTGTCACCGGTCCCTCTTCCCTCCCAATGTACGTGCACGTGCAGTTGTACCACATGGGATCTTTGATTTTATATGTGTAGGGGGATACTCCTTTACCTTTAGTCATGAGAGCTAATGGGCAAAATCAGGGAAAAATGGCACTGGGAGGTGCCCCAGGGCACCTGGGGATTTAAGAACATTTTGGAAAAGCAGTCATAAACTCAGGCTCACCTTGTAGCTGGTCCTTATAAAAGCGGGGCTGCTGCCCCAGCTGTGTTAAGTAATAAATTGTGATTGTGTGAGAAAGCACAGCTCTGTATTCCAAGTGCTCCAATTTAAGAAACTGCTGCATGTCCAATGCACAGAATTATACGCATATTATATGCATGTGTGTTGTGCTTATTAACATGCAGAAAGTAACAGCTTATGCTTTTCTCTCTAGAGTTGTGTTCTCAAAACTCAGCAAACCACACGTGACTGCAGTTGGTAGCTCCAGGCACCCGACTTGTACGGGCAGGAACAGCGTGATCTGGTGGCACATGGGGTATTTCTGCCCTGTAGTTGATGCCCTTGGGTACAGGCACTGTCTGCCAACCCACAGCCATAAGAGAGAAGTAGGTCCATCTCATTTTCCTGGGAAATTAGCAGTACCAAGAACTGCCTCTTTGATATTGCTTTGCAGACTGACAGCAGAAGTTATGCATAGCTACGTGCCTGTAGCTGCCCTAGTTTTTGGCAGCATCAGAAAAACCTGGACAAGAAAGGGGCAGTAGGCTGCTGTGCCTTATCTCAGCCCTGGTTCTTATGCAGGTGAGGTGGGTGGGGGTGAGGGTGGGATTGCTTAGCATCAGCTGAGCTGCACTGAGGGCCCCTGCAGCCTCAGCAGGTGCGTGGCGTGGATGAGAGGTTCCTGCTCAACGTGACTCACTGGGGAAGGTGCTAAATTCGTGGCAGATCTCAACAGCTTTTAAGAGCTGCTGGGCTATAGGTTGGTGTTGGAGGGTAAGCGGGGAGGTGGTGGTAGCTGAAAGGAGCCCAGGTGGGATGGGTACAGCCAGACATCAAACCTTCTTGCTAAGAGTCTGCCTGACCTGATAACATCAGTTTTGACCATTGCTGTTGCAAAGCAGGTAAGAGGCTCTCCAGCTGGAGCCTGGCCATGAGCTCCAGCAGAAGAAAGCTATCCTGAGAGCTGGGAATCTCTCGCATGAGGTTTGGTGTATCTAATCCTGGGCTGTCCCTCTTTCCTCCTGCAGGATGAAGCTATCTTGTCCCTTCTGCTCCAGCCAGCAGCACTAACAAGGCTCTCTGGTGCTCACTGCTTGTTTGTGCTGATCTGTGGAGGCCTGTCAAGTCTCCCATGTGGAATGTGAGCTGACTTTATGCTGACCCACAACAAGGGTGGTGCCTCATGGTGGCCCCCTGGCCCATGAGCCATAGGCAGCTGAGCCAGCAGTGCTGAGGGGGACGGAGGGGCTGGAGAAGGCAGGACCGAAGCTGTGGCGTGGTACAGCTCCTCTCAGCCCTGTGGCCACCGGTATCTCCCTGTGCTTCACCCAACCTGAACAGCTCCCAAACTAGTTCTGTGGTTCTCTAGGTTCTGTGTGCCTCTAGGATGGCCCCTTAGAGAAGGACTCAGCAGCTGTGACCCAGCACCCCTTCCCATCCCCTGCAATTACCTGAGGAGGCAGCCTGCCTTTGTGCTGAGCTGCTGGTAAAATCCCAGTGGATCCTTTGCTGTGTTAAAAGTGGGAGTGTGTGTGAAGTGAACCTGGTTCCAGGGTTTTCCCCGATACACCCAGTGCTGGCTCTGACTTTGATCAGCAAAGGGTAGCCACCACAGGAGGGTGTTTATTTATTTTATTTTGGGTCAGGACTTGAGTGTCTGTGGTGGGCATCTTCAAAAGCTGCGCTAGCCCCAGCTGCTGTGCAGGTAATGATGAGTTGCTCTTTGAAGTTGGGATCTGTCTGCCTGGTGTGTCAAGCCCTGCTGGCACTGAAGATCTTTCCTTTGGGATCAAGGTCTCGTCTGCCCCTGTTAAATTATATGCCAGGCACAAAGCTGCATTCCTCTTAGGCTGAAAACAATACAGACTGCAACAGTCCTGCTGAACAGCTTGGACAAGCCCACAAAACTAAAGGGGAAAGTGGGGCTGAACATTATGTAGGTCACACTCTTGCCTGGCCATAAGTATTATCTTGGAAGAGTAAAAGGGGGAACCCTATTAATGTCTTTTTGCATGAGGTGCTTTGGTGTCTCCCTGGGATGGGGCAAATGGCCAAGCTTCCCGATTGAAAGGTTTTAAGGTTCTGCAGACCTATTACCAGGAGCAGAGGCCATCTGCTTCTCCACTTCTCCTTTCAAAAGCTGTCTGGTTCTCCGGAGCCCTTTTTACACTCACTTGCTTTTTTTCTCCGTAGTTGGAGCTGGCTTAAGCTAAAGCATCTCTTGGAAACCCTTTACTCATTCATGATCGTACAGCCCATCTCCTTGCTGAGCTCGCCCAAGCCACCCTGTAGCAGTATTGCAGCGGAGGTTAGTGGGGTTGTACCTTGTAGGATTTTTATCTGAGTTCCCATAGAACCTTTATCTCTGGAAAGAAGGAAAAGTGCCAGAATTGTGTGACAGACTGTGTCCCAGTCTGAAAATGCTCCAACTCTGAAAATCCAGGTCCACACCCCTGCAGACATAAATGAGCACAACTCCACAGGCTTTGGCAGGGCAACACCAGCTGCCGGCACTGATTTTCACTAATAAGGATATTTGCTTGCCGGGGAAATACATCCGTTTATACCAGTGAAAACCCAAGGTGACTTCCACCTAGCTACTCCGACATGTACCGCTGTGACAGTGGTGTGTGCAGGGCTGTATTATCTCAGGACCTGGCTTTCTGTGCTGCTGTACCCTTCCCAGCTGGCCACGGTGTAATGAACCAGCTTCAGGGCTCACAGGTGAGAGGATTCACTTCAGACCATGCTCACGCTGCAGCTCAGGGTGTTGTCGACAAGAACCACCAGCACTAATTGTTTTATTGTCTTTATTTTCATGGTCTCTGTGCTAAGTAGAGGCAAAACTGCAAATACCTTACTGCAGAAACATGAAGATCTTAATGATGCCACCATATTTTCACTAAAGGGGATGCTCCAATTTCAGTTTTGGAGAAGATGAAGGGTTTGAAGAGTGGCAGAGGAAAGTCACGCTACCCATATAAAGTGAATAACCTATTTGTGATCCTTCAGCCTGCTGGTGTTTCTATAAGGGCAAAATGATTTTGCTACCAGTCAGATATTGGAAACTTTTGTTAAAATCCTTATAAATCTTTAATGCTACTAAAGAGCTCTAGTCAAGCATCCTTAAGGCAGTTGAGCCGCAAGTAACTGTGTTGGGCCCTCCTTTACTGTGAGATTCTTCATTCTTCCTCCACCAGAGCTGCGGGCAAACCCACGGTGCTTTGGTTACTCTGTGTGTTTGACCCAATTACTGTACAGTATCTGTCAGATGAGAGCAGCATATAATACAGACGTGCCTGATCTGGAAGCTAATTAGTGTTTCCTTTGTGACTTGGGAGCGGGGTGAGAAGGAGGTGGGAAGAGGGGGATACAGTGAAGGAAGTATTTCAGGAGCGTGCACTAGTTTTAATTTCAAGCATGACTGCGGTCATTTCTTCCCACAGTTTGATGCTGAACTTGAAAAAATAATCTATCTATATATCTATCTACCTACACACATGTGTGTGCATATAAAAAGAAAGAAATATATCTGGAAAATCGGTGGAGTTTAGAGTGATGGCATATAATTAAAGAAACAATCTGTAGCATAATAGACTAAGCTGCTCTCACTGTCAGTGAAGAGAGCTAATGAACCTTTTATAGACCAGAAAAGAAACAGTGGTGGCAATCTCACTCTCTAGCTGATTTGCACTAGCTAGGGAATGACTTTTAGCCCCAGGCTTGAGAAACGAGTTTTGGGAAGAGCCATAATTTCAGTGTCAGTGCAGCCTGGAGGACATGAAGCACCCTTTACACACTTTGTACGCAAGCTCCTGCTGACCAAGGGTGCCTTAACCCTGATGGATCCCTAGGGCCAAGGGTGCACCATGAAGTATCATCTGTAGATCTGCTGTGTGAGCAGCTCTCAAAACAGGAGGGGTAACAGATTATGTACCAACCCCCTCGGCTTGGTGCTACAAAACTGATTAGTACATGCCCAGAGTTGTGTGACTTGCTGTACTAGCAATATAGAACTGGTTTAGCAAAACTCACTTAGCATTAGTAGCTAAATTTGCTGAAGTTAGGCTGCAAGCTGTGAACTTTCACCTAGATATGTTGAACTTTACCTAGTCAAGTAAAAGAAGGTGGTCCAATCCAGAAGATAAGGATGCTACATGCATTAACAGAAGCTGCGACATTAGAGGTAGGAAAAGAAACAGCCCCCCTAGAGACAATGAAAGGACCCAATGAAGACCGGGAAGACCCGAGACCCTAAGATTATTACTGGTCCGAACTGTTGCATGAGGGGTGGGGAAATTGGATTGTAAAGGGTATAATTGCCCAGGGATGTCTTTGTTTGAGGTCCTCCTTCAGAGGCACCCACCTCAAGCTCCAGTGCTATTAATTAAAAGGACTTTTCTAGAAGAATCTTTTTTTGGCTTATTGATTCAGCAGAAACCTAGAGTGGAAACCCTGTTATGGTGGCTGGCATGTGGAATTCCCATAACACCAGCAAACACACCATGCCCCAGGCTCACTCCCCATATCGGATGGACCATACTCTGCACAGACAATGAATATACGTATATCCCCAGGATATAAGGGACTTACCATGCATATGGTATAGACACAACATATATGTGCTAAAGGGTCATTTATCCAGGATTTCTGTCCAGCTTGGGTCCGTGGGTGACCCACGATGCAGGAGCCGGTAAGTCTGTATTTGCAGGGGACGTGTTAACTAATAAGGGGCTTCCCTGGAGTGATCAAAAAAGACCCAACACCGTGCAAGGGAGCACAGGCTAGGAGAAGTGCTGCCTCTCAGACCAGACGTCAGTCCAGAGCTTTGATGTTTAACAACCATTAAAATGGAAAAAGCCATTTCTCAGAAGGATAATAGCCATTTGGCTGAGTTCTCCGTTGGGCAATTCCACATGGGCTTCTGGCTGCTGTAACGTTTACTGAGGTTTTGAAATTCTCTCTGCTAAACAGAGACAATATTGCAAACACCTTATTGTGGAAATGTCGAGATTTTTGTGATACTAGTATATTTCTCTGAAGTATATTTGTGCTGCATTTCCAGCTCTGGATCATCCTATTTGCTCTGAAAAGCTGTTCTGCTGTAGCTCTGGATGCTGCATGGTTAGGAAATGGTATCTTGTCTGAAAATATTCCTAGGCAGGGAACAGCGTAATGAAAAACTTGGCCATATTTTATGGCAAAAACTTTTTTCCAGAGGAGTCGTTCAGATTTAGAGGCAGCAGAATGCTTATTGCTGGTATTGTCAATTTATTTGTGTAGAAATCAGACAAGCAGCCGTTTTGCAAAGCACTTAAATTGCCCCTTTCCCTGCTTTTCAGAATTAAATCTTTTGGCTTTTTGATTTGAATGGAATTTTGAATTTTAACAGTGACATTTAAGCAAAAAGCCTTTTACTAGAGAATCCCTTAAAGAAAACATTTGAAGCTGAGACTGAAAGTGTTATTTACCTGTAAACAATGTTTTTGAACCATTGATTACCTTTAATATTTTTTTAAATGGAATTAACTTTATCTTTACATTATATTTTTTTCTGTCTGAATTGTGCACAAGCTGGAAAAGCAATGTTCTTGGAGCTCTATTAGTAAGTGTTATGAGAGCCTGTGGGCTGCAACTGATGAAAAGCTACTTTATAAGTAGAACTTCAGATTATTCTGTATACTTAGGAAATGTATTTTTTCCCCTCTGACTTGTGCTACTGCATTGATATGGGAAAGTGGCATATTTTGCTTTAGGTACTAGAAACTTATATTTGAAGATGCAACTATAAATTTGCTTTTTCCTGCTGTTGAAATGAGGAGGGAAAAAAAATAATCTGTGGGGGTTTTTTTTTTCCTGTTCAGGCAGATCTGCCTGGCTTGTCAGAGAAATATGCAAACCCTTTTTGAGGTTTTGTATTCCCTGGAGTCTCCAGATTGGAGGGACTTAGACCTTAAAATGTAATTTTGCTGACATTACTGGCTGTATAATTGCATCTGGAATGGGTTTGTAGCCATGATGCCCACATGGACATAGCCCTTGTTGAGGCAGCTGAGTGTGTTTGTTTTCCAGATGGACACAAGGGACATCCCTTAGTGAAACAGCGAATGGTCCCTGACTCGTGTCACTCCTGACTGTGCCTGGACTATATGAGAAATGCTGGATGGGGAGTTGCCCTGGGCCAAAACTGTAACAAGAGTCTTTCTCAGGGTTTAACAGCACATGGGAGACTGCTAGAGTTTGGTCACTGGTAAAGTTGTTGCTGGAGAGTTGATCCTGTTTTTTTTCTCAGATCAGACTTCTCCAGTGCACCAGCCTGCTCTGGAGGGTTTATCTTTGTAGCTCATGAGGAAAGAAGGATTTGCTTCCAGTGACAGCACAGAACAGAGTCTGGAGAGATCTGGTGTTAAAACCTACCTCTTTCGGGGTCAACAATTAATGTATTTGCTAAATTATATCATGAGTCATTCCATCATCTGTAAATTATGAGAGTGGTAGTTTTGTTTTCTCATCTTCCTTGAGACCTTCAGAACAGGTATCTGGAGGCACCCAAGGCATCCATAAGAGGATGGAAGTTATGATGCTGATGCAATGAGAGACCTGTGTCCTCCTGGAGCAATATTTGGGGCCTGGTGATATACCCTGAAGCATCTCAAATGGCAAGAGACACTTCTGTGCGGGTAGCTGAACTAAGTCTGCTTCTCAAAAGCAGTGATCACGTCCATAACAAGGCTGCCCACAGGTGAGTTTCAGGTATGAACTAAGATACTCCAAGGCTTTTCAAGGCTTGAATTGGAAGGCTGGGCTGGCAAACCATCAGTGGATTAACTCAGTGGGTTTTCTTTTTTTTTTTTTAATACGGCTGATTGCCTGAATACAAGAAGGAAGGGATTGCTCTACACCATTTTCTTTGACAAAGAAGTCACTTGCAAAATTCAGCTTAATTTCAGAGCAGCCCAGATTGATGATTTCATCACAAAATAGTCATGACAATGCATAATCATGGGCTTGAGTATATTTACAAATGAACAAAAGATGAGACCTTTTCTAGTGAATAATAGAGGGCACAGATACATTCAAAATTATTCTGCCTTTCTTTAGATATGTACTTAAAAGAACCATCTTTATTCCAGCTCCTTTAACTTTTTTTTTTCCCCCATAGGAGAATCAGGGTTTTGCCCAGGTTGCTTGAATAAAGAGCTGTTTCTAACACTTGCATATTGATGCCTACAGCATTGCAAATGTAATGTATGCACCTCATTTATATGAATCATTTAAGAGCATAGATCCATAGAAGAACATAGAAAGATTAGCCTCTATATTTGATCCAAGTCCTAATAAGGCCAATGGAGAGACTCATCAGGCATTTCTCCTAGACCATCTCTGCCTTGTAACTGGAAAGGCTACTGCCTACTATGGTTGGACTAGGGTGCAGAAGGTACTGGTTTTGTTCCTGACTTTGACCACTGGGTAGCCTTTAACTAGTTGTGCTGTTCCCTTATGACTCCAGTTTTTCTACCTGAAAAAGAAAACAAATGCTAATGAGTTCCTTGGAAAATGATTTGAGGTGAGTTCCCAACAGATCAGGGTCATTAACTACTCCTTAAAGTGAGGTCATCAAAATTAATGCTTAGGTGGTGGTTAACCCTTGATGGATATAATCAGCTGCTGATAAAACCCAAAGCCACTCCAGGCGGAGGTATTTTAGCTGCCTTGTTCAAAATTAACTTTGCTACCTGCAGGACACAGTATTTTGCTGTAGAAACTTGCTCCAAATTTCATGAAAGATGTCTTTGTGAAAGCACTGGCTCTTCTGCTGATGGCAACGTACAACCTCACAAGCCAATGCAGCCCTCCTGGATTCAATAAAGTAGGTGTTCAGTTATCTCCCACCCTTGCACAGCCTGATTAATTTGGCATTTTGGGAAACTGTCTTCTAGCTTTGGGTTCACGTGGAAATACACCCAGGAAGGAGGGTGGGCAGCATCCCTCTGGGTAAAGCCCTCACCTAAGCTGTGTGAGGCTAAAAGCTTGACTCCAGTCTGAAAACTGCAGGCAGCAAGCTGAATGCCCTCGTGTGGCTTAGTTACCAGGCTTACAGCTGGATGCTTGGTACACGGGTGGAAGTTGATTCATTCTTATAAATATTGGAGTAAAAAATATCAAGGGAAGTTTTAGGCTTTTTTTTTTTTTTTTTTTTTTTAGTGAGCACTTTTATATGGTGCCTCTTGCTGAGACCTAACTAATCACCCAAGGAAAAAATGAGTGCCATTGATTCAGTGAATGAAAATGTAAATAGAGGAAGAGATGTCAGTGATGAATTTGACATCTGCGTTATCTTCCAAAGCATGATTTGTGCTAATTGAGCTAGATGAGAGTTCTCAGTATCTGAGGACAGCAGCAGAGATAATGTTCTCTGTTGCCCATTCAGGAGGATGAGAAAGACTCAGTACAACACTGCAGGACAGGGCTTCTGAGGAGGTGTTTGAATTAGGGGTGCATCCAAGCCAGGAAGCCCACAGAGGACACTGCAGCACCATGTAGATTGACTGAGATGCACCAAATGGCACTGTTGGCCACACAGACGAGTTCTCCATTAACGCAGCATGTTTGAAAGAAGCAGCTTGAACTTGGATGGAGAGCTCTACATCTCATGAGGTGAGTCTGTCAGATAGTCTATCTGGCGTGTTCTATCTATCCAGACAGGTCTGTGGCTACTATCGTGTGACAGGTTTCCCTGTTGTGACCATGCTTGGATCAAAACAAAGCATGAGGAGTCTGCTGAGAGTTTTAAGATTCCACTTGGCAAAAAAGTTCTATTGAGGCGCCAGGGCTGTCATTGCCAAGTTCAGCCAGAGCTCCAATTAGCACCATGCCTGCAGCTGACCTCCATGAACTGTCTGTTTTGATTAAAAATCATCAAAGATAAGTGATCTGGAAGGCTTAAACCAGGGAAATTGCAAGAGAAAGATGCCTGGTATGTAACCATGCAGCCCTGCAACACAGTGTTGCCATTGCTACTAAAAGGCCATAAACTGCACGGAATTTGCAAGATGCAAGGCTTTAGGTGAGAGACTTGTCAGGCTTGCTCTGGCTGAACTTTTCTTGAGCTGTCTGTGGCTTTGTTTTACTTGGTGTAGCTGTGACAGCAATTTCTCTAAGTGACTGGTTGTCTACGGCTAATTAGTTTTACTTTTGTAACCACAGTTTTATATAGACAGCAGTAGTGAGCTGAAAAAAAAACCCAGGAAACTTTTAAACCACACTCAATTAAAGCTCCTTCTCAAAAACCCTGCTCTTCAGTTCCCAAAGCCTTGCTGCACAGCTCAGAGGCATGAGCCTGGGAAGCAGCTCATAAAGGCATCTTTGCTGTCCTGACCTGTCCCCCACAGGGCTGAATCCTCAGTCTGGATGAAAAGTGAATAGTGCACTCCAGGACTGGATGGAGAAAGGGGAAGAGGTTGATGATTTTGGGTGGGATTCATCTGTATCTGTTAAATGACCTTGTTGTCTAGCCCAACCTCATTTGCTAGAGCTCTAAGCTCTTGCTAGAGCCAACAGAGGGATGCAGATGCCTCTGAAGAACTGTTCAGCCACCCCAGCTGGTAGTTTATTGAGTTGGCAGGTAGGCAGTTCTCTCCTCTGGTTCAGAGGTGGCCTGTGAAGTTGGGAGACTTGATGTCTGTTGACATCAACAGACATCATATTGAGAGCTGTGCAGTTGGAGGAGATGAATCCCAGGTTCAGGAACTCAACTTCTTGAACTGGACTTCTAATGTCCTCTTTGCTTGTCCCTGGTGTTGTCATGGGTGAAGAGCTAACCAGCTAAATGCACCAGCAAGGGAGGTCATTTTGGCAGCAAAGCAGGCTGGGTCTGCTAGAAGAGGTCTGGGATGTGGCTGCACCACTTGGAGGATGGAGTCCCACCAGCAAATGAGCTCCTGTGCTGGGGACCCAGTGCCTGGGCCAGCGATAAGGGTCTAAGCAGGCTGTCACCACTCTCAGCACTTGTAGACGTTTGCTATTGCATAGATTTGCTAACACAGCAGATGAAGAGGGTTTTAACATGGTCGGTGATGTCAAAGCATTTTACTGAAGCAATGAAGTGCTTTGCGAGGTCTTGGCTCTACACAGAACCAGACCTGTGCCCAAAACCCCACCTGCTCTCCCCTGGGAAAGGGCACATTTGATTTTCCATTGTCTGTAAAAGCTGTCCTGTGGATAATCTCATTTACATTCCTGCCCTTCATAAAACCCCCATGCCTTGCAATGGATGTGACTGGCTGAAGGAGCAATAACCTTTTCCACTGCTCCAATAAAAGCAAAAAGGCTTTCCAAACTCAGCAGCACAATTTTATCAGCTTCAGGTCTGCCTGGAAATGAGTGGTGAAGCTGCAGCTGCTTCAAAATTTTATCAACAGCACAGAAAAAGGTTGCCAGTGGCCTTTTAAATGTGCTCAGCAGTAGCAGGGAAGAAATGAATGGACGGATCTCTGTGTGTGGTATTCTATTTCCAAAGCAAGGAGGGTATGGCAAAGCTAGGAGATCTCCTGCAGGATGGTCAGGGGGGATTTTGGTATGCTGGCGTTACACCATAATCCTTCTGTGTGTGCCTTGGGACTGAAGGAAGCTGCTTTATCCTAAAAGAAAATTATCTGGTGCAGAAGATAATCTGCTCTTTGGTTGAACCCAGCTTGATCTTGTTTAGCATAAGGACAGACTGCACAGGCACTTTGCCCATTTTTCCAAAGAGTAGACTTCTCAGCAGGAATCAGACCAGGAGCTAAATCCCAAGCAATGGAAATAAGCCAGGGGTCCCTAGATCTGCCACGAGTTTAGTATATAATCTCAAACAATTTTTTACCTTTTCCAAAAGCATTTTCTTAGCAAACACGATGACCTGAAATCTTTCAGTGATGGCTCAGATGCCAGATGTGTGAGGTAGCCACGGCAGGTGGGAAGGAGGTGAGCACTGGGTGCTGTCATTGCCCTCATGGGCTATTTTTCAGTTGCCAACCTGGCACCTGGAGAATTTTTTTGCCAAGTAAAAGCAGCAAATACATGCTCTGGCTGTGGTGCATGCTGCAGCCCTGCACACTTTTCTGCAGTGCCAAGGCTGTATTTGAGCCTTTCTGCTCAGGGGGGACCCACCAAGGTGATGCCCCAGCAGACTGCATGGCACATCACCCTTTCTGCCTAATAGGAATCAAAAGCACATTGTAAAAGGCATCTCCTCACCACAGCCTGGCCCAGGTAGGAGTTGTTAAGACATTGATATGCAGGAGAGTTTGCTCTCTCCTTGCTGAGGAGGTGCAGTGTATTGGCCGAGAGCCCAAAATGAGGAGGAGGGCCTGCCAGCTGTTAGAGGCACTTGAAAAAGAGATCAAAGCATATTAATTCATTGTCCTGCTCTCATTCTCTATTTCCACAGCATCTCAGGATGATGAAAATACTACACCCCCCCATGAACTGTGCAGCAAGCAGCTGCTGGTAACTGCAGAAATTACTCTTTCAGTTGGTGCTTTGCTGAGCCACGACGGAGGCACAGCATGATGGGCAGGTTCGGACGTGGTTCAGCTGACCGAGGGCTTACATCTTGCTCTTTTACTCGTTTGTCAGGTGGCCTTTTGCCATGTCTCTGCACAAGCCTAGGTTTCCCTGCATGTAAAGGAATGGGCTGCAGTCCTGACCTCCCTCAAAGCATGCCTTGTGGCTCCTGGCTGGGCAGCTCTGTGCTGCAGCTCTGTTAAACCTCGTGAGCATCTTCTCAATGGTAAGGATACATCACAGGGCGAATCAAGGACTTTCACTGAAGCCTCACAGCTCCTTCTCCAAAGCATGTTCTGCTATCCTGGCAAAAATAGCCTCTTTTTGTCCAAGTACATTTTTCTGGACTTTTTTCCCCATTTACCTAGCCACTGCAAAAATTACAACAGCGTTAGCACATTGACCTGTGACCCTGCTACAGTAAACCCAGGTCTGCACATAGGATTTAACCACCTAAGTAGCCTGGCTAACGTTTGAGGTTATGTCTATGAAGTGCCAGGGAACATTCCCAGACAATGGAATTGATCATCTATACTGTGAAATTGTTTTGATGCCGCTCTGTGATGCCCTGTGCCTGGGCTAAACGGCATTTTCCCAAAGAATGTCTGGGAGAAGTCAGTGTGGCTTGCTCCTGAGAAACAGCTTGAATGGAGCCTCATATTTTGGAAACTAAGAGTTTAATAAAATAGCAGCGGACCATGCCATGCCAGCAGGCCTCGGTACCAGAGAAGGATCCCAAACCCATTTCACTTATTGCGATAGCTGCAGCCTTATTGTTTATTCCAAGTGCTTTCTGCCCCTCCTTTGCACTGTCAGACCACACGGGGCACATGGGTATGCAGCATATTGCTTACACAGCTGGATGGCATGAACAGCATCCCTCAGCTCTCTTTACAGTTGTCTGCAGTACTACCAGAATAAGTCACAATGAAGAAATCTAACCTTGCATGAAGTAGGGCACCCCCTGCTCTGCATTTAGATTTTATTTTTTTTTTATTCTTTAGCCCAGCTTCTCAGAAACAGGCAGCAAAATCCATGTATTGTTACATGTAGGATTGCTGAACTGATTTGTGGATGTCCTGGTACAGCTTTGAGTCTATATGATACATTTATATGATTAATATTAAATATGACAACAAATAATAAAACAGTTTAGTATGATAATGATTTATTTAATATATGATACATTATATGTCTATGCTTATTTTATATTGATACTTATATTTATTTTTGTATTTATTTAGATTTAGATTTAGACCTAGATCTAGATTTAGATTATCTACTTTTAGCAGCAAATAGTCCACAGCCCCAGGGATCCCAGCCTCGTCCAGCCTGGCAGGCAGTGCAGTAACTCATGCCAGTCTCTGGCAACGCCTCCTTTCTTTTAGGCTCTCCTCAAGGCAGAAGAAGCATGGAAATGAACTGATCTGGCTTGTAGCTCATTTATTCGGTTTTCACCTGGAGGCAGCACTGGGATTGTCAAACTCCCATTTTTTAACTCGGGGTTAAACCCAGGAAAACAGGCTGGGAGACAGAGATGAAATGTTTAGTCGGGTCCTCTGAGTAATGACTTTTAGGGTGACTCATTTAAGGCTGTTAAGTTTGGAAATACTGGCCTTAATGCTTCTGAACCCCAGTTTCTCCTCTCCCTGGACCTGCTTGGTTCAGTCCATGGAGAGACTGTGCTGACGGCATCACTGAGCAGCTCCTCAAATTTCTGTCTGCGTTTCTTACAAATTTCATGCACAAATGCTCTTATTCATTGTGTATTGGCCCAGCACAGACAGGTAACCCTCATATTCTGGCACTGCCTAACTTTTGCAGGTTTGACTTTCTTTAAAAGTGGTTTTGAAATGCAAACATATCAGTGGGTAGTATTTTAGCCTCTGAAAAAGAAGGAGATGCAAAAACAGGACCGCTATCCTGCGACATCAATCACCCTTCAGGCTCTAATCCCTTTTCTGCAGCAGGGCTAGGAATGCAATGAAGAAGCAGATTGCAAGATTAAGGAAGAAAAAGCTGCCCTCGTTACTGGAACTTGCTCAACCCTTGTAGGAACACGTACTCTCTAAAACCATTAGTCTCAAGAGGAAAACTAGGATTGAAAATTAGCCCCTAGTACTGGAAGGGCCCTTTTCACAACCATCTTTCTCTTTTTTAATTTATTGGGTTTTCCCCTCTCTGCTTTAATCATCTGGTTGCCTTTCTTTTAAGCTTCTCCTCTGCTTGTGGGGAAACAGATGCTGAGAGAAAAATCATTTTGCCTGAAAGATTTGGGGTGATTTTTCACCTAGAATAATATCCTTCTTGTCATTTTCTCTTCAGGTGCTGGTGCAAAAGGTCAGTTTGCTGTTGCGTGTATTAGGAAAGGAGAAAACTTCCTAGAGTTAGGGGAGAGCTTAGAATTCAACAGCCTTCCACCAGAAAAAGCCAAAAGACTTAATATATATGTGTCATTTTGGGCTGCTTTTTTCTTTTTTTCCCTCTGTTAGAAGTTCCTAGACTATAGCTTATGCATTCTGAAGGATTTTATAAAAATGTAGATTCATTCTATTGTCTCCCAGACCGAAGAGATCATCAAAAATGATGGTTCCCCTACAGCTGAAAGCTCCTTGACTTGCTGGGATAGCTGGTGCTCAGGAATACCGGTCCAAGGAGTTTTGTCTAAAGTGACTGAAGGTCAAAGAAAATTCCTGAAAGTAAAATCAATTTATTATTATTATTTTTAATTTTTTAATTGATAGTTCTTATTGCTGCTGGGGTTTGTAAGTCAGGGAATGCAAGGCTTACTTTGAGGTATACTTTAGTTGAGGGTGATGGTTATCCAGCCTAGTGAGAAGCTAGAGGCACCATTAAAAAAAAAAAAAAAAAAAAAAAAAAGGCCTGTAAAAAACGAATGGAAAACAATTTCTTGTCCTTTGTACTTACTTAGCTGATACAAAGGGAGAATTAACAAAAATGGTGAATCTAATCCTATTAGCATTTTACTGAAGAAATAACACACTGATGGGGTGGTACCAACAATAAAGGTACCTCTCCCTGCTCTAGAAAAGAGATAAAACTGGTTCTGTCAAGACTATTGGCGGTCAAGAAGAACTAGAAAGGACTGTCATGTGCAAGGCATTTAAATAGGAAACAGGTAGAATTGGGACATCCCTTCACAGGACAGGAGGTTGGATGTCAGCCCAATTTCTGTTAGTCAAAGATACAAAAATATCAAAATTACAGAGATAAGAGTGACACTGAACCCTGCACTGAGAAGGAAAAGATGAATTTCAGTAATAAAGTTTTTAGAGATGTTTAGTGCAACACCTATTCTGAGGTGTTGAAGAACAGGAGGACTTTTACATTTCTGATGTTGTTTTTTGGAAACTGGTGCATCTATTTGTTTTCTCTGAGAAAGTACATCCAGAGTGTGCACCTTTGGCAAAGTCAGGAATGGGTGTGTTGATGTGTACGTGCTGCTGAGCACGAACGCTACAGTCTATGTTCGTGCTGACAGCTGACATACCCGCATGTGGAGTGAAAGCTCCTTTTGATGAAGCGCCATAAAATCAGATTGGAGTGGTAGGACTCATTGCAACAGAGCTCCTCCTCCACTTGTCAAGATCTCCTTTCTCCACCTTAATTCACCTTCTAGTCAGAGGAAACATTCACTATTGGATGCTTTTATTTCCATAAAACTCAATCATGTAGTCCATTTCAGTGAAAAGGATGGCTGTGCATGTCTCTGTGTGCCTAGATCATCCCAGTGTCCATCGATCAGAAGGCTTTTTTATTAATGGATGTAAAATGAATTAATAATGAAGCCTTCAAATGCACCTTTGCACTGTCCCAGCAGCAAGAACCCCGTGTTGCGCAGTCTGAGCCAAGTATTGCCCAGAGTTCAGAGCAATTAAAAAAACCCAAACAAACCTAAAACCTACCCTATAAAAAGCTATCTGATATGCTTACACATTAGGTCATATTTAAGCAAGCTGCCATGACTTAGACAAACGGTCTCGTTTGCCCACGTTTGCCCAGAACAACACTGCTCTGGCCAGCCAGCAGGAATGTTCCATCATGGGGGTGACTGGAACAGGACAGATAAAAATAGCTTCTTTGCTGCAAACACGGGCCCACTCACTTATCTCAGAGGTGGATGGTGGTCTGTGAATGCTCTTCACGGCCCCTGTTTCTCTGTCTTTTTGCTTGGTAGACAAATATCTAATATTTCCCAAAGATGCTGTGGAAAGGTGCCCTGGGGCAGGGTGATAACTGCTGCAAGAGCCCAGAGCAGAGTCGGGGGGATGAGTTAAAAGAGGGACAAAAAAATGGTGAAGCAAAGATGGCCTTTTATAGCTTTGATTGTGAGCTCGCTCTGTACTTTAATTTTAATTCTTTTTTTTCCCATTAGATTTCAAGCATAATTCAGCCATTGCTTGCTACCACTGGGTCAAGACCTTAACCGTGACACCCTTTGAATTTCTGCATGATCTGGAAGTTGCCACCAATCACCGGGAAACTGGGAAATATCTAAATCTCAAGTGTCTGACTTTCAGTTGGCTTTTTTGGGGGTGTGTTTGTGGAAATGTTCTTTGAAGGTACTATGAAATACGTAATTTTTTCTGCAGAATCTATGAGGACACAAGCTGTCCTAGCCCGTTTCTCTCAAGGGTGGGGAATGAGCCCCTGACCCTTGCATTTAGCAGTGCAGACATGAGCATGCTGATGAGGGCACTGGTGAGGTTGCATGGTCAGCTGCTTCTTGAGCAGGAGCATGTTTCTCCATCTGTGCTTCCCTCTGACATCCCATAGCTTTGTGGACACCACACAATTATGCCCTGTGATGGTTTTTTTCAGTCCAGAGCTGGTTTGGAGAAGCAGCATCATCACTCATGTGGGTTGCTGCAAGGCAGAGGGGCAGCAGGGAAAGGCAAAGCCGGACTATAGCCATTTTTGCTATCGAAAAGACATCTGCTGCTTGAGGTGACTGACCCTTTTGCATCCTATGTTCCTTGACAGTGTGAGGGACTGAGCCAGGAGAAAAACTTCCAGCAACAAACCTTTCATCTGTTGCATGGAAGTCCTCATCTGGCTTTGGTGTTTTGAGTGCAATGGCTCAACTATGCAAGGTCACCATCCTGAGAGCAGCCACTTCCCTCCCCCTCCCACTGCCTCCTGCGTTTATGGGCAGTGACGTAATGTGCAAGAGTGTTTACATCCTCCTTAAGAGTAACCGTCTACAGAAAATAAAACAGGAAAAAATGCAACTCTAGCACTGTCACTTCAGTTCTTTGATAACCATATGCAAGGAAATAAAATTAATATATTCCCAGGTTACTCGCCAGCTGCAGTTCAACTTGAACTGAGGGAGAGGGGGTCTCAAAACCATGTTGAAATGGCAGGTGGCAGTGGCTAACCATTCCCTGTTCCACCAGAGGCAAGCAGCACTTGTTATTAGTTGCCTTTTCCAGACAGTCATTCGGAAGGTGCAGGAGCAAGTGGTTTGAGCCTTAGTGAAGAAGCTGAAGGCAGAACCTTCATGTCCAGGAAGATGGAGGCAATGGAGAAGGTGGAGGAAATCAGTCGGTGTGTGGACATCCTAAAAGCCATAGATCTTGGCTGTATCTTCAGCTATGGTCCTGTTTCTCCCACAGTGGCAGCTTTATCCAGAGTTTGACGTAAATTTTTTTCTGTTTGGAAGCTTGGAAACCGTAGTGTTGTCCTTGGGCTGTACTGCCTTGTCCCTTGTCACTACCAGTAAATTATGATTCAGATCAATATATTCTGTACCCACGTAAAAAAGACTCCTTTTTATGTAGTGCTCACAGTCACGATAAATCACATCACGCAACAGCAGGTGGATTGTCCTGGCTTGTCATTACACATTGCCATTGCTGACATGTCCAGCTGAGATAATCCGAGTAAACCCTTTGTATTCAAAGCAAGAAATAGGCACTTTGGGTGAGATTTTCAGCTGCCTAAACACAGGCTTGAAGAGTCATAGTAGATGCTGTGAGGTTTTCTTCCCCGAGTACAGCTGTCCTTACAGAGCGATGTGTATGTGATGTAAGTCGCGCGTTACCTCTGTTCCCTTGTAGATGTCTGCAACACTTTGGGGGCCTCATGTGGCGTTAGACACAATGGAGTCCTATTAATGTATAATTAATCTGATGTAATTTAGCTGCCTGCTTGAGATGAAATGATTATATTGCTGGTGCATTGCTTAACGTTGACCAGATCTCCAGTGACTATAAAGAGAACTTCACTATAAAAGTGCAATCGGGGAAATCAAAACAACATAATCCCAGCTTCAATAGATTAATAGTAATGTTGAAATTTGGCCCTGGGAATTTTGTCGGTCATAGCCAGTTTCACAGACCCTGAGCCACGTTGCTTCTTTTTTTGGTGGCCATGAAATTCATATGTGAATAAGTGCCCCCCTATAACTCTATATCTGAGGACAGAGTTAGTAGAGAGAAACACACATCTCTTGTCACATGTGCAGAAGGAAAAATGGAACAAGCAAAGGTCTGATTTGTTATTGCTCCCATCTGGAGGGTAAACCTGACATTTCTATCTGCCAATAGCAATTTATTGTGAAGCAAACCCACAGGGAAGGTTTCTTCATGCTAAATCAACCAGCAAAAGAAATGAACCTTATGTTACAACCGAATAAGAAACTTAATCACAGTCTACATGTCTGGGTGCATAAGTAATTTAAATACATGCAGCTGCAATTTCAATATATTAAACCAAAACCTCCCAAACAGCCCCGTGCAAAAGAAAAACTAACACTCCGTTAGTAAAGAAATGGAATATATTCAAGTGCAGTTTTGTTCTCATATGATCTTTGGGGAGAGAAAGAACTTTTTATGACCTACAAGGAAAATTACTATGTTAATGATCATCTGGTGGTTCTTCTATCCCAGCTAATATCTCTTTACTGGAGCCATGGTCAAACTCACTCTCTGCTGAACCCACGTTGCCCAAAACATTATTCTAAAGAGTGTTGTCAATGAGGCAAGGTCAGGAGTTTTAGGTATATTATTATATATATAGGAGGTAGCAAATGTTTTCTTTACTTCTTTGAAAAGCTCTGAATTTGTATTTTACTTACAAATGGTAACCTTCCCTGAGTGCTAATGTAGTAAGGGTAATTATGTAATAAAAAAATAATAAATAAAAAAATAAAAAAATTTGGTAATAAAAAAAAAAAGGACAAGCAGCAATGTTCTTTCTGCTTGTAAGTATAGTTTTATATTATAATACTCAAGGTTTTCATACTGGGTGGTCACCAAAAAATTCTTATTACAAAAATTTCTATTCAGTATTAATATAGAACATAGCCAAACAACAATTTTGGTTTTTAAGGGAAGAATATTGGGTATACCGTGAGGCTTACAGGTGCGTCTTTCAAGCAAAACTGTAAATATTGCTGTTTCCTCCTCCAGCTTTGATTTGAAATGAGTTTGTGTAGCGTCTTCCTCTTCATCATCGTATCTTTTTATTGGCATTTCCTCCCACAATACACATTTTCATTCACAAGAGCTTGTTACTAATTTTTGTGTTAACTGATTTGACAGGAACTAGACCCGCTGTGTCTCAGAGGGTCAAGGGCAGCTTTGGATGCTGGTGATCCATCCGTTCATTGAACGTCCAGGTTCCCCTTGGCAACGTCTCTGTAGCCATCACCTTAGACCTTTGCAGTTCACA
Organism: Falco biarmicus; assembly: GCF_023638135.1. NCBI lineage: Eukaryota > Metazoa > Chordata > Aves > Falconiformes > Falconidae > Falco > Falco biarmicus. The sequence continues at coordinate 58,852,050 of NC_079291.1, read as the reverse complement.
TCCATTGGGAATTTCTAAACCCTTCTTTACAGTTTGCGTGCAATGCATGCTGGGAGGGGGGGGGGGCTTTGCATGGTGGGACATTTTGTCCCTTTCAAAGAGAAGAATTGGTATTCCACTGTCTGCTCTGTCTTTCAGTTTCCAAAGTCCTAAATCAGACAATGTGGAGTTATTTGAGTATATTATGTCTCTCAGTTGCCTCAGTGCACCTGCTGCACCTGGACAGATGCATTTCCCCCGAAACTGAATTAACTACATTGACATCAGCTCCCTGGAAAGGCGTTCAAATGAGTGGCTCTGACATTAACGACTGCGTAATAGATACGTAAAACTGGGTGAGAGGAATTTCACCCAGAAAGTCAATATTCAATAACAATTGCTCTTTTCTTTCTGTTTACAAAGCTGACAATTGTTTTTCACACTCTGGTCCACTTCACAGAGAGAAAACAGTGATGCTCTGTGTGCAATGAAATGTGGTTTTTTTCAGCTTCTTGCCTCCGTAGGGAGACAAGGGTGTTGCGGAGAGAGGTGCTGGGTGGAAGGTGTTTCCACATGTGGTGGCTAAATGCAACCTGTGGTTGAATGGGGGGTGTCAGATGCATTCTCCTGGCTGATGGTAGGGGTTTGTACCTGCCTTGTTCAGATTGTATGAAGAAAGCAAAGCTATTTAACTGAAGTCCTCACCTCTGAGGAGGTCAGAAGAGGTTCAGAATAATGAGAAGCTGCGTTGTCCACCTCACCATGTTGTACTGCATTATTTTTAATTTGCTTTCCTTCTGGTTCATGAAAAGAAAACAACTTTGGTAATGAGTTTCTGCAGCCAGATTCTCTGTACAATAGTGAGGACTTTGTAATTTATTTTCATCGCTGAAGTGCCTCATACCTATGTGTCATACTACACTTCACCAGCACTTTGCAAATTCTTTGCTTTTTCAAGTACTTGTTTTTCTTTTGACAAGAGATATGTTCTAGCTGAGTGTGTGTGATCCACTTGGAACCCATCTCAAATGCTCCCTAGGAATTTCTCCCTTGCCAGAGTAATTGCTACTTTACTCTTTGACTTAATAACGCCTAAAAATCTTTTTCACTGTGAAAAGGCCATAGCACTTCAGATAATATTGAATCTGAAGAATTTCACTCTTGTTCAAGCCTTGGGAAACTTCTAGAACTGGAATATTATTATGGATCTAAACAGCTCTCAAAGAACATTCCATTAATTTACATTCTGCAGTCTAATTAGATTGGCATTTAAATAATGAGAGTTACTGAATTATGTATGTATCTTTTGTTGACGTTAGGAAAGGTGCCCATTGACTCTTACCGCTGCTTAGCTCCACAGATGCAACCCTTGTGCTTCTTCTGCCACAAAAATGGCATCTGTACATACATATTATTAATCTATATACAAATTAATCATCATGTACATAAAAATGAGCTGATTTAGTAGGACGTTGCAGCAACCAGAATTAATTTTGCTCACCATCTTGGAAACTTCACCCATGTAGAAAGATTACTGTAAATAAACTAACTGCTAAGGCTTCCAAAGAGCTGAATTTTTCTTACAAGTGGCCACCTTAGACAGCAGAGGTTACTCACCCAGCCCATATGATGTTCTGAGAGGATGGCCCAGGCTCCAGCTCTTTGGGTTGGGTTGTTTTGCATAATGTTACACTTTGTTTTGATGTCTTAAGTCTTTCCTAACTTGAATAAATACCTAATTTCAGTTGTGAATTAGACAGACCTGTGATGCCCTGTAAAGAAGATTGTGCATCTAAAAGATGTACCATTTGCAAAATCTACTGCAACAGAGCTCAGCGCCTCAGGTTAGTGATTAGAACTGACCAGGCTGGAAAAGGGGTGGGAGACCATGAGCACCAGTTTCTTCCAGTTACAGAAAGTTATAACGCAGCTGGAAAGAACTGAGGGATTTCATATTCTTCTGTTTAAACCCTAGTAAATAAATAAGTCTAAATCATCTATGCCCAATTAAAAGGACTCATTCTTGAAGATCCAGGTTGTTGCTCTCACTACCTAGTTGCTCTGGCTGTAAGGTGAGTTAGTGGAAAAGAGACTATTGACTTTTCTTCTTTTTTTGTAAATGCATTTGAGTTTACCTTGGTTTTTTTCACCTCCCCCTTTTTTTTTTAATATAATTTCAAATATCAGAAGTGAAATGTTTCATTTAATCTCACAGTTTTTTGTTTGTTTGTTTGTTTGTTTTCAAATGGTATTTTTATGTTTCTCTTTTCAGGAGAAAGACCCATAGCATGTAACATTTTAGTCAAAATAAACCACATTTTTTTTCCCCAAATAAACCATGGATTTTTCCCTTCCCCCCCCTTCCCTTCCCTTCCCTCCCCTCCCCTCCCCTCTCAGCACACCCCTGCACACAGTTATTCACACAAGCCCTAGAACCAACACAGCTGACCAGTGCCAGAGCTTTCCTCTGGGGTGGGGGAGCTGCTGAGAGCCCGGCAGTGACCTGTACTCTACAGCCTTGATTCCAAGCTTTACCTTTGCCCATCACAACGACAGCCATCCTCTCAGAAACTGCTGCTGCCTGGCCAGTAAGGGAAGCAGGAAAGGAGAAAACTGTCCAGTCTTCTGCCTCAGGTCATATAAATGATGGTGATTGTAAATAACCTTCTAATTTACAAAAAGATCCTTGGAAACGTGACTGTTGTGAACCAAGAAAGGAGTGATTTCAGACTCAGCAAGAGGAAAAGGGCAGACGTGCTTTGGCAGTGGGAGGACCAGGCTGAGCTCCTTGCATTCTTGCCTACTGCTGCCTCCGGGAGATCTCTGTGGGTTGTGAGGTGTGTATGGACCTTCTCCCATCACAGACCAACATGCCCAGCATTTTCTCAAAAGCCAAAGAGCATTGCTGGAATAGCTCCCAAGGAGCATTCTGTTTAGACTCTTGGCAATGAACTAGGAGGAACACAAGGAGGGAGGGATGGAGAACTAGATCACGCAGGCACTGACTTGGTGGGAAGTCCATGATGGGATGCAATGAAAAGCTGTACCCAGTCCAAACCAGAAATCACATTACACACATAAATTTTTTAGATGTAATAAATTCCTTCATCACTGCAGGCTGAAGCCATGTTTCTATCAGATCCCCATATTTTTTAGCTGGGAGCAGATAACGTGTAATCAAATACTATGGCTTCTAACTGCTTTACGCCAAAGAACTTGGAGTTAAGTGGTTGATAAGAAACAGCCATTGATTAGGCATCCCAGTGAAGTACATCTGTAAGGGCTGAGGGAGGCAGATTGGTGGCAGCAGTGGCCAGCTCAGTATTGGGGTCTTGCTGCCGGTACTTTCCTTCCCTTGTTAAGTAAGATTCACGTGTGGATTCAGGTAAAAAGTGACAGTGGGGTGCAACCAGCTGTTGAGACTTGCCAGAATAAAGGGAAAGATAAACAAATGTGTGGGTGTTGGTATGACAAGGTTCTACTCTAGTTTTCTTCACATCTCATGTTGGCATCACTGTGCTTTAAAGGCCACTGCCCAGCTACCACCAACGCATCTCAGTTTCTAAGGACTTTTGTTTCACCTGTTGGAAAAAAGGAGAACTCTCCAGAGCTGATGGCATGCTTGCACTGCTCATTTATGTGACATCTTGGCTAGAAATCTCACTTTGAATCTCCTTCCTCCTTGATTTGGAGCTGATACTAAGTGACAGGACTCCTGTTTGTCACCCAGAACATCTAACTACCAAGGTATTGAAGTTTTAGGTTGAAGTGATTGTCCTCTCATTGTTTGGACAAAAAAGTGTGCTGCAGGGTGTCTTGGTCTTGCTTCCCCCCCCAGCACACCAACCCTCAGACTTACAAGTCAGATGTTGCTTTCCTTTCTTTCCCTCCTCTGTCCCAGTCTATGTGCAATAATGATGTTGAGCTGCTTTGAAGACCAAGAGCAGGAGTGGTGCTGGCTGGTTTCAGCACACCAGGTGAGTTCCTGTACTCTTAGGCTGTGTGTGGGAAGAGTTCAAGGCTTTGAGCTTAACTGGGCAGAGTGGACGTATTTCCCAGGGGAGAGGTTGAATCTGTAGTGTGATGGGGCAGGGACGGGCTCTAGGAAAGGGCTCATCACTGAGCACTGTAAGGGGGGTCCTAACGCCACACACTCCCAACTCTTGCCGCCTTGTCTTTGGCTGCAAGGCCAATTGGGTTCTGGGAATACCGCTAGGTGGGAAATGGCTATTTTGAGATGACATCTCAGTTTACCTGGCTTTGTTCAGATGGTCCTACAAAACGTGAAATGCATCGGGAGTTACATCAATCAGATTGATTCCTCTGTGAGCATGTGGTAGCATCGGAAGAGTTTTTAAGGCTTTCGAAGTGTATGGTATTACAGCAGTGATGCAGTGCCCAGGCTCTCTGTGCCACCCCCCCTTGTGATCCTTGGACACTCCAGACCCTTTCTGAGCTTCTCTGAGGGCAGGAGGACTTTCCGTGGATTGTATTGAGTCACAGTTCACACTTCATGTCCCCAGTGGGAGGGAGTGAATGCATCTGGTTGCATGTAGAATGAAGATAATTTGACTGCTAAAATTGATTCACTACATGGAAAATTGCTTTAATGCCATGGAGATCACAAAAGTCCTTGCCCTGGCATTTTGCCATGGAAACCACAGGGGATCAAAGGAAAAGGATGCCACTGGCCATTCTTAATCATGGCTTTTTCTCAGAGAGAATGATGTTTTTACAGTTATGAAAAGCCACTTCACCACTGAACTTACACAAAGAAGCTCTAAAAGCCAAGCTGAAAAATTTCCAGATGTATGTGATTGCATGTTCTATCCAATTCAGAATAACGGTGCGTGTCCAAGAAAAGCAGTGCTATGGTCCTTGCAAGCCAGGAAGGACGGCTCTTGTGCAGGGGACACACAGCAGGAATTGAAGATAGTTGGGTTGATTTTTGCCGCAGAATGCTTAGGTGACCTTCATCAAAGCCCCTTACACTAATTAATTTCTGGGCAGTGATGGGAGTTCCTCATATGGAAGACATTTTTTGGCAGTATGTAACTGTCATCACCTCTATAGACACAGAATAAATGTAGTTGGCTCATTTTCCCTTTCCCCAGCCTTTGTCACTGGTTTTTCTGATTCCTGATTTAATCCGCAGAGGGATCCAGTGACAGTCAGTATGCAACAACTCTGCTTCTCCGAATGGCCCAGAGCATTAGAGACTTTGCTTTTAAATGAAAATGGTTAATCCACGCAGAAGGGAGGGCCATATATAGCAAAGACTTGTCATCCCTAGTTGTAGACTTGGCCTTTATCAGTAGAGTGAACAGTGGGTGTAAAGCAGCTTCAAAAGGGGGCGAGCTATGGAACGGGCTCTATGGACAAGGAAAAGCTCATTGACCTCTCCCCGTCATCTATTTTCACTGCCTAACATTCATGTGCATTAAATAACGTGTCTTTTATATGAACAATTACTGTTCACTTGTAGTTGCCTGCTAGGCATTTCTGCAACGCAGAGGAAGGCTCACACTTTGTTATGAGCAATGAAGACTCCGAAAGACAGCAGTGCTGACCTGGGCACACGGCAAGCATGAAACACAGCCATGGTGCAGAGGCGGGTGCAGCACCCTTGGGAAAGCTGTAGGAAGCTGCAAAGCTGAGGTCACCATGAGAACCTCGGAAGGTATCTGGTCACCTGGCAGGGTGGGAAAGCCACTAGGGATGAGCACGCAGTCCCCACAGGCTGAGCACTGCTGCTGCGCCTGCTGCTCCAGGGACCAGGGTACAAGATGTCAGCGCTTGGCGTGCACAGTGCATCAAGGAGGCAGACGCAGAGCCCAGCTTTGTGGTACCTCCAGCTCCATGCAGGGCAGTGCAAAAGGGAAGGAAGGGTGTTCAGTCTCGTTAGCCCTACTGTGCAATTCTGTGCCTGAAAGAAGTGTAAATTTAAATGGCTTTCTAATGGTTAGGAATCAACCAGCAGAGATTTGGAGCAAAATCCACATTCAAACACCAGTCCATTTCTTTCCATGGAGAGAGCTACCTTCAGCCCAGAGAGCATGTGAACCTGTGTCCCAAAGGCAAACTAAAGTAACAACTGAGCAGCGGGATGCTCATCCCCAGACCCAGCTGTTGTGCTTCCCTCTATACCTGCAAGTTGTTAATTATCCACTCACATAATTATTGCTGCAGTCAGATGTATTGTGCTTGTATATGCATGTACAGCGATGGTGTGCATGTACAGCGGTACTGAGGTGGACGGGTCGAGGGTCTAGTTGTACTAACTGCAGGCAGGGAGTTGTCACGATGCCCAGATTAAGAATTTACACCGCCAGTGCTCTGGAATCATCGGGTTGCAACAAGTCCAAGTCAAACCACCGCCCTGAGCTGGAAACTGCATTGTAAGATGCCCTTACTCATTATATGTAAGTGCTGCAGAAAGCACTGGATGGGAGCTCTATTGTGTATCTCATGGGTAAAGCATTTTGGTTTCTCACAGCTATGTGGGATTTCTGCAGGTGCATCTGCAGAAATTGCAGATTTCTGCAAATTGCATTCTGCAGACCCGTCACATCTGCTCTCGAGAAGCTGCTCACGGGTTCTCCTACCATGTGGCCTGGATGCCTGGCAGCCTGACTGTGTTCAGTCCTGAAAGGGATGAGAACAAGCATGGTTTTTCACCTGTTCTGGGGTCTTCCTATTCTTGGAGGGTGGTTATGAACTGCTACAGTCTGTGACAGAAAAGACAGAAGACCTTAGCTTTGGTCTGTGCGCCCAGGGTGCTGGGGGGATTCTCATGGGCATGAATTGGAACGGCACGGTATAGTGAGACAGTGGGATGAAGTTCCAGCATCCAGCCCTACACCTGTAACAACCAATCCATGTGTCTGTGTGTGCGTGGGTGCATGTACCTACAAATGCAGGAATCATTGAACATCTCTTGATCATGGCAAAAGAACCACAGCGCATTTGTTATTGTACGATTATTACCACCACACATGAGTCCTACCTCCAGAAGACATTGCCTCCAGCCACCTAGCTCATGCAGTGGTGTTGCCTTCATTGCGGTGGTTTTGGGGATTGCTCACACTGGGGCTGGTACCGATTGCTGGTGGCACAGAGGTTCTCAAAGAAGTTCTCCCATTTTGAGAGAAATCTCTATCTGGCTAACTATGAGACCATTATGCCTAACTCTAGGCAACCACCTCACCAGCTCACCACCTCCTCCTTAGCCCTTCCTCCTCTGTCCGTATCTTCTTCAGGACTGAGAAAAATAAAATATTGCGTGGAACATCTCAGACACAATGTCTTCACAATGGTTTTATTGCTTGTTTTCAGCAGTGTCAACCACAGAGAAGAAACTCCTCTGAAGCAAGGAGATGAACCAAATACAAAGGAAAAAATAGCCAATTCATCAGATATGTACAGAGTCAGAACAAAATAAATAACATCGGGCAAAAGGCCATGAAACAAGGCGGAGATATCACCTGTGCTGAGCAAGCAGGCCTGTTCTCACTGGCATGAAGAACACATCACAAGCACCTAGGTACATGAAAGTCCACAGAGACGGTGATGCTCTGTTCACAGCCAGTTTTCATCACTCTTTGCTGCCAAAGCCTATGTACAGGAGGGCAGAGCAGAGGTGCTTACGGTTTGGGTGAGAAGTCAGTTGGCACCAGCTACTGAAAAACAGCTTGAGGTGTCTGAAGCAGAGTCTGAAAAATGCACTTTTGAATTCAAAAGTGCCTTTTTGAACTTAATTTACCATTATCGGAGTATCAAAAATGTGTGTGTGTTTTTGTTTTTGTTTTTATTTTAATGTGCTATTCAGATTTCCTGTATGTACAAATCTACAATATCCACAAAATTGGGGTATAAAACACTCGTGCTCTGCTGATGCCGGTTTGCGTGTCCTGTAGGGCTGGCCCTCAGAACCCAAATGGGCATTATTTCCCGTACAGACCTGTTGCGGCGTTTCAAGTCCCAATGCTTGTCTTCTTCCTTGTGATTTCACCGTATGCTAGAAATAACCAGGGTTTCAAACTCAGGGCTCTTCAGAACACAGCGCAACACCACGCAAGCAAACAAGTTGTTAGGACATTCAGAGGTGGAAGAGATGGTCCGTGGGCCCAAGAAACTCCTAATTAATTAACAAGGGTATAGGTCTCCAGGGGAAATAACAAGATCAGCCACTGTAATTATACCTCATCAGGCTGGCACATAAATGCTGGGTTTAAAGAGGGGATGAAAAGGTGACTGAAACAAAATGGATTTAAATCCATGCTGTTCCGGATTTTGTGACATCTGACTTGACTCTTTTCCCTATTACACCAGTTTAGTTCCAGAATGATACCGGCAGAGTCATTCCAGATCAATATGGGTATACGTGAGCCCAAGAGCTTGGCCTCCTGCTCTTCCAGGGTCATCTACAATCAAGCAGCATCGTGGTCCTTTGCCACCATAAGCATCGGTGTGTGGAAAGTGCAAAGTTGCATTGCGAGCCAAGGAGCTCAGGACTGTAGCCCTTGTCTCCAAGAGTTTGGCACATTCATTGGTGCGGGGATGCCCTGGGAGGAAGCACCGGGCTGCGTCAACACCCCAGTCAAGATCCTTTCCTCAGCTCAGTGTTCTACCTGAGAGCAGAGAGGCTGGGCAACAGCGGGGAGGAAACATGTTGTACGTGGGCTTTGGTGTTTGAGTCACCTTCCAGAGAAGAAACATTGCTTCCTGACCTCCTTGCTTCTGATACCACATCTATTTCCACAGGCCATTTATCAAACCGAGTTGAATGTGCACAGACAGAATAAAATAAGCTTCATAAAGACACGTTATTGGCATTTCCAAGTTTGAGAGATTCCCTTTTAGTCTGGAAATATTTCTTATTTCTCCTGCAGAAACCCACTGGGGTTTGCTTTATTTAAACACCATGGTGAAGGTGGAAGGAATGGAGATAAAGTAATCCCACCAAGCCCTTTAATCTCTTCCATGGAGCCCAGCGATGTTCACTCCTGAGATTTCTTTGGAATTTGCTTTTTAAAAACCACTGGCAGTCTTTTGCTAATCAGCTGGCACATCTCGCTCTGAAAGTACTTCTGTCAGATTGGAACAGAGATTTGGTTTTAATCCCTTCGCTCGCATAGCTGTGTGACACAGACACCCCCCTCATTGCTTCTGAGCAGGAACCCAGCGGGATCTTGAGAATGAAGTAAATCTGCTCAGCAGTTAATGCACAGAACACTTTTTCTCCAGTAACACCTTTCTTGAGAAAAATGTAACTGTTTCCTAGGCCAAAAAAATGTAATGAAATGAAATGTAATGAAAAGAAATATTCAGGTGTTTAGTCTTCTGGACATCCCTGGGATTCCTTTTTCATTCTCTAACTGCCATAATGATGCTGCTGCATATATACCTCTGATTTTAAAAACTAGTTTCAAGTTAATTCCCTGAAATTCTGCAACAGCCTAGAATTTCTTTACTGCTCTTTTTTAAACTCTAAACATGGTCATATTCTCATTTCTTGCTGCTTACACAAGGGCCACAGGGCAATATAGATCCCAGCTGAACAGAAATATCTACAGTCTAGGGTTAGCATTGAACCTTGTACCTCTAGACCTTGAGACAATAATTTAATTTTTATATTTTAATTGACTTGTACTTCTTAATAATTTTTTTAATAGTTTAATCACTGAAATATAGAGTGACTAGTTAACAGGAGAGTTTTGATCTCTCACTGGTATAAAAAGGGAGTAAACAGTTCCAGGCTGAAGAGGAAGGAATTATTCTAAAGGCAAATCCCAGTTTAATGCTGGTGTAATTCAGGAGTCACCGTAGTGAACTGGGTGGTGCAAGTGGGATCAGAATTTGACCTGAGAGTTTTGACCAAAGGATTTTGGGCAGAGAATTTGACCAAAAGATTTTTGGGGTCCAAATTGATGATTCTCAAACCTATCTCAAAGCCTGTCACACCCCGGTATGCCTCTCAATCTTATTTTGCAGCAAGTTAATGCAGTTGCCTTCACTGGAGTTGTTCCTGCCTTACACCAGAGCTAAGGGGGCCAGACCGGTGACCAGGGCTGCCAGTCCTGAGCGCTGTGTCATGCATTCTGCATGGCTTCAGGACAACAGAGCCGGGATTGTCATTTGGGGTTGCAGCAGGGTCCTCAAACTCCATTTTATTGATGAGCTGGATGAAAAACAGCGTAGAGGAGGCCAAGTTGTCGGGCCAAATTCCTGCACTAAGCCAGTTAAAAGACAGCCTGATCCGAATGGCATTGTTCACTTGATTGCTCATATACCCAGAGTGTAAAGCTCTTGATTTCACCCCCGACTCCTCCATTCTCCTGAAAGCGCAGCTGGGTTGGCAGCCCTGCACTGCCCACATCACTGGTATCGCCGTGCCTGTCACAGCAGGTACATGCAGCGCATTCACTTAGTCTCTCAAACACCCTTGACAGCGTAACGGCGCTGTGGCTGGATGCTCGATGATGAAATATTTGCAAGCAGGATGCCCAGGGGCACAGTTCCCAGCATGCGAATGTAGGTGATACATTTTGAAGGAGCCCCTCAGTTTAGGTCACCTCCTGTCTTCAGGGTCCTGTGCAGAACAGCCTGGTGGTGAATCTCACAGGCTGCAGAAGGCTTTGTGGCATGGGTAAAGAGCCAGCTGAATTTTTCCCTGTCATGTCTCTAAAATGCAAGCCCATTCTTGCTGCCTTTGGCATATGGTCGATGCTGGCACAGGTTAGCACAGGGCTGAAATGGAAGAGAAGCTGTAAATACAAAGCAGAAGGTCCTCCTGCAGATGGATTTACAAGCACAAGGAGTTGAAAAGGAAGGTGAAGACCAGAGGGAGAATGCACAACGTGTCTCACTGCTCATGGCTCAGAGGATAACAGGCGTAGCTCTAGGGAGGGTTACGCACGGAACAATTGCCCTCTCAGAACTGAGAAAGGAACTGGATGTCCAGAACTACAACACTCGTGCTGGGCTTAGTGTGGTTTGTTGGCAGTGTATCACAGATGCTTAACGCAAGGAAACAAGCAAGCAAAACAACCCCCAAACCCCTAGGTTAGAGATGCTTCCCTCCAATGAACTAGTTTTCATTACAAAGAAAAAGAGGTCCAGGCATTGTTAGTACCTGGTGGATAAGCTGAGGTCTCTGAACTCTGAAAGACAAGCCCACCTTCCTTTCCATGTACATGCGCTGGTGTCCCAGACTCTTCATGGCTTCACGAGGACAGTGCTATGACATGTTATACTAGGATGACAGCAGCCCAATTACTAAATGTACACGAGCTGGGCAGGGATTTCCCACCCCCAGTGTAAAACTGGCACAACCCCATTTGATGCAACTGGGTGGCACACAAACATGAGCACCCACATCCTTGTCTTGCCTGTCTGCTGACCAAGTCTGGGATCGCGGGATTGTCTCAAATGCAGTCCCTGGGAGCACGAGCTGCATGGGATGCCCTGTGAGCGACCAGCCTGGCATGTCTGAGCAGGATTCGGTTTCACGCCTTTCATTCAGACCCCAACCAAGAAAAGAAAACACATATTTCCTTGGTTTTAACAGATCTATAAGCATTCTTCAAATGGGGGTCACCCCTATATGGAAACAAATGGGCCTTCAGAAAAGAGGTAAAACACACGCGCACATCTTAAAAGTCTAACAATGTCTTCATCATAGGATGAAATCTCCCCGCAAAAGCTGAAGAAGAAATCAATTTAATAGCTCCTTCACACCTTCCTGACTCCTGGAGTGCTAGTTACGTGCTGAGACAACCTTGTTCTGATGGAAGCAATTTTTCTTGCTGCTGTAACACTAATTTTTTCACCTGGAGTGTGGCTCCTTATGGCAGGTCTGATTCAATTAAGGATTACGAGGTTCCACATCTCCCTATCCTGGCAGTGTGTGCTCAGCAAGTGCAAACAAATTACAGACCAATTGTTTTCCCCTGATTCTTAATGATCCTGGGTGCACCAAGACCTATGGGCGAACTTAAAAAGAATGAAAAACACAGCTGTGCTCCACAATTGGCATCTGTACCTGTTTTTTATACATGCAAATTGAGCTTCCTGGTCATTGAGAACAACCAAACAAGACACGATGGCATGAACATAGCGCAGAGAAGGGCAGTCATGCTGTGCCTTCTCAGTGACCTGCTTTTCCAGAGGGCACTCGAGGGTGCTTGGAAAGCTTTTGTTAATAAGGATGGCAGGCAATTAGCAGAACATGCTGCAGCATTGTGGCATCCTCCGAGGGGCTTTCCTGGTGCTGCAGCTTTATCTTCACACGCGTAATATGCAGAGGCAGGGGCCGTGTGCTGGCTTCTCCCCTTCCTGCTCATGTTGCTCCTGTCCCTTCTCCCCACATCCCCAACTCTTGTCTTCAGTGCCTTATCACCACCTCTTATCAAGGGGACTTTTGGCACATTCATATGTTTGGCTTTCCCTCCACCACCCGTGGCTTCTTGCCTCTCTCTCTCTCCTTTACTGGCTCATTTTTTTAAAAAGTGCAATTTTTCTGGTTCAGAGATGTTGGTTCTGGTAAAGCCACCAAGGACTCAGGCTCTCCCCTCCCTCCCCGCCCAGTACGTCATCATTTATGACACATCAGGGTCTCCCAGGCTCTCCCCAAATGACTGGGACCTTTTTTCATAGTTATCAACCCCTGAAGGCTGGAAACTTCAGAGTGAAAGGCCTGAAAAGAGGGAGAGGAAAAGTGTTTCTCTGCCTCTTGGCTCATCTGATATTTTTCTGGATGCCGGTGGCTTTTCCAGTTGTGTGTCCTCTGTTGGCTCATGCAAAGCATGTCATTTCACAAGGATTTGTCATCATATCACTGATTCCTGGGGACCTTTCTGTCTCTCAGTTTCTCTTGGATGCTCAGTGCTTGGAGAGCCTCTCCCCATCACACCAGAGAGAATTCGGCCTGGAAGCCAGAGCACCGGCGTGTCTTTGGTGAGCACTTGGTCAGCATGGAGATCTGGGTGCTGAAGTTGGTGCCGTTGCTGCCTAAGGAAGGGTGGTGATACTTCATGTCTGAGCCCAGGAACCGCTCCAGATGCCACCTCCGCCACTTTCTCTTGAGCTCGGCTTGTACCTAGGCAGTGGAAAGACAAGCAGGTCAGCAGAGGGGAGCACCTTCTATTGCTCTGACTTGATTGCATGAGCAGCCATGGGCAACCCACCTACCAAGGGGCCAAGAATTATTTATAAATGTCACTAAACTCCACCTGGCCAGAACTTTAAGCCACACAGAAGAAAGGTCACACTCCAGACATTAAACTACTAGAGCAGAAACCCCCGAGCTTCAGCCGAAAGATGAGCACAGGGAATTTCTTAGCTGATACAGCGAATGTGCTGGATTACTTAACTTTAATGGCAACATATTCTACACTTTGTGAGTATAATTAAGATTTATTTTTTTTTTTTCACTACCCTGTTTTTGTCCAAATACAAATGATTTAACTGCAGCTTGTTTGTAAAGCTGTCGATACAGCTGTGCTTTTTTGATAGAAGCTACTTGTTCCTGCTCAGGGAGTTTACAGACATCATCTGGTTTACACCGTCCAGAATCAAATCCTGAACAAATCTGGCCACCGTCCCTGTCCCGTCCCCCCTGAAGCCTTCTGGTCCAAATTTTTAGATAACACTATGAATTAGATAAAACAGCTGTGTCTGAGGGTCCCTGGGATCAGCAAGCACAGGAACAGTACAATACCAGGATGCAAACCCCAGGACTGGAAACGTGGGAAAGGCAAGATCAATGCCTGTAAGGTAGAAACATGTTTACCTGGCACTGGTCTGTGCCTAACAAGTCATGTCAATACAAAAAATATATCAGTTTTGGATCATTAATAAGTTTGTGTGGTACTGCCTGGCTCTGTGCAGGCTTAGTGGCAAAGGTCTCTGCCGGAGCTGGGCTCTCCGCCCTGCATGCCGCTGTGTGATGTACGCATGGCATCACCATGGCTGAAAGCAGCATCAGAGCTGTAAGAGAGCAAATTGTGATTCCAGACACTCTTCCTCTCCCTAGGAAGCTGGAACACAAGCCCAAATCACAGCTGTTTCTTTCTTGCCCGTGCTCAGTTTATTGGGCTGAAAGTACTCCAGCTGACAGCAGCTCCAAGTTTTTAGCTGCTCACACCTACCTGCTAGCCTTTGTGATATAGGTTTAATCAGTCTCTGCTGAATTTCTTATGGGCAGATGGAGCATGGTACAAAAATATCACTGCACTAACGAGCCTCCATCTTGGCAGTGGGCCTGATTGTGTAGGGGATTCATTGAGGCGCTAAGCATGAGTAGGGCTTGGAAGACGGGCTTTATCCTTCCCTGCTGAAGGTGGTTCTTTTGGATCAAGATTTATACAAGGTCATAGGGGAGTCCTGCTGATTCTGTCTTGTGAGTAAAGGATGGACTCAGCAGCAGCAATACTACAGTGTGCATGGAAGTCCTAATATATTTATTAATTGTGCTGGAAACTGGAAGGCAAATGATTGAGTTGTTTTTCTGGAGTGAGCAATTAGACTTGGATGCTTCCCCCCCCCGGTATGGTAACGTCAGGAATGGGATACTTCTCAAACATTCTCCACAAGCATTGTTTGCCTTAGCTGCAAACATCAACCAAACAACACTGTCGATCTTACCTCCCCATTGAGAAAACAGTACAGAACAGCCACCACAAATCCCTAGGGGAAAGGAGAGAACAGGCTTTTAGCACCTCTCAAACTCACTGCAGCCTTGGAGAAAGGGTACACTGCTGGGGGACTGCTAAGATGCTCCTTTGAAACCACTTGATTGCATTTTCCCTATAAAAGGAGCCGGGGAAGACTGGTTAAGGTACCTGGCAGCAGATGTATGGGTGTGAGTTCAAAGATTGCTCCAGGCTGGTGTTTAAAGCCATCAGCAGTCAGCTCGGCAATAAACGGGTAACTTGGTCACTCACCCCGGGGTGTTAGAGGCATCTGGATGAGATACCAGACCCAGCTTTCCTGCTTGGTCTTGTCAGCTGAAACTGGGGAGATCTAAGCATGCTCACAAGTACATCATCAAGGTCAGAATGATCTTGGGTACAGGGCTAAATTGTTCCTTTCCCACTTCCCCTGCAGTGACACCTTGTTTTTGAGAATCAAAGCTTCCACTGAAAAAAAATAAACCAAACTTCTCCCTAGCCCTTATGGCTGCAAACATTAAAGAGAGGCAGTGAGCACAGAGCCATTTATTTCTCACAGGAGAGATGCCAGATGTGAAGTGACATGGTTTAGGCAGGGACGTTAACTCATTCACCACTGAACAAAGCATGCTACTGACATGTGCATGGGACGTGGTGACACACAGGTCCTGTTGGCAGGCTGTGAGAACACAAAGTGGCTAGAGCTGATTAATGGATGGATGCAATGGGATGAAATACATAAATAACTGCTTCTTTTCATGCAACAGCAGGGCCAAGGTTAGCAGCCCAGCACTGGAACTGACTGAAGTGAAGCGTATGGGAGGGTCTAAGAAGCACTTTATCAGGGCTTCCTACAGATTAATGTGAGGACTGCCCTATTATCCATCCTCATGGGGAACCTGCCTCCTATGCCAATGAACTGGAATCCTGCTTGCGCAGGATCTACAGGCAGGACCTGGACTTATTAACAGAGGAGAAAGTTCATGCAAGTCAACTGGCTGAAGACAGACTAGGTTCCTGTTAATGGACAGAAAGACACTCCTCCCAAGGGTGATTTATCTCATCTTACACCATGTCAGTAATATACAAACTGAACTGAGGTGCTCATGTTTCTCCCTCAAGTATAATAAAAGCCAGAGCGAATAACTTGTAGAGGTACATTTTCTATTCAGGTGCCTAAAATGAGGAGACAGAATCTCCTTCTCGAATTCCAGGAGGCAAAATATAACATTATCTTCCACCCTGACCAAGCTGGAGTGAGTAGCTTTTTCCCCCAAGGTGTAAGAGCAGTATTGGGTAAATCCAGGAAAAACCCAGCCCATGTGTTTGCTTATTCCCTCATCAAGCTTGTTACACTTCTCCCTGCCGACAGACCCGATGACTGACTGGTGGCTTACCTGGAACGACCCAACCACGAGCTCAAAGACCAGCTTAACTTCTGCTTTGAAATTGTCAGGGAAGAAAGCAAACATGATGTAGTGAATGCCAAAGAGAGGGATCAGCAGCAAGGTGGACTTGGCCAGCCTCCTGTCGGAAAGACAAACATGAGTCATAAGGGGAGAGGGAAGAGGAGCTAAAGGGTAAGCCGATGAGAAATCCTGCAGCTGAGCCCTGTGCAACTTTAATTTGCTGCAGTACATATTTGCTGATTGCCTGGATCATGATGGTGTAGCCAGTATCATGCATGTTAAGCGCCTTTGTTTACCCTTAGGAGACCTGATACGGGCCACTTACCCCGAGGTCCTGGGAACAGCCAGCCTTTCAACAGCAGCCTCCAGCGAGGACGGAGACAGGGTCCATCGGGAGGCTGCCCTTGCCCAGAGGGAAGGAGTGTCTGGTACAGTGAAATGGAGGGTGCTGAGATAGCCCCTCACAGCCTAACCTCCCCAGGATCCCTCTGATGGCCTGGGCTGGGCTGCAGTGACACCTGGAAGTGGACTCTCAGCAGGTCACAGGCACTGTAAGGCATTTCAAACCAACCCAGGACCACGCTGGGAGCATTTCCACAGGCTTGCTTTCCTCCTTGTTAACAGCTCTCATAGATATATATGTGCCTCCAGCTAAGGCAGACTGATCAGCTCTAGATCACTTCTCCTTGGCCCGCAGACTGCAGATGGCTGGTGATTTCAGATGTGGTGACAACATAAAATGTGACATCTTTATTCCTAGTAACTTCAATGGAGGCATTTCTTTCTCCCTTCCCTCTTCTTCCCCTCCCACCAGAGATCTTTTTTCATTTCTACAAGCTAAATCATCATCTAGCACTGTCTTTGTTTGCTTGGGATTTCTGAAAATTACAGCTTCTGGGAGAAAAATGGTATGTTTAGCTCAGAATAATGACAGGCTATTGCACAATGAACATCTCCAAAGGAGGGAGATGAACAGTATTAGTGCTCAATGGCATTAGGCTGGGTAATCAGAGGTCTAATTAGGAAGAAATGATAATTTATTAAATATAATCATTATTAAAATATAGCTTAAGGAAAGAAAATGAAACCAAGAGCCTAAGGATGCTTATGGGGGTTTTGGCTCCCCAGGTCACTCTCATCCTCCTGTATCACCTTCTTTCAGAGGCTTCTGGAGGAACTGAAGCTAGGGCTGGGATGTTGGGAATCCCATCTGCAAGCCCTTCACCTCCAAAGTCTCATTAGACTCAGTCCCCTCAGATCATCTTCATTTATTTGCCATCTGCACAAGCCCACTGGGAAGGCTGACGTGCCAGCTTTATGCAGATGATGCTCATCACCGTATCTCCCAGCAGACCCTTCCAGCTTTGCCTGGTCCTGGCCCAAAGGCAGCTTGACATTAAGGCTGTGGTTGGAGGCTGTGGTTCCCCAGGGAATACCTCCTGGCTGAAAGGCAGCTGGGGGCAACTCATTCCAGGCAAAATGAGTGCCTGTAGGAAGCTGAGAAATTTTCCAGGAATTTGCCTTTCCCACCACACCCCTCACTAGCAGGCACATCCCTGCTCATAGTGAGTAGATCCAAAATCTGCGTCCTCTTAGGTGGCTTGCTCTGCCAGAGGACTGCCACTGTCACTGGTGACCATCAGGGTACCATGTTCCTTGCTCTTAGAAGTAGCTCTGGCCAGTGTGACCCACATTAATATGACCCAGCCCTAATCCCACCAGCTCTTGCCACACGAGAAAGCAACTCATTTTCTAAGCAGATTGCACTTCAGTGAATATCAGCCCTGGCTTCGCAGAGATCTCTCTCCGAAGTGTTTCAGGAACAGTCAACCTAGAGGAGATTGATACAATGCTACCTTTGTGTACCATATCCACAGGGACACTGTTTGCAACCTCCAGTGGGTTAGAAATTTTTATCTTATCACTGCAGGCAACACTGGGGCCTCAGTTATAGCATTTTTCCTCCTAGCTAGGCTGTGGCAATGAAAAGAGCATAAAAGCCAACCTTAGGAGCCCCTTCCTCCAGTCTGCACAACACCCCAAACCAGTCTCTGGTTCCCAGCACTGAGCTTCCCCAGAATATCGACTGATGTTTTACATCTCAGTTTGGCTTCAAGGCAAGGGCGCTGTGATATTTAAAAGTCTCCCTCCCCTAAAGACTGCAATGAGGAAAATCATCTTCCCCAGTCATGGTGTAATTTCTCTCAGGAAGGTACAGCCTAGCTGTACAGGAGGCAGAACTGCTTGGGAGATTGACCAAAGCTGGATAAGGTACCTGCTGGGAGTCACGGCTTCTCAAAAAAATCATTATGTGCACTCCCCGCACAGGGTGCATTTCTTAGAAATACTCTCTCTGACACACAGACATGGGAACAGGAACAATTTAGTGATAACACAGCACCACGAGCCTGCACCGAACCCGCTCCTCTCCTTGGGAGCGGGTAAGAGTCATGCTCCTTGAACACATGATGGAAAAGTTACTCAGAAAACTTTGACGATAATATTGATCTACGAACACGTACAGAATAGAAAGAGGTGAATTGTGCTCAAGATTTCTGCTGCAGAAAACAACTTCTATTGGCCTGAAATATTGTTGTCCCGCTCTTGCGCTTGTCTCTGTCATTTCCAGAAAACTGTTTTGGGAGACTTGTTTTCACAGTTTGCAATACATTAAAGCCCAGTTCACTGTCTGTGGCACTAATGAGTGAGTCAGCAGCGCACCTGAACTTCCAGCCTGCAGCTAAACTGAAACCAGTTGGAATTGAACAATACTGTCAACATGTCAACATGTTATTTTTTTATAAATAAACAACACAAAATAAATAAGATGAGGGAGAAATGCAAATGTGACATCCCTGATGCTGTTAGTTTAAAACACATTTATCTGAGATTTGGCAGGAGGAGCCCACACACATCATTAGCAGCAGTGTTTTGCTAAGATCTCTTAGGTCCTGCAGGCAAACCCCCTGGAGCTAGCAGCTGTATTTCAGGTAATAAGAGAATGGCACGTAAAAGGATCCAGGTACCTACAATTGCAGAACAGATACCTAATGGCATTTATAAAAGGGTCTGGACCCGCAGTGTCTCTACAGAGAACGGTCTAAATGTTAAAAACTTAGGACCACACTGAGAAGTCCCCTTGATGGGATCCAGCCTTCAGGCTGGGACACTCAATATTCCTTTCCGTAGGCAAGTGTGGTGTCTCATGTCCCAGTGCAGTCAATACAGTCAACAGAGACTCCCTGATGCCCCAGAGACTCTGGCTGGTGGCCAGCTGCACCTGATTCATGCCCTAATGGACATGAGATCTTTTTCCAGGTGGAGATGGAAGGTGAGGAACTGTAGATGTGAAGATCATTTATACTTCAGCAGTACCTCCTGTTTGGCAGGCCAGTGCGGGGAAGTTTGTGTTACTTACTGCCCGGCTGTGCTGTGTTTGTTTACAAGGCAAAGAGAGTTTTCCTGGCAGCTCCCGCTTCATTGGAAAATGTGAAGTAAAAAAACCCTGAACCCAAAGATCAGCGTGACCTCTGAGGTAATCTGGGCATAACCCTTCCAATACGTGCTGGCAGAATTTCTACTGAGATGAATGGGAGCCAAATGCTCCGGGCTGCTGCTTCGTACTGGAACATATTTCAATATGCTGATTTAATCTATGTACCTGGCCAAAACTGTTGCAATCCTGGGGGTACAAAGATACAATGCCCAATTGGAAATACATAAAGGGAAGTGATACAAAGCACGGAGTCTGGTGATGTTGATGTGTTGTGATGACAGAAAAAGGTAATTGGCTTTGGCTGCTGCAGGGAGAACTTAAGGTCAAATACTGGAATTTCATTTCATAAATCTGAGAATCTCTCGAGGTGGATGAAATGCAGAATTTACCATCCTTAGAGAGAAAGACTCAGTGTCATGGCTGGTCAGTATTTAAGGACCATATTGATATTGTCTTCCATCTTGCAGAAAGATGAACTGAGCTCAGATTCTTCAGGGCACCTAAGTACCCAGCTCCTTCCAAAGACAAAGATTTATGAGCAGTGACCATGTAGACACTGGGCTGTTTTCTTTTCAGTTCTTTTCTAGGAAACATTTAATAATATCCAGGATAGTTGAAATGCTGAGCCAGGACAGTGGCAAGAATGAAAAATAAGCTGGTCTGAACTTTTCTTTTACTTGCATTGAAGCCAAAATAAATCCATGCAGACAGATAGATTTCTTGTACTTTTAAAATACTGCAGCTAAGACCAGCCTTGGCCACTGAGATGGATACTGATCACACTTGCATGTTGTTAATTACAAAAAGCCCCATTAAGGTCAACCTTATTCCATGGAATAAAAGCATTATGTCAAGCAAAACTTCCGCGACAGTGCTACTTCTCAACAGAGAAGTGTGCTGAATCATTCCAATCTAGTTGAGGGGTCTGCTTATGGGTAAGGAAAAATTGCCATAGATTCTACTGAATGTACTAATTTTCCAGAACTCTCTTTCTTTGAAAAAGAGAGTGGAGAGTAACTAGTTCAGAAAAAAACAAAGGCCTGTATACTGCAGACAGCTACTCTTTGATCTCCATCAGGGTCCCTCTGCCTTCAGAATCTGAGAAATTTTGAATATCCAAAGCCAAAACCACCTTTGTTTCATGATCGTTACTGTTGCTCTCACTTCATTGTTAATCCCAGGAGAAAGCCTTCTCACCTGTCTGTTCAAACTGCCATAAAACATGCCCAGCTTTTAGCAAAAGCCCCATTCCCTGATTTCTGATCAGCTCTAATCAATTAACAAATCCTTGATTCTAATCAGTGCAGACGGAAGCAATAAAGAATTAACAGCCGAACAGGTTTCCCAAAATCTGTATGATAAGGTTGAAAAAGTCTGGGACTTACGAATATTGGCTGGTTTCATTGTGTCCAACATCTGGGGAATGCAACTTCTGAACTAAGATACGAATGATGCAAATGAAGAGGATGAAGTTCACCTGTTGGGATGGACAGAAAGGAAACAAGAGAGAGAAAGAAAAAATTAGTATTTTTCTCCAGTGAAAAGAGCCCATCATTAGAGGAGAATTCCTTTCACTGCAGTAGTTTTGCCATGGAGCAAGCTGTTGTTAAAAAGCCATGAGCAGAGAACCCCGCTCTGGGAGCACATAGTAAACCGACACAGGATGGCAGCCATCTTGGGCCTGACATCAGCCTGCTTGGGACTTCGTGTCATACATCCCAAGTATGATGATGTCAAACCCATAGAGCACAGCTATGCACGACGTCCTGCTGCGTGGGGGAGTGCCGACGACAGGGTGGGAAAAGAGCCTTGGAAGTTAGCGGAGCGACGGACGTCAAAGCCCTCGGGAGACGGTGGCATGGGACCGGCTGCTGAGCATGTCAAAGGCTGAGGCGGTGAGCCACGGAAACCAAAACAAAGCACAAAGCAGTATCCACTCAAGCGGGCCTCTGCTCAATGCTGTTGGGCATGTCTTCTCCGGAGAGAAGCTGGAGACCTCGTACAGCAAGGGATACACCTCACCCACACAGCAGAAAACATTCTCTCCCAGGACATTAGGCCAGAGGAGTCTAGCTAGGACCTAGATTTGAGATGGTGATTTTCACGCAAAAAATCCCAAAGTGCTCCACCAACATCCTCAAGCAATGTTAATCCTATTTAATAGCAAAGGTGCAGAGCTAGGAATGGCAGTTTCCTAACGGTATGTAGCAGATGGCGTGAACTGAATGCGTATCTACTTGCTTTTAAGGTCCTACCCATCACATCATGCTGCCATTCATGCAACGTATATGATAGAAAAGCGATGACAGACTTCTATGGACTCTGTTTAGTATTAATTTGGCACACAATCTTTCTTTATCCTTTCATGGTTAGTGAGTGTGCAAGTGGTTCTGATTTCTAGAGACTCAGTGGCTGGAAGGGATCGTGTTAACCAGCCAATCTGATCTCCTGCAAAAAGAGGTTGTAAAACTTCCTCCAGCAATTCTTACATTTATCTCAACAAAAGGTGAATAAAATAGACTGAAGCACTCTCAATTAGACACTCCTTTTTCAAAGGCAGTGAATGACTGGAAATTAATTGTAGTTCTTGGTTATGGTGCGTTGCTTAATCACTTTTTATCCAGCCCATGCCAATTATCATAGTTTCTATTTGTAAGTGTTTGCTTATAAAAATGTTTTGTGTCTGATTTGGTGGCAAGTAAAATTCATCAGTCTAAAACAGTATTTTATAGAGCAATTACTCTAATGAGCATTGATAGCACAGAAGCTGAAGCACTGAAGACTGGAGCAGTAAATACTGAGTGTGTTGGCTCGTAGTGGTCAAGAGCAAAGAAGGACCCAGGGCAGTGGTGAGTCAGGTGGGGTGTGACTTACAGGCTTAGTACAGCCTTAGCACTGCAAAGTAGAAGATACGGCTATCAGGCCACTGGAGAAGTTGTTTAGTTTATTTTTCAACTGAGTATAATCCTTTGATTATGCTCTGGATCTGTTCCCAGTGCTAAATATCTTATATATCTTATATATGTATTTCTTCCCTCCATTGAGATCTATGCTTTATTCCCACGGGTATGGAGAAAATGTTGCATTCCTCCCTGAAGAAACCTGCTGCTCATGAGATAGCAGTGATCATGCCCTTCCTTTGTGACAGATTTATATGACATCTGCAGAAGGAAAATCAGAAATTGCTAGGTAAGTTTTGTTTGGCAATGAGCAAATGATTTATCGGCCACAAGAAAATACAGGCTCATTGATTCAAGGAGAATAGGGTATATTTCTTGACCAAAAGGTTTTCTCGGGAAACCGAAAATAATAGCTATACCTTTCTATGATGATATAAATATTTTGAGATGTGTCATCCAAGTATGGTATTGCTTTTCAGTGAGGTGAACAGAGTAAGACGTAATTATTCAAACGGTTTCAGTTTGGAATCCCTGTATGACAACTGCTACAGAACAAAAAGTCTTCCTGTAAAGGTCATAATATACGTGGAATAAGAAGAATGTATGTCTAAGAAAAGATTTCTTTTTAAAAGAGATATATTTGGTTTGATTTCTGTTGCATTTATTTTTCTTCCCTTCCCACATACTTGCTTCGTTTAAGAAAACTCAAAGTGAAGTTTAACTCAAGTTCATTTAGTTTTAAGTTTTTCCTGGATATCTGACAGAGGAAACATGTAATATTCAAAAAGGATGGAAGGACTCACAAGTTCCTCGGAAGTGTCATGGTTTCTGTAGTCCAAATTGATCATATCCAGAGAAGTAAGCAGTTAACTACTTCTGTTGGTTTATCTGGAAATTAGCCAAGCTTCTCAAGAACTTACTTTAAAAACACATAACTGGAATCCAACTTGAACTGGATGCTATAACAAGAAGCAAATATCTGTGGGAATTAATCTAACCTCTTTTTATTTAGGTAAAAAATTATGGTAGCACTAATCCCATTTTACTTTAGTGCTGACATCTACCTCTGAACAAGTCATCCTGGGCTCTGCATATGGTCAACTCAAAGAAGCAAAACCATCCGTGGCAGCATTCATCTGATCTAATTTAGACATTCACTGATTCATTAGACAAGATGAGCCCTTCCTGGATCTCTAACTACATTCCTCAACCTCCTCTGGCTACACACACCCGTAGCTACTGCACCGGAGTGCCCAGAATGACTAAATGAGAAGCAGGTGGTCAAAGTTCAATCAAATGAGCTCCACCTTGGTTGCCTAGTCACTCAAACTCTTCCCATGATCAATGCTAAAAGGTAAAGATGCTTATCTGGAAGGTGAACTTCCTCATCCTAAGACAGACATTCAATATACAGTGGGATTTTACCTGTCAGTGCATTTTCCATGGACATTTACAGAACACTTCTCAACACCCCTCCACCCCCCCAACTTAGTATTAAAGACGGCTTTGCAGCCAGCAGAATGTGCTGATACTTTACCAAAATAGACACCAAAATAGGAGTTTTAATGATCCACCAGAATGGGGATTCCACTATTTCCTCCCAGCACCTAAAAAGAAACAAAACCAGACTTGAAACATAAGCAAAGCAAGCAAGCAGCTATGCAACCTTCTCAGGTACTTGGTTTCCCTAGATGCTGAAGATAGCTGTGCTATGTGGAGAGGACTAAACCTGGTGTCCGTGAACTGGGAAAGGCTAAAGACTTGCTGTGCAGTGGCTTTGAGCATGGGTAGGTCGCGGTGGCCCCTGACATAATGCTGTGTGCTCTTTTCCCCTTGGTAATGGAATGGGCTGGAGGATAAGTCTGGATGAATGCAGGGGAGGATGGTGATTTGCTTAATTTCCCCTGCACTGAGGTCTGCGACAAGGAAATGCTGCCAAAGCCACAGATTTGTGAGGCCTCCAGTGCTATCCACCACCATGGATGGGGGTTTTGTTAAGCACAGAGCAACTGGCACCGTCAGAAACAAGACCAGCCGTGCCCCTCCGAAACAGATGACAGCCTATGGTGGGATTAGTCTGACTAAATCTAGCTAACTACACCTGAGCTATGGATCTAGTCAGAAAGGTCCATGGGCTCCAGGGTGTGATTGATTTCACCCTGACCTCAGCATTGCCTGCCAACCACACCACTCACCTAGGTCATCTGGAACTCTATCTTAAAGCCAACAAGGAAATGGCAGGATAGGAATGATGTGGAAATGATTAATATTGCTTGGGACACATTTATCTGCAGATCTCACAAGAGCCAGGTGATAGAAGGTATATTTTTAGGAGAGCATTAATAAAAATTGGTCTGCATTCACATTAGAAATAGATTACTGGAACCTACTGTAGACAATTTCACCCGCATTCAGCTCATCTGAATCAAAATGTTGACGGCGCAGGTAACAGCAGATGAAGAGAGGCACTTTTAGGGCACAGTTCCCGAGACCTATTTTAGGCATCAACTTTAGGATGAAAAGACTCGCACTCCACAGACTGCAGTGCCTAAATCTCCACTAGCTATAAAAGGAGACTAGAGCGAATTGCTCACATACAGATGCTTATACTTAGTCAGATGCATGCTGCCCTTTCATTTAGAATTAAAGTGGCCCTAATTATGTCGAGTGCACTTCATTTTTAAAATAAATTCAGGCAGTCTGAATGAAGGTCACTTTAATTTGGAGTTAGAATGTTTAAATAGAGGCTTTATGTTGTTTAAACAATTTTACATAATTAGGCTTTATTTAATCTGGATTAATTTCCTGTCATTTTTCTCTGTAGGCAATTTTAGTATACAAAAAAATATCTATGTTAGTTGTTAGCATATCCTGTAAATTCACACTTTGTTTTACTTGGCACAAAAATGTGGAGCTTTAAAGCCTCCAGAAAATGCAATGAAGTCTGTATTTCTATTAAGAATTGCTGGAGCTGAGTGGGAATATATAGTAAGAAGAATTGGTATCCAGACTGGTTAAATCCTTTGGTCTCTATCTCATCGTAGAAGCTGTTTATTAACCAGAGTAAATAAGGTCAGTTTTATGCAGATAGAGTGAAACCATAAAAGAAGTCAGTAGCCCTCAGGAAACGTGTTAGCATAGCTATAAATCAAAAATGCAATGAGAAATATGAGCTGCTTCTCTTACTGAAGTAAGGACAAATCAGGACACATTTGGAGAGGGAAAATGCATGGGGAGAAAATGGAGTTAACCATATGCTGCAAATGCAAGAAGCGAGGGCAAGCACAGTGAGTACATAATAAGCACCTGATTCTGTAACTCTCTGGAGTGTTTTCTCATAAAAGCCTTTCCAATTACTATAGTTTGACTGCTTCAATAAAAGCATGAGGGAGGACTGCAAGATCAGATCCTATTTACTTGCATATATCCTTGGATAGCTCTGGTATCTGCTTCATTTCCTTAGCTGTATTCTAACTGCTTCTTATATAAAATATCAAAGGCTGCTGCCATGTTAAAGAGGATGAAGAACAGATCCCAAGATCTGCCTGGGGGAAAAAAAAAAAAAAAAAAAAAAAAGAGTTTTAAACTTTTCCTGTGGTAGAGTGAACAATGGATGTGTTTATTAAATATCTGCTGCATGAGCATATTTAGGGTCAATTCTGCAGGATGCAAAGCTCCATGCTGAGCACGGGGCTGCTGCTCAGCTGGCATCTTTGTTACGCACAGGACCACCGGGCCAAATGTGACCATCAGGGTCTGTGCAAAAATTCCCTGCAAATATCCTGATCAAGGGACTGAGAAACAAAGAAGGTGGGTGGTTGGCCTAAGCTGACATAAACTGTGTGTCCTCAGGGAGACCTTGGAGTCCTTCCCGGTTCCTGGTGGTGGGGGAAAAGCTCTGCTCCACCTACTGTTGGGGTTAGGGTGGGATGACTGGGCTGCTAAAACTGGGCCTTCCTTGGAAAGAAAGGAAGGAGGAATTATAAAGGAAAGATAACTGAGTCCACAGGCTTACCCAACATCGAAAAAGTAAATCCTGACAATAGTCCAAGCAGTGATGAACACAGAGGGGGCACCTGACAAGAGAAGAGATGGTGTTACTGTCAGAAATCATTATCAGTATTTCCAGAGCTGCTCTCCCCCTGCCCCCATCTCTCCTAAGTGACTGGGGTCACGCCTTCCCTCAAGAGTGGGCAAATGCTTCATGTTTTCAATGGCCAAACAAGCAACATGTTGCCCTTCTCTCCCACTGGCCATGTAAGGTGAGTTTCCTGTAACTGCTCCCCAGCCGATTTACCTCCCTGTTGCAGTGCCTACAAAAAAACCCATCCAAACTTCTGACGGTGAAATGCAAAGAATAGGAATCACCTGAGACATCTACAATGTGGACACCTGTATCCAAGCCTGTCACCACAGGCTCACTTTAGCATCAACGACGAGAAATATGTACTTCTAACAGACAGGTCATCTGAGCTACTTCAGATGTTTGCTTTAGGACAAGAAATATGCGCTGGGACACCCTTGGCTGTCTGTATTGCCTGAGTCTCCACTGACTGTAAAGGAGTCTGTAGCTGGCCAGATGAACCTGCCTCTGCTCCTCACACCATGATCTTCTGCCTGACTAGAGTGGTCTTGTTGCATCCTTCTGGTGTCTCTTGTCTTTTATTAGATTTAGACTGGAAATACTGTGAGAACCACGTCACTTTGTTTGGCATTAGTCATAGCGTTGCGTGTTGTTGATTACCTGTGATTTCTGAGTGCTATGGTAATAAAATGAGTAAGAACTGTAATGAGTATATCCAAATTATTAATTCTTGCATCATCCATTCCAGGTCCATCACTGACGCTCTTGAAAATGATGGATGACTGAAAGGCCAAAAGATCCTTCAAGCACCTGTAATTTTCTTGGATTGCCCTTCCTCACCTAAGCAACCTCGGAATACAAGTGCAAGAGATTTCCTCTAATTTAAAATAATTGGCTTCACACATTTTCTTTAAATTCTCCCAGCTCTACTGTGCTGAAGGAAAGGGTACCTATGCACAAGGCAGGTTTAAAGAAGGTCTGACCTGATTAACTGCATCTGAAACCAGGCCTGCTAACGTCATCTTACAGCATGGAGAATTGTCTCTCTGCAGTGTGAAACCAGGCGTAACTCCTGTCACTTTCAATGGAAGTTACTCTACAGCTAACAGATCAGATCCTGAGTCCAGGCATACCCCTGTATGTGACACAATTTTATTTTTTCTTTTCTTTTCAAGATTCTTCCCCGCTCTAATTATTTCTCAGTTTCAGCTATCAAGAGCGTGCAATGAAAGCCATTTTGCTTACTTAAGCATAAATCTTTAGCTAAATGGCTTAAAGGGGAAAAGAGATTTCCCTTTCCTTTTAGGAGAAAGAGGAGAGGTTGATCTGGTAGGATTAATTTGCCTAAGTTAGCAGTTCAGCTCTGAGTTACTTTTTGAACAGTTTAATTCTGTCCTCCTTGGCATTTTCTCACTTTATTTTGTTTTATCTGTGTGTTTGGAACTAGATTCACATTAACACTGGAGAAATCATGAATACAGTAAGCAGAAGGTTATCAACATTAGCACACAGGTGATGGGGTCTCAGGATAGCTAGCTGGCCTGAATTCAGTAAGACAAGGAGAGAAGGATGGACTGCAGTGTTTGGTTCCGTCCAGGAGTGCTGCTTTGCTGGGATCCATCCTTACAATTTAAGGTCAATGCATGGTATCCAATTTGGGACCCCAGTCAGGATCAAAAGACTAAGTGACTATAAAGGTGACGAGTTTCAGGACCACAGTCCTTAATGACACTGAAGTGCTCAGCTATCAATTAACCTAGCACAACTGAAGTTCTTAAATACCTTTGAAGATTTAGGCGAATGCTGTTAAACACCTCTGGCCATCACTTGATCTTGCTCCTGGTTGCCCTAACAATTCTTGGCAACGAGGTAACCTGTGTACTACATCTCTGCCCCGTCTGACCCCTGGGTTTGTGGATTAAATTGCTGTTAAAAATGCCTGTCAGGATCACCTCTTGGCATTCAGTTTTGAGAAGATGCGTACCCCAGCCAATCAAGATGTACCACCAAAAGTACTTCCTCTCTGAAAAGAAGGAGATGACCAACAGGGTGTGAAGATACAACCCCTCCACCAAGAGCCAGAAGAAGTTGGCCATGACGCAGTACTGGAAGAAAACCATCATGGCTTTGCAGCCTACCTGGAAGAGAAGAAACGGACAGCAGTGAACTGCAGCATGCTTCCATAGCAAACACGCTGAATGACCAATAAACCTTGCTCTGCATGTGTCTCTGGGATTGCTTTTTGCAGCATCTGAAGCCCTTATGGAATGAGCTCTGCAGCAAAAAGCTAAAGGCCCTACCAAGCTTGCTTGGGGTAGACATGCTTGACACACAATAACCCCTGCATGGAGAGCGCAGTGCGCATCCTTGAGAGAGCCAGCTCAGCTCTGGATGCTGTTTGATTGTGTGAGCCTGGAGCTCAAGCTTGGAACCCTGCTGAGCAGTGACAAACCGATACGCTGGAGCATGATCCTCACCAGCACGGTGCTGCTCTCTGTAGGTTTTCGATGTACACCTGTGAGAAGCTGGCTTAGTGGCAGAGGGGATGCCAGAAGGTCCTGCCCTGATGTGCAGGCACCTGCCTCTCTGCTCTGCCAGGTGCGGGTTCATGGGGCTGAGCTGTGAAGCAAACCATTGTGCTGGTTCAGAAAAACCCTCCAAAAAGGCGCTACTTTGAACTGAGACCAGCTCAGTGACTGGCTTGTGCTGCAGCCAACAAACATGTGGTTCAGCGCGATGTAAGTGAGCTGCACTGGAGAGTAAATAAGAACGGGTGGGAATTTCTTAGGCTGTTTTTGGCACTGAGGTCAGCATCTCGAGGAATTACACTCTGAGTGACTTGGGCATCATGGTCCCCCCTGCATTCTCAATGGGGCTGCCTGCAAGTATTACCTGGCTCCCTAAACCCCAAAAAATGAAGCCTCTGACTTGAACAAACTGATTCCCCAGGACTAAAAATAAAATAAAATAAAACAAAATAAATTAAATTAAACTAAAATAAAATATCTGTGTTATTTAGCCCTTGAAAGCAAAGTCCAACTGCAATCACTCCATGGCCTGGTAGATACTGCAAAAACTGAAGGAGTTTGAGACAGAGGTTTGAAGAAAGCCAAGTCCACAAAGAATTGTGAATACTCAGTAGAAGGAGGCCTGGGATATGTATTTTAAAAACAATGGATAAGAAGGAGATGCAGGGTAAACGCTAAAAAGCATGGACTGAATTGATTGCATTGGAAGGGGAGAGATTTGAGAAGGGAAGGAGGATTGTTTTTCTTCAGGAAATGAATAATTAAACACAGTAACTTGCTGCGCAAAGATTTCACTGCAGCACAGGTAATGGAAACAGTCATCTTATAAAAACAAAAAAATGGGAAATTTCTCTCTTGACACTTAGCAGCCAAACCCACTGCAAAACACCTGAAGGTAGAAATCAGCCGCCCAAAGAAGTATGTCTGCCCTGGCCATTGCCCCACCATGTGATGCATCCAGGTCCTGCTGCAGTGGACCATCATCACTCACATCCACACTGTCTCGGCATCCCCGAGATGTTGATTTGGCAATAGCCGCCTTGCCTTCCATGAGTCTGCTCGGGTAATACCCTGCACTTACTGGAGCAACAGCAGGAGCATCTAGCCCTTGCTGGTTAGCAGCTCGTCCCTGGTGCCCTGGACATGCAGTATGTTGAATTCAGAGCAATAATTGATTTGCACCAGTGACAAGCTCACACTTCCCTCCTCCCCACTCCCCTCTTCTGCTGGGAACAGTTGCTATGAAACATTGGTTAAAACGAGAAGCAAGGAAAGTGTTTTCTCAACACCACATGTTTTGGAGAGGGACTCGTCCCCACTGATCACTCAAAATCAATTTGGCCCTCCCCTTGCACCCACCAGTATGTTACACTGGGGGCCCTCAACGGCTCCCGCTAATCAATTTATACACACATCAGCTTCCTCCTGTGAGGCAGATGGACTAAGCAGAGACTTGCTGCAGGGTGGTGATGGCGGAAGGTGGAGGTAGAGCAGGCAGCTATCTCCCAAGGAGGGAAGGTCATGCAGAGCTGAGCTGACAAGGGCTGAGGATGCAGCAGCACCTTCCCCATGGCACACCCACACTCCTTGTTTCTCCCTGCTATTGTGTGCATACGGCTGTGTGACATTGGCGGACCTCCTTTCTTTTGCCCCAAGCCTTGGTGTGTCTGCACCAGTGGGGATTTGCAGGTGTGAGTGTACCCAGCTCCATCGGGTCTACCGAGTTCTTTTATGGTCTCTTTCTGTAAGTGTCTGGCCCTAATTCAGCAGCTCACAGGCGAGACATGAGGTTGAAGGGAGCAGTTTTGCTGCATCTCAACCACATGCTCTTCAAACATGGATTTGATTTGGGGATTGAACATTGGGGAATCCTTTCTGGATGGCTGCATTGAAGCTATGGCTTATTTACAAAGTTGGGACAGTGCCTTTAGCCCATCCCCAGTGCTTTTGGCAAAAGTGTGGGCTCAGATTTGCCTCAATCAATCATGAAACCTGGAGGTCTAAAAATTTCCTTTAAACTACTTAGGTGCTTTTACCTGGGCTACCACCACTGATGCAGGAGGAAGAGATTTACACAGAGATTTCTGCAGGCCTCTTCAACAGAAGACAGATGAAAACTCATTTTCTCAGTGACAGATTTATCCAGCACTTTTCTTTTACGTTGCCCAGAAGACATGCCCTATCTGAAGGGTTAGCTGCTGAGTGACTCATGCTGTACTTGCCCACAGCAACAGCTGCTCTTCTCCCCAGCCTGGTCAAGAGGCTTCCTTGATCTTATTTAAAAGCTTTTAATAGATCCCAGTCATGATCCTGGTGCTGGGGCACACTTGGAAGATGGGGTAGCACTGAGAAGCACTGCCTGCTTTGGGGATGATGAAATTAAGTCTCCAAGCACAGGCACTGGCCTAATCCTACGTCTCTGTAACTACAGTGCCATTTTTGACAGCAATCTCATACTCATGACTAAATTTAGGAGTCTCAGACTTGAACTGATTCCCATGCCACATGCCTAAACCAGATTGAATCTCACCCCAGTTCTTTTGTTGAGATACCCACCTTAGTTAAAGTATAATGTAATTTCTAATGATGATGCAATAACCAAGTAATTGCTCTGCTTGTAAGATCACACGGTATGATTAATTCCCCATCTTGCTATCATGGATTGGAATTCATACAACTGACAAATTCCCAATCAATTTATAACCTAAATATTGTACAGCACTGTTGACAACTATGCATTGTCCATTAATTTCTGTGCATGTTGCAGAGAGATGTCAGGAGAGACTCTAGGTTCCAAATATATGTTGTTGTTTTTCATGGAGTATTTCTCTCAGCTTTTAACTTTTATGTTATTTTATAGAATCATCAAATCATTTAGGTTGGAAAAGACCTTTAAGATCATCCAGTCCAACTGTTAACCTGATGCTACCAAGTTCACTACTAAACCATGACCCTAAGTAAGTGCCACGTCCACATGTCGTTTAAAAATCTCCAGGGATGGTGACTCCACCACTTCCCTGGAAAGTTGTTCCAGTGCTTGACAGCCCTTTCAGTGAAATTTATTTTCCTAATATCCAATCTAAACTTCTGCTGGAGCAACTAGAGGCCGTTTCCTCTTGTCCTATTGCTTGTTACCTGGGAGCAGAGACTGACCCCCACCTGTCAGGCAGCTGCAGAGTGAGGAGGTCTCCCCTGAGCCCCCTTCTCTCCAGGCTGAACCCCCACAGTTCCCTCAGCTGCTCCTCACAAGATTTGTTCTCTAGACACTTCACTGTCTTTGTTGCTCTTCTTTGGATGTGCACCAGCACCCCAATGTCTTTCTTAAGACTTATAAGGAATAAGACTTATTTCTTAAAAGGTTGGTTACTTTCTGAAAGAAAAAAAATGTTGATGGGAGGAGTCAAAATACTGTCCTGGCCTGGGTATTACTGCCTCTGTTAAGAAAGGAAAGGTGAAGGTATTCAACTGGCTAGAAAGATGTTGTCTTAGCCAGAATTCTTTACTGGAAACAAAAAGAAAACTTCTCTTGCCCACTCAAGCAGGGGATTTGTTGCTACTACAGGCTACAGCAACCTCTTACAAGTCACTTTCAGAGAAAAGAGAGGTGGCTTTTCAGTAGTGACTGTTGATCCTGGCTTGGACTTCTCTGGAAGAGGTGGCTAAGATATAATGTTGTGTATTTATAGCCTCAGACTATTTCTTGTCTCATTCCTATGCTCAAGGCTATTGGCTTTTACATATTATCTGTTCAATAAGTTGGCTTTGACAGGAGAGTGGAAAAGCTTGCCACATCCACACTCCTGCAAGAGAAACTGCAGCAGAAAAGACATATCCAGATGTTGGCTTGGCAAGCTGAAAATCGTGAGTATCAATTCATTATCTCAGCCTTCTACTACTGTGCCTAGTCCTCTGCAGAGACAATCTGGCTGTAGGTTTGACCCTACAGAGGCCAATGGCAAAGCCCCTGCTGACTTCAACAGGGGAGCACGATGCCCTGTTGAAGTCAGCAGGGGCTTTGTCATTGCCAAATTTGCAGAAATTCAGCATGATGTCAATGGAAATTGTTGACAGAAACAAACCAGCTTCTTAGTGGGTGATTCTGTTCCTCCAGAAATGAGCCTTTAGGTCAAACCAATTTGCTGAGCAAAAAAAACCACCAAAAAACCCCCAACAAACAGGGAAAAGGAAAACAAAAAGTGTTAATTTACCTGTACCACACTCAACCTTTTGTGTAATGAAAGAAACAACAAATTAAAGCCAAACAAACCAGACTACCTGGCAAAAAGCCATCACATTTATTTCTTCCCTCACTCTAATGCAGTTGTAGACTAGATTCAAACAGGTTAGCAATAAAAAAGTCCCACAAGGTTTATGTTCAAACATGAAGGGAACTGAGGTCCCTTCAAACAAGAAATCTCCTCCTAAATCAATTGGGTGCCTTTGACTCCTTCCTTCCCTTCCTATCCTGGAGTCTGACAAACGCAAGTAACCTCAAATGATAAACTGCTACACTAGTGGACGGGTCTGAAAATTTTCTTGGAAGATGCATGGAAATTTTGGGTATTGACTTCACACTAACTATGAATAAAGGAATTTGACTAAAGAGATACTTAACATGCCATCTTGATCCAAAGTGGCTTATGTTTGAGGCATATAGCCTTCAGGTTGTGAGGGCCTAAGTTGTCAAGTCCAAAGCCTCACTTAAAGCAATTTCTCATCTATCAGGAATTTCCCCCCAAAAAAAAACCTTCATGAGAAAAATAAATTCATGTCTTGATGATGGACACTTCAGCTCCTGCTGTCCTTAGTGGCTTCAACTGTAAGTCAACCCTATAAAAAGTACGGCAGATCGATCAATGTAACTGCATTCATGGTCACCATCTATCTCAGGCACAGGGATAAGAGGCCTCAAACACACATTTTCCCTGTTAACATGCTGCTCTGCATCACTGGTGCCCCAGAAACATTATGCAAGAGTGTTCTTAAGCCTTGGCAATAACAAATTAATTCCATTCATCTTAACCTGCTTTCCTCTAGGTCATAATACATTACATTTTCATGCACCCATCATTGCCTAAGAGCACACGCTGCAATACTTACTCCATGTCAGCTGTCACTGGGCAATTTATTAAGCCATTATAACCTGGATTTGTGTCTGAGCTTGTTGATTTGTTACTGCTTTCATAAAGCAGAAACGCTATTTCTAAACTGATGAGCTGTGCCGTACAGCCATACACATGCACACACATACTGCTTCAGCAAGTTAAGTCTTGCCTGCTCCCATCAAGGCTATGGAAGGATGGAGACATTAGGAAGAAGCTATTTGGCTCAATTTTCATCTCTCCCGTGCCACCACTTCCACTTGCACTAAAGCTGGGCCACTACTGAACCTGGATAGAGTATTACTTTTCTGGCTAAAGTGTAATTTCTCTAGCAATAGCTCAACCTACATGGATCCCAAAGTCCCAGGAGATAGTCTTGGCCTCTCTTTGCTTTTCCACCTCTTCAATGCCAGCTGAAAACCAGTTGAAACTGGCAAGGCAAATCTAAAAGTTTGTCTCTGCTAATATGGAAGTTAGATGAGACAACCTCTATTTTATGTGCTTGCAACACAGTAAAGCACAGCAGGGTCAGACCCTGTGCTTGCAGAACTGTATTAAAGTAAATGGAGCTGTACCAGTTTACACCAACAAAAAACGTGGTCCACATGACTGCGCTTTACACCTTGCCCACTTCCCATGCAGGCTTCTTCAAATACAATGCTACCTGTTGAATTCAGGCAATTGTGTCTGCTTTTCCTCACGTAAGAAGCGAGCTAAAGCCTTATGACTGTGATCCTCAAGGCTATTTAAGCATTTCTCTTCCACTGATTTTAACAGGGTTTATGTAACTGTCAGTCTTTGAGGGACGTGGCCTTTCTATTTTGCCTCTTAGGCATGCTCGTTCAAATACTGGGGGCAGCCTTGTGAGTATTTCCAAGGTGGTGTTTAGCTCTAGCTGGTGTAGTCTCTGCGTCAGATGACTCAGAGTTGAGTTGAGATGTAAAAATAGAATTATCTTGGTAAATGGGGTAACTGTCCCTATTTATTGCTCATCAGCCACAAAATAATAGCACTTCTGAACACATCCTCATTGATAAGGGAAGTCAACCACAAGGCAGAAACTAGAGGGAGAAGGTGATAATACAGCCCTTCCTCACACTTACCACATTTTCTCTCATTATGGGCAATACTGCATTGCCCTAAGGTGCTAGCCTGTGACTGGGGCACCACTGTGTCAAGCACGACAGTCACTTACGCAAAGAAAGTTCCTGCTCCAGAGCTCTTCCACAGTCTTCACTCCTGGGTTATTTTCAGGAGCAAAGGAGAAGACAAGGAGACAACTCATCCAAGCAAAAATGTGTAAAACTATGTTAGAGGTTGGTGTCCATAGTCTCAGCCCTCTCAAGGGTTGCCTGATATGAGCAGTCCAAGGAGCAGAAGGGGCATAACCCAAGATCTGATACTTTCTCTGACACAACCCTCTCCAAATTATCATGCTGCAACAAGGTCATTTACCATGTCATACCAGCATACTCTTCATACAGTCCCTCTGCTGCCTTCTCCTCATCTTGCCTCATCCAGAACACATGCTCTCTCCTCTCTTGTTTCTTCCTCCCTCTGCTTCTTCCTCGGCTGCTCTCTCTTCATTGGCTCTCAACCCCTTAGCTTAACCAGCCACAGCTGCACCTTATCTACATCAGCCAACCCACCGCCCATGAAGCCAGCCCACAGCTGTATATTATCCATGCTAATTAACCCAACTTCATTCCACTACATTTCTCCTTGGAGGAATGGATCACTTCATCCATCCTTTGTGGGCCTGACCTGTGGCCAGCTGTCAGGGAGGGAGCCCAGCCAGAGCTCCCATCACACTCTTCCTCTGTTGCTGCTGATTCTGTTGTGTTACAAGTCAGTGAATATCCTGTTTCTCTTCTGTGTAGGGATGCCTACATTGGCCAACTCATAGCTGAAATACAGCCCCATCCTCTGCCTCTCCCACCTTCTACTGCAAATCCCATCTCTCTAAAGCAGAATCCCAATGCCGCGGCACAAACCTTCCTCACTTCCTAGCCTCGCACGCTTCCAGCACCAAAGTGCCTAGCTTCATTCCCCACTACCATTCATTGCCTCTCTTCCCCAAAATGATGATGTTTCACCTTTAGCTTCTCTGACACTCAGTGTTTCCTTCACTCTCCATCATTGCATGTTTCTTTCTTCCTCAACTCAGACCTGAAGCCCATGTTTCCTTCCCATCCCACATCCATTCAGCAGAGCTTCGCCTCTCAATACCACAACCCTTCTTCCCAATCCCTTTTATTCTTTACTTGCTACTGCCAGCCCCAACTGTGGTTGAGTCCCTGTGCAGGATACAGTGCAGTAACCAAGGCTTCCAGTGGGGCAGCCACAAACTGCTGTCTCACCAACACAGAAGGAGGTTACTGGTTGCCATCAGCTCCACAGCAACTCATCTGCGTTCCATCCCTCTTCCTATGGCACACAGATGACTTAGGCCTACTTCATACATGTCAGTGAGGGCTTCGGCAGATAAAGAACTCTTCTGTTCTAGAAGAGATGATGATTTAACATGTTCCTGGATGGGGTATCTCTGGACAATTCCAAAATCCACACAAGAACATAAAACAGTCGAGGTGGATGGTTATTCTATTTCCTGTCCTCATGGCTACTACTGGCCATGGGCTGTTAACATTCCAAACCTCCTACTTACAGCTTCTCGTTACTTCACACACTCTTCATTCACTAAAGTTGCTGCTAAATCCTTAATTTAACTCTGGCACTGATTTTTGAAAGCATAGTTGAGGCATTATTTTTTTATTTTTACTTTTTACTTTTGGGTGAAATTTTCAGTGTTAGGGCCTCTGCTAATTAAGTAATGTAGCTGTAGCCTCTTTGTCTCCTCTTCCCGTCTTGTCTCCGTTTTCTGGCCCTTTCTAGAAGTGCCTCAATACCTTTGGTGAAGTGAAACTTGAAGTGTTAATATGACATTTAAAAGAGAATTTGCAAGCATATAATGCCTCCATTCCTTCCCCCTGCTTTCTTTTGGTTGTTCTTCACTTCTTTCTATCACTTACAGGACCTTTCTCTAGGTTTGTGGGTTTGTTGTTTTGGGTTTTTTTGTTGTTTTTTTTTCTTCTCCTCTGTCATTTGTTTTGCTGTAAAAATCGGATTGTAGCAGTGATCAACAGATATGGAAATATCAGCAGCTATGGGGATCATATTCCACAGAAGGTGTTTGACAGATTCAAATCTCTTTATCTAACCTCATGGTAAACATGTAGACCAAGGAGATGGGTGTGTTAAGTTTGTGTTGTGACAGCAACATCACAGAGATCTTCAGAAGAATCTTATGTAGAAACCAAATGCTGTCAAAAAGCTCAGAGAGAAGAAATGAATCCAGTCCATTGCAACACCCATCTCCTGAAGCCAACAGGAATCACTTGGCTGGGTTTCACAGGAATTTGTAGACAGGGTGAGGTGGTTCAGATCAGACACAAGTGGAAGAGCACACTGAGAAACTTACACTTCACATGAGCACTGACTTTTCCTTTGCTTCTTGTGCTGCTCCTTGGGATGCAAACCTCATGTGGCTGCTACCTATTAGTTGGGAAGATTGAGGGTCCCCTTCACTCTACACAGATGAACAAAACAAGGTGAACCTTATTTCACATCGGGCCTCCTTTCCATGGCAAGACAGACTGTAAAGCACTTCGTCATCTCAGGCAGCACCTCTGCACCTGGATGGTCCCATTGAACGCCGTGGATGGGGTACAATTCTGCAGGAATGGGCTGAGCTACTGAAAAAGTGTCAGCTGACGTATTTACACATTTTGGGAACTGACTGAGTTCCCGTTCAAGTCAAGGGAAAGTTTCACATTGTCTTCAGACAGATTTCTGCCAGGCTCTTTCCCCTAAGCCAGTCAGCCAGAGTTCAGCAGATGCTGGTCTGGGCTGCCAAGAAGAGCTCATCCCTCCTCTCCATAGGTGAGAGATGTCTTTCCCAGAGGATGTAACCCAGTGGAAGGGCTGAGTCTCTAATATTCATTTCACTTTTACAGAGTGCACCAAAAGGCTTCTACTCCTCCATCTCTCCAACAGCCTGCATATCAGGACACTCCCACACAAGGCAGAGAATATGGTTATGAGTAGCCTTGGATGGGGGTGCGCTGGAAAAGAAAATGTCTCTGTCTTTAATTTCCACATATAAAGTTCATTTAGGGGCCTGTAGCGGTCATTAATTTGGCCTAAGGAAGCTTATGTGAAAACAACCCAACTTTTCACACTGAAAATGAGATATGTGTAGATTCACAATTCCTAAAAGTCCCACCCTCCTTTGCAAAGAATTTTTTTGTTGGAATTTGATTGTCTTAGTGGAATGCAAAAAGAAAAAGATAAATGATCTAGTCTCCCTTGGCTGAATCCTCAGCAAAGGCAAATTTGCAGAGCTCAGGAAAAGCCAGCCTGAATTCAAACCGTAAAACCTGATCTTTATTTATATCAAACTTTCGGCTTCTTTGTCTTCAGCTGGGCTGGAAATGTGAGTGGTTCCACATTATGCTATCCAGATACTACAGTAATGGAACTATGTCAAAACCTATCCATAAAAACATTAAAAAATCAACTGAAATGACAACTGAAGTCTTCAGTTCAATCCTTCCACTGGGTTTGCTGTTTTGGCTACTGTGTTTCACAGGGAGTTCTCCAGCAGCAGAAGGAAAGGGAAGGACAAAGTGTGGGAATGCAGAGACAGAAGGTCACAAGGCTCAAGAAAACTAACGTGAAAAACTACAACTTGTAAGAAGGCCTCTTGCGCCTAGCAGTAAAAAAAGCCTGAGAAGAAGAAGAACGCAGGCAAACATGGGCTGGGAAGTAGTGCAGTTTTTCATGCAGTGTGTGTAATCACTGGATGCAATAAAACCACGTGCGGCGAGTTGAGTTTTCCATCAGAAATGACTGATTACTGAGACAGAACATATTCTGGATGAATCAAAATGAATAGCTATTGAAGAAGTTGGAGTGGGTGATTTCACAGACCCCCTCCTAGCCTGCTCACCTCTGCGTCTGAAGTGCTTAAAGCCCATATTGTTTAACACACTTGAGTATATGACTATTTTTAAGCACTTTAAGCCAACAGGTTGATTCAGTTACAAATAATAACAGGCATTCTTTATGACTAATGGCCTGACAGAGAGAGAGAAAGTGGTTTTGGTCTATAATGACTGTCGGTACCTTGGGCAATATGCTGTGTGCATGCTGTGGCCATCAGACTCTGCTGTTTCTACCCCTCTAGAAAATTCAAGGTCCCTGCAGTGCTTCGTTTCCCACTGGAAAATCCCACAGCAGGCTTTCGGAGGGCCAGCCTTCTCGGAAGGGCAGTCTCCGTGCTCTGCATGAGCCACGGGATCCCCACTGTGCCTAAGAACAAGCCTAATTGATCTGGGCAGCTGAGAGGGGAAGACACAAGGGACATGTAAAGCTATTGCTGCTGAGTATGCTTGGTGTGGGACAAAGGGCCTGCGTCACCTCATGCAGGTCCTGAAAGCTATCATTTAAGCCTGCTACATTTAATTACAAAACCAAGCCTTGCTTGCTGAATCAGGGTTTCTGTCCCCTGAAAACAGGCTGAATTTTTCACCCAAGCCACAAGACTTCTTTTCCCCAGGAGTGGGTTTTTCAAGGAGTTCAAGGAGGCTACGGGTGCCACACATCCCTCTGTAACAACCACCTGGAGCACAGCGCATGTTCTGGCTCACGTGATGGCTCAGTGATACTCATCACATGTATTTTGGCTGCACTGGCCATGAAATGCTTACTGCCGCATTCTCAGGCTCTGTGGCCCAAAAATGCCCAACACACTTAATTTTTCAGGGTGTTCATGTTAAACTCAAAATAATTTGAGTTTAAAATGGCATAGAGTTAATACTGTAACTGAGGTTGCCCACAGTATGCAAAATGAAGTAAAAATGCTGTTGCAGCACAGCCTATAAACTTTTTTTTAAAATTACATATACACATACATGTAGTGGAGTTTGTAGTTAATTGGAGGAGAATTGATGCATTTGTTGTTGGAAAGCTTAAAACAGTTTTGTGTGGCTGGTGCATAGAACAGAATTTTAAGTCTTCTCACTGCAACAGGTAATACCAGATTCAGGAATCTGGTCCCTTCATCAGAAATGCTGTGAGATGTCTTTGTTCATTTGGATTTTATAGCATCGAGTGTGTTCTGGAAAGCGGAAGCCTTTATCCGTTTTTTCTTAAAGGAAATAAGCACAGTACTTTCTCTTCTAATAAAACCCTGTTATTCCTTGGGTTTGTCCTCTTCTAAAACAGTGGTGAAAGCATGCAGTAAATCGAACTGTGTTCAAATAACTCCTCAGACTGAAGGACCTCAAGGCCACATCTCACCATTATACACAAAACCTTCAATAAATTGTGTATCAGGCCCTGGCTAGATGGACTAGTACCCACACCTCCCAAGTCAAAACCTTATCCTGCAAGTTCAAAGCACAAGCAAATCAATTATTTAACTTAACTCAAGCCAACCTAACCCAACCACACCCACACAAACCCAAGAGATTTTACAGCTATTTCTGCAAACAGATGAATATTAGGAGAGGCATTTTGATTGCATTTCATGTAGTGTTTTTTCCCCATGACCTAAAAGGTTGTCTGAAATTCTGGGTCAGGATGGGTACAGATTTTGCAAGGGGTATGCTCAGCCTAGTGTAGTGGAGCTAATTTGTTCCACATCTTTTTATCACCCTTGTGTATCACCCAGCCATTCACCCTGAGCTGGCATTTAACATGAAAATCCTCTGATGGGGGGAAACACACACAATAGTGGTAGCCATGGATCTGCCTGCAAGCACACTGGCTTCCAGGAGCTGTAGATTCTGCAGGACAAAGTCTTGTATTACTACCCAGAAGTGTTTCTGGATGGATGGTTGAAGCAAACACTTCTCACGTAGCTTTCTGCAGTTGTGCCTCAGTCACGACCCAGTGCAAACTCCCGCAGGGGTAAGAGGTTAGTTCAAACTCCACGGCTCATTGGGTTCTTGGCTCCTCTGCCAATTAGCACGAGCAGTTATCTGTGCCAGCAGACACCAGGCAATTGTTTATTGCAGTTTATGTGTCCTTCAAACCATTCATGGACCTTCACAACAAAACCCCATTGCTAAAGAATACAGATCCCAGTGAACCAGAGAGGGGAAAAAACTCTGGAGGGTCACTGCAATGGGAACGCACCCTGCTGCAGGACAATTCTCAGGGAAAAGCTGGGAGCGGGCTGCTCTGGTATCAACCGAGAGGTGCTCAGGCAGAAAGGTCATTATAAACAGCAGCAACAGGACTCAGGGTAAGGATACAGAAAAGCCAGAGGGCAAGGAAGAAACTGGGTGGGTGGAAGAGAAAAGAGAATCTTTTTCTGGTGCTGTATGACATGAAAAAACAGGTCCAGAAGGGATCTGCTGGACTGCTGTGCCCAGTCCCCTGCTATTACCAGCAAGCAGCTCATCTAATGTTATGAATTTATTATGGAGGGTTCCTTTATTTTTTGGCTGACTTCTGATCACATCTCTTTATTTTGGAGATTTCAATTTCCTGCCTAAATTTATTCATGACTAGTGTCCTCTTACGTCAATATGGCCTTTAGATAAACAGCTCTTCTCCCTCCTTAATGTTTGCTCCAGCTGATAACACTGAGTTTGAAAGTGGAAAAAAATATCCCAGCTCCTTTATTGCCCTCATCTATCATCCCAGTGGGGAAATCTCACAGTTGCAGACAGCTAGCATGGGATACAGATTAAAAATAGACAATGACATCTACACATAGATTTCCTGCCTAAACTCCTGCAGGGATCTGGTCACTGCAATCAGTGGAGCCCAGAGAGCCATCCAAATGCAGGTGCCTTCTTCAAAGCAAGTTGAAGAGCTCTCCAGGCTCCACCGAGTATATTAACTAGAGCTTGACTGACTATGATTGCCCTTTACACATGTAGCTTATGTACAGGCACTTACTCCGTGGATACCTAAAGTTAAGTGAATCTGGGTCTGGCTGCTGCTCTCACTCAAGGGAAAGGTTTTATTGGATCCCTAAACACACGACTGCAAGTCTTCTTTGACCAGGCTATCTAAGAAATGACCATGGGACTTGGAGATGGACACAGGACTGACAAGAGCCCCAAAATCTTGTAGAACCCCAGTTATGGGTTTGACCTTTGAAGGGACCAGATGACTGTGAACTTTTGACCCTGCTAATTTTTTTAATGCCTTTTCCATACAAATTAAAGTGTAGCAATCATGTTTCTGTTTCTTTCAAACCAGAAAGAACTTGAAATCTTCCTAAAGTACTGTCTCACATGCATTTGCCAGGTAATTTTTGGTGCATTGCTTAAGAGTGGCAACAGAATAAGGTGGAAACTTTAATGTGCATGGCTACTTACTGAACTCACAAAGCAGTGTTCAGATTCTCCGCTTTCAAATAGGATGACATCTTTTATGAAGACTGCGATGGCTCTCATTATGAAGGACATGAAGAGGTGCATATGAATATAATTTCGAGTACAGTGTAGTTTTCTGTTGGGAAGGGATGAAACAACATTGAATAGCAAGGCTTCTCAAAAGCATTATTTATCTATTTACATGTTTCTTCTGCCAAGATATAGACTTACAATTAGAGATCAGAAGCCCTGAGATGGACTGTGTTCTGATGTAAAACACAGAAAATCCACTTAAGCCTTTTAAAATCCACAAAACATGCAGCAATCCATACATCTGCAGCAGTGCTGCTCCTCTTCCAATTCTCAGAAAAAAAGGTCAGAATACAGAATGACAGAAAACAGGTCCATCATGCTGTTCTCTACTGGAAAAGAGATCTTTCTGACTAAGCAAACTGTGCTCACTATAAAGGTCTGTTTTCTACAGAATGTTTATACTGCAATAATTCTTTCCAAAGTGAAATGTTTCTTCAGGAAGAGAAATAGCTTCTAAGCAGCTGCTGCCAAAATTAACACATATTACAGGCTTTCTGTAATACGAATATATTTTCACTTAAAATTTACTAGTTATTAATCATATAAAGAACATCACCAGGGTTTTTCTGTCCCTTGCCCACTAATATTTTGAAGATTAATTCTGACCCAATAGGTCTTTTTTTTCCAAATGAGACTTTACATCAGCTAAAGGGAAAGGCCTGACACTCTGGAAATGGGCACTTTGTATAGTCATCAGCACCACAACAGACCTCTCAGCAACATGATCACATTACCACCTCCTAATGAGTCACTGTGCACTGGCAGACTTCATGCTCTTAACCTCTGACAATGGCACGATAACGTGATGGAGCCAGGTCCTCTGTGCTTGCAGGCGAAGGCAAGTCAAATGACGCTGTTTCCCACAAGTGAAGAGCATGAATCCCGACAGTTTCACTAGCTTGGCTGGCACCTTGTACCTTGTTGAGATGAGATAATTTGCATGTGTGTCTGATGCACTCTCCCCTTGTAAGAGGAGTGGGGAGAGCACGTGTGCTGAGAAGTGCAAAGATCTTGAAGGGTGAGGCCAGTCTCGGTGTGAGTTACCCTAGCACGCGTGCTGTTTCCCACAGCTTTCTTTGGGGGCAATGTTTGGACCAGACTGTCGTAAACTGGAAAACCATATAATGCTTTTCAGGGAAGCCATCGGAAAGTGGCACGAGGAGATGGAATCACATCTAGAAGGTTCTTCCATCTTACAGAGGTCTGCTTTTTGCTGTTCTCCCTATACATAAATAACATTATAATAGGAGATTACCTTATATGCAGACTTCTTCATTAGAGGCACCCCAATTTAGATATCTGACACGATTACAAACAACAGAGACTGAGGATGAATTACTCTGCTGCAATCTAGGCACCTAATGCCACTTACTATGCTGTATCTGACCATCAACCCATAAGGGCTCTGGTCTCCTGAAGGTCCTGAATCATACCTGCTACCCTTGTGCACAGCCCAGAGGCTCCGGCATGCCTTCAGAGACTCTGGGTGTCTGTGTCTTGCCACAGAGCTACAGCAGGAAGCACCTGTGAAACAGACTTTGGGAAGCAGATTTGGGGTGTGATCCCCCTGTACCATTTTGAATACCTACTTAAGTAGAAATGCATCATTCCACAGTATACACACACACCATACAGTCTAGGTCTTTGTGGACTATAACAAGATTATGGGATAACAGCCTCTAACATAGAGATCCATCACATCATAAACTACGTTCAATGAGATGATTCCACCTAAATAACTGGACTGGGGTTATAACTCTCACACAAAGGCCACAAATCAAACACCAGAAAACAGTGGTACTGAAAGATGGAGGAACTTTCCTCCCCTGTCCAACTGAGACTTGACAGAAGTCTTTTGCATCCATCTGTAACAG
Source organism: Falco biarmicus (assembly GCF_023638135.1). NCBI lineage: Eukaryota > Metazoa > Chordata > Aves > Falconiformes > Falconidae > Falco > Falco biarmicus. Next base: position 58,807,520 of record NC_079291.1, on the reverse strand, counting down.
CCATAGCCTACAACTTAAACAGCCACTATGTCCTTTCAGTCATCCTCTTACCTATACCTTATTTACTCATGGCCTTACCTGAAGAGGCATAAAATGATCATAGCAGCTGTGAGAGCAATAAGCGATAAGGTATGTCCAATGGTGTAGCCGGTCTTGACTGTGCCATAGAACGTCGTTTGCTAATGTGAAGGGAAGAAACAAAACATGTTTATCAAGGAGCTGCCAACACACATTCCCAAATACACCATCACTGAGCTTTTACTGACTTTCTCGGTGAGACAAGGAAATTACCCTACTCCATTCTCTTAAAAAAAACTCCAGCCCTTCACCCCTTAAAATCCCATCCAGTAGAGTACATGACTCAAATACCACCAGTGCAAATAAGAACGTGTCTGGTTGCAGTAGAGCTTGGATCACTCCAAAACCAGGTTTGTTACAGCTACACAAGGGAAAAGTTCATGCAGGAACGAGCCTGATTTGACACCTGCAGAGACAGCTACATGGTAATAATCTTGTGGAACAAGGATGACTGATGTTCGGTTAAGCAGCGCACTGACACGTCGGCTCTGAGATGGTATGATGAGCTTCATCTTATTAAGGAAGTTTGAGGACAGAACTGGTCTGGAAATTGATTTGCTTTTGTGGAAGCTAGACATTGTGTTTTGGCAAGTAAAAACTTAAAATGTTTGCGTTGAAATCGCAGATATGCTAATTCAGAAATATATGTTAAGTAGGAAATAATTTCACAGCTTTTCTCTTCTACAGCACACAGAGGGAATCTCTGAGCCTGGGCACCACGGGACTTCAATCCAACTGGGAATCCTGATCTAAATAAAATGAGGAAGTAAGGCAACAAAACTCCAGCTCTCCTAAGGCTCTCCAGCAACACTCTGGATAAATATAATTTGATTTTGAGCTTAAAGAAAGAGCAAAAGATCAATTGGTATTCGGAAATTTGTTTCATCAATGAAAAAACCCAAGTTTTTATGAGAAACTAACTTAGTTCGTGGAAAATCTTATTTTTCCAGCTCTTGACTGACCCTCCTTTGCCCTCCTTGTCACCATTTTCTATAAAAATACCCAAACAACCAAACACACAAACAGCAGTTTAGACAGAAAATCTAATCCAACCTTGTTTGGGAAAACACTTTAATAACAGTAAGGGTTGACATTTTTATATGCTATTTTCACAGGCCTTGACAAGTACTAGGTAGTTCACAGAATCAGTGAGGCTGAGAGGAGCAGTAATCCTCTAGCATTAGCACAAGCCAGCTTGGAGTGGTGTTAAAACAAGACAGAGCTTTCAGAGAGCACAAAGACTCCACTGGATGCATCTCTATTGCTTCTTAGCCCACAGACTTCAGGGATGGCTACAAGTATGCTGCCTTTACAGCCCTGTTCGATGAACTCACACCACTGAGAGCTTTTCGTCAGTAACTCTGAATACGTAATTCATAGCAAGGGTTTCAGGCCAAGTTATCTACCTGATCTTGTCCATATGATGCCAGGAGGCTGCTATGGTGATGGACTCGCCCATTACGGTATGGTCATTCCTCAGGCTCATTCATATGCACTGCATGGAGGGACTTGTGCTGCAGCAAGGAACAGCAGAGGTTCCACCTTTCTACCCCACCGCCTTGCAGATTCCACCCAAAACTAAATATAGCCTTGTCTCCAGTCTTATTGGAGTTTGGGATCCCAAAGGCAGCTGAGACTTTTCCAAGAGAGCAGAACTGTTCCAGGAAAGACCTCCCAACAGATGGAGGAAGCTTGTGGTACAGGACTGAGTCTGAGGAAGAGGTTGTCCCACACCACGTTTAGGACAGCAGAGAAACGGAAGAAAAAAAAAATTAAGAGGGATTATAGGAGATGTCAGCAGTGGGGCGGTGGATGGAAACTCTCCAGTGTGTATACAGGTATAGGCCTTTTACTTCTTAGGAGTTACTCACAAGAGCAAGTTAGGGACAAGAAGATCTTGGTGTTACTCAACAACCAGTTCCCTGCCCTTATATTTTACAGTGACCAATTCTTCTTGCGTACAGAGATGATTCTACATTCAGCTTTGATGTAGCATGTGGGGTCATCTCTGTTCTGGGAACAGCACATAGTGGCTTCCCACTCTTCATTTGCACTTGCTAACGACAAACGCTTCCTATTTTACAGATATCAAAGCAGAGAATTTGACCCAAGATCATAAATGGAATTGGAATGTCACTCAAGAGCTCAGATTACTAGAATATTCATATTAGAAAAAAGAGGGATTTGGAGAAGTGAAGGAAATGCATGCTAGGGTGCCTGGGTTCTAGCTGTAGACCTAGACTGATTTACAGAATGGAATTAGGCAATTTCATCATTCTCTTTCTAACTTCTAAAAGCCTCCACGTAATTTCACGGAAATGTGATAACAACAATTAGTTAAGGTAGACGTTAAACTAAGATTAACTGAGAATTAGCTTCCTTGGTTTCTGTTCAGTAGCCTCTACATTTGTCCCTTGGTAACTGAGATTAAACTGTGAAAGATTTAAATTTGTAAGAGAAAAAGAACAGAAATACTGATATCAAGTCTTTCATTAGTCCTGCACCCAAACATGCTTTGGGTTCATGTCACCAAGCCTAAAGTCATCTTGGGCTTCCTCTAGAGTAAATGCAAAGGGGTCCCTCTGGAGAGAAATGTGGGGTGAACTGATCTCTGGAGGTGTCTGTATTCTTCACCATTTTCAGACAGAGCCTATGGGGACACCTGGGACGGTCCCTCTCTGAGCAGATGGAGGCACACGAGGGAGAAGTTGTGCACCCCATCTGACAGTGGGACAGCAAACCAACCCCCCATTTGCTAACACGTGGCTTTTAAAGGTCAGGTTGGAGAAGGAATCATTACCACTGCAAAGATCATAAGTGCACAAGTTTGGTGCCTACATCATCTGCTCCTTAGGGACTGCCAGAATTCACAACTAAAATCTTACACACAGCCCTTATTTATTTTTCATATTTTTCTTGTTGTTTCTGACCTGAGACCAAGTAGCTGTTAAAAGTGCATGAAGTATTTTAAGCATGGAAGGTTATCAGTCTGTTCTGGACCTCATGTGCCACAGAGCCTGCTGTTCTCCTTTTATTCTATTCCCTTTACTCCTTCCCGCCCAAACTGACAGCCAATTCAACAACAAAAATCTATTCTTCTTCACAGGCTAGGACTACATGTTCACCCCCCTCAGCCACCTTTCACACAAATTAGACTTAAACAGCATGACAAAACCACGGAAATTGAGAGAAAATAATTAAGAAAGAATTAAAAGAACACAATACATGTTCTCTTGGTAACACGGCACTCTGGCAGTGCTGCAATCCATTGGATCGCCAAAGCATGTCCAAGGAATTCCCAAATCCCCTTCGCAGCTGGAACATAAATCAGAGCTCTCTCTTGGTGGAGGACCTTCCCCGGGCAGACCCGTAACAATGTCTTTCACAACGCGCAACTGGTGCCACACAGCTCGATGTGAGAAACGGGACGCTTGAGGATGTGAAGGGGCACTGACCTCGAAGGCAGGCTAAAGGCTCTTTTCAGCAGAGCCCTGAAATTCTTTGTGCAGATTTCCCTTTGCTGTTTTCTGTATTCTTTCACTATTAAGGCTGGGTCAGTCCTGTTCAGATTCTCCTTTAGCTCCCTGAGTGCTTTGGCAATGTGTGGCCATACACAAAGCCCTCTCACCGTATTTACTCATTATTGAGATTCTTATGTCCAATGTTTGCAAACACCGACATAAAACAGAAAAAAACCACATGGGCATAGGTTTAATAGAAACATGTGGTCACAGTGAAATACAATTGTTTGCCAGCATAAGCTTTTCCTTGTTGACTATGGGACAGCTGTAGGGGAATAGTTTAGATTAGATGTTGAACTTTCAGTTAGGTGAGGTGAATCTTGCTTATAACAACATTTGTTATCCTCTTTAGACTTTACCCTTCATGTCTCAGCATGCAGCAAGCCAGTAACAAATTCCTTCCTCTGTAATGACAATACTCTATAAAGCTAATTATACCCAGGTCAGTGATTACTAATTTACACACAGACAGTATCCCAGGGAGCTTGTGGATTTCCTTACACGATTCAGTAACACTGCCTGAAAATTTGTATGTTCCCTACAGTGGTCTAGATATTTATCTGGTTGAGATCAGCAGAGCAGCACTGAGGGCAAATGAGTTATATCCTTTTATCCCTTTTGATTTTTTGATGCTTATATTGGCCTCGAAATACTGGAATCACAATATCTACGTCAGGATAAATAGAAACAGGGAGGGCTTGTCTCAAAGTTGAACATGGAAAAAGCACCTGAAGTTATGTGTGGGCATCAAGGAGACACTGGTATGATCCTCTGAGGTGCTAATTTTCTGTCACTCCCCTGGGAATTGAAGGGAGGATCATCTCTTTGACCAGACATTGATGTCTGCTTCCAGGGAGCCTCAAGAGGATACTTCCTTCTTGAGGAATCAGAGTGGGAATGGAAAAAAATCGGGCATGGGAAAAGACTGTGTGATTCTGATAGTGATCCCTGGTAAATCTTGATGTCTACTCATCCAGGTTTACAAACCTCTTCCCCTGGAGTGCTGTTGGAATCATATCCACAAGCTATGGCATATGGTGCAGGATACACATCCGTCCAGCCCTGGCTCGTACAATTCCTGCTCACGTTCCCTGGAAGAAAAAAAAAAGATGATTTAAAAAGAAGTGTTCACCTTGCTGTTAAACAAATGATTGCCTTTTGTGGACTCAAATGACAGAGCACATTTCTTGTAACAAGAGTAAAATTCTCATACTTCTTCTCTGTTATGAAGTGCTCACATTACACAGAACACACAAATGGGAGGGACCTGTTGGGTTGTAAAGTTCAGACCTCAAAACCAAGTACATTTTAATACCAAGGTGCCCACAAAACATCTTTTCTAATGGTACCATAAAGCTAGTTGTACCCAGACCTTTTGTTGCTGGCACTGCACCAATACGGTTTGTGTTATTGTCATACTGCCTTTGTTCATGGGAAAATTTTCATCTAAATGGGGAGTGAAGTATTTACATACTTCACTTTGCTCCTGAGAAGCCAGGACAGGGATGGATGAAGTGCTCCATTTCAGTGTTTCACATTATGCAGGTAAGGTCGGAGGTCTGGGAACTGAATGCAGTCCTCAGAACTCAGACCTTGCCTTCATGATGAGCTCAGATCAAATGTGATTCCTGGGAATCTACTGCACTCTTGTTTGACAACCAAATACTTCAAAAGTTGGCTATGATGGGAGAAAAACCAGATACTGACAACCTGTATTGCAGGTTTTAATATGTATACTCAAAGACAGGAGGATTTCCTGGGCTCTTTAAGCAAGCTGAGTGCCTAGGGCCTCCAACCAGCTATAAAGAGCCTTAATTAACATGAGCATGTTTCTGCTTCAGCCAAATGTGATGAAACTGTGAGGTTGGCGTGGTGCTCTGGCACTCTGCTTCCTGGCACCCCCGTATTGTATGGGGGCTGTCCAGTGCAACCCAGTTCTCACCTTGTAGGACATCTCTGCATCCTGCCCCAGCTGGCCCTCTAACCCACATGGACCAGGGGCTGTACAGACATTCATCAAACAAAAGGAGAGACCAACAACCTGACCAGGACAGGCTTCACCCTACAAGGTTCATAGTCTAAAAGGCCAAGACTGATGTTTGTCACACAGAAATAAGAAAGAAGCAACACATCCAACAGCACACTGCAAACTCCCCAGCTCCCACTCCGACTCCTGGCCCCTATGCTGTCCATCTCATGTGAATCACAGTACTGTGGCATTATTTATCACAGAAAACTGCCTGCCATCCTTGACTGGAAAGCTGGTACGGTAAACCAGAATGAACAAACAGCAGTCACAACTTGCTTCTTAGACAAAGAATTACATCAGTCAAACTCAAGAGCTTTGCAAACATTTCCAACAATGGGGTTCTTTGCACACAGGAATAATAAAACTTCTGCAAAACAGGAGCAAATCAGGTATGCAGCTATGAGTCATGAAAACATTAAAGCATCACCTCCAGGACTTTCTGACAACTGAGTCATCTGAACATCTTCCTCACTGTAGACCTGTCTTGCACTGAAACCAGCAGCAGCCTATCCCCTGGCTTAATTCACTGCTTGAATCCCTGTAGCAGGTGGAATCTAACACTAAAACTTGCCTCTGTAATTTGTCTTTACAACAGATCAAAACCCCACAAAGGCTCTGGTGCCTCTCTTGATTTTAACAACAAAGTTAACTTTAGCACAGTTTGGTGGGTTGCTGTTCCCCAGGCTTTTTCTGCACAGTCACTGTTTGCATTGTTTTTTACCAGGGTTCGTATCGGGATCATAAGCGATCTTGTGCAAACAAATCAAGGACATGACTGGTACTTCCCCCCCCCCCCCCCCCAGGTGTTATGCAATTTCTGTTATTTCTTCTTCATTACAATGGATCCCATTATCTGAACTTTTCTGCCTCCTATTTCCTGCTCAAAACTCCTCCTCTCTGTTTGGGGATCCCCTTAGCTTTCATGGTGGCTTTGATTCTTTGCTTCTTATTCTCAGTGAATTGAGAAGTGCTTCTCAGCTTAATTTTCTCATATTTTTCCTTCTTCTTTTTAAGTGCACTCCCTCACAATTACTTGATTATTTTGTAGTTCTTCTCACTGCTCCCAAGAATACTTTCAAAAGTTGTCTTAATGATTTTGCAGATGTGGAAACTAAGTTAGGGGGGAAGCACAATGATACAGAATCACTGGGATTAAAAAATAGTAATACAAATGTCCATGGTTTTGGGGAAACTCACTTCCCAGAGAAGTTTTTCTACCATCCTTTGCTGCTCATGTCACTTTTTGATGTGCAAATTCACACACATGGTGTGATACAACAAGTCGTTTTACTGACTCTCATGTTCTGTATTAGATGTCTGGGAGGTGCAAAAACTACAAGGTTACAAGACAGATTTTACACACCACAGTTTTGGCTCAAGTGATGGATGATGTCTCCTCTCAGAGCAAACAACATTTCTAATTACTATTACTTACCAGACTACTTTCAATACTGAAAGTGAACATAACATTTGGAAAAGTGCCTCACAAGGTTAGTCTTACTCTGAGATTTACAGCAGCAAACTTCAGACCAAAGTATTAAACTGAATTTTTTATGTTACAACATTAAATCCCAGCTCTGCCACAGACCTCCAGTGAAACTGCAGCTGGTTCTTGTGACATCTCTGCGTATCAGTTTCCCCACCAACAACAGGACTTTGGTAATAAAGTCTGATCTTCTGTCAACGAGAAGGCAAAGTGTTCAAAGTACCAGAAGTTTTATATGCTGTTCTCCAGAACCATTTCCCATTAACTTGTGTTTCTCAATACTTTGTGTAACACAAATTCTCCCTAGAATGATGCACTAATGAAGTACATTGAAACCACAAAATGTAAGTGGCCGTATCAGAAAAGACAAGAGTTCCTGGACTTGCAAATGGAATCTCCAGCCTTTGAAAGTTCAGAACATTTCCAAAACTTTCCTATTTCCTATCAGACTGAAGCTATTTAAAAAAAAAAAAACAACAACAACTGTATTCCTGGAGAATTAATGAGAAAGGGTATCAGGGTTTTTTAACTCAGCAATGCATGGTGGAGGAGATTCACTGAGAGCTGGAAAGCATCCTACTGCCAGTAGGTTTGTGCTGTGGGATCTCCTCCACATTGTGGGAAGAGGAGGTTCAAGTTGCTCATGCAAACAGAGTCCCCTCAGTAGGCTGGTATTAGTTAACTGCCATGAAATAATCTGCCTTTTTGTGGGGTTTGTATTTCAGTTTGATCAGAAACATTACAACCGTCAAACTGGTGCATCTGCTCTTAAAAGCCACATCCATTTGAATAAGATGAGGTTTTTCATTTAGAAGAAGAAAAAAAAAAGTTTAATTTGTAAAAGTCACAACTCTCAGTTACGATAACAACAAGAACTTAGCTTCTTGCTTTCCCTAAATCACAGAATGGTTGAGGTTGGAAGGGCCTTCAGGAGGTCATCTCATCCAACCCCCCAGCTCAAAGCAGGGCCACATGAGGCTGGCTGCTCAGGAGCATGTTCAGGTGCCTTTGGGATATGTTTGGAAACCACCAGGGATGAAGACTGCACAACCTCTCTGGACAACCTGCTCCAGTGCTTGGTCACCCTCACAGTAACAAAGTGTGGCCTTATGCTCATATGGAGCCTCCCACGTTTCAGTTTGACCATGGTTAGAAAATGCAAAGGCAATTAGAAGGAGCGATTAGAAAAACAGAAATTAGAACAGCCATGTGTCAGTTGTCCAGAAAAAAAGTCCTGGTTCCCGTTTTGGGGGTGCACAATTTCTGCAAAAGCACCAGGCGTATGGTCCCAGGAGGATGGGATACTGGTTGTGAGATGCTGCTGCTGATGCTGCAATGATATATTGCTCTCCAGCTCATCCACAGCAAGTCTGGTGGGGCAAAGGGGAGGTAAGGCAACTAGGCTAAACCAGTTTCGTTGTAGTGTAAATTCACTGAAATCCCTCCAGGGCTTCCAAAGCTGTAAATCATGCATATTGGGAGCTGTCCTGCCTTGGCAGACAGCACAATGATTGCCAAGGTGCAACGACTTGACTGTGTATCTGAGTCCTGAGCAAAGCACCACGGGAAGACAATTAGAGGGATCTCAGCACCCCAGCTTTTTCACTGCTGTCTTCTCTCTTTGCAGGTATCGGGGGAAAAAGGAATTTAAAAATGAGATTTTAAAGGGAACGAGGCGATAACCTTTTCATAAGGCTCCCTGCCAGGTAGGAGGGAATGGATGTACAAAGGGAGCAAAACAGTAGTGCAGAAATGAGGGGGGGGGGGGGCGAAGTTAGTTGTCTAGTGATGATAAATATAATGTGCAGAGGTAATACTTAAACAGCTAAAGGAACTATACCTGCTGCAGGAGAACCAGGATGGGAAACTGAGCAGTCAGCTTTCCAAAAGTATGGTGTGGTATAAAAGCCACTGCTTACAGGAGGGAAATACAAGTAAATATGAGGCTAGACCTTTGGCTCATTTATATCAGTGTTTATGACAGGCGATACATAAAACACTATTGAAAGGCAAGGGCTGAAGCTGTAGGCTCGGGTAACCAGTTTTTAGGCAGTTTTACTGCAGCAGTGCCGTAAAGGCTCACGTGTAGCATGACAGGCCATAATCGTTTCATCAAATCACCACCTTCCTGGGTCGAGCCTCAGACGTGAGCTCTGCCTCTCTGCAGACGTACGGACCATGGAAATGCAAACCCATGTCACTGGCTTCAGGTCAAGCCCCAGTGAGATTGGCAAGGTCCCTCCTGAGCTCAACACCAGCTCTGCAGCACGCTAAATGCTACCCAACTGCAAAGTTAAGCAGACAGGACGGGCCATCCGAGTCAATGTAAAGTCCTGTATGTATAATATACATATGCATAATAAAACACAGCTTCTTCCTCATGTGCTACCTCTGCCCTTATTCCTTGAAAACCTGCTTGCAGCGTGCCACAGTGAATAATGATCGTGTACACAAAGCACAAGGAGAGATTGCACTTCCTCCATACACTTTTCCATCTTTCCAGTATCATGTCTGCTGTAGGACAGGACTTTGCCATCTGGCCCAGCAGCTGGTCCTGGTTTAAGCAAATGCTTCTTTACAGCCCACAAAGCCTTCCCTCATTTCCTAATCTGCATGGTTTAGCGCCATGCCTATTATGGAAATGGAACTGATGGTTGCAAGTGATTATCCCAGTGCTCCCATCTTTCCGTCTGATTAGCTCTTGTGGTTGTACAGACTCTGGTACCTGGCTCACATCTGTCCTAAGCTGCTTTTTCTCACTTGCAGGGTGATTCAGAAACTCTCTGCTTCGGGTAGCAAAGACAGAGGGAAGGAAATTCCTCTCAATGACAACAATCAGGACTGGCTAAATTATGAGACAAGCTTTGTTTAAAACCCCCTACATGTTCCTTTTTAGCACTAAAAAAAACCCAGTAAAATTAAAAAAAAAAACCAAACAAACCACCACCTGTAAACTTGTGATGGAAGTGGATGGATGGATGCAAAGAGCTGTAGTCAACGGCACAATGTCCAAGTGGAGACCAGTGACAAGTGCCGTTCCTCAGGTTTGTTCTGGGACCAGCGCTGTCCAAGATCTTTGTCAGTGACAGGGACAGTGGGATCGAGTGCACCCTCAACTAAGTTTGCCGATGACACCAAGGTGTGTGGTGCAGTCGACACTCTGGAGAGAAGGGATGCCACCCAGAGGGACCCTGACAGCCTGGAGAGGTGGGCCCCTGACAACCTTATGAACTTCAACAAGGCCAAGTGCAAGGTCCTGCACCTGGGTCGGGGCAATCCCAAGCACAAACACAGGCTGGGCAGAGAACGGATGGAGAGCAGCCCTGAGGAGAAGGACTTGGGGGTGTTGGTGGATGAAAAGCTCATCATGAACTGGTAATGTGTGCTCACAGCCCAGGGGGCCAAGCAAATCCAGGGCTGCATCATGAGCAGCATGGCCAGCAGGTCAAGGGAAGGCATTATCCCCCTCTGCTCTGCTCTCATGAGACCCCACCTGCAGTGCTGTGTCCAGCTCTGGGGCACCCAACAGAAGCTCATGGACCTGTTGGAGTGGGTCCAGAGGAGGCCACGGAGATGGCCAGAGGGCTGGAGCCCCTCTGCTGTGCAGACAAGGCTGGGAGAGCTGGGGCTGTCCAGCCCGGAGAAGGGAAGAGTCTGGGACACCTTATTGCAGCCTCCCAGCACCTAAAGGGGCCGACAGGAAAGCTGGAGAGGGGCTTACTACAAGGACCTGTAGTAACAGGACAAGGGGAAATGGCTTTAAACTGAAAGAGGGGAGATTTAGATGAGATATTATGAAGAAATCCTTCCCTGTGAGGGCGGCGAGGCACCACACTGCCCAGAGCAGCTGTGGGTGCCCCAGCCCTGGCAGTGCCCGAGGCCAGGCTGGACAGGGCTGGGAGCTACCGGGGCTGGGGGAAGGGGGCCCTGCCTGTGGCAGGGGGCTGGAACTAGGTGGTCTTTATGGTCCCTTCCAACCCAAACCATTCTATGTCTAAATATTCCTGTTTTTAATTCAGTTTTTGGATATTCAGATTTTACAAACTGTTTTAATTCAATTTCTTCTGAGGAAAGAAGGATTCTCCTCTTCCTATCCCATACCACTCATCTTTTTTAGTTGGACTCATGAATAAAAATGAATTGACAGTACTGATACTGATCAGGAGACAAGGAGGTCTTTTTTGTCTTTATTCTATGCCTTTTTTTTTTCCACCCAGCTGGGTGAAGAACTGTTAAACCTTAGTAGGAAGAAAAGCAGGTTAAGAAGCTAAATGACTTTATGGCTTTGCATCTTGCCTGTCCTGCTGATGGTGGAAACATATTCTCATCTCCCTGAAATGGAGGCTGCATATGAACTAGTGTTCCACACACTTAATCACTGAATTTATCTCATTCCTATATTCTAAATTTTTCTTACCTCTTTCTAACAATTCTGATAGCTCTTTATACCTTTGGCTTTCAATTGTACCTTCTAGGTCTATCTGCCCTACGATTTTTTTAGATGTTGTGTGAAAACATAAACATACCTCCATATGTATATTTTAGACCTGCCAATGGATGATTTCATTTAGTAGCTCTTCTCTCATACCCTGTGAAAAAATCATTCCCCACCTACTTTCTCCACAACATTCAGGAGTGTATTTACCTCTAACCTACACCCTTTCAATCTGCATTTTTTGAGATGGAAGAGAATTAATCTAGCTACTCTACTTGTACAGCGTCTGTCCATACCTTTACTCATACTTTACTCCAATGGCAGTGGCCCTATTCTCCTTTGGATGTGAACCTCCCACTATCGTCTGATGGACCTGCTCAGCTGCACCTTCCATGAGGTCTTCTGGCTTTGATCTTGGTCCTTCCACTGCCCACATCAACAGTCCAGAGGGATGACTCCAAGTCTTCTTCCTCTGCCTCCAGGACCCTCACAGCCCTATAGAAGGAGTCTAACTGTGCTCTGCAGTGAATATTTATTGGCATCACTTGTCAAAAATTGAGGGATGTTGTTCTACAGCAAAACACTGCACACACAATCTATTAATTGGGATAGACTTTCTGGAACAAGAACAAACACACAAAAACTTCTAATTCAATTTCTGGATTTATAAATCTATGTGGGAGTGATTTGGAAGAGATATGAATCACAATGACTTTGCAGATTGGGTTATACCAACCAGTACAGGGCCTGGTAGGGGAACGGGATGATTTATACATGACATAGTGGAAGAGAAGCGAGGAGTTAGTGGAACCAAGATAAAACCAGAACATTTTCTTTCTAAGGGGTGTTTGATCTGGCCATGAGCTAAACACTGAGCAGGTGAACTGAATAAATGCAGAGAGATAACTGTATTCCGAGTGATTTGTTGCCTATGCCTAGCTCTTCAGGTTTTTCTCTGTCTTGATTTCTTTTTGCCTCTCATCCGTTTCAAATACACACTTCAGACTCAGAAACACGTCTGAAAGTTTGTGTCACAGGTGAGGTTTTAGCTCTTTGATCTTAATGAAGAAAACCTCTTATTGGCTTTTAATGGGAGCCTGAATGCATACAAAGAGATATAAGGTCAGTCATTGCTAGGGGGTGTTCACTTTTGTCTCCCTCTTGCTTCTCTTGCTCTTTTCTGTAATAGCTTCTACAGGAGAGGGGAAGGTCTGCTCTGAGCAGCAATCTGTCCTGCTTCTCTGTCATAATATTCCATGGTCAGAAATCGATTTTTCAAGCAGAGGATATTAAAACAATAGCAGTTCTTATCATTTACTCTTCTCGAGATGCTGCTGAATCCGCTGGAACGTCTCTAGTTCCGTTTTTATTATTGATCTGTCCTACCATTACTGAGAAACACCTGAGGCTATCAGTCAGCTATAGCTTGCAGTAAACTGGATGCTGAAGTTGTTAGATCTGGGAGAAACTTGTGGGGTAAGTCATGACTTCGTGGGGTAAGTTTTCCAAACTTGCTTTATCTGCCTCAGCCCTGATCTCACAAGATCATTCTTTCATTACAACTTCTGCTCGGTGTTTCAAGTTATTTCATATTTTCAGTATTTCGACATTTATTGCCATAGTGCAACCTGTGGCACCGTGTCCCCACATCACACGACGGACGCAGCCTTCATCTGTTCTTTTTCATATCCATATGAATATGAATACTCATATTCATATCAAATGGCCTTCAGTTATTGCTGCCACACCTCCCATGCCCTGAAGCTTACTGCTCCCTGGATTTTGGGCAATCCTCCATCTTCCCTTGTCTTCCTTTTCCCTTCCTGCACATTACATTTCTAAGTGTGAAGATCTTAATCCTTGATAAATACAGATAATTCCTCCCTTCTTAACATCACATGTTTCCCTTAATTAGGCACCTTTTGTAAACTGTTTGTTTTCTCACATTAAAAGCAGAGCTGTCAAACTCTAGGACAAATTTCTCATTAGATCTTTTGATATTGCAATCATAGTATACCAGGAAATATTTATCAGAAAAAGATGCACATTTCTGGCTAAGTGGAGGTATAGCAATTCCACAAGCTGGCAGTAGGTTTTCAGCCTAAGGACCTCAACACAGTGTGCACTGGTATCACTGGACAGACATGACTTGGGGCGCTCTGTAGGATGGTGGAGGGGTTCAGCAACTGCCCACAAAACCTTCTCAGCTCCAGTCTTTCAGAGGAGTGGGGCACATTCATTGTGACACCTCAGCTGCAAACAAATTGCAAAGGTCTAAAGCAAACCCAAACTTTAAATATGGCATATAACCAGAAAGGCACCTGTTTCTTTTTTGCACCCATGCACATTGCTGGAGCTGGCCTACATGAAAAGTGCACTCTTAAATGTGAATGTAAAATGCCACTGATCTGTGGTAACGGGGTCATCTGGCACTGTCTTCTGCCTTGGACCTTCTGTTGTCCATGACAAATGAGAAAAATTAAGAGCAAACAGGGCTGGAGGTTGCCCTGCTGGGCACAGTGCACAGGAGTGGCGGCTGTCTAGTCCCCTTTTCTGCGCCTTCAGAGCGGGCTGTGCAAATGGTGGGCACGATCCACGTAAATGAGGAGGTCTCCTGGCAATTCTGCCTTTGTGATGTGAAAGCATGTTTGGACAGCAGAGCACCTGAGCAGGTTGAGGGCTCTCAGTGAACAAACCTCCATAAGTGATGCACTCAGCTGTTTGTTTCCTTTTAAATGAGCATCATAGTAAATAAGCAGTGAGTCTGGTTCATTTTTGGGTTCTTGATGGTAGTGACAATGTCTTCTGCTTATCTGCTGCTATCTGCTCATCCCTCCTCATCTTTTTCAGTCTTCATTCCAGTTTTAAAAGCAGTATAGAATAAGGGGGAGGGGGGGAATGAGGAAAAAATGCTGGCTTGAGAGAGAGATCAAGATGTTTTTGAATTAAATGAGAACAATTTTTGCAGGAGAGGAAATTAATATGATTCTGCATTTTTGTTTGTTTTCATCTACTCATCATATATCTCTTTTGCAAAAGGTCGGGATTCATCTCACTTCTGCCATGGAAATGTAGGGAGTCTAGTTGAACGTAGACTACCAGGTTCCCTTTAGAGGTTATGTTAGACATCCAAAAGTCATCTCATCCCTTCCTAAGAAATATCATAGGATAAGCAATGTCCTTAAAGTGCTGGAGGGAGAAATTCGACAAGGAGTTTAGATTAGATGCTTAATATTAGGTGCCCACAATTCAGTAGAAGGACTCTCATTTGTATATTTAACTAACCAGAAAGGAAGGCAGCAGAATACCAGCTCCCTGGAGTCCCTGCCCGTGTCCTACTTACAAATTTCATTTGACTGTCCCAGGAGATGGTTATAACTCTGCTCCAACTCACTCTGAGCTAACAGGGACTCAAGTGTGTTTGGCGGGCTCCACACAAAGCATATGAGAACCCTGCAACCTTGCAGGGGGCATCAGTGGAGCTTCAGTGAGAAGCTCATTCCCAGGCGATTTCATGGGGAGCTCTTCCTTTGGCTCTGTGCAGTTCTGTAGAGCTGGGGGTGTACGTGCCAGAACTGGAAGGGTGGGGAGCAGTGATGGCTGGGTATTGCTTCAGCCTGAACCATCTGGGCCTGGATGTTAACAGCAAATGACACATATTCAATGACTTTGACTTCATTGCCTCTGTCCTACTGAAGTTGGATGATGCTACAAAGGATTAGTCAATGTCTTTCAAAGTGAAGGTAAGGAGAGAGGGTGTCATTACCAAATCCCTCTACAGATGAATCAGGGGAAAAAAATGAGATGCCAGAATTAGACCTGGCTGTCCATTGTACTGAATTTGCCAAAAGGCCATCAGTTAGAGGCCAGGAACAGTATGAACCACGATCTGCGTGTAAGTGCGTAGTGTAACAGTAGTTAAAATAACTTCGGGTACAATATCAGAAAAAGAGAATGACAGAACTACTGATTTATATTTGTTGAATTGAAATGTACCACAGAGGAAAAGGCACCTTTCACATTCAAATGAAAAAGCTCGCTGACAGAAGAGTATGAATGTGCAAGTTTAAAATGTTAAGATGACATTAAATAAGTAAATAAATAATGTAACCTTCGTGATGGATTATGATTTGAAATATCCACAATAAAATAGTAAGATCCATTATTTCTCAGGGAAGTCCTGGGAACTCTGCTTACGCAGAAAAGGGCTTGTTTAATGTCTTTAGGTCAGATTCTGAATGTTAATGCTGGTATAAACTTTAGTTACTCCAGGTTTAAAAGACTGTAAACCCAGAGAAGAATTTGTCTCCAAGTTCTTTAGATACAAGACAATATTTGCATACAACTTGCAATGATATTAAACATGCAAGGGATTTAGATACACCTGAAAATTTTATCTGTGTGTCTGCAGATGAGCAGATTTGGTTCACCTACAGCTGACATCCTAAGCATCGGTTCTGAATTACTCTATAGACCTCCCTCCATGAACAGTGGGGAAGTCACAGGCTGATTTAAACCCCAAAGAAACATCTCCAGGACATATAGGATGTGCCTCCCTGTTTACTGCGGGAGAAAACCCGTATATCTGGCTAGATGTAATGTTGACCTTTCATATGGCTGACGTGAGATACTGAGCCTGATTACCTGCACCTGTAGACAGAAAGGAGCACGGCTGAAATCAGTAGAAACTTACACATGATCTTGTTTAAATTCAGGACTTTATAAATCCTTTGAATGGACTGAATCATCTCTCTTATGCAGCCTAGACATTTTAGATCCCAGCTGCCATGCAGAAGAAGAAAAGCTTGCTGTTTTCATGAGTCAATGCTGATAGATATCCCTGTCTTTTCAAAATCCCTATTTTGAGAGAAATGCCTGTTTAAGAGAAAAGACTGCACACCTAAACACTTAGCGTTGCTCTGTGCAAATATGTACCTTTGAGGTGACACACAATATAACCGCCAATTTTTGTAGCTGATGTTAGCCACAGGAGTCTGGCTATGTGTCTCTCACCCCACCCTAATTCTTGCCTGAAGAACAGCACAAAACCTTCTGAATGAGCACCATGGCAATCAAGTTGAACAAATGGTGAGGGCACATAAAAGCTGACAACAAGACAGCTTCATGCTTCTTCTAAGACTCCAGGTAGCCAGCAAAAGCATCTCTTCCATAGATATGCAAAGCCAGATATGACTTGAAGGATTTGCTTCTCAGCATGTGGGATTTGGGACTGCCAAATGGGACACAGAGCAGCAGCTTGAAGCCAGGAAATATCCTGAGCCAGCGAGACAGCATTCTTAGGAATGACGTTCAAAGGAGGGGGCATAATTTTGCTAAGAAACCTCAAGATTCAACTGAGACCAATATTTCAAGTCCTGGCTTGCTTTATAACTCATAGTGCACAAATTGTAGCTGAATATTCAGTGCAGAGGTGCAGAACTGAGTGAGTGACGCGGTCCAGTCTCCTTCCCTCTCTATCTCTTTGGCTCACTGCATATGAAATGTGGTGGGTCTGTCAGAAGAACACACAGATGCAGACCTGGAGATGTCCTTGATCCTTAACATCATCTAATCACTTTAAAAGCCCATCGAAGCTATCTCCAAAGTTAGTCTTTACTTCTGATATAAATCCCCACTGGAACTTTCCTCCCGTTTCTACTGTGACTCTATTCATGGCAGTTTGCACATTCTGCTTTTGTTGAATATCAGCTTGTACTACTCTTTTCCCTCCTTGATTTTACTCTTGCAATGGGGACCCTCACCTTCTGTGTTACTAAACTAAGCAAGTGTTGCTAAGCCACAATCTTCCAGTCTCTTTTAACATGATGGGATTTACCAGAATATATGTCTTCCAGAGCTTCAGTTTATCTTTGTCATTTACACGCAACAGGGGGAGAACAAACCCCAGTGGCAACACATTTGGAAAGAGGCAAGTCATGCCCTACCCTCTTGTACTCCAGAGGAGTGACCGCAGCCTTGCAGAAGCTACCCTCCTCCAGTGGCTCGCGGTTTATCTCAGAAGCCTTCCAAGTACTAACCCTGGCCCAAGAATCTGACTGGGAGAAGGCATGATTGAGGAATGATGACGTCCAGCATTCATGAGGACACGTGGAAACGTAATAAATGCTCCAGGTGGGCAATCAAAGTGGTATTGTCACGGTCTGTGATCTGTGATATGCCAGGCAAGTTTCCATATCAGTGCCCTGACTGCTTCCTTGCATTATCTCTTTTTCAATATTTGTGCATTAATGTCACAACAGCTCTGAGAATTTCTGATTAAATTCTTGTAATGTGGTTTCAGAATGTCAATCCATTGGACCAGGTTATATCTAAATGCAACAGGAGGATGGCAGAGCATGGACCAGTACTGAATGGCAATGCCAGCTAGACTCTCTGATGGCTTCCTACCCACATAAAAATGCACTGATAGCTGCCTGTTCCAGACAACAATGTCACAGTTTAGCTACACCTGCAAAGTTTTGCACTCTCCACTAGTTCAGCAAGACTGTAAATTCATGGTGCAGCAACCATCAACACTGACAAGTTTTAGTTCCTTGTATCACTCATGCCCAGCGCTTGGCAGTGTGTTCCTAACACCAGGAAAGAGTTAGAGTTTGGTGTGAAAATGTTGGACAAAATAAATAAGGGGGTGAAGACGTCACGTATAGGAGAATGGGGAGGAAACCAGGAACTTGTGGAGCAGGGGAGGGAAGATCCAACTAAAGCTGCTGGGATATGTGATAACAGTGCTGGTATTGCTTCAACGGGCTTGACCAACACTGGAGGAGTGTGAGCTGAACTATACAAATTCATGCACATACTGGTGTGCTCAGCTCCGCACAGGGAAGCTGCCATGGCTGGGTGACTCTAGAAGGGGCACCACCTGCCTGCAGAGAGGCAGGATCCGGGTGGCTCCGCTCTTGGCGGCTTGAAAATAGGAATATACAAGAATTAATGATGAATTGCAGTCCTTGCGGTCTGTAGGCCCACTAAGCACAAGGAAGGCAAGTAGAATACATAAGACAAGCAAAACACATTTGTGATGGCAAGGCAAGAGGACTAGAAGTAAATTTAGAGCCCCAGAGGGAAAAAGGAGTTTGGCAAGCCTGAAACTCAGCAGGATCTCACCTCATTGAGTGGGATTCCAGAGTTTGGTTATTCCCATTCCCGCCCTCTTAAATCAATTAATCTCACAGCTGAAGCTTAAAAACTGTCAGTGCTAATTTTCACTGTTTAATTTGTGCATGATGGACAATTTGCTTCTGGAGGAACTGTGGGAAACAAATCCCTATTACAAATGTCATTTTTCATGTATTCAAAGAAAGTTATAACGCTCTAGGGGAAAGGGATGGCAAGCAATGCACTTTTTGTTATTAAAGTGCCAAAAATATTTTCATCTTTCTCCTTCACATGGTACTGACGAATGTCATGAAATAATAAAAATCTTCTGGATTTGTGAATGGCATCAAACTTTAATGTCAAATGACATCAGGACTATGCTAGGCATTTTAAGGTTTCTAAATGCCATGAGATATTTTATCCTCTATTTACCAGGAGATAGGATATTAGTCATTTGAAAGCATGTTCCTCATTAGGCAGGAAATTCACATTAACTCTTTGTTTCCCAGTATTTCACCTTTTTTCTCTATAAAAATAAGAGATTTTCTCTTGCTCACAACTTGGTATAAGCTTTCATGTTCCTGCAAAGGGATCAAAGAGTAAGACATAAACATTAACCAGATGATTGATTTCCTTGAAAGCTGTTCAATGATACTACTACAAAGGAAGAACTGCTTCACAAACTTTAATGGCATTAATTTTGCAGCAAATCCTATAAAACAAGAGACAATCTTACCCTCCCTTTTTTTAAGACCATATCTGCTTTCCACATTTGTACATGATTGTTCAAAGTGCACAGCTCAGAGAAAATCAAAGCTGTTGTTTCTACTTTGGAAATGGCATCACTTTATTTACAGAAGGAGATGCTAGCACAAATGCTCTGCACAGGTGGGATTCACCTGACTGTAAGACATTCACATCTGCCAGAGCCACTCTACAAGCATCCAACTGTAAATGGGGAGAAAGATGTGGTTTGTTGATGCTATTCAACCCACCCTGAAGCTGAATTCTAAAAGCCAGCCAAGCCGCACCTCTAAGGAGCCCATTTCTCACCACTCACCACAAAACAAGCTCAGAGACAGGTTTACAGATGGAAAACTATACAAGCAGTTGATAGGAATGCCATTCCAGGTTAGAAACTGGTTTCCTAAGTACAGGTATCTTAGCACCAGCTGAGGCATCCTCAGGGATTACTTAGATCCCCCAGAGTAGCTCAAACAGCATCAGATGCTTATGCTGAGGAAACTGGAGTCCTCAGTGTCTGCAGTGTAGGTGCCTACCTGCGAGCTTGGCGCCTGCATTTCTACTGCACTCAACAGAAAATTTATCGATACAGCAAATGACATCTAAAGAGCTGTTCAGGTTCTGTCATACAGTTGTCTGTTGATAGCACTGACCAGATCACTGCTGACATTACTGGGATCCTAGGCACCCCTCTCACAGACATACCTGCATTAGAAACAGCAGAAACATTCAGAGTGCTGAATCTGCTTTGTCCAACAAAGAAGTCCCTGTGTGCTTTACCATACTAAACGAGGAGAAATAGGTATTTTCATGGTGATGTTCATCCGATCTCTTTAAGTGGTTGATTTATGATGAGATGAATCATGCCCTAGCCACCACTGACCAAACTAGCCAGCTCTCCAGTAAGGAATCCCTGGATGACAGTCAGATGGAGAAAACTAAATTTAATGGGAGAAAACTCATCCAAAGCAATGTGAGAGTCTGCTGGAAGGCAGCTGACCCTGCCAGCTTCAAGGCTGGGTGACATTTGCTGAGCTCACTGCTCACAGAACAGCATAAATGCCAGCAGCCATGCTGCAACATGGGCATGCAGGGAAGGGTCATGGGCTGGCTTGTGTTTGAGGCTCTTTCTTGGCCTGGCACACTGAGCTAAGTGCAGAGAGCCCAAGTGGTGCCCCGACTGCTCTCAGCGATGGACTTCTCCCAGAACAAGAACCATTCACTTGCCTAAGCACAGGTTTTCTGAGATACCCTTAAGTACCTGAGAGCTCCCATAGTTCATGTGTCACTGGAAAACTGCACCTTTCTTCAGGGGAACCTGGAGATCAGGATGTCCTAGGACATCGTGGAGAGCAGTAGTTGTCCCTGAATGGACAACTTCATGGAGTCTCATTAACCCATCCTAGCACACAACTAAAGGCATCCCACTTTCATTAGCTTAAGTTCAACACTGCCACAATTTATATATATGTATGTATATGTGTGTGTGTATATATATATATTACTTTCCTCATTCCTCTGCTCTGGTGGGATGAAGTATTAGAAAAACTTCTTAAAAAAGGTCTGTTTAACTAACTAAACTAACTTTACTCTGCTGGGTCTGTAAAGCCCAGTTAGTGAATGTTGTGCTTAGGAGAGGAGAGGGCACAAAGCATCAACAGCCAGCAATTATTCCATGTGGCTGAACCAACGCTCAGGGGTCTTGTCCTGCAAAATGGGACATTACAGCAGCTTCTGCTTGCTCTCCCTGGGTGTTGACGCAGCAGTGATGAACTGCTGGGCAGTTTTGGAAACAAGGAGGTTACAGCACTAGGATAGGACTCCGGGGATTCTGAATTTCCCTTCTGGGTCTGCCAAGACTTTTGGTGTGGCCTTGGGCAAGTCATGTAATCAGCGGGTGCTGGTTAATCAGTGAAGTGCCCTGGCCTGTTAAACAGGGACGATATTGTACCCTTCCTCCCATTCATAATCTATCATGTGTGTTTGGACTGCAAAGCTGTAAAACTGGAGACTTATCAGCTTGGTGCATAATCTCCAGTACAAAAGAGCTTATTTCTGTGTGGAAGCCTGCAGGGGTACCATAATAAAAATAGTAAATAATGACTATAAACTACCAGGAGGGAAAGAGTCCTGTTGCTGCATGGCTCTTGAGACCTGAGTTTTAAATTAAAGCTCCCCAGAACACCCCAAACAGCGAGTTAAGCTACTTTCCCCATTAACCTTCCTTGCCCATTATTTGTCAGGTTAATTTCTTGGCCTGTGGCCAGATTTGTCATTTCAGCAGAAACACACTTTATTATGTACAGTTTCAGCTTGTGTATTTTATGTCAGAGACTTACTTAATTACAGCACCAAACTGTTCATTGCGTACAACAAACGTACTGTTACACAGGTCGATTCAATTTTCACTGCACCACATCTCTATTATTGGATTTCACCAGGAGCCATTTTGCATCCCTATGATCCAGAGCAGTACATGGTGCTGCAGGAAGGACAGGGAGGATGCTCTAATGGTTTGGCTCGGCTTGGAAACCTCCCTTACCTTGTGCAAAGAGCTTGCTTCTCCCTCTGATTATACTGACAGGCATTCCCTATGATATGACGTGAAGCCCCATGAGCAGTGAAGCCATAAACCCATTTCAGTGGGATGAGGTGTCTGGTTTTGCTTACCGAGAAATGTGGTGAGGAATCTGAAGTACTTGGGGCACGGACGTACCACAACCTCTCCCACCTCCGCTTCAGGCCAGCATGTGATGTTGTCCCATTGCCTTCTGCAACCTGGGGGAAAGAGAAAAGCGGATTGTAGAACAACCAAGACTGGTATCTGCTGGATGCAGCAGAGGAACCGGGGCAGAGCAGAGCAGCTGTGCAAAGGTGTGTGGAGCCTATCACCTTGGTGCAGGCAGCTTTTGGAAGGAAAGGCACAAAAATATTTTCTTTAAACATGTAGCTTTCAGTTACCCCAGTCCCTGAAATTCAGCACTGGTGGTGTCTGCACTTTCCCAGAAATCGGTACAGAAAGAACAGCAGAACACTGCAAGAGTCAGGCAAATCAGAGTTAATAGAGAGCAGCACCTTTTTCAGATGAAAAAGGCAGAAATACCTAATTATATATCTCTTTTCTTTGACCTTATCTCTCCCTGTTGCATTAAAACACCTGGTCTGAACATGTGAGACATGCTTCCCTTCATTCTCTGCTTCCCCCAAACTTCTGTCACCAGCTTTCTCTTCCCCTTGAAATGAGATGGCTGTGCAGGGGATGTGCTCAGCAGGAAGGGGACACCGATGACAATCAAGGGATCAGGAGCCAAATCCCTTCCCCAGAAGCAGTTTTTCTCCTTAAAAAGGGAGAAGACACAAAATGGTCCTGGAGGCTGAGGAGGGAGTGTGCTGTTGCCCAGAGATGCTCTCTGTGGAGGGGTGGAGCACGGTGGTACAACCCTAGCTATCCAGGCTAGGAGCAAAGGTAGAACCAATGGAGCTAACTTCAGGGAGAAAACCAAAGGATTTTGCTTAAATTAAGCATTTCTGAAGATGTTCTGGATAGAATAAAGTCTTTCTGACAGAATAAAACCCTCATGTGCTTCCTACAGAGTTACAGTATATTGTTGCGATTTTGCCCTTTTATTTATGCTTTCTCAGAAGACATTAATGGTATCGCATACGCGCTGCACTGTTGAATAATGTAACATTAACAATGAAGTCAAAAGGAGCTGGCAGACCTGAATTTAAAAAAAAAAACAGATGTGTTTTTGCTTTAACATTTCCCAAATGTTACAATTACTAAAAATTTTAGAAATACTATTTTAGAATTGCTAGAACTAGTACTTACCAGAATTCTGAAAACATTTTTTCCCCCTTTTAAATTTCCAACAGACAGGCACTTCAATTGCTGCCTGGGTTAGATAGATGGGTTGTCAGCAGACCTCACTTTTTTATAGCACCTCTGCTCTCAGTTATTTGTCATGCCCCATTAGATTGCAACACTTCCCCAAATGTGACTAACGTGTTGCTGTTAAGGTCAACAGCCTAACAAGAAAGGAGAATATGAAGAAAAAAAGCTTCGAGAAAATACTTTTCACATGCAAGCAAAGGGAACTAGGAAAACCACTGTCAAGCTGCATTTCTTGATAATTATATCCCGATCTGAAATTCCTCCTTTAAATCATCTTTTACTACTTGAGCTAAGAAAAAGGCTGGTGTCATCATCAGTCTGCTCAGACTGAGGCAGCATGTTGTCTCAGATCAATAAAGAGAGCACACAAAAATGCTCTGAAGCTGAAAAAGAACCCTCAGCTCTTTGAAAGATATTTTACAGGTTTTCCCTTCCTTCTTTCATAAGCAAACAGAACTTTTCAGATGAAGTCCTGAGGTAAGTTTATCAGAGCCTGAAAAACAGAATAACTGATGGTATCTTCTTTGTGCATGCTCTTCTGCAGCATTCATTAAAATTCAGTTTTCAGGTTTATAATATCAGGTGCAAAGCTCAGTTTCCACAGCATCACACTTATCTGCCACCAAGCAGCCAGCAGCTCCAAAAGTATTAAGATATTAGATATTCTGTCCAAGGGAAAATAGATGATTTCATGACAGGATCTTTCATGTTTTACAATCTTTCCCTCCATCAACCTCAATAAATTATAGTGCACCCCTTACCTCAGAACAGGTTATAATGCAAAATAAAATACAAAGTGATAGTATCAGATGGCTTTTTAAATGTCCTGAATTACACACTTTGAAAATTTTTGTGATCTGAATCTTTTCTATGTCAACATTTTCCCACCACCACTTGTGATGCACAAAAAAAGCTTTTAGGTGTTCACTTTTGTAACAAAAGCTCTCTCTGATTAAAATATAGCAAAGGCCCACAAGACTGGCTTTGCAAGACACACAAAAGGGATCTTTAAAAATTATTGTGTCTGTAAAGACCTCTTATATCTATCTATTAGCTCTTCCAGCATCATTCTTCCTTATCGCCCCCCAAGATGCGCTGATGAAATTTGTGCAGCTGCCTGGAAGGGTCCAGGTTTTAAAGGTGGGGTTCATATCCCTAACTTTATGCATCTAAAAACCAAACATGTAAACTTAAAGAAGTCAATGGAAACCAGAGCTCTGGCTGGCAGTTCATGTCACCACAGGATGGTTTCTGAAGCTCAGAAATTGAATCATTCTATACAGATATCCTCTTCTCTCCAGTGACTAGAAGAGGGGCTGCAAGAGTACCTTGACTTTAAGGAACTGGAACAATACAAAAATTGATACCTGCAAGATGCTTTGCATTTGTAGCCCAACGCTGCTGCTCGCCCTGTAGTCATCTCATCATAACATCAGGCAAAAGTTTGTGCCTGTCCACCCAAAGGCAGACACAACCAAACTTTATCAAGTAGCCTTCCAGAAAATTATTTTCTTCCTCCAAAACTGACAGGAAAACTGCTGGGATCAGGGGGTTAGCAGGCAATATTCCAGCATGTCAGCACAACAGATCAACTATTTGAGGGTAGAAACAATTGCAACCTGCCTCAGAAAAAGGAAATCCCTCTCTTCCCTGGGGCACCACTTGGCCTTCACAGATGTTATAAGAATGACAACTTGTTTTGCCTGATGAAATCATGTTTGGTGATTGCTAAGTGCCTCTCCATTAATTAATTATAAATGTTGTCTTCTCCCCTGCACTCAGTATCTGCAGGAAGGATGCAAAGGTATTTATCAATGCTTTCCCAAGGCAGCAGGTGCAAATGAGCCATGAACACACCTACCATTCAGCTCCAGTTTAATCAGAAGAGCTGCTCTGCTCATTTGCTTGTTACTGAAAGCAAAGTTCCACTGCCAAGGGCTAGGCTTTGCTTTAGGAAGGACTGCAGGTGACTCTGGAAAAGCAGTATGAAAACAAGCATGTAACTTTTAAAAGACGGTAGCATTTACCACATCCCTGGGTAATCAGGTACACTCCTTAAACTCTTGTCATTATTTCATATATATATATCTGAAAAAGAGTCTTTTCTTTTCCAATTATTTTAACCATGACTTCCAGACACTCAGCTTTGTCCTACTGTTGCCTGGTAGATCATGAAGTGCTCTCTGGAGCCAAATACCTTCTTCTGCAGGGAGAAATCCGTCACGACTAACAAAGCTGTCTTTTAACCTTCTTTCAGATAAGCAGACCAAGCTGCTCATCATTGCACTGTAAGCCACGCAATTAGTGTAATTACTAGCAGCCACCTCTCTCTCTCCCTCTTGAAACCAGCTCCTGCAGTCTTGCTCGATAGGCTGAAGGCTGTTGGCCACACGCTGCAGCTCAGATCTTTACAGTCAGCAGCTCAGTCCCCCTCTTTGCAGCCAAATGCCCCAAGTGCAAGCCAAGGGTGGCATCAGCCTCAGATGGGCTTTGGAGAGCCCTCTTCTAAGAGGTTCTGGTGCAGAAGTGGCTGAAGACCACTGACACAGTCCTGGCTGCAGGGGGTTAGGAAACCTCACCCCAGCTGCAGAAGGTGGTAACCTTTTCCACTGTCTCTGCTAAATGTAAATCAAAGCTCAGGCTCTCATCTTCTCTTCCTTTAAAAGGTTAATGAACAGAAAACAGGTCAATCATCATGAGGCACAGGTAAACAGTAGTTTGCAGAAGCATCAGACTACAGCACAAAAAACATTTATTTGAGTCATATCTACACTTACAGCAAATATACGGCCAAAGCTTATGTGGGAGCAGCAGAGGCTAACACTCCTTTGTGAATAAACATGACTTCCAGAGCTCTGGCACTGCTCTGAGATGTGACTGGGTTTGGAAGGAATGGCAGCAGGGTGGTGCCAGGCTCTCTCTTAACCCAGATGAACTCCCAGCTCAGAACACCCCCTTTTACCACACCTGCCATTCACACCAAATTCTCCCTAATGAATGGGGTCACTCCTGGTCTCTTCTGAAGGACATTCGCATGCAAGACTTTTGCTCTTCAAATCCACATTCATATGCAAAGATACAATTTTGATGCCTGGGGTTATCTCATGCCTCTCCCTATGCGCAGGTAGATAACAGCAAAGTAAAGGTGCAGCTTAAGCCATGCTGAGATATCACTGGGTACCATCACAGGCTGGGTACCATTACAAAATGGAAACTCATTTTCACTCCAATTTGACTATCAGCAGGCAGTTTCCAACCTCCCTAACCTGGGAGTTAGGACTGTAAATAGCTATTAGATGACATTTATGCTCCCACTGACAGGCTCATGCAGAAGTGCAGCCTTGGTGCTCACCTACGGTTTGCCCAATTTGATCTCGTTATGACCAATTATCATTGCATCAACCTCCTTGTCCCAGCTGAGCGCTAAGCTTTTGCCTGTCTGAAGAAAACAGACCCCAAAAGATGGTCCCTCCAACGATCTACTAACTCGGTTCCAGACAGGTAGCTCAAATTCAGTTCCAGTAGAGGTGAGGAAAACCCATCATGAGCCTTGAGTTACTACTACTGCCCCAGACTCCAGTGAGCAGAGACGTCCTGAATCAGAGATAATCTTCTATTTAAATCTTAAAAATTGTCTTTAATAATAAAAAATACCTTAGATTATTCTTATTGCATAAATATTTTACATTAAATGCAATTTGATTTTTCTTCTAAACTCATAGAAATTTTTAATATTCACAGTCTCCTGGGCTGCAGTTTTAGTGTCCACTGAAAGAAAAAATACATCCTTTTCTGAATTCACTTTGAACCTGCTCATTGCTGGTTTCATTAGGAATTGCCTAGGTTTTTTTTACAAAACCAGAAATATTCATAACCTAACCACAATACCCCTTTCCCTGGGGAAAAAAACCCCACCCAAATCCTCTTTCATATCCTTCCTCAAGGCATCTCTTTTTCAAGCTGAAGTGTCCTGGACTATGAAGTTGCTTCTAGCATGGAAGCAGCTCCCTATCGTTTCTTGCCGGTACCTTCTGTGATTTTAATTCCAGCCTCTCATGCCCTGCCCTGGGCTTGCAGAATAGGGTTTTACCTTATTTCTCTGTGACAGTTTGGGTTTGACAGGGGCTAGCCTGGCTCCAAGGTTCCACTAAACGAATCCTCCCACCCTTCCCTGCAAAATTCAACCCCTTCCCTCCTGTACCCACTGCTAAGCCCTCTT
This sequence comes from Falco biarmicus, assembly GCF_023638135.1. Classification (NCBI taxonomy): domain Eukaryota; kingdom Metazoa; phylum Chordata; class Aves; order Falconiformes; family Falconidae; genus Falco; species Falco biarmicus. Next base: position 58,779,994 of record NC_079291.1, on the reverse strand, counting down.
CTCCCCCCAGCCCCACGCATACACTCAAGCATGCTGCGGGCATCTCTCCTCCCCCAACTCCATCTCATCACCTTTTTATTTTTATCAGCACTGATAGTGTGCTCTGAAGCAAACCCATCCACTCAGAGCTCCCCTTTGAACTTTCCATGGCTTTGCATTTAATTTGGGTATTTTTTGCCTGACTTGGTGCCTCCTATCACTCCAGTGCTGTAGGCAGGATGTGACAGAGAAACCACTTAGAAATCCTGCCAGGGCATGCAAAACCCTGTCACTGTAGCATTTCCTTCCCACCACTGGTGTGCTCTTGGTGGAGCACTGCTGCTCCCTCATTCACCCCTCAGTGTGGGATCTGCACTTCCAATGGGGCAGAAAATGGACTTGGGCAATCACCGAACGCAAAAAGGATGCCCAGACCTAGGGCAAGGGAAAAGACTTTACCTTGGACTTTGCCTCTATCTGTGGCAAGACAGGGATACTGATTTCATTTTCCCCACCCTGTGTAAAAGCTGGAGAGGAACAGGAACACCGCTACTTGCTATACAAAATGGTTTGCAATTCTGCAGCGGCTTCCAGTAGAAGCTGAGCACTCAACAGGAAATGTTAAAAGAGATCTTTCTTCCTAAATGTTTGCAGAAATTTGACTCAAAGACACATGAAGGAAACCTCACCTTAAGCCCCCAGGCTGAGTCATTCTAAGCAGCGTGAAAGAAATCACCAGAGACTATTTCTGGAGGATTATTTTTAAGCACAAAAATCTTATGAGTTTTTCCATCATCAAAATCTACTAGAAAACAAGTCAAAAGAAAAAGTTTCTAATCTTTCAGTCTTTCTTTAACCAACAGACTAAATAAACACTTGACTTTTTTCATCCCTCCAGATCATTCTTTTTATAAATCGAATTTGTGAGCTGAGCCCTTCTGCCCAAGTCCAAGACATGTAAGCTGAAACAAAAGATCCAAGATTTAAGGCAAAGATTTACAAAGTGGGTTGCCTAAAACACAACTTATCTCCTCACCAGCATCTAAACAAGACCGAGACCTTTAGTGCTCTGACATGGAGTGTGCTTAAAGGATTGTTCCAGAGCTTCCTCATTCCTCGCTCAACACCACCCCCCACCCCCCACCCCCCCACCCCCGGCTCTTAACCCCCCCTGCTCTTCCTGGATTTGCAGAGAACTGGATGTATAGAGTACCAGACTCTGCATTTAAGTACCTACCCTGCCTGTACGGTTTTTCCCACGTTGGCGCCTCCAGACAGCGATTCATAGTGAAGATGACTAGGGGTCAACCTCTAGAAATGCTTTTTTGGCTGTTGGGGAGGCAAGAGTGACTACCCTGATAATGTAAGACCTAAAATGGGACTCACCCAGGCTGTAGCTCCTCTGTACCACACTGGTTTTCCTACCAGGAGGAGAGAGGGATGTCACAAGGAGAAAAGCATTAGAATTTTTGTGGGTCTTCCTAACAAAACAGCCCAAGCAAGGACAGGACGCGAGCGCAGCAGCTCTCACTGATGGTTTAAGTGCCGTGAGAGTCAGGAGACTTCTCAGCTTTCCCACACTTAGTTCAAGCTGCAGGAATTCCTTGACTTGCTTAAATGTATACGGCAACTGGAACGGCAGCATTGAGATGAGAGCTCAGGAGAGCTGCCCACCCTAAGGAAGCACAAACCCTCCCACTGACTTGCTCACTGAAGGCAACAGGTGAGTGACAGCCCCCCGTGGCAATGTGCTCATGGCTTACCAACCTGGAATAAGATGTGGAGAAGTCTTTCCTATAGCAATTATGGCATGATTAACAGGAATCTTACCCTGTTGGTACTTTAAAGGATCATCCTTGTACCTTCAAGACCAAACGATGCACTTTGCAATGGAGGAGATTTTCGGCCAGTGCTGTGTTGCTCTTCTTCATGGTAAATACATGGTAAATAAATAAAAAGATATGACACCCCGCTGAGAAAATGAAGGGCAAAGTGGAATTTTCCTCTACAAACTGCAAGCCACAGACTGCCTGTCCTACTACTAGAAAGATACTTGCAGTCCTTATGCAAAGCTGGAGAGTGCTTCACCACGTAAAATCTTCATGATCTGGCTCTTGCTTATTAAATGTGCTGGGGTTTGTCCTGGAAATATGCTTCTGTCCCACAGATATAGAGGGACACTGGCAGAAGCAGGGAAGGTTGTGCAGAAGCCCTGTACCTCAGCTCTGTAGGAAGGGACAAAGAGGGACCAGAAAGCTTCGGTTTCACATGGAAGCAGATTTAATGGTTAGAAGGCAAGAAAAAAGAAATGATAAATTTGTGAGACACTGGTAATTTAAAAGCTTTCCATAACAGAAATCCTACTTGGGCCTGATGGATGTAAAGTGTGGCACCTCTGACCTCAGCTTCTCATGTTTCCCACAGTTTCACCTTCTTATGTTAAAAGGTCTGGACATCAAGAAATAAAGGCACTTAGATTACAGAAAGTGCAGTGCATAGTAAAATCAGTGGAAAAATCTCCACCGGCTGCAGCAGATTTTGGATCTTGGCCATATATTGTAACAGGAGTTCGACATAACTTATGGCATATGCAACATTTTACAATGTAATTCTCCTAAGGAAAAAGGGTGGATACCATCATGAAAGTGCTCTGATATAGTCAGTAGGAAAAGGGAAATAAAAAAGATGAGGAAGAAGAGATTTTTTAACCAGAAATCTGACAGGATGAGAGGGAGACAAATAAAAGCCGTTGTCAGAAACAAAAGCTCTGCATAGATGGATTTCATCTGAGCAATCATCCAGAGCTTTGAAACTGCTTTGAATTTGCTTTCCATTGGTCTGTAGCAACGGCATTTTTTCCTTATTTTTATAACCCTTGCATAACTAAGGCTGTGTGCATTCATATATTATACCACGCTAAAAAAAAAAAAAAAGTAACCAAAAAGTCTGATGGCATTTAAAAATGTTACATATTCTCCAAACTAAAATGCCTTTTTCTGTACAAGACTAACGTCCGCTAAATGGCCGTTAATCCTGACAAGCCACAAGACAGCTGTTCCCAAGCCAAATAAACAGTGCTGTTTGTTAGCAAGCTTCCAGCCAGGGCATGTCAGCAACAGGGAAAACAAAAGCAAAGCCTCCACCTCCACCCCTATAGCGTAATAAGGGAGAAAACAGATGTAAAGTCTTATCCTGTGACTGCGTCTGTTAAAAACGTGAGGTCAAGGCAAAAGCCAGCTCTTAGCTCCACAGGGCAGAAAGATGAGGTGCTGTGTAGATCTGTGCTTGCAGTTCATCCTGTCGCTGGTAGGTGTCTGGACTGCGGGTGACAGGGATGGCTCAGACAGCTGAGCAGGTACCACTGCCCAACTGGGAATCAGCACTACCCAGTGGGGAGGTGCACCCTCCTCGAGCAGGGTTACCAAGCGAGGATGGACAGCCAAGTAACAGCTTTGTAGGGAATACACCTTTGGGTACTATTTTCTCTGAGATTCATGGCCTGGAGGAATGGCCATCAGCTTCAGACTGGATCAAAGCAGCCAGCAGAAAAGTCTGGGAGCTGCTCACATCTACCACATTTACCACCACAGCAACATGTGCTGCCTCCTCCTGTTTCAGATGCCAGCTTCCCTTGCGTGCTCGCGGGAGGTGGTGTGGTTCAGCCCCAGCCGGCAACTGAGTACCACCAGCTGGATGAGGAGGGGATTGGGGGAAAAGGTACAACTCATGGGTTGAGATAAGAACAATTTAATAATTGAAATAAAATATAGTATCAACAACAATAACAAAAACCAATTGTAATGAAAAGGAGAGAGAAGGAGAAAGGAATAAGACCCAAAGGGGGAAAAAACAACCAAGTGATGCACAATACATTTGGTCACCACCTGATGACCGATGCCCAGCCAGTCCCCGAGCAGTGATCGGTGGCTCCCAGCCAACTCCTCCCAGTTTATATACTGGGCATGACACTCTATGGTATGGAATGTCCCTCCAGCCAGCCGGGCTCAGCTGTCCTGGCTCTGCTCCCTCCCGGCTCCTTGTGCCCCTGCTCACTGGCAGAGCACGGGACACTGAAAAGTCCTCGGTTTAGAGTAAGCACAGCTCAGCAGCAACTAAAACATCAGTGTGTTATCAACGTTATATTACTAAACCCCACACCCAGCAGTGTGCCAGTTACTAGGAGCAAAATTAACTCTATCCAGCCAAAACCGGGACAGAAGGTTATCGTCTGAAAACTCCAAGGCAGATTTCTTTCTTTTGAATTTCCAGAGAGTAGGCTGCACCTCTGTGAGAGCTGTGGCATGAGGTGTTGGTGGCTGGGAAGAGTCCCAGAGCCGATGAGGAAAGCGTTAATGAAAGAAGAGCACCTGGAGGTACCATGCAGTGGCCTGTCCCAACTGGGTATCATGACCACTGTCTAATAACTGGAAGAAAAATGTCCATTAAATAAAAGGCACCTTAGCCCTGGCACTGATCCTCTAAGAGAGATAAAGGAGAGTCTGGGGTTTGAGGTCTTGATGTCACACGGCTGAATTCCCTTCTGTCGTAGGAGAGGCCACGTTGTTCAGGAATGGAGAGGACTGATGTCAAATCTGGAAGTTGCCTGATGCTGCTGGTCAGAGCAAGACAGAAACCAAGAGGCCCTCTGTATCACCCAGACCAGAGTAATAAAGAACAGTAAATGAAAAACTAAGGAAAGACAGCATGGAAAGAAGTCCTGCAGGTCCTTTTGCCTTTAAAGAGATCATTTAAATCAAATGTAGGTATCTAATTTAGACTGAACTAAGCTGTTCCCTAGGCTTCATTGAGTATGTTGACTGGATCCTCAGGCCTTGATTTAGCTGTTCAGCAGTAGCCATTTAATGCCATCCCTGATGTCCCAGATAGATGAGATTTTTGGAGGGGCTGGTGGATTTGGTACCACACTTATGAGAGCTCTACACAGTTCTGAAATGACAACTGGAGGCCACGCTGATTATCCCAGAGCATCTGTTCAGAACTTTGCCCTTAGCCACACATCACAGTCAACCTCTGTCCAAGGGCCTGACTATTTTTCTGGACTCTTTTCGACTGTTTTCAACGATGGGGACAAACCCACCTGCTTCCCCTGCAACCAAAGCCTCTCTGCAGACCTTCTCAGCTTGGGGACAAGTCTCTCCTCTGTCTGTACCAGTGCCATCTTATGTTATTACCCAGAGTCCCCCTCAGATGTCTGCCAAGATGTGTATTTCCCCTGGGAGCTACCACCTTGCAAATCTGCCAGTTCAGCAGCTTCCTCTGCTACTGAGTTTAAACCAGTGGCTTTTTGCTAACAAAAGCATCCACCCTCATGTACGTAAAGGTGTAAGGAGTACCCACACAAACACTTGGCAGCCCCTGGGGATGTATCCGCCCTGATGCAGCCAGAAAACACAGCATCTCCCCAGTCTGGGGGGAGTGGTCCATCCACCCCCTTCTTCACCCTGCTGTGTGCACTATCTCGAGTGCTTGAGCTGCTATCAGCCACGCGGTGCCTGCTCCAGCAACGTAGCACCTGGAGAGCTGCCGATAACCGGACTGTCACACAAATCTGACCAACACATCATCTATCCCAGGAGGTCTTATGCAACTGGATGGCGAGAATTCATTTAAACTTTTGCAAGCAAGGAACTATTAATTATTTCTTATCTTACTGCACTATAAACAGATGGTGATGAATAAACAGACTCCTAATTTAATGTTTTTCCAGCCTGACTTTTAATTTCCATATGTTCACTGCTTCTTCTCCATCAAACATGCCTTGGTTTCTTCAAGGGAGACTGATAAAGAACCCCAAGCTCCAAATTTGGCTTTTCAAGCCAGCCTCCTCTCTAGGACTATGGAACAGCAAAAGCAGTATTTGGAGTTTAAACAACACAGGCTGTTTCCCACCTGGATTTCTTTGCATGTGACAATGCTGATGATGAGCTTGCAGGACTCGACTCTATTGCCCACAAGAAGTGTGAAGCATGTACAAGTTAAGCAGATGTGAACAGGCATTGGCAGGGGGAGTGGCACTGTTTTCTTTCATGTTTTCCACCTTTCTGACTTTTTGACTTGGTTTCAAACCCGGCTTGCAAGACTGACAGGTCTAGATTGCAAATATAAAGTACTTGAGGTAGCAGAAGCAGCTCGACTGTATAAGCTCCTTGATGGCGATCAACAATTTTCACTGACACTTAGAAAATCATCTCAGCTACCTCCACACTACTGAACTGTGGGGAACAGACAGACAAAATGCTGGTCAGAATCTGTGAGATGCTGACAGCCTCCAGCTGTGAGCTTGTTTCACTTGCACTTAACTTCCAGAACTTAGGATCCAAATCCAGTTGCAGGTCTCCTGTTTTGGAGAAAAAAAAAGTCCTGAAAAAACATAAAGTGATGGAAGTTCAACAAAAGGGAATGGAAAGTCCTGCATGTGGGAAGCAATAATGCCATGCACCTGTATGGGCTAGTGTCAGGAGTCTTCTGTGGTTTAAAGGTCTCCCCTCTCTGTTCTTGAATATTTTCCCTCTTAACTCAAACTTCCATGCCATTAAAGTAAACTCCAAAAATGGGCCAGGATTCCTGTGCCCAAGTGCTGCCTGATATTCCCACCACTCTCCATGAGGGCTGTTTACCATGCCATAATTCCTGCAAAGCGGCACCGTCTCCAGAGCTGCCTGTGCCACCCAAACATGAGTCACAGGACCCTAACTGCCATCCCTAAATGATGCTTCTGAAAGAATATCTGATTGCAGAGCAAGCTGATTAGCAATAATGGGATAAACAGATAACAAGCTGAGTCAACTGACCTAAGACCTGAATAATTTTTTTGGCTTTTTAACAAAAAAGAGAGGGTTACTTTCTTTTTTTTCTTTTTTGGGTGCTTCAGGTTAAGTTGAACTGTTTGCAAACTACAGCCACAGAGAGGGGCAGCTTTCCTAAAAACAAAAACTGCTCCTCTTTGCTCCAGGATCATTACATAAAAAATAACAAGTAGAAATCAGCAAGAAGCAAGGCAGTGGTGAGACCTGCCTTGCAGCAAGCCTTTAGGAGCTCAGCCACACTTCACATAGAGAGAGATTTGCCACCATCTGTGAGTCTGGAAAGCAAAACCCCCTTCAGCTATCCTCTCCTCCTAACCCTTGGGAGAGCTTCCCTACTGCTGCTAACTGGATTATCAGCTAAGCAGTCACTGTATTGCATACAGATATCCTGGCTGGAAAAGTATCTGGAGTAAAAGCCTGGTTTTCAGTGGGGCTGGGATTGCATCCTTCACTTTCGAAATATGTTTGCAAGCATCTTCAAAATACTGCAGAGGACCGAGGAACTCTGTTTATTATAGGCTCCTGAAACTACCAAGTGCCTTGGAGAACCCCAGGCTGTGGAAATGCCTTATTTCTTTTTTTTATATTGCACTGGTGAGAGATGCCACCAGAGAAGCAGCCCTGTGCAGCCAGAGAGCAAAGAGAAGGGGAAAGGAGACAGCCCAAGCAGCTGCTGGGCAGCTCGCAGCCTGCTATCACAGCAGCAGCTGGCAGTGTGCAAACACATTCTGCCAAGCAATGCTCAAAACCCTCTCATCACACTTGTCCAGTGGGGTGGCGAGCAGAGCTCTCACTGAACGCATGAAAATCCTGGGACTGACTTGACTGAGCTGATACTGCAGGTGCCCAGGCAGGACTCCTACAGGCGCTGGCTGTTGAAAATTTGGGATGACCAGGGAACCCTTTGAACGATGCAGCTGAACCCCTGAACGTGACCTGCTACCTGTTGCTTACAGTACCCTGATCTCACAGAAAGCAGCGCTGCAGGGTCACTGGTGTTGTGATGGCACCGAGATGCTCCTGAGCAAAACGTCTCAGCTGTTCTGGAGGCTGGGGCACTGTCAGGGCTTTCGCTCCTGCCTCTGCATACTCATTACAGCACTGCATTGCTTGGCACCAGCATATAGGGCAATGTGGCTTTGTATATGTTAGATATAACTTCAGCATCCCCAAGGAACTCCCCAGGCAGCTGCTGGGAAAACATCATCAACACAAATCTGCAATTGCACCCATTGCACACTGATGTACGACACCACTTCCAGATTTATTTGAGAGAAGAGAGGTGCAGAAAGAGAAGAGGCAACCTCACCTGGATGACATGAATTTTCTCTTTTGGGTGTTATTTCTCCCTAGATATATAGTTGCTTCCTGTGCATTTAAATTGTGGGTGCTGCCAAAACATGGCATTTCTTATTCCTCTGTCTACCCACAGTACTTTTATAAGTCCCACTTGTAAACCAGCTGGACACCTCTCAGTTTGTTTGTCCTTACCTTACCCCTGCTAGACAGGAAAATATTAATGTTTCTATTTTATAGGAGGAAAACTAAGGCCAAGAGACCCAGGAGTCACCTTCACTGCAGCAGCAGTGCTGCTGTTGTTGCAATAATGGATATTAAGTAAGGCAAAGTTTACAGGGAGACCAACTGAGAGACTAGTGTGGAGTGGGATTAAAATATGCTTAGGGTGGGAAATTAAGGCATCCACAGCTAATGATTCACATTTGCATGACACCATTACAAGCAGACATGATCTGTGTCATTAATGGCACTTAGCTGGTGCATCCCTGCCATGCCTGCCATGAGAAGGGCCATTGCTGGCAAGGAGAGGCAGATACCTCACACGGAACAAAACTACAGATTTCACTAGTCCAACCCCCAGGTGCACCTGTGGGTGAGTAAATCCAGCAGCACCTTCTCCTTAGCTATGTGATAAGGGGAGGAATAACCAAACCTCCTTTCCCAACATGTCAAAACCCAGCAAAAAAGTCTGCTCTTCATAGAAATGATGCAGGCAACCTCACTGAGCTGCTTTAGGCCTGTCGGAACACAGTCTGCACTGAGATTGAGACAAGGGATTTTGTACATCATCTCCTGCATTGAGCAGGGAAGAATCCTGCCACTTGCACAGCAACAGTTTTTTCAAAAGATTTTTTAAATAATGCCTTGAATTATATGGTGAGCACTCTTTGGGGGCCAAAGGGCTGGAACGATCATCTAACAAACACCCAAGTGAACGTTTAGCTTGAATGCAATTCTGTATGTGAATGAGCAGATTCATCACTTCTAATGATGGAATTGGGACTTTACCCAGCCTGGCCAAATCCCCTCCAAGCCAGTGAACACCAGGGACAGGAGTCACCTGCGAAGTGTGGTTATTTCCAACACAGCCGAGCGCTCACTAAGAATCCCTTTGTATTGCCATCAACAGGAAAGACAATCTGAATGTGATTCATCACATCCTAAAAGAGATGCCTACGCCTGGCCAGAATACACTAGATCTGCATCAAGCGAAAGAAATCCCTCACCAAAAGTCATTCCCATGCAACAGCTATTTGCCCACATGAAACAAACTGGTCCCAGCTTGCTTAGTCTCGAAGGGCAGAGGACCGCAAGGGCAGTCCTGCTCATGACTTTCCACCCTGTGCTGCAATACGCCACCGCATCCCACATGTTCATAAACTGGGCAAGCTCTGCCATGAAGCCAGTAAAAACACTCCTTCCTGCAGACATCCAGAAAGGCTGTTGAGTATCCTCTGATGGTTACAAACTTCCTTTAAAGTCCAGACTTTGATCTCTCAGCCGTTTTATTCTCCTGTGTATACACTACCAGCTTAAGCTGGTCTCCCCTGCTGTTTTCTCCCTAGCTGCATCTTCTGCAGACCTTCCCATGCTGAGCAGCTAACCTCTTCTCACCAGAGGTGGTCATGCTTTTGTGACCTCCTGTGTCTCTCCTGTGTCATTGCTAAAGTCTCCTCAAATGTGGGTAACTTCACGGGTACTGAATCACACTCCTAATAGGGAACAGAGATACTCCCATCCTGCTAATAGTAAACAGCAGTCCTACGGTTCAGGACCGCTGGCACCAGCAGCTGGCACCGACTACCAGAACTGAAACCACTGAGGTTTATTTTGGAAAGAAAGCATCAGTTTCACCTGTGCATGTGCACCCGTTGTAAGGAATGGGTGTTCGAAGACAAAATGGCATTAAGACAGATGTTACTGTTTATCAGTGGAAATCTACCTGCTTATCCTGAGCTGGTGATCGATCTCAGCCCTACCATGAGTTGCTCTTAATAAGTGACTAATCTATCTGACACATCAAATTACATCCGTGATTAAGCTCCTCTGATCAATACAATTGATAATGGCTTCTAAACAAAGCTTTATTTCCAGACTGTACCAAAATGGTGTATTTCCTTATTTCCACTCATTTAATTAGAAATGATAACAAATCAGTTGTTAAACCTCAAGTGATTTTCTTTTCGCTGAAAGGATGTGGAATGTGCAGAAGGCAATGCACCCATCTGGCCGTAAATCAAGGTATTGCATTATAGATGGCAGGGAATCTCAATTACTTTCCACTCTCCTTCTCTGGGGGACTGAACTGTGTTAAAATTACATTTTCCCTGGGAGTTATACCAGGAGTTTTTTCTTTCCAGCAACACTCAAGATTAAACAGTCATCACGTTCATACGATCGCGTATCATCACCTTCGTAAGTTTTCTCCCCAACAAACTCCCCCCTCACCCCCAACCATCAAAGTTCAAAGTTTTATTTTGCAGCTATGCTCAGCTACATTTCTTGAGTGATGAAGCCCCATTCCAGAAAAACATATTTTTTTACCTACTTGTGCTCACACGCTGTGCCTTGTACACTCCAAGGGGGGAAAACAACCCATTTACGCACTTTGAAGTTACCTGTCCGCACCGCTTTCAAAACAGACTTCCCCATAAGATGATTCACCCATAGTCACCCATTTGAGAGCCAACACTTCAGAGATGCTGGTAGCTTTCTACTGATTGCAAGTGCACCCCTGGGTATCCAGATGAGTCAGGTGCTGAGCTCTTAAATACCTGCTGATGCTTTGGGGCAAATGGATGCCAACTGCTTTCCACTCAGTTTGCATTGTAAAATTTGGTTGGACACGTGCTGTGCCCCTGCACATGCTTCTTCCACACTGGTGTCATCAATGACTACTTCTACCCAGGACATGCAGACACACAAATGGCATCTGAGTAACTCAGGAGTAGCAGGTACTGTCTCCATGGACAAAAACCAGTTTATAGGGCTCACAGCTACAATTCCAGAATCAGCCCCACTTAATGACTATGGGTAGTGACTGGTGGAAATGCAGCATTATCCCAGTCCAATATTTCACTATTCCATTATTAAAAACAAACACCGAAGGATTTTTATATACTTGCTAGTGCTTGTGCATTAAGAGCCTGCAGCATGACTGAGTGGTATTTTTGCATCAGAATCAGGTAAAATGTTTTCAATGGTTTAATTCAGAAGGAAGGAAAAAAAAATGTTTTGGATTAAACTTTCCAATGAGAAAAATAATTTTGAAAAAGCAGGGAAAAAAATATTAACAGTTCAAGTATTCTTCAATTTTGAATGTACTGTATTTAATTGAATTTCTTTAAATATCCATGAAAACAAAATGAGGCATTTAGTTTAGTGTTTTTAATTACCCTGACTTTTTTCTTTACTGGATTCCAGGAGAACATTTCTTCAGATGGCTCCATTTAACTGTACAGGGACACTTAAAATCATTTTTGAATCAAAGAAAACCATATCTTGGCAGATAAAAGCAGGGGCCAAAAGCCATCCTTGCATTCAGTAAAGCACCTCCAGGGATCAGCTTGTCCCCAGGACGTAATTCTATCATTAAGCAGCATTCCACAGGAGAGTCCTTCAGTCTGTAGCCTAACTGCAAGCAATGCCAGCGGCGAGAGGATGAGCAGACATCCTCTTCCACTTTTTCAGGAGGTGGGACGCAAACATCAAGCAGGATACACATCTTCTCAGCCCTTCCCCCAGGAACGTGATCCCTTGTTTTCGGTGTCTGACAGCCCACCACTGGTCCCTACACCCTCCCTCACAAAACCAGGATCTGGAACTTGGAGGGGGAGAGGTCCGACTCAATGCCTCAACCCGGGGCTTTGACAGCACTGCCGCAGGATGTGATGGGATGGGACAGCACCAAACCCAAAAGTTTTCTTTCTCTCCCTCACTGACATCTACAATTTAAGACTGAGCATGGGTGGCTGTGTCAAAATTCCCCAAGCTCTCTGCAGGTTGCCCACTGGAGGAATTGTGCTAGCATAGACCTTTTCAACATCACCCACCTGTGTCCTGTCTCATAGGTTGGTGTGCAGCTCCTCTGCTCTCAGCAGCATCCCACAGCCTCTCTCCTGCTCTGAAACCCCGCATGCCCCATGTGTGGTGTGCCATGCCTGCTCCTCAAGGGAGCAACAGCCCCGCAGCTGCTGCCTGAGGCTAGGTTAGAGGGACCTTGGGAGGACGGAGACTGAAGAAAGGATTGGATTAAGGGGGCTGGAGAGCCTTCCAGAAGGACTGCTCAGTGTGTTGTGTGCTCCATGTCATGTGAACAAGAAGAGGATCTCAGCCACCTGGTCCAACTTCATAGCTGTCTTGCAGCCTTGGAGCACAACCTTCCTTCCTCTGCTTTGCCACCAGGACAGGAGCAACTTTGGCATGGGGATGGGAGGGCAGTTCAATGGAAGAACAAGGTTGCCATGACTTCCCTTGAAGCAAACCAAAGCCTATGAGAACTTCAGGCTTTCAGATCCCAGGGAAAAATTGGTTAAGGCACTTCCAGTTCAGAGAGAGATGGATGACTGTGATTAAACACACTGAGACACCTAAGCTAGGCTTACCCAGCTGGGAGGCAGCCAGTCATCCCCAACGAGCTATTCAAACTCTTGGTTGATTGAATCGTACTTTGGAAATACCTATTTCTCTCCCTTGTAATGTAAGAACTCAACATCAGCTGGAGGGACTGCCCTGATCCAGCAGCAGCAGGGGTGAGCAACGGCATGGGCAAGGACAATGTGAGGCTGGGCGATGTTGGCTTGCAGGCCAGGGAGAGAAGACAGCATCCCCATACCTGAAGTCTGGTTCTCCCCGATAAGCTCTGCCAAGCACTGGCTGCGCTCCTCTTCAATCTCCTGCATGATGCTGCACTCCGGACGCGTGCTGGATGCCTGCAGAAAGGGCAGAGAAGAAGAGAGTGAGCAAAACCCACAGAACACTCAGAGATGCATTGCTGGGGATCCATGCCCATCTGAGCTCTCCTGGGGCACTGCGCAATGGGGATACACATCCAGCCTTATTTTATGTTTGCTTGAGAGAAGGGAGTGTAACCCAGAGCCTGCTGAAAAAAACAGCATTTCCCTCCACTCCTTCCTTAAGAAAAAAACCAACCTATATTTTTCTGATGATAAGGAGCAATTCTGCTTCTTTATGCTCCAGGAACCCTGCCTGACTAACCTAACGCCAACTGCTATCTAGGGCAGGAAGATGGCAGTATTAATATTCATGCCAAGAGCAGCGGGATCTGTGCTTACATGGTTTATTCCCTCCATTGTCACATGGTCTGCCTCCTGGCTCAGGCTAATTCAAAACAAAACAAAAACCAAATCAAATAAGAATGAAATCTCTGATGCAGATTAGGAGATCAAGGAGCTAAAAAGCAGGAAATTCTCAATGACAAGACTTTTTCCCCCAAGTGGTTTCTGTTTAGTCAGACCTAATTATATTGTGTTTGCAATACAACAGCGGCTATAAACGTTCAGGTAATTAATTGCAGGCTCCTCACAACATGCAATTCATTAACTACCTCAATCATAAAATGTGCGAGTGACAATTTGCACTCCAAACCATGAGCCATGAGCTCACAGGTAACACCCTGTCACCCACACACGCTCAGCTTGCAGGGAACACCTTGCTTCATTGCTGTGGCAGCTGCCAGCAAAAACTGGGGTCCCGTTATGCGTGGCGTAATGCACAAGCCCCCATCTCGGTCAGAGAGACTGGAAACGGCACTTGGCAGGGAGAAACCTACTCAGCTGCAAAGAGATGGCAAGAGGGGAATAATGTGAAGAGAGCAGAAGTCTCAGCTTGAGTTTATACTGTCACTGTTAAAAAAGTGATGCAGGGAAAACTGTGAGTCGTGTGAGCTTCAGGGATAGATTTTGAGGACACAGGATGAGCTTTTGCCTGTAAGAAGTCATTGATTCAGTGTTCACTCTTGCCAGATTTTGGAAAAAGCATATATTTTTATCAGAAGTAGGCTGAGGGAAAAAAAAAAGAAAGAAAAAAGAAAATTTCATGTCTTGTTTCAAAATGTGTGAGCGATTTCTCCATCCATATATTTGTCAGACAAGCTGGTAAGACAGAAGGCCCAGATACCTTTTGAAAGAACAATTGTTTGATGTAAATTGCCTTTGAGTTAAAATTATAAAATAATACAGCACAGTAAATTTATTCACACCATTTTTTATTAACTCAACCTGCTCTCTTCCCTATTTCACTCCATGTCTTGTTCAAACTGTAACTTCGTTTAGGTTGGGAAAGGGCCTTGATTAGTAGTGTATAAACAACTAATTATATGGTTTTCTAGTAAAATTAAAAATAAAAAAAAAACCAAACACAAGAAGGGGGGGGGGGATTATTTGGAGTTTTCTCAGTACTCAAATGCTTCTTTTTCCCAAAGGGAAAGAGATCTTATGAAATTTTATCTTGGCTCATCTAAAGTACCATAGATTCATTTTGTTTTGATTTACAGTGCTTCTTGCTGTTTTATTTTAACCTTAAAAAAAGTGTGAGGGGAAGCATGAGAGATCTGCAGAACAGTTGCTGTAAAAATAAAGATTGAAATGTTTTCAAAACATTCTGACTTTTTCAAAGGAAAGTTTAACTCTCTGGACTTAAACTATTGCCAAATTCACCTCACATCTATAAATAACTCAAGTTTTTACTTTATAAATTAATTCATGCAGCTCTAACTTTTATCAGGATTGGCAAAGCGCTGTGCACTTCTACAACATATTTTATTTTTTTTCTATGCAGTAAATTTTCTACCAAGCCCATTAGTAAGTACTTCACTGCCACATCTTCCCTTCACTAAAAATGCATGCCTAAATTGGTTGATTACATATTTACCTCAACAGCCTGATATTTACTTTTGAATAAATGTTTTATCACCTTTAAAAAAAATAAAAAATCAGGCCAATTCATTGTTAGTGTTCTGAAAAGTGGTCTCATGATGGATTCAGGTAAACTTGATCATAGATGGAATTTTAAAAATCTCACTTTTTTTTTTTTTTCATCCAGTCCAAAGGAAAGACATCTATGTTAGGCAAACCACTGGAAAAAGAGTGTCCAATAGCTAAACCACCAGAATACAGGTGGACTTGACTCAGCCACTGCTGGTGCTGCCTTGCTGTGAGCTTCTAAGCAAGGTGGGTGGCTCTGTGGAAGGCCATGAAGGAGTATTCAGGACCCCGATCCTCACGGATTTCAAGCAGAGCCAGACACTGAGGTGGGATTTAGTGTCCCGAGCAGAGGTATCCAGCCTTATCCCAGAGCAGATCTGTTCGGGACAGGTGCAGTTGAGATGTTCCGTGGTATCCCTCTTGGCCAACAGCTGTCACTGCAGGGGGCATGGGCCCATGTAAACTGGATGTTGGATCTGCCAACGCCAAACCAGACACCTCACCTACATACTAACCTCTCTAAACCAGTACTAGTTACTTCAAACAAACACTAAGGCTGCAGACAACATCGAGTTGGGGGGAGTGTTGACCTGCAGGGTCTGGGCAGGCCGGCCGAGGGGCCGAGCCCAGCTGTGTGGGGGTCACCCTGGCCCCGTGCCGGGCCCTGCCCGGGGGTCACACCAGCCCCAGGAGCTGCGGGCTGGGGGCAGGGGGCTGGGCACTGCCCGGCGGGGAAGGGGCTGGGGGGCAGCAGCTGGGCACGAGCCCCCAGCATGCCCAGGTGGCCAAGGGGGCCAGCAGCGCCCTGGCTGGTGTCAGACACGGTGTGGCCAGCAGGGCCAGGGCAGTGCCCGTCCCCCTGCGCTGGGCACTGGGGGGGCCGCCCCTCGGATGCTGGGCTCAGTTTGGGCCCCTCAGCACCAGCCAGACCCTGAGGGGCTGGAGCGTGTCCAGAGCCAGGCAGGGGGCAGCTGGGGGTTCAGCCTGGAGAGAAGGGGGCTCAGGGGGGACCTTCTCGCTCCCTGCAGCTGCCTGACAGGGGGGTGCAGCGAGGGGGGGTCGTCTCTGCTCCCAGGTGACAAATTGACAGGACAAGAGGAAACAGCCTCATGTCCCACCAGGGGAGGTTTAGATTTGATATTTGGAAAATATCCTTCACCAAAAGGATGGTCAAGCTCTGGAACAGGCTGCCCAGGGAGGTGGTGGGGTCACCATCCCTGGAGATTTTTAGAAGACGCACAGATGTGGCGCTTAGGGTCATGGTTTAGTGGTGGGCTTGGCTGCCTTAGCTTAACAATGGGATTCAATGATCTTAAAAATACTTTCTGACCTAAACTATTATATAAACAACAACCAAACAAAAAGTGGGATGCATCTCACCTTCTCTCTCAGCTGGAAACATCTTCCTTCATTTTAGCTGGGTAAAAGCTACATGTTTAATCTGAACTGATTTTTACCGTTCCTTCTAGTCCACAGAGAGCTAGCAAGCACCAGCCCTGAAGGCTTTCATCCCACTTCACTGACTGTAGTTGGACCAGTTCAAACTCAAATACCTACTATTTAGCTGGAGGTCAGTGATGTGTGAATTTCATGTCTAAAGACCTTTAACTGAATCATCAAGGTCAACAAACAGACTCACATTGGAGGCTACCTAGTTTATGGCTCGTTTTCCTTGTTAACTAAAAAGTAAATAAATAACCCAAACAATCACAGCAACCTCGTTCTACCTCCCTAGTGATAACACTAATAACCCTCACATTAAAAAAAAAATACATTTTAAAAAATCACAGTTTGGGGCATCATTTGGAAACAGGAAATTGTGTCTTTTTTTGTTGGCAGGTCAGTTCCGTTGGCACGATGGTGAGCAGGGCAACAAGTCCAGCTGCCTGAATTCACCTCCCAGTTAACAAAATGCCCATGGCTGAAAAGACTTCCCAAGAGCTGTGAGTCTTGCTTGCCAAGGGGAATCTTCCCTGGGATTAAAGGCTAAGTAAGTCTCCTTCCTTGCTGTATTCCTCCTAGAAAACTTTGAAGTAGACTTTACAGACAGTTTAGTACAAACTCACTGTACTTCATCCCCAGCTCTGTTTTTTATTGCTGTGTTGTTTTGGTTTGTTTGTTTGCTTTTTTTCCTGTGTAAAAGGCAGAGATTTGGGGCTTTGGCATCTTTCACTGCAGTGGGCAACTGGCCACACAGACATGAGGCTGAGCAGTACACTAATTCCCATTTCCCATCCAAAAAGTGTAGATAAAGGAAAAGCATGACTAGCTTTGGTTAGCTCACATTAACATCAGCCAGTGAACAGTAATCTGGTTCCCTGGGCATGTCTGTTGTGGGTGAAGCTGAAACTCAGTCAAGCCCCCTTTGCTAAGCCCTCCTGGCATGCCCAAGATGCCAGGTAAAAATTGTGGTGGGTTTGTCAGGGGTCATTGTTCCCGCACACAGTCTGAAGCCCTGGGCAGACAGGCGAAGGGAATGTTTTTCTGGGTGCAATTTGCTGCAGCTCTTGAATTCTGCAGCAACTCTCATGTGGAATTATCCCCAAAGACTTTATTAATGAGAGTTTTCCTTCCCGCCAGATCCCAACAGTTGTTAGAGGATTACCACACAGTCTGCTACTGCAAATAAACCCATTGTGTACACTCTTTAATTAAATACAATTCAAAGGATTGTCACAGACTGAAGGAGCCACAGAAGTATTTAGTCCCATCTACGCTGCCGGCCATTAGCAGGGCCAGGCTAACCACGGGACGGCTCCTTTGCTCATGTGGGAACTTCTCAAAGGCAGGTGGGATTCCCAGCAAAGCCACAGGTGCAGGTAAGCAGGAGTAAGGACCCCCAAGAAGTGATGTGAGCCTCAGTATCTCCCCTTCTCCTGATCCCGGAGTGTTCCTGGGCTCCCCTGAAGCTCACCGTACAGAGACGTAGGGTGACCACAGCAATAACAGGATTTGAAGTCAAGCAAGGAAGACTAGAACTGAAAAGCCTGCAGATGATGAAATCACACCCCTCGCCCATTTCTGTTCAGCTCCCAGAGCCTACACAGTAGTGACACTTCCAGTTATCTGAATGAAAATTTCTTAGGCTGTTATTACCTTCCTATAGCTTCTGTGAAGGTAGTGACAGTGTAAGACAAGAGCATCAGTTGCCTTCCTACAGTTTCTGTAACACGACTTTGGTCACTGCTTTAGGTAGAGATGGAGATTCTTAATGTTTTTTCACGTGGACAGCAAAGGAAATGAAAGATTTTTGCAGGCAGGTCTCATTTCAAGCCTCAGTAGCATAACCTGAAGGAGCTACTTCTGGCTGGTTGCCAGAAGAGCTCCACATTAATTTCAGACCAGGGGCTTTCATTTATGCTCATTATTTGTAGCAACACAGGAACTGAAGAAACTTCCTATGCAACAATCTTGGCTTTGATTTCTTTCATAACTTCATTCAGCTCTGTCTTAAAACTAGATTTTCAGTTTCTTTCTAGTTACTTCCTATTGAACATCCTCAGGAAAATGCAGCTTTATTCCTAAAAGCCCTCTGAGCGAGCCCCCAGAAATACTGTGTACATGTGCAAGAATAAGCACGGAGGGTGGACCACAGGTAGACACCGACACAGGATTTTTATCTATACTGATGGGTAACACAGTTTCCAACGATGACACTGTCAAATTTAAAAGCTGAAAAAGCTCTGGTGGTCTTGAGGAAAAAGAAGAAAAAAAAAGACAGTATCTATGGAGTACTATAATTATTTGCTCTTCTAAAGGACCTTTGTGTAAGAATCCAAAAACATGCTACAAATATGTCATGACAGCATGGAGAAGTAAATGTTAGATGCCAGTAATACAGACATAAACTAAGAGATAAGACCACATTCAAAACATACCAAACGCCCTGTATGGCCTTTGTAGGATCAATAAAGGACTTGTAAAACTGATGTTTTTTAAGCAGAGGCAAGCGATATTCTGCTATGACCTCTACTCATGTAGTAAATACACTGCTCTGCAACCAGCCATCAGTAAGGGACTCTAGGAGCATGGGTAGCAGCATGTGTCCCCAGGAGACTTTTCCAAATAAAAGAGGTCCAGGCAAATACCCAAGTATCCTGACTCCCACTTTGCTGTTCAAACCACTCCATTTCATGTTTCTGCCAAATATAATCATGCCAATATCAGATCTATCATTTGATGAGGAAAGCAGATGTGGTTTTTTCCGGCTCATCCAAGCAAGTCCTGTTAAACAAAGAGAACTTGGCCAAATCAATCCAGCAGCTTGGAGGCACGGAGACTTCAATTAGTCTGATTGTCCCCTTTCTCTGTGAGGGGTTGGAAGATCAAGGAAACATGTGCAGAGTGTTTTGCAAAGGGCTTGGAGAACCAGAAGGAAAGGGAAGCTGAGCAGCTGTGTTGCTTAACTCCTTAGTGACAAGCTTGTATATGCCTCTCTTGGAAAGCAGAGCTGAATTGGGGTCTTAAAGAGGTGACACCCTGGCACCGGAGTAAAGACACACAGCAATTAAAAGAAAGGCAGCACTTGAGTAAATTCTCACAACTGAATAGGAGACAGCTCTGATGGCTCCTTACTTTAAATTACCATCTGGAATAGGTGGTAAGAATTTCCTTTCCAGGAAGTTCAGACAAAGGAAAACAATTCAGGCTATTGCAGAAATAAAGGGATGCTACAACACTAAGATCAGTGGTGCTTAGAACTACAATTCAGAGTAAAAAGCAAAGTGTTATAATATCTCTCTTATGGTTGAGAAAACATAAGCAAGTAACAGTACTGATTATCCTAAGAGTACGCAGAGGCAGCAAAGGAAGGAAAGAAGAGGACTCCACTACCTGACTTCTATCGAAACTGGAGAGCAGCAAATTAACTTGCAGTTTTCCCTGAACTATTGGTCATTGACTGCTTTCAATTTCTTTTTTCCTTTGGGTCTAAGGAGCAGAGCCCTGTTGAGGAAAATTCTATTTCTTTAAAGATTGTTCAGAAACTTAACTACTAAACTCATCAAAGCTTCTGGAGGAAATTTGCCTCCAAAGCTTCTGCTCAGCCAGTTACAGGAACAGCAGAAATACAAGGTAAATGCAGATCCAGAACTGTGTGACCCCCAGGATTCAGAAACGTGATTTGGGGATCCATGGGCAAAAAGTGTGTCTATAACATAAACATCTACATCTGTCTACTTCACATTGATCATCCTTCCCCACTTGAAGTGAGAAGCAGGCACTTTTATGGCATGAGTCACTTCAAAATAAAAGGACTGTATAAAAACAAGTGAGAGGAAACTTACCCTATACTGCTTCATCCAGGGAGCCTTGGGCTGAGGCGTGGATGTCTACACTGCAAATATCTACAGTTACATGAGGTAAAACCCACAGACCTGGGCTCATGTCTAAACTGAATGATTTCCCTCCAGAGAGCCCCGACCTTCCCCAGTGTATGCCAAGAGCAGATGTGAGATGGTACCGGGCAGGATCCCTATGGAGAAGTTGAGTGAAAGGCTGGTAAGTGCTCTGATTTGTTTACAGGTTGCGTTGTTTTCAAGACGATCAACCTTGAAATGCTGCTTCTGAATGCAAGGTACTGGGCTTCAGGAGAATGTTGCAGGTAACCTGTTAATACTGTCCTGAATTGCTGCTCAACTAGCACAGAGCCATCTCCTGAGCAGCCAGCTCTTGACTGCTGTGCACAGAAGAAATGGTCCCCAATTCAGCTTCAGGCTCAGAAGGGACTAGAAAGCCCTCAGTGGATGTCTCAGCAAAACCTGTGAGTTGCTTGTGTTCCTCTCTCCTCTGTCCTGGGCCAGATCCTAACTCCTGACAAAGCCTCCATCATCCAGCTCTGATTCTTGTCCTGGGCAACCACAGAGGGCTGCTACCCAGTCCTGCGTGCTCTCCACTGCATTTCCAGTTCACCCCAACTCTGGCACTAGAGTCCTGTTTTCCTCCTCAAACCAACCCAGATGTTACCATCCACCAGGTCCACCTGCCACAGTGTGGAAGACATGGACTGAACTCAGACCTGCTCAGGTGGCCCCAGAAGGACTTGGGCTGGGGTGTAGAGCAGAAAGGGTTCCCAAATCCAAAGCAATGGAGACTGGCAGTTTGAGTAATATCCTGGAGAGCCCACGGGTATGTCAATGGGCAGTTCAGCCCAGAGGCTGTGACAAATTAGGAATATGATTGAAATCACAGTGAAGTCCTTGAGGTTTCTTCCTTACCCTTCAAGTTCTCAAGCATTCCCTAGACCTCTCCCACTGCCTGGAAGCTGCACACATGTCATGTACAAAACACCTTCGGCAAACAGGACTCTGCAAGCCTCCTGGAAGGCTGGCTATGGGATATTATTTATAACCAGGGAGCTGGTTAAAGCAAGCTGGATGTTCTCTAGTTCTCAGAAACACTGCAGTGGTCTGGTTTGAGGAACAATGGTTTTGGCTAGCAACACGGGCAGCTCCTTTTAACCTTTTACGGGAACTGAAAGTTCTGAGAGTCTCTAGAAACCCAGTGTTAAGCCAGGGCTACTGCACCATCAGTAAAGCAAGGGCTGGAGTGACTGACACTGGGCTTGCCCACCACTCATGCTGGAAACCCTTACAGCTGCAATATGCAGCAGCCTCACCTGGAGCTCTGGGGCTGTCTGGAGAGGACATTTCCCATGCACAGCTTCTCACTGTAAACTCTGTTTTTTGTTGTTTGTGGGTTTTTTATGCACTCAGGGAAGGATTGTGAACAGCAGAGTGGCAACGTCACAGAGCAGTCTAGCAGCCAGCGTTCCTGGCATGGCTTTTCCTAGGCAGAGCAGGCACTCTGAAGCTCAGTGGCAGCTAGCAATGAGGACAAAAGAGGGTGTTTGGCATTTACTCAGTGCTGTCTCCTTGCTTCACTTAAGCAGCCTTAGCATCTCCAGCTGAACAGGCAAAACGGGACACATTCAGCATTTGGAGCACCCGGTACCTGACACCTTCCTGAGCTCACCGAACACTAAATGACTTTAGGACATGGAACTTCCAATCCTGTGATCCAGCAACCATAAAGAAAGAGTCAATTGGGGCAGAACACAAGTTTTTCAAGGTCAGTACCACTTCTGTAAGAGCAACTAGGAGGAGACAAAGGAGCAAGAAACAGAAAACATAAGAAAAAAACCCCACACGTATATAATAATCCTCCCTATGGCATATGTCTTCCACAGCACCTTTCAATAATACAGTTGGTGATAGGGTTTTAATCTTCTTGGCTATCAATACCTTCAACATCTTTTATTCAACCAACAGTAGGACCAATTCCAGGATGATTTGACTGTTCACACACCACTCTGCATTCTGAAAAAGTGCCCCTAACGGGGCTCGTTTGTGCCACTATTCAAAGCTTTCTATTGAAATCCAGGTACATGCCTGGAACAATCTATAAATGCAATTCATTTCAAAGAATTCACTTCAAAAGACTGATTACCTACCAGGGAGAGTACAAAAAATACAAAGATGTTGGCGAAAGATGAGTTTAGTTCATTCGGAGATCAAGAAGAAATGAATCTTCCCCCTTTCAAATGAAGAAGTGATTCAGTCAAGAAGGCTCTGGGTGAAGATGTTACTTATGGGTTTATAAACCATCCTTTATAAAGCATCAAAGCTCTCTAAAAAGATTCGTCATGGAAAGTCTGAAGCATCCAGGTGTGTCTTCCAGGAATAAGAGCCTACTGGGATGAGCTCCGTACCCTGTTTCAGAACAAAGGATCAAGTCATTCTCTTAATAATAAGGCAGCCAAGAGTACCCCAGCGATTTGGAGCCACTCCAAGCACAAGAGCTGCTATCTTCCACAAATCGGGACGGGGCCATCCTTCCCTTTGTTGGCTGAGGATGGAAGGAAGCAAAACGGCAAAAATATGTGAGGGAGAGCAAATAAGGACAATCATAGGAAGCACTGCTGTCATGAAGAACAAAGATCCACAAGAATGGGGAAAACCAAGCAGAGAGTAACTGAAGAGATCCTTACCAAAGAGAGCACAAGATGGACACACAGACACAGCCTTGATTTAGAACAGAACATGCTGGAGAGCACTGTCTGGTTGTCCACAGCTCTCCTAGAGGAAAGCTGCTAATTACATTTACATTTGGGAGCTTTGGATTCAGATGTTTTTGATAAAACTCACTGTGCCCAATGGCTCATCTGCATAGAGAACACAGTACGTCTAAGCAATTGATAAAGAGAACATACTCCATCAGGACTTAGTGGACTGACTAAAGATGGAAATTTTAGGAGGGACTTACAGTTCTGCAGGAGAAAGTAAACCAGAGCTGAAATGATCAGCATTTGCCCTGCACAGCTTTGAGTGGTCTATGTGAAGGGTCAGTATGAAAACATGGGAGGTTCCACTCTTCCTAGCTGAAAAGGACTTAAAGCTACAGGCTAAATAGGTTGAAACACGAGCCTAAGAGACTTTACACCTGAAAATTTAACAAATACGACATGAGACACACTCACACAAGCTGTTTAAGCCAGGCACGCATGTAATACCTCCACCTGAAGAGCACGCTGATGTCCTTCCAGGAGCCTGAGGACCACATCTAATTTCTCTGACAGCCCCAACCACCTTCCTCTTAATAACGCTCAGAAAAGACTTATGATCCCAAAGTGATCGTGTTGCTGCAACAGGGCTGCATCTCAACTACCGTCACTTCTGCTGAGTACACAGCTGAGTGTCAAGTGAAACAGATGATCAAAGTGAAGTGTCAGATGCTAGAAATACCTCCATTACAAATCAAAGCAACCTGCTAGCAATTTCCATGCTTTGAACATGGCAAGGCTTGGCCAGGCAAGAGTTTACCAATGGCTTTAAGGAAGTAAGTATCTCACTCTCTCGCTTCCCGCAGGACCTCATCATTCCAGCTTGGCTGTTAGCTGAAGCTTTGCTTCCCGTCGGTCCCTGAAGCAAAGTCAACTTGCAGCTGCCTTCCACTGTGCAACTAGATTGTGATGAACCGGCTAAGCAGGCAGATAATTAATCCTAGGGGTTTTGTGCTGGGCATTTCCTTTTGTCATTCCTTACCTGCTAACAACACAGATGAGGGGGAAAGCTTACAGGGAAGACGTTTCTGCTTTGTGTATTTAAAAGGGAAAATATACAAGGGCACAAATGACACAGAAAATGAATGCTTAGATGGCAAAACCACCTTTTAGTGGTACAGTATCATCAGACCTCTCTCAGGTGATGCCACTGGCTGTAGATCTCAAAATGTTTTGCAAAGTTAGCATATCTAGCATCTTTTGACAGATGGAGAAACCAAGGCAGAAAGCCCAAGATCATCCAGCAAGTTAGTAGCTTAAAAAAAAAAAAAAAAAAGAACCCACAACCCACATAAAAGAAACCACAACAAAAATGTCAGGTTGCTCTGGCTGCCTCCCAAAACACCTTCCTTATACCAAAACCAGACAAAAGCAGTCACAAAAAAAACCAACAACCTAAATACTTCACACTCCCTGTTACCAGTATTTGCATGTCTCTGAAAGACCTTTCCATATGCCAGTGTACTCTGATGTCCACCTCTGTCACACATACCCTGCTTTCTATGAAATATTTAAATGTTCTTCTCAAAACGTGCTCGTGGTTCAGCCAGCAAAGAGCCAACAGAGAAAAAGAGAATCTGGGTGGAAAAAAAGAATGGGAGAAGTCAGCCCCTGTTCCACGGGAGGAAGAGAAAGACTTCAAATCTCCTTTTAGGCATATTGGGTATGAGGAAAATAATAGATTAGAAAATTAGGAAGATAAAACCTGAGATGGAATTAGGAGTGATAAGAACACCTGGGCAGAGTGGCTGATGGCTCTGGAAAGAAAATGATGTTCAGAGCAGTACGAGAAGCAGCAAAACCTCTGAGCACTGCTAGAAGTCTAGCCTTTGCTGTCAAGACCAACTCAGCTAAGCAGAAAAACTATTTCAGCAGTATGAAAAAAAAGAGAACAGCAACAAGGGAGAAAAAAAAAAAAAAGAAAAAAAAGATTGCTGTGCAAATTCAGATTGCTGAAATTCAAGATAAAACTAAGCATAGCCCCCAAAAAAGGAGAAGTTGCAGCAGCCCCACCCCCCACTTCTGTTCACTGGCTTCTTCAAAGAACTGGAGGTAAAAATATAATTTTAATAATACAAAGTGGAATAGTTAACACATGGTGAAAATGATTGAGCTTGAATAATTGAGAACAACGACGGGCTGACTGTGAAGGCAAACAAGGGTACGGAAACTGTTGTATATGAGGTGAAAGCCACTCAAAAGAGAACAACCTGCTCAGATGGGGTGGTGGGAGTGGTACCATCTGGCTGAAAGTCAACAAATGTAATGCCTTTTTATATGGAGGTGGGTGGTGGTGGGGAGATCCAGACAGTTATCAGCAAGCTAATCTGAGAACAAAACTACACAAGAGTTTTGAACACCACTTGAAGGAAAGAGTAATTGAAAGCATGGCGGCAAATGGAGATTTGGATAAAATGCAAAATGGTTATCAAAAGTAAATCACGGCAATGTAACTGATAGCTTTTTTTGAGAAGGTTCCTGGGTTGTTGGGTTTTTTTGGAACGAGGGAAATCAGTGGATTTAACCTTTCCTAACTTCAGTAAACCGACTGATGGCATGCCAAAAGGAATGACTGCCTGAACGACAGATATGGGGATTGATACAACAACTGGAAGGAAACTCCAGAAATGGCTAGTGTGAAGGCTGCAGGGATGACAGCAGAAACACAGAGCCACAGGGAGGTCTGCAGTGGTATTACTTAAAGATCCATTGGCTTCACTAAAGATGGAATGAAATGTAGTGATTAAAAGCGAACAGGAGAAGAGGGAGCAAGCAACAAAAAGGCAGTGAGAACCTGAAACCTCTGCTGGAAACGACAGAGCAGAAGGACCTGTTAGTTGATTGAACTTGAGCGATGCTGGACCACGTAAACCAAAGTTGCCCAGCTAAAATATTACAGGCAATATACTCTTCTCCACATGATGTCTGTCTCCAGCCAACACCTGTTGGGGCATTTTCTGAACATCCCACAGAGGACAATGCTTCTTGGTAGCCACAGTGAGTGGAGTGGTGCAGAATCCCTCACACGTGTGCACGCATGCCTGCAAACGTCCGAGGCAGATCTGCCTACAACTAGAGATGGGAGTAAGGATCATTACTAAAGGGACAGAGAGGGATAATTTAAAGTATGATGACAGTAATGACAGTCCTTTACAGCCACCTCCTCCACACCTTAGCAGCCCCTACCTGCCTAGCAACTCCTCATTCACAGCCTCATCTTTCCTTACTCCCCTCCAGCATCCCTTGATTCTGTATGCTTGGTCACATCAAATCAAGACAGCAATGATACAAGGTGGCTGCCCCAGAAACTGCAGTCCTGCAGGTTAGCTACAATAATGCTGGAAAGCCAAGAGGAGGAAAAAAAAAGAAAAGAGGAAAAAAAACCCCAAACAAACCATAGGGAAAAAGATAGCAACTAACCCCAACTTTGCTTCTGGAGAAGAAAGTATGAAACTAAGGCAAAAAAACATTTTGCTGACTCCCCAGAACTCCTTCAAGTATGTAAACTGAATTAGTTGAGAGACAGGCAGACACATGCTGAGCAGCAAGAGCATCAGTGAGGAGCACAGGGAACACCTACTTCCACAGCATTCACCTCCAGAAGGGTGAAAGAGGGAAGAAAAGGAAAACCGCTGTGAAGAAACCAGCCCTACCTGTGGCTTATCCATCCTTTGTCTTGTGTGCCTTTCAAACACTGACTAGAATATGGGGTAACAAAAAAGGAGGGTTTCAGGTGTCCCTTTGATTTCGCTGGGCTTTCAGTTCTCAAATGACCCCGTGAAGTGGAGCAATTGCAGACTGACACTCAGCTCTTCTGTGCATGCACAAAGAAACACAGCTCTGCACAGAGCCAAGAGTGGCCATTTTTGCTAGTATGGCCTAGGAACCTACTGATACTCTCTCTGGTACTGAGCAATGATTTCTGGTTTTGACAAAATAAATCTGAGAGTCAGATGCTCTGGCAAGCTGAATGCAAAAGCCTAGCCCCAGAAAAAGCTCAGTCCTGTACTACTGACACTGGTATTACACCTCCAGCTAATAACATAATCATGGCCTGATTAACTAATTCTCTCCACTTGGAAGCTGGTGGAAGCGCATCCAACATAACAGCAGATTAACATAGGTGTTAGATATTGCTTAAAATTATTCTTTTAACAACCTGTTCAGTAATAAAATTGGCCAAAGGAATATCCTAATATCATTCAATGCATGGATTTAGCAGAGGCATCCTGGCGACTACAGATCAGGTAGTGTCTAGTGCTATCTAATTAGGGAATTAAAGAAACTTTGGCTAGAAGGGATCTCTGGAGTGCTTTGGTCCAGCCTTCAGCTTGAAGCTGGACTAGCACCAATGCTACTCTTGCTCAGCCACAAATTTATCCAGCCAAGTCTTAAAAAGCTCCAAGCATGGAGATTGCACAACCTTTCTGAGTGACTGTTTAGTTGCTGCACAACCCTCATAATGTAGAAATTGGTATTACTTGTAGGTGGTCTTCAAGTACCTTTTGAATACAACTGTGGGAACAACACAACTTGAACTCAAAGAGCCATACCATCACATCCCATACAGCAAAACGTCATCTACATAGTTCAGTGTCCACTTTTCCACCTTTAAGAGTAATAATGAAGAAATTTAAATTGGGAGGCAGTAGCCTTTTTTCAGGGTAAATTGTTAAGACACAAACTTAAGTCAAAGAGATTTCTATTGACTTGGAAACAGCCAGGATTTCACCCAGTTTCCAGGTAGCTGGCACAATATACACCCTGGCTAACTGACTCGGCAAACATTGAGAATGGCATTATAAGAATGAATAAAGGTCTGGAAAACCTGCTTGTGCCAAACAAAACATCCCAGCTAAACTTAGAGAGAGAAACAAAACAGTCTAATCAATTGCAACCAGCAAATGCCTAAAGCATAAGAGGATTTCCTACCAAGGATATCTATTTAATATGAAAAAAAAAACCCCAACCAAACCAAACCAAAAAGGCTTAACAAATTCCTGTGACTGAATTTTCTAATGAGACAAATGAAGATTAGAAGTAAAGCATTGCTTGGAAATGGTTTAACACTGACTGGCACGATTTACCAGAAGTGTCTTTCAGGACTGTCCCTTCAAATCGTTCAGGTCTGTCTGTACTGCAGGTCCAAAGCAGAAACTAATGGTTGGGGCTATGCAGATGGTCATACTAAACTTCACAAAACAGATGAGCTCCAGAGGTCCCTTCCAACCTCAGCCAGCCTGATTCTGTGTGAAAACAAGCTAGCAAGCATATTCACAGATCAAGGGCAAAGAAACAAAAAAGAGAACCAACAGAGATTAGGAGGGTCCATAAGGGACCAACTATTTTATCCCTGTGTGATGCGTAAGAAGTGCCAGTAATGATTTCTGACAAGCTTTTGTCCCATCCTTTGTCAAGTATCCCCAGTGACAGACTCCACAGTGTCCTTACAGACCCTAATCAATTCCTAGGCTTCCCTCTGCTGACCATCAGAAAGATTCTGCCCGTTTGTGAAACACTACATTTCTGTGGCTGCAATTTAAGGCCCATATTCCTACTCCTACCCAGACCGGTTAAGGACAGCAGATTTTTATCTCTTGCCTCTTACTTGCAGTAGTGTTTTCACATACTTAAATACAAGTTGTGATTTATCCCTGCAGCGTTCTGTTTGCCAGAACAAACTTCCCCAGTTCTTTCAACTTCCCCCCACACCACAGCACTTTTCAGACCTTTTATCTGAATAAGCTTTTTTTTTTACCTTATAAGTTTCTTCAAGGGCTTTTACCCCAAAGTGGATACATCTGCTCCAGTCAAGTCTATCAGGGATCCCTTGCCTCTTTAACCAAAACACAAGTTTGGCTCCAATTTATCATTTACGTTACTCACTGCCTAATATAATCAGCAGCCAAACATAAGATGGGAGTTCTTACAACACATCCACGTGTTCGGCCCCTCCTCTGAATTGTCGACATGGAAAACAGACTAAAACAGGCAAAAAAAACCCCTGAGAAATCCTGATTTTGCAGGTGGAGAAGAGAACCTTACAAAGCTGAGGAGGACAGAACGTTTCATCAAAAGCAGGAACCAAGAGTAACTCTTCCAGGTCCCTTATCCGAGTCTTAGTAACAATATCACCTTTCAGCAAATTCCAGCCGTATCTGCGCAGCAGGTGAATGCCACACTCCAATGAACTTTGTGTCGCAGAGTCACAGCTGAACAGGAAAATAAACTGCAAGCAACAACATCATCCCCTGGGAGAAGCAGAAAAGCTATCAGAAAAGGGCATCCCCCTTCACACTCTCCGACTCCCTAAATGCCACAATTATCTCTTGGATATATATCTTCATGTTGAAACAGAAGGGTAAAAATACAGCTTTGCTCTGCAAAAGCAACGGCAATAGATTAAAAAAAAAAAAAAAGAAAAGAAAGAAAGAAAAGAAAAGAAAAAAAAAAAGATTTGTTCAGAAACCCCAGCATTCCCTTATTTTTGTTCTCCATTTATTCAGCCCAGCAGCTCCACATGTGAACCTCACGGAGAGCTCCCCAGACAGGCGGCTTCGCGGCACCCCTGGGACTCCCCTTGCTAGAAATAAGGAGTGGATCGCCTTCAGGCATCAGGAAGCTTCAGCACCGAAGGAATGGAGGTAACCAGGGAAATGATTCTGCAGAAAAGGCACCTCCATCTGCTGCGGTTTTTATTTTTCCCCAGGGCTGGTACAGCTGACCAGGAGCAGTCAGCCAGCAGAGCTTGACATCACCCCTAAATGCAGTCACCCTTGACCTGACCCTCTCTGTCCCCGAGCACAGCATCTCTCCAAGGGAGACACTTAACACACTACATTACTGCTCCTGAAAATGCTGGTTTCCACCCTGAGCTCTCCGTGGGATTTCAGCAGCAGTACACGTTGATGTGAGCAGTGCAGGTCTCCAGGGAGCTGTGGGCAAAGCAGCGCGAGATCTCCTTGGAGCAGCCATGGTGCACCTACTACCCCAAGGCATTGCACCTCTGGCTCAAACACAGGCACCCGCCATGTAGGCGCCAGCGCTCACACGGCTGCAACGCTCGCTCTGCTTCCCAGATGGCCGAGAGCTCCTCCAAGCACCTGACTCCAGCCGAGATGGCTGTAGCTCCTCACGCTGTGTCCCTCCTGCCCAGCTGCCTGGGCCCTGTCAGTACATTTATGATCCATGATATTCCTTTGCATTTTGCCTACAACACCTTCACATGTTAGCAATGTCCTGCCTGGTCTTATTAGGCTCTAAATTCAGGACGCAACTGGAAATAAGAAGCCACCTGCCCAGCCATCCACATGCACAATGGATGACTAACAATGAGTCCAGCCAAGTGTCTCCATCCAAGAAGGATAAGTCTCACAGCTCCAAGAAGCTCTGGATGTATGTAGAGATGAAACTGTACAAGTAGAGTTAAAACCCCATTAAAAGTCCCTCTGCAATAGCTCAAGATGCCATCAAAGCTTCTAGACTCAAAATGCCTTAGGGGAATAATCAAATAACCCAAGCCATCTTAAAGCAATTAAGGTGGATAATTTTTAAAAAATAAGTAATAAGAATAAAAAAATCAAGTCCGTCTTCCCTCCAAAGTTTTATCTTGAGCAGAGGTTTCCTGGCCACATTACAAACTTCTGGAAGTCACAGGTTTCCCGCAGAAGGCACTTCAAGCGTGGACACACAACAAATATATTCCAAGAATTTTTCTAAAAACATTAACTGACAAACCCCAGCCAAGTCCTTAAGCTTGACATCCAAATCACATGAATAGGAATATCATCTATAAACTCAGACATGTCTCTAGAAACAATGACACCGAACAGGAGATCCCGTTTGCATGTATTCTACTTACTGAAAGCTGAGTTTAATATAATGCATGTTTCTTTTTTCTCTGGTATTATTAATTGTACTAACCATAAAACCACTAATGAAACAGCACTTAAATTGTTCATAGCAATGTTAGAGCTATCTCCCTGTGAAATGAATGAAGTTCCCCTCTCAGATCCTCTCTGTGATCTGTGGGAAATTTCATTGCACTGATTATAATGTTTATTAAAAGTTGATTTTTGAGTAAACAGTTGTAGCAAATTAATTGCTGCACTTAACGTGCTCTTCTCTGTCGATCCTTCCTGCCTTTTCAGGGAATGTATGCCTATACTTTCAGAACGATGCCATTAAGATGATGCTATCTTTTTCCCACCTCCCGCTTCTGACCAGTATCTTCCAGAAAGCAACGCCAGCATCTTGTGGTGCCCCATTGAAATATCCCCATTGTCCCCCAAATAATGCTTCTGCAATGTCTTCACTTCTCTTGTGATGCTGCCACAGAACCTTCCCCTCCTGATGGCCAGGTACCACCATGATGATGGGGCACCTCCTGCCCCACCTGTCCCTCGTTGCCCTGTTTGCACACAATGCTGTGAGACAGGTCATGGTTCTTCTGGAAGGACAGGCCAGGCAGCCAAAGAGATAATGATCCAAGACAAGTGTGATTTCCCAATCCAAATGGTTAACTTTGAGTTAAACCTAATCTCAGTTCAACTATTAATTCAAAGGGGGAATCGGAAGCAAAAATAAATAAGTAAACCAACAAACCCAAACCCAGCAATATGTACTAAATGGAAGAGAAATACAGATGCAGAAATATAAATGATGTTTCATGAAGCTTAGAAGGACTACATGGGAACCTCAAGACATCAGGAAAAATCTGCTGCTGGTAAGAATAAGAGACTAATTAGAAGTTATTATTTGCGGGGGCGGGGGGGGGGGTTGGTTGGTTTTGGGTTTTGTTGTATTGGGGGTTTTTTGGTGGTTTTTTGTTTGTTTTTTCTTTTTTTTTTTTAAATGAAAGCGTTACAACAATGAAAATCTTACAGATGGTACAAGCCAGCAGAGGAAAGTTGAACCTGTGATCTTGATCTGTATTTGGAAAGCAGCGGAGCAACGTGCATGTGTCTGATGATGATGAAGCAGCTTTTTCCAGTCCGTTAGTAACAAAGGCAGATGTTAAACAACATCTACGAGAGATAAACATTTAAAATCAGCAGGCCTAGATAACTTGCACCTAAGAGCACTTATAAAAGCTGGCAGAGAAGGGCTATTTGAACACAGCCAAATGCGAGAGCTGTACTCAAGAAAGAACAGATTCAGCGCAGACCTCCGGTATGGCAGCCTGAGTTCTGGAAAAGAGGTAATGTGGCAGAGGATTGGGGGATCGAAAGAGGTAAATAATTCAGCATGAACTCCCGGTATGCGCTGCTGAGAAAAGGCGAACACAGCTGTTTGCTGTATGAACTGAACAGTAAGAAAGAAGATAACACTCCTTTCCTACATGGTATTGGGAAGACTTGTGCTGTGACACCAACATCAGTCATTTTAAAAGGGTGATAAAGACCAAGGGAGGGTGTGGAAAGGAAGCATAAAAGCAATTAGAGGAGCTCTGCATCCTTCTGGAGCAAGACCTGGATGCCCTCACTATAAGGTCATCTCAGTAGACACTAGGCACCTACATTTAGGCAACTCAGGTGCTGAATGTCTTCAGAGGTACTTGGCTACAAGGTAATTCAACATAGCAGAGCAAGGCACAACGGGATGCAAAGTGCAAACCTATGCAAATTAATAACTCTCCAGGTTATCTAGATTAACAGCTAGGGAGTTGTCCGTCTCAGCTCCTGAAAAAAGAGCCCAACAAAGTGCAAGTTATGCTTTATCAGAAACACATTGTTGGACTCCATTTCCTGGAGGTAACTGGTGAAAATTAGTTGTTTTCAATAATTAGCCAAATAAAATAATCTACCCTTCCCATCAGAGACCACTCAATCTTAATCTAGCTATAACTGCACAGGCCTCCTGGGTTTCTGATGTCAGATCTTGGCCCAGGCATCGAGATGTTACATTCCACTTGGATTTTCTCAAATAGCTGCTGGCCTCTAATCATGGAAGCCCACTTACTCTGGCTGCTGTATGTTTGGAAAAAAACACATATTCAAATAATGGATTTTCAGTAATGTTCTGAACTTCAAGAAGAGGAGAAATTGCTGCACAGAAGTCCTGACAAACTTCACTTTAGGGCCACTCCTGTTTGATTAACACTGTTTTGTTAGAAAAAGCCTAATCAAGGTCTAAATATACATGTCATGAAGCAAGAAGAGGCAAAGAAAAGCCACATTGATACTGCTGGAGCCACTGGGTGCTGCCAGTCCCCAAGGTTTCATCAGCACTCTTGCAGTATTTTCCCTCTCTCCTGGCATGGTTAGTGCATCCCAGCCAACCGACCAGCAGCAGCAGGAGATTTCTAGTCATCTTAATTGCATAGAAAAGAAAGGTACCAAACATCTGTCAACCAGGAGACAAATAAATGAGAAATTCAACCTTTTCAGAATAGTTTCATGATTTTTGCTGCTGGTTTTGCTTCCTTAGCTTTTGGGGTTTCCGAAAGTGACTGGCAGGTATTGGTATTTCACCAGTGCAGACTGGTGACATCGAGCTGGTCTCTGTGCACACACGACCAGACACAGACACTGCAGCTCAAGGCAGATTCCATTTGTCTGAAGTCTGCCACCCAGTCCCACATGAAATGCTCAAGCACAGCTGGGACAGCACATGGGCTAGCTGGTGTGAGAAAGGGTGTATGGGAGACCTGTGCCCACTGCACGGGCACTTGGGAGCCCTAACCTGCCTGAAACGGTGCAAGACCCTACCCATGGGCAGCTAAATCAAACCTCAATGCTCCAGCAACCAGCCAGTTCTTATTAATGGATGAAAGGTGCTGGGAGTCTAGCTGTCCTTTGCTGAACATCTTCCTCTGTTCCAGTATATGGGAGTAAGAAACCCACCTTGAACAAAGAAGCTGTCCTGCTGTTCCAGGGAAGAGACACCATCCTTACTTTTCTTTGCTATCTCCTGGTCTTCAAAGCAACAACGTCCACGTCATCGGCTCTGGGTTTGCTGGACCCTACGAGCCCAGGCTTGCAGCACTGAGCCCGGGACACAGTGAACTCTGGCTGCATCTGCCAATTACAAACTATTTGGATGTACTTCACCTAATGAAAACAAATGGATTGTGCAATCCCTGTGACCGCAGATGTGCCGTGGGAGAGTTTTAACCCACTTGCTATCTTCGATGCCCGATCTGTACAAAGGAGGGTTGCACTGTATGTGGCTTATCAGACTCATCTGGGTCTTAATCTGGGAAGACAGACCCAGAACACATCTGCAGTGCCGGGATTTCACAACCCAGTTGCTTTAATCTTCCTGTGAAGAGTTTAACCTCTTCCCTGAGGCTCATCTATGGCCAGAGCTGAAAACACATCTCAGTGGCGCAAGCTCATTCTGTCATGGCAGAGGTTGCTCCAACTAGGGAAGATCTTTCAGACAAGATAGTGCAGGCATTTGTCAACAGGCATCATGTTTGAGGACAGGAGTCCTTAAGAAGCTCTTCCTAGCTCCACAGCCTACCAGCCAGATGAGTGAAACGTGACGATATTCTGCTCAGCAGCCTGTCCCTGACCACTGCAATGAAAAATTATGTTCACTGTGTTCTGGTTCTTGCTATTAACTTTCCCTAACTGGGTTTCCTGCCTCCAGGGGTTACCTTCCTGCCCAGAACATCCCATTCCCAGCTCTGCACACACTACTGAGGACTGTTATTTGTAGATAAGAATTTTATGGCACTTTGACATGGCACAAAGCTGGAATGCTTTTAAATCACAGCAAAACTGGTACCGGGATATGGCTGTGCCTTGCGCATCCCTCACAGGTTTATCAAGCTATGAGTATTTCTGCGAGAAAGCTTCTCCAAGTATGGAAATACTGCTTTGTCTCTCCATCTCATTCCTAAATTCCCAGGCTCAGGATCAAGGGAATCACACAGAAGAAACAATAGCAGCACAGGGTGAGGAAAGAGAAGAAGCAACAAAGCCTAAAACCAAATCTCAGTAGCTTATTACGAGGCATGTATTTTAATGTAAAGCCTATTAATTCAGTAATCATAGCTGTGTTTACTGTCACTTGTAACTGATGTGCTTTACATGCTCGGAGGACCACAGGCAAGGAGGGAGAGCTCTTCCTCCACAGCTCTCCCACCCTGGGCAAGGAGCCACCCGCTGCTGCCTGCTCCCAGCACGCCTGCCCCGCTACACACCCAAAGCTCAGCTTTGCAAAGTGCTTGAGGAAAACAAAACTCAACGATCCTGACCCATGTATTTATAGTGACCCTCCAGACTATAATTGTGATTATGTGGACTGGAAAGACTTTTGTGAGTGAACAAATGAGGAAAAAAATAATAATTAAAAAACCTTAAAAAATAAATCTGCAAGACCTTTTGAGAGGTCTGGATGGAGTTTATCATCTTGCTGCATTTCTGGTCCAGCTGCTTTTTGTACATCAGCCTTTGGGAAAGATACGTGTCTGTCATACCCTCGGTGATAGAAGTTGCTATCAGACAGCAGTTACTAGAGTTATGTGACAGCGGCATCCCATGCCACAGCTAAACAGCATGACCAGATAAGAGCAAACAATGTAAGTGAACAGAATAACATCTTTTATTTTCTCCTGGGTGTACACCTATTTTCTACCAACCACGGCTAAATGTTCCCTAGATTTAGCCCAGCACCATCTCCCAGTTTTGCTCCACATAATTAAATACAGCATATGAGAGGGGACAGAAGAGAGGGAAGTGCTTTCTGCAGCATCACAGCACATCAAAACGTACAGCTCTGCTCTGAAAAGCCTTTGTTTAAAAGGCGACAAAGGTCAAGGTGGGCTCCTCCAGTGCAGCAGCCCCTGGGATGGCACAATTAACTCCTTGACACGTGAAGTCAAAGCAAGGATATCTTACTGGTCCGACTGAGGAGATGTGGGAAAACATCCCAACACTTCTTCCGAGGAGCAGGGAAATCACCCTGACCTGGGATCCAAGCCACTGTGGATTAAAACTCTTTGGAATGAGAAGACCTTTTTTTTTTCTCTTTCTTTTTATATCCACAGTAATTTGCCACTTCAGTGGCATAAAAATTAAATCCAGCTGGAATGGCTCTTTAATTAAAATCATACTTTTCTTATCAGAGTGAGAACACTTAAATGATTACAAAAGAAACATGGAAACCTCTGGCATCCTGTTCCCCATTCTCCAGCCAGGCTGGGCAGAAAACTCACTCTGCTAAACCATGTGTAACCCTTTGGAGCCCATCCCATATGAGCTCTCCTCAGGCCATTTACAGACCAGAAAAAGTCATACAGGACATATAGAGTCTCTACAGAATGTACATACAAAAGCATGCTCTCTCTGGCTGAACCTGCTGGAGCTCACTCTTGTTTTAATTTGCCGACTACTGGAAATTCCCTATGGAAGCAAAGAATCTCTATACATTTAATTTCAGATTTAATTTATCTTCATAGCCAACTGAAAGGTTTCCCACTGTCTCGAAGGCACCCTCAGGCCAAAGGCTGAAACCATACACCCGACCCATTCCTGGAAGATACACTCCACCATCCCACACCGGTGGTTAAGGTTCTCTTTTTTCCCCCCAAGCACTATCATCCAGGCTTCTTAGGGCATCTTTGTATTTTGCTGGAGGCCTCTCCATATGGTGCCAACAAAATTCACGAGTCATGATGTGGGCAAGGGTGGGTCACACAATGTGCCACCCACCCACCATGAAGAGCACCTTGTGTGTCACAGCCTCTGGGCCACGGGGACGACTGCTGTTGTTGGTGCTACATGTGGGTTTCAGCCTTCCAGGGTTGCTCCCGTAACCATTTTCATGAGCATTAACCTCACAGCCAGACCCTCAGACAGCACGGCACAGCAATGTTAGCATCAGTGAGGCTAAGCTGATTTATTCTGGCTGAGGATGGTAACTGCAGGGTAGGATTTTCCCAAGCACAACTATTAGTTACATTCCTTGGGCTGAACGAATATGTGACCGAGTGCCTGCGTGCTTTTATCTTTCTGTTTTCAGTGCCAGGCCCTGCTGGGGAAAGGGATGTTAAGGCAGATGCTAGAACAGAGGTCTTGAACCCGTGCTGTTTGCAATGATCCTATGGGACTTTCCATCGGAACAGCACTATCACAGGAACTCAGCGGCATTTTCCTTACAGGCAGAATGGGGATCAGATGCTACTTCAGCTGGGAAAGTTCCTCCATTTTCAGCTCCAGTCAGACCACTGCAGCCACAAGGTGCTGGAATACAGAGGCTGAAATAACCATCTCCCAGACGAACCCAAGAACAGACACAGTGATGTCCAAGGGTCTCCCACGTAATGAGGACAAGGCAGTTTTACCCTGGCAGCACCTTCTGCCCTCTCCCTCCTGGCGCCCAGACGTGCTGCTTGCAGCCACACCACCGAACTGCCACCCTTCTGCAGGAAACAACCTGGGGGTAACCCGCTGGTATGCTCCACAGGAGACACCAACCCCCCATCTCATTGCTCAGGACTTTCTTAGATTCTTAAATACTTTTAAACTCTAGGCTTAGTCCAAGATGGTATTTCCAGGCCTGGAAATTTTCTGCCCCAATTAAATCTGCTGCTGGTGAAGTGAGTTAGAGATCCCCAGGCTCTGAGACTGAACATGCTTCAAACTAAGAGTTGTGACCAAACAGCTTTCAAAACTGAAACTCTTCCACTATCTGATCTACAATTTAAAATACAGGTCATGGTCCTTTCTCTGAGTGTGTCAGCTTTCCAACCAGCAAATCAGGGCGGTGGCATTTCTCTCCTTCCCTGAAATGGCTGGGCCATCATTTAAAGGTGTGGCATGTTCTGGCCATCTTCTGGCCCAAAAAAGAACATTTAAAAACAATCCATAGAAAGCAAGGGTTTTTTTCTTTATTCGCCCCTCTGTCAAGAAAAATAACTCAGAACTTGTGAATTTTTCTAGTTTCTTGATGAGAAGCAAAAAGGGAATAGCTATTCTATTTTTTCTCTCCCATCAATCAAGAATTAAAATCCCCAAGGATAAATATCTCCCTCACCCCCCGCAACTTTACAAGTAAAAGACCTCACCTTCACGAAAATATTTCTCAAGTAAAAGGTTAGGGGTTTGGGGTTTTTTGTTACGGAAAATACACTTGCAAGACAAACGTTCAGCAAGGGCTAATGTGAAGTGACCAGCTAACATTCTTTATATCTTGGCCTTAAGATTAATTCACAGTAACCACACATTCCCCACTCAGAGGTCAGCTGCAGCCAGTAACTGGGTGACCAGTGCAGAAGTGTAATGTTTTCCCCATTGCAGTCCTCACTGTCAGTGTATAATATCGATTTAAAATTTCTCTCCCTCTCACCCAGTTGCTCACCCCTCGCGAGCAAGCTCTGTGCGTGCGCAGTCGGAGATGGCTGACCGCGTCTCTTCTGGAGAGAAACGCTATTTTTAAATTCGCTGTTGTTATTTTAGTGCGGTGTGAAGGATCTGGGAGAGACTCCCTGTTGCTTGTATAAGAGCAACCGAAAATATTAATCCTCCTCTCCCTCCCATCTGAAACAAAAGATTTGCAAGAAACAGACGGCATCTGCTCTGCGAAACACCCTGCCGGCACTGACAGCCCCTGGCTCAACGCTGAGTATACGGCCAGGGACATCCTGATGAAAACCTCTCCGTCTCTGCTCCCTAACAAAACACTTGTTTCCCTTTGTGGCCATGATCTCCATGACAGCCTGAATGATGACACAGTTGGCTAGCAGCATGAGTCCACCATGGATGGATCCCTTGAAACAAGGGGTAACGGTGGGAGAGAGCAGTGATCCAAGCCACGCGCAGAGCAAAGCCCTCCAGTTGGCTTTGGGTTTCCTGCCCAAGCACACTCACACATACCTTAAAAAAAAAAAAAAATTATTAAAAAAGAGACCAAAGGGAAGATGGCCAAAAGAGGCATCATCTTCCCACTGGAGAACTGGCAAGCTGCAATACTGGGGGGGACAACATGAAACCATAGAGAGATCCTCCCCATCTCTCAACAAACCAGTAGCTTTCTAAGATGATCTGTTTCCATCTCCTACTCTCACCAGAATCAAACATGGACATGTTTCCAAGCCTGGCAAACCTCCTGTTCCTGCATTGATGGGTATATCCATACTGCATAACACCTTGCTCCTGTGAAAGGTGGTTTGCCTTGCTCAGTGTTCCCTTATGCAGGAGGGCGAGCTGCCATCGTGAACATTATCACACCCATCGCTCCCCCTGCATAGCTGCCTGGTGCATACACTTCATAGAGCAGGGCTCCTCCTGAGGCAGTCCCTGTGACAGACAACACACCCCTTTAAGAAATGGGCCAACCTCCATCACAAAAGGAGTTGGCTTTCTGGCTCTCAGCGCTGCTTTTGGCAGGTCGTTCTCACATCTCACTCCGCTCACTGCTACAAACCTGCCTACGCCCAGCCAAATTCAATCCCACCCAGCACCCAAACACTCCTGCACCAGCACTAGCCTTTTACTTTGGAAGATGCTTCCATTCCCTGAGGTTACCATGAGAGCACATGTAACGGCATCACCCCCATGACATCGATTTGCAAAGCTAATCCACGATTTATAGAGATAACTACAAAGTCTTTATGATGTAGGCAGACAAAAGCGCAAATAGGCAAAGGGCAAGTAAAGGAAATATATTTCTCTCATTTCCAGATTGTGTTTTAGGCATTCAGCTGCGAGACCATCCCTAGCAGAAAGTTCATTTACAAAACCTTGAATGGAACTAAGAGCTTCTCAGCTTCATCCTGTGCCTGAAACGTAGCTGAATTTATTTGTTCATCTCCTTCTACGCATGGTTACCCCAGTGGAGGCTGTTCCTTGCCTATACTTCTACCCAGGCTACTCTGCAAGGGAAATAAGCATTTATTTTTAGGTGCATTGTACTCTGGTTGGGCTCTCCTCCCAGGGCTGCAATATATATTTAATACTTGTTTCCAGAGCTGACAACCCAGGAAGCTTGAGTGGTGAACTGGCAGAGAAGAAATAATTACAAAGCAGAGGGGCACCAACCTGCCAAGCATGTTAATACCCCTTCTAGAAACAGAGACTTGACTTCTCGACAGTTCCGTAGCGGGGAAGAAAGCAAACCCGAATCAAAGACACAGTTGCTGCTTTATGATGATGATGATTTCAGTTGTGCAATAACAAATCCTGTCAAATTTGCAGCAGAGAGGAACAGGAGGAGAAATCCTGTATTAGAGCAATATGTTGAAGACAAAAAAACGCATGCTGGAAAAAGGCAGTATGGGAGAGTCAACTGCACCTGGGCTGCTCAGCGTTCCCAGCACGGGCTGTCCCTAGGACTGTTACATGTCTGGGATGCTTCTAGACAGCAGTGATCCAAGTGGGATCAGCAGACCCAGTGATCAACCTGCACAAGAGATCCCACCCCACTGTAGGGCTGTTCCACAACGGATCCACCCAAAGGCTGTGGTTCCTAACCCCTTTGCGGATGGCATTCACAACTGCCGCCCTCATGTCTCTCTTCCCTGTTGCTCTCAGCTGCCCTTCCATGCAGTACTTTTCCTGTACCTCATCCTAGTCCTCACCACATCCCTAGGGAAATACCATGCTGGGATCACAGGTCTCAGCCAGTCCCCAAGGCCTCCATCACAGCTTGCAGCTGCCACTTGCACTCTCTTCCTTCTGCGTCTCTTCTTCCTGAGCAAATACAGTGCTGTTGAGCACATTAGGTGTCTTTCCTTTAGAAAACCACAATCTTTACTCATACCTTTACTTAGACGTACTTCCACAACTGAATTTAGTATTTCTGGAAGGTGGCCCTTCAATAAATCCTGGCTTTATCTGCATCTCTAACAATGATATGTAGCAAAAAAAATTTGAACAGACAACCATAGCTTCAGCTATATAGCTCGGTTTAAAAATATTTCCAGATGCTTATTGGGCCCGTAAGACATTTCTGAGGCTCAGGTCAAGTAGACCCAAGGCAGCAACCTCCAACTTTTAATTTCCTTTCCATCTACAAAACCGTCAGGGCTTGGCTAACACAGTTTAACCACCAGAGCTGTCTGGCTCTAGGAACAGGTTCCCAGTCAAAGGAGCACAGCAAAACAGTGAAAATTTAAGAAGTGGAAGGTAAATAACCTTATGAATACAATAGGAGCCTCATGTTGGCAAAGAACTCAGGGAGACAGAAAGGTTGTTCCTGCTTTACAACTCCAAGCTTGTAAGATCCAAATGAAAAAAACCAGTCAATGTGGAATACACAAATACACATGCCAATGTTAGAAGTCTCTTCCTCACAAGGTGTTTCATTATAGCATAGATCACGCACTTCCAACACAACTTCAGCCACTGACAGACATCCAACCGAGTGTCTCCAACAGAACAAGGGACCAAGATGACGGATCTCTGAGAGGAACATCTCACACCACAGTTTTATTAAGTGCTGTTACAGCTGTGACTGATTGCTGATATATGGAACATAATAATTTTTTTATTGGACCGACTAGTACAGCTAGAGAGAGAAAAAAAAGCTTTTGAAGCTCTTTGAAACACACTCAGGAAACTTCAGTCTATGCATAGGTCTGAAATAACTGTTCTGATTTTAGTCAGGTTTGTTAATTACAGAAAAAAAAAGGTAATTAGCACCTGCAGAGCAGACAAATCGCTTAGCCAGGGAGGAGCTGGTAGGACCATCAGACCTTGTAGGGCTGCAGGGGTGGGTGAGTTATCACCTCTGCAACAGCAAGGAACTAGCAGGTGGTGAGACGTGAAGAAAACTGGCATGTCATAAAAATCAATGTCTCCACTGAGTTCGAGGTTTTAAACGTCCAGCAGAACCATGAATGTTAATTTGCGGGCTTGCCTTTTGGAGAGACGTTGCAGGTCTGCAGCACAGAACGATGGTAGCGATGGGTTTGCAATAAGCTGCTCCCTCTGACCAGCACACTTGTCTTTCACCTTGTCCCACTGATAAACAGCTCCAGGCTAAACCCAGAGCAATTGTTACTCAGCTTTCTCTTTCAGACCTCAGGAAGCATTGCTATGCCTGAAAGCATATATTTTTATTTATTAAATATATATATATATATCAGTTGTTCCAATACAAGCCTTTATTTCTCTTGATAAATCTCGCCTCATCTGCATTGTACACATCCAGTCTGAAGCTAATAAGCCCTTGACAGTATACTGTTTGCTGAAATGTGTATGACTTCCCAGGGGAAGGAGCAGAGAACGGGCCAAAGAGGAACAAAGTTTAATTTTGCTAAAATGGTGCTACAAAAGAAACTGTGTGGGCATGAGAAAAGAACAAGAATCCCTGCACTCAAAACCACAGCCCGTGTCCCAGCTGCAAAGCACCAGCAGGTGAAATAAAGCTTTGCACTGAGAAACTGTGCAAAAAGGAAACTACAACAAGAGTCGGTGAGTAGAGCAAAACAGAAGGGGTGGGAAAATTCCTTGAGAGGAATCACTGCAGCACTGAAATGAAGTGCGTGGCATAGCTGAGACCCACACGGCTCTGCAACTGTGTTTAATGTCATTCCCCCCCAAAACGTAAGCAGCCTAGCAGTCAACACTTGAGCACGTCAGTAATCCTTCACCTAGTGTCTGGCCTCCTTTCGGTGCCCTGTGAAGTTGGGAACAGTCTCAGCAGCAGCATTTTTCTCTGCCTTTGAGCATGTCAAGCAAAAAGAAAACATGTTCCTATTGTGAAAAAAGCTGGAAAGCCTAATTATGCTTAAGAGCCAGGATGAAAATGAAAAATAACCAGATGGATGCAGACATGGCAGGAAACAAGTGGCTTGTTTCAGTGTTGGCTCTTTTGCACTTGCATCTTGCTTTGAAATGACTCCAGGGCAACAAGAAAACCCCGTGACCTCCCCAGGAAGGGAGTCCCGAAGGGGTCCCCAGGCAGCACAGGGCTGGCAGAGGGTCTCCAGCACCCCTCCGTGTAGCGCCCA
The DNA here is from genome assembly GCF_023638135.1 of Falco biarmicus. NCBI lineage: Eukaryota > Metazoa > Chordata > Aves > Falconiformes > Falconidae > Falco > Falco biarmicus. Next base: position 58,736,983 of record NC_079291.1, on the reverse strand, counting down.
CCACATGGCAGGACTCAGCAAGGGGAACAAAGCAGCCACATCCTTTTGCGTTCCTTGCTGAATTGTTCCAAATTACTCGCCCTAAATTACAGGGGAAAAAGCAGCCAAGAAATACTGGGCACCGCTCAGGATTGAGCCCAATCACTGATGGCAAGGAGGATAAAGTAGCTTTAGCAGCAGGATATGTGCAACCACGTCAGCTAGCACTGCTGCAGCTCCACGGCCGAGCAGTCTGCCTTTGGGCAAGGATGTCATTCGCCTCCTCCCTCTGCAAGAAGACACATCTGGTAGGGCAGGGGGGTTTAATCTCTTCTCAGCAAACTCCGGAGGGCTGTGAAAGGTGACATAAGAAAAAAACAACCAACAGATAAGGACATACATCCCACATAGCCATGAATGGGATGAACTTTCTAAAGGGGTTCACCTCTCCCCTGAAAAGCGGCTAGGGATCTGTAATGGGAAAGCAGCTATAAAAAACATAATTATTACATTCACTTAAGATAAGAGTTGAATTTGGCTACAGCAAAATAAAGGTGGAAGAGGTATAATCTCCAGCAGGATTTGGATTCTGGCTGTTTCCAAGCTAAGTGCACAAAAGTGCTGTATCAGCATTGAGGCAGCTTTTCATTTTGGCGCAAATCTACAGAGTTATGGATCTTTTTTTTTGGAGGGGTGGGCATCAGGCTGAGCATATTTAATTTTGTTTCCTTTTTGCCTTGCAAAGGGACTTGCTGCTTAAAGTTTGAACTGCAGCAGTCTGGCCACTAAGGAAAGATGAAATAAAAGCTGCTTTTCAGTAATGAGTAAAGCAGGCTGCAGGGGAAAGCTCAGCGTGAGCAGGTTTTCTTCTTTTTTTCACTCTTACACAACACAAGAGAAACCCAGGGAGGGATTCAGCTTGCAGCTTAAGATCCCTAAATGTAGGTGTCTACCTGAGGACTGAACTGCTGCTGCAGTCAATGAGGGTTCAGAAACATGCATAACAGAGGCACGTGGTGCCATTTCAGATAACTTTATTTTCTGTGTTCATAGCATCCACATGGGGCTGGCAGATAACACAGCAGCTGCAGGGGCTTCGCTCTCCACAAACGGATGGTGTGGGACAACGGGATATTTTCCAAAATGGCCTGAGGTGTCCAAGATGGAGCAGCCAAACCCAACCTGACAACAATGCTGACCACAACAGGAGCTCAGACCACGCAGGTCACATGTAGACACCTATGCAGAAATGCCAAAACGTAGGTGTCCTGATCTGCCAGGTGAATCCCACCCCAAGGCCACCTGCAAGGAAGCCCACAGACTGATTAGCTGTGATAGACAATGACATTTATAAGGCCCCTGGAGACACTCGCTGCTCAGATATTGGTTGTGATGTTACAGATCACCAGGTATTAATTGAAACATCTGTTAAACACAGAATCAAGGTTGGAGCCTCAAAGGAACATCTTTTAAAAAGGTACCAAATAGACTTCAGCTTTACAAAGGAAGACAAAGTATTGATATTTTCCCCTCCAGACAAGAATCGTATTTAAATAGATTTTAAATAGATTTTTTTTTTCTTCCCTCTTGATGAGGTGCAGTTTCACAGGGATGAAAACTAAAAAATTTTGGAGCTTCTACTCAGCTTCGCAACTATCAGGATTAGGAACATCCCTGAGCCTGCTGCAAAAACAAGGAGGGGATGACAGGGATGGTGGCTCAGCAAACAGAGTTGGGGGCTCCCTACTCAGTTCCTTTGGTCTCTTCTCAACTTTAAATCAAAGCAAATCAATGAAGCTGAGGCATGACATCCAGGAGATTTTATCAAAACAACATGGCCAAGTCTGTTGTCCAGCCCACTAGTGAAATGCATCTGAAAATAATCCTGATTTGGTTCTGAATTAGAAAATAATCCCAAATCAATTCTAACGTTTGAATTTAAAATCCAACCGACGGAAGGGTAAGTCTCCATTCCCCAGCAGTGCAAAAAATGAAAGGGTTAGACTTCTCACCCCCAGGGCAGTCACTAACTATCTAATGTCATTAATAGAGGAGTTTAAGGCTGTTACCATCCACTCTTTCAGTTGCCTGGAAAAGTGACTTTGTTAACGTGAATTACACCAGTGTCTCTAAAATTCATGTACAGCTCACAAGCTAAAATAGGCCTTTAAGTCACAGAAATACTGTATATATAAAAGTTAGTGCTGTAGATAAAATCTGGCACAATAAACCACCAGTAAAGCAGCCCTAATGTGTGTTTTCCAGCCGTAAGCAAACCACAACACATACCCCTGCGCGCAAAAACGTCCCTAAATTCACTTTATGAACGAACCATCTAAAAATTACTGAACTGAGTTCTGTCGTCACCTACGCTAACTTCGCACCAGGGCTGCATGACTTCAGGGCACTGCATCTGCCTGCATCCGCATGACTGATGGATGAGCGGAGGAAAGAGTATCTAAGGCAAGGACTGTAACAGCAACAAAAAATCACACCTGCTTCCGCCTCTTAACCTTACCTGCTCGCTCCCAGCGGGTCAGGCCGTGTTCACGTAGGCTATTTATATTTGTGCAGATTGGCAATTATTAAACATAAGTGCTCTTGCTATTATAGCTCTTCCCTCATTAGGGTTTATGCATGAGGTTAAGCAGTTTAAAAGTGATTTGTAGCAAAGCTAATCGCCAGTAGATGCTTCTAACGAAGCTGAAGTTTCAGGATAGAAAGTCTTGGTACTTCATTAACAACATCCTTATCAGAAGGAAACTGCACTTTTATTCACATCTCCAGAAGCCTTTAGGTTTTCTAAAAACCCAGTGCTGAAGAAGTCTGGCAACACCCCATTCAAGAAATAAAAGAGCTGCATAAGGGTGCACAGAGCATCCAGCACTTGGTGGCATTGGGGAGCCCATCTTCTTCTCAAACCCTCCCCCCAGCACTTTCTGAGACCTAATGAACGAACCCTCCCCTGCATTATGGGTCCTGTAACGTGAAAGGTGAAGCTCGTGCCTGGAGAGATGAACCACCCCAGAGAAATCCCTGGTGGTCAGGCATGAAGCCAAGCATGCTGCAGGTTGCTCCAAAAGGGAACGGTGGCAAGAAGACCGCTCAGCTGGTGAACAGCCTTCCCCAGCCATGCACAGGACCTCCCCATCACGGCTGAGCTGTGTTAGCTCTGGATGGAGGCCAGTCTAATGGCTGGCATCCCTGCCCTGCCCCTCTCACACCTCAAAACCAAGGACCTGATTTTCCTTCCTCTGCAGTCCTCTGGGATCTCATTTTCGAAGGCCAAGACGTCTCCCCTCTTGGCTCGGTTCCCACCCAAATGAAGCTGTGAGAGCTCTTGACTTCTGGAAAACATCTGGGAGCGTGGAAGGGAAATCACAGGCATTCAGCACTCACCGAGGAAACCCTGCCTGGCTGCACAGGGTGGGAGGGCAAACGGCAGGCTCAGCGAGTCTCACGGAGGGAGCAGGAGCTTCTGACCTGCCTGTCTGTTTATCCATCCATGCTCTCCATCCCACCTGTTGGACCACAACTCCAGCCCCTCCTGCTCTGGGGCCTCCAGGCACCTCCAACCCATTTTGTCTATGGTTTTGGCCCACGACTGAGGATTTTTCTTGGCTGCATTTCCTAGATTTTGGTCCTTACAAATGACTTCCCTCTTCTTCCCAATACAGTAGGAAGAAAGTGGCTGAGGCCAGAGAATGGGGCTGTATTTAACCACACAACCGGCACTGGAAAACCACATATCCATTTCCACTGAGCCAGCGTGATACAACAGAGATCCCACTTGCAGCAGTGAAATGACACTGTCACACTTGTGCTGACTTGGTCTGAGGGCAGGATGTGACCTATGGAGTTCATAAAACCAAGATAAGTCCTGCTCCTCATCAAAACTTGAGTAACACCTTTTATCCTGCACAGATAATTTGACTCCCTTCCTGAATTTGAGCCACAGATGCCATGCAGAGTGTGACAAATCTCCTCCAAGTGCGCTCAGCTCTGACTGAAAAAAAATAAATTATCATCTCGTCTTGGGTCTCATTGATCTACACAGTGTCTGGTGCCCTTCCTCAGACTGCCAATAAATGGGACACTTGATGCTTAACAGGGAGACTTCCTTTCTGTCCCTCTTCCCCCTCTCCTCCAACTAAGATTAGTGCCTACAAACTAGCCCAAATACCAGGTAACTTCCCACTCCTACCAGGCTTCCCTGCCCCCCCCCCCCCCCCGAAAAATAAAGAAAATGTAGGTTTGCCATTTCCAAGGCAGCCTTGCAGCTGGTGCCTCGGGAGGGCTGAAAGCCCTCTTTCACGACACTGATCCCATCACTTACTCATGCCCCAGCTTCCCACTTGCAAAATGTGCACAGCACCTCTCTGCTTTGTATCCACCAACTACCACGACCTCCCCCCGCACCCAGATACTGAAGTGAGAAGAGACAAATAGCATTCAGCAAAGCCACACCACTGTGAAACAATAAAACAAGAACAAAACGTCACGGCAGCCTCACAAGCCAGCACTGGAAGGACTCAGCACAAAGCACAGCACACCTTACTTTGCATTTTCATCTGGTGCAGCCCTCTGGCTGTCACACTGCTGCTGATATAACAACAGGAAGGAGTTTGAACCAGAGTATTTTTAAAGCACCGTAAAAAGGGTGAAACACAGATACAGACCCAAATTCATGAGTCAGGCAGCTTTCTCTGTCCATGGTCCCATCTACCTCCTGGTGCTGCATATTTGGCAACTATCCCTCTTTTTAAAAAAAAACCAGGTGGACTCATCTCCTTTTACAATACATCAAGGTTCCCCTCCTGTCTGGTTCTCCAGACTTTTCCTGCTGGAGACAGACCTCTCAGCTGTGGGGAGGGTGCAATAATTATGGTGTGAGTCCCCTTGCTGACATACTGGCAGGCTGGAATAAAACACTGCTGGAAATAGCCTTAAATATTCCACATGGAATATTTTTTTCTTGCCTCAGATACTGTGGTTTTGCCTATTTTTCTGTTTTGCCTCATTATGTCCTAAGTAAGAGCTTCTAAAATATATGTACTGCTGAAAATATGTACTCTGAAAACTTCCAGCATTATAAAGAGGCAATGAGACTCTCAAAGCTACCCAGATACAGGGTTGGGCAACTGGTTCTCCTAAATAAAGTCAGTCATGCATTTATGCATGTATAAATTTAATAAATCATACACTCAGTAACACACGGAGGGTTTGTGGCAAGGCCTTTGTTAAACACATGTTGTTACTGTGAAAGGATCTGTGTGTCGCATGCAGGAATTCAGCTGGAGGATTCTGGTGAGTACCTTGCCTTTTTGTCAGAAACATTGATTATTTTGTTTTAAACACATTTATCTCGCTTCTCAGGCTCAGTCAATGACAGGATGAAAGAGATACAGATGCAGCTGCAGTGGTTGTCCCAAGAGCTTAAATTTAACTGTTTTTTTACAATGGCCCTGCTTCCAGTATTTACACTTGGACTGCTAAAGCTAAAGGATCAAATCTGAGGTTTTTATTCCTTTCCATCACACATCTACTTCATGGCTGAAGTAGAATAAAACTCTGAAGAAAAGCACAAATTACACCAGCTGGCCAGATTTGGTTAATTCAATGAGCTTGCAGTCTGAAGGCATGCGGAATCCACCAACTGCTTTGAATTAGCCACATCTCATTTACCAGACACACACTGGGACAAAAAATAGCCCACTATGTAGCTCTCTGGGCCAGATTATCTTAGTTACACCCCTGAAAAGGTAAACTGACCCACTAGAACCTAACAGGGATTATTCTGGATTTACACCTTGCCCTCCCTTCCCACCTTTAGCACTTCAGAATGTTAAAGGCTGATGGCTGCAGGAGGCAGGTCTCTGGTGAGCATGGTCTGATGAACTACAGCAAATGAGATTTGCCCAATTTCCTTTTTTACCACATTTGTAGATCGTGAGAGGCCGAGGTGAAAGTTTATAACAGCAATCAGAAACCACATGGCTGCAACAGTTTTATAGCACTGAACTTCTCAATCTGCCAGTCACTCTTGTTCAGAGTTTTTCCAAGGACATACCAATAAAAATTATCACAATAAATTATAAGAAGGAAAAAAAAAAAACCCACCCACAACTCTACTGACCCATCGCAGTCCCAGAGCCAGGTTGTTACAACTGCTGAATTATTTTCGCTGTAAAAATGAGCACCGAATCCCAGGTCTAAACTGAGAAACAAAACCAAAGGTGATTTTCTCTAGCACTGAGGCACTTCAGCATTAGTCACCTTGCAGATCAGCACTGATAAGGAGCATGTGAATCTCTTTAACCTACTAGTATGAACCAGGTCCCAGGAACATTAACACAACAAAAGAATGAGAAAACAACCAACGGTTCTACTAAACCAAGGGCAAGTGAGATAAAGTATGAAAAAACAAGATAATAAAAAGGGTTGAAAAGGAACCAGTACCTGGATTGCACCAGGGCTGTGCCCATGCCATTGTCCCAAGGCTTCAGGGGTTTGTGCTTATTGACAGCCAAGCATTGATGGCAAGGACACCAACAGCACCACCAGAAGGGCCCGATCCTGCCACCACTTGCATGACAAACCTCAGTGGGCTACAGGACTTAACTCTCCATAGGATCTGGCCCCAGAGGACCTCTTAATGCCAACAGTGTTTCAAGAAATGGGATTTTTGCCATGGGCTTCAGTGGAAGTGAGAGTTGGAGCAGACCCAGCAGCTTATGGGACCGCTGCCCCCCTCTCATTTCCCCAGCTCCAGCCTTGGACATGAGCTATTTTGGATCTTCCCTAAAGCAAAGTCTGTAGAATTCCAGGAAATAATTGCCTGGTCATTTTTTTTAATAGTTTAATCCATTTTCCCAGCCTGTTCTTTCTCAAATAAAGTCTTTGGCAATGCAGATGGCTGGGTGGCTCATGGTGACAGGGAAAAAAAATGAAATAAGTGTCTCATTTCTTAAGGGACAAGGCGGGGGGGGGTGGGGGGGGGGGAGAAAGGTGAGAGGAGCGATGCAGTGACAAAACTGGGGGTTACTTTCCCCTCTCTGAGGCTGGGCTTGGTCGGTCTGACTCTACTGGGGGTCGGTGCTGCTCGGAGCACGCCACTGTCACCGCTGCCACCAGCCCAGCAGAGCCAACAGAAGCGAGCTACAACCAAGTACCGATGGCACCACCTCAGCTCCTGTGGGTGCCAACCCAACACAACGTTGGTGAGGAAACCTCACCTTCCAGAGGGAGAAAACACGTGTGGGAGAAGATCCGAAGTAAGAAGGGAAGGCAGGCTCGGCCAGCACCCTATCTCCGCGCCACCCCAGCCTGCCGGGCAGAAACGGTCCCGCTAGGAACCGGGCGCTGCAGGGGAACGAGCTGCAGGAACAAAAGCGTCGGAGCCCCGTGTCTGCCCAGGGTGCGGGGACAAGCGGCTCCTGCACCCACGTGTGCGCACACGGCCGGTCGGCAGCAGAAACCAGCCCCTTCGATAATCGCACCCGCTGCGACGAGCCACCTGCGGGGGGACGACACAGCCCCGACCCAGGGACCTGCGAGCGTGGCGGTGACACGCAGCAGGGACTCAGCAGCCGGCAAACGCACCCAGTGCTCCCGGCTCCTGCTCCTGCTCCGCGCCGGGGCCGCGCACCCTCGCCGGCTGTGCGCCCGCGAGCGGCGCCTGCGGAACTTCTCCCGGGCACTCGCTCCCGGACGGCAGGCAGGTCCCACCGGCAGCCCCCTGCCCCGCCGCCGGGGAATTTCATCCCCTTACCCCCTGTTTTAGGGCAGGGGGAACTTTGCACAAAACGACCGAGCTCCTGAACAGAGCAACCAAAGCAAAGCATCAGAAAAGCCAGGCTGCAAACCTGAATGACAACAAAACCAGGAGTCTGAAATAAAACGCGAACAGCCCCTCACCCAGCGGATTCCTCCAGATCGAGAGATCCTCTCGCTCCTGAAGAGGAACCGTACCTCGCACAGGAAAATGCAGCGGCTGCTGTGTGCCAGTTACGGGGCAGGGGGGGACGGGACCCCCCAGGGCGCACCTGCCTGACCCGGCGCCACTTGCAAAGTTGTCCCAAAGTTTGCCCGCGGCTGCACGGACGCGGCCCGGCGCGGCACTCACCGCCGAGAGGAGCCAGCCCAGCAGCGGCAGCACGACGCCCAGCACCCCGCTCTCCATGCCGCACCCGCGGGCACCCCGCACCGCCGGCCCCGGCCGCTGCCGCCAGCGCTGCGCCCGCTCCCGCCGCCCGCCTGCGCGCGCCCCGCCAGCCGGGGGGGGAGGGGAGGCAGGGGAGGGGAGGGGAGGGGAGGGGAGGGGAGGGGAGGGGACACCGGCGGCTCCGCACCGCGCGCTCCACCGCCCCCGCCACCCCCCGCGCGGGGCGGGGCCGCACCGCCCCCAGCCTCAGGTGCCGCGGGGAGGCTGCGCTGCGCGGGGAGGCTGCGCTGCGCGGGGAGGCTGCGCTGCGCGGGGAGGCTGCGCTGCGCGGGGAGGCTGCGCTGCGCGGGGAGGCTGCGCTGCGCGGGGCGGTCGCGCTCCGGCCCCGGCCCCTGTCCCGGTTCTTGCCCCTGCCCCACTCCTGCCCCGGCCGCCCGCTGAGCTCACCCGAGTCCTCCCTCCCCCCTTCCTCCGCCCCCTCTTCTTTCACCCTTTATTGATTTTCCCTTCTTTTGCCTCTTCCTCTGGTTTTCTCTTCTCTTGTCCTCCTGGTTTGCCTTCTTTCCCCTTTCTGTCTCCTTTTTCCCTCTTTCCCTTTTCCTTCCTCTCTCTTTCTCCCTGCTCGTTTTTTCCTTTCTCCTTTTCCATTCTTTCCCTTCTTTATTTCCCTTTTCCTCTTTTTTTCTCTTCTCCATCTTTCTTCCCCCCTTTCTCTCCTTTCCCACATTTCCTTTTCCGTTTCCCCCTTTCCTCCCTCTTCCTTTTCCCCTTTGTTTCCCTGTTTCTTTTTGCCCTTCTATCCCCTTTTTCCTTTTTTTTCCCCTTTCCCCCTTTTTCCACTTTTTACGCCTCCCCTAATTTTTATGCCTCTTCTGCTTTTTATACCTTTTCTGTTACCTCCTTTTTATTTTTTTGGTTTCTTCTGTTTCCTTTTTGCTTCCTTTGTTAATTTCTCACCATTTAACTTGTGTTTTATTTTAATTTAATTTATTTTTTTTTATTAAGCGTTGCAATAGGGTGGAGAGGAACCAAGGCTGAGGAAAAGAGCAAAGCTTAATTTTCCATTTTCACCCCCAGCCAACGCGGTCACTGCAGGATTCCCCCAGCTCCAGGGCAAGCAGCCTGCAGACCCCCAGCCTGCAGTGCAAGAGCATCGCCCCTCTCTGCCGAGCGCGGGGGTCCCTGCTGGGATGGCCCTGGGAGAGGCTGAGCAGGGTGATGGGAGCGCTGCTGTTAGTAGGGGCAGCAGGCAGAGGCACAGGAGCTGGCCCGGTGTTGCTGTGAGCTCCGCAGCGGGGCTGAGCTGTGCTGGGAAAGGGACCCAGCGCCGCTGGGGTGGAGAGGAGAGGTTGGTTGGGGTGTTTGGCTTCCTCTGAAATAGCTGCTTGGTTAGAAGGGGGTTAAGTGGACCAAAGTTTGGAAATCCCAACCAGACTGAGTGAGTCTGTATGTCCTTTCTCTGTCTTTCTCCTCAAAGAAAGAAAGTTCCAAGGTGCCGGTCAGTGACATGACATTTCTGAATTTCTCATTTTGGACGAGCAGCTCAAGACCACATTAATCCTCATTTTGGATGCAAATGTGGAAATCCCTCCCCTCTCCAGCACATTACAGAGCATTTCCGTTAGTATTAAGGGCAACGCTCTTTTCAACTCAAGAACCCAAAGGTATAGGCTTGCTTTAGCATAAACACCTGAACAAGTCCCATAAATAAAGGTAACAATAAGAAAAATAGTACCCTCCTTGCAGTTCTTTTCTCCTCAATCCTGCTAGATTGTCCAGCTCAGACAGATGGACAGATTTGTTGTCTTTTAAACCACCTGCCAAAGAGAGAAAGCAAAATAGTCAGATTTGGGAGGCCCTGGAGAGAGTCTAATTCCCTAATTCCAGGCTGTTTGACTTACTAACACGACCAGGAATCTGCCATTTTTAGGGAAAGGGCTTAATAGTTCAAAACCTAAAATGGTATCTAGCCTTTAGCTCTTGTTAACAAATCACTAAACCATTCACTTTTTAAATATAACATGCAAAGGGGCAGAAAAACAGTTTAATATCTTTTTTTCCCCTTTACTCTTTATGGAAAGACCTGAGCTTTTGTTGGGATCTGAAGGACTTTTTTCCCTTTTCTTTTGCATTTGGTATGAAAAATCCTGGTCCTCTCTCTTGTTTCTCATTGTAGGCTTGACTGTGGCTTATAATTGCCAGTGTAAAAAGAGGGACAAGATATTCATTACATCAATTAGTTGTACAATGGTTTGAACACGCGACAAAGCTATACAAAGCTCAGTTCCGATGGTAAAATGACAGGGGAATGGTCGATTAGCTGGTCACTGCCTCTCGCTGCTAATAATAGCCACTTTGTGTGTGCTTATTTCATTCATTCATGCAGCCTGAATGCTTTCAAGTAGCCTGTTAAAGACAGATTTCCCCGAGGGGGAGAAGCAAAAGTATTGACAGATGTTCCTCTTTAGTTTCTTTGCAGAGAGCAAATCTGAAGGTTGCGTGTCTCGTGGCAGTGATTTTCCAGGAAAAGTCCCAACCGCTTCTGGGCGGTCCCTTCTGCCCTGCACTGGGTGGGGGTCCAGCCAGTCCGATGTGCCGCGGCATCAAGTGAACTCCACGGTGCTGGGAGCAGCCTTTGGGGTTGATCTGAACCCACCTCCTGCTATTTCATCCCACCGCCCGCAAACCTTACACCACCAGTACCAGTGAACACACGTTCCCTTCTCCATGTGGCTAAAGATTTTGTATCCAGCTTCTTTTTTGCAGGCTGAAACGCCCCATGGTCTCTGACCTGGAGCCTGCGCCATACCTTTGGCATCCTTTTTGCCACCTCTTGTACCCATCCTTGTGCCCGTGTATCCTCTTTGAGACGAGGAAGGGAGCCAGAAGGATTCAAACTTTGCTGCACTGTGGTTTTACGGAGTGGTGTAGATGGTCATGGTTGAAACCTTTATTTTTTGCCTTATGTGGGTGGGGACAGGAGCATTCCCAAGCATTAAGCCGACTTGCTGATGTGTTATAATACCACAATGTATTTCCCCTCAAAGGATGGTTCTATTTTGATCCTATCTCTGTGTAAATCAATTAAATATGTTGTGGGAGGTTTTGCTCATTTGCTTCACTTCCCATCTAACCATGCTGAAGTTCACCTTCCACTTCGCTGTGCTGCTGGGAGGTTGGGACTCGCCCCACTGTGTTTCCATTCTCCGTATCTCTGCAAAAGATTCTACTAGGCAATGTGGGAGTGGGAGTGTAGTAGCTGCTTGGTGTTGGACAGGATCTCTGCTAACAGATGTAGCAGACTAGAAGGCATTTTTTTCTCATCTCAGTCATGAACAATTCAGGAAAGTCTTGCTCTAATTCCCCTTCACATCAGTAGTGGCACAGTTACTTCAGTGATGGCCATCTTGGGCTAGCACATCTTGCCTGTGGCTGCCTTACCTCATTACCATTAGTTAACCCTCTTTCTTAAAGGTAATTAACATCTGAGCTGAGGCATTTATCATAAAATGGCTTATCTTTCTGGATATTGCTGAGGAAAAATATCATGCAAACGTAAGAAATTTTGGTGGAAAGTGAGAGCAGGGGTAAAGAAAACCAGCTGGGTTGTCTTCTGCCTGTGGTGGGTTTTTTTTCTCTCTGCCCCTGGAAATCAGAAATACAAAGACTGTTCATGATAGTGTCTAGAAGGACAATATTTGAGAGCTGATTCATGCGGTAGTTCACTGAAGGCTGGATTTGCTGTTCTGTGCCCTTGGGGTTATGTTCCCTATTTATCTTCCTTTCCAAACTCAACACAGTGCACCTGTTCTGCTTTCCATTTTGTGACTTGATTTAAATAAAAGTAATAGCATCACATTCCATAAAACAACTGTGAAATGTATTTCTAGGTATTATTTGCATCGGGATTAGAGGCAAGAAAACACTCACTGTGTTGTTTTGCAAACATGACAATTACATCCACCTACACAACTTGATTATTTCAAAATGTAGCATAAACAACTGGTGGTTTCCTGTGTTTAAGTCTCCTTATTTATCAATCAGTAGCGAAAGACTTTCAGGTTTGCTGAATCTAAGGTGGTTTTTTTTCCAGCTTTTCCCCTGGTTTTCTTGTAGTATCCCTGATTTATTATGGATGCATTGGACCACACCTTGAGCTGGTTTAACCAGCATCATTCCACTGCTATATGGAGAGATCTCTCAATTTACTCCAAATATTTATCCAGTGCAATCTCCTACTGCAATGTGATACTGAATTTATTAATTTAGCCATCTGAATTTTCAAAATGAAGTTCTGTTGATCTGTGCACCCATCTCTGCCAAGAAGTACAGGTGTCCACAGATATGAGCAACTGATCAGATCCAATAGGACATCTTGTCTGTAAACCTGCTGGGGCACTTAGCCAAAGTTACTTCCCAAGTCTTTAATTGCAACAAGAGAGATTTTAATACATTTCTTACATCAGAGCAAAATCCATTTCACAGAGCAACACCAGGAACGGAGAATGTGAAATATTTCATTCTCCAATTCATTAATGAAATCTGGCAGGTGACTTATTTAAATTTAAGCAGCTTCACAAAAAGATGTTGCATACTAAATGACACCAGTAGAAAAAAAAAAAAAAAAAAAAAAAGAGGATAGCATAAGACAATGTTGAAACAGGAACAACTGAAAGAGGAATGAGACCTGCAACCCCCTCAAATTAACAGAAGTAATTAATGATCCAAGCAAACTCCACACAGTTTAGTGTTCTCCATCTCTGGTTTTCACATAATGACTGGATGCCTTTCAAGGAACATGGGCTCCGGACAGGGAGAGCAGCTGAATGAGAGACAATGACTTGAGAAGTGCATGAGTATGGGCTTTACCAGTCCCTTCTAAGCTTAATGAATGAATGCTGTCTATGTTTAGAGTTTAAATATTGCTGCCTGAGCACATTTTCTTTAATCTATTTTGCGTCCTTTGGGATGAAGCGACTTGTGCGCTGGGCTCTATTGACTGCATTGATGAGATCTCTACTAACTAAAGGGATTTCTTACGACAAGCACAAAACGTAGGTGTTTGTAGGTAGACGCCTACAGTCACCACCTGAAGTCAGCCTATATCCCTAAAACCTCTTTGCTGAATGATTTTCTTGGCAGACATAGACAGCTGATGAGGTGTCATTCAGTGTAGCTAGGGCTGCAAGCATCCAACTGAACCTGAATTATCTCTGTCCTCACCATTCACAATTCAGATTACTCTGTACTAAGCCCAGCAAAAAGAGTTAAGAATCAAGGCCATGGCACTTCAATAAAAAATATTTCATGTGTGTACAGGGAGATATTATGCTATGGTGAAAAAGCTTTCAAAAGTGAAGAAAGATAAACAAGGTGCTAAAACTGAAACGAGCTGTCTAATGTATTTGTATACAGTTGTCAGCTTTATGAACAGTCCATAAAATAAGTATGGTGAACCCCTTTTATAGCGTACATATAACTATCAAAATCAGAGAAGTTAAAACAACTGAAACACTAACCAGTTGTTTCAGTGAATGAATGATGAAACTGAATGCAGAAAAAACACATTTGATTTGATGGTTCTACAAAAGCAATTGCACAAGCTCAAAATACCGGGATGGGCCAGATTTTCAGCTGGTGTAAATCAGTCATATCATATCATATCATATCATATCATATCATATCATATCATATCATATCATATCATATCATATCATGTTGTATCCATGGGATTTTCTTGGGGGTTTGCCATCTGGAAGCCTAATCCTCTAAATATATACTTACCTTTTACTCAAGCAGTATTGCACTTTGAGGTCATTAAAAATTATTGTTAATTTTTATATCTGTATTATTTTAGTGCCTGCAGCCTCCAGTTGTGGGTCAGGATCATACCATGCTGTACTAACAGAGGAAAAAAAAGTTTTAGTCTGTTAAGTTTATGGTACTAGTAAAATGCAAGATACAGAACGTAGACTCAGTCTTGGTGAGGCAATACCGTCAATGCGATAGGCTGTGGGTTACAACACTATTTCCTGGCCTGTTCTCAGTTTCTTCTGGCTGCAGAATATAGAAACAGGCTATTATCCTTTTAAAAGTCATGAGCTTTGAGTGTTAATAACTATACTTTGGCTAGAGGCACTGTGGGCATAAGCGTAGGTGCAGCTAAGTGCTCTAGTCTGTTGCAGAAATGTTTATTGAGGTCTTCAACATGTGACTGGTTTATTAAACTTTTTTTTGTGAGTAGAGCAAAAGAGATAACCCTTAGGATCTCAGTAAATGAGACTATTGAGGAAAGGGACACAGAGAAAACTTGCAAGCTTTGATTAAGACAGAGTAATCTAATCATTACATTTAGTTAATGCACAAAACAAAAACATCACTTGCAATGCCCGGGTTCACCCACCAGAAAAAGGTACATTTTCTGAGAATGTGTTTCTGAGAATTAGTTGTGATCCTAATTCTAAATACCTCCTCTGTAAAGCATCTTTCCTTCACTTACCATCTGTTTTGAATTCTCTCAAAGTATCAACACCTTGCTTCATAAGTAGATGTCATCCACCAAGGTTCCTTAAAGGTGAACCTTCAGCTGTGAAGACCACTGCCCTTGGAGCAGAAATGTTATTCCTGGCTGTGAGGCCAACCATCCAGAGCACTGCTGAGGCATTGCAAGTGGTGCAGGTGAGAGCTGTGAGAGCAAGGGAGTATTGGAAGGCTCCTTCCCTCTTGCAACAAATTATGAGCTCCATCTGTTTGGTTTTGTAACTGGGAGGTAAATGGGGCCTCAAGTCAATGAAGCCTTAGGAGATATTCAGCAAACCAAATGTCTGTGCAGAATGAGCTGGATAACTTTAGAGAGTTATGTGTCAACACTAAAATTCAGGTGCCTGGATGTGGAGTTGAATCCCACCCAAGGAGTTTAGTGAGGTTTGGTTATTCTGAGATTCAGAGGAGCAACTCTTGATGGTCCCTGTTCATCTCCTAGCTTTGTCTCTGAGCTAGCTACCCTGTTGGTACAACAGCACAGCTCAGTGTGGTGTGGCCAGGTGTACAGATACTACCAGGAGAAATCTAAAGCAAGCTGACCACCACCCAACTCAGACCTTCTTCCCTTTCCATCCCCATTCATCCCCAACAATTACCCAGTGGAGAAGTTCTAGAAATCTTCACCTGTCCAATGACATATCCTCATAAAGCTATGAGAGTGGCAGAGGTGGGTATGTCAGAGCAGAACGTGTAACATCTGAAGGGCATGAGTGGAATATTTCAATCAAAAGGATCTACTTGATACAGGCAGAGTACAATCCTGTCCTTGGTCTCTGAGGCCAGAGCAAATTATCCAGCTCCTGTTGCTCACCTCACTCTGTAAGCTAAAGATAGTAATAATTACCTACCAAACTCCCAGGAGAGTTAAGGATTAATTGCTTCACAGTACTCAACATTTATTTTCACACAATCAATGCCACTGGGAGCAAAAAAATAAGCTTTGCACTTACTGTTACATATCCACAGGGAACCATTCACTCATGAAGTACTTGGATAAAATAGTTTTCTTAAAAATTATTTTTAAAAATTGATCTTATTTATATTTGGGCAGAAAAAGAGAAACTCTTTGGGCTCAGGAAGAACAACCCAAAAACCCCTATGCAAACAAACAAACAAACAAAAAATAACTTTCTCTGAACTCAAGGTGGCAGTCTGCTGGAACTAGAATAAATTAAGGTGAGTAGAAACCCATGCATTATCAAAACAGTGCTATTTATGCTGGGAACATGGTAAAACTGCTCCAGGGTACGTGATGTGTTAAAGACACAGTGGAAACAGGGTGTCTGCCTCTCCCTCCTCACTTTCCCTGTAGAGCTTTGCAGAGCAAAAGAAGAGAGAAGCAACAGTAATGGCAGTTAGCGTGTAGAAAGCCAATAAGCAGACTACCCAGAATATCTTTAGAATATTTCTTAAGATAAACTGTGTCCAGCAGAGGTAGGTTTCCTCCCAGGTTGTGACCACCACGAGGAAACCTTTTGCCTTCATGAAGAAAAGTCTGGCAGCAGAAACCACATGAAGTAGGGCAACCAGCTTATCGATTGACACCAGAGATTGCACAAGCTGAAAGTTTGGGCTAAAACACGATGCTCTAGAGATTGAGATAAAGGCTCCACCTTATCATTAGAGGATGTGACATTAGAGGATGTGCTGATCTTTCCGTGGAGGAGGCAGGAAATGGAACATTTTACACAGCCAGGTCAAATGAATCATGCAGCCGCTCTGTACAGGGACTATTTGCTAATGTTGTCCCTAGATCAAGCCCCAGTTTCTGACTGGGTGATGAGAAACTCTGTGGCTAATAATATGAACCTTACCAGCTGAAAACATGAATTTCTACACTGTGACTGATTTCTGTGATACATGTTGGTTTATGTTGTAAATACATGTTGTAAGCCATGGTGTAAACTGACAAGTGCAATACATAATGAATAATAGATTCAGGGTTCTTCCCAAGATGTCTGTTTGTACTGGTTCTCCAGCATCCCAGCTTTCATCCACTTCTGGCTTTACCAGCTGTGGACAAAATCTCCAAAACCTCTGAGACTGGATGTGCCTGAGTTGACTGGGACCTTGAAACCTGTTTTGAAAAGTCTGAACTGCCACGTTTGTCCTAGCAAAGATGAAAGAGGAAAAAAGGTAACATTTCAAAAGTCAGCGTTATTCATTGCCTTCACACTACGGATGAAGATCAGGGCGGTCCATCCAGTTGGATTGTGCACAGTGTGCTGGAGCCTCAGGCTGGCAGAGCCCTGGGGGGCAGTGGACTCTGATCTATGACTATCCAGACCCTGGCAAGGAGGTGGAGCGCGGGAGTCAGTGCTCAGCAGAGCATTTTTGACCACACTGCAGAGCGCTATCCCATTTTTTTACACCTGCTGGGCTGTTACCTTTGTCTCTTTTCTAAGTCCAACCCCAGCACAAGGGAAGGTCCAGCTGACAGCCAAAGCACTGAACATACACCAGGACACTCACTGGGATTCATCTGTCACAAGAGCTCCTGCAATATTATTTTTTTTTCTGATTTTCCACTCCTCTTCCAAGATGAACAGCAAACTCGGCCTGCTTTCATTCCCCTCTTTTGCATGCAAAGAGGGAGCTCTTCCATCTCAGCAGACAACAGCTTTGTTTTTTTCAGCTGTGTTCAAGTCAATTGCTTGCACAAGAGTGGTACACTTGGCTGGCAGCTGGCCAGCTGTGTTGCACGCCCGGACCACGCAGGCTTATCCCCAGCAGCACTGGGCTGCCTGCTGGCATCCGTTGGGCAAATGGCGCAGGGATCACAGGGTCTTGCTGGAGCCTGGGGCTCCGGCATGGTGATGGAGAATAGAGAGAGGGGAATACAGCCCCCTCTTTCCCCCAGATTGAGGTAAAGGGTTTTTGCAGCTTAGTAGGAAACCACATGAATTTGAAACTTGCTGGCTTTCTATCATACATCTCAGAAATCTGGTTGTTTTCAAAGAAAAAAATTAAATCAGAGGCTTCCTGAGTGGTTAGTGTGAAGGTACCTGCCTGCTTGGAGGGCTCCCCCATGAGCTGTCTCACCTCAAACAAACCAATGCTGCTGTCATATCAGTGATGAAGGAATTTCTGCAGCCCACCGCACCCACCCCCCCTTTTTGTTTCTGGCGGTTGATGAACACCCTTTGTAAGACTATTGATTTTTCTTCTGTTTGTTTAGCTGGGATATCCCTTGTTTCCAATTCAAACCTGCTATTCAAAATCCTTCCTGCAGCAAAGAAATGAGAATAAGCTCTGCTCGTCCCTTTTTGCTCAGAGTTCTAATCTCTTGGAGAGGAAGCATCCAACCTGGTGTTACGGTTGGGAGCTCCTCCTGCACCCCTTCTTACTGTGAGTCAGATCTTAAAGAAAGAGTGACTGTCTGCTGCAGTTCAGGTCTCTTGGTTGAGCTGCTGAATATTACAGTTAGGGGTTTATGCTTGATTCCCTCGTCTGATGCACTTCTTATATATCTGCTGCCTCCAGGATACATTTCTGTAAGTAAATTAAACATCCTTACTATACGTTAGCAAAACATTACATCTAATAAAGGAGAGAAGTGTTATACTCTAAGTCCCTTCAATACACATGAAAAATGAAACTCACTTTCTGGGGGGAATAAGAAATGACAGTTCATTCTCTTGAATGAATGCTGTCTGCAAAGAATTTGTCTCACATAAACGTAATTTTCCAGACCACTTTGGTGTGGGGATTTTTTTCCAGACAACTCTTCTTTCCATGTAAGCAGAAAATAGTTTCATGCCTCAAACCTGCCAGACTCACTATAAAAATCAGGGAAACCCCTTTCTAACCCAGGGGTATTTGAAGACTAAATCGTGTCAGAGTTAACTGGATTGACAACAACAGATTTTCCATGGTTCTTGTCATTTTTTGACAGTGTAAATGCCAATGACATGATGATATTCCAGAAGCGATCATTTCCCCAGAGAGGTCTCATTCTCATTTTCTGTATCAAGAGATGAATGACAGCGAAGGAGTTAGTGTGTGGCATTACTTTGATGCCTGCGAATTGCAACCATCTCCAGGAGGTTTGGCACTGGCTTTTTCAGGTAAAAAGGTATTTAAGCTTTGGTTGCTGCTGTAGCCACCTAGAAAATATCAGGCATGTAAAGACATGCTTCCCATGGAGAGCTAAACATCATCCAAGAAAATGACATAATACACATTGAGAGAAGTGAAACATCAGGCTCCAGTGCTTTTGAGCTAAGATAATGGCATTGAATTTATTAAGCTTTCCTGATGTGTAGGCTCTGTGCTGATGTCTCCTATACTAGCTGGTGACTCTGAAAAGGGTTTCACAGAGAGGTGACTGGCTTTTCTGAAAGGCGGAAGAGTTTGGTACTGGATTTTGCCTCCAAGGTGTTACATTGCCGTGCCTTGGATTCACCCCTCACAGATTAAAGGCTTGGCATAGCCCCAGTGAGGTTCGTTAGGGTTCAGTGAAATTTTATTTGCTTCAACAAGAAAGATCACCCTTAGCATTTATAACATCAATCTTCTCCCTAAAGGCTACCTTTTCTCTCTCTCTATTTACACACAGGCCTCTGTGTTTTTACAGCATCTTCTTTTCTGTGTCCACTTCTTGGACTGTAAACCCTTCAGAGCAGAGCAGTTTTTAACACTTTTGTTGCATGCTGCCTCACGCACATTTTGGTCAGCAAACAAGTGCTTGGGCTAGGAATAGCAAAGAGCAATCTTTTATGCTCCGCAATTTCATGCAGGGTGGGAATGGCATCATTGTACTGGTTTATTCCAGGCTAGAGATAGCTTGGAACTGGGCTGTATGCAGTTGGCAAAGGAACAAACATTCTAAGGCAAATACAGAGGACAGCATCAAGCATTTGTGGATATGCTTATGGGAAATTTTGTTCTCAGGTACCCATGGTTTTGGTTACACTTATGAGAGGGGACTGACTTTTTTAGAAAAAATCTCTCTGCTGACCCCACTGAGATCCTACTGTTTTCAGGCATTCACAGCAGGTAAGATTCCCAGGAGAAACTGGGGCTGATGGATGTGTTTTGCACATAAACCAACCCATTGACAAGAGCAGCTGGGCTAGAAGGCTTATAGTATCTTTTCCCTCTTAAATGCCACTGGTTCTCCGAGGGTGAATTCAAAGGCAGCTGTGCCATATCTCATACTGTTTGGGGAGGTGAGTGGGTTGTACTCACTCTGCAGTGAGTCATCCTCATCTTGTTTAACTGCAGCTTACCAATTCTCGTTTGTTTATGTGTGTGTTCCAGGCATATCTGATCGATGATGCATGCGGCTTTAGAAACTTACTGCATCAAGTCTCTACACTTTCCATCCCAGTTATCCAGCAGTATGGGTGGACACAGGACACAGCATCAGATACACAGATAGAATGTGCAGATCTAAAGGTGTTCTGATTTACCCATTTATCTACGCCTCAGTCAAACCAAAGTTCTCTGCTACCCTGAATACCAAGGATGACTATAAAATGTGAGACTAATCAACTCCAAAATGAAGTCCAGTCTTCCAATTTGCTTACAAGTGAGGAAATAATATTTTTAAACAATGTAAAGCTAACAAGGAATCTCTTAATTGGGGTATATAATCAGCTAAGGCTTAATTTTAAGAAATTATCCACAGTCAGGGAAAAAACCAAACCCAACCATAGACTTATTCAAGATTTCAGTTGAACCTGGTGGGGTTATAGTAAGTGTCTAAAGCTAAACGTGCATTCAAACTGCTGTCTGGGGGCTTACTCAGGGCTTTTCTGAGCTGGGCCAAAAGCATCCCAGATCAGATAGATAGGACTGTGTACCAGCAACCAGTCAGGCCCAGACAAGAGTCAGACGTCACATAAAGAGTGAGATATCAACAGTGGCTGTCTCCCATCGCCTCTCTGCTGCCAGTGCATGCCACAGTCCCTCACCACAGGCTGAAAAACACACTCTGCAAGGGAGATGGCTGATTTTAACTGTTCCGTGCAAGCAGGATGAAGTCTGTTTCACCTCAAGGAGAAGCAATGGCATTTATGCCTCCTCTGATAACCTCCCTTCCTCCCTGCAGGGATGGTCCTTGTCAAGGCCATAGAGCTGAGCTCTTTGCTGAGGAAGTCCCTAGCAGGAAGAGTTTCACTGCAAGCAAATCTCAGTGCCACTCACCACATTAATTTCCAAGGCATCTCCCCACAGTGGAGATCTTCGAGGGTGGTCAGGATAGCAAAACGCAGCACTGTGCATGCTCCATACTACCTGTGCCTTTCATGCCATGCAAGACTTGGTCTACTCCTGGACAGCAAAAGGGTCCTGTAATAAAAGACAGTATTTACATGTGTTTCTTTAATTGTGGCCACAAAAGCAAGCCCATTCCCCATCAAGAGCCAGTCTGTAGTGAAGTGTTACCACAGTGCACCACAGTTTGCATCTTTAGATAATCTTCCAGCTTTACTGGAACCACTGTGTGTTTTGTACATAAAAAAGAGCATTGCTCCCTTCTATAGCCTCTTTGTTGGGTTTTCTGGGTGGAATTTGTTTGCTCAAACACAGGCAGACAATGTCATGCTGCATCACAGCTATGTGTGGCAAACACAATACAGGATTTGCAGGATTTGCAATACATCGGTGCTTTTCTGGATAGGCAGCTAAGGCTGGGCAAGGTGTGGGTACCGTGCTGGAAGAAGTGTTGCTCTTTCAAACTGTGGTTGTAGCTCTTGAGCTACAAAGCATCATGTTATAGCTGTTCAGATGTCTCCCCAGGCTTTCAACTATCATTGGGAATTGAATCACTTCAATCCACGTAAGGATGTAGCTCATCCTGATGTAGACATCTGAAAAAAGTCAGATAAATCTCCTTGGGAAAAAACTTTATCTCTGTCCTTCAACAGTGATGCAGTTTGGGGTTAGCAGGTTCAAGTGCAGAAGCCTAGACCATAGATGTCTAGAGCTGGGTGAGAAAGAATTCACTGGGATTCAGAGTTTTGTTGTCTCCAACTGTGATTTAGTTAACAGAAAACATGTGGGACCCACTCGTCTTGATCACAGTCTAGACCTTTCTCCTTGTCAGTCTAGGAATCAGTCTAGGATATCTTCTTCTATGGAGAAGATATCATGGCTAGTGATATCTTCTCCAAACGTGCCCTGTGCTCTGCTTTTGGCCATGCAGTAGGTCACTTCAGGCATTAAAATTGTGGCTTGAATGGAAATCCTGATGCTGAAATGCTCCCAGACACTGTGTTACAGAGGGTTTAATTCAGAGAGACAGCACAGCCTGTGAACCAGGACTCTCAGCTCAAATCTGACACTTCAGCTATTTCAGCAAGCTGACACTTCTTTTTACCCCTTCAATTTGTTTAGGTTTTAGGCTTATGTGTTGAATCCATAAAGCTGATAAGCGCAATGGTTATACAAACAATAACAATCTGAGCTGAAATTATCTGTGTGGACTGACTTGTGCTTTCAGTTGGGAAACAGGAAAACCTGTGGGATTCTTCGAAGGATGGTCATCAGCTTGAGATCCACTGTTACAAGCATGTACTATAAAGACGATAAATTACCATAAAACATGTAGATATATTGATGTAACCCTTCATATTCCATTCATTTACAAAGCCCATCAAGATTTCTCTTTTTCTTTTTTAAAGAGAGGGAAAAATAGAGGCAGACAGCTAAAACCCCCATGACTTTCATTAGAAGGGGTTAAAAAAAATCCTTTTTTACCTAACCAGGGGTGGATTAATAATCACATCATGGAAGCAGTGGCTAAGCCATGAAACCTTGACATACGATGTACTTATCATCCCCTTCCACATGTATCTGATTACAGTGATAATATTTGCATGGATATGCTACGGAGAACTTGTGACAGCATTTATCTTCAGACATATGAACTTTGCATGCACTGTAGTGAGCTCTGTGTGGCAAAACACTTTGACTGTGCCTGTGTGACTTCCAGGTCTGCTGCTCAGCATTGTCACAAGGTGTGTCTGCTCAGGGCTTGATTTCTGGCTTCTGGGCTGATTCACATGGCACATCGGGGAGTGCCAGGACTCTGCTCTCCCACGCTGGCCAGGCGATCCCACAGGGCTGGGCTCCAGCCTTGCAGAAAAGTATCAAGTCCTTGGTATTTGCACAGAAGGTGGTTTCAGGAGAGCGCTGTCTGGAGTTCAAGAAGTAGCTAGGCTGTCATGCAGACACAGCCAGCATTCAAATGCTGGGTCTAATCAGCACAGTGTTTATATCCTCAGGCAATTATTCATGAGCATGCCACATCATCGATAAGCTAGATCAACAGGCAAAAAGATTGATTACACTAGGGGAACCAGGGAAACGTAACACCAACATGATGAGGAATGAACCCAAAGCAGAACCCAACCTCCAAATCTGGCCAGACTTCAGGGAGCACAGATTGCGTCCTCAGAAGTGGATGTATTTTTCCACAACGAGTTGAATCAGCTCTGGGAGGACGACCCTGTTTCGATCTGAGCACAACAGCCCAGGATCTCCCTTGGCTGACAAACACCCACAAGGAGGGTCTCTCCTCAGAGGTGTCATGTACACTCTCCAAAGCTATTTTGGGAGGTAGGAAGTAGATCAGGCCTTTACAGTGAAATGAAAACATGACGAAAGCATGATGCTCCTATTGATTAATCAATTAATAAACTAATTGGCTGATTAACATGCGCACATCACCACAATGATGTGATTAGTTTACTACTTACACCAGATCTGGCTTTTCTGCCAACATTTTAGACAACTCTTTGGGTTTGGGGTGTGTTTTGTTGCTATTCCAAAACAGCTACGATAGCTGTCTTGTAGTTGTGGAAGAGGCCATCTGTAACAATATGTCAGTGACAACATCCTCTAAGAGCAATCTGACATGCTGCAATATCTTCAGTTGTGGATACAACCAAAGCCACAGGTTCTGTAACCATGCAGAACCAGTTACCATATGGGTATCTGGAAATTTATGAGGCACCACCAGTCATATTTAATTCACATCAATCTCTAGTGAAGTCACTGGAATCATAAGGGGGATGAATCTCATTCAGACATAGTATAGAAATGGAATACATTTCAAAAATATAGCCAGTTTTTCATCAGAAGCACTATAAAATCAATCTTCCACTCCAGTATATAGCCCAAAGCCTTGAAGCTCACTGAAAATTACTCAAATGCAAAAAGCATGTTTAATTACAAGCTCATTTGGGAGGAGGAATGTAAGACTGTGTCCCTAGATTCATTTTTCAGACTAATTTATTAGTCTTTGTATTGAACATTCTCTTCTGATGCTGGACTTTAAAAAAATATCCAACATGGAGATTTGCCTTGTGAAGGTGGCTCCATTTCAATTATAGCTGTCTAAGTAAAATTTAAACAAGCTGTTACTATACAGGATCAAATCTTGGTCTGTCTGGTCCAATAGGCTGTCTTTGATCATGACAAGCATGTGGCAGACCATCAGGTTACTGGAAACCTGATGCAAGACATGCACTGGGCTGTATGATGGTGACTGTCAGCTGTTCATGTCTTGAATACACACTTTCTGTATGAAGCCACGCGATGGACATGGCCTCAGGTACACCAGTAGGGATAAACCCCATAATAGTAGGTTATTCTTATATCCACTATTGGGGAATGAGATTTTAAATGTCACGTTCTTTGCGATGTCGCAAATCACCACAGTCTCCTCGCATTGGGACTGAAATGCAAGGAACAGTTGGCTGATCTGCTGATAGCCATGCCTGATGCATGGGGTTCTCCAGAGGGAGCAGAGCAGCGCAAGTGCGGGACGTCCTGGCACAATGTTTGTGGGTCAAACACAGGACATTTAAAATGTGTGTCTTATGATTACGGCATAAAATGAGACAGGTCTGGTTTGTTGCAAGCAGAAGGAGTCATGAAGCAGTCAGTTCTGTGATAATTTATCCACATGGGTAGTTTCTCCTTAATCCCTGTTTCTTGGTTGTTTCATGTCTGAAGCAGAGAATGTAAATCCTTTCCCCAAAACTCTCCAGTATTTCAAAATCATAGTATTTAACTCTGCATGCACTTTTTAAAATCTTGGCTGGCTTCAGTTTCTTTCAGAAATTGGTTAAGTTGGCTGACTGTGTGGGAAAGTAGTCCCTTGGATCAGCTCATATTTCAGTGATTTTCAAGGATTTAAAGGGCAAATGGGATCATTAGCTCATCCTCCCTGATCTTTTACATAGTTTGTGGGATGGGATTCACCTCACCATTATTTAAACAGTGAAGTTAGACAGAGGCTAACTGCTGTAAAATGAGCTGACTTCCCTCTTCTCCTTTCACAGTCAATGGAAGAGGTTTATTCCCTGCATGGGCTAATTCATTTTGCTCTATGGTACATTTGAGTCTAGGATGTATAAATTACTGTGACTGTGGACTTCGTATAGTGAGTTCACAGAACAGTTTTTGGCTGAGGCATAGCTCCTAGGAAGGTGAGCAGTTTCTGCCTGAAAGCGTCAAGAGATGGGGAGTCCACAGCGTTCCTTTCTTGTGCTGCTGATTTCTCACCCTTGCTATTAGAAAGCAAACTCTTAATTTGTCAGAATTAATGTCTAATAAGTCAGAAAGTATTCCTGACTGGATTGACACTAACTATATAAGGGAACCTTGTGTAAGTAGCTCAAGGGAAGGTGTGCTTCCCATTCTAGTATGATGAATCCATCCCCATTCCCAGTTCCTGGCTGCCTCATCGCCCAACAGATTGAGTAGGCAGTGAAAGAGATCTTCAGGGGTAGGTGATAGCAATGATGGTGGACAGGGAAGGATTCCCACATGAGGCAGAGGGAAGGCAGGGAGCGAGGAGATGAGTGTGAAGGGGTGCGATAGAAGAATGCAAAACAAGTATTGAGAAAATACACTCCTACGTGTATGCTTCAATTAACTCTGATGTTGATACATTCCTGTCTATATGCCCTGGTAACAGTGCCTGGATGTTATGGTGGACATCAGACAATACAAACCAAAGGTGTGCTCCAACTGAGATTAAGGCAAAGCCCTTATCAGCACCCATGGTGGTCAGTGTAGCCTGCAGATCAAGCCAAGCTGCTGTCCTTCCCCTGTCCAGCACTGGTAAGGTCACTGCTAAAACCTTGTAGAGTTCTGCTCTCCCCCATCCATTCTGGCTCAAGAAGGATGTGAAGAAACAAAAGGAATTGAGCAAAGGGCTACCAAAGCTGTCAGAGGCTCAGAGCATATGTCTCATGCAAACATGCTGAGGGACATAGCATAACACCCTGGCCACGTCCAGCAGGGCAGCTACCTGCCGGGAAGTTCCCAGCTGGTTCTGATCCGTGGGATTTTCCCACACCCACCCACAGAGCTTTGTACTTTGCTGTGTTGACACACCCTCTACAGTGGGGGAAAGAAAAGGGAAGAGATTGTGGTTATATTCCCAATCAGTTCGTATTGGTTGTAGGTTATACTGAGCTACATGAGTCATATTCAGCACCCTTAGAGTGTGGAATGATGATCTCTGCACAGGTTAAAAAACATTTCTTGGGCCTGGGCTTGGCTAGCATGGGGAGGGCACAGTTTAAATCACTTCTTGAGGTCCCTTCTAGGCTTGTTTATTTGATTCCGCATCCTGAGCATTTGTCTTCACATTTTTTATTTAGTTTGGGTGTATAGGCAGCAATCCTCCAGCTGTCACAGCGTTCACTATTGATTTATTATGCTAAAGTAAATATAATTGAAACATGAAGATTCATTAAGAGTGATCATTTCTGCCTGTGGAGTCAATATGTTTTCAAAACGATGTTCTACAGCATCATTAGCGTCTTGTTCACATTCATGGATTCACCTGTTGAGCGGCAAGAGGAGAAACGATGAGCGCACAAAATCGATTCTTGGGACTCATCTGATTCCTTGGGAATTCAGCATTTGCTTCATTTCTTTGGGATGCCAGTTCGACACAGAAAAATTCAATAACTGTAGTGAAGCTCTAAAGTAGAAGTGTTGACAGGTCAAACACCAGGGAAGGAGGTTAAAAGATATAGGATTCTTTCAGTCCCTTTCTTAAATGTACAGCTGCTAGCTTTGGCTCATTGCTTATATGCTCTGAACAAATAAAAAAAATCCATATTCTGATATCTGTAATAGTGTTCTGGTCTCTTATGATGCCTCGAATAACCTCCCAGGAATTTTCTAAAAGGTAGTCACAAAGAGATTTTTTATTCCTTTTTAAGGAAAGTGTTTGCTTCTGGATACATGAGTAATCCTCTCTGATGTTGTCTGCCTTAGATCTTTTTTAGCACTGCAACATGACAAAAAGGTAAATTAAATTTATCCATTTGGATGCTTTTAATTGGCAGCCAGCGTCAGTGGTTCTAGTGAGAAACTTTGGACCAAATTTAACCAAAGGGAATTGCTAAGAGTTTTATGGAGAGAACTGGTATCTTTATTTAAATTCCTCTTTCTGCTCTATTCCTGGACAGTGGTTATAAGAAGTCAGTAAGTTACTTCCGCACCTGCAGGTGCTGTCGCATGGATGGATCCCCCACTCCTTTCCTTGTTCTGTGCATTGTGATCTGCCTGTGATCTCCCTCAAAGGTGCTTTAATGACAGTCTCCCCAGATCTGAAGTTTTCATTGTTTTGGGGAAAAAAATGTTCAAATATGATTCGAGGTGTTATGAGCACAAAGCCACATGGGGGTTACGCTCCCAAACCATCAGGATCAGGTGCACGTGGGAGTTGACTCCTCTGCATGGCTGGCACAGAGAGGCATGCACCATCAAGAGATTAACAGGGATTTTTATGTTCCTCAACATAGGGTTGGTGGAAATACAGTGGGGCCACAGAGAAGGTAAAATGTGGAAACAGCCAGCATAAGGACAAGATAGATTCATTCCACACAGCTCTAGACACCAACGTCTGACTTTGATTCCCTAGGGACCCCTTAGGCTGTGGTTCAATTAATCCTGAAATATGCCTGATGAGTCATACTCCAGTAACGTCACAACTTATCTGGTGTGAAGGATTTCTCCTGATGATGATGATGGTTTTGGGTAAGAAATGAATGGGAGAGGTAGAATAAACAATTTATGAGTGAGAGCCACAGTAAATAACCTGAGTTGTTTCCCTCTGAACGCCCGGCAGTTTTCAGCAATGCCCACCACGCTGTGTCGTTTGGAAGGTGGATGTGCTGTGTTCACATAGCAAGGTTGTGTGTACAGGGAATGGAGAGCTGTGGGGTGGGAACAGGACAGGATCGATGCAATAGTTGCGGGATAGATGCAACAGGTGTAGGATGTGGCTTTCTTAGGTCCATGTGGCTTTCCAGGATGGTATGAAAAAGGCAAGCAGCAGCCCTTTGACCTCTCTTGCCTACACCACATCCAGGGCCAGGTCTGTCCCTGCTACCTTGGTGGCATTTATGGACTGCACAGCAGTGTGCGTGTGCCTGAGGTGCTCAGGTATTAGAAAGGGCTTAAGCTCAGCTCCTGAACTTCACCCTGAAATCATTTATGTGAGCTCAGCTCCTGAACTTCACCCTGAAATCATTTATGTGAGCTCAGCTCCTGAACTTCACCCTGAAGTGATTTATGAGAGCTCATACACTCATTTCCACCAACTCTGTGGTGAAAATAATCCCCAGCAGAGCGACAGAGCAGGCAGTCTGGCTGGTAACTGCTTGAACCTCAGGTTGGAGCTTGGCTGAACTGGCAACTCAGGTTTTCCCATCTGCAGAGCAGTGTGTGCTCTCCAGAGGAAAGCACAAGGTAGGAGTTAATGGTGGTGATGACCTGAGTGAGATGTTTTGCAGATGCATATTAATATCAGTGGTGAGGGCTGGCTTGTTGCAAAATACAGTCAGAGATGTTGTTTGAGGTCTGTGCCAGCTCCCCTCTGGGAAGACGGGGAGGACAATGCACGTCAGCGAGTGTCATCTTTACAGAGAAATGACTCCAACAAGAGAGGGCCACAGGGTGGAAGGAGGCACTAGTGGCAGAAAAAATTCACATTCTCAACTAGTTGGAAAGAAAAGCAATCTGCTTAATAACCATTTGGAGAAACATATATAGCAACCAACAGAACTAGGATGCCAGCAAGATGTGGCAGGGAGCCACTTGCTTTTTATTAGCTCCAGTGTGTTCTCATCTTGAATAGAAATTAAATCCCCTCCAAAAAAACCTAGGCAACGTAATTGCAGGGACACAATGTCGGTGTGCTTTAATAAGGGAGCTGGTCGTGAAAAGGACGGAAGCTCAGGGCTCACCTGAAGATATTTAGCAAATGGGCAGGATTATAGTAATCCTTATCCAAAATAGCATATATTTTATTTTGCTATAACCAGGGGCCCAAGCAGAATGGCCAGCCTGAAAGTGTAACTGGAAGCAATATTATGATTATGGAAGAAAGGAGAGGTGAGAAGAGCTTGGGAGTTGCTGGGTTAGAGGTTTTGGATGACAGGAGTGAACCAATGCTCTAGATGATGAAAAAGCCCTGAGGCTAGCCCTGGTAGATCATGCATCCAGACAAGCAAACCAGAACCAGGAAGGGTTGGGTGGTGAAAGGGTGAGAGTCTTTGAAATATACGTAGAAACTACTTAGGTCACAGCGAGTGACGTCCATTGAATATCGGCCGCTGGGCTGAGAAACCTCAGCTCCCTTTCTGGACAAGAAAGACCTAGTGAGTACAGTCTGTGGAGGTCTGTTTCTCTCTAAAGTAGCTGTGTGAATGTGGACAGATGGACAATACCTCAAAATGCCCGTTTCTCTCCATGAACTGTAAAGGAAAGCAGGATGACGCCTCCAGAAGGCGCCCTTCTTGGGTCAATGCAACCTTAGGTGAGATGCATCCCAAACAAAAGACTCCTCCTGTGTCTTCAGGGGGAGAAGATCTGTCTTGGGATTGTGATGGGGCTCATTTGTAAGCCAACTGGGTTGACTCATGAAATCTAACAATGCATATCTAGGC
Organism: Falco biarmicus; assembly: GCF_023638135.1. Taxonomy (NCBI): domain Eukaryota; kingdom Metazoa; phylum Chordata; class Aves; order Falconiformes; family Falconidae; genus Falco; species Falco biarmicus. The sequence continues at coordinate 58,707,370 of NC_079291.1, read as the reverse complement.
TGATATTTCTAAAGGGTTATAAGAAACATCATTCCCATTGAAATTAGTCACTTGAGTTCCCTTAACACACTTGCCTTCTGGGATGAGATTCTTGGGTTTTGGGAAGCCCCACTTGTAGTCTACTGTGAACATTATGGGACATTGACTACATGAAACAAGAAGTCTTATACATACTCTTCATCACCTCTTATTTTGAGAGCTGCAGCTTTTTGGCTGGAACGCTGCTTCAAGCTGTACATTTTTTTAATACCTTTCGCTTTGCACATGCTGAAATGTACTGACTTTGGACACAAGCCAGTTTACATATGGTTTTGTCTCACACTGGGTATAACCCACAGTAGACCTTAATGCCATTCAATAGAAGGACGATCTCAAATTTAGAGGCAGAGAGACTTTTTAATGTGCCTTCTTAACCCAGCTGGGTGAAGGAAATCATCTACCAAGAAGCTGAGGAAACTCTGAAAGGGCATGTAGAGACGATGGATGAAGAGACGTAGTTTCTCCAGCTCACAGTAAAGTGGTATACTTATTCCAGCAAGCTTAACTCTGTTTGTTAGTATGCAACACACATATTCTTCTTAATTATAAGAGTGATATTTTTGGATTATCATGCTCAGCTATGAAAAGTCTGCATTTGTTGCAAAGAAATCTGAGGAGGACATCAGCCTTGATGAAGAGTAGAGGGAAAAAATGGAACATAAGCTGCATGAAAGCTCGCTATTGTACAGCTGCTTCTTCCCATCAAATTATACTTGAGAAAGTTTTCAGTCTCAAAACATACAGAGAATGGAAGAAATATATAAACACAAATGCAGGATGGCAGGAAAAAATGGTTTAGTGCTCTGAGGGCAGAAAACCTGGAAAATAGAGAGGGAACCTTGGTTAATGGTTATCCTCTGTGTAAAGGTCAGCAGGGTGAGGTTAAAAGGCTGAATGTTTTCCCTTGCTTTTTAATGTTTGGAGTGTGAGATCTAGGTTTTTGGATTGGGCTCAAATCTGATATAAATAAATTATTTTGGAAAGTGAGCTGTGAAATCTCAGCCTATTCAAGCTCGCTTCTTTCAGCTGCACTGTTTCAAAAGTCTTACCCCGTGTTAGAAACCAGCCCATGGAGGAGGTCAGAATACTCTGCTGGTGTTTAGTCCAACCCACCTTCATTTTCCTGCCTTTTCCGTACTTTCTGAGTTTGGCACCAGCTGCTGGGGCAAGCACAATATGTGAAAAGATGGGCAGGTTTCAGTTATTTTTATCTCCGCAGCTGTTGAATCAGAATCTCATTCAGCATCTCAGTTCTGTGGTTAATCTCATTGTAATTAGAAGGTTTGGGTAAAATTCAGATATACACTTAAAACTTTGTTATTATTATCTTGGAATTAGCACTGGTTACATGCATATAATTATGGTATGTGTTGTACAAACTCGTTATGGGAGATAATCCTGGCTTACATTTTTTGCAATACAGCTGAAAAATTTCTTTTTGCACCAATCCTTTCATGGATATTTTTTTTTAAATCTGTCAATTAAAGCATTGAGAGTGTTGATGTCCAGTTAACAGTTAAAAAACCCAACCGCAAACAACTGATATCATTGAATATTCTTTTCTTAAAACATTTCATTTCTGATTTTGATTAATATGTTATTAAAAATATTCTCTATAAAAGCTAAAATTAAAGGGTTATTTTGGATTAATGGTTTGGTTGCCTCAAAATTATTTTTTCTTCTTTTTATTTCATTAAGAAATTAAGGTTTTTGAGGCTGACCCCAAATATTTCCTCTCTATCTTTTTGTTTGTTTGCTATTTTTGGCACTGTAAAAACCTGAAAATTCAGTTACTCATCTGCAAGCAACAGAGACTTGTTCTTGTATCAAGAAGGGAACTGACAGGGAAAATCTCAGTAGCTAGAAAGAGAGGACAGGACCCCGCTGGTTCCCAAACCTGTGGCATACCCTCTGACTTGCCCTGCCCCCGTGAGACTTCTTGCACACCCTAGTAAATAATATGATGTGGCCTGAAAGACAGCTACCATTCAGTTAATAGATTTTTTTTTTTCCTTTTCCTTTCTTTAGGTAATATAACCATTCCTGCAAAAACTTTGTAGCTCACTGAGTGTGTTATGCTGTCTCCTGTAAATATGAAGCTTCTTATGTTTTTCATTCCAGCTTCCAGTTTGAGGAAGTGTATAATTGCAAACCATCTCTGGTAGTCTTTTCCCTTGTCATTATTTATTTGGAATGACACAGCTCTTAGATGGTGTTCTGACAAATCGTATATGGTTAGATAGCACACCCTCATTCAAGGAATATTAATAAGCTGTTTTTCCCCACACTTCAATCATATATTTAACCTACCAAACACGTTCGTGTACTCACTTCCCACTCTAGTGCCACTCTGTGCAGCAAACAAACATTAAAAATAGATGCACTGAGAAGGTAAAACCTATAAAAATATCGTTATGGGATTAGTCCCCAAATCCACCTCTTGGTATCCTCTTTTCAACATGTCCAAAGCAGTTGCCCAGGGACAGATACAGGAATATGACAAGCTTCCTTGTTATATTCTTTCAGCCTTCCACAGTATGAGACTTGGATGTGAGACGGAGGCTTGGAGAATGTCCTGAGAAGAGGTGGTGTACTTTGTTTTATGCATTTTCTTCTTCTGAATATCTCCACTTGTTTTTTGAACTGATGCAACTTTTTTAGCTGCAACCTACTTCAGAGAGTTTCACAGTTCAACATCCCCTTTTTTTGGCATCTCCTTTGGTTTGTTTTTAATTGGACCCTTGCTAGTTTGATTTGATGCGGAATAGTTACTACGCATGAGAAGTAGGGAACATTTGCTGCCTTTTCATCTTTTCTGCCACTGCTCACATCCCTCTTGATTTTATAGGTGTCCATCATACCCTCTCCGGCCATCCCACTGCCAGGCTAGCTACCAACCAGTTGCTTCTCATTCAGATGCCATACATCAGTGATGGATCAGCCCTTTAGAGATGAACCTTCCCAGCAGCTTTTTCAGAGTTACTGCAAGGTGACCAGAAATGCACAAATTTTCAAGATGCGAGCATATTGCCCATAGCGTCACAGCAACGCCTTCCATTTTATCCTTTATTTATTTCCTCAGAATTCCTAAAATTTCATTTGCTTTCTTGACTGCTACTTGCTGCTGAAGTGACATTTCCATAAGAGAATTGCCACTCCAAGACCTCATTTTTCAGTCGTAACAGCTGTATTGGAGCCTGCCATCATGCAAGAAAGATCTCTCAGTCTTCAAACTGCAGTCCGACCCTTCTTGCTGGGGGTTCAAAAGAGCTGAAAACCACTGCAGCTTCCATCACACCTGTTTAACATAGAAGGCTGAGGGAGACAAACAACCCTTCGTATGTGACAGAGGTAGGGAACAATGTTACCTCATTTTCAGAGTTCGAGATTCTCTTTGCATCCCCCAGTACTGTTCAGATAGCATGGAAGTTCAAAGCCGTCCTTGTGATCTCCAGCTACGAGTAACGCTATGGATGCATTTGTGTGACTGCAGGACCTAGGAGCCCCCAGACTTATATCAGGACCTGCTATGCTATGTGCAGTACAGACACAGAGCAAAGAGACCAGTTCTCACTAGGGGTGTTTACAACCTAAGTCACATTTTCTGCAACTCTGTCTCTGGTATTAAATGGTACGAGTGGCTGTGGGGGCCACACATGCTACATCGCTGCCAAGTGCACAGGGTGGATGAGAATATTTCTTTTGAGGGGAAGGATGCTTGCTTAGGAGACCAAAGTTGCTGCAATGGTAAATATTATCGCTGCATGGAGTTATTTCTCCCTTATGAGTTTTCTATATATTTGTCACAGTACTGAGTAAGGTGAGGGTGGAGGAAGGCTGCCATGGGTTTTGAAAGGAAAAATCATCATTTAAGCTAACAGCAAAGCAAGCAGACCTTGAGCATAAAAAAAGTAGATCTCACCCACTCACCTTAAAAAATATAACTCTATTATTCAGTAGTCAGTAACAGTTAAATTTTCTTATGTGTAACCCACTGCTGGTTGAAAAGCATGAGGGGTTTCAAAATATGTTCTCCTTAAAAAGCTAATATATCTTGATAAAATCCTTTCAACTGTCCTTAGATTTTTATTGTTTATAAGTAAGCTTCATTTGTCTTGTGTACACTGGAAGAACATGAAGCTAAGAGGAAAACCACCAATTTCCTGGGATTTCAAAACTTGCACTAACTAATGAAAAGAAGTAAAGGCAGGATTCAGTGGAAAACTTCTTTCTTCCTTCTTTAGTCAATTCACATCACAGATGTTTCATGAGACCTCCCTGTTGCTTGCTGATGCCTCTGATTTAGCATGAGGGACAATCTCAGCAGGGACAGCTGTGTAGAGATATTGATGGTGGTGCAGAGGAGAGACAGTCCACACGAGCATGGTGCAAGAGTTTTTATCAAATTCCTGGGATGAATGAGGACTCAGAAAAACCCGGGTTTCTGGTTAGTTCAGATACATGCTCAAAACCAGCTGGAGCACTAGCTCAGACAGAAGGGGTGAAACTATGAAGTCCAGCAGCAAATGCTCAAATTTAAAATCCAGAAATACCAAGTTTAATCTCAAATTGTGGAATGTCAGTGTTTTGCATTTCCTAAACTAAACACACATATCCTAATTGCAAAACCAAAGCAAAAAAAAAAACCAAACATACCCTGGCATATGCTAAAAATACATGCAACCCTCAGACTTGTGCAATGCAGTTATTAAATTTCTGTCCACACAATCAGCATTGTTTATATCACTAAATGACATAAACAATTCCCCAACAACAAACACCAAGCCAACCACAAATCATGGGCCTGTTGGCAAGAGGCTGGAATGCAGGCCATGCCTTTGTTGAACGCATGGGCTACCGCATGACTCCATGCCGGAAAAAACAACCCTATTGTGAAATAGAATTGAGGCTGCATTACCAAGATGAACACCCTATACACTGTGCTGCATAGACCTATTCAATAGTAATGTTGTAGGGGGAATTCTTTTCTCCTGTAACACTGATTTAATGCTTTGATGAGCTGATGGTCAGATAATGTCTTTAAATCATCACCACCACAGTCAATGGAGGAATGCTGATTACTTCCAGTGATGGGTCTGGCCTCAGTACTTTTTGTTACTGATTCATTTGTTTTTATTAAACAGTTGGATAGTGTAGTGCTCTGGTAGGCGTTAGGGGTTTACACTCAGAGGACAGGCTTCAAAGCCTCCACTGCATCATAGGGAGTATCACCTGGAGCCCAGCCCGTGGTAATGGAGACTCACTGTGCTGTCAGCTTTGAGACCTACCCAGAAGTGGTGATTTTGGCTCCCTTACTCATTAATCTGGTCAAATGGCAGTAGTGCTAAAGATTCCAGCACATATCTGGGAGAGGAAAAAGGCTTACCTTAGGATAGATGAACACTGGCATAACTGTCAGGCACATGACAGTAGTGTGGAAGACATACTGCAGTTCACAATTCAAGTGAATTCACTGTCTCATTTGGGAATCAGGGCTAGAAGAGCAGAACAGACACATTGCAGGACTAAGACTTCAATGGCTTAGTCAATTGGGCAGGTGAAGAAGAGGTAAAATATCCATTTTAATGATGTCAAGACCAATTTAATGCAAACGTGTTAGTAACAGTCTGTCCTTTTCCCAGCAACACTACCAAATTTGAGATTACACTTCAGTTCTTAAATCCATCATTTAATCTGACAAGTTTAAAATGAAGACATTAACACCATGGTCATACCTCCTCTTTATCCCCCCCCCATTAGTTTTGAGTCTGAGATAGAATAAATGAGGATTGAGAAACAAGGTGAATAGTTTTGAGTAGCCATACCTATCTGCCAGCTTCAGAGATGAGAGAAGGGAGGAAAAAAGTTGATGCTTTAAAGAAATCAGAAACATTATCCATTGTAGCTTAAGTCAGATAGATTAGCTCGAGTAAGAAGATATACTAATTGGATTCCTGTTGTGATAGTTAATTGTATTACATTGATATTGTCCACAGCTGAGTGTTGCACGTTCCCTCCCTTCTTGGCTCCTGATCAGTGGAAAATGGGTGTAGGAGATTATTAATGGGATTTCAATTTATGTACACATACACCCTAAAATGTAGATGTCCTTCTGTGAACTGAGTCTCACATCAAGCACGTTCTCTGAAGGGGCATCAACCTAACAGGAAGAGTAACATTATTTTACACACTTTGGAGAAAATTAATGGAACTGACAAATAAAAGGGGATGGCCTTGCAGATCTGTGATTAAAAAGAAGTGAGAGGGACCTGCCTTCAATTCCTCATTTCATGATAAATTTCCAGTACTGTTTCAGGGAAGCTGTGTCAGATCACATCACCAGAGGTGTGTAGGTTCTTCTGACATCTTCAAAACTGCCACTTCACCCCCAAGTCCAACTCTGTCAGGAAGTGTCTGAATCACCTGGAAATATGTTCACAGAACGTGGGAACATAAAAAAATCCTGGTGCAGCCAGGGTCATTTGTCTCAGACTATTTCCAGACTTACTCAGTGCTCCTTATGGGTACAACCCAAAACTCTACCACTGGGACAGGGTAGCACCCTGGTGATGGTCAAGCCAGACAGTGAATGGAGTGGCACCAACCTTCAGTTGCAGCAAAGTCTACAGAAATCTTTGCGAAAGCTTTTTCTATTACAGGCCATACTGATAAGTAGTGAAAAATAATGAAAAAAAGATCAGCATTATTAATCTGGAATATTAAACCGGAAATTAATTTAAGAGGGATTATCCAGATTTTACATTCACAGCCCATATGATCTGTCAGGCCAAGATTAAAATGTCAGCCCTATTTTGAGAGTTACTGAATTTCCACGGTGCCCAAAGTACATTATTCTGAAACGCATAAATCTTTCTAGATAGTGTATTAAGGAAGACAAAGGGATTTTCAAGGTTTTCCTGGCTATGAGACTGAATCTGGTGAAATTTTTCTTTGCACGGCAGAAAGCAGAGGCTTCAAACAGTCATTGTTCTAGTTTTGTTTGAGACTAATTTCTATAGTGTGCTTTCACATGGTCGAACAATGATAGTTTACAACAGACAGATATACAACATTTGATTTTAAATTCACTGGAAAACTTAAGATAACCTGAATTGTTGACATGCAGATCTAGGATAAAAAATTGGAAAAAATATTGAAGGAATTGAGAGCAATTAAAAAATATATTCTTGCTTTTGAAAAAAAGAAGCAGCCAGTGCTATCACCATTGACAGAAAATATGAAGTGTCCAAGCAGAACCCATTAGCTGCTAAGGTGGAGCAGAACAATGAAGCATGCATGACATCCAGAAACTGCAAGGTTTGCTTTCACAGACACCATGCGTTCAGCGAATGCCTGTATTAATTCCTGAGATTGAACAACGATGTTAATTAATGATTTTGAAAATGTTCTGAATGTAAAAAGCTATAATGAAAGCTATCCATGAGTATCAGCCTGTGTTCATCTCAAGTTATGAAACCCACAAATAATGCGGAATCATTTTCAGAGACTATGGCAAATCTGCAACCAAGCAAATGCAGCTACTTGAGCCCCACAGGATAGAACATGATACATTCCCATCCAAAACTGTCAGAGTAATTCGCAGTTGGAAGACTCACTGGGTTAATGAGACGTGAACAGAAATTACCCAGGACAAAAAAAAGGAATTGTAAGAAAATTATCAGGTACACAGCAAAATATCAGAATTGCTGAGGTCTAAAATAGCATTTTGAGATGCAAAACAATCTCTGAAACCCAGTTTAAACTGCTAGTTCAATAAATAAACCTAGTGCAGAAATACTTGCATAAAGGGAAAAAAATGCAGCATAATTCCAATCAAATAAGGTTCTTTAGGGGTGAAATCTAAGACGTCACAGAAGACTATGACACAAATGTTTGTAAATACATGAAGGAACACAGTGAAATACTTTTATCAGAACACCCATTGAAAATTTTATCTCTCCAAAGCCGGTTGAATTCATTTGACTAATGTATTTTCATTTGTACTCTCAAGTTTAATGGAAGGTACTAAAATAACCTAATAATTGTGGTTATTTTCTCATGGGTTGAACAGTAATGTGCTGTGACACATGAGCCTTGTAAATTTGTTACTGAAGAGCCTTCAATGACTTTGCAATGAAAATGAGTTCCCTTTTCAAAAAGATCAAATCAAAGGGGGGAAAAAATCTTCAGAATCAGTCATCTTGAAACAAATCCACATGTATCCCATAATTGGCGGCAACTCCTTGTCACTCACAAGTAGTGTTGCAGCTTGAACCTTTTGACCATATTACACTGTTGTGCTTGAAACAGCAGAGAGACAGCATGACATTGAACCGGGAGAAGTGTTTGAAAGCAGTTGTTTATATAACTGTTAGTGAAGGAGTAGCTGATTTAATTGTTGCAGTTTTCATTTCTAAAAATACATTTGAATTAATACAAAAGCAATGACTAAATGCTAAATGAAACAGGGTTTTATTACAGTTTGATCAAAATAATTTGGGGTGGCCAAGAACCACGTGAAAGAGCGAGCTTTGCTCCCCTCACTACTCTATATTTCAATATACTTTATTTTTCCTTCTCTTGCTCTTTTCCTTTTGGGTCTGAGGAGTGGGATTGGTTATTAAATAAAAAAAGACAGCTGTGGCTCTCTAATTGTACTAATTTCATCACTCAACTGACATAGCACTTTCTAGGTAAAAACCAAAACACCTTACATGAAGGTAAACAAGCAAGCAGCCCCCTCTAGAATATCACTAAACTGTAATCCAGGATTTTTTGATTTCTGTTGAAAACTTCAATCTTTATGAGGTCTGCTGTATTACCACCTTATCCTCTATATACTTGACTTTCATTTGGCAGCTGACTTGCACCTGCTACAGTGGTCAGGTTATATGCATACCTAAGAATTAATTTTCTTGGAAAAGCTAAAAGATCATTAACTGGGATAAGATGAATGCATGAGATCCCACCAAGCACTGAGATGGTCTTTTTGCAGAGCTGCCACTTGGTGCTTGTACACAGGCATAAGCTAAAACAACAGTGCAGAAATTTTCACTACAGGATTTTCAGAAACCTGAAACTGCTTTTGTCTTAAGTTACAGTATGTGAGATCTGTGAAATAGATGGCATACATGCAGACTTCAAGTCATGTTTAAAACTAGCTTTGAATATGTTCAACCTTGCATTTCTTATATACGAGGGTAAATTATTTGGCTTTTTATTTATTGTGTGTTCATTTGGTCTTAATGATCTCCTCTGCAAGAACCAATGCGTGCATTCAGGCAGGAGATTATCAGGCAGCTAAACTGAGGTGCCTAAGATAATCAGATCAAACAAATGGACCATAAATCAAGCCAAAGTCAAAGGGAAAGGAAAAGAAGGGAGTGCATAATTTTAGACATTGGTTTTTCATGCATGTTTAGTTTTTAAACATAAATTGAACATAGCTATTTATTCAACTTCTAATATCAGGGCTATGCACTGTCTGTAGGAAGACACTGAGTCCCAGTGTGGCACTAGACATTTAAGATATCCAGAGAAAAGCAGAGAAGAATGTTAATTAGAAGAGAGGTTATTGAAATAAGATTTTCCTCTGTTTATTAACAGCCTAGAGGCTTAGGAGCAGAATATGCAGCAGACCTTTAATTAATCTGTATACTTTTAAAGGGAATTTGCTAGAATTCATCATGGTCAGGTATGTGTTACTGAGACAATAAAGTAGCAAGAGTGGAAAATGTCTGCTTTGTTGAGAGTCAGAGAAAAAAACCACATAGACCTAGTCGTAACATGATTTGGGGATTTGCATTTGATAGAACAATATCTGGGAAATTACTTCAGGGTCATTAAAGAGCAACAAGAGGCATTCTTGTAGAGATAAAAGAATCTAAGCAAGTGAATGTTTAACAAGAAAACACGAGCTGGCACTTGAGTAGCTCATGTGGGCACATGGGTTGACAGCAAAGTCAGCTGGAGTCATCCACAGAAGAGATATTTGGCAAGCAACAGCAATGCTAACGAAAGCAGCAGCCTTCTCCCTTTTATTGCTCAGCTAATTGACCTCATCCTTTTTGTAAGGGTGGGGATGGGGGTTCATCTCATGTATATTCGGCAACAATTTTAGGATCACACTCTGAATACGACCATCTCTCCTCACTGACTTCAGAAGGAGCCTGAAATAATGCAGGTCTGAATGGATGTCTGTGTTAGAGTTTCAGTAGTGGAGTAGACAAATCCCACCTTGAGGGACTGAGTTTATTGTAGTTCGGATTAATGTGGTGTGATTTTGAATGGAGTGGAATTATCTTTATGTAACTTAGATGTGTAGCAGTGTAAACAGCCGCACCAATGCAAGACAGCTTGCTTTATCAACAAAAGAAAAAAACCAGTAATTTTGAAGTCATTACCTGTCTGACCTATTCAGACATCTTGTTTAGCACCGAATTAATTCTGTTCTGGACTCTACTGACTGCGATCTGCTTGGCTGTAAAGCCATCGCTCCAGACATCCAGGTGCCATCAGAAAGAATCCTCCCTGGGGCGATTACACTGACCCTCACGCTTAGCAGCCACAGAAGGCAGCCGTGACGTTGAGGTGTAGAAGCCCTTTAGAGATTGCCAAAGAAAAGGCGATTAATAATCACTGATGTTGTCAGTGATGTTACCCCAAACCCGCAGAAAGCTGCCGAGACCCTCCCCGTGGGCAGGCGGGCAGGGGAGCCGGGGGCGCCGGGCGGCTCCGCGGGCAGCACCAGCACCACGGACAGCGGCCGCGCTCCCGCCCCGCCCGCCTGCCGACCCGGGGGGTCCTTTGCGTTAATCCCACCTTTCCCAATTGGAAAATCCGAACTGCAATTAGAAATATTGGTTTTAACGTAGGTATTTTCTTACCAGGAAAGACAATATAATCCCCGGGTTGCCCCAAAAAAGGCCTACAAACCCTGCCTTTTTCAAAGAGCAAATTATAATAGGGCACAATTAATCATCATCACACAGAAAAATTAGGAAAGTGTTTCTTCATCTATTTTGTCATCTAAGTCATACCGGTTTTGCCTTACCTTGTTGCTCGTGTGATATCAGCAATGTCAGGAAACAGAATTTTGGGGCAATTCTTTGGCTTCTGTTCACATCATGACTCCGTTAAGTTATGAGGTCATAGCAGGAGACCAAAGCTTATCAGGTGAGCAAACTTAGGTGACTTGACAACTGCCAACTGAATTGTTTCATGATTCTGATTAATGAATGCCTCAGGAGTCATGTAGTATTTGCAGAGAAAATGAGAAAATGCCATTGTCACCTGCTTATTTTCAGAACCGCCTGTCCTCATCTTGACTGCTACATTATTATGAGGTTTTTTTTCCTCCTCAAGCTGTTAATCATCAATTTACTCAACTTTAATTTCTGCATAAGAGCAACCACATTTTACTAAGAAACAATGACAAGCAAATGGAGATGTCTGCCCACTTGTGCTTTGTGAATAGAGGAAATAATTTCTGTACCTCTGAGCAGTACCAGGACAATGAATACCTTATCTCCAGTCCCATGGTTTTTGATTTTGGTGTTTCACTCTTTTTAATCTCTCATAGTGCATCCAAATTCTTTACAATGATCTGCATGCACATATTCACTTCTCTCAATCCTAATGACATTCGTTATGTGGTGACTAGTCTAAATAACTTTAGGCTATTTAAGATAACGTAGGTTTCATTGGCGTGCTAGATGATAAAGTTTCCTTATTATGCAAAGTTTATTGCCTTTGCATTTTCTCCTGACATTTTTAGAGAAAAGGGGTGAATTTTAGAGGTTAGAGAGATTTCACAGGTAATTACATTTCCAGGACTTTATGAGTCACCATAGATTGTCTTTTAGCCTATAGCAAATGCAAAGTATTGGGCCTGTAAATCCCCACAAACTTGGCAAGGCTAGAAGGGAGCCATTTCCCTGGAGTAACAGAGTAATCAGTGCTGCTTTTGTGGAGTACTGGGTCTAACATACCTGACAGAAGGGTAGCTGGTGAAAACAGAGATGCCTACTTGCCTGGCAGGGACACGTGCTCCATAGATATGCCAGTGCCTCAGCTTCCACTGCACCTTTTCACCATCCTCAGGCTGTGGATGCAGTGCATCTATTTAGGGGGTGGGGGCCAAAGAGGATAAATGTTCAGGTTCTTCTCTTGCTTTCTGAATCCTGAGATTATGGGTGTACTTCTAGCAGAAATACCTGTGACATAAGCACAACCACTTAAACAAATGTTGGTTTATTAAACCAAAGGCCTGGCAGCTCTTTTCATAGCGAATTCTTGAATTGTGTGGCTCCCCAGGCCAGGGTCAGCACATGGGGCATTACTGTAGCTTAATTACTATCACCTTGCCAAGGAAGTGCAGGACCATCAGGACCCACCTGCCTCACAAAAGAAACCTTGCAACACATCATCAGTCTCCCATCCGGCAGGTCTCCAAGAGACCCCAGTAGACAGCAGACATGGTGGCAGGACAGCTGTTCCACAGCCTAGTGACCAACAGGTCTTGTGGTGGGACACCAAGTGAAATACAGAGAGGGAGACAACAGGCCACAGCTGGAGAGAGCAGGCAACTTGAAGTATGAGGCCACCCAGCAGAGGAGGGGAACAATGATGCTCAGAGGGCTGGAGCCCCTCTGCTGTGCAGACAGGCTGAGGGAGCTAGGGCTGTTCAGCCTGGAGAAGAGAAGGCTCTGGGAGACTTCATTCCAGCCTTCCACTATCTAAAGGGGCTGACAGGAAAGCTGGAGAGCAGCTTTTTACAAGGGTATGCAGCAATAGGACAAGAGGGAATGGCATTAAACTGAAAAAGGGGAGATTTAGATCAGATATTAGGAAGAAATTCTTTCCTGTGAGGGCAGTGAGACACCCAGAGCAGCTGTGGGTGCCCCAGTCCTGACAGTGTCCAAGGCTAGGCTGGATGGGGCTTGGAGCAACCTGGTGTAGCAGAAAGTGTCCCTACCTGTTGCAATTTGAGTCCAAATCAGTTTGCCTCACACAAAGCACCAATTGCTGCAGCACAAACAAGCTAGCAAGCAGCAAAAAAAAAAAAAAAACAAACAAAAACCCCAAAAAAAACCACAAACAAAAAAACCCCACCAAACACAACTTTACCATGGGTGTTTCTCCAGCCTCCAGAAGCCCTTGTCTCTACTTCACCCAGGTATCCTTCTTCTCCAGACTCCTCCCTCATCTAGGACTCCTCTCCCTCCTACTCCTCAGAGCTATTTAACCACTTTGCAGGGATGAGTTATAGCTGCACATCATCAAAGCAAGCTCACAGCTGCATATTATCAATGCAAATCAACCCACTGTCTTCATCCCCCTACACCTGCCCATAGCAGGGGGGTTGCAACTAGATGGTCCCTTCCAACCATGCTATGATTCTACGACTCTTGGAGAGCTAGCAGTGAATCAGTTCATTGCTGTACTGGCAGAGCCAATGCAACTGTACATGTTTTGCACTGAGAAAATAAAAGATGTGTCTAATACAGACATACAGGGTTCTGCAGATAAGTGCCTTTATATTATAGATCCTGGTGTTTTGTGATGCAGGTTCATGAACTGCTGGAGTGTTATTAACCTGTTGATGTCTGGACTCCTCTCCTCTAGCCCCATGAATGTGGCATCACTATTGTGGAAAGACAGTATCTTCAGCCACTTATTTTCTGCCTCTTTTTCCTCAATCTGTGCTTTGATTGTTACAGCATTCTCTTGTCAGGTGGGTGTTACAGGCTTGAGATGTCTTAGACTGTGTTCTAAACAGTAGGGTATTACATAAATACAGGTCTCACTCTCCCACTCAAAGGTCAAAAGGAAAGTACCTCTGCTTGGCACAAGGTACCAGCTAGGGGTCTACAGAGGGTAGTTTGGCTCTGAAGTAACATAGGAGATTGGGCTTAACCTGCTGCTCCAGCTAGTGCTAGAGCTCCAGTGGCATATAAGAGTGTGTGTCTCTGAATTAATCAAACTGGTCCAGTTGAAGGCACGAGAGGCACTGCAGGTGTCTAGAAAGTGTTCAGGGGAAAAGGGATGGTGCTGTAGGAGTTTGTCTCTGGGTTTAGATGACTCCTGAGATACTTATGTTGGATGTCGGTATTGGCTTCTGTTTGGATTCCCATTTTAAGTGCAATTTGGATTATGTGGGAGGGCTTAGTATCTCTTTATGCCAATAGCAGTTATGAAAGAAAGGCCATGAGGGAAGCATTTGGTACCATTTTACTTCTTTTACCTGTTTTGTTGGAGTTTTTTATAGAACAGTGAGCAGCTTGTTATTGCATTGCCTATTAGCTTCCTTCCAAAATGCAGAGACTTTACTTCATATTTTGCATGGGATGTTGAGGTATAGATTTAAATATTTTTGTCATGTTTCTGAATTCCTTAAGAGTCTTCACAATGTTCTGACTCTACACAATGGCATATATATAAAATTTCCAGCTGCTAACAAAAAGCATTTAAATGTCCCTTCAGCTACATGTGAACCTTTAGAGCTCAGGTCAGCCATGATATTAATTGCTAATAACAGCACATTTGTCTCCTTGCATAGTGAAACTGTGACATTAATTACCAGTGAGGTCACAGGTCAGGCTCAGAACCAAGCTGAAAACCTAAACTAACTGACCTCCTTTTTTGATAAAGCTCAAAGTCTTCTCATTGACTCAGTTAACATTAAACTCAACTGTTCACATTTTTAGATGGACTGCTTTTTCCTCTGCATAATGAAGGGCAACAAAATATAGCCCAGCATTCTAGGAACAGAGCAAGACATACTTTGAATTAGAGTCTGCAGGTGGGAAGAATAAATAAGCAGAAGGATTAAAAAATAAAATCAAGAAAAACTACCAAGCCCAAAGTCCTGCAACTAAAAATCTCCCAGCTACAGGCAAAAAGCCCCAGCCATTTATCCAAGAGCCAGGAACTCCAAGGTCCTTGCACAGCCAGTCGTTTTTCACTGTGGATGTGCTCAAAATGGGCTACTGCAGCTTGGAGAGCAGCTGGGCACACACCACTGTTGGGTAGGGACCTCTGTAAAAAGTGAGTGTGTGAGAATGGGAGCTTTTTTGCTGGAATATATTTCCCCAAGTCACCACAGTTTCAAAAATCTCTCACTAAAGTGGCCTTTCACCTTTCCAGATGCAGACATGGAGAACTGCCTGTGCTCCTACTTCGTTGTTTATCCCATTTTTTCCTAACATCATGGGACTATCTGGGAGGAGGTGGGAAAGGAAGAGAGAATTTACAGATGCAGTACTTTGCCACACTACCTTTGGAGTACATGCATGAGTGTATAAATATAACTATATACGTAAATACATGCATATATTTATGTATATGCATTATATGTAAATGCTTTGTGTCTGTAAAAAGGCCTTTGGCTCTGCAAAGATACTGCCTGACTCACTCAGATCACCGCCTCTAAAAGCCAACCCCAAACCCAGTGCCGAAGAGTATCACTGGTCCACCCTGGTCCACTTTCTTCTGAGGAGGATGGGAGGAATGTAATGGGCTTCAACTTGAACCTCCGATGGCCTAAGTTTATTATTTGTGCTACATGTTTGGCTACAACATGACTTCTTGTGTGTGCCAGCACAATTGTTACAGTTACAAGGCCATATTTTTTTTCCCCCCATTTTTTACAGGATTTATGCAAACAAGTTGATGTAGCAACCACTCTAACAGCAGCATTAATAAAGACCCACTGAAGTTAAAGACTTACTGTCTCAATACCAACTCCCTAAGCTGCTGGAAGACTGATTATATATTGCTGGAATGAGTTTTCATTTCCTAATGGTGTAATTTTCTGCTATATAGCCTGCAGTATGTATTAGAGTGTCTAGTTTAAACAGGACCATTTCACCTCTGCTGTAGGTTCCATTCAGCATTTTGGTTTTTCTTCTCTTTGTTTCACAAATATGCCTGCAGAAGGCTCAGACACTCAGCTGGGTTATTGCTAAGAGGAGTGCCTTTACTGCTATTTTATAGGTAGCTACATGAAGGCTGTTGAAGGGGAAACAGTTTCTTTGGCGTCACACAGTGCGTCATGGTTTTCTGAAAAACGTTCTTGCTTTCTAACTGTAATGCTTCTAAATTGCATCAATGCAGTGTTTCACAAACAGCTGAAACCAACATGAGTCAGGAAGCTCTGAACACCGCAGCCTTTACAGAGATGAGAAACCCTTCTCTCCACTTTACATCTGCTTTTACTACCAGGTGCAGACAGAAACTGTGGTAATGGGGTTGGAGGAGCTTTTGGATCTGGAATGCAGACAATACTCAGAAGGAAGAATACAAAGATATGTTTGAAATACTTCATACCTGCTGTTATATAGATACTCATACAGGCTTTTTCCACAGCGTGAATCAAACAATCATTCTGAGATCAATCCCTGATCTTAATACATAATCCCCAAACATTTCGAGTGTCATTAAGAGCTGCAATAAAATGATGCTCTTTCTTAATAGCCAGACATGGAAATTCAGTTAGAGAAAAAAAACCAACCCTCCCCCCCAAAAAAAAAACCCAACAACAAAACCAAACCAACAACAACACCACCAACAAAAAACAAACCAAAAAAACCCAACAAGAAATCAAGTAAAAAAATATCTAAGACAATAGACAGTTATACTTAAGTGACTGAACTCCCAAACATGGAAGGAGCTATAGGCATCAGGTGATTCACTGTTGGGTGGTAGAGAGATGTATATATTTATGATCAAGAAATTTTTTTGCAGAATTCTGTATAATAAAGTCCAGGCAATTGTCCTAGCTGATTCTAAAAGAAATACCAAATCCACATGTTCACCAAACTGTTCAGCCATGCTGACTGCCTTGTCTCCCTTACTTTTTTTTCCTCTATTTCAAAAACACTCAACTTGAAATGGAGGGAAAAAAAGGTAGGAAGTAAGTACAGTCTTGTTTATTCTTACTGCAGGGTACATTTCATGTCAAATCCCATTATCCTCATCCTGTCACACAAGGCGCTCTCTGCTTTTATTTCATAGTTCTGTTACTGGCCAGCTGTTACATACCTTGTTTTTCCATATAAAGACTGTCAGCAGGTCTGATACAACTACAAAGACGGTCTAAACTCCATTTTAAAATCACAATTGCAAACGGCTAGGGTAGGATCTGGTTGCCTAAACAGCCATCTAGAGCTGTGTGAGATGCTGCTGGATAAACCCCCAGCCACCAGCTGCCCAACCAGACGGGCACTGGTGTTCTGTGGGTTCCACATCGCATCTGTGAGCCTGGTTCAGGAATCACAGAAGTGCTGTGACCGCAGAAGGAACCAGACAGCTCTGTTTAGGCAAGTGGATCCTGTCCTTTTGTGGGATGGATTTGAACTTGTCAGTTAAGACATGTAAATTTAGGTGGCTATGTGGAACTCCTGCAGGATGGGAAATAAAATGGAAGGAAGATGAGAAAACTCATGGATCAAGATAATGATAATTTTAATAGGGAAAACAAAAGTGGCACACACAAGCAGAGACAAAAGAGGAAATTTTTCACTGCTTCCCATCGGCAGGCAGATTCCAGCCTCTTCCTGGAGAGCAGGGCCTCTGCACCTGCAACAGTTATTTGAGAAGACAAGTGCCATAACACCAATGCCCTCTTCCTTCTCCTTTCACCAAGCTTTTATTGCTGAGCAGTGTCATACGATGTGTGAATGACAGAAAAGAGCAGTGAAAATGTAGAAATTAGAAAAAAGGGAATGCCCAGACACAATATACAGTGGAGACAGGCCTCTGTCTTCAGAGGCATTAACCGAAATTTCTTATAATCATACTGACAACTTCTGATTTAACTTGAGTGAGAGTAATCACACTATAAACCCAGCGCATGCTCAGAGGACCAGGAGGTCAGAGCTGCTACTCCACCCCCTTCACAAAGCGCTTTACACATTACTCAAGGGAGTTGCACCAAGTTACATCCAGAGTTCCCTTCCAGCCCAAAGTATTCCATCCTCCAATTTACCCTCCAAGGTAAGCCAGTCTGCATTTAAAACAGAGACTCATGCCTTGACAAGAGATGGCTTCCAAGCAGGATTAATCTCCAGCTAACAATGGTGAAGATGATTCCTTGACACCAGGCAATGTAGCTGGATTTTCCACCCGAGATTCCCATTCTGTTGACTTCCATTAAGCTTCATCTGGATAATTGAAGTCTGAAGTCATCTGACAGCAGTTGTTCTGTGGCAGGCCATTGAGCCTGAAGCCTGATGAGCTGAGGAAGGAGCAGCCAGTGAACCTGGCTGGGGTACCACGTGTCAGGAACTGGACAGTGTTTGAACATTTATCAGTTGGCAACAGCACAGTGTGTCTCTCTCCTAATTTCTTCCTGTTGAGTTGTAGCTCTTGGCTCCTAATAACCATTATTCCACATGTCCCATCCTAAACTCGTCCATATGCTGACTCCTGAATTTCAGCTTGGCCTCTTCTCAGTGTTTCATTTTACCTTGATCAAGGTCTAGCTCCTCACCTTTACATGCCTTGCCCCTTGCTCATGAGTCCATTCTGCTGGTAACCATTGCACATGGCTGCTCACAAGCTCCCAACATCCCTGTCTCTCTGACAGACTAGCTGCGTTAAAATACACCAGCAATTTTGTTCCTTTGTCTTATCATTTATTAGCAATTCTTTTCCACTCCTTTATTTTTTCTTTCTTTTTTCCCGCTGAAGTTTTACTGAATATATGTGACTGGCTAAATCAATGAAAACAATTTAACTAGGGTGTAAGGAGAAGCTCATTAATTTCTTTTGGAAATGTATTCTTTTCACCATTAGCTTTGCTAAATGCTTTAGAAAATATTATCTGCAAGGTCTTTTCAATATATGGTTGTGATTTAATGAATTACAATAACTTATCTTCAAATAAAAACCTTGCAAACATAACATCCAGCTTGCTAACTTTCAACATAATGCCCTTATTCCAGTGGAAAGCTGGCTTCCCAGCTAGTTAAAATTCTGTTTCTGCATTTGATGTGTTGAAGGATAATTAGTATGGGGTTGGAGAAGCTGTATCCAAGCATAGTACGCATTCTGAAACCATCTCCAAGTACCATGTAGATGCCTGTTTCTGTTAATTTCATTACTTATTGAAAGCCTTGCAAAATTGTCTTTTGAAGCAACATGGAGAAGCAGCAGCCTGCAGTCTCTGTTGTGATTAACTTGGGATATTCCTACCATTTCAACTCATCCATCCCCAAACTCAGCCTTGGGTCAGATTCAGAAAGATTTTTCTGTTTAATTTCATCAGGGCAGAGATCCTAAATGTAAAACAAATTAAAACCTCATACAAGCAAAAACCAAAGAAAAAAAAAAGATTGTTTTATTTTCATCTTTCAATTAACAGTAAGTTAAGTGTTTAAGAGGTATTTGGACAATGCTTTACCTTTTGCTGAGCCCTGAATTGGTCAGGCAATTGGAATGAGTGATTGTTGCAGGTCCCTTCCAACAGAAATAGTCTAACCTATTCCATTCTTTACATCTTATTCCTGCTTGGTTAGCTTGACCGCTTGCAATGTAACCTGTAAAATAAAAGCAGGTGTTTGCTGACCTAATATATGTGTGTGTGCAGTGTGTAGTATGAGACATGGAATATGGGGTAAAAATTCAAGTCCATAGGAAGTCCTGGCATGAAGTCAAGTCTTGGTCACTAATATGATGCCATGCAATCTTTGCTCTATCCTAAAAGCAGGCAGCAAGTGGCAGTCATCTGGTTATCATTTCAGTCAGTCCCCTGCTTTCCAGAAAGTGCTACTCTAGCCTAGTATCAATCATTTTCTGAAAAAGCAGAGCCAAGTTTACACCAGGGCATGCAAAAGTCCCCTTGTGATGTCTGCACTGATGGTTAAAGGAAGAATAGCCAATAAAACATTTTTACCTAGTTGAGTAAATTATTCAGAAGTCTGGCTGGATGAAGCAGTGAATATACGAGACACAACTTCAATGCAGTTACGCCATCCACAGCACTTTACACCCCACCCCCCCTTTGCATTCTGTTCTGAACAATTAGATGAAAGATGTGCTCAATATAGATAATTTTTTGTGCTTTTTTTTTTTTGCTCACATCTCAATGGAAGTAGTGGAGTCACTGTAATGGGCCAAAACTCTCACTGGAGTTTCACAGAGTGGAGAAGAGAAACATGAGAGCTGTGTACACAAGGGTAATTCCAAAGAGGACAAAACGACCCCTTCTACGTATGAGTAGTGGGCTCAGACTTCTCTATACACTGAAATACCGGGATATTCAGCCTTTCAGAGGATGAAATAGTCCAGCAAATGTGCAATGTCCCCAGGTGTGTTGCAGAGAAGTGGAAATGTAAAACAAATGGATCAAGCTGACAGGAGCAAGGCTAGTGGTGGTCTAGCCTTGGCTGAGTGCCGCTGGGCTCCATCCAGCCACCTGTACTCCCGCTCATCATTCTGCAGGAAGAATGAGCATGTTTCTGTGCAGATGAGATTAAAGATTAGGAAATGGGGGAGACCTGTTCAGATAATGATTCTAGTCTTCTGTTATCACAGACAGCCACAGCTCTTTCACAAGCTGATCAAGCTCCATCCTGAAAGTAGTTACACTTTCCCCTGAAACTTTACTACTTTTATCAGTGTGCTGTGCCTGAACTTCATCACTTCCAGATGCTTAAGATCCATTTGACATTGACTGAATAACAGAAAAAGTTGAAAAAACAGTAAAGTTCTTGTTGGAAGAACAGAGGATCTGAAGCAGCAACCTAAATGCATATTGTAGTGGTTACACACAGTTTGGAGTAGTGGTGGTCCTTCACTTCAAGCGATTGAGAGGGGTGCATTGAAATCCATCTTATATCCTAAGGATTTAAATGTGTGGGAGTTGTTTCTCTCCTTTTGTATAAAAGCACTGCTTGTATGTCACAGCTTTCTCTTTCTGTTGTGCTCATTTTTCTAATGAAGAGGGAAACGATGAACAGACTGCATATTTTAACTTAGATTTCTCCATGCAGAGTATGTCAACTCAAGTGTGCTGCAGTGCAAAACCCCATTCAAACCACAGCACTTCCTTATTTTCACTTGCTGACATATCCTATAGGTCATTGTGCTCAATTTTGTTTCTTAGAACTGTGTTTCTTAGGAATGTTTCACAACAGCACCTCAGCATTAGCATTGTAATATGAACGTGGTGTGTACATCATAAATCATGTTCATGCCTTTCACACTGTAGCGCACATGGCATATTAAAACCAAATGCTAAAGTTACCTTTGTCGAGCACTAAGCATGCAAGTCAGACAATGAATAGGAAAAGGAATGTAACAACCTTCACCTACTTTCAGTATAAAACCATCCAGCTAAAACTCCAGGGTATGCAAAGGAACTACGTTTGATGGCTTATAATTCAGTCTTCAAGAAAGTATTATTTGTAAAGCAAAGGCAAGGAGGCTTTCAGACTTCTCTGCCTAATCTGTGGAAGGCATCCTGGCATCAGAAGGCACATAGCCTGCGAAGAGGAGATGCAGGAGCAGGTCAAGCAGCAATACTGGAACCAGTCCCGCTGACCCAAAGGCAGCACTAAGTATCCTGGCATCCTTTTAGCCAGTAATCAATGCCCTGCAGAATGTGCCCCTTAAGCCTTAGCTTTCTGTGTGATACAAAAATCTCAAGTTTCCCCCTTGGAACTTTGAAGAACGCAATGCTCACAGTGCTCTGCCAGTTTGCATGTAGCCTGCTTTTATCATTGAATATATGTGGATATACAAAAAACATTTCCAGTTTCCCTCAGTATATCATTTTCATCTTCTTTTCCACTTTCTAAGTGCTCTGGACTGTACTGTCTCTTCAGAATTTCCTTTTTCCTTTCTCTGAATAACTTTAATTTTTTTCTTTTATTTTTAATTTTTGTTCACTGGCTGGTTAGAGTCTTCCCTAAGCGTTTGTGAAGAGTTTGCTTCCCGTTGGATCTCATTTATGGTTGAGGCTTCAGCTGAAGATATTTAACATAACTGAGTTTTGCCATTGACTTTTGCTTCTCTGGTGCTTTTGATCAGGACGACAGGAGAAAAATAAAAGAAAAAAAGTGATCTTGGAGTTACAGCAATCAAATCTGAGGTCACATTTGCACCTATATGAATAGTACCCCTTCAGCTGAAATCAAGGATGTGATATTTAACTCCAGTTTGCAGAAATACAGCAAAGGGATAACAGTTTTGGAGCTGATTGATTTGAATGCTTGTTCCCACCTCTGCAACTTTCTCCCCAGCTGGTAGCTGGAACACCACAATGCCACAATGCTTAGAGCTGTCATTGAGCATCTAGATCCGCACATGGGCACCTAGACCACAAATGCCTGGGAGCGTCAAGTTGCCAGCAGGTCTTGAACTCAGCATGCTGTGATTCAGTTAGCTAAGAACTGGAACTGGGCGTCCCATCTGATGTACCCAAGGATGTGGTGAAAGCAATTCACAGATTGCTGTCACGGACTATGAATTGCAAAGAAAGAGGAAAGAAAAATAAAGTGTTTCCCGACAGTCAGTTTCAGGAAACTGGGCACCCTGAAATGAGCCTGGCTCTGTCGTCTTTACATCCTCCCTTCAGGTATTTATGCATATTGATAAGATCCTCCCTGAACCTTCCTTCTCCAGGGATTCCCAGCTACCTCAGCCTTTCCTCACAGGAGAGATGCTCCAGTCCTTTAATCACCTTTGTGGCTCTTTGTTGGACTCCTTCCAATATGTCCATGTTGCTCTTGTACTGAGCAGCCCAGAACCAGACCCATTGCTCCAGATGTGGCCTCAGCAGGGCTGAATAAAAAGGAGGGATCACCTCCCTCGACCTGCTGGCAATCATTTGCCTAATGCAGCCGAGGA
Source organism: Falco biarmicus (assembly GCF_023638135.1). Taxonomy (NCBI): domain Eukaryota; kingdom Metazoa; phylum Chordata; class Aves; order Falconiformes; family Falconidae; genus Falco; species Falco biarmicus. Next base: position 58,684,477 of record NC_079291.1, on the reverse strand, counting down.
CACTATTCACCTTCTCTGCGGCAAGGGCACATTGCTGGCTTATGTTCAACCTGGCATCCACCAGGACCTCCAAGTCCTTTTTCTGTGGAGTTGCTTTCCAGTTGGGTGGCCTCATTTCATAACCTATTTTTTGGGTTTTGTTTTGTTTTGTTTTTCTTTTCTTCTTGTTACTTCCTTCCTATATTCTTGCTTTGCTTAGCTGAAGCCCAGTCATCAACCCTCACTATGGAAAAGGACATTTTAAATCCAGGGATGTCGGCAGGTATCAGGAATTGGACTAGTCGACCTTTAAAGGTCCCTTCCAACTCGAGCTGTTCTATGATTCTATGATATCCACAAGGTAACATTTTTCACAAGAAGTCTGTCTGACCATAAATGTTACCCTGAATGTTAGGATAATAATCAGCTAAAACTGCGTTTCTGTCAAGCTTCATTTCTCTGTATTGCCTCTGATTATTTAGACCTAGCTAAGGTCGGTAAATATTAGGATGTGGGCAAACACAACCAAGGGAGACACGTCTTGCTCTATTGCCTTTCCTGCTCCTCTGTGGCATTTGGAGTAATACTGAACACATCCCAGGAAGAAAGTGCTTTTCAGGATCAGCAGCAATGTTATCTGTATAACTCATATGTGATCCCTTGAATAATAACTGAACCAGCTCAGAAATTTGAATATGGGAAGCCTGAGCAACCTGTGGCCATGCTTCCACACCAGATCCCTGCGCTGAGGACAACAGATCACTTGCTCTACATGCACTAATGGCCTCTTCCTGCATGACCACACCAGGCACCTCCAACCAGAAGAGGATTTCTGTCCACTGGAGCTACACAAACCTCCTGATAGAGTACCCTGAAGAAGGGATGGAGAACAACTGAGTTCAAAGAAACCAAGCCTGTAAAGCAAGGGTAATCTTCTTCCATCATACAGTTGGTCTCCTGTGTTACTATGCCCGTCTCCTCTCTGTTCACCTCTGCTTCATGAGCAACTGTGACTTTATTTTTTCCTCAGTGTTGCAGTCAAATCTGTCCAGAAGGAACTACAGGTTGGTGCCTTCTGGATGCACTTGACAGCACTGATTACTCTGTCCTGAAAAAGATTTGAGTAATGTAAATGAATTGGAGAAGGATACAAGTAACGCTCAAAATATTGGTCGGAGGGAGAGTGGCAGAATGTAACCAAAATAGCAAAATTCTGGGAAAAGACTGGTGGCTTCACAAAGAGAAACAGAATAATGATTAAGCAATAAAAACAAAGGATAAACAATGCAACTAATACTGTTTTCTTTCTCATAAAGCCAGGTATGGAAGAGAATGGAACAAAATTAACAAAAGGGCATTATTTTTCTCACTCAACAGATTATTACACTATTCATCTTGCTAGCTATGATCATACTAGTGCCTTAAAACCTTTGAGCAGTGACACTGGAATCGTTTTCTGTACTGTTAAATTTTGGTCCAGCGAGCCCTCTCTAGCACCACTGAGGACCAAGTACAGGCCAGGGACTATTTCAATAGGCATTTCATAGGTGGTCACGTTATTTTGATGGCTGAGAGAGTTCATTATTACCCCATGGGTGATTCTGCAGTGGCTGGACTCAGATTGGAAGGTTCTTGAGCATATTTGCCATCCTCATACAGACATAGTTATGGCAGCAGTGAGTTTTCAAGGATAAGTACTAATAAGTTTCCTGAAAGTCTGGAACAATTATATGGTGTCAAGAATGAGAGGAAAATTACATTAATGACAGAAGTGTCCTGCTTTAAAGTTTACAACTGTTTGCAATGATCAGACATGAGAAGGAAATTTCATGTTGGAATAAATTGCAGCCGCAGAGTGACATTTCTTAACATCTCTGCTTAGCATCTGGCTAAGGTCGATTTCCCAGTGAAGCAGATATTTGATACAGTCTGGTAAGTGGTATGACCTTGTACTCCTCCATGAAGAACTTAAATGCTGAGATGAGAAAGAAAAATATGGTTAAGAATGGATAAAAGAGAAGATAAACCCAGCCAAACACTTTTAGCACAACTGATTTTGTTTTCCTTTACATAGACATAGGATTTCCTTGAAGAAGGAGGAGATGGGAGAAGTGATACATCTCCCTGAAAGAGCTGTCCATTATGCTTTGAATGCCAATCGCCTTAATGCTAACAAGATTTGAGGCCTTTATTTATTCCAGCCACACAGATGTGTAGATAAGGCTTGAAGGCCTGTGATGGTTTCATTTGTAGATGATTTTGCCTAATGCTGGTTATCTTTGACAGCATTTGCTCTGATTGAGTTTATTCCCCTTGATGTGATTACACATATGATGTGTGCATCAGGCAAAAGGACACCGCTAATGCCATTGCTGTTAAATCTTGTTGCCCTTGCGTCAAGCAAAATTCCTGTTCCAGCTCTGAGCCATATAAATCTATTGGGTTTAATCAGTCAGGAACATACTTAATGCAGTCACTAAGCAGTCACATTGATGGCTTCACTGTTGCAGTCAATGAAAAATAATGTAAACGGACTGCCACCAAGCACATCCTAGGCAGCCCTGCAGCTCAAAGTCTGCGATGAGCTTCTGGGCAACATTCTTCTCCTCTATTGAGCTCTATTGAGCTCTGTCCATTCACTTCAGATTAGCACCTGTGCAGTGGAGACCTTGGATCCATGTGAGGACTTTGCTCCACTTGAGGCAGCAGATTAGAAAGAACTTTTTGCTTTTCTATTCCATGTTTCATGCATAAAAGTCTTCCTAAAGAAAATCATCACCAAATTAGTTTCTTTAACGCAGTACTACAGACTTGCACGGTTCAGCTCCTGATTTCCAAGGGGTGTAGCCATCTGTGAATGAGGGTCCACGCAGATGCCTGGAGGCAGTGACCACTTTGCTACACTCTCCCACTCTGCAGTGACTCAACCTTGAGAACAGAGTTTAGCTCCAGGTCTCTAAGCTGAGCCTGCTGAACTGGTCTCTAAGACACTTATTGCTGCCTAACTACAAGGAATCATATTAGCAGGAAAACTCAGAATTCAAGTCATACACAGGGGCTTGGAGCTCATATGTGTGTGAGGTGTTTTGCTCAGCAAGATAAACATACTTTCTTCACCTGCAAATTCTTAGGTCCAGATCGACCAAGGTATTTAATTTAATTCTCACTTGGAGGAAGTTTTGATCAGTTTGGTTATGCAGTGTGTAATTTATTTCTTCTCAAAGCGAAGCAAGTTGCCTTGCACTCTCTTTTACTGTGACCTAGATTTATGCTTGCAGGGACTGCTTCAAAATAACCAGTGTGCATTAGTTTTCAGCTTTCTTGACCACACACCAAAACCTTAATAGAAAAAGGTGTTAGAATCTTAACAGTGTTTTCTAAGGTTCCAAGCTCACTCCTTTTCAGGAATTATTGACATTCCTGAGATTTCTGTTGAGCTGCCGGCTAACACTGTAAGTGCCTACCGATCCCAATGGTAAACATCCTTAAGAACTTCTGCTGGTGCCTGTTGCAGGCATTTGGCCTTTTAAGGCTCAGACTGAAATGTGGTACCACTGGAGCATCCTGAATCAGACAATTTTGTTTATTATCAGGGCAATCGCTAAATGAAAGGCACAAATGAAAGATATGCTGGTCTTCCTGCCTTTTTTGCTCCCTGACCTGTTCCCTTGCACAGCCATTGGCTTACCTGTTATGTTAAAGACTAATAATTATAAGGTTCTATGTGGTTTACATATGAAAGATGAAAAAAAGAGACCATTTATGAATGCAAACACTAAAGCTCCATTTCTTCCCATCTCCTACAAGCTTGGCTTCCCTGTCCAAGGAGCACAGAGAAGCAAAGGCAGCAGTTGTTTGTGGTGGAAGAGTCTTGAGTCTCTCTTCCTACAGAGGTACCTCCAAGCACATCCTTTAGCTCCAGAACAACTGACTAACCTGAACCATGTCCTAATGGTTCATTTGGTGTTATTGGATCCATGCTACAACTGCATGAAATGGATCAGGTCTTGTTTGATCTGCTCCACACATGTCCCTCCCTTCTCTATCACCTCAAGGTTACAAGAAGCTCCTGACACCGCTGCAGCCCTAAGCCCTCTAATGAAAGACCAGCAGTAGTGAGCAACAGAAAGAGAGCAGAAGAGATCCAACCGTTACAAGGCTCTGCTCTACCAATGAATTTATTTGAGATGAATGGTTAAATAGATTTATTTAATCTTTTGAAATGCCCTTGCAAGAATATAATTCAGACTAGACCTTGTGTAGGAAAACCTGGGCTCAGGCTGATCATGGTGGTGAACACCCAGCACAATGTTTGCATGACCAGACTGTGTGATGACTAAGTATTTCTTATGAAACACCTCTTCATAGGTACTATCTAAGCAATCTGTACAGCTCTGGGCTGTTTTTCTTAACACTACTTTTATTTCTGCTTTTCTGTTGTTTGGATTGTTCATTGTTTATAAAACCTTATTGACTGTATTGTGTTATTGCATAGCCCACGACCGTGCACGCACACCGAACAGTATATTACAACACCCCTTACGGCTTGCAGGAAAAAATGGCGAGGTATGGCAAGAGTTTCTGAAGCACCTCTGACTGGAAGATCTGTGCCATTTGTAAACCATTGCCCACTTTCAAGATGGTGAACTGAGGCATAGAAAAGAAATTATTCCCCAAATGACCACAATCCTACGCCACTCAACCCACTGGAATTCTCCACACACTTCTGCCTGAGCTGCTGTCTGTTTTTCTCCCATATAGACTGTTCTTTTTCCGCTTCTGAATTAAAATGAGTTTCATACTAGCCAGGTTTCATTACTTTGTTTATCCTTTCAAAATACTTGTGTATCTCCAACTCACAAAACATAGCTGATTTTGTTTGCAGATGGTTTTTACCTCCCATGAAATAACTAAGAGAACATTCAGTTTGATTGCGTTCATTTATTTGCCTATTAGTCTGTTTGTAGCTATAATAAGAAAGCAAATGATTCTACTGTATATTTTATTTATGTGATTTGTCTGAATAGTAAACTGAAGAGCCTGATTCAAATGCTAAAAATTATGGAGTTGTGGCATCCAAAGTCCTAATTGGAAGCATTACACAGAGGATTTGTGAGCTGCAGAGCTTGCTTGCAGACTCAGATGCAGAATCTGTGCTTCTTTCTCCTCTTTTCACTGCATCCAAAGTTTGAGGTTGCTCAAATCCATGTAGAACACCTTCCTCCATCCTAACACCTTATTAACCACCAGAAGCCATCAGAAATCAACTATTTTTATTTTGTTTGCTAGTGTCTTTATGTCAGCGCTTTATTTTGCTGTCTCCGGTGGGGTGATGCCACCTTATAGTTCATTGGTTTGTGAACCACCCTTGTACATGATGTAAAGTGGGAGTAGTGGCAAAGCACCTCCAACTTAAACATCCTATGACTTGACAACCAGGTGCTTGCCCTCTATCGTATTACAGTCTTTAACACAGCATCACTTTCAGGAACAGCCTGTCTCTCCTTGGAGGTTTTCAGACCAGCTAGTAAAGCATAATTAAATTTCTCCATTTATTGTGATTAATGGCATGTAGCAGGTTTTGCAATTTTTTCACTTCTAGCATTTTTGAAGCGGAAAGGCCAGGTTTCCCCTCCTGTGGTACAGGCTTGTAAGACACATGTCTGTTACATTCATGGGAACACGCTATGGAGGAGGAACAGGCCACAGATGAGAAATAAATAAGCCTGGGCTGTTACTTTTGAAGCAGTGTTCTTTTTATGGATGTCCCTAAGGATGCGGGCATCAGAGCCATGTCATAATTGTTGCTGTGTCCTGCTGTGTGCAAGGCACTTTAAAAAGTACTTTGTTAGTATAAACGAGGGGAAAATCCTGGCTCATAGTTTGCTAAAACTCCTGTTTTGATGAGTCAGTGTATTTATACTTCTTTCCACCTCCAAGCAATTATTCTGATCTATGGATCAGCACTGATGAATCAGATAGCTTCTATTATATAGCCATAATTTGCAGAGTTTTAATGGAAACAAATTAATTAGATCTGATTTTCTTATTAAACAGAGGGAAAGAATTAGAAATATAGCATCATTGTTGGCTTGGAAGGTAAATCTAGACAAAGTAGATATAAAGACAGACTGCAGCCCTTATTAATGTGTGAAACAGGTTATCAAAAAGCCTGGGAAAGAGTGCATGGCATAAGTGCTCAGGTCCAAATGAGATATTTTGATTCCACTTGCCAAACCTATCCCCCTCCAGTCTCTGAAGTTAAACCAATGTTAATGCAAATGAAAATAAACCACTGACCTAGATATCTGATGCCACAGTGAGCAGAAATACATAATCTGAATATTAAGATGTTATTGATGAAATTAAACAGTCTCCTAGGAGGATTTGTCAGGATCTCAGCTTTGGATTAAAGTGTTAGAATCAGTACTATGCTTGGGAACAGATCATGCTCGTCTTAGCCACAGGTATTAATAGCTTGTATCAGAATCCTAGTGTAGACACTTTTGGGCTCGTTTATGGTATAAATTACATTTATTCCACATATTCAATTTCCAGGGCCACCCTTTTGTTGGTGCTTCTTTTGTTGGGAGACCTCTGAGATTAGAAACCTTCTGTGTAGATGTCCCTGTCTGAGCTAGAGGGTTCAAAAAATGGACTGAACAGCAAACCCCAGCCTTCCATGGCACAACTCATTCAGACTATTATAGACACTTATTTTAAGACCTGTAATGTCCTGCTCTCCTCTGAATGTCCTCATTAGACTTCCTTTACCTGAAAGGCAGCCGAGGAGACAATCCACATTTATTTTTAGGCAGATAAATCCCATGCTGTTGTTGCTTTTATTTTTTTTTCCTCTTTTATTTTTTATTAACTGTTACCTATTTCTATTTTTTATAAGTTGAGAAGTGGAAACAAAACTTTGGATTCTGGGTTGGCACAGCACTTCAGCCAAAATAATAACCACAGCAAACCTCTGAGCCTGGAGTCCATAGTTTGGAGGTGGTTCTGTCTCTTTGATTCCAGCCTGGTTAACTGAGGGTAAAGTCTCATCCTTCTTTATTTCGGTAACGCCTCAGTGAAGACTTCAACTAAAGGTCACAAAGACTCATGTGCTGAGCTCCATGTTGCTGAAGTTCTGCCATTTCTGGTATCTTCTTATGTCTGAGACTGCTGTGTAGATAAATCTTTCAACACGTGGCACTTTCTGGTGGAGAGACTGGCCTCCTGGCATTCAGGTGGTAGAGAGGAGTCTGCACCAGGCATCGCTCACCCATAACAGATTTCATCAAGCCCCTGCCTTTTGCACAGTGTAAACTCTGTTTTCACAACAAGAGCAGAATGCAAAATGAACAAAGCAAGCTGTACCTCCTCTCTTACAATTTCTTTCTTCCCCAGAATAGCCCTAAAAGCGTGTCAGAAAAGCAAATTGCTGCCTCATTTTCCAGAGATGCTAGTCTGAAAATTCTCTCTCCCAGGTGCAATGTGATAAAGCAATAAATAAAAATAGAAAAGAAAATTCCTGAAGTTCAATGTCTTTTCGGCTGTGTGTTTGCGTTTGATCCTTGTACAATGAGAAGATAATTAACCATCTTATTTGTCAGCAGGTCTGCAACTTGTCTTCTGGACGGCCCGGGGTGTCTGTCTCACAGCCCAGTGCTCCACCAGTGACATCTACTGGCTATCACCACCCTCGGCATCCCCCGCAGTGATGGGACCGGGTGGTGGGACCTCACACTGTCCAGGACCAGGGTGGCGTGGAAAGGCAGACACTAGAGCACTGTCACTGCTGAGATGAGCCATGTGAAGGGGTTGCCCAGTTATGAAGCCCTCAAAATTCTTTTGACCGGCCTCATCCCTCAGTTATGGCCAAGTTATGAGTCTTTTTGTTACCAATTAATATTCAAAAGAGCATGATGCACATTCCTGTAGGCACAACCTGTTTGATGGAATGTCCAGTATACCTGATTTACTGCTGTAATGCCTCTTCACTAAGTGGAGTTTGGGGATCAGCCCCATTTTTGGGTGGGCTGATTGTCTTGCTCTTATCTAGTCTCCGAATAAAAAATATTGTGAAAGTAGGTATTATTATGACTCTTGCAAAAGGGAAACCTTTCATTTACCAGTTTCAGCCGATGGTAACCATGTCGCCACTGAATGATAAAACATCCAGCTATTCAATCAGCTGTCACACAGATTCCAAAAAGGTTCCCATTGCCTGACCTCCAGGGAGTGAGTTTTAAGTCACAGCTATGGGATCAGTAAACACCTATACAAAACACAAAGAAATGCCTTGAAAAGGGGAATTTCTGACTGTTTGCCTATGATGATGTTTTATATTTGCTCTCTGCTATGTGCATCTGTGAGTTAAAGTTTTCATTCTTAAACTTCACTATCTCATCAATCGTCATTGGTATTTGGTTGAATCCCTCCTCCAAAACAAATACAAAATAAATGACAAACATCAAGCTGAATTCTAAAGTTCAGCCATGGTTGTGCCCTTCAGTATTCACTGTTTGCAAACATTACTCAACATCCAGTCCCTGTTAGAGATGAACCACCGGCTGTTTATTTGGACCTTTGAACCACTAAGGCAGTCAACACTTTGTAACCTAGCAGCAAGCCAAAATATAAAGCATCCTGTGTGAAACACCGACAAGCATTGGTGTTTCTACCTTTTATTTTTTAACCTCATGTTTCTCAGCCAAACAGAAGTGGTTTTGGAGCAATGGGTAGAGGACGCCTTTTTGCAAAACACCTCATTGCAAAACCATTCCACTGCTCAAGTCTTAAAGTTTGGCTTCTGTTTGTGTAAGAGAGGGGTTTCTTCCCCCCATTTGTTTTAAATAACCATTATTAGCTTTATAATGGGGTTACTGTCTTTCTACTTGCACTGAAAAGACACTTTTCTGCCTCCTTTTTGTTATGAAAGACCAAAGGAACAGACTTCAGCTGTTCCCACCATGGGAGACCTTCTTGCTATTGTCATTTCACCTTAGTGATTTCACTGACACAAAGTCACAGTGAAAAGCCAATAGATAAGATCTATTTCTGCTGAACAGCAGGCATCACTGTGGTCATTGCAATGACCACATACTCCCCGTCTTACTTCTGGACATGCAATGCATTTCATGCTATAAAAACATTTGCCTTGTGGGCTGTGATGCAACCTTCACATTATATCAGACACTTTTTGTTGGAAAACTATCCACATGCTTTTAAAAACAGTAATTATATCCTAGGGCCACAGGACCACTCTACAGAGGCAAGAGAAGACACAGATGAAATGCTGTGTCAGGTGGATACCATGCTGTGCTTTAGAGATGGCTGATTTTAAACAGGCTGGATATGAGCTATGCTTTATCATTTGGGCTGGGACCAGAGAAATTTCCAGCACTGCAGGTATGGCTCAAGGCTTTCTAGACTGTATCCTAAGGTGCTTTCAGCGAGAACTGTGGCAGTTCACCAAATGGTCATTTCTAACATTCACTTCAGAATAGTGTGACGCGCTACAGACCTGCTTCAAATCCAGGTACATTCACAGGCTAAATTCTCTTGCTACCGCTTGGCCATTTCCCAGTCAGTGGGCTTACAAGGTACTGTTACTTGTTGAGCTTCTATAATTCCATAGTTGGCAGGCACCTCACTATATTTGGGGTTAGTCTGGAGAACGAGAGGATTGCTCATTTATTTTCCCAAGCAGAGAATGGAATAGAAAAGTGAGTTCTACCAAGCGACAATAATTTCCCTGGACTTTCAGCTGAGTTAGGCACAATGCAGACCCTTGTAACAATCAGTGGAGAGAAAAAAGAGAATTTGGGCCAGGATTGACTGAGATACTCTGATGGCTACTTGAGGAGGAATTACTCGCTGAAAGGGTTATTTCTTTCCATTGACTGGAGGCTAATATTTCAGATCTGGTGTCTTTACCACAAATATCTATATTTAGTCTACCTACCACCCTTCCTCATTTCCACATTGTGAGATTCTTGGGGAACAGGTTAGTCTGCTCTCAACAACATGCACAGTAAGCTTTTCTAAATGATGACAACGTTCCTAACCTGCTCTTATATACACATATTTATACTGTAAAAATCCTGGTAGCTTGCTTCTTTGCCTACCTCATTTAGCTTTGTTGCATTTGAGTCAGGTTTAACCATTGTTACCTAGTACAATGATCCTAGTACAATGGATCATGCAAAAAGTGAGATTCACAGAAATGTAGAACCCAAGATAAAACTGAGCACTTTTGAATCCCAGTTTAATTAAAAAGAAGCTGGACACTATCTAATGTGCCATAGCAGAAAGAGGTTTCAGGGTTTAACTGGAAGAGGCAGCTAATATTGCCCTTTGGTTAAATTCTGAGCTCTTTACCTAATAGTTATTCTAAAGAACATTAAAAAAAATCCTACACAAAACCCTTCCTTAGATAGTGAGAAATATAGCTGAATTGGGAGCTATTAGAAAGGGCGATAAATCTGACTTACTTTAATTTGAAATCTTTGAAAGTCTATAGCAAATCTACAATTTTTTTTTTCAAAATATCATGCAAAAGTGGGCGTTTGGTTGTACATAACTAAGACAGGTCCCTTCTCCAGCTTGTAGTCCTTAGTTCCCATTTCTTTTCCCTAAAGTAAGGAGCTGAGGACTGAATGCAAAGCTTTCTCTATTCAAAGCTCAAGGACGCTGAGGGTAGATTTTGGCAATATTTTCAACATGGTCCAGTTAATCTGGCTTCCCTTACCTTGGGTCATAAACATCCTTAGGCTTTTCTTTAAAACATTCTTCCATTCTCCTCAAAACATTGAAAATTTACTACAGAATCAGGCTGACATCTCGAAGATGAATTACATTCCTGATGTGAGCAGGGTAACTATCACATTACCTAATGTATTAGAGTAAGAGAAAAAGGTTAATGGCTCTCTAGGGTGGAAATAATATTTATGAGAAAAAATAAAAGATGAAACTTAGAAATACAGGCTCTGCTAAACAGCTCTATAAATAAAGAAGAACCCATCAGGAGAACTAAACAGGTGCAGAAACCACCGTAAAAGTCACCTTAGGGAAGGTCGTGACTTGTGATATAGAACATTAAGACCATCATTCAAATGGACTGTCTCTGAAAGGTGTTTCTTCTTGTCTGCTTTATTGCATGCTAACCTTCTGCTTGATGAATGCTTGAGGAGAAAAAAAAAAAAGACACAATTCCTTTAAAGGAGGAAGTATTGCCTATGAGAAGTAATATTTAGAACAACATTGCTAGATGATTACAGCGTATTTATAACTTGTGCACAGTGTTGCACTTCACAAAACCAGAAGAGTGGGGTTCAGGCAACTCAAGCGGTGATTCACATCTTATTATTTTACATGTCTAACTGTTAGGTGTGCAACTCTAAGCTGGTCTGAGCTTAAGAAAGCTCTCTGTAGAAAACAGAAAATAGAGAGAAAAAGTTGCCTCCAGAAATTGATTAATTTGGTGGCTGTTTTACGACAGTGTTAGATGGAGATGAATTGCCCTCTAGAGGTGCTGATTCCTGTTACCGTTGCTAAAGGGAACACATACTGACCAGTTCAGATTTAGGTGTTTGAAAATTAGCATTTGAAGTCAGGTTGCGTGAATCATATTGAAGTGATGATGTTATGTTCCAAATTTATTTAGTGGAAAAGGAGGCCAGAGAAAAGCTACAAGCACCAGATTTATCAAAGAAAGCAACAGTTATAGCACCACCACTAGAATCAAGTTCTACTTTGAACTCATTGAAAAGGCACATACATATAGGAAGATAGCTTCTTAAACTAAGGATTCTCAAGGTTTTCTTTTCATGGTTGCTCATTTCCGGGCTTACAACTCAAGTGATCTCTGATTTCATAGAACCACAGAATCACAGAATGGTTTGGGTTGGAAGGGACCTTAAAGACCATCTAGTTCCACGCCTGCCACATGCAGGGACACCTTCCACTAGAAGTTGCTCCAAGCCCTGTCCAGCCTGACCTTGGACACTGCCAGGGATGAGGCACCCACAACTGCTCTGGGCAACCTCTTCCAGCATCTTGTCACCCTAATTGTGAAGAATTTCTTCCTAATATCTAACCTATATCTACCTTCTTTCAGTTTAATGCTATACCCCCTTGTCTTATTTCTACAGGCCCTTGTAAAAAGCCCCTCTCCAGCTTTCTTGCTGGCCCCTTTAGGTACTAGAAAGCCACTCTAAGGTCTCCCTGGAGCCTTCTCTTCTCCAGGCTGAACAACCCCAGCTTTTCAGCCTGTCTGCACAGGGTGATGGTGAGGAGAGAGGTGGCTATGTATCTATACAACTATAGCAGTGATATAAGAGGTGCTTATATCACTGCTATAGTTCTCTCCATTTTCTCTCAGACGGGAGAAAAAGTCAAAAGCCAATGTGTCCTTTCCAGCGTTAGGCCCCACCACACACTAAAATCTAGCAGAGAAGGAAGATCAGTACCTTCCTCCATTTTATTTGCCAGAGAAGGCAATTTAGAGCTGGTACCACCTCACTTACAGCTTGAACTTTCACACCACAATGTTACAACCGACCTGGCTAGTAATCAGGCTCTCTTTGCAAGGCTGAGCAGGAAAATGAACCACCTTTCTGGTTCTCTTCCCATTCTGTGGGCATCAAAAGGGTGTGATCTGCTTCAGTGATTGCCTGGGGTTAATTTAATCAAATGTGCTTTTTCAGTGATGAGCAATGCTGCCCATTCCCTCCCAAACTCAGGAAGAATCTGCTGTGGTCCTGCTCTGGTGGTTAACATGACCAGTGCGATGCGGTGGGGTCCTTCTGGCAAAGACTAGTGGTCAAGAACAAACAGATGCATCTTTGAGGGTAGAAATTCGATGGGGATGAGCATGACTTCAGTATGTCACCCCCAAGACTCAAACCCACACAAATGCCTGTCACTCCCATGCCAGCGCACCAGGAGGTACCGTGTTTTGTCTTAATCAGGTTTCTAAGATACTCAATATATTTAAATTCCCAACAGCAAGCTGTATCTGCCTTCTTCCACATTTCTACCTTCAGGAAATTCTTCTCTCAGCTTAATTGGCTTTATCAAAGTGAAACACACACACACACAGGTAATTCATATGGAAGTGTATCAGAACTTTTTCATCCAGAGGCATTTGCATTGAAATGGTGCTTCTGCTTTGAAAGTCAGTGTACAACGAGCAAATTCTTCTAGAGCATGTTCTCCATATGCATCTATTCAAGTTGCATTTGTTTACGAAAGAAATCACCTGGACACTTTCATGCTTCTGTTGGTGCTATAGAACCACAGAAAAGTAGTCAGGATTACTTTGCTGTCATGATTAATGCATTTTAAAGCATTTAGTTAGAATGATTTACTTAAAAATAAGTGGAACTCAACCATTAAATTTTTCCCCATATTTCTAAGATCAATGATTCAATGGAGACTAAGAAAATTAATGAGGACAGCAGTTCTTATTCTGTGTTTTCCACATATGAAAATATGAAGCTACAGTAACTCAGGCTGTAGAATAATAGAAAAGTAAAATGCTAAATCCATCTACACCTTGCCTGACTCAAAACAGGATCATTCCCGTATGGTGATCCATATATGATTCCTAAAAAACATTTATCTAACCTGTTTTTAAAACACTACATTGACAGGTACTCCACACCTCCCTTAGGCCATGTCCCAATATTCTTGTTATAGGGAAATTCCGAAATTCTGAATCTTCCATGCTGCAATTTAAGCCCATCTCTTCTTGTCCCATCCATCAGGGATACAGAGAAGACTACCCATTCCCTCCCTGCAAGAAGCTTTCAGAATCTAGTATATTCCTTCAGTTTCCTCTTCCTTAGGCTAAACAAGCACAATTCCTGCCATCTCCTTTCATCAATTTTTCCTGAGCCCTGACTGTTTAAATTAATATTTTTTTGACTCCCCTGAGTGGCTTTTCCTTTTTCATTGGAAATCACACTCTTGCCAAGTTCTTAGGTTGGTGAATAGTTTGGCAAAATGATTCGGGCTATTTTTCCTACATCCATGCCTGATTCTGAGTACCACCTGGCAGGCCCCATCTCTGGAGTACCAACTCAAGCTTCTCCTTTATGAGCATCTCTGGGTCATGGTGATGCCATTGAGGGCACCTCACTATTCAGTTTAATGATATATAAGCATATAATTATGCTTACATTAGTATATTTACCTTAACATCATATCCTTGGATTGCAGATTACCTATAAAATCAGAATGGTTTGGGTTGGAAGGGACCTTAAAGACCCCCCCAGTCCCACCCCTGCCACGCGCAGGGCCCCCTTCCCCCAGCCCCGGTGGCTCCCAGCCCCGTCCAGCCTGGCCTTGGGCACTACCAGGGCTGGGGCACCCATGGCTGCTCTGGGCAGCCTGGTAACTACACTTTTAGCAAGCACAAGCCATCACTGACTCTTATTCATCCATTTTAACCCCTTTTCCTGAAAATTTTGTACTCACTTGCTAATTACCGCCCTGCCCATGTAAAGTCAGTTATTACTGATAAAGGGAACTATATTACACTTGTTCCTATTGCATTTTTCCCTTCTTTCAGATGATTTTTTTCTCTGTGTTGTGAATCCTGTCCTCTAGTGTTCTTCCAGTCCCTCCCTCCTTTGTGTTTGCCAGTTTAATGAACATACTCTCTTTTTGATCATTCAAGTCATTGAAAAGAATATCAAATGTGAAAGAGAACCCTATGGAATCTATGTGAGATATGTTTGCATTTTTAGATTGCACTTGTGATAACTAATCCTTGGGAATGGTATACAGTAGCATTATTCCCAATCTGTAATGATTTCACCAAGACTAGCTTTTCCCCAATTTCTCATTAAACTGTCATGAGAAATAGTGTTAGAAGCCTGGCTGATGCCATAGTATCTCTCAACCTTTTTTTTCTTTCCTGTTCTCAAATTGCACAAGAAAAATTAGACTTTGCTAACGTGATTTCCTCCTGACAAATCCACACTTGTCTGTTACTCATCTTTTAGCAATTATGATGAGAGAGCTTTAATTGTTATAATGTTTTATTCCCAAGGGATCCAAGCCCCTAAGGAGCACACACTGTATTTTCAAAAGCTACTTAGTCACTTCAGAACGGAAATCCTTTTGACTTTTGGTAAGATGTGTGCCCCATGATCAAAGTGCAATGTGGGTGAATTCTGAACACACGTCAGAAGTGGGAAGATGTGGGAAGTATATGGGAGTGGGGGCAATTTTAAGCCTTGGTATCCAGCAAACATTTCACTCAGAGTAGTTACTGTGTGGAGCCACAGAGGTTTTGCTTCGATGTTTGGTTTCCTGGGCATCATTAATAATTTTAAATGCCCAGCTCTTTTGGAAAAACAAGACTAAAGCTATGTTTGCAGTGCAATGCAAAGGTGGTCTTGTAGCAAGTGTGTATATTCTCAAGGCAGGATTAAAATAGCTGTGCAGGATCTGAGATCTGCATTATTCAGGACTTTTGGAAAGGTTTTGCAAGTTTTAATAAAAACTATTGACCTTGAGTCATGGAGAGACTAGTGGTGGAGAAAACTGCTTTAACACTGCACTGGATGTGTTTACAGGTTCTATTAGCATGCTTGCGATGTAGGAATAATCTAAATCATCACTCTTCACTTGCATCCTTCTTGCTTTACAGAGAAAGACCAAGTGTTTTCCCTCCATACATTCTCAGATACACAATAGATATCTGCAGTTACATCCGAATTTCCTTGTCATCCCCCAAAGATGGCACGGCAGGCCAGCCTGAAGGATATTTAAGTCCAGACCAACTATAACAAAATAACTAACCTCCAATCTTCTCTGCCTTTACTGCAGCTGAATTTTTAGGATTCATAGCCCTGTGCATCTTCTCCAAGCCCAGTTTCACACTGGCTTCTTGGCTCAGGAATATCTTGACTCTATTCTCCTGCTTAATTTCAGCACTTGGAGTATTTTCTCCAGTTCTGTCTAGGTTTTTCTGCTCCAACTATTGGTCATGACAACACCAACTGACATTGCAGTTTGTTAAGTCAGCCACAGGAGGAACAGGTAGAAGGCTCAGCATGTAGGGAGATGTCCTTACCTGGCACCTAAAATGTAGCCATTCCTTCGTTACCTTGGACGAAAGGATCAGAAGCTTCAGTGTAAGTGTACAAAAGAGTTATGGTTCTACTTCCACCCTTTTTGTCAGGGATGTAGGCTATTTAGCCTGAAGATTTTATCAGTTTATTACTTAGGGACACTACTGTTACTTGTCTTTTTTCTGATTTGTCTTACCACTGAATATTCTGTACTAAGGAAAGACAGTGTCAGGTGACTTTGAATGTAATCAGACAAATCAGAGAAAGTGATTTCTTGCAGATAAATACAGCTAGAGAAAGGATACCCATCCTTGGATAAAATGGCTATAGATCTCCAGAAGAGTTGGGCTGATCTTCTCTTTCAAGAAAATATTGTATACTTGCTTGGTTTCTGCTTTTTGGGAGGGATGGGTTGTTTGGGTTTTTTTCTTCTGGTTTTGTTTATTTGTACCTCTAGAGATTGAAAAGGAACGTTTGAATTGGGAACAAAGCAGTTCAAGGAACTCAAGCAATCTTGTGCAAAATGCCTGAACACACTCCAGTCATGATGGACCAAGTAAATGATGTCATGATGGACCAAGATGGATTACCAATGACGGTAAAAGGGGCAGGTGAACTTCCCATGCAGGACCCTGTGTCCATGGTGAAGCTGGGCACTGTGCTAAAGGCTGGAAGATCTATTGGGTTGTCGGTGTTGTCACATGCCAACATGGAGCTATATACAAGCTTGATGTCTAGCTGAAGGCAGCTTTCTCTCCTTCATGAGAAACAATGTAAGAGAAATAGGGACCTGTGGAGAGCAGTTCACACAGTCCTACACAGGATCTAATGTATTTCTCTCTACTGATTATTGAGGGAGTCTCAGTCCACATCTAGTCTTCTGGTACTGAAACAATTATATTTATCATTTAATCAAACTCTGTTTTAAAATTAAGCAGACTGGTTGCCCTCTCCACCCTACTAAAAGGTTTGTCTGGAATCTGTTCTGTGGTTAAAAATGCTTACCAAAATGTAGCCTAAAATTATTGGAGACCAGTTTAGATCCATTTGTTCTTGTACCAGAAATGTCATTCTTGTCTTTTCCCAATAATTAGTAAAAATTACTAACACAGTCAATCATTCTCAAGCTGAGAAATGGGACAACATAAAAGCACAAAGAAATAATTGAATGGAGTGTGTGTGTGCTAGGAAAGTCAATTTTTGCCTTGAGATTTTCTTCTGTTATGCTGAAGTCAATAATAAGATCATGAAAGGCAGAGCTAATCTTCCTTACTCCTTTGAAATTGTATCTTTAGGTTAGATTTTCCTTTCTCTAGGGGAAACTTTTCAGAGACTATGACTTTTTTTTGGTTCTGTAAACTCATATTTGAATGTTTGTCATTCCACACATGGAATAGTATCTTCTGTGAATTACAGATATTCATAGTGGTTACTTTAACAGCACTTACAGAAATCTGTTAGAAGGATTTAAAGAAGCAAGAACCTTGTTCTTTCCTTATTCTGATGCTTCCACATTAATGCGGTGGCAGAGAAAGTTAATTAAAGATGAGGAATGACAGTGTATCTTACATCTTGCTGTACTGAACAATTTATGGGAATAGATTTTCAGCTGATTTAAATTGTAGTAGCTCTTCTGAATAAGAAGATACGATAATGTGGGTCAGCAGGACTCCAGGGACAGAATCTGCCTTTCAACTTGTTACAGAATGTACAGTAATTAGTGTCCATGAGAAAAGAATAAAATGTGTGTGCAAAGAATGCTAACATTTAATATCAGTATCAAGGAGTCATAGAAAAAATTCCTTCTCCGTTCTTTTCCATTCTCAGAGTCATGTGCTGAGATTATATTGAAACATCTGAAATCCTTACATATATTAGGGTGTAGGGGAGAAAAAGCCACTGTAGAAATTAAACTCTTAAAGACCCGCTTTTCACAGAAGTCACATTTATTCTGGAGTAAGTTCTGCTCCATGCTTGGCATATTTCATAATTTGCAGGTAGAGACAGTGTAAGATGACCACTGGAAAAAAAAAATTGCAATGCATATGAGACAAGGAAAAAGGTATCCAGTCATTTTAGATTATTTAATTTACCCTTAAATATAACCTGTTCAACTTTGTCTTTCCTCTGCAGCTTGTTATTTTCAAAGTTTTCATCAGACACTAATTAGGGATTGTCAGTCATTTAGACTTCTGGAAGAATCCAACAAGACAAAAGAAATAGTTGGAGTCTTTAAAAAATGAACATACATGGCTTGAACTCTCCAAGCATGTCTTGTGCTGTGGTGCAAGAGGACATGACTTTGCCTATCAGCATTCCTTCCGAAAGATTTGCCTACTGACATTTACGTGATGAGGTGGCATTTGCTTTTGGGAGATGTATTAGGTGTATGTATTCTTTGCAGTAACTCTTTTCTGATGGCATGTAAAGGTCATTTCAGTAGAGCAGTGTGCATTTGTAAACTTCACGAGAAAGAGACTCTGGGCATGAAGCATCCACTGAATAGTAAGTATACCTCCTGTCTGGCAACTGCTGATTTTATTTTATTTTTTTCTTCTCCCCCCCTTTTATTTTCCCTTTTTGGTTTTTGGTTGGGTTTTTTGGTTGTTTTTTTTTTTTCCCTTCTTTTTTTTTTACTTTTTAATTTTGGTGTCTTTTTCTATGAAGCTTGCCGGAGTAAAATGATACCAAAAAAAGTGTTTCTGCCTTGTAGTACTGCACTGTTTCTTATAAAAAAACCAAATATATCTTAACTGGAAAATGGTATGTTAATTTTAATTGTGAAAAGTCCATATTTTGATGGGTTGATTACTCCCACGCCCCATGAAGCACTCTGCCTTAATGAGATGGTGTTTTCTAGTATACAGTGCAAATGTTCAGTGATGAGTGTTAGCCAAGGTTGAACTGAATGGGTCACTCCTGCACTCTGCAGGTATCTTCCCACAGATATGAATGCTGGATTTGGGCCTGTAGGCTTTGAATCAGGAGGTGAACTGGCCATCCACTGTTACGTTCACATCCAGAGGTAGGAGGTAACGCTCCCAGCTGAACCCTTGCACCAACGGCCTCTGTCCCTGACAGCAAGCATTACTTTGCAACTCTGCCCTATTCTAAGCACAAGGAATGGAGAGGAGGAGGAAGAACAGGGAGAGCAAGAGTTTGAAACATCTGTAACTTGATTCAATTGCCCTGTATAGGCATCCGATGCCACTATAGATATTCCTGAGCTTCCCATCTGGCTCCAGCTGTCAGTCTAAAAGTTTGCAGGTCCTGTGTTACAACTGGCAGCTCCTCTCAGCATTTCTGGATGCTTCAGAAACCCTATGGTATTTCAAACAACCCTATGAAAATGTGTATTATAGATAGCTAAATTGAATTGCTTCATTTATACTGTTTAACTCTCATTATCTTGCTATGAATTAGGTATATAAAATTATGTTGATGTCAATGGACTGTGTAATAAATGGCAGGAGATCAGTGCATCAATAGATACTGGGAAGTTATTCAGCTCATCTGAAAGTATCAGCTTTGTGAACTGAATCATGCTGTAAGCTCCACTGACTCTATTGGCTGCGGTTTTAATGACAGTCGTGGGAAACTAAATGCCTAACTTACGAGTAGACATACGCATCTAGTGCCTAAATTTAGATAATCTGAATCTTGAGCTGAATCTCCACCAAGGAGTCTGTCTTCCTCTCTGTTCCTAGATACTGCAATGACCTGAGCTGTGGCAGCTGCTCGGTTCAAATCATATTGCAGTGGGTTCCCCTGTGGGATCTGCCTTGCCAGGCTCACTTTGCAAGGGGCTTTGCCCCCCGAAGGCTGGTGTGTGCAAGGCACGAGCTGAGAATAACAAACATACCCCTAAAGTTCTGGCTTACAACAGACCTGAAAGAACAGCAAAATATTCCTGGCATACAGATAAAAAAGCATAAAAAGCATGAATTATTTATTCACTAATGGCGTTGTCTGTTTTTCCAAACAAGTAACAAAGCAAATGCCAGCCAAGGAGAGTCAGACAATTTTCTTAGGATAGTTTTGCTTCACGTGTATACCTGCTGGCCACGGACAGAAAGGACAGTAACCACAGCTCTTCTGGGGTATGAATTTCTCAGGTCACGAACCTCCTGGAAGAGGTGATGGAAGTAATTCCCCTGATTGGTACAGCCCTGTACAGCTAGTATCAAGAATACAAAGTGTGTACGTACAATTCTACATCCCCAAACGGTGCACATCTCCTTGTCAGTCTTATGAACTTGTCTTTTGGGAGACTCCAGAAAATCAGGTATTACAGTTGTCAGGCAGTAGGAAAAAGAACCACTTAGTAAGAGACTAATTCTAGATAACTCATAGCTGTTGCGATCTGACTGTGGAGAAATAGGTTACACCTCCATGAGTAAAGCTGCAACTAGCTGCTCACTGTGGTAGGAATTCATTTTCCCTCAGAGAAGGCATACAAAATATGGACTCCAAAAAAATACTGCTTGATCCTTAGATAAATATTCTGTACCACAATCATTATGTCTCAACTTTTACACAAGAAAACTGAAGGGTAGGAATCTCTGCATGCCAAATTTACACATCATTCCTGGCATATTTGGGATAAGTTGCTTGAGACGTCTTAAAGATTCAAACCTGTCTGAATAATTTTATATATATATATATAAAGCCAACTAAGAGTGACCATTCAAGTATTTATTCTAGGAGGGCTTGTATGGATCAGGTAGCAGTAATCTGATTACGCTATTTCCTGTGTTCTGGCTTGCTCACATGTAATCTATATACTTCCTAATCTTTATTTTTTACACTTTTTTACACTGTGTCTAGAGATGCAATGTAATTAACAGCAGGTACTTATCTGACATTAGAACATCTGTGGTTTTGCCCAAAAGGCATTATTTAGGAGGCATCAGTACTTTTGTAAACTGCATTTAACTTGAAGTCAAATTATTTAGCAGCTGATGAACAGGAAAAAAAAAAACAAAACGAAATGAACAGAAGAGCCAGGTAATGAATTTATAGCAATAAAGGTTATTCATCTGTGGAAAAAAATATAAAAAGGCTGCATGACTGGGAGGGAAGGCTGTTTTAAAAGGCTTAAATGGGAAATTAGTCCATTGTTAGACAAAACTATTCTCAACCAGTTATTTTAGCATTAGTCAATTTTGTTAAATCATTAAAAAAAAAAATAAATCTGAACCCTCCTAACAACAACTTCCGCAAATTAATTCTGTTATTGCTGCCTTGGAAACAGCATTACAAAAATACCAATGTTGTGGGATTTATATCAGGCAATATTTTTATTTCCCTTATTTTCCATTGTGAAACTAGAAAGACAGAACCAGAAGAGATGTTCAAGTTACAGCAGCTAATCAAACATGCCATAAAGTGCTTTTAGAAGGTGGATTAAATTTGCTATAATACGTGAGCATACCCCAGAGCTGTATTTGCTATACTGAAAAATATCAATCTTCTAAAATTAGGTCATTATGAAAAATGAGTTGTCTCTGATTCTCTTTCCCTCCAAGATGATGAAATGGTACTGATGGTAAAAAGAGTCTTCTCTACCCAGACCCTAAGGACAACATTATCCTTCCACACATCAGGGTATATACCATTAGTAGTCTCAAAGACAACTGTGCTGTACTTTCTAAGTACACCCTCCTGGGGTGAGGGGAGTCACTTTTCTAGAAAGCAGCTGTCATCTCCAAATGTGAACCCTCTGAAATCTTACTTGAGAAATCTTTATGAAAAAAATCCTTGCAATCAGCTGGCACAGCAGACAGAATGACTATTTTTCACGGCTCTGCTCCTATCTGGTTTGTCTCCCACGGCCTTGGTTGCTGCGCTATCTCAATGTCAATTCACAGCAGAGTAACCAAAGCGTGTAAAATATGTCTAGGTAAAGGCAGGTACAACCCATTGCTGTGGTTGCAGGGGATGGATGCATGAGCTGCTCAATTACCTCTATCAGCTGAGGGAGTATAGCTGAATGCAATCCATTTGAGACGTTACTGCCTTCAGCTGCTTTCTCCATACAGCTGGTGAAGAACACCCATTCCACGAAGCACTGCCAGACCAGAACACCCCATCTGCTCCAGCGCAAGGTCTGATACAGCTTTTTTGTTCATTTTGAGCAGTTTATATGTTCCCCAACCACTCTGCAGCAGTGATGGCCTCTGGCAGAAGTGGAGCAACACCTGGAAATGCTCCAGCTGTTGGCTGAAGTCAGGCAGGTCAACCCCAAGGAGCGCTCGCCCTGCTGGTTAATGCACTTGAACAGACAGATGGAAACTCCTCATGCTGCTGGCACTTGATCGCGGGTTTTGCACTGAAGCAAAGAAGTGTGGTGACTGGGGTAGATGGATCCTATGCAAATAGAAAACAGACACAAACCCCCCACACAAGGAGGACGGCAGTTTGAAATAATAAGGAACATGAGACTTTTGCGTGAAGAGATGTCATCTGGGATTACCATCAAGTGTCAAAACTAAAGCAGAATATGTATTTGTGGTGAATACTGTATGGAAATGCTTCTATACAGGCATAGCTTGGAAAAAAAGCCCGCCTGTGTAAAGGTATTTCATGTTTTCCGTGTTTTCACATTTAAAAAATATAATGAGCACGCAGTTCTAATTGTAAGCTTTTATGAAACATGAGCTGCTATCAATGTGACTTGCTGAAACCACACGTGGTATCTCAGATTGGAACGTGCACATACAAGGTACAGCTGAGACTAATTTATACAAATTGTGGATGCAGGCAGGAGAGTTTAAAAAAGACAGAAAGAGCAGCTACCCTTAGCTATTAGTTGTTAATCTATGCTACAAAACTTCAGACTTGGCGACAGACAACCTTTCTCTGGGATGGGTGATTATTTTCCTCACTAAGCTGAGCATCTAATGGCACAACAAGTATGTTGATCACATTCTGGGGGGAGGAGGAATCACAGAAATCCCCAGAACCTCGCACATCACAATGAGAGACAGCTGAGTAAGCAACCTTGCACCAGTGGTAAATAGGAGAAAGAAGACAAGTAAAAGAGAATCACAGAATCACAGAATGGTTTGGGTTGGAAGGGACCTTAAAGATCATCCAGTTCCATTCCCTGCCACAGGCAGGGCCCCCTTCCCCCAGCCCCGGTGGCTCCCAGCCCCGTCCAGCCTGGCCTTGGGCACTGCCAGGGCTGGGGCACCCACAGCTGCTCTGGGCAGCCCGTGCCGGCGCCTCGCCGCCCTCACAGGGAAGGATTTCTTCATAATATCTCATCTAAATCTCCCCTCTTTCAGATTAAAACCATTACCCTTTTTCCTATCACTACAGGCCCTTGTAAGAAGCCACTCTCCAGCTTTCTTGTTGGCCCCTTTAGGTGCTGGAAGGTGCTATAATGTCTCCTGGAGCCTTCCCTTCTCCAGGCTGAACAGCCCCAGCTCTCCCAGCCTGTCCTCCCAGCAGAAGGGCTCCAGCCTCTGGGCATCTTCATGGCCTCCTCTGGACTTGCCTCAAGAAGTCCATGTCCTTCGTATGTTGGTGGCCCCAGAGCTGGACACAGCACTGCAGGGGGGGGTCTCATAAGAGCAGAGCAGAGGAGGAAAATGGTTTCCCTTGACCTGCTGGCCATGCTGCTCATGATGCAGCCCAGGATTTGCTTGGCTTTCTGGGCTGTGAGCACACATTGCTGGGTCATGGTGAGCTTCTTATCCACCAGCAACCCCAAGTCCTTTGTCCTCGGGGCTGCTCTCAATCCCTTCTCCACCCAGCATGTGTTGATACTGGGGGTTGCCCCATCCCAAGTGCAGGACCTTGCAGTTGGCATTGTTGAACTTCATGAGGTTGGCATGGGCCTTGAGGATGGCATCCCTTCCCTCCAGCATGTTGACCGCACTGCACAGCTTGGTGTCGTTGGCAAACTTGCTTGATCCCACTGTCCCTGTCCCTGACAAAGGTGTTAAACAGTACTGGTCCCAGTACAGACCCCTGAGGAATGCCACCCATCACTGCTCTCCACTTGGACATTAAACCGTTGTCTGCACTCTTTGAGTGAGACTGTCCACTCTTTGAGTGAGACTGTCCAACCTTATCCACTGAGTGGTCCATCTGTCAAATTCATGTTTCTTCAGTTTAGAGACAAAGGTGTCGTACGGGACAGTGTCAATGCTTTGCACAGACACAGAGAGGTGTGCTGAACTATGTGTGAAGCATGGAAGGCAACATTTTTATATTACAGGGTACCACTGGGAAGCAGCTTGAAGTCTCCTTGAGCCCAAGCATGGTGTCCTGTCTGCTGGACCGTGCTTTGTCTCTACTGGAATTCCAAGCTTTCCTGTTACAGTCTACAAAACTCCCCAGCAAGGCCAACAGTGGTTGTTGCATTTAATAAGGAGATAAAAGAAATTTAAGAGATCAAAATTGTGGTAAAAGATGTAATTTGGCTGTCGTGTGATTTCAGCAGAATTTTTGCCTTTGACCTCAGCAGGTACAAGAACTATCCCAGATCCTGTTAAATGGTTTACACTGTTTGTGGAACTCTAGCATGCCTATATCACAATGACATGAGGGAAAAATAAACGATGCTGGTGGAATGTAATGGGAAAAGAAAGATGTGATGAAAGATTGCAATTTCATAAACTGGAAAAAGGGAGATTTTGCTATAGTTAATAGTTTTACCTTGTTGCTTATTTCAAAAGTGATGCTACTACATTAGTAAGGAGAGCTGGTCTCACTGCTAAAATAACCTATAGAATTAGAACACTTCAGTTGGAAAAGACCTACAATGATCATCTAGTCCAACTGCCTGGCCAATCCAGGGTGGTGGTTTTTCTTTAGAAAAACAAGAATATACAATTTTTATTTGTTAAATCCTATGAATCTTTGTATAGATTCACCACAGACTAAAACATTAATGTACTGCAACTAGTAAAGTCCTGGGTGCCCAAAAGTATTATTTGCATTAATTTCTAGTTGTTTATTGCACTGTAAAATTACAGCCACTACTGCTCAAAATAAGGTCTTTTTAAAAAGCCATAAACCAGATCTTCTATTTCTTGATCACTGATCCTGTTTGCTGGGCTTTACTGGACATGTACTTTTGGAGAGGTTTACCTTCCTTTCTCCTTTTCATTTATAAATGGGAGACATTTGTGGTTCATGTCACTGTCATTGCTCTCCCAATCCTTTTCTCTTGCTGTAATGATTACACAGGAAGACCCTTGCAGGTTTCACTGTGGAGTCAACAGCAGGACTGAAAACACCTATCTGTAAAACTCCATATGAATAAGATCTGAAACACACTAGAAAAGGAGTCACCATCCTCTCCTTAGCATTCTTTTGAATATCTTCTGCTCTTTCTCTCTTTGTTCTCTTGCTTTTTCTCACATACACTTTTCAAAGCTGTCTCAAATGACAATTGCACTTAGGGCTTGATAATGTGATTTTGTATAATTTCATTCCTCCCCCTCCCCCCCCCCCCCCAAATTTCCTTGATCCTTTCCATTTCCTTCTTTATCACTTTTTCAGAGGGCTAGATTAAGCTGCAATTTTATTTGCAGTCTTATTTATGCCCAGTAATTTCCTTATTTTATTGTCTTTGCCACAAGGACCGTGAGGCAGCATTTGCTATTGTTTAATGTCAGCTAATTTGAACATGCCTTTTTACCTTTAGGCACAGATTTTTCAATATTTACCACAGCTGCAACAGTTCATTCTTGGGAAACATGGGAGGAAAAGTAATTAACACAAACCCCCCCCCCCCCCCGTAACAATATCAAGAAGGAAAACTGAACACAATGACATGTCCAAAACAGAGTATCATGGAAGCCAAAATTGATAGCATGTGTAAAGAAAGGCAGTTAAAATTACTATAATAAAGGTTTCAAAAACCCATCACGATACATGCTGCAGAAATATTCTCTATCCTTGCATTTGTTTCCCTAGATTTTATATCTCTGTCATCTCAGTTTTCTTACGACTTTGAAGACATTGATCCCAGTTTCAAAACCACTTTCCTACAAGGAAATACACTTCACCTAACCCTCCTGGTCCAGGCTTTCTTTGACTTTCTCTATGGTCATTGAGGAGAAATAAATGTCTTCAGCATTGTCATTTAGCTCTCCTCTCGTATCCTCAAGTGAAAAAGACCCCAAAACCTATTTTTAAGTTTGGCCTTAGCTTGACTTTGAAACAGCTAGTCTGGGCAAAGTCTCATCATGCACTATATCCTAAAAGGTTTTTTCAAAGAAATAAGATATCCCATCAGAATGCCTCTTGTATCCACCAAAGCAAACAAATTAATACAAAGAAAACAACATGTAAAATGGAACAGAGCAAGGAGGAAAAGAAAACCTTCACACCCCATTATTTAAAATGGAGAAGCATGGTAAGGTGAGGTTGCCTAGGAAGGGAATATGTCATTCAGCATTTTTATGGGGAGAAGATGCCCTCTACTGAGAGGTTCCATTTACCTGTTTGCCGTTTGGCTACTTCTGGAGGAATTTTTCAAGACAATTGCAAAGTTAGCTGCAAATTTCGCAAAACTTTATAAAGATTGGGAACTTGATAGAAAGTCAATCATTTTCTATACAGTCTCCTGGAGATACAGTCCTCCCTTTTTTCTTATTAATTTCACTTCAAACCAATATCTACCTATTTCTTCAGAAGACAAACCGTTTTGTTTTTTTTTTTAATAAACAATAGATCTACACACTTCTGAAGGCATGTGACAGAAAGGAACATTAAGATTTTGAAACACAGTCAAGATTCTGATAATTAAATTTTTGTCACACTTGGATTAATAATTCATTTCTGGTGTAATCAGTGCAGGCTGTCTCTCATTAAAAACAAATATGTGCAGCACATCATTGTTTTGGTATTCCAGCAAAATTGGCTTTGTTGCACACATCTGTGTATGACAATTTATGAAGTAAATTTTTACTGGAAAAATGCAGCCCATATTAGAAATGAGGGCCTAGCTCTCACGGAAGAAGACTAATTTGATTAAAAAGCTTACAGTTTGGACAGAATTGCCTGTAATTGTTGGGTTTTTTTTTCCCCAAAAGACTTCAGTTGACTTTGGACTAAAATATGTGATTATCTGTCTGTACTGTTATCGAGGCCTGGAAGTTGAATAGACAGCATATGCTAGTAGAATTAACCAGATTAACTCATGCAAAAATATGAAAAATATTTTATTCATATGAATAAGAAGAGGGAAAAAAGATACAGTTTTGTTGTTTGCTTTCTATAGCTCTTTAAAGTCACAGCCAGTCCCTAACAATCACACCAGAATTTTGCTGATGTTGCATTCTCTTAATTTTTGGTGATTGTGTTAAAAAATATCTTAGCTGCCGAAAATGAGTAAAGCTCAGTAGATGTTCAGTCTCATGGTTCCCAGTTTATAGTAGAAAGAGTCACAGAGAATACAAAAGAAAAGAATCATTAGCTCTCCTGGCTACAAGGAAAAGCTTGAAAATGTGGTTGTGGTGGGTTGACCCTGGCTGGACACCAGGTGCCCACCAAGCTGCTCGATCACAGCAGAACAGGTGGGGAGAAAATACAATGATAAAAACTTGTGGGTCAAGATAAAGGCAGTTTAATGGAGCAACAGCAAAAGTCTCCTGTGCAGAAGTGATGGGAAACAAAAGCTGTTTTTCAGTACTTCCCATCAGCAGGTGATGTTTGGCCGCTTCCCAGGAAGCAGGGCTTCGGTCTGCATAGCAGTTGCTCTGGAAGACAAACCCTGTTTATAACTAATACCACTCCTTCCTCCTCCTTTCCCTTAGCTTTTATATCTGAGCAGACACCATATGGTATGGAATATCCCTTTGGTCAGTCTGGGTCAGCTGTCCTGGCTGTGTCCCTCCCCCCCAGGATCTTGCCCACCCCCAGCCTACTGGTGAGGGGGGAGTGGTGGAGAGGCAGCCTGGATGCTGGGCCAGCTGCTCAGCAGTAGCCAAACCCTGGTGTGTTGTCACCACCTTTCCAGACACCAATACAGAGCACAGCACTGTTGAGGCTGCAATGGGGCTCAGCCCGATCCAATAAAGTGACCACGGAGGATTTAAAAGAAGAAAAAAAAAGAAAGAAAAAGGTCAAAAATGTATGACGTTTGTAGCAGCAAGGGAGGGAGACAGGCTGTCAGTCCTGAACATGTCAAGGTCAATACCAGGAAGAAGACAGAGGAACACATGAACATTAACTGCAACTCAGAAGAAAATTTCTAGTCATCACAACACTGGTTTCCTAAAAAAACCTCCTAAGTAAAAAAAAGTTGTGTTCCTTTGAAGAAGGAGGATACGTGACAACTACACTGCAAGGTGGGTCCTGGTGCTGAACACTGAGATGCTCCAGGTCGGTGCTCCTAAGAAAAAGTGAAATAATTCCTCTTTTCCCCCTCCTTTTTAACTCTGGATACTTAAGTCAGTGCAACAGGTGTACAGGTGTTTCTTTGTTTCTTTTTTTTTTTCTTTTTTTTTTTTTAATTGGCAAAACTGAATGTATGTTTAGTCATAGCAGTAAAACTGCTTTTACTGTATTTCTTAGCTGAACAGAGAAACTATTGATATAAGGAAATTTGGAATAGTTAACTCTTTCAGTGGTAACCACTTGTGTTTTTAAGGATGCACACTTTCTTTCTGCATGTGTATCATATGCTGCTGACTCCAGGAAATGAAGAGGATCGTGAAGAATATTGAGGCAGAATCTCCTCAGAGGCCCACAGTGACAAGACGAAAGGCAGCATACAGAAATTGTGACAAGAGAAAACCATCTGTATTTTTGGAAAAAAGTTTTCACTATGAAGATGGTCAGAGAACTGGGAAACAAAGAGGCTGTGAAATCTCTGTCACTGGAGATATTTGAAAAAGAACTGGACATGACCCTGAGGGGTCTGGACAGAGTTGGTCCTGCTTTGAGCAGAATATTGGACCAGGGGATGTCCAGCAGTCCATTCCAAACTATGTCATTCTATCCATCTATGATTACATGTATAAATGTTATGAGCAATTTAAATTCTCAACTGGAATTTAAAGGAGATTTGGGCTCCTTTGTGAAACTTTACATAAATGTCTACAAAAAAGCAGGCCACAGGGAAGGCTACAGAGTGACATTTTCATACCGATGCCACGTGGCCACTCGTGAACTCAATGCACTGTACTAATTGCTTCAGTTTCTAGTACAAATGCAAGGTCACCCACCAGGCCACACCATACGAATACAAGACCAGGGAGACTGTTTCCTCCGTCAAACATTACCAATGACTATTTGTTCAACATTTGTTCAACTAATCTTTGTATGATGTTGTAAATGTCTCAGATCGTGTGGCCTGGAAGTCGATGATCAAGATGAATCTCCTTAGAGATCCCATGTAATTCCTCCCTACTGCATCTGACAGATAAGTAGGAGGGAGCAGAGCAGCGATTTGGGCTAATGGACCTTAATTTGGCGGACTGCCATGCTGCAAAAAAGAAAATAAAAGAACAACTATAACATGGTTTTCCTCGCAGAAGCACAAATAATGATTGCTAGTCTCAGACCATAAATCTTAACTTTTTGTTCCTAATTTCTTTTTCCAACTGTTACGGGGAAAATTTGGTAGTAGTCTAAATGGCAGCATATGGAATATGGAAGACTGTCTGTGTAACCAGGCATATGGGTAGTTTGCTACTATCAAGAACTGTTGTGCTCCTTCTCCCTAGCTGCCAATCTTCACCCATGGGGTCAATATTTTACCACTCTTAGACAGCGGCAGCCTGAGGAATGAACCTGTAGAGTTTGTCTTAGGCTTAGACTGTAACAAAACCTCAATTAATTATGCCACTTCTAGTTGATGTATGTGCTATTAAATTAAAAAAAAATACTACCACCAGCCTGTTATTTAAAGTAGCCTGTTATTTAAAGTAGGGTTGTATTTGATGATATTAGATTTATTTCTAATGAAGGTAATTATGCAGCCATTGAATACGAATATAATTGCTCTCAAATACAAAGTTTTGGAGACTTCCATAATTTTTGAGATACCTGTCTTCAGGCAGTGAATCTAGGTGACTTGTCCCAAATTCTACAGGAAGTCTGAAGCAGTGACTTTAACATCAGATCTTTGAGGTCAATGAATACACATAGGAATTTTCCTGCAAAAGCCTATATGCTGTGCAGGTCTAAGTATAGGTTATCTAATTCACATGTGGCATGTGCTTAGTTTCAGGAGACCTTATTAATCAGTAGAATTTGCCATGTGTTTAGGCAAGAGAACATGCTTTGTCCATGAAAGGTTGAGATGATCCGTGTGGTGTATACTGCAACCACCACTGTCTTCTTGGCGTCAGTACAAGAAAACAGTGGTTGGTTGTACTAAGTAATTTGGAACAGTTTTAATTAGAGCCATGTGAAAGTTATCCGACACAGTCAGTTTAGTTTAAAAGCAGCATCAACTTGCCAAAAGGGAAATTGTTCTAAACAAAGTGTTAAGCCTGGCAAAGCTCCATCTTTAAAAAAGTTTCACACTTCTGAAATTCTTCAAATGCACTGCCTGATATTTTCCAACAGGAAAACAAAAAAAAGTTTTTATTTGATTTGAAATTATTTTTTACTTACAGAAATAAAGTTCAAAATTATTTAGAAGCTGGAACTTTTGATACTAAAAAATATTAAAAAGAAAATTCTATGATCAGTAGAGAATGAATGATTTTTGGTGTGGGCAGGAGATGCTAGTGGTATATGACATTTAAATTAAGACATCTAAGAGACAAGAAAAACATGGAAATCTGAACCCATGAAGTTGCTGGTTTTTTCCCAAAGGACTCCAAAAGGCTTTGTTCTTAAACTCACGCAATAAATCACATCTGCTTCTGGAAACATACTGTGACAGCCAATCTTTCATTATACTCTATTCCACATCCTAAGGCACTGAAGATCCGTGGTGAGAAACTGCATCCCTCTCTTTAGAAATATGAGCATGGATATACAAAAGGAGGTATGTTTTAAGGATGCTGCCTGTCAGTCAGGCTGGCAAAATGAGCAGTTTGCATAAACTGAACTCTGAAAAGCTGGAGGAACATTTATTCTCTTCTTTGTTATGTTTTCAGGGGTGACTATGAATGATACTTTCCTTCTCTTCTTCCCCATTTCCCTTCCTACTCTTCTCTGTTTAGACTATAAGCCTTCAAGGAGAAGATTGGCTCTTACTACCTGCTTCTACACTAATGAGTCTCTTACTTCTGTAGGGACCTCGTATTATAGTAATGTATCATCATATTATTCATTTATAACAAAATTTGATGAAATATTCTGTTACTTGGCAGCATTTCACTCACAACTATGAATGAGCTACATATTAGGATCAAAGCATCCACAGATGAAAGTTGTTTTGGAAAAAAAAAACCCTTAACAACAACAACAAAAAATCACCGAATGGTTTTGAACAGTCCCTCAAACCACTTCTCTATAGCATACACATTGAAGAGATTTTGCACATAATTTTTTACAATTTTAATCTTTTTTTCCTTTTTGCTTCTTTTACTGTCAGTTTTTTAATCTCCAAGATGAACAATAATCTTGGAACATGACATTTCGTGCTATGACCCCAAGATCTTTCATTTCTATAGGATGCCTCATCTTTTCATTTTCTACTCAGCTCAAAGTGTTTACCTTCACCTTGATCCCAAAGTTCATCACTTTTTAATTTTCTGTTACTATGGATAACTGAGACTTTAAACATTCTTCATCCCTGAAGATGTGGTACTGGCCACTGACACCCCAGTTAATGATTATTGTCATTGTGTGAGCAATAGTAGCATGGCTTGTGCTCTAAAATGTATCACACACTCCTGTAATCACGGTAGGATAAAATCTGGAAAATAGTGCACATTTTTGCATGGCCTTGTTTAAATATTTCAAAATCATTATAGGAACTGAAAAAAAGAGTATCATTTATGAAAAAAAACCCAACAAAAAAACCCCAAACCAACCAAAAAAACCAAACCCAAACAGATTTACACAGAGTATAATGCCAAAAAAGCTCTAAGCTGGCTTCAGCATTTTCTATAATGTGTTTGGAATATGATGGTTTCGGAGTAAATGAAGAAATTAAAAGGAGATGACCCAGAACACAGCAGTTCCACAAAGAGGTTGATATTAGCGCCCTTGCCCATATTTTTACAAGACAGCAGTTTCTGAGCAAAGGGTGCTTTTGCAGCTACTCAACCAGTACAACTACTGGCTAATGTCTGTGGAGTTTTCAGACATGGGTACTTCTGTGAGTTATCTTCCAAAGAAGATGCAGATTCATCACCACACCCAAGTTTTTGGAGTGGGATTCATCTCAAGAACTGAGGAGCACTACGTTCAGGCTCGTCATCTTGGTCTTTCATTCTGGTCAACAGAGACCTACTCAATGCATCCAGATCATTAGAGAAGAAACTGATCTTCTCCTGAAAGCATGTGTTAAAAAATGGGTTAGAGAATTGCAGTGGAAAGAGGCAATTTCTTTCCTCTGTTTAACAGCTAGTGGGGCCTCAGTGGTACCAATGACATGTTTTATATACATGTAAAGGCTAAAATGTTCATGAAGGGTATCTGGGAGCAACATCATCTGCTCCCAGGAGAAAGGTATGAGAAAAATAGAATGAATCTGGAGAGTCTTCACCTTTGCTGTTGAAATGGTCCCAAGTTTCTAGCCCTGCTCACACAGTATGCAAGATGCATGTTGGAGAAGGAACTGATTCCTGGGGAGATGACCCCTAACGGTAACTAAGCAAGCATCATCCTGCTGCCTAAATTATCCTTGGTGGTCCAACAGTTTTTGGGATCTTTCTCCACCAAAAGGCACAGCCTCAGCAGAATGGATCAAGGATGGCTCTATGTTTTGAGCAGCTCCAGCCTGAGCTCACCAACCAGGCAGCTTCCTTGGTACCTCAAGGGTGTTTCTTTTATGAGAGACTGAACCTGTCTTCATGTGTAAGTCTTTATTCTCATCTGAGCATGTATGAGGTCAAGGTTATTCAATGGAATGAGAAGTGGATTACTGTGTCCAGAAGTGGGCTCCTCAGTGTAGACATACTGGAGAGATTCCAGTGAAGGGCCATGAAAGGTATTAAGGGACCAGGGCACCTCTTCTATGACGAAAGGCTGAGAGAGCTGGGACTTTATCCTGGAGAAAAGAAGTCTCAGGTGGGATCTTATTAATGTATTTAAACAGCTGAAGGGGGGGTGCAAAGGGGATGGAGCCAGTCTCATTTCAGCGGTGCCCAGTGACAGGACCAGAGGCAATGGGCACAAGCTGAAACACGAGAGGTTCTGTTGGAACATCAAGAAATACTTTTTCAGCGTGAGGTGACTGAACACTGGAACAGGTTGCCCAGGGAGGTTGTGGAGCTTCGGTCCCTGAGATATTTAAAAGCTGTCTGGACACAGTTCTGGGCAACTGGCTCTAGGTGGCCCTGCTTGAGCAGTGGCTTGGAACAGGTGATTTCCAGAGGTCCCTTCCAGTCTCAGCCACGCTGTGATTCTGTGAACAGTATCCTGTTATTCACCCACTGTGCAGAATGGGTAGAAGGAATAAAAAGAACATAAAGATAGGACCCACCATAGACTTTTTCTCAGCATGCAACAGTTGCTAAAGAATAAACAATACACAGTTATTCAGATGTGAGAATTACAGATACTTATGTAAAGAATGAGAGTTTATAAAGTATATGAAGAGTTTTTAAAGCTTAAATTCACTTTCATCACAAAAACAATGTCACTTCATCCCTACCACAGGGGCTGACTATGAACTGCAGCTGAATAATTCTTGCATCAGGAAAATGATTTCTTAAGGTTTATCATACATCTCCAAATTTCAGTCTGTTGCCAGGCTAGGAGTCCTTGTCATTTAATAGCAGTCTCTTCTTTGCTTTCCAAGAGGAGAGTCTGATGTAATGGTTCAGCCTGAAAATCACTTTACTATTTTTTAACCAGTTATTCTTGGTCAGATGAGCTGTAGTAAGAGACTAGGTACAGGCTTATCACTGCAGGAAAGACTTAATGCTCCTGTTAAGGCTTAACAGACTCATACCTTTATGCCTTCTGACAATGCAAACTTGCTACTTTTCATCTGTCAAAGTAACCTCTAAATTGTTAAAGCCTTTCAAAAGAGCATAACTGTGGTGGAGGAAGAGGATCTGTCAGTGCCTACAGCCCCTACCATATGCCCAGATTACTCAAGTCCAGGGTATACTTAACTTACCCATATTATGAATGGCAATTGTATAGCATTAGCTTCTAAATGCAAAGGGTTAACAAATACAAATAACAACAGGGTTTGCTATCAAACCTCTGCTTCCTTTCTTTTTCTCTTGGTGACAGATCCTCTTCTTTCAGCTTGTCCACATCAGCCAAAAGATGCATGATGAAAACCTTAAAGATGCTCTCATGCATATTTACAACAGCTTCTAATGTTGCACCCTTGTGGGCCACTGAAAAAGGCTGGAGACAGAGTTCTCTCTAAGAAATAGAACAAAACAAAAATATGTTATCTTGAGGCATCTGGGTACATAGTGAGAAGTGAACAAATAATTTTATTTTGATTTTCACCAATAGGTGGTTAAACCAGAAAACCACCTCAATACTTGACACCACAGATCTTTCTTTTTCTTCAAAAATAACTTCTCTTACTTGTTGTTTCCAGTCTGTTTTCCAGTCAAGTTTTGCACTGAATGGACTACACCTATAACTTTAATCCCACACATTTAATTGCTTTGTACTTTGCAATGATGTTAAGGCATATGGGGATGCAGTTTGGAGGGCAGACAAGTACTACTTTGGCTTATTTCAACAGCAGTCCCAATGGACTTCCAAATAAAATAATTGGGGGTAGTAGGATTTTGCAGGACAAATGGGAATAACACAGATGAATGGGTTTTACTACTGCTAGTGAAAGTAGTTCCTTCTTTTCCAGGTTATGTTCCCAAAGATAAAATGAACTGTCCTACATATGGAAGTCACTGGAGAATTAGTTTACTGTTAGGGATACAGTAAGAGAATCAGATGGCCAATGTAGAGGAGATAGAAAAATACTTATTATTGGGAGAAAAAGGGGAAGTTATTACTTGAAATGGTCCAAACTAATTTTCCAGATGCTATCAGCAATTTTAATGAATATCTACAGCTCAACAGGGTCTAATTTTGCTCCAAGCATGTACAAAGTCTAGCTGTCTAGTTGGTCAGGCTCTCCCGTGTTTGCTGTGCTTCATTAACTATGTGCTGGTAGCAGTGATGTTATAGCAAATACAGCTTTCCTCCTCTCCCCATTTAATCTGCTCTTTAAGACCTTATAGTGGCTGTAAGAGTGGAGTGGCTGCAGACAGAAGTTGTTGAAACTTTTGGGAGCAGTTAATCAGACTTTACCAGCTGCATCTCCCCTCTAAATATACGGTCAGGTGGTCCAAGAAGTATAGTGAATTTCTTCACACATTTACTGAATTCATCAGGGAACAGATAAGAAACAAACCCCCCTGAAATCTACAGAACTTGATGCGTTTGTACAAAACAAAGCCATATTCACTTCTCAGTGCAAAATGGGTTTTCTTTTTGGAACGTGATGTATTTTTATGAACCATGGAAGTCTTAAAAAAATGCAGCATTTTCCTTTTAGTTCAAACAAAACATTTTATTCAGTTTCAAGAGCTTTTGTAAGTTTTCAGTTGGTTTGAAAATGTGAATACTTTTTTATTCCAAATGGCCTGAAAAAAGTTATTTAATCACATAACTTTAGTTTTGGCACACAAATAGATTCCTAGTGATCGGCAGGCTTTATGGACAGGTAGTCTTCAAATAGGTCTGAAAGAAAATAATGCTGTGCGTAACTGTGGACTTCTATAGGCAATACCCCTATAGTTAAGAAAATGCAGGTATTGTTTCTTTATTTTGTATACCCCTTAATGCAGTGGTTTGTGGGTCCTAACCATCACAACACATTTAATAGCACAGGACTAAAACATGTAGTGAATGATGGGCCTAATAAAGACTGTTCCCCATGGGGATACACAAGAGATGTGAAGCCATGGTGAACTCTACAGAATCTAAATTAGACTATCTTAGGAAGTTACAGTTCCCATATGTAAACTTCTGCAGCAGAGTCAGCAAAGTAAAACCATGAACACCCTGAATTCAAGTCAATCCAAAGTCTTGTAGCTGAGCACCAATCCACCTTCATTACCAGCTTTATAACTGATCTCCAGATGTTCAGCTATCTGCTGATAGAAGAGCAGTAAGCTTTGGTTGCAGTTCCCACATCACAAATGCTTGTGCAAATGAGGGTAGAGACATACTAAACAGCTGTAGGCATTTCTGGTTTGAATCCCTGTTCATAACTGTATTGTAAAGCCACGCAACGGATGTAGAAGTGAACCACAAAAGGGGCTTATGTCACTTCCAGAACATGAAAGTTTCATGACAACTTGGGTAGTGACTCAGGACCTGTGCACACCCTTAGCAAAACTTACTCATTTTCCTAAGTGACTGCGTAGACTTGACTTTGGGTGTGCCAAAATGTAGAGGAGGGAGTCTTCAGATAGATACAGACTTGGGCATCACACTTTCGGTTGGCTCTGGAACCCTCCTCTCCCAATATGTAAGCATCTTTGAATCTGAAGAGGCTTGAGTCCCCTGTGGTCTAAATGTCACCTAATGACAGACTGTGGAAAGGAGCTACTCTTCACTCTGTCTTCTAAGATGCCACTAGACACCTTGAGCTAAAATTAGTTGCTTATATATATGTGTGTAGTGGGGTTTTTTGTCTTGGTTATTCATGACTGATATGTGAGGATGACAAGTATCATACAGGACCTATGGGAGATCTGTACCCTTTGGGGGATGAAGCTGGAAGTTAGGTAAAACTCACTGTTCTTTCCAAAATAAAACCTGGTGTCTATACTAAGCAATCCTGTCCCAGATCTCCAACGACAATGAGAGGACACCTCTGAGACCTATCTTAAGCTATATTCAGACATCTCAGGTATCTGGATCTGAAGGCACTGTAAAGTGCTTCTGAAGTGTGAACTTCAATCTCATTTTTGGTTCACATGCACATAAAAAATGCATTTTTCCAGTATATCAGCACTTTCACTGATAGCTGTGAGGTTTATTTTATCATAAATTATTAAATGTGCTATATACATCAAGATTTAATGTGATGTGCCTTAGGTTTGAATTACGTTTACTATCATCACAGTATTTTTAACTTCACTCATTTGTTTGATTCAACCATGGGTAGCCTGGGAGGAATACAGAGAAATTGTCTAAGCAGCTAAGGTCCAGGTTAGGAAAGCTAAAGCCCTGGTGGAATTAAATATGGCCAAGGACATCAAGGGCAACAAGAAAAGCTTCTATAGGTACATCAGTGATAAAAAGAAGACTAGGGAAAATTTGGGCCTTTTTCAGAAGGAAACGGGAAACCTCGTTACCTGGGACATGGAGAAGGCTGAGGTGCTCAATGTCTTCTTTGCCTCATTGTTCACCAGCAAGTGCTCCAGCCACACTGCCTGAGGCAAAGGCAGGGACTGGGAGAAAGAAGAACCACACAATGCCGGGGGGGGGGGTGGGGGTGGGGGGGGGTGGGGGGTGGGGGGGGTGGGGTGGGGAAGGTCAGGTAGGAGATCATCTAAGGAACCTGAAGGCTCCTTTTTTACAGAATTTTACAGAAACAGATTGGGTCATTTTAAAGGATTTCACCTCTGCACTGTTGTGTTCACAGCTGGATGCCCATTGCCAGGTTTCCTAGAGCAGTGATCTGATCTGGTCCTGTTTCACAGTCCCAAGGGATTGCAGACACCAGGCAATCATTACAGCTGAGAGCTAGCACTAGTGTTCAAGGTTTACTCTCCCTATGTAATATTCAAACAGTACAAATCAATTTTCTCAGAAAGTAAATTTTGTGGTCTGGAGCCGAGTGAGTTATTCTGTGGCTGTGTCTCCTCCCCGCAACAGGGTACAAATGAAGACAATGCACTCTGGTAGGATTAGAAGGAGCTGAGGTAGATGGGAAGGATGCTAAATCCTGCAGCCCACACACTGAAAAACTCACGAGGTCAGTGCTCAGAAAATAAAGTTCTCCCTGTCCTTAACATTCATGTATACAATGTTTCAATCATTAAAGCTTCTTAAATCATGAAGCTTGGAAAACCTTGAGCTGGTAGGAGAGATGGGGAGCTTGGTCTCCATGGAGCAACAGTTGACAGCAACTAAAGCGTGGTCTGATATTAATGCAGCTGTGCTATCACATGTTGTGTTTGAACTTCTCCTTTCTCAGACTCTGAAATGAGCTGGGTGCAGCTTACCTCAGCTGTGCAAAGATCAAGGACACCCACAACAAAACCTTCGTGAGAACGCAGTCATTCATACTGGCAGTTGCTCAGCTTCCCTTTTCTCCCACTGAGAGGTCCTCCTCCCAACACAACAGGACTCCTCTGCACCCCTCAGACCCCACAGATGTGGTCCCCTTCTGGACTACTTTCCCCAGGACTAACTACTGGCCGTGTGACCCCCACAGGGCATGGCTGTGCATGAAGAAAAGGATGGGACACATGCCCAACTTATAAGGGGATGCAATGTGATTAGTGAATTTTAGTCTATAGGAAACAGTGAGATGCAAATATTACTTCACCTACAACCTGTAACCCTTTATAAAAAGCCCAGAATAACTGCTCCCAGTGTGGTTTTGGTGTGTAATGAATTTACTTTTGTGCACAGAACTCTTACCATTAGGTGTGTGCTCTGAGATCACAGGGGAGGCATGGCTGTGGGCTCCTGAGCAGCACTTACAAGCAGCCTCTTTACAGCCCTAAATTATGGCTTAGACTGTACTGCAAATAACCCCCCACAAAAACTAAGTGATTGCAAACAGCATGAAAATGTCAAAGTCACCTAGTTTAATCAAATCAGAATCGGTTTCCTTTGGAACAAGGGAAGTATTTCACCAGGGCTATTCCTAGGCAGAATTTCCAGCTTTTGGCATCTACCTCTCTTAGCATTTGAGTCTCTGAAAGAACATAATGAACATGATATGGGCTTGTTTTGTGTGCTCAACAAAAGAACAGACAAAAGCAGATGAAAGCAAGGAAAAGGCTTAATTCAGCTCAAGCTTACATGAACAAACAGATGAACACAAAGGAATAAGACAGCAACTGAAAGTAAAATCATGTTTGGACTGAGTGAATAAGGAGCAAAAATTGACAAAATTAGGAATAACAAAAATTTGAAAATTATAATGGAAGTTTTTCTTCAAATTTCTATAAAGATATTAATCTATTCAACAATGAATTGGATGAAACGTAGCTCTGTAGGGAAAATCTGTGATATTTTCAGATTTATAGACCTACACAAAACAGATTAGCTGTTTTGATAATTATTTTTTTCCCTCTGTCTTATTCAGGATACATTCTTAAAGGTTAATCTCTGCCAACTAGAAAGTTTTCTAATGACCTTCAGTGGGTTTTGGAGCAATTGTGAGGTGACAAAACCCCTTTCAGTGACTTATTTATTTTCAAAGTCTTCTGTTCATTTAAATCTCTCTAGTTCTAGAAAATATTCCACTCCCATACTGCAGAAGTTCAATAAGATTAAATTCTGCTACATTAAAGCAAAATATGGGAGAAGTAGCATAACATTTCACCCTCGTGTTTAAAAAACAGCTCCGGGAATACAAAAATGAATGAAAAAGGGGTTAAGACAGTCCATGTCTAAAAGAGAGCATTACATATGTAATCACAGTAATTGTTCATGTATGCAACCATCCTTGTTAGAGAACCTCAGCTAGAATAAATCAGCACAGTTCTTTGTGATTCCAGCTCTTTCATAACTTCTAGAAGGGGGCATGGGGTAGGTCCCAACGGGGTAATGGGAGTGAACGACTCCAATGTGTAACCTGCAATCCTCTACAAAAAGAGTCCCAAATAGCAGCTTCCAGTGTAATTTTGCTATGTAACAGATTAACTTTTGGAAGGTAATTTTGGCAAGGTAGCAT
The DNA here is from genome assembly GCF_023638135.1 of Falco biarmicus. Classification (NCBI taxonomy): domain Eukaryota; kingdom Metazoa; phylum Chordata; class Aves; order Falconiformes; family Falconidae; genus Falco; species Falco biarmicus. The sequence continues at coordinate 58,644,427 of NC_079291.1, read as the reverse complement.
GGTAACATTATTAATTCCCTGCCTTTATCTTGGCAATCCAGGAACAAGTGGTCCTCATAGTGAGTGCTGATGTGAGGAGGTATCAAGGGTGTTTATAGTAGATTCTCCAAGTGAAACTGCATAGGGTAGTACATGGTACTTGAAAGACTCTCTGTGACTTGCAGCACATAGAAACAAGGCAGTGTTTCAGGGAAACTGAGGTAGAGGAGCAAAGACTTTCTCTGTATCTTTTATTTTTAATTTTTGAGCTTTCTTAGGGAGAGCTTGAAAACAATTTGAGGGTTGAGAACAAAGGGCCAGAAGTGCTGATGCAAAACTCACATTATAGAAGAGCTCCTCAATTTTACTCAAATCTTTTTAAATAACTGAGATGCTTTTATTCCTTTATATCACTCAGATATACTGGAAAAGGTGTCCTTTAAACTTAGAAATAAGTACTGGCCCACAACTGATAGCATAAATTGGAGGAATTTGTTGCTGTTTGTGATAATGCTCCCTCTGAGTTTCTTTTTCTGTAGCTGTAAATGGAAAATAAGTCTGGTAGAGAATCACATATTTGAAGCACTTCAACATGCTAGTCTTTTTCTACAGAAATTTCTAAAATGATAGTTTCCTCCTTTTTCTGGAACCCACACATCAAGATGCCTTCAGCTGTAATTACATTTTTGCACAGTGTAGAAATAAAGAGCAGAGTTCAGGTTACTCTGATGACTGCTACTTCCATAAGCTAACATTTGGATTTTTCTTAGAAATTGCTTTCTACTCTAAGATTTACTTTTTCTTTTATAGGAGAAATTCAAATAAGACTGCATATTGGAAATAACTATTGAGTCTTTGCTTTTGTAAGTCTGTACCATACAAATACTTTGGTTGAGAATAACCTGTTTGTTCTGGGAAAACGGATCCAGATCTATGCTAGGTAAAATTGGTGGCATATCTGAAACAGCTAAACTACTAATCTGCTCCCCAAATCACCCTTCTCCAATTAAATGAATAATCAAATGCTTTTTTCAGTTGTGTATAGGTGGGTGCTCTTTTCCTTAGGTGCGCTCTGAGATTACAGGAGGCATGGTTGTGAGCTCCTGAGCAGCACTTAGCAGTAAAAACTGTAGGGACAGAGCAATAGGTTTCTTAATAAAATACTTCAGTGCTTCAGCAGTAAAACCAGTCCAATACATATACATAAGGTTTTATCTTCCATGTAGATGAAGAAGAACTTGAAGCTTCCACAGGCAATCCAGTATTTCCAAAAGAAAAACTTTACTGATCTTTTCACAACATGCAAAGCTGCCACGTACAAGGGCCATGCATTCTGTGTGAGACTGTATACACAGAGCATGAAATATTGTCCTTCGATCAGTTTTGGGCACTCTTTGTAAAAACACAGCTTATCTCTCATACCATGAAAAGTGGTACTGTGAAATACCAGTGCCCTGAAATTCAAAGCTATAGGACTGAAAAATACAAGGTTCATGCATGGTGTAACTATACAACATGTGTTTCAAGTCATAGATTTGACTCAGATTTAGATGTCTACTTGTGAGGCTTTGCCTGCGAGATGAGCGTCTCGGATCTCATTACAGTTAGTGTAAATCTAGCCAGCAAAGTCACAGGTGCCTGCAGACCTAGCAGCCTGAGGGTAACAGCTTATATGAGATGCCATGTAATATCTTTTCTGGGCTCCAGGCTTCATTCAAGGATGATTTATGTCTTCCTTATGTTCCACCTGCTTGTCTTGACTACCCCAGGTCATTTCAAGCTGCATTTTGTGTGCCCTCCATAGCATAAACTGAATTGTTGTTGGAGCTCTGCTGCCTATATTGACTACTCCAATGTGTATAATACAAAGTTAAACCATCTGGGATAGAGGCACCTTAATTTAAATATGTCACTTTCCACAATGAATCCTAACTTCGGTTTATCTTTCAGCATTCACGTCTGACACCAAATCTCCATAAATTCATGGAGCACAGTCGTCAAGATCAGGCTTTAGGTAAATACTCTAGATGTCATGGCAATAAGTGGGTGCCTGTTTCTAAGGAATCAGTGTGCTGCAAGTATCCAGTCCACACTTCACGATTAATAACACTCAGGCAATGAGTCAGGATAAGAAATAAATTTATTCATCTCCAGATGACCTTCCTTACAAAAAACAAGGAACCACACCAAAAAACCACAAATGTGCTCCAAATAAGAAAAGCAGAATCTGATATAGTCCTCTATGTCAGACCATCAGCACTTGGTTTTAGTCAAACTCAAATCTGCCTGTGTTTGAGTGCATCAGAACTTCAGCCAGTCTGCTTTACTTCTTATTCAAATGGACCTTGAGTGCTCACATGGTCACATTCTGTATCTCTTCCAGAGGGTGCTGATCTCCTAAGTCTCTGTTCCAGTTCTGCAAGCAAGCCTTTAACTATATCTCCATCCCATTTTTTAATTTTTTTTTACATAACTAAACCACGTGTAGTGTACTGCTGAACTCTTGAACCCCAAAAAACCCTCTTTGGATTTGGATGGAAGTTACCACAAGTGCATACAGTTGAGTTGTTTTGCTTTCTCAGCATCTTTCCATTTCATATTTGTATCCTGCTTACATGGCATTTAGGCAGAGACACTTCACCTTGTTTAAACTGTGCCCTTTCCTAATGTCTGAAGACATTTTGAGGGACACCTTCAGACACTCAGGAGGGTGAGGATAGCAAATTGCCCCTTCTGAGGGACAGCTGTCAGCTATTGCAGACAACAGCAGCCTGACATGCCTGAAACACGGGATACAGGTGGGTGGAAATTATATCTCTGAAGGCTAAGATGCACAAAATAATCCAGTGTCCATATTTTGTTTCCAGACTGCTTGTTTGGATGGGTAAAAAATTTACTTGTTCAGATGGGTAAATCTGCTGGCTGGCAATCAAGGGAATCTATTCCTAGACTCCTGCTTGGAGGCAGATTCTTTTTGTACCAGCAAAAAAATATTTTATGCCTTTGCTTTCTTTGAACTACCTCTAAAATATTTCAAGGGGCTATGTTGAAGCTCCTTCACTTGGTACAGTGTAGTCATCAACCGCAATTCACCCTGACTCCACTCCAGGGAAATAATGGCCTTTTGTTTCCAAAGCACTCCATGAACCTTGCTCAAAATGTTTCAAAATACTAAATAAATAATGAATCCCCCATTTAAATCATTATAGAACTGATCATCCAGTGAATCATTCTGCTTTTATCTGAGAAAGCTCATGATGAATTATGCGTCATACCAGTATTTATTATGACCTCTGCAAAAGTAATTCCAACCAAAAACTTTGGAAAATTCACAAGCAGCAAATTAAATTGAGTAGGTTTTGGTTTATTACAACTATGGTATTATCACAGTGATAATATTGATAGCTGTTTTTATCTGAAATGCTGTACGTATATATGTACCACAATCTATCTTGGTAAGCCCTACAAAACAGATTTGGAGACATAATATGGGACAGCAAAGAAAAACAGTTTCAGTATCAGGGAGAGATGAACATTGCTAGAGCTAAGAATTGCTTGCTCTGTAGGTAGCACTTTTCTTCCCTTTACTGTCAAGGATCCAAATATAACTGGGGCAATCCTGGGGAGGCTCAAGTATGGTTTCCTTGGTTCATACAGGACTCCATGCATTTATATTGTTTAGGGTACTTCTAGTCCAAAACGGTTTTCTTGCATGTCTTGAGCTCAGAATTGCCTCTTCAAGGTTTCATTTTCTTCATTTTACCAACAGTCAGATGGTGTGATAGACCAGAATGGAATATCAAATCAATGTCTATTCAAAAATCAGCACGAATACAATCAGCTTAAAGCATTGTTAAGCCAGCTTCATTTAAAACTGTGTCCATTACAAATTGTTGAGGCCAAAAGAATGTTTAGAGTTGGCATGGAACAGACTAAGCAACTAATTTTATGTATATGTTACCTGTGTTTCATTGGAATGTCACTTAATAGGTATCAGTCATGAGCAGTGAATAGGAACACTGAGTTCTGCAGTGCTCACAAGACAGATATCTCTTGGAACAAGTAGATTTTTGACTGTCATCAGCAGGTATCAATTATCTATAAAACAAATAGTGAGTCAAGATTAATGTGGGTTTTGGTCCATACTTTCACCAATAGTTAATTGATCTAATCACAGCAGCTGGATATTTTAACTTGCTCCTGCATCAACAAGGATGGCACATAATGGCCACCAGTGGATATGATGCCACCGTTTCAGAGACATTCCAGTGGCCTCCACCAAAATGTGTTTTCCATGCCTGCATTTTCAATCACTCAAAGGGAAAATAGTCAATATAATGCACCGTTGGAAGAGCTGCACTAATTTAGACTAGCTAAGAAGCTAGCCTTGAATAGGCTGCTTCTGTTCTGCTACGCTAGTGTTTTACTTGGAAGTGACTCAGTGTGAATAGGCTGATGGCTTTTACTCACAAGGTCATGCATAACACCTGGGGAAAGATATTTTTAATGTGTTAAGCCTCATGTTCCAACTGTTAAGTAATTCTCTGCTTATGTTGTGTACCGGTCATAGATTTCTGGGAAATCTTGATTACCTTCAAGATTCAAGTTAGGTAGGCTTGAAGAACAACTGCAGGATTATCATGGAAAATGGCTGTACCCCACTGAGTTTCAAAATGGCTTAGTTGCCTCTGAATTGCCATCGAAATATTAACCTCAGTGGTAACATGATTGCAAATGTATGGTACTAGACATGTGGGTATACGCTGTGATCCTTGTGTTATGGTAACCCTTCATCAAGGTTATCTTCCATAACCCCTCTTCTTCCTACTAACAGAGGCACATGCATGTGCCACAGATGAGAAGAATCTAAGGACTTTTTTGATTTTTACTTCCTAGGCACCTGCTTCTAATTTTTAATGTAGTTATATGGATGGGAAAAACAATGCAATTATTTTGTGAGGAGTCTGTTAGTACCAACACAATATTACCTCTGATGAACTGGTTAGGGCCAACTGACTTTGACCTGTGATACTTCTGATTTAATTGGGATCTTTGTTTTGTGTCTTTCAGTTTATTGTCTGCCATGTACTATTCCTTCAGAAGAATGGGAGGAACTTGTTCTCAAAATCAAATACTAGACAAGGCTGGCAATGACAAAAATGACAATTTCTCTCCTCCCAAACTTTGTTTCCAGCCTTGCCTCCAAGTTCATTTGTCTTAAAGGAATAACTTCTCTGTAAAAAGTAGCATGAATACGAAGAAAGACAATGACTTAAAGATTTTTCATAGCTCAGTCTGAGGTTGCAGTTAATGGACATCCTAAGAAATAAGCAGATTTTTTTTTCTGGGTTTTTGTTTTTACAATACTTGTAGAGCAAACTGATAATCTCAGAAACATCTGGGCTACCAGACCCTCTGCTGAGAGACACCAAAGCCATTTTTTTATCTGCAGAAGATGGATTTCTTTTCTAATGCCTATATTCACTGTCTACTACATGAGCTGTTAGGACTTGTATATCTGCGATGTGGTACTGGTACAACACAGTCCTGGCTCCTCTAAGTCATATCAAAGCACACATAGTTTCTCACTTTTTATATACAGATATCAGAACAAGTCTGTGTTAGAATACACTTGCATCTTCATCCAGATATTCATATCCCATCTTTGTCACAGGGTGCTGGGCCACCTCTGGTCAGTAGTTATTTCCCTTATTCCCCAGCAAGGCCTACAACAGGTTTTTAGTGACCACAGTAGTGCAAACACTAAAGCCCTAGATGGACTTAGCAGACCAAAGCTAATCAAGGTCAAGATTTGCCATACTAGGCCAACTAGTCACTAGTTAAAGGCCTGATATTCAAACACACCTCAAGTTAATATAATTCAAATCTATCACATTATTTTTTCTGTGGAGTTCCTAAAGTCCTTAAAATCTGTTTTGAGTATATAAGTTGTTTAAATTACCTTAGTGAGAGCTAAATGACCTGTTTGTACACTGTCAATGACAAGAAAAAGAGATTATACTTCTTTGCTCTACTCTTTCCTCTTTCTATGCAAAAGATATATTGCCATTAGTATTTCTGTGTTTTATCTCTGTTTCATTTATGAAATTCAGTAACAATTGGAAGCCATAAATACAACAATGTAACCTAAGCATTCAACCCCGTAGATCAATCAATGATAACTGATGCTGAGGGGTGTTCTTCATATCTTATTATTGACAAATACTTTTAAGGACAGAAAATGCTGACCTTTTTGAATTCACACAAATCTATGAAACTCAAGTCAACCTATTGTATCAAAGCTTTCAACAAGAAATATTGGTTTAATTGCAAGTGAATAAAAGAAGAGCTTTGAAGTGTCTCTAAGTAGGAATTATATTTGTTTTTTCTTACAGATTTTTACGGTTAAAGACTGTAGAAGATCACTAGCATTGGAATCAGTGTTCATATTCACTGTATAAACTGGAACATAGAACTAAAGGTTTTATTCCAGAACATAGTGAAAAGATCTCTGTAAAAGCACTCCATTCTTCTGACTCTCCAAACAGATTTGAATCCTGCTCAGCAAGCATCCTTCCTTCACTTAGGTGTCTCCAAAAGATAAGCAATGTGAAGAAGACCTCTGACCATTATTATGTCTAGTGCAGGGTCTTCTGTTTCCTTTCTGTCTCTCTTTCTCTTGTATCCCTTGAAAGGGTTAAGTTTCCAGAAGTTGTGTTTGTCTTTTGTTCTTTGTTTGTGTCATCTTTAGCACAAAAGGCTCATATGCACTTCAGCAGTGACACTTTTCATTACAATAAGCTTTGGAAAAATTCCCTGAGGAAAGTGCAATTACAGTGATGGAGGGACACAATGACTTGGAAGCATTGTTTTGAGTTGGCAGGAAAAAGATGCTGTGATGAAATTGTGAGATGTATCAGCTATGGCAGTAGCAGTGAAATAAGTGGCAAGGCAGTAAGTTTTCCTAAAGAATATATCCCACTTGGTCTCCAGAAGTGCATGGGTTTCTCTTAGGTCATCTTGCATTTGCATGTTCTCTGCAGTTGCCCAGTACTCAGCCACATTAGAACAGCACTACAAGTCTATCTTTTAACGACAGAATTGTCCCCCACTTTGCACCTACATCAAGTCTATTGGCACTGACTGTCAAAAGTACCTGAGCACTGCACTATACTGAAAAGCGTGTGAAGTAGCACTTGCGTGGATCTCTGAGGCTGCAGGAAGGTTTTTAAAAACAAGGATCCCATGCCCAAATGGAAAGCTGAAGTTCCCAAAGGATCTGTTCTACATGTATTTTTTTTTAAAAGGTTACCAAAAGATCTCCTGGGAGATGAGAAAGAGAAGGGAAACTGCTATTCACTTTCTTCTTTTCTCTTCTTTTTCTGGAACTGTTTGATAGCTTTGAAAAGAGTTGAATCCTCTCAGATCCTGGGCCCATACTGAGAGCTGCCTGGGCAGTAAGTCCTGATGGTTGCCTGGAAGTGGAAGCTGTCACACCTTAGTGGCTGCTCTGCGAGGACAAGTCTGGACTTTGTCTTTTGCTTTTTCATAGATTTTTGATGCAGTTCTTCCTATGATTGCCTTTGATTGAACACTTCAGAAACATGTGCTGAATGATACAGCACAGATATGTACCCAAATGGCAGTTCATGGCTAATCATAAACACATGGCAGCTATGTAGGATGCAGGAAAAAGAGCAGATGAGTCACTTTGTTGAGAGGAGCTTTTTGACATGTGGTGTTGCTTTATCATTTAGAAAGTGTGGCTACTTTTGAAAACACAGATGAGATCATGTGCTTCTCCCTCATTAATCCTGCTGTACTGCTGACTCTCCTTCTGCTCTGGTCTTGATTACATTTCTGTTTAAGCTGTGCCAGTAGTTGGTAGCCATTGCCTACCAGAGACAGTAGCCTAGCAAGGCCTAGCGCATTCACCCACCTATCCCAGCCAACAATCTCAAATGGTCCCAAAATACCTATTAATAATCTTTTCTCCCATGAAGCAAAAACTTGATTTATTGAACTTGAATTTATTTGAGTTTGAGTAATGATTATCCCTTGAGATGCTCTTAAAGGGGATGCTGTTCTTGTGAACTGACCTTGTAAAGCAATTTCAGAAAGAGACCAGCAGTTCTGCAACCAAATAAACAATGCAGTCCCTGAGCCTTCGGTTAAGCAGTCAGACAATAAAAGACCATTGCAATATGGGAAGGGAAAGGAGCAAAAACATTTTAAGTGCCCTTCTTAATCTTATTATTTTTCATTGGAGATAAACATAAATGAAAAACACTGGGAACTATGGAACCTTCAACATCCCACGGGGACTTCTACCTGTCCTCCAAACTAAACAACATTTAATTACCCCATTTCAAGTAGTCATTTTCTGTAGAACAGGAAACACATAGCCCCTGCGTGACACTGGATGTGATGTGAAGAACTTTTTTGACCACAGCCACAGTAAAGGATAAAAGGCTTAAAAATATCAGGGCTGAATGAGTAACAAAGAAGATGATAATCACAGGCATGCATCTGAAATATTTAATTGCATGCTCAACTTCCATTTATTTGGAGAGAATGTAGATATGTCTCACTGAACTTTGTGTAAATTGCCGTGGTCTCTTTCTAATGCCCATTGGGCCTGAGTTCAGCAACATGATGGATAGTTCAATTTATGTGAGCAAGCAAAGAGCTCCCTTTGAATGTTAGACACTAATCTCTTGATTGGACTCAATTGCCAGGGAGACCTTCCCTACGAAGTTTACTAATAAGCATTGATCCAGCTATTGATAAGGATTTAACAGGTTGATGCACAGGATATTAGAAAAGTAATGAATTTAACTGCTTCCCAGCTACTGTTACAGGAAAAGTATATGGCTTATTCATACCCACTGAAAAATTAATAAATATCACTACATCAAGTAGCATTTGTAGCACGTCATTAAGGTTAAGGCACACCTTCATGTTAACAAGTTATCATGAAAACTTGAGATGTGGGAGAAGAATAAAATGTACGTGCTATCGATGTGCATGTTGAATCACACATTTAACCCCATTATCTTTCTGAAGGTTTTAAAATTGATGATTCATGTTTTGAAAATTTCAAAGAAAGGAATAGCTTGGAGGTAGAGCAACAAAGGGACTTAGAAAAGATGGCAGATTGAACCCAGCTCTTATCTTACAGTGTTATCATGGTTTAAATTACTGTAGATGGGCCTGGTGCCCTCAATGACATAAGTAGTTATTTGGTTTTGGTTGGGTTTTTTGTTGTTGATGTTTTGTTTTGTTTTGTTTTGTTTTGTTTTGTTTTGTTTTGTTTTGTTTTGTTTTGTTTTGTTTTGTTTTGTTTTGTTTTGTTTTGTTTTGTTTTGTTTTGTTTTGTTTTTTTTATTGCACCTCATGTACAGAAAGCTCAAAGGCCTTCCCTCCTGAGACTTTGCAAGAAGAAAAATCCATCAACATGATTTCCTTGGCACTGTGGCAAGTCAGACACAGGCATTAGCACTTGGGTGTTTATGCCAAGAGATGTAATGGGGCAAATTATGGAGACATTTCTCAGCAGCCTCCCAGAGGGATCTGCAGGGAGCTAGAATATTTTCTCTGCACCTTTAAATCCCTTATTTGCATGCAAAATGTCCTAGTTTCCCAAAAGCTTGAACAGTTTCACGTCCTTTCTGGGCACTCAGTCTGTGGAAACACCTCTGCATTTGTTGGAAGCTGGTTTGTGAAGAGTCAGTCAGTATTCCTTTTGCTTGACTGTTCACTAAAAAGATAAGTAGTAATACCACTGCATTTATTTTTTTTTACTGGAAGACTTTAGTGACTGAAGAAACGCCCTTTTACTCTCTATCAAAAATTCAGTACAAGCTAATAGAAATCTGTTTTTTTACAGGTAGTTACTTGTATGTTGACCTATGCTACCCACTCCTCTTGGAAGCAAGTGTAGCATGCAATAAAAATAATTTCAAGAATCCAGGCAATTTAATCATTAGTCTTTTTGGACAGTGGCAAAAAAATGCTGCTAATAATTAATTAAGCAGACAACATTACTCAATCTATTTAGAATCGATCATGTCCATTTTTATAAGCTTTTTCCAGGCAATACTCAAAGTCCTATAGGACAAATAAATTAGCCTGTTACTGCAGTGGTCCTTATGAAGAGGATATTAACACACAAGTTATGGCTGTTGCACTGGTAGTTGTCAACTGAGATTATCCTGCTTTGTTCCTGAGTCTGACAGACACCTTCTGGTTGCTGCATGCTGAAATAATTCTGGCTCTCAGCACTATTCTATACAAACAGGAGTTGAAAGAGAAGGACTTAGAGAAGGAATTAGCTCAATAGAAGAACATTCAAGAATGGTGTTGCTTACATTCCTTAGCAAAATTTACATATAAGGTCTGAGTTAGTCTAAAGAATTTTCCAGGCTGAGATCCTTACATTTTCTTTACCTCATTCCTACCTGTGTCCCATAACTCATCTAATCCTTCAGAAGGGTAGGTCCTGAGAGCTTTAGTACATTATATTGATCTCAGTGCCCGAGATATGGGCTATTATTTCACATGGTATTACGGAGTAATTGTCATAAAATAATTGGCTATGTGCAAGCTCTTCACTTTGTGCCAAATGCGGTAACTTAATAGAAGATGAGAGCTGGATAGATGTGGCCATAATGGCTTGGGGAGGTGAGATCTTGTTTTAGTATATGATTCAGCTCATAGCATAAAATGCTGAAATTTTGGTGTTGGCATGTGAGACAGATGCCTAACCCTTACTAAATCAATCTAGCCAATAGATGTCTCCAGATGAGCAGATGTGTAATCTCCCATTATAGTCTATTGGAATCTAGTCAGGGCAATTAGTGGAGCCCAGAGTGTAATTTAGCTCATCCTCAGTAGATTCCTAGTTTGATTGAGCTGCCTGAAGATAAATATTTAGCGACATTTGGGGAACTCGAGGCTATTTTGCTTTGCCTCCAGCTGCTCCAGAAGGGGGGTGCGGGGGCTTAAATCTTGGGTCACCTATGTCAGCCTTGTGCAGATGTCTTGGGTACCCTTGGTATTTCAGATGATACTATAAATCTGTTTGGCAACTGAATCCCATTTGCATTTTGTCAACAAAATAGGTCTCTACGCTGCAGTGCCTAGCTCTTTACTAAGCGTACGACCTTAAACACTCCACTCACATGGAAAATATCTATACCAAACAAACCTTCACCTTGAACTGTAATACAGGCGAGACATCTTGTAACCTAGGAAAAGGCATTAGCACCTTCTATTTCTCATTTGCTTATTACTCCTAAAACAGTTTGGGAAGGGGAGCTGAAGAAGAGACACAGGAACAACCAAAGCACATGCTGAAATTAAAGACAATTCAGATGTCAGGCTAATATTACTGAGTTTTAATAGCTTCCTTAATTAGTCTTACATTAGAAGGTAGTAATTAGTATATGTGCGCAGGTAAGCACTGGTATCTTCATCAAAAATCTGTTTGGTTTAGATTAGATTTACACATCTATAATTTTCCTAAATCCAGAAGTTTTTTTTAAGCTGTAGGTGGGCCTGCCTATCCCTAATTGCATACTGAAAAACTGGCACATAGACCTATAGCAACATTTGCTAGATCTGGTGGAGCACTGCTGGGGCACTGCTGGGCTGGCCCGGCCTGAGGGCTCAGTGTGACATACGGAGCAAGGTGCGGCCGCAAATGGGCACAAATGCTGCCAGTTGGGAACGCTTCCTGGGCAGAGCATCAGTGGGAGAATGGTGGGACGGGCAGAGGCAGCGGGAAGGACTGAGGTGGTGGGGGGGCTGGAGGTGGTGGGAAGGACTGAGGAGGCGGAAGGGCCGGAGGCAGTGGGAAGGCAGCAGCCACTGGCCTGCAGCTCCCTTGCCCAGTGCCGGCAGGGGTCTCCGGATTGCCCTGCCCAGTGGCGCGGCTGTGAGAGGGATCACCTCGGTGATTTTCAGTGAGCTGCCTAGTATGTACCCACCCTTCACTGCCCCGCTCGCTACAAGGGCCAAAGCTGCTGGTTTCCCATCGGCCTGGGGGATGCGGTTGGCTTTGGTAAGGGGGCACTGGGAACTGGGCTCTCGTTCTTAACCGGTGGGCTTTCAGGCCATCCTAACACCAGCTTCTCCAGTTTGTCAGTCGGCAACCTGTTTGTAAGATCTCGGGGAATACCTTTCTGCCACCCCATGGTCCACAGAGCCTTACGTCTGTGTCCTATCTCTCTCCCACTTGTGATGCTATGGGAGGCATCCTTTTACTGTTAGTTATGTGTGGGGAAGGCTTTAATTCTGTGAGCCTTAAACCTTCTGGGTCCATTTTGGTGCATGGAGCACTGACAGGGCTGTACTTTCATCCAAAAAATATTAAATCTTGAGCAACTTCTCCCCAAGTCCACATCTTCTTTCCCTGGGGTTTGTGATTAGGGGTCACTACCCCTTCTAATGTGGTGACAGCCCCTTTGCCCAGGGATACCACCTGTATTTTCCCCTGTAATTGAATACCAGTCGCTTTGGAGAGGTCACGGAGGCCCCTTATGAGAGGAGTCATTTACCGGTATCATCACTGGGGATTTCTGTTTAGGCCTAAGCTCCCAGTCATACATCATTTGCAGACATGCTGCCTTCTGTCTGTTTTCTACCAGTGGGTCAGCTGTCCCCACAACAGCAAGCGGATCCCCCTTTCCAAAGGGCAAAGACCCCCAGCCCAGCAGGCTGCTCTTTGGGTCAGGGACCAGAGTGCTCGGTAGTTCCCAGTGGCTAGGAATCCCCTGGCCCCCAGTAGCCCTCGGCTTCCTTTTTTGCTTAACAGTATCTGATACCCCCAGATAGTGACACTCCCCCAAACATATTCTGTGTCTGACTCCTTATGAGTCTGGCTAAACTCTTTCTTCAATTTAGCCAACTCACTAGCAGAACATGGAACTTTTTTACTAGTAATTCGAGGATATTCATCCTCACCACCCTCATGTTTAAGCTCAGCCTTCACCAACGGTTGCAGAGCACAGTTGGGGACCTCCATTTTGTCCCATTTTGACTTTGCTTCCTCCAGTTCATTACTGGGATAGTATTTTTTGGGGGGGAGCAGAGAACTGTCTTCGCCCATGAGGAGCTACTCTCTCAAAGCGGATTGTATATAATCTGCCTGGGCTACTTGCCCTTTCAGCTGTCCCTTGCAAGGGCTGGCGCAGGCCTTGTGAATATTCTGTGAGTGGGGATCCTGCCTCCAGCCTCCACAGCACTGACTGGGTGCCAGTGTGGCACAAGCTGCAGCTTCCCCCTTCCCAGCTCGAAGCCCGGTGCTACAGTCCTGCCCACTCGGTCACACTGTGCAGCTGTGCCCTTGTCCCTGTGCCCAGGATGGGGGTGTCCCCCGGGTGCTGCACTGCCCCGGTGCGGGGCCGTCATGGGGGTACTCGGCTGTTCTACAGACCCCCCCGAACGGCCCTGAACGGCGCGCACCTGGGTCAAAGCAAGTGACAGTGCGCGCTCGCACCTCAGGGCGGCCGCCTCTGGGGAGCAACTCCTCAAGCACCCCTGGCCCCAGCCGCCACACTCGGGACCTCGAGCGGCTCATGCCCCAGCGGGCGCCAGGCCCGCACTGCCCATGTAACGTTCCGGTCCGAGCCGGGGGCTCGGTGTGACACCCGGAGCGGGATGCAGCTGCAAGCGGGGCCAAACGCCGCCAGTCGGGAACGTTTCCCGGCGCAGAGTGGCGTTGGGAGAACGGCGGTGGGAGAGCGCGGGAAGGGCTGAGGCGGCGGGAAGGGCTGAGGCGGTGGGAGAGTGCGGGGAGGGCTGAGGCGGTGGGAAGGGCTGAGGGGGGCGGGAGAGTGCGGGAAGGGCTGAGGCGGCAGGAAGGGCTGAGGCGGCGGGAAAGCGCGGGAAGGGCTGAGGGGGCGGGAAGGGCTGAGGCGGCGGGAAGGGCTGAGGGGGCGGGAGAGCGCGGGAAGGGCTGAGGCGGCGGGAGAGCGCGGGGAGGGCTGAGGCGGCGGGAAGGGCTGAGGCGGCGGGAAAGCGCGGGAAGGGCTGAGGGGGCGGGAAGGGCTGAGGCGGCGGGAAGGGCTGAGGGGGCGGGAGAGCGCGGGAAGGGCTGAGGCGGCGGGAGAGCGCGGGGAGGGCTGAGGCGGCGGGAAGGGCTGAGGCGGCGGGAGAGTGCGGGGAGGGCTGAGGGGGCGGGAAGGGCTGAGGGGGCGGGAGAGCGCGGGGAGGGCTGAGGCGGCGGGAGAGCGCGGGGAGGGCTGAGGCGGCGGGAAGGGCTGAGGCGGCGGGAGAGCGCGGGGAGGGCTGAGGCGGCGGGAAGGGCTGAGGCGGTGGGAGAGCGCGGGAAGGGCTGAGGGGGCGGGAAGGGCTGAGGGGGCGGGAAGGGCTGAGGCGGCGGGAGAGCGCGGGAAGGGCTGAGGCGGCGGGAGAGCGCGGGGAGGGCTGAGGGGGCGGGAAGGGCTGAGGGAGCGGGAGAGCGCCGGGAGGGCTGAGGCGGTGGGAGAGCGCGGGAAGGGCTGAGGGGGCGGGAATGGCTGAGGCGGCGGGAGAGCGCGGGGAGGGCTGAGGGGGCGGCGGTCTCCGGATCGCCCCGCCCCGCCCTGTGGCGCGGCCCGCGAGGGAGGGGGGAGCCCGTTGCCCTGACAACGGCACGTGCCGCCGCGGGCGCGCGGGTTCTGAGGGGGCGCGCGGCGCTGCCTCGGCGGGCTGAGGCGGGCGGTCGTGCCCGGACGCGGCCCCGAAACAACCTGGCGGTGCCCGGGCCCGGCCGGCCTCTGCTGTGGGGCGGCTGTTTGCTCCGGGCCGGCCCGTGGCTGCCGAGCCCGGTAGCAGCGCCGGGAGCCCCGCACCGAGCCTGACGGGTGTGTGAGCCAGCTGTAGGATGGTCTGCTTACAGCATGGGCTCCCACAGTAGCCAACACTTATATTCCAGAATTCCTGGATACTTGTCCCACATAAAATGAGCCTGACATCCATCCAGTAGTTCTGGACCCAGCCAAAAACAATGCTGATTTGAGCATCCAAAAGATCTCAAGGGATCTGTTTCTGTAATGGGTCCACTGTCTGCCACTGGCTGTGCGGTTCCGTCTGTAGTGCACTTGCCTTCCTCTTCTCACTGACTTCCATCACCTTTTCATAGCAAAGAAAAGAAAAATTTCTTTCATAACAAAGAAAAGCGTAGGGAAAAAAATATATATGTAAAGATCTCCAGTGGTGGGAAGGGGGGAAGAAACTGCAGTCTTCCCCATCTTTATGTTAAATTGCTGTTTGTATTTCGATAATGGCAACAGCTCCAGTCAAAACCTTAGGTCTCCCTCAGGGTAAAAGAGGGTAATGAGGTGGTGTGGGAATGCTAAGGAATATCGAATGATCAATTAACACACTGGGCAGCAGCTGAGCAAGCTCCCAAAATTTCTTTGCATCGTAAGAAACAAAGTGGCTCCAAAAATTATTTAAGAAAATATCAACATGTAGCCAACTTCTGTTTGTCGTGTGAATCACTGGGCATTCAGAGCATGATGAGTTTTGTCCTTACCCTTTATTCAAGGCACCTGTAAAGGCCAGTGTTCTGAAAGAGTCACAGCAAACAACATTTACTTTGGCAAGTATTAGATCGGATATACTGAGATGAAAAAATAAGGGTAAAAATCTTATCAATGCAATACAGTGAAATAACACTGAAGAATGTGCCTCATCATCACTAAGATTTATGGATAGAGTGTTAACAGATTTTCACCTAAAACTCAAATTACAGATAGACAGTGAACTGATATACAGAGGAGTGACCAGAACAAGCAGGGTAATAACAAAGATAAATAAAATAATGGATTACAAGTCTCTTTTTTGTTTGTTTTGGGTTGGGTTGTCAGTTTGCCATAGTACAGTGCTATATTTTTGGTTCAAACACATTTCTGAGGGCTTTTTCTGCAGCAAACCCAAGAGACCAGGTTACCAGGATCATCTTGGCTTCTTTATATTTATAGGACACCTGTGAAACATTGCAAGAGCTAAAGAAGTTGTTCAACCCAGGTTGTGTTCTATGTTCTTTCATAGCAAGAGACATGAGCCTTTGCTTCTGTAGACTCCTGTTCCCTTTACTTATCAGAGTGCAAAACTAGCTTTCTCAGTAAATCCACAAAGGTTTCTTAACACAGAATGCCAAAAATGAAATAATAGCTTGCAGACATTTACTTACTGGCTCTTCAGTCTCTACCGAAACCAAACTGCAAAATTGATGGTTTGGATACAGGTTCTTCCACATGAAGGTCTGTATTTCTATGATTAGTTTACTTGTCTGCTTGAACTAGTTGCATCAAAATCTGTCATACATCCCCATAAACAGGAGTGATATCATTGAGTAGACATGCCCTAAAGTTGTTGTTATCTCAACACTTCACACCAGAAAGTGTCCGCGGCTCTATCCCTGTAAACAAACATCTTTGCAAGTAAATGTGTTTGTTTATAATGACCTGGGTGAAGGGATTGATCTAGCTAAAAAATATCAACCCACCAGAAGAGATAGGACAGGAAAGTTATCTTCAGCCAGATGAGCACCCTGATCTGGTTCACAGCACAGTTGCACAAAACATCAGTACAAAGGGAGGCCAAAGCACAGGATGTGGCTGAGATCAGGAGTTCATAGGTTTGGTCCTACTGCCCAGAGGTGATCTCAATGGGAGTGTGGTCAGTAGAACATTGTACTAAACAGAATTGGTACAGTAGGAAGTGAGAAATTTTCTGAGAGCTTTCCTGGGGTTTGTGATAAAGCATTGTTCCAGCTCTGTATGTTTATTCAAGAAAATTATTTATTGCATTGAAGTTACCCCCAAACTGACTGTATTACATATGGTGACTGGCACAAAGCATTCCAGTTTGCTAGATTCCCTAATTCCAGACATGAAAGACTAGTAAGCACTGCACAAAACCCTTTTATTCTGTTTAATTTCAACTGGACTAGACATGGGTGGGGAGTAATGGTAAATACTTGAAGAGGCATCAGAGGATGGGCAAGCCCACTGAAGGCACTGTGAGTGGGAAATAATAATTTAATTATTTATTTGTTTGGGCTTTTTTAGTCAAGAAATAGAAGTTTTGTGTTTGAAGCCTGTCCTAACAATCATTGCAGATTTGAAGGAGCTGTACAAAGCATAGCTTGTCTAGCCATAAATTTAATTTTGGATGGCTCTGACATAGCAGGTAGTGTCATGAGATGTCCAAATTTTGAATGGCAATTGGAGTCATCTCTCCGTTTTGATTGAAAGCCCACAATATGAGCTAGGACTTAGAGACAAAAAGCCCTAAAGCCCTTTCTGTAGTCATAAAATCTACTTTGATGCAGCTGGTATCACCTTACTGGCCATCTAGGTAGTCATTCATTTGTTCTCTATCTTACACCTTGTACCACATACACATTGGAAGTAGTGTTGTGATACTTCAACCTGATAAACTGCCAATGCTTAAAAAAATAATTATGATAGAAGTTCCCCAGTGAAGTGATCTCAAGTTTCGGGAAGCCTGACCCTGTCCTGTGTTTCTTTTTAATCTTGTCTCTGGGAGATATTTTCAGAGCCAAAGGGAAACATACACCTCCCCCCCCCAAAAAAAAAAAACAAACCAACAAACCCAACCCAAAACAAACAACCCTATCTAAATAGATAGCATCTATGTAAAAGTATTCCTTACCAGCAAAGTAAAATTTCAAGGTTAATGCTATGGTTCAAAACCCTGCTGAGCAGGAAAAATGGCATTTGCCACACATCTTTGACATATTGTTCCTTTCTGTGTTTTACATCTTTTGTTTTCAAATCTTTCCCATTTTTTGCTCTCTTCGTTGACGATATGTACACATCTCAGCCTGAAAGGTAGGTCAGGCAAGATTAAGGGGAAGTGAGCAGGAAAAGAAGCTGGGACACAATTTTTCAACATCTGCATTGCATAAAAATATGCCCTCTAGGTGACACAGGGGAAAATATTACACAAGCTATCACATTTTTTAGCACTGTCACACAGTTTCTTCCCATAAAGTAATGGCACTGCTCTGCTATCATAAAATGCTCCAGTAAAAGATAACCACAGTGAGTTTTATTTATATCTCTGTTTAGTTTCAGAAAAAAAAAAAAAAAACAAAACCAAACCAAACTATTACAGATCTACAATAACCAGGCATATTTGTACTCCCCTTTTGCGTGACACATATGAAAAGAGACATGAAGGTGTTTGGGAAAGACTGAAGTAGGGGAGAACATTCAGAAGACAGCTGAGAAAGTTTTTTTCCCAAAAATCTTGTATTCTTGGTCTCTCAGGATATTTCCAAATCCTCTTCTTTGACACATGAAATCACTGGAAAAAAGGAGTTTCCCTTCTTTTACATTGTCATACTTCTGAGCATGACTGCACCTTTCCTTATAGATAAAAAGCTAATTGGGTAAGGGCCTTTATTTATTTGACCACAGTCTATGGAGAGTTCAGCCAGCTGTAGGCAGCAGATTTAGGGCATGGGGTTGACATTCAACATTTTTGTCTTGTTTATGCAACATATTGTTTATGTGTTACTGAAAAACTCAGAGATTAATTGCCCAAACTGTTCTGCAGGTTTGACTGTGCACAGCACCTGACATAAGGGTGCCCTGGGTTTTGAAAGAGCCTTAGGAACAATCAAACCCACATCTTAGTTTTCATCGTGTGATTCAGCCTTGAAGACAACAAGGAAGGAGTAGACAGAAGATTGATTTTTCAAAAATTGCTGAGACCTGTTGTGGCAAAAACTCCTATTTCACAATTTTACATGTAAGCTGATCTGCTGCTTCTGCAGGTGCATCATCCTTTCCTTGCTTTGGGGCAAAAAAGCCTCTGCTTTCCCTGACCCTAACACTTCTCTGCTTTGTGTCTGTAAGTAGCTAAGAGCACGCTTGCCCTAGGCTTTCACAGGGGTGTTCACATTAATCTGCAAAATTAGAAAAACAGGGTAACGGTGATTTCTGCCAGCACAAGCATAAAGCCTTTGGCAACCATGAGATATTGAGGAGATTTATGTAGGTTGCAACGGTGTAGGAAAGAGGGGAGGTGGGTGGGAAGACTATGCTCTCCAGCCAGGTGCCACATCTCTTGTTCATTTGCAACAAGGGCACCTTTGGGAGTGATCACCATTCATTCTGACTGTCCCCATCAAAGGCCACTCCATTGAATTGCTTTCAAGCAACAACAAAACTAAAGCATTTAAAACATGGTTAACAACAAGGTGGCAGCAATGGTTCCCTTAGCAAAATAATTAAATGAGAGGGGAATAACATTTCCTGTTAGTTTTTGTTAGAGTTCACTTCTATAGCTGCAATGACCAGAACATGAGACCTTGTTTGTATTCAGCACAGCCCTAATGCCTGTAAAGAAAATAAAACTCACTACATTCTGCTATGTCTGGGTTCTCACTGCCCTCTTTCATGGGCAATTAAAACTGTTGCTACTGTAGTCCACACCTTTTGCCAGGAAAGGATTTAATACACCAGGCAGATCCCAGGATGGGAAATAACCTTTAATGTAAAGTCACATATCAACAGCTTTCCACTGGGAGGTTTGTATTTGGAGGCTGCAAATCAAGCTGAACCTGTTGGGCACGTGTTTACTTAATCCAGCTGCTCCCAGAATGGTTGCTAGGGACAAAGCAGGAGATGACTAAGGGCATTCAGCGGATGATGAAATAGAAATGAGGCTGTTGTGCCAAGGAATGGTTTCCTAAACCAGAGGTTTAACAGGCTGCATGTTCATCTGAAAAAATGGAAAAAGTACTTTCTTTTGAGATCTTCAGAAACAGGGTACTGATGAGAGAGACCCACTTATGGGCTTATTTAAAGGAACTGGCTGCCTGCCCTGGGTTTCTTAGATGGCAAATTGTTTGTGTGAGGCAGCATGTTTCACACCAGGCTTTGCTGAAGTCCACTTTTATAGCTTTCAGTAACAACAGGGGTTGTAGGTGTAAGTCCAAGTTGGTCATATTCAGCCCTCCTAACAGTGGCCTCAAATAAAATTAGGTACTGCTGGAATATGTGAAATTAAGAGAGGGATGAAGGATTGAAATATCTGGGGTATGATTCAAATGTGAAAACAGAGAGGTCTGTGACACAGGTGTTACAGCTCAGCTGTTTCTCTGGGCTCCCTTTAGGCTCCCTAGAGCTGTGAAAAGGGTCTAGAGCACAATCCATCCCATCCTAAAATGCACATCCAAAACTGACCTACTGAGCGGTATCCTAGAGGTTTATATTCCTTTCCATTGACTGACTACAGGGGAGACTGCGGTGACTGCTTCATGTGTAAATGTCTATTATGACTGCTGAATGATACATGAGTTGAATCCAACCACTGTAATCAAGATGCTTTAAGTAATCAAACGTGATGAATAAGCATGTCATCTGAATAGATTATCTGGATACGACCTTGACTTCTCTCCATTCGGTGTACATGGAAACTGGGTTTTGACAAGCGTAGATAGCAGACAGGTTAAAACACTTATTGTTGTCCTGAACTTTGATGTCACTGCAAGTGTGTGACTTCCTCTTGGGTATCACAGTCAGAGGTGTGATTACTGACTGCTGATCTGACAACAGTGAGCAGAAAGTTTATTTAGGTTCAGACAGTGTAAGTTCACTGGGGAAAAGGAGTCTTGCAGAGAATACCATTATGAGCTATGGCTCTGTGACTGAAGTTCACAAGAAGTTGTCAAGGTGCATGCTTTTACAATACTGAAAACAAATTTATGCTGCAGAACATAATAAAAATATATACTTTTGGTAACTTCTTGCTAATGTAACTGACTGATCAGTCAAACTGTACAGTCATGTCCTCAGTCAAAGGCCATGAACAGCCTGTGCTGCTCTTCATAGTCAAGAACAAAAATAGAGTAATTCAACAAATATTAAGTTGAAGAATGGCTACTCCTCAGAGACTGTTTTTAATTAAACACTACTCTCTCTCTCTCTCTTCTTGTTGGTTTTTTTTTTGTTTTTTTTTTTTTTTTAAAAAATACCAAATGTCTTAAATAAGTCCAGTCTGACAGGAAGAGGGACTGTTGAAATGACAGAGGCACATGTGTGGAGATGGGGTGGGGCAGAGGCAGAAATCCCCCAACCTGGTTTTAATGAAGCAAAACATTCTTTTAATGCCAACCAGCTAATTAGTAACAGGCCAGTTTCTCCCATGCAGCATAATTATCAGAAACAAGGCCAGAGGGCACCTTATATATCACATAAAAATAAATATTCTTTCCACATCACAGAAAAGGTTACCAGGTAGAGAAACTGGAAGGATACTCTTGATTGTCAGCTCTTGTGTATTGGGTGGTTCTATATCGAAGGACACATTTCCCACACTTGAGGTGGAGTATCTCCCAGGACAGGGCTTGAACAGCAACAACTAATCTGGAGGAGGTATCTGAAAGCGGCCCTGGACCTGCAGATCTGTGAGCATCCTGAGATGCATTGGATACCTGATTTCCAAATTACTTGCTGCTTCTGCCAACTCCAGTCACTCAGATGAACTGAGCTAGCTGCAGGCTGGGGTTACATCCCATAAACTGTCAATGAAGTGCGTATCTGCTACATGTCATAGTTAACTTCCAGCCATCACCACCCATTAGGATCTGGCTTTGACCTTTAAAATAGCACCTTTCAGTATTAAAATTTCATGTGATAAATGTGTTTCATCTCTGTGCACCGATAGCTCAGAGCCTAACAAACTTTTGAGATTTCCTGCCAAGATTCAGTGTGGCAGATTGGGCTCAAAATCACTGTACAAAATCTGTTCTCGTTCAGTTGCACTTTCACTGTTAGCTGTATCCTGTCAGGAATATATTTTGTGTACTATTTGTACAGTAGCATACGCTTAATCAACAAAAAACCTTTTAGCAATATGATGCAAAGCCTATTTGGGCATATATATCCCAAACATGTTGGGATATATTTTGATCCAACTTAATCAACAAACATTTTTTTCAATGCTTTCAAAGTGAGATGAAAAAGCTTGAACTCATCAAAAAGTGTAATTCACTACTAACTGAAGATCAACATCAGTGACACTGAAAAGATATTTGTTAGGGTTTTTTTCCCAGCATTTACTTTTGAGGGGATAAAAATGTCATTATTTAGTTTTATTTTTTTTTTCTTTTAATTAATTAGACTTATAGGCAACCTTCCCCATCCCCCTCCCCTCCCATTTCTTTTCTAAAGACCTAATTTTTCTTTTTCTTTTTCTTTTTCTTTTTTTATGAAGCTGGCATTAAAACTCCATACTTGAATGCTGAAATAGATCTGCTTTTCACAATTTCTGATTCACTGCAGATGGTAAAAATTTGTGTTCTAACTTTAAATCAGAAAACAGTTTTTTAAATCTTCAGTGTAGCAACAGAATCTGTTTTTCATCTGGTAATATAGTGATGCCTTTGTTTGGAATATATAGTGCTGAACATACTATGTGCAGGTTTCATCTGAAAAAAAAAAGTAACATCGAAGCTGCAGTTAAAACCATTCAGAAGTCTGGAAACACTAGAAGCATTTGCCTATGCAACGTTAGTTTTCTTTTCTATCTGATTACCTAAAATTTAACCATATTTTGGGCTGCATTAGTACTTTTCTCAGTAGGACAGTGCTCCTATTCAGTGTACTGGCACTCTTTCAAATGGGCAGCTTATCAACGTTTGGTTTAATCTTATTTTTCCTATAGCTCCCTGTCTTATTTACCGAACAATTCTTTCTCAGACCCTCCAAGGTTTGAAGATAGAAGTGTAGAAACTGCTTCCAGGTTCTTGTCACCACACTAACTGTACAATCATCAAAGGAATTCTTTTTCACAGCCATGGTGAGGTGAGGTGCTATGTTGATCTCCATTGTCAGGTGGAAACCAAGACACAGAGAGTTTAAGATTAATAAAAAACAAGTGAATTCAGTGCATGATCTGATAGACAAAATGTTAGACTGACTACGGGTAGGTGTAACCAGTGATGTTAGAGTTAACATTAGCTGAACCAGTCACTCTGGACTCCTCTCCTTGGAGAAGAAAAGGCATTTTAAAAGATGAGTCTGCTGACATACTTTAGATGTTGACTTTTGGACACCCTGACTTGCAATATGTTCCTCTGTGTCTCTATGCCATACATCTCCAGTGACTCTAAAAATGTGGGGGTTTTTATTTTCACTTTTTCAGATGTACAGATTTATAGAGAAGATACCAACATCTGTTCAGATGAATCCAGCTTGATGAAGGAAAAAAGCATCCCAGAGAACAGTCTATGTGCCTATACAATCCTGTTTAACCCTCAGTGTGGTCCACTGTTGGCACTGAATATGTTCAAACCCAGAGCCCAAGACTTATGTCAGCTCCTCAGCTGAGGATTCGGCTGCATCAGACTGTTTTATCACTCTACTTTCTTCTCCAGGTTAATTTAAGGACTTTGATGAAAGGGCAAGACAGTGGTTCCCTAATCCAGACACTAATTAGAGTCTGGTGCCTAGAGTGCTTTTTTAGAAGACCTGTATTTGAGGCCATGGAAATGAGAAGGACCTGGGATCCCAGTGCCTTATTTTGTGTGTGCCCTAAGTATGAGACTATCATATCTGAGGTGGGCTCCAGCATGGTTGGCTTGAACTTTCCTGGCTGTGCTCAGAATGCGTAGTTGTCATAGCCTCTTCTGAGGAAAGGTTTCCCAGCTCTGGAGACCAAAGAGTCAAAATAATTTTCTTACAGAATTCTGTGAAGTGCTGATGTCTGGAGAGGGACAAGAATTTAAACTATGTCCCTCTCCCACCTCTAGTCTACTGTGTCCTATTAGCTGCCCCACTACGGCTCTTAAAGTACAGAAAGGCATTTTAGTCTCCATTCTGAGGTGCCAAATTTTCCTTATATATGGACTTTTCATGTCCAACAGCAAATCTGGACTATGTTATAGGAAGCTGTAGGTCAGGTTTGCACAGAGATTTTGGGCAGGATGGGAGCTAGTTGCAGTGGTTGAAATGTTCCCTCTGCAGCCAGCAATGTTAAGGAGGGGGATTTAGTCTCCCTGTCTTTCCTATTAATTCTGTTCCTGGGTTTAGACCTGTTGAAGATGATCAGCATAAAGTGCCCAAGTTCACATAGCTTTCCTGGGAATCAAGCTCTGTATTTCCTGTTGGGATCCACATTACTCATTTATTTGAGTGCTTCAACCAGCCAACAAAGACATAGGAAAGGGTAGACGTTCCTACAGGGACATGCTGACATACATCCTAAGACAGGTGTCCTGAAACAATGTCTCAGAAGCAGAAATCAGCTTTTCTTATTTTGTGGCCTTAAGATGGGTCTACACCAATATTTATGGTTCATCCTAAGAGTCACCCTCAACTATTACGTTTGAGGTCCCACAGGTCCCCAGGAATGGGGAACTGTGGGATTGCTGAGGAGATTTTGCAGAAGCAGAGCCCCTCAAGCTCAGATATGGCCATGGATAGCTGCCAGAAGTGAGTGATACGCAATTGCATTGTAAATGGTGTGTAAACTCAAGGTTGAGATTATGCTTATATGAGCTGTTTGTATAAATTCAGCTTATATGTATAAATAATTGTATGAATTCATTACCACCAGTGGTATAGCAACTTTCTGGTTAATGAATTCTGGTTATGTCTCTCCCCTGGAAGAAGAAGACTTAGTTCCAGCAATTTCTTTTTAGTGCATGCTAAAAATCCATCTGAAAACACATATAAATTTATTGGCCTCCAGAGCTACTGTTTTCTTTACTGCTTGGTACAGAACCAAGCTCTTCCTTACATAGTGTCTCTCTGGGCTCCTGAACCTTGCATTCCCACCTGCATGGAGTCCTGTCTCCGTCCACACAACACTTAAAAGCTGGCAGTTCCAGAAGCACTGCCCTGAACCCCTCTGGGAGGACAAGTCTCCAGATTCCTGGTGGAGAGCACTGAGCCCAGGCTGTTTCACAGAAGCTAGCCACCTCTGTATTTCTGATAAAATTCGCTGTGTGGTTATGTGAAACCCTTTTTTGTGACTTTTAACTCCATCAAAATAATTGTTGTGCTTTGTCACTGTCGTGCTTGAGGCTCGTTCTCCCCTGAACCACTGTATGGGCTTTCCTTGATCTCTGGCATCTTCAGCTCGCACTGTTATGCCATCAATTGATCTCTCTGGGTCACTGAGTGATGGTGCCAGCAAATTTATCACACTAATTTTTCGTGCCTGAGGTCAGATGGATTCTTATAATTACATGATATTTACCTGATAAACATTTACAGCCCCAGACGTTAGTTATTAACACAGGAGGTGGTTGGTATTTGTACTAGAGCACTAATTAAATGCTCATTTCCAGTACAGTCATGTGTATTACCCAGAGCACAGAATGAATTATGGAAGTGACACATTTCACAGAGCAGAAATATTTGCTGGAGGAATATTTCTTCTGAGACTTCTTCTTCCTATTCCTTTTATGGCAAAATATCCCCGGTTTTTAATAAAGTATCATCTTGTTGATTGCTCTATGTTTAAAATAATAAAGAATATTTGTTTCTGAAACATAATTGCTTGGAACACTAACACAAAAGCCATTTCAAGGCAGAATGATTTTGTTGGGGTGGAGTCTATTTGTTTTTTCATAATGTCACTGCGAGCTAAAAATGCACCAAGGGAGGGGAAAAAAAGGGAGAAACCCCATAAGAGAATGGAAACACGAGCACGTGTGAATATTTTTTCTCTAATGAAAGTTGAGGAAAGGCAAACATTTAGCACAGCAGGAGAGAAGAGACCACAATTGTCTCTTCCATTGGCTAGTTACCCAGGCGTGTGTTTTTACAAGGTAATTATTCTGGAGTAAATCTGGAACACACTTACCATTGATTATTTTATTTCCCTCCTCACTTTGATTGAAATATTTGAATGTGTGTATTTATCCAACTATACTGACTCTTAGAGGCATTGCTCTGAAAAGGCTTTAATGGTGTATCCCCTAGTACGTATCTGGAGGATGGTCTCTACTGGGCATACATTTGGTCCAAACAGCAGGGACTGCAAACTTCTCACTCTTAATTAGTTTCCATGGACACTCACAGAGTCTTAGAAAGTCATGTGGATTGGTTAGCCACCTTGGAAAAGTACTGTATGAGGTCAAAAGGTCTAATTCACATCTGTGCTGAAAGCTAAATCAATACTTGCAGGCTGATGAAAACTTGCTGAAGAGGTACAGTTATGAGCTGCTGGTTATGGTGAATTCTGCTCTGTTTGCATTGTCAACATCCATTTTAAGACCTTTTTTTGGCAGCACTACAATGCATGTTTTCATGGACTTCCTATTCCTAAACAAAAGGCATTGCTTAACCCACCTCTTTCAGTATTTGCAGGAACAGTGAAGTTTGTGCCTTTTGTTGTTGGGGTTTTTTTGACATTCCAGAACACACCTTGCAAACTAGAAACTGATGAAGCTTTCCATATGCTAGAAATAAGCATTACAATTTACAACACCAAACTAAGAGTGTGAAAAACTTTGGAGTTAAAAGCAAGAACTATATGGGACATTCAAAACCTCAGAAGTAGGCAACAGCTTTCAGCTTTTCTTGCGGAGAGCACTGTATCCTAATTATTTCATGTTTACAAAACAAAAGTCAAAAACACTGTATCAGCTTGAAAAAATGAAGGATTTAGGAAAGCAACTTATAGTCATCCATTTTAGAGTCAAACCAGAGTCCTCCGGTTCCTGCTCTTATTCATGCAAAAAGTGTGCTGAGAATTTTTGCTCTCAGAAGTGTGGAAGCTCTCAGTATTATTTCATTGTACAGATGCAAGTATTTCAAGCAGATATTATTTCCAGAATGAGATTCAAATCCCAACTAATTTTTTTCTGAAGGAGTGAATTCACTTTTTACACTACTTATGTGGGTTAAACATTTCCCCATGTCTGCTAGTTAGTAAGTACCCAAGAAGTGGAGAAAAAGACTTTGAGTATGTGGGCTGGCACCATCCTAAGACGATAGAAGGAAGCGCAATGGTACCAGGTTGTGAATTCTGACCTGCTCCCAAAAATCCATATTCAAGAAAAAGCATCTTTTCATGGCTGGTGGTGGTCTGGGCAAGTATGATTGTCTGCTCAAAGATCTCCAGAGGGCCCTATTTAAATGAAGTGGTTGGATCTCATTAGCAGCTTGGTGCCACCCGTGCATAGCAAAATTCCTGCATACAGTGCCAAAGAAAACCTTACTGCATGTATTCCCCCTTGCTGCTGTGTCTCCATGAAGCTGAGTGCAGCCTGTCTTGTAAAACAAAGATTCATTACTGACCTTCAGCAATTAATTATAATCCAGAAAAGGTGTAGTTTATATATTGGCTGTAGTGAAAAAAAAAATAAAAAATTGCTGTTTTCACTAAGCATAGTCAAATAAAGACATGCCATTTCCTTAGGAGCGTGTTATGATACTGGACTGCATTCCTTATTTATAGCTAATTGAAAGAACACCCAAGAGAAGCCAGGGACATTTTTCCATGTCTTGGTGATCGAAGGAAAGTGAAAGTAGGGGAGGTGAACTTACTTAACATTACCATGAGCAAGTAAAATGTTACTGGTTTATATACTTCATTTTATTTTATAATCAGGACTAAAATTAGCTGTTAAATGCTTGCAGCCAAGTCTATACTTTGCCTTGCTTGAAAACTGTGTGGGAATAGGTCTGTTATTTTGGTTTTGCATTTACATCTCTTTTGCAAGAGATTCACAGGTCCCTCCATGGATACTGAAACAGCTAGCTGTGCAATAGTGAGGAAGACAGACTATG
The DNA here is from genome assembly GCF_023638135.1 of Falco biarmicus. Taxonomy (NCBI): domain Eukaryota; kingdom Metazoa; phylum Chordata; class Aves; order Falconiformes; family Falconidae; genus Falco; species Falco biarmicus. The sequence continues at coordinate 58,616,675 of NC_079291.1, read as the reverse complement.
GCGATGAGATTTACAGGTCTTGCCAAGAAGTTAAATTCTTCCTTGAAATGGAGTAAGCTAGAAGAAAGACATTAGATTTTACAGAGGCTGGCTGGTGGCTGAGAGGAAGATGGGGCCATAACAATGTAATCGGCACGGACATTCTTGCCGCTTCGGTATCCCAGGGTTGCTCTGCTTCACTGTGGCACCATCATCCCTTTTCCTTTGCAGGATTCAGGATGATTTTTAAATTTTCTTCTTTGTACTCTCTCCCCTCTCCCCCCCCCCACACCCCCACACCCCCACACCCCCCCCCACACCCCCAGCCCTGCGTCTTTTAGCTAGATTAGGCTGTCTCCCACTCTGTGCTGACTCAGCAACACAGCAGCCTTTCTGAAATGCTGGACTGGATTGAATTCATTATCAAAACAATGATTTTTAGGACTAGGGAGCTGCCTGCTGAGTCATCACATTGAAAGCACTGATCCGTGGAACAATAGCTGGTTGGAGATTAGTGAGCCTGCAATAACGGCATGGACCATTCATTAGACTGCAGGGAGCATAAGGAAATAGGCCCAGAGGACTGTGCAATGAACATTATTACAAGCAAATGCCAGCTGCCGGGAGGAGGGAACCAGCACTGCCGTGGCAAATGGTAAAATTGCAAATGTAATTTTAAGAACTAGAAACCTGATAGAAGGAGAAATCATGCCAAAAAAAAAAAAAAAAAAAGGTACTAAAGCTTAGGTAATCCATTATTTATGTGTGCTGGAAGGGAATATCCTGAATGTCCTTAAAGAAATATAAAAGCCTGCTTGTCTTCAATATATTATTTTCATACTAAAGACACCCTCCCAAGGTCTGAGCAACCATACATTTACGAAGCAATTAATAAAGTTAATTCTTCTTAATCTTATTCTTACTTTTCTTACATGTTAGGTTTGCTGCAATAGTTAACACCTGGGACAATCCAATGCTTATCTTTCTGTTTCCACTAAGGTAAAAAAATTATTTCCTATAATTCCACCAGGCAATTTGTACCAATTAAGGTTTCTCCGGTTGCATCAGTTAATGGGAAAAATCATATTAACCTTTATGGCAACTGGATTCAGGGCTTCAACAGATACGTGTCTCTTCCTCTCTGCTCGTGGAAGAAATTTGCAGTGAGCTAACCACTCAAGACTTAATTTACCCAGAGATAATGATTCATTTGGTGATAGCATGACATTTGCTGGGCATGGTCCCTACTGTCCTTCAAGTCCTTCTCTGACAAACTTGACTTGAGTTGCTGGTGGTTGGTAATTTAAAAAGAACTCCTTTCAGGCTTTGTGTTATCTTTTCTTAGCATTGTCAGTTTCTGTCAAAATGCCAAATGGATTAAACCTGTGCTGGCTTTTATCAAACTATTTGGATTGCTTATGATAATAACAATAGTAATTAATACATGGGTTTTTTACATCACAATCGGTAGGCTCAAGGGTTGATTTTGCTATCGAGGGAATCTTGACCTTATTTCCCAAGCGGCAACGAACTGCTCCTGAACATGATCGGTGAATTCAATCATTACACCTCAATCAACTACAGCAAGAGCCTGATGAGCTCAAAGCATTGGCGGTCTGTATTGAGGAACTCATCATCCTGCACTCACTCACAAAAAGACAAATATCTAATCATCCCCATCACATCTCAAACCGATAAAGAAAATGTCTAGGCTTATAAAAGAGCCACTTTCTAGTAAAACGTTCCTTAACATTTTCATTTCCAGCCTTGGCAGTATCAGCTTTTATTCTTATTTATCGTCTGAATGAGCTGTAAATATAATCAGTCAAAACCAAAAAGTTTGAAGACTTTAAGAATTTTGAATGATTAGGTTTTAATGCTAGCTTTTCAAGGATCTGTAGTTTTATAAGTCACACAAACGTGTGAAAAACTCGTCTCACTTGCTTGTTTTTGTCTAAAGAAAGTCCCTGTGATCTCTTGGTCACGGCCAAAAAGACGTCAGGGATGCACTGTGAGTCCTGAACACCAGAAGGTGAGTAAAATAGATTAAAATATTCCTGTTCTAAATTCTCATTAATCTTAATCCACTTCATGGTTTTGAAGACCTGGCTTCAGTGATTAATTCTAAGAATAACGAGCAATTTTGAGTATTAGAACCAAATAAAGGGATCCTGACCCACTGTCTGCAGAGTTTTTTCCCTGTTTGGGGGAAGGCTTTCAAAATGCCTAAATTTACACAACCCTGCATCTTTTCTCTGTTGTTGTCAAGGCAATTATTAAGGTTTTCTTGTGTAAATTCGAAATAGAAAGCCAGATATGATAAACTGAAGAACCTCATTCCCATTTACATTCAATTTGGCTCAGAGAAAAAAAAAAACACCAAACCTTTACAAAGCCCCCAAAAGTTTAAATGCACTTTTGATTTGAGGTGTTAAAAGTGAAGCACAGCACACATCTGCTAGGCTGGATTACTCCTCTGTAAAAGGGGCAGGAAGCAACACCTAGTCAATACATCTGATTGTGCCTACTGAAGAAAAAAATCATGCTTGCAGCTTTGTCCTTAACTGATTGTTACATGATCTGGGACACTGAGTAGTTCAAAGTGATTTAACTTGGCACCAGCCTTTGCAGATGTGAACAGAAAAAAAGTCTAATCAAGCATTATCGCTGCAATGCTAAAGAGCGTAAATTTAATCTTCTCTGAGCTGACATTCTTGTGAGTCTGGCAAAAAAGAGAAAAGGAAGAAAATTCAGGCATGTAAGACAAAACAGCATGGCTTTGTGGTTAAAAGCAGAATCCCTCCAACCTAAATGCAGCCCTCTGAAAGCCAGGTATTTCATGTGAGACAGTTTTTAGGGCAGACTACAGTCTGAGATTAAGACTTCTGTATTTGGCCAGCTACATGTAGATGTCTACATGTGAACTGGGTGACCATCTCCCAGTGTAGTAAATCTAGGCCAACACATCTGCACGGGGCTAGATACTACACAAGATGCATATCTCATATTCACGCACTCATGTGGTATTGTAAGTGGAAGATATGTGGGTACCCCACAATCTCTAAAAGGACATGGTATATTTCTGTTTCACAACTGAAGCTCATCCCAGTGGACTGATCACACCCACCAACCAACCAGAGTAGATCTCCACTGACTGTAGATGTATACAGCTGATATACCCATTTCACATGGGAAAACCTCCATTTAAAGTCCTAAAATTGGATGTCTTGATCTTGAACTGAATCTCATGCTTAGAGAGGGAGATTTGGCACAGGACCTGTAGGAAACTCATGCACATCTGGAAAGGAAGAGGGATCCCTATGGCATCTAATAGCTCTAGGCACCTATGTGGGACATGTGAACTGAGCACTAAGTCTTTGATACTCAAAGAAGGGAGATGTGCACTATATAGTGCAGCTATAAAGGTGTGTGAGAGTGGTACTCAAAGACTGAATACATACCTGTATTTTCTCCTGTGTCCATTGCCGTGATGCACAGATGACTCTTACCAAGATGAAAAAAAATATCGCATCAGCACCATGTATCATGTTTATAGTCCTTTTCTCTCTCCTCCACTCCTGCAAACAACCTGGTCTCTGCTTCCCCATCTTTCTGACACTACCTATTTTAGAGGAAAACAGAAGGACACTGAACATCAATTAAAGACTTTCAAAAAAGGTGGAAAGGACAAACAAATTGAAGCTGAATTGGATGGAAACCCATGGCAAGATAAGTTTAACAGGACAACAGCTACATGGTCTTGGTACTGTAAGGCTTGACAAAGGAGGAGGGAGATGGTGGGAATCAGACTGCATGAAAATAATTAAATAACATTCAGACCAAACTTCCAGACTGTCAATAAATGCAGCTCATGCAGGAGACCAGATCACGCGTTACTTTTGGAAGAGCAGGCCGCAAGCAGGAAATAAAAGAATGATTGGAAAATCACCAGAAAATAAAAATAGATAGCTACACTTTTCTGGGAAACAAACAAATGAACAATTAAATTCCCCTCCCATTTATTAAAACCTGTCTTCTAAACTTTTGGCAGTCAACCAGAACAGTGAAACTCTAGCATATAAAGGGTAGAGCTGTGATACCATGTGGACTAGACACATTTGCTGTTGTTGTAGAGCAACTGATGTCAAGACAGACATGTCCATCTTCTTACAAGGACAGCTATTATTTTCTGGTTTTAATCAGTGCTTGAAAATATGATATATATCTCTTGGAAGAAGCTTCGGCTTACAGAATAATGAGGCTCATCCTAATATGAGTTAAAATTCATGCCTATAGCAGATGGTTTTGTCCCCAGGGTGGAGGCAGCAGGATGGGATACATCTCTAGCATTGATTTGGGTTTGTGTTTATAACCTACGCTCACAGTGTTGCCCATGACCAGCAGTGCTATTTACATTCATCCCTCAAGGGCAGTCTCTTAGGGAAGATGGAAGTAGGATGTTTCAAGGTTAAGGCACAAACCCTCTGATCATCTCTGTTGTCTAAGAGCTGGTGTTTGACATAAATTGGTTACTGTTTCTCCTGCAGTCAGTGACAGATATGGGTCCTTCCAAAAGGTCATTCTGCATTCAAAAAGGGGATATAAGATGGATGCTATAAATCACACTCGTTAGTTCTCTCTCTCTCCCCCACCCTTCCACCAATCATTGATTTACAGGGAGGGATTTATCTGATTAGATATCTGAAATATGCACCCTAATATAAAAACTGTTTAGTGGTGGACTTGGCAGGGTTTGGTTTATGGTTGGACTCAAATGATCTTAAAGGTCTTTTCTAACTGAAATGACTCTATGATTTTGTGCTGGAAAGGACCTACAACAATCATCTAATCCAACTGCCTGACTGCTAATCTTCCATTTTCAGAAATGAGTAATTTTAGGTGGCTAGCTCAGATTTTTTGCCCAAAGTTTCAATGGATTACAGTCTGTAAATCTAACTCCTCCTTAGCTGCCCTGGTTCCATACGTGAACCAGTATGCTTTCATTATTCTCAATTAAACAATCTACGATATCTGAACAGCTAAGGAGAGAGGAACAGTGCTGTCAGGGTTGAGAAATAGAAACAGTTTATTTTGCTAATATATAGCTTATTCTATTCGTATTTTAGTTTAAGATACACATCGATTCTGAAGTTACTTTAAAGTTCACATCCTTAGACGCTCAAGAATAGTGGTGAAATAAACTAATTAAAAAGCTGATATAACTGACAGCTCATTGTTAACTCAGCCCTCCCAAGCTTATGCAAAAACAATTATGGTATGCAAATGCTGGTGATGCACCTTAAACGCTATTCCCTATTAAATGTCAGGGAATGAAAAATATACTGGATTTACATAGTTTCCTTATTCATATGACGATGCTCTAAAGATACATCAAAATGTCACTTTTCTGAGCTAGCTTATGGACAAAGCAAATGACCCACTTCATCACTGCAGGTAAAACAGAATCTGGTTCTCTGGTCAGCCATGGACAAGGAGATTAATTAATTGATTGATTGATTTGATATGTATTTCAGAAATTTACTGAAATTTGCTTGTCTTCTCTAGCATTTAAAATAAGACAGTGGCACAAAAGTTTCAAGACTTTGAAATGTGTAAAATCTGAGCATTTTTCATTTTATTATGAGCTGAGATATGCCTCATGCAAAGGGCAAAATGTATTAACATACTGTATTGTGGTGTGTTGTCGTTGGCTGGACACCAGACGCCCACCAAGCCGCTGTGTCACTGCCCTCCTCAGCTGGGCAGGGCAGAGGAACTGCACCCCAGGCTGCTGGGCCGGGGTATGGGCAGGGACATCCCTCAGCAATGGCTGTCGTGGGCAAAACAGGCTCAGCGTGGGGAAACCGCTTCATTCATTACCCATCAAATCACAGCTGGATAATGAGGCCCCAGCCCGGGCCCCTCTCCCCGCGGGGCCACAGGCCCTGCCCGCAGCTGCCCCAGCGCCACCGCCCGCGGGTCACGGCCTCCCTCGGGCACCCCCTGCCCCGGGGGTCCCTGCCTGGGCTGCGGGAGGAGCTGCTCCCCGGGAGCTCCACGGGCTGGGGGCACAGCCTGCCTGGCCGGGGGCTTCCCACGGGCTGGGGGCAGCCTCTGCTGCAGCACCTGGAGCTCCCCGGCTTCCCCCTGCCCTGCCCTGGGGGGCTGCTGGGCAGCACTGCCACTGTGGCGGCTGGGCTGGGCCTGGGCTGGCTGGGGGCCGGCTGGCATCAGCTCCTTGGGCACGGGGGAAGGTTCTGGCACCTTCTCACAGAGGCCGCCCTGCAGCCCCCACTGCCACCACCTTGCCACACAAACCCGATAGTGTATCAGTACAAATTCCTTTTCTAGGCAGCTCACATGTTAAGGGGACACACAATGGGGAGCCACTGTCAGCATCCTGCAGTCATGAAGAGGAAGTCACAAATATTCTGTTGCGTTTTTATAACAAAAAAAGAAGTATAAGAAAATGTTGCACAAATATGGTGTTCTGATTTCCTTGGGAATGGCAAAAATCAAATCCCAAGCCCAAAAGTTGTCAGAAGATAAAACTTGAGCAGAAATTATATAATTTGTTTGTTGTATGCAAGCAGAACAAACTCTAATAAAGGAAAGAAAATCAAAACAAAGAAAACTGAAAACAACCTGTCAATTTTATTTACTCCTTCAGCTTTATAAAATTTCTCAAAGAGTGAATGTTCTTCAAGAGGCCTAAGCTCATATCAAACAGCTCTGATCTCACTTCTTTTCTTTAAGAAAATACCTTAAATAAACAGAATTTCTTGTGCCCCTCCTAAAAGCTTAAAACCTTTTCAAACAAAAGCCGAGGATATATTTTATTTTTTCAGTTTTGCAGTTTATTGTTCTGCATTATTTTTTTGTGTGTGATACAGATGGTTATAAAAAAAGATCTAAAGAGAGTTTTAACTCCTAGGGAAAAAATATATATATTTGGGTTCCAGGTTTGGGGGCTGGTAAGAAAAAGCTAGGCTCATAACATCAATGCCTAAATTAGAAGATTAACATTAGATTTATCTAGTCTAGTTTACAGATTTGTCCATGACTCATCTCCTGTTGCAGTCTTTTTTTTTTCTTTTTTTTTTTTTCCTTCAGACAAATGCTACTCAATCAGTTCTTATCCTGAGGGACTTGAAAAGAAACAATTTTTTTATTACTACCATGACCTGTTCTATACAGCTGAACAGTTCTAAAATGTGGGATAGCTCTTAGAAAAGAAATATAGTTTTGGGAACAATTGCCTTGGTACCACTGCTATCCAAGTACATGGGATGTTTAAAAGACCACAGTCATTTCAATCTCATATGAAGCAGTATTAACCTCCCATGAAGATATCAGTGGTACAATGCATTCCAGGGCAATGGCTTTTCCTGCAAGAACAGGGTATCAACCAGGAGGAGGAGAATGGTTTGCGTTTGAAAGGACCTTAAAGATCATCTAGTTCCAACCCTCACTAGACCAAGTTGCTCAAAGTCCTGTCCAGCCTGGTCTTGGACACTTCCAGGGACGGGGCATCCACAGCCTCATGAGGTTTGCAAAGGACCACCTCTCAAGTCTATCAAGGTCCCTCAGGATGACACCCCTTCCCTCCAGTGTGTTAACTGCACCACACAGCTCAGTGTCGTCAGCAAACTTGCTGGAGGTGCCCTCAATCCCACTGTCCCTGTTGCTGCAAAGATGTTAAACAGTGCTGGTCCCGGTATGGACCCCTGAGGAAAGCCATTCATCACCAGTCTCCACTTGAATGTTGAGCCATCGACTGCAACTCTTTGAGTGTGACCATCCAGCCAATTCTTTTTTCACCAAGTGGTCCACCCAGCAAATCCATGTATTTCCAGTTTAGAGACAAGGAAGGTGTGCGGGACAGTGTCAAATGCTTTGCACAAGTCCAGGGACATGCTGTCAGTTGCTCTTCCCTCATCCACCAGCACTGTAAACCCATCATAGAAGGCCACCAAATCTGTTGGGCATGATTTGCCCTTAGTGAAGCTGTGTTGGCTGTCACCAATCACCTCCTCATTTTCTATCTGCCTTATCATAGTTTCCAGGAGGATCTGCTCCATGATCTTGTAATTCACTGAGGTGAAACTGACTGGCCTGTAGTTTCCTAGGTCTTCCTTGTTGCCCTCTTTAAAAATGGGGATTATGTTTCTCCTTTTCCAGTCCATTTTGAGTTCTTCCCTTCATTTGCCATGAGAACAGGAGATGCAGTTTTGGGGCTGTTGACATCTTTTCTTTACTGTCTTTTCATTTAATGAGCTCCAAACACATGAGTTGGAAAGGCTGACACATGAGATCTTTCAAAGTGAGAACTGAGTGAGGACAATGAAGAAATGGTGGCATCGGTGAAGGAAGCTGGCTATTTGAACATCTTTTACAGGGAATCTTTCTTTTTTCTCTTTTTTTTTTTCTTTCCTGTTTATTTGGTTTGAACACAGAATTTTACTAAATTCCAAACTGAGCCCCAGGAAAGTAATTGATTAAACAATCAAGTAAATAAATAAACAAGCAAACAAACAAATAAAAGAGTATGTTTTCCTAGGAAAAGAATCAACAAAACCTCTGTTCTGCCAATCCCTAAATGCAATAGTCTAATGGGGGAAAAAATGAAGAGAAAAAGGTAGGTTTGACAGAATTAATAGGCTAGAACAGGGAGAAAGATCAGGTGTGCTGGCCTGAGCAATACTAATACTGCCTGAAGCTCGTGTGGATTTATTAGAACACTAAGGGATGTCAGTAGTGTGTTAATGTGGAGAACAACTGTACTGTAAAATATGGCATCTCTCAGAAAGAAAGAAGTTACAACTGGTTGTGTGCACAACAAAAGTAAGAGGGTGTAAGAATTGATCTTTGTCCAAAAAGAACAAAGACATAACACCTGCCAATTTCCCTGTACTGATTTAATAAAGAGCTTTTCCCTGCTCATATGTATAAAATAACTCTTAGAGGAAGATTACAACTGCCTAAGTAAGATGCCAGAGTAAATTGAAAACTATAAAAAAAAAATTGGAAGCTTTGAAAAGGGTACCTTTAGGGCTTTCTTTACCAGGAAGACCCATGAAAGAGACAACAAAACAAAGTCAGTGGAGTACTTTGAAGATTTGGGATTTTTTTAATAGTCTTTGGTTTTTGGAACACATGACAATCTGCTGCTTTGAGGTTGCTTATTCCACCTTTATTATTATTTACTTGTTAACTTTTTAGCAGTCTGACATATATTAGCCATAAATCCTTCACATTTCTGTATCATTGGTAGTTGCACACTTTAGGAGATGGCTGTGCCTACACACAGGCTCTTCCCCACGGGCAAGGGATGAACAGGAATCCACTGGATTGCTCCCACAGCCAGGGAGGTTTGTGTCCTGATGTACCTATTCTCTGCCCCCTACCTTCCCCAAGCTTCAGTTAAGCACAGGCGAGGCCAGTGCAGGTCTTGCCCCGCTCCTGCCCATAGGGTGAGATTGACCTCAGATAACTCTGGCCATCAGAAAGTTGGTAGCAGTCTGAGACCCTCCTCTAGTCAGAGGGGAGGGCATGAAACATCTCAGATGAGATGAAGCACCTTCTTCAGGCTGCTGGACTTTTCTCCTGGGAGGGAGATCTCAAATACCATCTTTCAGATGGTTAAAGTGGCATGAAGCACAAATTCAATCACTTATCCAAAATCCAAAGAGGACTGATACCAATGTGGTACCTTAAATACAGTCTCTTATGAAGTGATATTGTTGTTGCACGAGCTTCACCTCGACATAGGTACCCTAGCTCAAAATCTGAGCAATGCACTGTGGTCTCAGACACTTACAGATCTCTAAGATCAGAACATCCATTATAATTGAAGAAGTAAAGGAAAAAGTGCTCTGATTTTTATTTTTGGTTGTTTTTTTTTTTTAACAAGAGAATGGCAAAGTTGCACTTGCTTGTCACCTATCCTCAGTTTCAGAGGGTTTGAAGGGATTTTTGCTCCAGATAAAAAAGAAAGTTGACTCTCTTTCAGACAGATACCATGTGGAAGTAATTTCAGTTCCAAAAATGACTGTTTTGGGAACCACTGAGATTATTAAAAATACAAACAGGCTGCTTTAAAATCTTGACTGTATCATCATGTCCTAGCATATTTTCTGTGGAAAATACTGATTTAAAGTGGCTTATCTGGTCTGTGGGCACTGGCTCTGGGCATTTCCTGTCATCTAACCTTAAACCTCTAACAATTATCTCTCTAATCAGTGAAGAACGAGTCATCCTTCTGCAAGATAAATGTCCAGGAGCAGTCAATGCCTAGAGTTGCCTGTCTATGCCATTTTGAATGAGGATAGAAGTGTACTGGTGATTACTACTGGGATCTTATGAAATTTTAAACAAAAAATACACCACAAATATCTTGTTTAAAAAAAAAAAAAAGTGAAAAAATCCTATTAGCCAAGGGGATTAATAATCAATTAATAAATAATGACAAACATTTTATTTTAGGAAAATATCCATTTTAGAAAAATAATAATTAAAAAAATAATTAGCAGGTGAAGACATGCAATATAGTCAGCATTAGTCTTGGGAGAGAAATTTTATTTTCCATGTCTTAGAGTCATAAGATTGACATAACATTTTCAGAATGTCATGTCAAGCTGGTGAAGAATGGAACTTTTGACTGATTTCTCTCCCAAGACAGGATAAAACTCCTTTACCACTGCCTTTTTAATATGCTGAATCTACTGACCAAAACTAAAAGTTTTCCCATTTGAATACTGACTGCTAAATTAAAATAAAATAAAGCAATCTGCTAGATATTAAAAAAACCCAACAACCATAAACCCACCCAATTATCTGCAGGACACTTCTTGCTGATTAGGTTTTATCAGTTTTCCTGGACATACTAGCTGTCTGCAGAGACTCTTCAAGATCAAATTGTCTTTTTCTTTGGGGATTCAGAGTAAATAATTAAATCCTGTAAGTATGTTTTCAATTAAGATTATTTAGTATCCATCCAAAATTCATAGAAGGCAGATGGAATATTAGGACCAGACTAAACATTTAGCAGATGAGGCTTACAGCCCGGTATTTAAGTTTCCAATTCAAAGCCCAGTGAAGGTACTAAAAGCTCCCCAGTTGTTTCGATTGCATACATCCAGGGTACAAAGTGCTTGCTAGCAGGTTGTCAGCATTGCAGATCAAAGAGAATCAACACACTGAGATAAAATGTTTTCTGGCTTAGTTTCAGCTTTCTCAAATGTCAGTAAGGACATGAATTTCAATCATTTCAGCCAGTGGGTTTTTAAGGTATAGATGCCTTAACGTGTTGTGGCCAATTACGGGTTTCCCAGAAGTATGTACTGTACCCAGTACAGCTTTGGTTTAGTCATCAGGGGTATTCACGGGGTGAAGTCCATCAAAGTAAGGGACTGTTACTGAATGTGACTGTAGACAGCAATTGTCTGCAACGGGGCAATTGTCCTACTTTCCCAGTACATAAAGGAAAGAGTTAATTCTGGACCATGCTTTGCTTAATCTACTTTAGGCACCTACTTCAGACATCTACTTCAGGGTCAGAGTAACCACGCTCCCCATCTCACTGACCGGATTGGTATGGACTACACAGAGAGGCAAAGACTCTGAGCTCAGAGGGGGAAGTCTGCACTGCAGATGTCAACCTTGCCTATGTGTCTGTACTGCTTTGACAGAGGATTCTGGGGAAACGTTCCACACATGCTGCGTCTATCTCACAAGCTACCTTCAGACAACCTGTGGGCTGTCTGCAGCCAGCACCCATCACTGGCATTTGGATCCTGCAGGCAGTGGGAGGCTGTCTGTGTCTAAATCTGGTGTGTCTGTCTGCCAGCACCAGACACATGCTGGAGTATGACTTGAGTGCAACCTTTAAGGTCACCCTCAACACCCAGAAAGGAAGCAAAAGATAAATAAATCTGGAGCTAATTTCAGAGTGCAATGATGTTGAACCCAGGGAAAGACGTCACAAAACAAAGGTCACTGAAAACTTCCCATTTACAAGGCAGGGGTAGACTATTTTCTGCAGAGGCAGGTTGCTGCCCTCACCGTGAAGAAGACAGGGAAACTGTTGGCTTTGACCCAAGGTGAGATCCATCTGTGCTGTCATTAAAGACTTAAATATTAGGTGTCTAAAATGGAGTCTGTCACCCTAGGGCCTTTAATCAATCTGAAGGAACAGGAACTAGGAGTAGGCAATTGCTTTCAACAGGCAATTTATCTCCTGCCAGGATGGGTATCAGATTATGCGGACCATGCTCAGGAGGGACCCAGTATTCACCTCTGATGGCAAAGGAACCCTAGCGAGACACTGAAGTGCGGGCAGAGGATTTCTTCCCTAAATTTACATTTCCCATCAGCACAGAAAGGATGTTACTTCAGCCATGGCTCCCTCCCTCCCTCCCTCCCCATCCCTCTCACACACCAGTAAACCCCCGTGTACAGCAGCAAGGCTCATTTTACGTAGGGGGTGGTGGAAAGACAACATGACTCTTTGACAATATGTATATAAAAAAATAAAGAAGGCCAGTATCAGTCCTGGGCAGCAATTAAAACATGGCAGTTCCTATGATCGGCAGCATTCAAGGAAATGACGTGGGCTGCACCAGAGCCACTGACCTTTTACTTGCCCAGCAAATACTCATCCATGCATGAGTCAGCTGGAGCTTCACCCCAGGGAGTCCTCAGCTCCTCACCCCAGGGACTCCTCAGCTTCTGGCTTTGTAGCCAGCGGAAGGTGCTTGAACCATGTTCGTTGGGATGACACCTTCCTGAGGACTATACGTTGGTCTTCCCACACCTGCAAAGGGTTTCTGCTCAAAATGCAAATGCTTCCTGCTGCGAGAACCTGTGGCCCAACAGAAATCAGTGTTTGGGCACATTTCCGTGCTCTCTGCTTGGCACAAAGAGAAGGCAAGAGTCATGCTGCTTCTGCGGGGATGTTTTTATGAAGAGCAGAGATTGATGAGTCAGATACAGTGAATAAAAGTGAAGCAGTGAGCATATTAAGGTATCTTAATTTCTCTTAATGAACTAGTATGAGACTGGCAATTGATTCCTGCTGTATGTCAGCACTTTGGGTGGTTTTAAAACAACGGAGATAAACAAATAAATGTTTGAAGCTGGTTCTCAGGTACAATCCTGCAGGCTAGGATCTGAGGCCAGTGATACTGTCTTTCTCCTTCCTAATTTCAGAAAAGTGCAGATGAGCTTTGCTAACCTGAAACATGGACATTTGGGATGGATTTCATCTGTCTAAATGCAGTGCCTGTTCTCCAGTCACTATTAAAGATGCATGGGTGACTAGCACAGACTCAGACAATAAATGTTTAAGTCTTCGAAGGTATAACAGCTGGATGCTTTCTTAAATATCTCAGTAGTTAGAAAGATTTCCTAAAATTTTCTTACTCCATATTTTAATATTTTCTTATTTTTCTCACTTCTGTTCTATTTACCATAGTTCTCTGTCTAAATATGCATGGTTGCTTTATATTATTTTCTACTGTTATTTATATTCTACATTCTAGCTGTGTTCTACATTTATATTTCTTAATTTGTATTTAGGTTTCTATATTTCTATATTACTGGACGTGACAAAAACCTTAACTTTATACAAAGCACTTAATTTCCAGAGTAAAGCTAGTTTTTCAAGCTAAACTACCTTTAAAAAAAAAGAGAAGAAAAAGAAGAAAATTTTTTAAAAAGCCATAATTTCCATACCTAGACTTATGCAAGTTTATTTAGAAGACATATTAAGAAAAAATAACATTAGATTATCACATAGTTTAGTTCTGCTAAATTCAGCCTTCTGAAAAAGGTCTCCCGGTACATGGTGTCTCAGTGATTAATTTTATATCCAACCTCTTCTGACTAACATGGTCTTGGTTGCCTGATATGATGACACCAACTTTTTTTTTCCCTAAATATTGATCTGACATGAATAACAGGCAGCATGCAGACTCTGTTTATCTGTGCAGTTGCAGCGATATATAACAATTTCCTGTGCCAGATGTGCAAAGTTTTTGTTTCTTTCTTCAGAAATATGAGGGTAGCCTAGAAGGTATAGGACCAGCGTGCTCTTCACATGCCTGCCTGATTAGGCTTCTGCTTGGTTTTTTGTTTTTTTCTACAATAAAGTCAACCTTTCTGATATACCATTTTTACTGGGAAAAGCAAATATAACGTACAACAATTTTTTACACTTTAAAAATGTGTTGTCATTACACTATGAAACATTTGGGGCTGCAGTAGTTAATTTTCATAATTACAATATATCTAAATTGCCTTCTTTCCAACTAGGAAGAGAACATTTAAGAACAGTCAATGTTTTCCTTACCCTGATGATCATATTTCTTCTAACCTTATTTTATCATTGTTGTCCCATTGTAAATGAACTCGATACAAAGGATTAACTTTAGCTAGAGGTTGGATTTTTATTCTGCTTGATTGATTTTATGTACCTGATTATATTTTGCTTCCAATCAGTTCAACGCCATTGTAACTCCCTGACCCAGTGAAGAAAGTCTTGATTTTTTAGCTTGCACCAATAAAAAGGAAATTGGTTTAAAGGCTTGTGGGACATAACCCTGAGTTTCTTTATGTCCTGACATCTGTGCTGTTCCAGTGAGTGATTAAATATCATAGCCTAATTACAAATACTTACACAGCATTGAAAATACAGGGGCAAACTCAGATCATTTTAAACAAGGCTCACAAAGAATGATAGCTAACATTCTTATTTCCACTTCTAAAATGCTTTATGAATGTTAGGCTTTTGTAGCATTGTTTACATTTGAGAATTGACTGGTTTTGATAGTAAATTAGTGAAACTAGAAAACAAGAGCACTGATGCTGTTTTTAAATCCCCAAAGGCCATTTCATGCCTCTTTGAGTCCGTGTTATCATAGCAATGACATTATCTGATTGAAAACATTCAGTGAGCTTGTAAAAAGTGCCATCAGCCAAATCCAAATAAAGCCTGTTGCTACAGATTTGAAGTTAAAATTACAACTGTAAATCCGTGATTAAGGAGGCTTCTCTTTCCTTTTCTTTATAAAAAAAAGCTGGGGAAAAAAGCTAAATGGAATGAAGAAAAAGAAGTTTTGACACATTCTTCTAAAATGAAAAATAAAAACCTATAAAACTATAAGAAAAATATATAAACTTTGCAAGAAAAAAAGAGAAAACCCTATGTTTGACGTTTGTCTTTTCTCTCCTTATATATTTGCATGCATTTAATTTTGTAATATATCTTATCTGTATATAATGATATATTGATAAATATTTCTCTCAGTATATATCACTTATTCATGTAATTACATATAATTATCAATAATTTGTTCTTCAAACAAATATGTTCCTGTTTTTCAAATTTTTCCATTATGCCACAGAAATAAAGGGAGAATGTAATCCATAAACTAAACGCAATTTCGTTGTTTATTTTGATGTTATTTATTAACATTATTAATCAAAATATTTGTTATTAAATTATCTCATGTTATTTAACTTCATGAAATATGTCTGAGCCAAGTGGGGTGGTTTTTTTTGGTGTGAGGACTGTTTCGTCTGATGTTACAGAAGAAAAGAAAAATGCTAGTATTTTATTAATTTTATTTTATTAGTTATACACAGAAGCCATGAAAATCTCAAGTGATTTGACCCACAGGAATGGAAAATGATAAATATTGTGTTAGAAAGAGGTGCAGAACCATCTCAGGGATGGAGACACTTTGGTTCTGTCCCTGGCTTTGCTTTTCACCTGTTGGGTCACCTTGAGGAAAAGACTCAGTTCCCCTGTGGCCCTTCATCTTCACTTCTTTTTTTTTCCTCAGAACACCTGATTTTTAGATAATTTGTTCTTTGAGACAAGAACTGTCTCTTAAATTATGGTTATACAGCACTTAGCACAAGTGACTTCAGTCTGGAGCTTCAAGGTGTTTCTGCAGTGCAGCTAATAAATAATAATGGGACGCAGCCTCAGTGTAGGGAAATGTGCCTTGGCTCCAGGGTGACTGTGTGTGAATGAAAAAAGAGAATTGTTCCCAGGTTTCTAATTCGGGTGTCGATCAGCTTTTATATTTTTGGGCTGCTCCCATAAACAGTTTGGAACAGTCATGCAGGTTCTGCCCTTCACGTTAGCTTCAAAATAAATACATGCTGTCAATGCCAACCAAAGCTTTGATGGAAGAGGGGACTCTCCGACTTGGAGCACGCTGTAAGCAGCTGCTCAAGGCCTGTGCATTGCAAGTCATGCTTGACTTATTTTCTGTCCCTGTCCTTAGGTTCTCCATGTGATGAAGAGGTGAAGGAGCACCACATGCTAATTTTATTAATAAAGCATCCACTGTCAAAAAATCAGCTGAGAAGTTCTTGCAAATAATCCCACAAGCTTCTTCATTTCTAACAGGTGCAACAAGCTACTCCCCATTACAGTGTGACCCACCTTTGCAAGAAATTTTCATTTTCCTAATCTGGGTTCAATTTATAGGCAATCCCACATTTCAGGACTTTTATTTTTGAGAAAAGTATCACTAGGTACTTATTTTCTCCAAAACTAGGCTACATGAATTTTTACAGTTTGGTAGCACCTGAAGAGCCTGTCAGAGCTGGTGAGCTTGGCCCTTAACAAGACCTTCAACAAACACAGCAAGGACAAGCCTGTCTTCAGGACCTTTTGGTGCAAGTGGTAAGGCAAAACAAGATGAGGTTGAAAGGAAAGGTGTAGCAAGGTCACCTGGGTCCAGACTCAGCCACTGATATTTAAAGATGTGGTTCTGCCAAGTCTCTGTGTTTGACTGTTGTTGGTGAAGGTCAAGGCCACAGAGTCAATGGACAGAATTAATGACTGACAAATGTCGTTTGCTTTAGACTGAACTGAGTGGTTCTTTAGATACCACTGATGGCATCAGTTAGATCTCCGCTGTCTGCAATGGGAGGTTACTGACCAGGCTCACCTGAAAAACCCCACATGCAGACACTTGCAGTTAAATACCTGAATCTGAATTCCTTCAATGGCTCCATCTCAGAGCCAGCTGTAAGCGTATATGAAGCTTCCTGATCTAGAAAATACTCCACTTGATCAACCTGCTTTTTATAAAGCATCTTCACTTTCCTTTTGCAGCCTTTGAGTTAAACCACCCCATCCCTCCACCTTTGCATTAGTATGTCTATGCTTTGTAGAGAGGTGAAATGGATAATTCAGTGAGCCTTTTCCACCTCTCTGCTTCAGACCTAGGAATGTGCTTTGCTTCCGTCTTCCGGAATTCTCAGTCTTCAATTTCTTCCTGTTAACAGAATTTTTCATTTAATTTTAGTTTCAGAGTAACTTGCATGGCATCACAAACAGAACACAGCAGAATAATGGGAGGTGTCTATAACAATATTAAGGAAATGATTACTTGGTCAAAAAATCATTAGCATTATGAACGTTGCTGGACATAGCAGTGTTTGGAGTGAGCTTTGTGCCATGCAGCGTGCCACCATAAAAATAATTTTTTGTTTCTGTCCATATTACAAGGGAGAAATAAATTTCTAGCTGTGACACATCCTTCTGTGCAATGCTGCCTTGGATTTAATCCCATCAAACCTTCATGTATTTTGACAGGCTTGACATGATTAAGCACAAGCATGGTTTGAAGAGTTTCACATTAAAAAGAAATTTAATTAGAAGCTAGTATAGGGTAAGAATACTCTCCCATGAGTGATGGAGGTAGTAGGGCTGCCGACAAGTTGACGCGTAAAGATCTCACTTCTATTTTAAAAATAAATGTGCTAACTTCTAAATATCATTTCTTAATCATTTTAACTACGCAGTCCTTTGTATGCTTAATAGCATGTAAAACAATAAAAATGCCACCCAGAGAAAGCAGATGCCTCTCACCACATTGTAATGACAGCATCAGCTGTTTGTGGTCCATGAGTATTCTGTGGGCAACTGGCAAAAGTTTTATTTCTTTAAAAGTCATAAAAAGGATTAGGATCTAATTGAGCCTATTAAATTCTCCCTTTGGGGGACAGTTTCACATTTATGCTGGAAAGAAAGCACAGATATCACGCCTGCCTTTGTTCTCCCCCACCTGCTAATTTATGTGCAATAAAATATTTTAACGTTGACACCTCTGGTGCTTTTATTCCATTAACGTTTCTTGGATGTATGCTTCTGGGCTGCAGTGATTCTCAAACCTGACAACCACTTCTGCATGAAATGCAGAATATTTGGTTTTGCCACCAAAGTTCATCTTTTTGTCTGTAATATACCTCTGAGCATTTGGGTTTGCATAATCTCCTTAGTCTCCAAGCAAAATTCAGGAAAAATGATGTGGCTTGTCTGTCTTGGGTCAACATCCAATTGCAAATTATCTCAAGTCAAGGATTTGTAGCTCATTGTAAAAGCTCCTGGGTGTCTCCTGACTCTCCTACATCCTTTCCCCTCTCTCCTAGGATTACAATCTTGTATAAATTAAATCAATAGAAAAACCAGCACTGAATAACTTAGTTGTCTGCTGCTTTCACATCTTCAGCAGTTCTAGGCTTTCCTGATCATTTACTCTTTAGTAGGAAGAAAAAAAAATAATCCCTTGCGTTTATTTCCCAGACACCTGGCAAGGTGGATTTACTGCCTTCATTTTCCTTCACAATCTTCTACCAGCTGTGATCCTATGAAAGACCTGGTCATCTTCTTGGATAGTGTATGGTCTTCAAAGAAGCCTGTAGAAGAGCTGTTCTTGTCTAGATGAGCTTGTATTAAAATGGTGGGCATATAAAATATATGAGAAAAGGCAAAACCACAGAAATATTTTGAGCTACATCTGCAGTTCTGAATTTAGGTTCTTCGGAAAAAAAATATGTATCTTGGAAATTCAGACATTTGTGTTTCTGCCCCTTTGCTCAAGTAGCACAGTCATGATTGGTTTGAATGAGAAGAGAAGCCGTGAAAAGGTTTGAAATCATTTGGAAAATAGAAACATTAAGAATAAGAGGTAAAGCCAGGCAAGAGGGAAGAAGGTTTTTATATAAAGGCAGTCAGAGAGCAGTTCTCTTCTTTCCTACCTCTCCTCTTTTTCTCTCGGTTTAGCAGTTATAAAATGCACTCGTCAAACTTGGTCAGTTTCTGAGGTTTCTGGTTCACTGTAGATGGGATTTATTTGCTCTAACATAGGCATCTAAAACCTAAATATATAAATGCAATTTGTCACCAAAGGTGCCCTCTTAGAAATCATATGACAGGCAAAATGGGTTGAATGTCCTTATGAGGTGACAGACCATGAAGAGAAAACCTGTAGCTATCTTAAGTTTAGATATTTAAGGTTAGGT
Organism: Falco biarmicus; assembly: GCF_023638135.1. NCBI lineage: Eukaryota > Metazoa > Chordata > Aves > Falconiformes > Falconidae > Falco > Falco biarmicus. The sequence goes on along the minus strand of NC_079291.1, from coordinate 58,597,370 downwards.
GAGACGAAATCCACCCCTCCTGTTCAGGCACAGCTCTACTCCTTTAGTCCTGCCTTCCCCTGTAGACTTTCGTGCAGGAACAAGGCACATCCAGAATGGCTTAGCTTTCAAAATTAGGCAAGAGCAGGTACTTTCAACCCAATACACCTGAGGAATTTTAGTGAGGGGAAAAACAGAGTGACTATAAGGGGCAAAAAAAAAAAAAAAAAAAAAAAAAAGAAGGAAAACCCAGCAATCTCTTCACAGGATGACTTTTTCAGTCTCTTTCAGGAAGTGTGAAGAAGTGCCATAATGCAGTATGTTTAAATTCTAGGATTTTAAACACCACCTTAGGAAATTAATTCTGTGGAGTAGCCATTCAATGGCTAGACCTATAACCAGCCATTATATATATAGAGAGAAATAGAGAGCTGCAAAATCTCTGCGTGGAAATCTCTATTTATTTAAATGATTTGTTGATGTTAAGGCCAGAGAAGATCATCACAATCCTCCATTTTGATCTAGAGCAGACTTCATTCACTCACTTAGGGCTGAAGTGGAGTTTATCTTTTCAAAGAGAAGTCTAAGCCTATTTGAAATATGGCAGGAATCCTCCATTTTACTCTTTTCTTGGAATTTCTGCCTCTAAGTTTATGTGCTGCATGCTCTTTCAAACTTTGTGAAGTGCAAGCTTTCCAGTTTTGCCTTTGCATGGCATAAAATCTAGCATCCGTCTGGTGCTGCTGAGAATTCTGTTCATCAAAGTCATCAGCTGCTATGGCTTAATACTTGTGTATGTAAACTAGCATATGCCTGCAAAACATTTGCCATTAATTTAATCTTGATTTTCCTGATAAAAAACCAAGAACTCTACGAATTACATATTAATGGATCAAAACACCTGGGATCTGCAATACTTATCCCATGTATCGAGTAACGCAGTTTTGCTCACTCTGTAGCAAGAAATGCCCTCTCTTGGAGTTATGTCTATGCTAGTGAATTAGGCAAAGGCAAGGAATATTGCAAGGAACTGCAACTTTATGGTTATATTTGTAAACTTTTAAGTTTGTCCCCAGCATGAGCAACAGCTCTTCTAGGCCAGCAGCCACCAGCAGCACTCCGCAGAACAGCTCCTGGCCTTGCTTCAGAAGCTACAGCACTACAGGGGTCGTTCCCAACAGGCAGTTTGCATTTGGCATAGTTGTTTTGATCATTGGAAGAGTTCAGGTGTAAAGACAAGGGCTTCTCCATGATACTTGGCCTAAGAACCAGTAAATGGGCTCTGGTCCTGCTTGATTTACTAGGACAGATATATAGTAGGACATATAAATAGGATACATATAAGACATAATACAGTAGAAGAGATGTAACCAGGTAGCGCTGCTTTCTGGGGTTTTGAGCAATTGTGCAACCAGAATGTATTTAAGGAACAGATTGCCTGGCAGGGGTCTTCTTAAATGTGTACTTTGGTAAAGACTTCTCTGTGTTCTGCTAAATCATAAATAAGATTCTTATTATTTGCATACCTGGCACAAGGCTTAACAAATCAGTTACACAGATGGAATAGATCTGCCCCATCTGGAAATTATGTAATCCCGTTTTGCAGGGGCTATCACCTCTACAAACACCATTGTTAGTGTTGCTTCTTTATGTGTACTGCAGCAGCAGTTAGAAAACCGAATCAAGGCACAGTCGCTTTAGGGAAACAGACAAGAATCTGCAATGTGGGTTAATGATTAGTCCTGGTTCTCATATAAATTTAGATTTTAATTGTTCTTTTACTGCCATATTCACAACAGCTGTTCTATTGAAGCATATGAAATGAACCAGTGTCCTTTCTGCATACCTGTGGGGAGCTGCGATGGTGCACTTTACACCCCCATAGCTTTCCCCTGTACCTGCCCTCCTTGTTCCTACTACCTGTTGGGTCTGAACTATGTGTGGGTAGCACGTAAGAGCAGGAGAGAAAGCAAGTATCAAATCTGTACCAAAGCCTTTCCAACACATCAGTGACACAGGCAATTTGGGGTCACTATTCAGGTCTGAGTACTGATCCTTGGTGTTTTCTGGAGCTGATGAAACCAAGAGCATTTACTCTGTTCTAATATAAGTGCCTGTAAGTGGGGAGATGATTCCTCCTTTGGAGCTGCCATCTGTCTGTGCTGACTGTAAGCTGCACCTAGACATCCAGCTTACATTAAACATGATAATTTTAAATGTCTCCAATTTTGGTACTTGAATCCTATCCAGTGTGCATGAGTTTGCAGTTTGTATTCCATCCCCTTGCATGCTCTCAGCATTTAATGATGTTTTAATATTTCCTATACAATAATCTAGTCCTCCTATGGAGTGGCAGCTGGGAATATTCATCCCAGCTATCTTTGCAGCCTGAGGCAGATGGCTAAACTGCCTGGTCTGTGCAGAAAAAGAGAAGCTCCCTCAGAGATCAGATGAGAAGGGACACTTAATCTCTCTTGCTCACCTGGAGGAGTCTGTGTCTCTGTTGACTAGAGAGACCAGGAAAAAAATCTATGCTTAAAGCCTAACGTTTAGGACTGTGAAAAGTGCTGAAATGCAGATTAATTTTGTTGTATTAGAAAACTGTATAAATATATTTTAATTATTTAATCCAATGTCACAAATCAACCATAAGACTGTCCTTTTTTTTTTTTTATAAAGAACACGTGTAAAAATTTAAGCTTGTGCTGATTTTTTTTTTTTTGTCATTGCCTTCTTTTGAGCTTATATTGAAAAGTATTGCACATAAAAAGGATGTAAAGTTGTTTCAGCAAGTCTGAAGGAGGGCCATGAAGATGCTCAGAGGGCTGGAGCCTGGAGAAGGGAAGGCTCCAGGGAGACCTTAGAGCACCCCCCAGTATCAAAAGGGGCCAACAAGAAAGCTGGAGAGGGGCTTTTTACAAGGGCTTTTAGTGACAGGATGTGGGACACTGGTTTTAAACTAGAAGAGGGGAGATTTAGATGAGACATTAGCAAGAAATCCTTCCCTGTGAGGGCGGCGAGGTGCCAGCATGGGCTGCCCAGAGCAGCTGTGGGTGCCCCAGCCCTGGCAGTGCCCAAGGCCAGGCTGGACGGGGCTGGGAGCCACCGGGGCTGGGAGCTGGGGGCCCTGCCTGTGGCGGGGAATGGAACTAGATGGTCTTTAAGGTCCCTTCCAACCCAAACCATTCTGTGTTTTTATGAAAATACTTCTTGTTATACATATATATCATTATAATAATAAAACAGGGCTTCTTAAAAGAACCTTGATAAGTGTGAAGGCTGATGTTTTGTTTCCAATAACATATATAAAAGCTCTTCCTTAAACTTTCAGCTAGAGATATAGTAAGTTTGATTGTGAAAAAGAAAGTTTTTCAGTAAAGTCTAAATTCAAGTGCATGTATTTTGTTCTGGCAGCCAGCTATACTAAACTCCTGATTAGTTTCTCATTAACACAGCTGCAGTAAAATATTTCTGAGTTGCAGCACATGAACTCTGCCATGTCAGGTAGCTTCTAGGTTACTGATAGTTCAGTGTCAGTGGTGGATCTGTGCCCAAAACTGAGAGAAAAATATGGTCTGCTTCCAAGACACATACATTCTCCCTTTGAGAAGACATACAAAAGGAGACAGTTTTCAGCTTTCGTAAGCTAACTCAGGTCAGGTCAGGACCTGGCAGAAATAATGGAAAAGAAACTCACCTGTGTTGGAAAAGGATGTTGACAACGTGCTGCTCAAAGGACTTCAGATCTAACAAGACAAAAGAGGATTGTCCACTGTGTAGCACTGTCTAAGAGTGCAGTCAAACACCCTATGCCGAGCATGGAGAATTGTCAGCATCTCAGCTGAGTTTAGCATGGGCCTAAGCCACCCCAGGGCCATGGCCAGAAGGTGGAGGGAAGCTGAAGCTCTGAAGGATGTTCACATTGTCTAAATTTGGGCAACCAACAGACAGGGACCTCTCATTAATTAAAGAGGCATTATAGGCTCATCCAGAAGACAGTTTGCAAAACCTGACAGTGGTTTTTTACCCTAAATCAGTGTCATAAAGTCTGGAACTTTTTTCAGATCCCGTGCAGGGAGTCCAGGTTTCTGCCTTAATGGCCTCGTCCTGTGTCTCCTGAGCTTCAGTCTCTTTTCCAGGGCTTCTGTTGGTGCCCCTTGGAAAATGGTTTTCAGAGAATGGAAGTGTTTCCTGCACTGAGGAGATGGGGGGCACTGTTTTCTGTAAGGATTGCTTATAAATTTTGCAAATGATGGTGAAGTAGTAAAGACAGCAGGGACTGCAGCCCCATGACTGTCTCCTAGCTGAGGAACATAGTCAACAGGACATGGACATAAGTTCACTCCTGCCTACTCTCTTCACACCTTTGATTTGCTTGTGGCTACTCAGCAGGGCTGGGGCATGCACTCCCCTACTGCTGTCCCCAGTCTGCTCCTGGGATGTGCCCGCAAATGCTGCATGCTGAGTTTGGTCTCTTAGTGAGGTCTAACTCACAGTCTAGGACACAAAAAGCTCAACACAGATGAAGTTGGAGAAGAGCTGCCTCCTCCTTTGGTGTCTGGAGTGCCTTGGATGCTAAATCAGTTTGGGCGAGCATTCATTGAACTGGCCGCCTGAATGTAGGGTCCTTAGATCACTTGCTGTAGCATTTAAGGTGGCCAAGCACACTGCTGAATGCTTGCTTCTAAGTGCGGACAGTGACATTTCAGAGCTTTTTATCTTACTCAAACTGGGACATTATTCAGAAGAAAGGCAAAAAGTAATCTCTGGTAGAAAAGTTAGTCTTTCTGCCCTTTCATGGCCTCCAGTTTTCAATACCATCTTTTGCAGCAGAGAGGCAGGAGAACAAAGGTGAAGGATTAAGTTTTTTAACATGGACAAAGCCACTAATTGTCTCTTACTCTTGTTCATAGAGACGGATTAATTTTCATTTTTTAAAAAAATCATTTAAAAGAGAGAAATCTTCATGAGGCAGAAGCCTGGACTGGACTGTCTCAGCCCACAATAGCTAGTCTTACAAAGCTGTAAATTAAAACATCTGGGCCTCTATAAATGGAATTTTTAAACAGTTTTAACCATGAACACTGTGACCAACCCCACCTATGATGATAATACAAATGAAAAAAGAATTCTCCTCTTCAGCTCCACTGCGGGTTAATCCTCAAACTGTTAAATGTTTCAAAATACTGAACTAAAAATAGCACAGTTCCTGTAAGTTGTTTTAACGGCTGGAACAGATAAGGCTGTAAGACAAGGGAAAAGTCTCTCGCACATGCACAGACTCACATATGTACAACCATTTCTTTGAATTAAAAAAAAAAAAAGAGAAAGAAAACCACTGCTATAATGTCATTTGCTTAGTTGGGCTTATGTTGACAGTGACTGTTTGGATTAAGCCCTACGGGTTCCAAGTTGGACAAAGGCAATATTTATCACAGTGTTAATAAAAATATTTTTTCAAAAAGGCTTCTTTTCTGTCACTTCACTTTCAAAAATGCTTTCTTGGGTCCTAGCTAAAGAAGCCTGCCAGCAGGCACTATGCTGTTTCTTTTCCAATATGTTATCTCCTTTTGCTTGAGGAGTAACAAGAGGGCTGCACAGGCTTCATGGCTGTTGGAGATCTAGGGGTTTGCAGCTGGCATTTTCTTCTGCTTTTTCAGCAGTTATTTTCCATGTAAGGAAGAAACCTGTTATTTTACTCACAGAAAGCAAAGAAGCAAGCAAATGAAAAGCAATTTAAAACCTAGAAAGACAAACAGAACAAACCCCAAAGGCTCTAGTAGAGTCATAAAGCAAAAAAGGGATAACATTTTTAACACAGAAAGATTTGCTCTCACAGCAAATGGCCCTTTGGCTGCAATAGAAAAGGATGAAACCATAAAGGTGAAATTCATCACATCTAACTGAGACTGTCCAATCTTTAGCACCAGCTGTGACAGACAATCTGTGCGTTTCCAGTCTATGTTGCAATGATTCCCTTTCAGGAGATGCTTATATTTCCACAGTGAGCACAGGGTCTGCCTAAATACTTGAGCATATAAGAAAAAGCTAATCATTAGATAGCTGAAGTGAACTACATTTTGGCTTGAATAAAACTGTATGAATGACATATGATATCTTTTACTTTTCTTTCTGTAATTAAATGAGGCCCTAGGTCCCACCAGGTGTTACCGGATGGTTTGTGCACTCTTGAGTAAGAGACTTGCCTCACCCTGCCTTGGCTGGTCTTTAAAGGCTAATCCCAAGTGCCGGACTGGGCATGAACTTTGCTTTCTCCATCTGTGTCTCACTACACAGCAGCTTAAAAGCTGCTTTTCTTCACAGAGCTTTTCATGGGAGCCAATATTAAGCTTTTTCTCTAATAGCTGCGGTGCTGGCCAAGGTTTGTCAAACAGCCCTCTCCCCCAGGAGAGCTGGCTGTGAGCACAACCAGCAGTGCTCATGGGAAGGGCTTACTGTGCTCCAGGCCCTGGCTCCCCGTTGCTCTGTGCCCTAAGGCGAAGTAACACAGGAAAGGTGGCATCAGTGTGCCTCCAATCCTTTTGCCCATCCTCCTCCACAACAGCTTCTTGGGAATGGTGGTTGGAGCATGCTTGCTCCTCAGCCTGGCCTGTGCTTTGCTTCTGACCTGTGCTGGTTGTGGCAGGGCAAAGCACTGGTGGGACAGGAGGTTGCTCAAAGCCATATAATCTCCTTCTCTTGTCCACATCATTAAACATACAGGAACAAACTTCCAGGGTTCTCACACATTGCATTGCACTTGGACAGGGCAGGGCAAGGAAGGAACAGGCTGTGGCACTGAAACTGAACTATTTTTTTTCTTCTTTGGTGTTTTTTACCTGACACTGCACCTTGATCTGTCAGGAGATATATAATTTTTGTCAGTAGTGTTCTGGTCATATTAAAATATTTGTTAGCATTTTAGATAAAGTTTTGTTCCATTTCTGTGGCCAGCCTGATGTCACAATTTGGAGTTGTCTTTTCAGAGTTTTCATGGTTGAAAATACTAAAGCAGCAGCAATAGTGTCTTAAGTCAGTGGTGCTAGCATTTGAACGCTCAGCCAAATACAGGAACTACAATAGCAATCCCTGTCCTTGAGACCAAACAACCCAAACCAAGTTCCAAAAATGATAGGTAGTTTCCAAGATTGCAAAATAACGGTCTAAGGAGTCTTTATAGCATTGTCAGTTCTGAGTATCATACTAAGTGTGCATGGAAAGAATGAGAAATATCTAGGCTAAGATGGTAAATATAAGAAATCTGGGAAAAAATAGTCTGCTTTCTCAGTTACTGTCCAAGAATGTACATGGGCTTATCTCACAGAATTCAAAAGCATTCCCGGAGATGTCTATCTCTGAGATACCACACAAAGGCTTTGAAGACAGTGAGCAGCATAATAAACATGACTTAAAAATCTATAATGCAGGCACAGAGAGCTCAGGCATGAGAATCAATCCTATTGATTGTAGTGCATGTGGGAAAGGAAGGGCTGGAAGTGGTGAGCAATGCCTTTATAGTGTATCATTCAGGGGCAAGGTTGCACTCTTTAGCCTAAGGCTATCTTTCCATACGGATGGAGTAGAAATGAAAAATGACTTTGTTCAGTCTTCACCTGGACTGCTGAACATGCATAAAAGTGTGTCAGTCAAAGTGACTGATGGCCCAACTCAGGTGCCAAGAGACATCTTCTCCTGACAACTAATGTGATGACACTTGAGATCTCAGTTTTGCAGCACAAATGATTTTGAGTCTCTGTGCTGTGAGCATATTTATACAGCAAAACAAGTCTCTGTTGGGATGAGAATAATTATGCAACCTGCTCTGACAGTCTTAGTTGTCCACCACTCCGCCAAAGAGCTACTGCTTACTAAAACCTTGATTTTTTTCTTTGTAGGAGATCAGCAGAACTTTTGGCAGTGGTGAGAGATATCGAAATCAAAGATATCAAACCCAGTTCCTTATGCTCAGACTCTTGGGATGTATCTTGCCATAGGCCAAATTGAGTTATAAAATGGTCAGCAAGGGATTTTGCCTATAGAATAATTTGCCTGGAGTTCAATGTCTAGATGTTAGGTGACTGAGCACCCAGTATACTACCTGACAGTAAACGTCCTGCTTTGGCTGCAGACATAAAGGTGTCTAATGTCACCTGAAATGCCTTAAAGGTAGGTGTCCTCAGCTGCAGCATTCAAAGAACAAAGGTCTTGCAAATACCTGGCCTCATCTGCCAGCCCCCTGCAGATGCTTTTAACAGTCTTGTCTCTATTGGTGCCCTTGTTTGTGCAAAGAACTTAAACCTTAAATCTCCATTGATTAACAGCAGTTTAGACAGTTCACATGTTGAGCCTACAAAAAGATGTCATAATCTGGGACTTGAACTCCATCTATCCCCTATACATGATCTGCAAGTATTGTGAAACCTGCTAAAAATGCTGCTTGTTTAAAGAATTGGAAAAAGGATTGGAGTCACTACATGGGTATGAAAATTTGGTACCAAGCCCATGTGCTTGGTTTCAGATGCTTCCTGGAACATCACATTTACTGGCTCTGCTGCTGCCTGCACATACAGACCACATTCCTGCACAGTTTTGTACATAAATATACCTAGGCTCTGACACACTCCAGGCTGGACACTTTCCTTTCAAACTCACAACTTCTAATTGTCCCTCCCAGTTCCCCCAACAAGTTCTCTTCTCTTCTAGATTCCTCAGGCAATCCCTCCCTCCCCTCAGACTGCTTTTAATCTGTCCTGTTTCAATACTTCTATACAGCTAATGAAGCAGTGGAGTTTTCATTCAGAAATTCCTCTCAGCCTTTGTCCTAATTTTCTTTGGTGCTACACATTTGGATTTCCAAATGTACTTCCGCAACCTTTTGTATATCAATCTAAATGTTTTGTGATTTTAAAATTTTATTATTTTTTTTTACTTCACACATATCTGTGAGAGTTTAACTTATCACTGTTAATGAAAGTCAAGCTAGTATTGCCATGAAAAATATGAAATTAACTAATGGCTACAGAGATAGAACAGTCAACAGTGGGAAACAAGGCTTGAACCAAAAAAAATGGAAAGGCAGTCCTGCTATGAGCAAAACAAAATTGCAGAATTGTTGGAAGAATAGATTCCAAGTATTTAACATTTGGATTTGTTTTAGCTTTGCCAGATTTAATGAACTGACTCATCATATTTTGGTATTACAGGGTCAAACATCAATGTTCTTACTTCCATTGCTTCTTGATTCCTGAGAACAAAACCAAGAATAGCTTGGACATGCTCTGGAAAGTCTCTGATCTGACCAGTCTAATGTTAAATTTAAGTCAACACTCAAGTGAAAAAATGAACTTATATAGTTTGGGGTCCTTACTTTCTCATCCAAAATCTTTCTGTAGCACTGTCAACCAGAAAGCACATCTCTTGCTGCTAGTCTTGGTCAAGGGAGGGCATTCTCCCCCTCTACCCCACTCTTCTGATACCCCACCTGCAGTGCTGTGTCCAGCTCTAGAGTCCTCAACAGAAGGACATGGAGCTGTTGGAGTCCAGAGGACGCCACGGAGATGCTCAGAGGGCTGGAGCCCCTCTGCTGTGCAGACAGGCTGGGAGAGCTGGGGCTGTTCAGCCCGGAGAAGGGAAGGCTCTGGGGAGACCTTAGTGCAGCCTCCCAGTACCTAAAGGGGCTGACAGGAAAGCTGGAGAGGGGCAACAGGACAAGGGGGAATGGCTTTAAACTGGAAGAGGGGAGATTTAGATGAGATATTAGGAAGAAATCCTTCCCTGTGAGGGCAGCGAGGCACCAGCACACGCTGCCCAGAGCAGCTGTGGGTGCCCCAGCCCTGGCAGTGCCCAAGGCCAGGCTGGACGGGGCTGGGAGCCACCGGGGCTGGGGGAAGGGGGCCCTGTCCAGGGCAGTGGGGTCGGACCGGGGGGTCTTTAGGGTCCCTTCCAACCCAAACGATTCTAGCATTCTCTGATTCTGTCTTTGGATCCTAAGTATAGTTTGGGGACACCTGAATCTGGGGAGGTATCTAGTGAATGAAGTATAGGACTGTGTTCAAAAGTAATGCATGAATTCACCTCCCCCACATAGCTGAAGCTAATCACCTTTAGCTGTCTTTAAATTCAGTAAAGTTTTTGAACTAATCAGTTTTTCTAAAATTTTACTATCTGAAGTTATTCCTGTAGTTTCTAGTGGTGGTTTTATCTGTTGTCTGGTAGAGACATTATGCCAGATTGAGTGTGCTTGTTACACAATTCTGCTATAGCTTTTGCATTAGACACAGCGGCATCTTCATCTGTAAACTGTTCATAGTGTCACCCCATGTGAAATTAGAGAAAGACACTGAAATGTCTTGTCTAGTCCTTTTGATAATACAGGCAAGGGAATTCCACACATTCCTCATATTTGGCCAGCTGACACAAGTGTAGCTACAATGTAATTTCTACAGTTGTAAAATTTCCAGTGAGGGAATAAGTCTCTAAAAGAAAAAAAATCCACCACTTGGTAACTTCTTTCAAGTGACTAAGTAGTCTTACTAACTATTCTCTCATATTTCATTTTAATTCTATATGGATTTGTCTATCCGGATGAGCTTCCAAGTAAAATAATAACCAGACTACTTGGTAATAATTGTTACAGTGTTTTATAAAATGTTTTCAATAGTTATCATATAAACTGTGGATAGTGGTTGACAATGCAACATGTCAGGAGATCTAGAAAATGCTGCAAAACAGATTTCCCATGAGAAAGTGGAAATGTTTTGACTAAGATTTGTATTAATGTATCAGCACAACAGAAGAAAGTCATATAAAAGCCAGGTAGTTTCTGTCCAGGTTGCCTGCATAGATAAGCAAATGAGGCATCTCTAGAAGATGATTTTTGGCTGTTCTGGATGCCATGTTAGGAGGAGTTCTATTTCTGTCTGAAAATGTTAGTAATGTTCTATTGATTATACAGGGAAATTAGAAAAGCAGATCTGAACAACTGTTTAGCTTTTGGATATATGAGTCAGGGGATGTATTTTTGGGTTTAAAATAAAAATTCCTGATGGGTGTCTTTAAGGGTAATTTATGATATTTGGAGAATTCCGAGGCTCGGTATCTTAATCTGGCAAACTGTTGAGTTCTATTTCTGTTCAGTATGATTTATTTATTTTTTTACTTCTCAAAGAGGTACAGTCACTCATGCAGATAGTTCTTTTTTTCTAATATCCCTCTTATCTACAGGTACCACATGCAGTGGTAAAACACTTCAGACTATTTTTATTTGCCATGAGTAGAAAGAATAGGTAAATTACTTCAGAACTGGAAGTGTGTGACTGCTACTGGATAAAGGAGTTGTATTGTGGAAATAACAATCCACTTTTAACATATCTTTAGCAAACCGGGCACATTCCTCATCTTGGAAACCAACTGTTGCAAGTGAGCTGGTGAACTGTCTGAACCTGGGCTTGCTCGACATTAGGATGAGTCCACTCTAGTGCCACTGGCAATTTCTGCTGGCATATTGCTGGGCTCTGATCATGGAAATACCATATGCTCTCAAATACTGAAACAAATTTGTTGAGTGATCTAAATCATGTACCTCTTCCTGAATGGCTCCCATCAGAGTTTTCTGCCTGACAAAGGTAGAGAGACAAAGTCCCATCACTTAGGGCATGCTGGTAGGGTCTTCCCTTGGCTGCTGGAGGGGAGCTGTTGGCGCTGACACCCATCATTTACTCAATTGCTGTTTGCATACAAAAACCTGCTGCTGGACATGCACAAGTTCTTGCCTGCATCACAAGTGTAAGCAGAGATGCTGGCAGCGCAACCTGCATTAGGAAATCTAAGAACCTGAGAAAGCTTAAAGTAGGATTTGATGGAAGCTGGCTTCTGTTGGCTAAATAAGAAAACTCTTGCTCAGTGATTTACATTTTCCTTAATATGTCAAAGAATGCTAAGACACACCAAACCAAATACCCATCTGCTGGTTTCAGGTTTTGTTAGAATCATTATTTTCTGGCTACTTGTCTTTGAAACACCATATAACGGAATGACTTGAAAATATCAAAAATGACATCTCAGCAAAAGTGTTTCAAATGTTTTTGAGAAAAGAACCCTTTTTTATCATATGGTATAGTGCTTTCTTTAATTATACAGTAATTCTCAGTGGCTGAAAACTAGTGATTGGGGTACAAAATAAAACTAAAAGGAGATAATCACTTAAGCATAATACAGAACATTTTCATCTCTCATTATCGTGACAGCTTAGATCTGAGTGTCTTTGTTTCTGGTTTTAATGACAATAAATGGGTATCCTGAGAGACCAGTATGAAACCTAATAGGCTGCTTGCCCAGTCTCAGGTGGGATGCTTGCCTGTCCTTGTGAAAATGCCCCACAATGCTAATGGAAGTGAGGGCACACAGGGTCACAGATACCGTTTTCTTAAAACAGAACTAATTAATGCCACACCAGTTATACCTGCAGTAGAGTTTCACGCTGTTTTTTTTGGCTCCACTGAAATCTGAAAGACCTCATGTGTGAATTCAATTGAATGTCAAATGTTACAGAGTAACTTGTGACCTTCCCCAGCTTTGTGCAGCTGTTAAACTCATTTTTAAAACTACTTTTCCCACCCAGAATTAAGATGGGAGCTGCTGAGCCACTGAGTCATAACATTCTAATCAGTTCTAAAGCAACAGAAAACAGGAACAGCTTCACAGTTCATAATGAATGGCATATACCATCATGAGAGATGGTATATGTACCTTGAAGAATATTTCCCTATATCTTTGCACAATATTCCTTTTATTCATGCGAAATACACAGAGCTGTCAAGAAGTTTAACTGGGCAACTATTATTCACTAAACCCCCTTCATCTAGCAATATAACATGTTTGAATAATAGGTGAGACAGAAATGCAAATAGTGGCGAGAATAGTGAGGGGTAAAAAACTGAATTCTTTGGGACAGGTTACTCTGCTCTCCTATATATTAAATATTCTGTTCACATTGCTGAGTCTCCATTTTCCATTGTTTGTTATCCACAGTATTCAATGAGTACAATAGAGAGTTTTACTAACATAAAAGGCTCAAAACTCAGCTGTTCTTCAGAGCATTGCTCTATCAGGATTTTAGGTTCCATTACATAGTGTATTTGACATAGGTGACAGTACTAAATTAAATACTAATACACAGACACACACACACACTACCCAGCTTTTTTTTCAGAAATTGTAAGAATTAAGTCAAGAAATTATTTGGGGCAAAGTGGCCCTTTTTGGAAAGGGTGAATGTCAGTGCTAATCTTTGCTCATTGGCAAGATTGACTATGTTGGCTACATGTACATTGGCTGTAAAGGGGTGATGAAAGGATGACTGAAGTGTGATTTTCTCCAGTGCCTCACATCCTGCATTTTGTTTGGCTGATGTCAACATCAGGATGTATGTAGACACAGTGTCATTGGAACTGAGAAGAAGGAGAGGGTGTCTGTAACCCACTGTCCACAGCACATGGGCTGTTGGGTCTGGTCCCAGTATCTGGCCATGGTAGACCATGGTGGGGAGAAAAGATGCACATGAGAAGCTTCTTGCTAGTACGGGCCAAAAGAGAAAAGGTGGCATATTGGGCATGTCAAGGAACACTTTGAAGACCTGAGACTGGCAATTGCCCAGGACTGCCTCTGGAAGCCTGTATTGCTTGGCAAGAGGCACAGGCTGTCCAAAATGCACCTCTACACACACAGAAAACAAACTGACATTCTGGCATTTCAACTAAATGCAGGTTTCTTCTCTGGAGGCATTTCAGTGCTAATGTCAAAAATAGCAAACCCACACTGAATATACGGAATTCTTCTGGGAAAAGGCAATCGGGTACATTTTATGAAAATATCCAAAATACTGCAGGCATTTTCTTGAATGGAAGCAAATGAAGATTTGCTGACCCATACAGCACTCACACACACCCCCACACACCCTTGTTCCTCCTGTGAATGTGTATGCACAAACTTTATTAAGAAATTAACTTTATTAAGTATCCAGTGGAAATCCAGGGGAATTTCTTGTGGAATAGCATTACCTGCAAAATAGGTATATACAGATTTTGGTGTAAAGATGAAAATGAAATAAATTCTTATTTAAGTAGAGAGATGTAAAATCGGAAGAATACCAGGCTTAAGGTTAAATAGATATGCAGTTTTCAGATAAAGGTGGGGGTGATATCATCTCTATTGATTTTGAGAGGGAGATGAATTCCTGATTGGGCCAGAGAACTTTGAAATACTAGCCATGTTGGAAAAAATAAATGTATCTAGATGTGATGAAGTAACTTGCTTCTTTTAGATCTTGTTTCTTTTTTAGAAGTAACTAACTTCTTTTCTTTTGAATAGTTTCTCATATGAAATACACATTATCACAGAAATACATTGATTTGTTGTGTTATTAGAGTATTAAAAAATTCCTGTAGCAATACATTGAAGTAGTCTAAAAAAATGAAAGCTAATACTTTTTAAAATTTTAACAAAAATATATGTAATGTCCAATAATACACACACTGCTCAGAATGAGAAGGTAATTAATATTTTATTATTAGAACTTACCATAAATTATTAAGCATGAGTCCATTTCCACATCTGAGGCATTTAAGGGCCAACTTTCACTACAGATTTAAGAAATACTAAATGTTTCTAAAAGTTACTGTCTACCCAAACTAATATCATCAGCATGTCATTCCAACATATTTAGCGCATAAAATACCAGGATGCAAACAGTTCCTGAAAATACTTTTATATTACAGAATATCAAAGTTTTGTCTTTAAACTCACAATGAACCATAACACTTATCTTATAAAACCAGTTCAGTTGACCATTATACAGTCCTTCACAGGAGAAATGGAAGATTTCTTGCAAAAATTATTTATTTTGCCATTAATAATGGGGATTTTTCTTTTCCAAAATGAGTAATTTCTACTCCATGGAGCCAGATTGGGGAAGATAATTTTGTAAGGCACATCTGATCCAGTTGAGGGAATCAGATAGCAAAGCATAGAAAAGACAAAAATCTGTTTCTCAGCACTGCTTTGGAGCTTCCAATGGCTGGTTACCCTTCTGCTTACCATGGCCTGACACAATGCGTGCTTTTTAGCTTGTGTCTTATTTCTGTACTTGTTTCTGTATCCTTACAAAAAGTAACTACCCTGCTCCTGCTGACTGGGATTTATCTCAGTATTTCTTGTCAGTTGCTCATGCCTGGTTATACTGCTCACTGCTTGTTTGGCAGCTGGAGGGGAGTGTGGAAGCAACATCTTACCTTTGGACTTTGGTAATACCCCCTTCTACAGCCGAAGCAGCTTCTTCTTGTCCCTTTGTATTCACTGGAGAGAAAAGGGAGATGATGGTCTAATCATCCTGTGTGAGAGGTCTGATGAAGAGACACACCGCTCTCCAGAAAGCACTATTTCTAATGATTTGACCTCTGTTGACTGTAAAGGGACAGCAGGATGACTATTTCAATACACTGCTTTAGCTCCTATATCTCATCAAAATTGTTGCAGGTTTTTGTTGGTTGGTTTGTTGGTTTGTTTGTTTTTTTTTTTTTCCCCCAGCCCTTAATCTGTCTTGTCTGCAGAGGAACAGTCTTATTTTATGCTTTGTTGTGAAACAAATAAAATACATATAAAGCCATGAAACTGCAGTTGGAGATCATCCAAAATGAAATACTCAGCTTAAAATGGAATGCTAAAAAGGCACCATTTAACCCTTTTTTTAAAAGATGTGTTTCTAAACAAATAATGTCTTTAAAATCAAAGAGCATTGTTCTGCTCTCAAAATGTCAAAATAAAATATTTGACTTTTAACAAATGTTTCGCATTTCCTTCATTTAGACATTTCCTTTTTTAGACAATTAAGGAAATTGCCTGAGTCTCATTCCTCTTCTCCCAACTTCATTTTTCAGTCATTTTACTCTCTGCCAAAAAAACCCAAAAAAACCAAC
The DNA here is from genome assembly GCF_023638135.1 of Falco biarmicus. Lineage (NCBI taxonomy): Eukaryota > Metazoa > Chordata > Aves > Falconiformes > Falconidae > Falco > Falco biarmicus. The sequence continues at coordinate 58,581,420 of NC_079291.1, read as the reverse complement.
TTTCCCATTTCTAGCTGTAACACAAATCAGATAGAAGAGGATGTCTGTAGACCATCAACATGAGACAAGCAATTCTCAGTAATAAGGAAGAGCCCTAAAATCTTTCTTAGAATCTTTATCAGATCTGAAAAATCCTTTGTCTATTTTTGGCTAGCAAAATGGTAACCGATAGGGGTTCAGGCCGTATTGCTGCCTTGCTTTCTGCATTGGCCAGAGACCTCATCTGATTGCTGGGAATGAGGACCTAGGTCTGCCTGCAAATCGAGCATGCTGCTGGATGTGTCTAGAAGCGTTCATCCTTCTCTACATTGCCCAATAAGTTTCCAAATTACAGAAAACAGCTGATGCTAAAGAAGACAAATTAGAGTATCAAAGCCATGCTGACAGCAATGGCATACAGATACAGATTCCTAGGTCTAGGGAACAAAAGATTGATGTAGGCTAACTAAAACCGGATGGTTTAATGAGGACAAGTTGGATGGTTAGCAGGACTGAGACTGGTAAGTATTCCGTGCTCTACGCAAACAGAAGTTACAGAGTATGGAGGCAAAAGCAAGCAGTTGTTTAAGAAAATGAGGTTTCAATGCAACATCACTAGGTGCACTGTGGTCCCAACCCACGAAGAACACAGTGGAATCATTCTAAATACTTCTACAGTAATTCCTAGCTGTTTAACCATCTATTTAATTATCCAATATCTGTGTAGGGAAATCCCCATCCTCTGTTCCTACAGGCTACATGAAAGCAAAAATAGTGTGTTAGCAATAAAAGCTGTGTCATGGACACATACACCAACAATGCCGGTGACTATCATCTATGAGTAGGGAAGAACTGTATGCTAAAAATAATTACAAGCCAAGAGACACAAAATGCCAGGGAACTACAACAGTCCCTGTTTGGCATTTTTCTTCAGAACACAAGCTCTTGGAGTAAGTTTTCTGGAGACATTTCTGGATAAAAGGGTCAAGAAACTGGAAAATGTAATAAAATGTATACTATAGCTCGAGACTTGGAAGGAAGTAAAGGAAAGAAGCGCAGCACTCTGCATTTAGGAATACCGCCCCATACTTTATGTACAAAATAGTGTGAGATGTGTGCTTGGAAATACAGTAGTGATATACGTGTCAGGGATCGATGTCCTTTCTTTCCTCCTTTCTTCTCCACACCTCCAATTTTACATGGCTGAATTAGGATCTCTATGATTGCTCTAGCAGCAGTGAATGCACGGTCAGGCACCTTCTTTTCCAGAGGTTTTCTTACCCTCAGACCTGTTAGCGGGCCTAGTACTCTTGAGCGCTCCTTAACCTGTTTCAATCAAGAAGAGATGATTCAGAAAAGACCAGCATTTCGCTCTTCTCATTCTTGCTGAAGAGCATTAGGCAGTAGCGGTACACAGAGCTCCCCCAGCAGACTCGAGGCAGCAGCAGGGTCAGAGCAGCGGCAAACACTGCTGTCAGCGTGGCTGTTTGCAAACTACAGATCTTTATAACTAGAGAAACTGGTTCAGGTTACCCTGCTCCTTGATTTAAATACAACACTGAATGATCTTAAAACAGAAAACATGTGGAGCATTTATAGGTCTGAAGCACCAGAATCAGAGTGCCTGAACAGGACAGACCTGCAGCATTGCCACAGAAAAAAAAGGGAAAGGAAAAAATGTCAGTGGAAAAAATAATAAAAGCTCTAATATACCCTTAGAACTACCACTTCTGCACATGGACTAGTGTTCTTTAGTGGAGAATCTGGCTGCAGGTTTTCAAAACCATAGCAGAATGGCAGCCTTTCTGCTTGGAGAATCCATGCTGATGTTCCATTCTCAATGGCTAGAGCGCTGTGATGATAAGGTTCAGGACTAATAAATGTCTTTCATTAGTAAAAGCATGTTTAAATACATCATTAAATGTTCTGCTACAGGAATGTGTCTCTTAAAATTCCTCATTTCAATTGGTCTTGAGGTTGTTAGAAGATTAGTCATTTACTTTCCCGTACACATACTTCTCCGTTGCTTACAGCCCACAGGATTTCAAGATCTGGAATCTTTTAAAACTGACTTGAAAAAAAGCCAAACCACCACCACCCCAAAAAAAACCCCAAAAAACAAAAAAACCAACCCAAACAACAGCAAAGCCCCAGTTGATCTCAATTCCAGTCCTCTTACAAGTAGCTATTGTCTTTTTTTCTTTTTAACTGCTACACTGCCAAGTGCTCTTTGCTGTATTCACCTTATTCCTTCCTTTATGCAAAGAATTACCAATGGATACAAGGATGCTTTTTTTTTTAACATTCCTTGCCTTACTGAAGCTCCCATGTATTTTAAAAAGATCCTTGTACACAGGCAATGCCCTTGCTGGTGAGCCAGAAGGGTATGAACTAGGTCCTTATCCATAAAGTCCAAGCAGATTAAAACTATTCCATGCATGGCTGTATGGTTAACGAGACAGAAGTAGAAAAGATTTGATGAACAGGGATATGATGAGCGGTATGTCTATTGCTGAACTTGTGCTAGGTGATCTTTTGAAGTAGTTTAAAAGCACGATCCTTACATAAAGGACTGTTTCTGTTAGACATTGCAATTCATATTGTCTTTGAAGACAAATTATCTTCTAGTCTGGGTTATAAAGGGAAGGCTGTATAATGCCTAGGTTGATGGATGGTCTAATGGAAAATAGCCACTATTCTTTTAATGCTGCTTATACTAAGAAAATACGATCTCTTGTCCTTTACTTAGGCTAAACACCAGTCAAAATTTTCTTCGGAGTGGTTCTTCGAGTTCTCCATTTCTTTTCCTCATCTTTACCTCTTGCAGTGGCAAAATTGAATTCAAGCTGAAGAACCTCCCCAGGGTCTTGACCAGGTTATTCTAATAGTAAAGGAACCTCTGTGGAGACTTTAGGATGCCGAGTGCCTTACTCTTCTGGTTCATCCAGAGGATTCCGCCCTCAGCAGCCTGATGCCTTTCCCAGCAGGACCAAGGCAACTCCACATGTAACATCGCTGTTACCCCTTAGCTGAGTGCCATCCGTACCCCCAAACAGCCAACCTGAGGTGAGCTGAGCTTTGTCCTCAGGCTGGATAGTCCATTAGGAGGAAGGTAGAAATTTGAGTGCTGAAGATGTTTAAGCTATTGGGTAAATTTCAGTGAAGTGTACTCAACGTGTTCATTAGCCCCTGTGTGCTCCCACAACTCCTCCCTGGGATCCTACGTACAAGTTCCTACCCCTTCGTGGTTCTGAAGTTTCTATAGCTGGTATAACCTGTCTTCCCTGTATTTCAGCTCCTGCCTGATCAGGGCTGCACCATTTGCAGGATTGATAGGAAGCTGGCTGAAGATTGTTGTACAATAACTTGTGGCTCTGTGGTGGGATATGAGTGAATGCTAGCTGAAAGCAATAGCTCAATATGACAAGTGCAAGGGAACTTAAACATATCCAGAGGTGCTATACATTACTTAAAAGCTATAGGTATAGAATGATTTATTAGATGAAGAATTGCAGGCCAAGGGCTCAGGAGAACTGTTCTCTATCTTTAGTTCCTCTGACAGCCCAGAGAATGAACTTGTGCTAATCATTTCACCCCTACATTCTGTTGTAAACATCCTGATAAAATGAGTATATAAGGGTTTACTATCATTATCGTTGCCCTCTTGCAAGTCTGTATTTCTAGGGTAAGCATCCTTTTTAAGCAAGTAAGCAAAATTGAATAAACTGCATTTTTCCCAACTTTCAGCCTTGAAAAGTTATTTCAGTTGCAAACAGAGGCAATACAATTGTTCTGACTGGAAGCAATAGTCAACATAAAGACCACAAAAAGAATAAAAAAAAAAAAAAAGAAAAGAATGTCTGCTTGTCTAGATTTAGTGAAGCTGCATGTGTACTTCAAGAGGGAGATAAAGGATCTGTGTCACAGCAGATCAGTCATTGACCCTCTCTTTGCTACAAGCAGTTGCATTTAATGAAGTTCTAATGATCCATTCATCTCTATTTAGCTGAGAGGATTATGTGTTACTCTACACACTTATATTATCTATGTAGTTATTTAAAAGCAGCATGCTGCCTTTATGTACCATCATTCCCACACCTCTCATTTTTCTACTCTTCAGCACAAGGAAGTATAAAGTGGGAAAAGAGAACTGAATTGTGTCTCAGAGGAAAGATTCTGTGTGTAGGGGGCATCTCCTCCCCACCTGAGCTACACCTGAGCTCGTTACTGCAATATTAATGTCTCTTTCCCGAAGGTCCAAGATGCAAATCCTTTCATCCTTAAGCAGATCTGTGGAACAGGGCAGATGACTCACATTTTAAAATATCTGATGTCTCCTCAATGTCTGGGAAGATTGCATAAGGTCATTTGCTCAGCTGTTGACAACTAAACCATAGACATCTAAATTTGGGTGAGATGAAGTCTAGAGGGCAGAAAGCTATTGTTGAGGCACCCTCTGAAATACTCAGCTGCCTTTGGTGCCAAGGGCAGCCCAGCATAGAGGTGATGCACGTGCCTGGTGTATTACAAGGCTGATTATCTGCTGTAAATTATGTGAAAGGTGGTGGCACAGCAGTGAGTTCATGATAAAACCTCATTAAATAAGTAGGGGCACATGAATTGTATCTCATGTGACATTATTTCTTGAGAAATTTGTATTGTCACTGTTTTTCCCATCTCAGTATCTTGTCTGGGAGAAATCTGAAGGGTCTGTTCAACTGTTCTGGTTTCCTGAACAACCAGCAGCCCCATCCTGAGTCGGTTGTGGGGTGCTCAGAAATTCTGCATGTGCATTCAGCACGACACTGTACAATACATCTTGTCCTTAATAGTAATGGGAAACACTTGCCACTGTAAAAATGGAGAGTAAAATTGTGTTCTATGTACTAGAAGAGGGAAGAAGCAGCACAACATGTGAACCAGACTGTTGGAGGTTGTTGGACTGCACAGCTATGCACAGCCAAACACAAGTGTAATGGGTACGAGGATCAGGACTTTCCCTGGAACAACATACAGAAAATAAATCTCACATTCTGGGTAATGAATATGAATATAATATCCTCAAGATTCAGTTACAGACATCTGTGATAAACCTTGATGGTCCCCCTAGAAGGTGGGAATTTGTATAACATTTATGTTAAAAATACTTTGCACATTTAGAATATATATTTTTTTTTTTTTTATATCCTGAGAGCAAAATACCAGGAAGAACTACTGAAAGGAAAATGCCTGCGACCTTTTAAATTAATTCAGAGAGGCTGTTCCTTGCTTAAGCAGAGATATCGAAGAAAAAGCAACAAAAAGCAAGGCGAGACATGATAGAAAAAAAAAAGGAGCATGGGGAGAATCTGTCATCAATTAATTGCAGTTATATGGATTAAACCTTCTTTGAAGAGACATAATTTAAAGAGACAAGGACTAAATTCATCTGACCAGATGTCTGCAACATAAACAACTCTCACGGGACTGTGACTTGGATCTCCTTATTGTGGGCAGAGATCAAGAGGAATTGAAGAGCAGAGTTCATCTCACAGCAAGGCAGATGGCCAACGTACATTAGCTGATATGCACCTTCATGATAAGCCTGTAAGGGGAACTCAGTGTGAATAGTTCAGCTGTAAATGTCATCACTGGAGATACCGGAAGTCAGTTATGATTAATCCCACCTTTTGCAATTTATCTGAAGCCAAAGAGCAAAGCTATCTGAGAACCAGAAAAGCATTGAGGTTGTAAATGTCTTCTTTAACCCTTAGGAAACATATCCCATTTCTTCAAATTTAAATATAAACCCATTTTAAGAATTAAACACAGAAATTAAGTTTTCTCTGCAGCCAGTCCCTCTGCCCATATTTCACTGTGATGCTATCCTTGATCTGCTTAGAGTACTTATGCTCTAGGTGAATAACAACCCAAGATGACTAGCTGTCCATGGAGGCATTGGTTTAGCTTTTAATTCTATTAAACACCACATTTAATGATTATCTGTGCGGAAGCTCTGTGAGATGTGGGAGTAACAAACAAGCAAATTCCTGACTGCTAATCAATAAAGTGCAACTTCTAAAATCATGGTGCAGCATCTTTTAAAGAGTATCTTTGAATCCTTTATTTTACTGAGATGCCCTTTCACCTTTTCTTCATCCAGCCCCTGGATCCAGACTGCTGTGGGCTTCCTACGGGGTATGCAGGACTGAATTGACCTTGCCCTAATTGGGGAAGCTCTGAGTATTTTCTATTTACAAATTAAATAACTTCTTCCTCTGCTGGTCTGGTCTGGTTATGGTACCTGTGCGAGCGGGTTTGAAATGTATCTCCCTTCTGCCCTTGACTATCACGTTCATGGTGAAGCATGCCTCTGGTCCTTCCAAAATCACCTGACATGGGAGTGGTGCTACTGGCAGCTTCAATATGCCTCTGTGCCAGGTGTGAGAAGAGAAATTCAGCTAGCTGAACTGTTTTTCCTTCACTGAAAGTTGTTTCCCATGTTCTGCAGAAAAAAATGGGAGGAAAAAAAAAGAAAAAAAGAAAAAAAATGAAAAAAGAAAAAAAGAAAAAAAGAAAAAAAGAAAAAAAAGAAAAAAGAAAAAAAGAAAAAAAGAAAAAAAGAAAAAAAGGGGAAGGGGAGGAAAAAAAGCATAACTTGGGTAGCAACAGCCCATTGGCCACCTGTTAGCCCGTGATGTCTTGGATGGAAGCAAGGTGCCAATGGACTTTCTGCAGGCGACAAGACATTTTTCAGCTTGGTGGCTGTGCAACTGCATGCTGCCTGTTTTGTGTAGCAGACTGCACCTTTTCCCTTTAGTGAATGAACAGGTAAGTGTCAAAGATTTGGGTATATGGCACAGAAATGAAATATGGAAATCCTGCCAGACTTCCCATTTCCTCTACTGACATTGAAAACTTTCTGAGGAAAACTGCTCTGATGTCATTTCAATCCCTAATAGAGGAATATTAGCCATTATCCTCTAGTTAAAATGCCATTAAAAAACTTGTCAGAATCAGAAAGCAATAGTATATATACAAATGTTATGCAATTAAAATTCTGTACATGCATACACAGTAATTGGATTTTTATTTAATCAAAAGTTATCTCTTAGTCCCCTCAATTCCAAAAACCATTTTGTGTAAAAAGAACACCTCTGGCTAGCAAAAGGATTGAGCTTTACCTTACCCTGCCCCAGCTGCTAAAGGGCTAATGTACAATTTGCTCTATAAAGTTTGCAGAAGTCATAAGTGCTATTATAGAAAACCAACACAATAAATAGCTACTCTGTTGAACTCTTGGAAAATGATGAAATTATCAAGCTAAAGTCTATAGAGATCTCTTTGTCAGCATTTCAAACAAATTAGCAATGTTTTAACAACTGGTGTGCGGACAGAGTGTTATTATTACTTAATACACTACCTGTGAGAAGTGGAAATGTCTGTGACAGAATGCTGTGAGGGAAACCACGGATCCTAATAGTTAAAATGACTCTTCTAAATCAAAATTAAAGCAGGTAACATATAGTCACTGGAGTATGCAGAAAACAGCTTGCTAGAATGTTTGGTTTCTAAAGAATTCCATCAGAAAACAACAGGTGCAATATGATGGTCTGTGCCAGCAAAGACATTTATTTCAATGTATGTAAGAGGTGAGTATGTTACATAGATGTATAAAGAAAAGGGACATGAATGTGGGCATCTATTATGAAAAATGAGCTATAACACAGTCCAGAAGAACGGGAAAATCCCCATGTTCCCAACCGTCTGAGAGCTTTTACGAGGTCTGTGCTTTCATTGTAAAGAAAATATCTTCCTTTGCCCATTTGAGTTTCTCAGATGACCTCTTGTGTAACTACTTAATGTCCACTGAGGTGTCTCAGGCAGTTTCCCTGAGGTCTCCAGTCCATGATATCTACATGTCTAACACTTGGGGATGGGAACTATTCATACCACCTAACTTTACTCTCATTTCACACTTCATTTAGAACAATCCATCCTCCCTGGCTCGCTCTACTCAGTCAGCAGTTCAGGTTCTGTGAACCACTTTCTCAAGATGATCATCTCTCACCCTTGACTACATGAAGCACCTACAAGCCGTTCAGTGCTGTTCCCCACCCAAAAGGATCAAATAAGCACCATTAATTTAAATAATTCCTATCTACAGATTGCTGTATGACTATTTGCTATGGTGTGTGAATTTATTGTCATGATTATGACAAGTGCTGTAAAGTATATAATATATCTTTGGTATTCATATCTTCAAAGTATTAGTTGCTATACATAATTTGGTAGCCATAGCAACACTGATAAATTTAAAATTAATAGTCCTAATTTGGCTAGTACAAAAAGGTCAAGGGCTGAACAACATGGAGCACAAAGAGGAAGAGCCGATGTGCAGGATTAACTAATAACTGACACTAAAATGGGTGCTGGAATTGGTGGTGTCAGCATTCCCCATCCTGATAGCATTTGTCCCTGGACACAAGGGAGCCACCAGGGACACAAAAGAAAAAAAATATTTCTCTTGAGCAGCAGCTGGGAGGCATGAGATTTCCAATTTCCATTAAATGTCCCATTTCCTTTTCCCTTTCTCTCAGCCTCTAAATGATTTTATTTTTCTTACAATCACCCTAATGACCTTAAAACTGTACCAGAACCAGGTTAATAGTGTATAGTAATGAATTCTTTGACTCTACAGATGGACAAATATTGACAGAGAACATACAGGTAGGAACTTGCTATGACCCACGCTATGCCTCCACCCTAATTGTTACTACACGGGGTAGGCTTTTTATCAGAGAATTAAATACCCCCATATTGCCTCATACTGAGCAAACAGTGACTGAAAGTCCAGGAAAACATACCTGAATGGTTTCAGTTTGGACATTACATGTCTATTCTGAAGTCTCTTAAACCAGTATCTAAACTGGCTTTAAATCAGAAGTGGTAAGGAGGACTGGGTGAGGAGGCCTACAGCAGTGTAACTAGGAAAGGCTACAGGTATCTGTGATTTTTTCCTATTCATAGAGTATGCCAGGAACGATTTGCCAACAGCAGTATTTGTCTGTGCATGGGAAGGTTGCTCAGGGTGCAGAGTAGGAGCAGAAGAGGTCTGAGTTTCAGGAGAGCTTCAGCTGATGCTGCAGAACAAGGGGGTAAAGCCCCAAGACAGACAGGCTTGGTCAGGATCTGGTGTAATTGTAAACCAGGAGGAACAAGGTACTGTCACTTGGCAAAGATGTCATGGGAATGCTACCAGAGCTTCACCTGGACTCGGTCCCAGCAGAACCAATTCTCACCAAGCAGAAGCTATTAACGCCTCAGGGCCAGGATGTGGGGGTGTTCACACAGAAATTCAGACAAACATGGGCACTACAGAGAGTTTCTCTATCACTTTCTACAGAAAATACCTGGTAGATGATTGAGTACAGTAGGGGCAAGGAGGTGAGCATCTTCTCCAGCCATGGGCAAGAAGCAGGTATCATGACTAATTCCACAGAATATTTTGGCAGTGTGTGTAGGTGCTGTGTAAATCTGGAGGGCCTCTCTTATGCAGTGGGAGAAAACAGCTGAGAGTGTGCTCAGCTGCTGTCTAAGGAAGGCATGACCAGTGCAATCCAGGCCTTTTTAACCTTTTATTTTTATTTTTTATTTTATTGTAGGGTCTGGTCTGCAGGATGGGTCACCTCTCTCTTTTTACTGCATCTGAATACTCCTCTCAGTGGCAATCTCAGCAGAGCTCCAGCTGTTTCCCCCTACCTCCACAACACACACACTCCTTATTACCACATATGCATCCAAGGAAGCGAAGCAGCTTGTAAATCTCTGACACATCAGACTTTTTCCTCTGCTCCCAAACACACACATATGGCCTCATGTGATGGGTGTAGAAATATGAAGTGCCAGATAGTGTGACAGATAACATATGCTATTATGAGCTCTCATTTCCCAGCCTCAGGAAGTGCTGGAACATTTCTTTGAATTGCTCTTATCTCATATGCTGGGCTATTTCAAACACTCTGTGTATGTAGCACAATCTTTTCACAGATTATCACATCCAAAAAACCATGGAAGTCATCTAGGCTAATTTTCTGCATAGCTTTTATCATTGGTGTTTCCTAAATTAACTCCTGTTCAATTAGTTCTTATTTATGATGGAGGAAAAAAAAATAATGAAAAAAAAAAAAAAAGATCCTGTTTTGCATGTCTGAAGTCCTTTATATCTCCAAAGCAGTTTGTTCCAATTGGTATCCAAATCCACTGTGTGCAGAAAAGGCAATTTCATCCGAAAGGGCAGGCTTCAGGAAGTCATTTTAGAACAAATTTCCATCCTGTTGTTGCTTTTACCTTTATAACTTCATTAGTTACAGCCTTTTCCCTCCTCCAGATTCATTATGATAAAATGACTGTCCATAAAAGTACTTTTTGCATGACCATGAAAGAAGAGGGATTGGTGATTTGACAACTATTTGCTTTTGAATAAACACACTTTAAAAATGTTTTAAATGTCATTTTAATAATTGATTATTAAGAAACAAAAAACACAAATAAAATGTAATTTTAAAATTGTTTTAATTTTTTAACTACTCTTGGGGGTTTGTTTTTTACTTTGTAACTTTTCAATATTATTATAAATATTTGATCAAATTGTATTATGTTGTTTATTTTACTGACTGTATCTTCATGGCCGGGTTACTCACCCCAGATTACATTGCTGCATTGCAGGCTACTGTTACTGATCCTTAGCTTGCTGAAAGCACAAGTTATTCCCTTCTTGACCAATGGAAACTTAATTATTTATTATTATTATTATTAAAGAGATTGCATGCATCCAGAGGAATAGAGTAGGTCTTTGGACAAGATTTGTAAACCTGTAAAAGTTTAAGGATACAAATGGAGAGAAATTTTCAAATCTCTCTGAATTCACAAAATGGCATGTAAGTGTAAGTATATTTGTCAAAGTATAAATAATCCTTGAAAATGCCCACTCAAGCTCTTACCATCCCACCTAAGTGTTGAAGTCCAAAGGAGCCAAGCTTTTTAGCATTTCTTTTTCACAGATGCCTAATCTTGTCTACTTAGTGGGCTTACAAGTGTCCTACTCTTGTGAGACCCAAGCAGATTTGGGTTTCTCCGTCCCATCACCAGTGCAGAGCAGCAGGATGGGCTTGCCTCCAAACACCTCTCTCCAGTGATTCATCCATTATGTGTTCTGCGAGGAACTCAGCAGAAAATACAGCAAAACAATCTTCCTCTTCTATTTGATAATTCAATGAGAAGAGCTCTGTTAATGCTAAATTTCAATAAAAGACCTCAGTCTGAGAAGAAAGGAATTATTTTGGCTAGACCACTGGCATAAGGTTCTGATGTGGCTTTCATTAGTCCCAGGAAGTGGGAGATGGTTTCTTTCCTTTGCCTGTAGGTTTATGAACCCCCATCTTCCATATAAATATTCCTAACACTTGCTAACCTAGGAAGAGAGGTAGCACTCAAGTCTTCTTGATAGTGATATCATTCCTTCCTGTGGAAAGTCTTGACAGATTCATTTGGTGAATGAGCAAGTGAGAGTGAAGACTCTTCTCTAGGTCAATAATTTTCAGCTTGCAAGTCTACTAGAGGATCCAGCTACTGTATCCCAGGGATCTGAAAAAGCCCACCAAGAAATCCAAGCTTACTTAAATTCCCCAGGCACAGCTTTATTCTTCCACAAGGATGTTTTTTAGGGATTTGCAAACTCTAAAACATCCAACAACTTTTTCTCTGGCCTGAGGATATGGAAACTGATCTGGCAGGTGAATCATGTGTTCCAGCTCTCTCATGGCTGCTTTGCAGCCTTTCAAACTATTGTTTCATACTCAGCTTATATGTAGCTCTTGAAGCAGGGAAAGTAAGAACCTTTCTTTCTTATATATAACTTCTAAGCCCAAGGGTGAAGAGTATGATGGATATGATGGTGGATAAAGGGTTCTACTTGGGTAGTGATTCAGATTTTTGTGGAGAAATCTGGAAAAGCACGGGCTTAGATTGGAGACAGCACCACAGAGTAGGGCACCTACCTCCTCAAAGTTCCTAAATCACTTCAAAAATATTGTTCCTCTAGAGTCACATTTATCTCCTTAGACAATGGGAGAAGTAGCATCCCATCTTCCACCTTCCATACAAACCTACCAGCACATAAGAGGGCTTTGTCAAAAGAGCTGTGTGCATCAACAGCTGTGCATTGTCCCTCTTGCTGCCTGAACACATCTGCTTCCCTGCTCGTGGTGTGCTGCATACCTCATTCATAGAATCATAGAATTGTTTAGGTTAGAAAAGACCTTAGAAAGATGATCTAAGGTTAGGTCATCAAGTCCAACCATTGATCTAACACTGCCAAGTCCACCATTCACACCATGTCCCTAAGTGTCACATCTACACCTCTTCTAAATACCCACAGGGATGGTGACTCCACCACCATCCCGGGCAGCCTGTTCCAGTGCTTGACCACCCTTTCAGTGGAAAACTTTTTCCTAATACACAATCTAAACCTCCCCTGGCACAACCTGAGGCTATTCCCTCTCATCCTATTGCTTGTTCCTGGGAGCAGAGACGACTCCCCCTCGCTGCACCCCCCTGTCAGGCAGCTGCAGGGAGCGAGAAGGTCCCCCCTGAGCCCCCTTCTCTCCAGGCTGAACCCCCAGCTCCCCCCTGAGCCCCCCCCAGGCTGGTGCCCCAGCCCCTTCCCCAGCCCCCTGCCCGGCTCTGGACACGCTCCAGCCCCTCAGGGTCTGGCTGGTGCTGAGGGGCCCAAACTGAGCCCAGCATCCGAGGGGCGGCCCCCCCAGTGCCCAGCGCAGGGGGACGGGCACTGCCCCGGCCCTGCTGGCCATGCAGTTTCATTAAAAGCCAAGAACCTTTCACTGATTTTGGTGGACTTTAAATGTAACCCATTCTCATTATTTAAAATGCATGTGAAGGCCTTGGGATCTTTGTGCCAGCACTGAAAACCTGTCTTAATAGTAATAAACTCTTAAGCAGTATCTTAGCAGTGAAACAATGAGCAAAATATCTTTATTTTGTTACTGTTGGTAGAATTTATTTACTTAAGGCGTTTTTAATAAAGATTTAAGTTCCATTTTGAAATATCAGTCTCTGAACTAATGCAAATATCATTTTTCATCCAAAACAAAAGGCCACCTTCTGTTACTCAGAAATTTGATAGATGTTGGCAGAAAGGATTTACTAGGTATTGTTTGGACAGACATGAATATCATCTAGCAAAAGAAGAGCAGAGAAAATCAACCACAGGATGGCTTGGTAAGAGCTCTATTGTGTTTAGTTCACAAAAAATATGCCAGCAATTTTCCTGTGTCTGGTTCAATATATCTGCCACATGCCCAAAGATATCCAGATTCAGTCTGTGCAGAGGCAGCGTGAGTTTATCGCATGATTGACCTCATCCTGAAGTAGACATCTGAAGCATGGCAGGTGAAGCACAACACAAACATTTCATTTGTTAAAACATGAAGCATGTTGTTCATTGCCTTGATCATAGCAGCAAGGTAGGTGAGCTAATTCAGAGATGTATGCCTATACTGCACGCACCTATGGATGGATTCATTTGCTTCAAATGGGCATCTTGTTCCATATGAGATAACATAGTATGTCCCTCTGGGCCTCCATTTGCTTGCCAGAAGGTTCTGGATCTCCTGTAGGTCTGTGCTCCTACTTGTCAGCCCCACACAGGTGCTGAATTTATCCATGGAGATTTTCAGTAGCACTTTAATACCTGTTATAGGCAACTAAATAACAACTTTAGAGTGAATGGGGATGGATTCTATGGACAATTCAGAATATTTTGATAGGGTTTTCCTAAGTTCTTTAAACCAGAAGTGTAGGACAAAATACTTTGCACCTCTTCTCTGAGTGGCCCTGTATGCCCCCAGTCTCTTGATTGGCATTTATTTTCAGAGGCTTTAGGTCAAACCTTCCTACTTAAGTTTCCACAATGAAGTATCTTGTTTTTGCTTACAGTTGGTCCTCATCATGCTGCTGACCATGACTTTATCCCACCTTTGAAGGAACTGGGCTTCTCTATGCTTTCCCAACACTGCTGGGCTAAGAGATCTCTTGATTAAAGTCCCAGGGTGGGGAGGAGATGTATGGTTTTCAGCCACAGAGCGTGATTCTCAGGCACAAAGAGGCTCTGGGATGACACTCTTGTAACTAAAGAGGACTTAAGTTTGCTGTGGAAGCAATTCATGTTTTCTCAAGCTCCGTTCATCTTGCCAGAGCGGTATCAAGTACTGTCCCCTCAAATGAGATGTGAAATAACTTCCAAGACTTTTATTTATTCGTTTATGACTCTATTTATTTATTTATTTACTTACTGTGAAGGGGAGAGAGCTCTGAATATAACATGTTCCCTGCTACTTATGCCATGAAATTCAGTCTCAATGACTCCCCGTTCAGCTGTTTCTATCGGTGTCAGGAAAAACTACTGTTTTTCAAGCTACTGAAGATGGGAGACAGTGGTGTCAGACCTTGCAGTCCTCTCCCACCTCTCACCAGATTTGTACTGACACACAGTAAGTTCTGACTTTTGGGATAGGGGTTTTGAGGTGTTTTTTCCCCCCAGAATAAGCATCTTGTTTAGAGCTGACATATATCAGATCATGACTGACATTCTGATTTTTAAATCAATGTGTAATGGTCTTCTGATTTTGAATGCTACTTGAATAACCTCATTGTCCTCTAGCTTCTCCAAGTAGCTCTTTGTGAAGAGTGGTGTTAGGAGCATCAGGAATTCGGTGGAAATGCGCTTAGTTCATGCTGAAAAGGATGTGAACCTACATTCGCCTTCTAAGAGCTGAAATCAGTTTCCTTCTTGCAGATATGAACCTGGCCAAAAGAGGTGCAAGTGGAAGAGGTGACTTCCTAGCCTTGCCCTGCTACCCTTACTGCAGGGAACGTCTTGAACTGCTGCAGGGAAGAGACGTTGTGCTTGAGACCTTGCTAGTGCTTCCCACAGCATGTACACCTTGGCTCATTCAGGCACAAGGCAAGCACCCTTTGGCAGGCATCTTGGGTATGTTAAACCCCTGGCATAAGTTATTTTGGAGACCTGTACAAACAGGTCTTTTTGGTGCCCCTGTACAAGCCTGAGCCTCAAAGTATATAGTTTACAATTATCCTTTAATCTATTCTTCATTATTAATACATTGTTATTAACCATACTTGATGAGAACCCTGAATATTTCTGAAATACATGTATACTTCCAATAAATTTTTGATTCTTTGAAACTTCCACTTCCCAGTTTCCTGGGGCGATGAGATCTGCTATCGGCTTCGTTACGGCATAACACAAACATTCCTGCCTTTCAGAATCTTGCTGGAAGGTGAGGGACTGGTGATTAAACTTTCTGACGATGCAAAAAAATGCCAGTGGGAGCCGAGTTTACATCACTGATTTATGGCAAAGACTACTTCAGTCAGCCGAACCATCAGTGGGCAGCTGCTCGCTTGAAGCGAGGCACTGGGCAAAGGTGGCTGAATGTAACGCCAGCCGCCTTGCTCTGTTAGTGCTGCTGGCTGCTGACACGCCATGTCTTCTCCTGCACAAACAGTGCGGAGGAGGACTTTTGACCTTTTGATCTGCTATTTTTCTCACATAATAATACTTTAGGCCTTACCTATGTCTGCTCGGGTTTTATTTCTTGACAGATGGTCTGGCACAGCCCTTAACTCTTAACAGCAGAACAATATATATTTCTATGTCTTCGCTTTTTTCTGTTTTAGATTTTACTTTACAGTACTTCAGAATGCCAGAACTATTACTATAAAATTGGTTTTAATGGTACCCCTAAAATCCCATTAATTGAAGTCAATTGAAGGAGAATATAGAATATTTTATTGAGATGATAGTCTCTCCCAGGTTAAGCAGTCTGTTTCACCACTATGCTCCTTCTGAAATTTCATTCTTTTCTGACTCTGCTGCAGCTTAACAAAATGTTTCTATCTTTAATTCTTCCAAAATCCTCTCCTTTCCATTCTGGTATCTAAATGTTAATGAACTTTCTGATGGGATTTGAATAACATTTTGTTTGAATTTTAGGATTAGGATTTTAAAAGGCTAAATACCAGCTAGAGTTCATTGTCCATTTTCCTCCACCTCCACCAGTAACTGAGCAGAAATCTTCATCTTATTTTATATGGACCTCATCATCACCTTGACCAGACTTCTGCAGCTGAGAACTGCCAGTTGAATTCTGGGGTGGATATAGCCAGGCTACACAGGACAAAGCTAGTCAAGGCAGTGCATTAAGATGCTAATGCATGCCTTAGAGCATCTTCCAGCTTGTTCCTATCGGCACCTAACAGACTTTCGGGCAGTATGTGTCAGGAGGAATTCTAGTACTATGGTAGCTGAGCCTCTGAAACTTCATGGATGGCCGTGTCACATTCCCAGTAACCCGGGCTAAGCAGCCTGGTTCAGAATACTGGTCTGCATCCCGACGTAGGTACCAGCCCCTCTTGTGATCTGCCCTTACCCCTGCGCTGTTGGAGTCAATGCTGACAGCAATCCTTGTCTCTGAGTTTTCCTAGGTGCATTTCTATAACAAAGTTCCTCCTTGGGCTGCTTTGTGGCTTCAATTAGCTAATGGTTTTAATCCACTCAGAATGTGCTACGGTCTTCGTGCATTCTGTTAAAATGAAAACAAGTCTACTTACTATTGATTGCATCTAACAGGATGGGCACTCAGTATTACAGGTAAAGCTCTTATCTAGTACTAGAACACATTGTACTGTCTGTTAGTGCAGTGGAAAACACTTGCCATAGTGGGCTCGTTCCCTTGCACTATAATAGGAGAGCAGTCAAATCGATACATTTGACATATTTTCCATTACCACAATAAGGTCAAAGTAATTGTCCATCCTCGTGAATTCCTATGCTGCCAAACTGGTGCAGCAGCAAGATATGTTGAATAGACATGGCAGGTCTTCAGCTCAGCAAAATGATGGCAACAAAAGGGCAACAGCTGAGAGCTAAATATGAGCTAAACAAGAAAACAGTGAGTATAACCCCAGCTTTGGGTGATGTGCCACAGAAATTCCATTCCCAATGGAATTCCCACCCGGTGCCAGTGGGGAGCTGGCAGAGCTTCAGTGCCCTTCCTGCACACCCTTCCATGCTAAGTGCCATGCAAACTGACGCACCATGCCCTTGCTGCCATGCCAGACCTTATTTGCCCACCCTGGTGACAGCTCTCTTGGTTGCTCATGCTCCCCAGGGGCTTCTTTTATGAGGGAGAGGCTTGGCAACCATTGCTGCTGGCCCCACCATGTCCTGTCAGCTCCTGTTGTGCAAGATGTGGGCTCCTGGCAGCTGTCTCAGCTCCCCTAAGATTCCCTGGATCAGGATTGTGCCAGCACTGGAGCCGTTTGCCTTGGTGATGCAACGATTCAGTCCATTACTTTTTTCTTCATGCTTGTTTGTTTATGGAATCAACACAAAGAAAACAAGAGGATTTTGTGGGGAAGGCTATTCTCCCAATACATTTTATCATTCCATATTTTTTGTTGTAACCTTCATGAAAGATTTCAGTTTGGAGTTCATCTGGTAACATGTAGGAAGATTTAGCTGGTCCTAAGGTAGAAATCCAACACACGTTCAGTGAAGTGCATCTTTAAGGTGCCTATTCCTTCCTACTGATTCCAGAAAGTCTGATCAACCTGGCGGTTTTGGTTACTGAAAGTATCTCTGCTGTGTACATCTACAAGGAGATGAGACAACTCCAGCTCTTCAGCATCTTAGAATGACTTTTTTCTGAACATTTAAAAAAAAAAAATAATCACGGTCTTCGTTTCTTTCCATGACTTTTAATAGGAAAAGTACAATTTCTTCTTCTTCTTTTTCTTTATTTTATTTTCTGCTCTTTCCTTGTTTTGAAGAAAATTGAATCTTGTGAGTCACAGGCACTGACCTTGCTTTTGTGCTATTTCTCTTAGACTCTGCTGGGAGCACTGTAAAGATACTAAGCACAATTTACCCACATCAGTTTCTATCTTTCATTGATCACTCCAGCAGCTGTGCAGAAATGAACCCTTGAAATTGCTTTCCTGAATGACAACACAGATTCTGGAGTCCCTGAACTAAAACACACTTCTGTGTGTTTGAGCTGTGTTTCTCATGGGTTCCATGTGGCTGAGGCAGAGAAGACTGAGGAAGCAGGGATCTCAATCAGACCTAATTAGGTTGTTCGTAATTCAGAAGGCAAATGCAGCTCCCTTTTTCTTTCTAGGTATGAAACACGCTGCTGTGATTGCCATGTCTTTTACTTTAGACTGTCTTGACCCAGTTCTTAAAGATATGAGGGTTTTATTGGTATACCAATCATGAATCGGAATTTGTGATAATGCTGTTAGGGAGGCTAAAATAAAATAAAATGGAGGACAAAAGCAGAGTATAAAGCTATTTAAATAGTTTATTCTTAGTGAGGAGGAGAAGGGGCTCACTTCCCAGCAGAAATGTTAGTTAAAGTCACTGGGCATAGCAGATTGCTGTGGTATGGCTGGTTGTGATGCTCGTGCCCAGCTCTCCTGCTGGCTGTGCCCTGTGCGGGTGTCCTGGGCTTGCATCGCAGAGCAGACCCACCCGGGGTACAGTTTTATTAGACCTTTATTAGGTTTGATATTGGAGCTTATCTGCAGCTTGCTATAAGCAGACCGTCTACTGCTTTTTAGTGAAAGCTGTACCATTTTCAGGGGCATTCAGGCACACCTACACCCATTTCAGCACTATATTGTAACAGCTCTGGGCTAGGTCCTGTATCCTTAAAATGGTCCATGTAATGAGTAATGAACACAAATCACAAGGGAGAGAAACAGCTTCCCCTAAAGGACTTCAGAATAGATGGCTTGGTTTGTTTTTTTCTTGCACTTACCTGCTTGTCCTAATTTTGAGAAGAAATTGAGGCAAAATCAAGTGGAATCAACATAGTAAATAAATAATGATTCATCTTTATATAGCTTTTTCTATACAACAGTTTCACAGAGCCCTTGTGGTAGTGCTATTTCAGGCATTTCGCATCTTACATAACGTAGCTGTCCTGCTGCTGACTTTGACATTGATTGCTTTTGACCTCCAAATAATCTGCTAACAGCATACGCCACAGATCCTCAACTGTTGCTTCCAGAAAGATATAGTGTTTACTTGCAGTCCAGTTTTAAGTGTGCAAAGGGAAAACTGCAATCCTGCTTCCTCCAGGTGAGTATTCACCCCACAGATGCATCTTAATAGCAGAAAAATGTTAGAATTAAAGACTTTCCCCCCACACATGATTTTCCTTCCACATCATCAGTTATATTTGTGTGAAATATCCTGTACAACTTGAAGAGAAATTAAATTCAGAGCTTTGTGCATATATAGGTTACTATTTCTTACTTAGGGACTGGATTCATAACACAGGTGTGTGAAATTAGCTGTCCAACACCTCTCATCACCCCAGCCATCTTTAATGTTGAAGGAGAGGATAAGGCACCTCCAGGGAGTAATTGATATTACCCTAGAAGGGGCATCCAAGAGAGGTTGAGTGGAAAACCTTCTGGAGATGACTAGTTCTATAGGTAATGTGCTGTGTCTATTGCATCTATAAAATGGAACATTCTTAAACTTAATTCTATGGCAATTAGCTTTCCTTCTGTATAAAAATTCTAAGTTTTAGACACAAAGACATTTCTCAGCCCAAATCTGATCCAAAAGGTGGCATTTTCCTGATTTTCATTTGTGAAGTCTCAAGGAAAGTGTTTGTATTAACCTAAGTATTTTTCTTTGAAAATTTCAGTGTTGCGCTTCAACTTTGTTTTGGTTTGTTTGGGTTTTTTTGTTGGTTGTTTTTTTGTTGTGGTGTTGTTTTTTTTTTAATAAAATAGCTCAGTGTAGTTCTAAATATAAAGCTGACCATAAATAGTCGAGAAACCTTGAAAGTGCTTGCTTAAGGAGAGATTTGGTTTTACTGCTTCATTTTTTTACATTACAGGGTGGTTTTTTTACATGCCTCAGGAAAGAACATAGTATTCATCTGAAACCAGGATAGCCTGTGCCTCATTAAATCAAGCTATTTAAATAGTAGTTCTTATTATACTGCAAAATATTGCATGCATTTATTCATATTTTATTATTATTATTCCAAGCTGAGATAATCTACTGTATTTACTGATGTGCTATAAATCATTCTGCTCTACATCCTAATATGTTAAAAGAAAACATACTGGGCAATTATAAACAAGTATCCATTTAACTCAAGGACATTTTTACTGATATTCTTCATAAATACTATATTGTAAATATAGCATTATAAAGGAAACTTATCCTAAAAAATAACAATTATAAAAAAACCCCTCTGGGTTGTTTCAAGAGATATTTCAAGACCATTTTTTGTACTTGCAAGCCCACAAGGGGCCATTGTAACCATGTAAATACTGGCTGAGCTCAAACTGAATCATTTAATGTAGTAACTCCTGGGGTGGGCAGAATTAGTCTTCTCTGCTGTCGTGTGAAAAAAAGTATGACTGAAAAATTCAGCACAAAACCATTTGTGAGCTGGCATAGACTAATTATGAAATCAATTACAAGTAACATGATTGATGTAGGCAAACCAGAAATGGCTGTATGACATGCTGGGAAAGATTGGTCTGATCTTATTTACATATGGGCAGAAGGGTGAATACTGATGGAAATTTATTTAGTTATTTATTGCACTAATGCTAAACTAGCAAAATAAATAGGGCAAGGTTTTAGGGTTAGGCTTCATGGTTAGGCTTGAGCATGGCCATATGATAGCCAACGCTATTAATTTCTTATCCTTCTTTCAGGGATGGCTCCGTCCCTTACAAACCAGCTTATTCCCAGGCTTTCCCCAGACAGGCTCTAAGGAGCAGCACTGTCCTGGAGCTGTTCCCAGCGGGCAGGATGCATGATATGACCACATTTGGGGGGCGAGAACTGAACTCAGTCATCTATATGTGAGCCATGATATGTTATTCATTTTCATATTTTATTATTTACATCCATAGTTACAGTCTACGGATCCTTCTCTCGCATCCAGTTAGGAGCGATTTGGCAAGTTATCGCAAGGTCAGTGGCATGGCGTTGCTAGCTCAATCTCACAAAATTTTAGTTGTGCTATTTCTACCATTTCTTCTAAAAGTATTAACTTCAGTTCAAGCTCTGGGGTGTGCGGCATTTATGACTTTGCAGGGATTCTGGCTATTTGTTATGTCTCCAGGCTGTCCAAGAGGCATGTGTTCCAGCAGCCTGGCCCTGTCGTGATACATGGACCAAAGATGTGGATTTGTGTGACAGGGAACAGTGGAACAGCTTATTTACTGCAGGCGTATGAGACCACAAACAGAAGCAAAAAATATATAATCTCCCACAGTGTCCACAGCCGTGGTCTGTTGTTTTTGACAGTATCATGAAGAGGATCCCATATAATCTGTAAAAGAAGTGTGGCGGGATGAAATAGTTGGCAACGAGAGTGGGAGCAGCTTTGCTTTTGTCATTTTGTGTTCCTCAGTGAACGCCAGCTCTTCCTCAAAAGCTCTACCCAGCAAAATGCCTGCCAGAAGCCCTGCTTAAAGAGACGCTCCCTCTTCATTCTTATGTATTTTAAATACCTAAAAATGTGCTCACCACCCCACAGGAGTTTCCCAGAGCAGCAGCTACACTGATCACCCCCTCAGCTGCATCTCTGGCTGGAAGGTGCCAGTTAGGGTGTTAAAGGAAAAATTCACACAGCCGTTTAATCACAACTCAGAGCTGGGCCACCACCTCATTGAGTGGCAGAGAACAAAGGGTTGTAGCACAGTTTACATATACTTATCAAATCATTAGTCAATGTCTGAAATCTTTAGACGTTTCCTTTGGTCTTGTCAGTTCTGCGACTCCATCACCTGACTTCCAGCTGATTCATCTTTTCAGTTCCAGTCTCTGCCTCTGTTCCAAGCTCCTCCTTGGATCATGATCTTCTTCGTACTTGCTTTAACTCACACCATCCTTCAAGCACACTTAGTCTTTGAGCAAGCAATTCCTATTCACATACACTATTTTTTCTAAAAACACCTGCGTTTCTGAGAGCACCTGTGTACACAAATTGATCATCTATTGTTTTTCTATTCTCCTACTAATTAACTTGACTGGATTTTAAACCAGCCTTGGCTTAGGGCTATACAAGGGACAAGGCCTGGTTCTGCCATTTAGCTGCTTCAGCACTTTAAATTTCTTAATTTGAAACACATTTTCTTTAACATCAGGAAGAAGTCACATTTGCTTAGACACTTTTAAAGTCTGAGAAACTCTTACCGCGGTGGGAGCCATCCAAGAAGCATTACGTTCAGCTTGTCCAACCTGCTTACCATGAGCCACATCAGCCTCATTTATTTGGTATATGTTATATATATGGAGTTAGATTACAATTTTTTTTTTAATGAATGCTTTATCAGTCCTTTGCAGCCCAGATTCAAACTACCCCTCTCTGCCTTCCTTTGCTGCATGTAAAACTGCATTTCCTTTCCCTCTCTGGGTAGAGAAGATAAAGTGATTCCAATCCGGGCAGTGTTTATTGGGGCTAGCAACAAGTCCTGCTGATAAACATGGAGAAATATAGGGATTTGATTGCTTTTCTTATCTTTTAGTCACAGCTTTAATGAAGAGAAGGCAGTCACCTGGGAAGAATCATGATTCAATTCTCCAACAGAGGATTTGAGAGTGTTGGCATGACCCACTGCGCAGCACACCCGTAGCCTTGAGTTGTAGTTGACTGCTTCATCCCTTTCCTCCCCACTCCTCCTTTCCAGCCCCGTGTCACTCCATGCCTTTAGAGATCTGTGGGCACAGAGAAGAAGAAAGAGGAGAAATGCTGAGAATGGAGTCGGAGAAAGGTTGCAAGGCAAGGGGGTGCGGGGCGGGGAGGTGCTTTGCATTTGAAACAAAAAGTAGAAGATAGACACTGGAATGAAATCAAACCCATCAGAGTGGTGTCTGATCACCTCCATGGGTGGCTCATCAAGCCAGAGGGTGAGAAAAGATACTGCGATGTTTTATTAGAAATTCTCTGAACATGCTATGAGAGCTAATTAAATTAAAGAGCATTAAAGCATGAAACAGCAGTGATGAGGGACATCAAACATCTACATCTGGGCCGAGTGGAGCTGTAGAGATGGATGGAATTTAGAAAGCTTTGAGGTGAGGAAAAGCAACTGGATTTAGTAAGTGTCCCTGGGAAACACTAGATTAATGGAAGAGAGGTTGATCTTGACAAAGTCTGTGTTACAAAGTCAAGGACAAAACCAGGAGGGCTTAGACAAGATTATATTTAACTGTGACAGTCATCCTAAACCATGAAGGAGTTCAGCTTGTCTCTGTTAGATGAATTGTGAATCCTGATAAACCCATGTGCATACTTCAAGCAGATTGAAAACTAGCGTAACTAAAACCATATTGGATTGCAAATTGATGCAAGGTTATTCCAGTTAAACCACAGAATTCAGAAGCGATACACTAATGCATTAACAAAATGAGTCAGACACAAGAGAAGACGTATTTTGCATTTAAAAAGCCTCCCATAGATGGGCACATTGCAAACGCCAAATCAGCCTCATACAACTGTTGCCAGGAGGGTGAAGACTGATTTCTCTGTTGTTCAGATAGGAAAGCTGGAGCACAAAGAAGTCAAATAATTCTGTAAAAGAACACTGGCAGAAATCAGAAACCCTAGCTGAACCATTTGTTCTTGCAGCTACACACATTTCTTCCTTATTCTCATGAGTGAGCTGAGATTGTAAAGTATTCCTGGGTTTACTGTTACTTTGTACATCATGTCTGTATATGAAACGCCCTTTTTTTTTTTTTTTTTCATTGTGGTTGGGTTGGAAGGGACAAGAAGATGTTTCGTGATACGTTCTTTCAGGCCATTTAAGCACCTGCTTTTTCTCTTGCGAAAGTATTCTTTATTCCCCCTTCCAATGAGATTAATTATATGATAGCATATCAAATATTATTCTGATGCATTATGTCTCTGCGGCACTCTTGAGAAGGTCAGGATGTTAACAGGGAACAATGTATAACTGACAAGAACAGTCAATGGAGAACATTCCCTCTGTTTCTCCCCCACCAGAAAGCTGTGCATAATTGCTTTCCTGAAATGGGAACCGAGATTGAAAACTCTGCCAAAGTCCAAGCTTAAAGGTAAATATTAGTGTCAGAGCAAAAGGATGATACTTTTTAGTTTTATAGTACCTTTCATCCAAGCGTTTCAAAACATCTTATAGATACTGATCAAGGCTTTCTAAGATATTTTTTATAGATAGAGCATGTCAGTAAAATTTTCCCATCATAATGTAAGTGGTGAAAAGCAGCTGCATTGGAAAGAATGTTCTCTGCGTTTTGTTTCTAACTGCTGAAAAACAGAAATCAAACTAAAGCAATTTAATTAAGTATTTTTAAAAATACTGTGTTCTTTTATGTTTATGTGTGTGTTCACGGGGATATTTGGTTAGAGATACCTAAAGAAAGCGTTTCTGGAATTAGAATTAACACTTTTTATGTCATGCCTTTGAAATAAGATTGTTAGCGTTTCAGTCATATTAATTGAAAGTCTATTTTATAGGCCCTTAGATTAACAGAAGATTAAATGATGCTGAAATCTGATATGCTGAAGCTCATTCATGTTCTTTCTCCATCCTGATATCAGCTGCTACTCAGCCCCTGTGGCCAAAAGTTTTTGCCATTTCCACTGCTTGTGCAAATTGTTCCTTAACCAGTTT
This sequence comes from Falco biarmicus, assembly GCF_023638135.1. Taxonomy (NCBI): domain Eukaryota; kingdom Metazoa; phylum Chordata; class Aves; order Falconiformes; family Falconidae; genus Falco; species Falco biarmicus. The sequence goes on along the minus strand of NC_079291.1, from coordinate 58,556,655 downwards.
CTTTCAAATTGATGCCATCAGCATTAATGTGTTCTGTAAGATGTCTTTTCCAACCCGATTCCTTCTGACTGTGGAGGGCTAAACATGATTATACAAGTAGTTACACTGATGGGTGTGTAGGTACAGTACTCTCCAGAGGAAACTAGGAGTAGAATGTAGGTATGTTTGCAATTCAGTCAATCAAAGCCAAAAAGAAATTTAGATGACCTAATGCCATTTGCATATCCCTGTAATTAGCTATAGATTTATATTTTGTTATATGAACTCAGTAGCCAAAGGGATTTTTCCAAGGTTTCAGAAGCAGAAGCTAGATTTAAGGAGAGCAGTATAAAAGCCAAGAGAGCTTTAAAGCAGAAAGATTTCTTTCCACTGCAAAACTTCAAACAAAACAAAACCAAATGCAGGGAGGCTGAAGGCAGTGTTTAGTATTCCGGAGCGTATAACACTATAGGTAGTGTTATTACTCTGACAGTTGGAAGGAGAGTTCCAATAAGGCTTTGTGAGTTAAGGCATTTTCTTGCTGTATTTCAACTGAATTCTTGGAGAACAAGCTGATGGGAATCATATGCAAATGAGACTTGAAAAGTTGTCCTCTTTTTTTTTTTTTTTTTTTTTTCCCAAAAAACTTATTCTAGAAAGCTTTAAAAGTGACACAGGTGTTGTTTAAAAAACCTAAGATATAATTATCTTAGATTGGGAAGAGTTACTAATGATTCTCAGAGAGAACAAGAAGCAATTTATCGTGCTACGCTAATGTGTAAAGTGATTTACAAGAGAAGCAGTAATGAATGTTGTCACTTCCAAACAAAACAAAGCACTTGTTAAGAACATTGATCAGTTCTTTTTTTTTTTTTTTTTTTTTTTTTTTTTCCCTTGGATAAAGATTGCAATATCGGTGAGTTCAACTAAGTCCAGTTAACACTGTGAGTTACAAACTCTTCTTCAAAGACATTTCCCTGACTCCTACACAAACTAGCAACTTTCCTTTTTGCTTCGTAATCTATTTTAAGTTTGAGCCTGTCTCTGCCCCAAAGGCCCATCCAAACACTGAAAAGAAGACTAGGAATTACTAATATTAATACCATTTTGTCAAGGTGACTAGATGATAATTTTGTTTTATTCCTTCTTTGTATAAAGAGCACCATGCCCTTGCTTAGAGGCAAACTCATAGAAGTTTATTATTACAAGCCCTTCAATCTCTAACAACTATTCTACAGTCATTTCTTTTACCTGTGGGTTATCCAGTTATCCAGTTAGTTATCCAGCTGGTGGCTTAATGTGACAGAAACCTGGTCAAGAACTTCCGTAGTACTTCTCTCAGTCTAACACACCATTTATTTATTGTTCATGTTTATTTATCATCCAAAATAGTGTGAATAATGGAAGCAACAGTAATTTTAGTAAATGTGGTATTCTTGACAAAACAAAAAAAAGGTAGAATGAATTCTGGGGTTTGAAACAATAAGCAACAAACAAATACTCTTCTGAGACAGGGAAGTGACATTAATTTAGAAAAGTAAACACGTTAGTGTGCAAAATGCATCTGCTACTTTGCTATTAAGGAAGGTCAAACAATGACATTTGCATACTAAATCTTTCATTTTTCTATTAAACACAGTCAAAATACACTAGACCAGTATCCTACTCCCTATCTCTTGATCTCAGAGAGAAAATAAGTTCTTCAGTTGCTACTATAGTCAGAGGAAAAACCAGTTTGGCTTTACAAGGAAACAGGTTCAAGTGTCTGGGAAATCTGTGAGGAGAAAAAAGCAATTTTTCTGTTGAATATAATCAACTATGTGTGGACACCTAGGCATATTTTTTTTTTACTAAATATTCCACTGCCCTCCACCTCCCTATGAACAGGGTGGTGATACCCAAACACTATTTGGTCTGGGACATTGGTGGACACAGAAGAGAAATCACACCCAGAAGCATGGTAACATGTGAAGGGTGTAGGCAGAATCATGCAGTAGGTCTTGATCCCGTGCCATGGCCCGGTTTGAATAACCAGGAACGATTCCATTTCCTAAGAACTTCAGAATTTTACCCATGTAAAAACTACAACAACATTTTTCTAGATAACTGGGTGTCATCCAGCGTAAAAGTGAACAAACTGCCATAATTTCTCTAGATGTCAAAAGACGCTTCACAGAATTAGCCAGGATTAGAGCACACATCTCCAGTTCTGAGAAAATGTGGCTTAAGTTCTTGTTTTGCTTTCATAATTAGATCAAGATATGGTGAAATTGTCTGGATGCCTCCATGCTAGAAACAAATTAGTTGCCTTTCATAGGCTGTTATAAGTTTGCCAAAGCTTCCTGCCATTCCCCATTTCTTCTGACTTGTTTGAAGCTCTGCAGATATAACAAGGCATATACGACCTGCTGATTAGGAAGGATACAAATGGCAAATGTATCTACGCAGAGTGGCCCTTAGGCAGCTATAATAATGCTGCTGCACACGCCTGGTTCTATCTCACCAGGTTAAAGCATTAGAGCTCTACCAGGACATCAGCAAATATGGTTTGGACTGAAACTAGTGTGGCTGCCACGGGGTGACCATTACAGAGCCCCAGCTGGCAGAGAGCAGTGATCACTGGAGATGACCTAACCCTGCTCAGGGTCCTCCCCGGGGGAGATGACAACAAGCCCCAGGCTGACAAACGTGCTCAGGAATTCCTCTCCAAACAGGGCTGGAAGAGTCCTCGGACTTGACGAAGGTTGATTGATAAAAAGGATGTGATCAAACCATGGATTAGATGTTGTAATAAGTAGTTCAGTGCTTCACAGCTGGCTCAAACCCAGATGGAGCAGACAGACCACTGACTGCAGGAGCAACCAAAGACTGGGGAGGTTTAACCACCTCTACCTCCATGTGCTTTTCTCCATCTTAAAATCCAAACTCACCATATCAGATGAGACTGGTCTTTAGGGAGACATCCTTCCCTCAGCAGATCTATCTTACCTTACCCAGGTTTTCAACACTGTTTCCTAAGGCTTCCTTTCCTTTTTCCTTTCTATTTGTATCCTCATTTCCCTCACCCCAAAATCCTAAAGATAATGTATTCTCTTTTAGTAACTCAAATACTTTTTCCTCTCTCTCCCTTGAACTCCACTGATTTCTCAGATCACTTCACTAAGCCTGCCCTGACCTATTTCCACGCAACTTCATTTCCTCTGCATCCCATCCCCCCAACTTTTTTTTTTTTCCTGGGGTTCTGATCCAATAAACACCAAAAAGCCACACAAAGCTTTACAAATCCCCGTCAACATATCTAGCAACACTATACTCTATCCTGAATTGATAATAAGAAATAGATATTGTGACATCCAAAGGCATGAAATAAACTTTATACTCAGAAGCTTTAATTAGAAGCTCGCTATGCTCACTTTGTTTTCCTGAAACACATTTTAATTTATGACCACAAGGTTTACCACCCATGGTGAAACAGGTAAATCACACAGTGAGATTTCTTTGTGACTTCTTATACACTGCATCATCTTTTTTTTTTTTTTTCCACAAGAACCCTAGTTTTTGTTTGTGTGCTTGCTTGCTTTTTTGTTTTGTTCCCTTATCTTTAAGGAAAGGAACAAATAACAGTCCTTGCTCTGGGAAGGTACTAACTCTTCCAGGAAGCCTCTTGAGTATTCTTATTTTTCAGATACAACAATATTTTTTCACATATTTAATAGAAAAAACAGAAATCAGAGGTCAAGAGCCAAGCATCTATTGATGTTTTAACATTCCGTTTCTTTATTGTCTTTGTTTGCACAGAGAGAACAAAATTACGACACCTAGGGTTTTTTTAATATGATTTGATTATAGTGTTGGCAGATTGATGACTCCTGGCACTTAAAGTCCTTGAACAAGCCCTCAAAAAAACATAAATGCTGGGAGAGGACCCTCTTTTATTAAAGTAAAACAAAATTTTACTGATGGTTTCACAAGTCCAGAATTTCAGCATGTGTTATAAGTGCTCTTCAGGCAGACTTGATGACGCACTCAAGCCTTGCCTTCTACGGAAGGAAAGCGGAGCCTGTCTCTTGCCCCTGCTTCTTCCATGTCTCCAGAGCTTCTTACGGCGATGTGTTTGCCTCCTCACATGTCTTCTCTCAAAGTCTGCAGAGTCCAGTCCCAGAAACTCCAGCAAAGTTCTTCTTTTCTTCCTCATTAGCTTCCACCGCCCCTTTCCATCCATTCTCCTCAGTTGGTTCTGCAGCACTGTCAACACCTTGTGGGAGTCTTATCCAGTAATCGACTGGAAATTTATGGGTTTAGCTCACTTTTCACTCCTAAGATTACTGTATTTTTACCTCAAGGAATTGCTTGAGCATTTCTGCTTGGACTTCTCATTTATGGGGATTTCAGTTCCCTGAAAATATCTAGATTCACCTGCACTGGGGTGTCGTGGTTTAACCCCAGCTGGCAAGTAGGCACCGCGCAGCCGCTCACCCACTCCCCCCCAGCAGGATGGAGGAAAAGAACTGGAAGGGTAAAAGTGAGATAACTTGTGTGTTGAGATAAGAAAGGTTTAATAATTGAAATGTAATCATAGTAATAAATTGAAATCAAAAGGAAAATAACAATAAAATAGAGAGAGAAATAAATAAAACCCAAGAAAGGCAAGTGAAAGAAATGCAAACAGCTGCTCAGCCCACCTGACAGCCAGTCCTTGAGCAGGGCCCCTCTGGCAGAACTTCCCCCAGCTTTATGTGCTGAGCATGACGTGGTATGGTATGGAATGTCCCCTTGGTCAGTGGGGGGCAGCTGTCCCGGCCATGTCCCCTCCCAGCTCCTTGTGCCCCCCAGCCAGCGCTGGTGGGGTGGGGTGAGGAGCAGAGAAGCCCTCAGCTCTGTGTGAGCACTGCACAGCAATAACAAAAACATCCCTCAGTTATCAACACTGTTTCCAGCAGAAATCCCAACCATGGCCCTTCTAGCTACTATGAAGAAATTTCACTCTACCTCATCCAAAACCAGCACATGAGGTTTTGGAGGTTTCACTGTGAAGGGAAGAGAAAAGGTATCTTGCTCCCTAGAAGTCTTAGTTCCTTAACAACTCCACTTGATGATAAAAGTAGACGTTAGCTACCATCGTCATGGGGTAAAAGTAACATGGACTCTTCCATTTTGTAGGTGTTTTTCCAGTGTGTCACTGAAGAGGTCTACACTGACCTCATCTGTTCTTTTCATAGAATCCACCAAACTAAATCTCAGCTACGGAAATATATTATGCACAACATTAGGTCAGATTTGAATTACTTCCTAGAACTTAATTCCTTACAAGTTCCCAGGGAGGCACAGTCATTCAGAGGAACATTTGTTTTCCACACAAAAACTGCCAGGGCTTTCCTTCCAAAAATCCAGCATCTCCAGTACAGCCCCAAAGGCATCTCCTGAGACTGTTCAGGGCTCTGAATTTCCAGGAAAGCCAGTAAACAGGAAAGTTGTGCATAAGTTGCTAATAAGTCTTTAGCTCTTCACTTCTGTGTCTTGTAAATACTCAAAGAGAAATAATGATCCTCTTGTCATGACTTAATATAGAACACTGTCACAATGCAGTAAACCATTTATATGTGCAGTGATTAGAACTGCAATTTAGAATAATTTCAGACATCTACAGTAAATAATAAGGCTTTTCAGTGGTTATTATGTTGGTATACATCCTGCAGCCTTCCCATTCCATTCCGTTTTCAGAACTGGTTTTAGGGGACCTACAGCCACCACTCTCTTTTTGCCTGGTTGGAGTCACAGCCTCATCTACACTGCACACCGGCTCCCAGGCCTCCTGCCTGAACAAGCCAGCAAGTTCCCTCCAGGAAACATCTTGAAGCTGCTGGCAAGATGAACCTGACTCCAGGCAATTAGCTCCAAATAGTTATGGATGTGAACCATGTCTAATTTTGCTCCCCTTCATCTGAAGCAGTCCTTCAGTGCCATCCCAGCAAGGTCTCTAATTCAAATACTTATCCCACTCACAAATATGCCTGCCATGAGTCAAGGAGTGAAATATGCCCTCATTGTCCCGCTGTAAGCACAGAGCCCTGGTGAATTACAACACCGTGCTCTGATATGAAGGAAACACCTGCAAAAGAATCCAGTAATTCCATTTCAGTGCCTCTCCAAACCATCTCTACCCCTGCCTCTCCCCACCTTTGTTCCTCCCCTAAACATCTGATAATGCCTTGCACAAATCCAAGATGCTCTTTCCCTGAATCCCATAACAAGCCCCATATGCACCCCCCAGGAACCCCCTCTCAGTCTGTGGGGTGCTCCAGGAAGCCTCTTGGATGGCTCATGGCAATGGGCATCACCCTGGACCACAGGCTGTCTTGCATCCAACAGCCCGGGGAAGAGCCAGGGCAGGGGGTCCCTTGGCTCTGGCTGGGTGATTGATGCTCCTCTGCTTGCCATTTGCCTCTGTGCTCCTCTGTGATCATGGGGATGAGCTTTTCATCCCACAGCCTTGCATGAGCTATTGCATGAGCTCTGGTAGCAAAATTAAATTTGAGGACCATATCAACAGCTTGTCAGTCACTAACAAGCAAGTGGAAAACATTTATCCTAAGGATACCATTTCTTCTCCACATATATAAGTTTGGAATCAATAAATTCCTGACTGCTACCACAAACTTCAAAACTTTGGAGTTGAAAACCAAAAGTGACGAACAATTTGCCTGAGACTGATCCCCTGCTTTGTGGCAGCTATAGAAATAAAGCAAACTTGATTTACGTACCCTGGAAGACATAATCATGAAACTATGTCTAGTTTCTATCTAGAAATTAGATTGACTATGTCGATCTAAATGCAAGCTGGGGGGGTTTAGAGACTTTTTTTCTTTGGTTTTCATCAATTGTTGTGAAAGCGTGGGTAGAGCTGATTTGGTTTTGTTGTTGGTTTTGTGGTTCATATTACTTTTATTTATTTGTTTGTTCGTTTATTTATTTATTTATTTATTTATTATTGCTGCATTCTGGAATGGAAACTGGAGTTTCAGCTGCTGAAGTGGTAGGTAGTACTAAAGGAACGGGAAAAGTTAGGCGTTGAAATAACAGAAGAAACATTTGAGATTTTTCTTTTAATAAACCAATTTAATTTCTAAAAAGAAAGCAAAAAATGGCTTTTAGGGTGTTAAATAAGCATAAATCTCTCCACTTGGAGTGCTATGCTTTATGAGTGCTGATACCTCCATCTAACACTGCACGAGTCTGCCTTGTCACCTGCGCCAGCCCGAGCACGTGAGCTGTCCCCTGGCTGATGCAGCCTGTCACCCAGGGTCATCACTGACAACCCAATGCTTTCCTTGCCAGAACCGAAGGGACGCAAAATAAGCAACTGAACAAGAGCAGATAACAACAGGAGTAAAAAACGGGTATATTTTTTTTTCAAACAGAAGTTTCTACACTTTGTTCAGCTCTGTAGTGAGTCCCTTCTTTTTTAGGAACCAGAAGAAAGCAAATAAATAACTTAGAGACACAAAGGTAAGACTGTGAAGTAGCTACATGTATATTTAGGTTAAACCATCATCAGCCTGTCTTCTATCACAGCTGCTTTTAGTGCTTGTCAGGGTTGTGGAAATGTCTCTGCAGCTGCTAAAAATACCGCCTGCTGCAGCAGTAACCGAATGAAATGCCACGTAATCCATTTTTGTCTGGTGTTTTAAAGTGCTCTGTACTTGGCACTCTTCAGTTGTAGTTGAATTTTTACATACAAACTAGGTGGAAACAGAAACCTCTTTTCCTAGGGATTACTATAAGCCAAATGCTGTTTTGAACAAGAAAAAGAAAACTATTTTATATTTTAAATAGAACAAAAATTTCGTAACATTTTCATCCAGAACTGTTGCAATGTTCAAAACATAATATTAGTATAAGACATAAAATAATACACAATGTGTATAAAATGTATACAGCATATAAGTTTATATTAAAAAAAAACAACCAAAAGCTAACAGTTAAAATGAAACATAAATATTTTGACATTATAGAAAAAGTTGATCCAAAATCATTCCCTTTACCATTTTCTCCTTGCATTTCACTTTTTGACAAGTCTGTGTAGTTCCATAAAGTGTTTTGGACCAGATTCAAGTTTTCTCTTTTGATGAAAAGTGTTTTACTGGATGCTTTCCAGGGATGTCAGCATCCCCTTTCAACTGAAAGATTAAGGATTGTCCATTAGTTGAATATTTATTTATTCAGGTCTGTATCTGCAGCAAGTTCCACCTGGTCCCTGCTCCGAGATCCCGGTGTCCTTTGTGCCTCTCCCACCATCTGCTCCCTCTTCTCACATAAGATACTGCCTTGTAGATGGTCTGTACAGCAGATCACAATTTTCCAGGCTAAGTTAGAAAATCAGAGATCCAGGGCTTTTTTTACACTTACCCAAATCCTTATGAAGTCCAATTTTCTGAGTTAATGATTAGACATTTTTTATAACAACTAAAATGAGTAAAAAAGTAACAGCAAATGGTTTGTCCCTGAAAATGGATGATGTTATCTTTGCGAGGGGTTTCTTTCTTTTCCCTGTCTACAAAGAAAGAGTAGATGATTTAAAAAGGCCAAAGCATGTAATTTGCAGATGACTGAAGTAAGGTGAAATCAATTTCATCCTTACAGTTCAGTTTTTAAGTATTTCCTTGGTTGCAAGGATGCTGATTTCAATATTGGTTGTGGGCTTTTTTAAGGAAGGGAGAAAACTTTTTGTTTTGTTTTGTTTTGGTGTTTCTTTTGGGTTCTATTAAGGTTTTTTGTTTGTTTGTTTTTTTTAAGGTGAGATAGATACATTTTTTCTTCACTTATTCATCTTTTTCTGGAATGTAAAACTTCATGAACCAATATATTGCATGAAAAATGGTGTGGTGGTGGTGACAGACAGCCAAGGGGAATGCAGAGAAGAGTATTTTATTTCTTCACTTTCCAGTTTTATGTTGGATTGTTGAAGTGATTAGTATGACTTATTTTAGTATTTCCTTGTATTTCCTACACTGAAAGAATATATTGTGAGCTGTTGAGAGAAAAGGAAAGAAAGCAAATGGCTTTCATCCTACACCAAACAGTGAAAGCTGGTTTCAGCAGATGGGGAACAATCCCTTGATTTGATCTGAAGAACATAAGTGACCAAGAACAACGTGTCTGCTGAGCTTTCTAAGAATTCTTTAAAATTTGTCCATTCAGCTGCTTTATATGTTTTCCTCTAGAATCTCTCTTTCTGACATTCTTTTTCTGACAGCCTGAGAAATAACAGCGGTTATGTCAGCAGCCGTGGTGCTGCCCCTGGGGAGTGAGGACATAAGGTGGCATATACCTACACCTATGTGGGGTGTCTGCAGCGGGGGATGCTGAGGACCAGAGAGAGTCATCACATGGAGCCAGATTATGGCAGATCTGTGGGTCTACAGCAACTTTGGGTCATAAAATCTGTAAGATTTTTAAATATATTAAATAAACTTTGTTTCATTCTCTCCTGTTTAATTGAGTGGAAAGGGATCAAAAGTACCCCAACAGTTTGCATTTTTAATAATCATATACAGTTTGCAAAATTAGAATATAAATCTAAAGAAGTCAGCTCTGTCAACAGGAATTTGGCCTATTGGAGAACAAATTCAATAATTTTGCAAGAGACTTTGTTGCATTTTAAGCTTGTCTCAGTCATTTTGGTTTACTTTCAATTACTTTATTGGCTGAAAATATGAAAGTGAATACTCAAACACAGTTTGAACCTTCTTCCTCAGGAAGATGATGATACATTCTTGCTGTAATAGAATAAAAGTAAGTATTTGCTTAGGCCTTTCTTTTTTAAAGAAAGCTCATATTCATTGTTTGAACACAATCACAGGTGACCAAAAAAATGTATAAAATACTTTAAAAATTGGTGTATGATAAGCACTGCTTTCCAAATGGCACATGTCCTTTTCACTATTCATTTTGTTTGTTAGTGTGCCCCCACTGTACTTAGCCTTTGTTTAGAAAGCAAGTCCCATTGGGGGCGATTCTTCTCATTATTGTTGAGTGGGATTCATCTCACTCAGCTACAGAGACCCAAAAGTCTATGGGTGTTGGGAAGTTGGGCTTTTCCAGCGTGGTTATTCAAGTATATTTTCAAACAGAATCACGCAGAACTGCTGAGTTTGGCAGAGACCCCTGGAGAAGGTTTGGTTCCAGCGTACTGGCCTCCTTTGGGCAGAGTCAACTTGAGCAGAACCATGTCCTGTTCAGTTCTGAACATCTCCAAGACTGGAGGCTCCACAACACCCTTGGGCAATCTATTCCACTGTTCAGCCACTCTCACACTGCAGAAGGTTTTTCTCAGGCTTAAACTGAATTTCCTGTATTTCAGTTTCTGCCCGTTAGCTCTTGTCCTGTCACTGGGCATCACTGAGAAGATGCTTTGTCTGTCTTTACTCCCCCCATCAGGTATTTATACATGCTGATAGATCCCCCTGAGCCTTCTCTTCTCCAGACTGAACTGTTCCAGCTCTCGCAGCCTGTCCCTGTAGGTCAGATGTTCCCATCCCTTTATCATCTTTGCAATTCTTCACTGAACTCACTCCAGTATGTCCCTGTCTCTCTCATACTGGGTGCCCAGCACTGGACCCAGCACTCCAGATGTATCTCACCAGAGCTGAGCAGAGGGGAAGGATCACCTTCCTTGACCTGCTGGCCACATTTCTCCTAGTGTTGCCCAAGATGCTGTTGGCCTTGTCTTGCCACAGGGCACATTGCAGGGTCATGGTCAATTCTTCGTCCACCGGGACTCGGAGGGACTTTTCTGACAAGCTGCTTTCCAATTTGTTGGCCCCTGACCCATCCTTCTGTGTGGAGCTATTTCTCTTCAAGGATCAAAAGGAAGTACAGAAAGCTTACTCAGATTTAATGTTGAAATTTTAAAACAGTTAGGTGGATCATTCTCATGGCAATGTACCTGCATAACAACTTAATAACAACTTAACAATGGTGCCCTTACTGACACGGCTAAATATTCGGGACAAGGTGTTGACAGAGATTGAATTGTCTCCAAAAGGCCTTGCTCTTCCATCTTTTCTTTTTTTTTTTTTTTTTCTTTTTTTCCCTCAGGAAAATAGCATGTTCAAATTTGTAGGCAAAATTAAGTTGCGGAGAAACAGCATCTATTATTTTGTGCCCTCCACAACTCATTTTGACTCTGAGCCATGTAGAGTGTCTCTGTGTCTCTGTAACACCTGTATTCCTTAAAATATGGCTCATCCTCACCCAAGAAAATGGTATCAAGTGGTAAAATATCTGAAATGTTCTTCCCTCTACTCTCTTGTGGGTATGCCAGGGATTTAATTATCAAGCTATAAATTAGCCAGTAGGAGCATATGCTGATTATATTTCCTAAGAAAATTAGAGGTGAGGAGTTGGGTGAAACCTAGTCAAAAATAACACAAAAGCAAGCAAACTCCCTAAAAAACAAACCCCCAAACCAACAGGTTCTCTAAACTTCAGAGAAATGGGATGTTGCAAATGCAGGCTTGCCCGAGGCACAAACACAAACATATTCCTCTGTGTTTAGAGTTTAACCAATTCCTCTGAAGAAAATCCATAGAATGGAAGGATTATTCAAGGCTATGTTTATGCAGGTTGCATGACCCAGGCCTGCTATAGACATTGCTTTTAAGACTGAATTCCTGAAATCAAGTTTGTGGATGACACAAATGGGTGCAGTCAGGATGCTTAAGGGCAAGGCTTTCCTTCAAAGGGCTATGGACAAGGAAACTGATCAACAGGAACCTCCTGAAAGTTAGGAGGCCAAAATGCATTCAAAAATTCATACATTAAAACAGGACAAGTCTCAGTGGGGTATAGGAAGGAACCTTTTCCCCATGAGGACAGTCAAGAAGGGGAACAAGTTGCCCAGGGAGGTTTTGCCGTCTCCAGCCTTGAAGGTTTTCAGGACTGGACTGAATAAAGCCCCCAGCAGCCTTGAACTGACCCTGTAGTCAATGCCACCTCGAGCAGGAGGCTGGACTAGAGACTTCCAGAGGTCAAGTCCCATGAATTATTTTATGGTTCTAAACATTGACATTCCTGCAATTCTTCATGGTGGAATTACAATATTTTAAGTGTGTATAACCCAAACGTCATCTGTAAGAAAACCTGTAATTCAGCAGCAATGTGATTTATGTATCTGTAACTGCATTCATATATACAAACACAAACATAGACACATACTTGTAAAGTTATACACACAGACATACATATATGTGAATTTATTGACCTGTTTTTCCTTGGCAACCTACACCTATTTCCTCAGAGCTTGACCTGTCTCTTCCAACAGCTGTTTCTGTTTGGCCCCATCTCTACATTCATTTTGCAGGTGACCGCCTCAGGGCACTGTGTCTCTGAAGATGAGTGCTACATAAGGACTTTTGTTCAAATAAGGGTGCTTTTACCCAACTGTGACTTACTGAAGAGGAAGGTTACCCCCTTGGAAAAGGATAGGTCCTCCCTGTTGTCTCCAGGCAAAATCTTGAAACAGAAAATACTGATCACACCCATACCCTGATGGGCATCCTTTTATTGCTTGAATTTTGTTTTGTCCAATCCATGCACCTTTCTGCACGTCATCTGCCCAGTGACCTGGTGTTCTGCAAAATCCTGGCTCCCCACAAGACCCTGGGGTATCATAGTTTCTGGCATGCCTCAGTGGGGCTAGGAGTTATCATCCTTCTATTCAGGGACAGAAATGACCCAGGTCTCCAAGATCATTTCTGCATCTAGTTCCTCTTGGCTTTAACGTATTCCAACAGGAAGCGAGTGCTTACACACCTCTCAGGAGCTGGGTGGTCTGCTAGAAATCATAGACAATATGCATGAAGGGAAAGAAATGATCACCGATCTGCCCCACAGCAACTACATTACCCCTTTTCTGTTTCTCAGAATTAGCTGTATCTTAAGAGCATCCTGATCCAGTCCATTCTATGTAACGCCACAGTCACTTTTGATGCTACCATTTGCTTCAAGCTCTTCTAATCTTTCAGGAAGGCTGTTCCAGTTTCAAATGGAATGGATCATCACTGAACTGAAATGTAAGGAGGGACATGAAGTGCTGGGGCACTGGCTCCCCCTCCCACTGTTTTCATTATGTAATGCAACATTTAAAAAGTGACTTAAACTTACAAGGAATACAAGGCTCCTCGGTGTGCTGAGCAGAAGGAGCTATTCTGTTTCTAGGGTAGTTTTTGATCTGAATGATTCATTCCATATGAGCGTGTGTGTGCTTAAGCCATTTTGCTTTTCAAAGTGCAGAAACACACCTTTATTTTATTCTTTATGCTTGAATGAGTTTCACCTTCAGTGTGAACTTTCCTATCTTCTCTCAATTGATTCAAAGAAAAGCAGAGCACTGCTCCTAACAACACAGAGTGCACCAGTGTTGCATAAAAGTGGAAGGTATTGCACAAGACGGGGATGGAGACTGCCAGATAATGGCTCTCCTTGTTTTCAGGTGTTTTCTTTGTAGAGTCTAAGCCAGCATGTGACACCTTTGGCAAACTAAGTGACAACTTACTCTTTGAGTGACCCCACAGAAACCAGAAGAACTGCCTGTGAAAGAGGTTCTGCTCCGAGAGCAGAGGCAAAGCTATTTCGACCTGTGCGACAGTGCAAGAGCGTATCCTGCTGGGCAGACTGGGGCAGAGAGGTGGCTTAAGAAGCTCGGGGGAGACTGAGGGACAGGTCCTTCAAGTGCCATTGGGACTAGTTTTCTTCTTTGCCAGTTTCTGTGTATTCCCATTCAGTGGCCTTTAGCTGTAGCATGCTGCTGGACCAAATGATCCTCAGAGGTCCCTTTAAAACTAAATCAGTCTATGTTTATGGCTTGAAGCCAAGCCAGGAACATAAAAGATGTAAACCAAGACAGTAATTTGTACCAGGCATTCCTAGGATGGTGCTGTGTGGATGCTTAGGTTGTGATATTTAGACCAGAGTAATGTGTGTATCCCCCAACATGTAGGACATCACTGCACTTAACTGGGAGAGGAAGGGGAAAAGAGAAGAGTGGAATAATCTCTGGATGCAAGTTTTCTTACCTCCCCTAGTAAATCATCTCTCAGATAAGTTCATTTCTGTGAGGCTGGAGCCTAGAGCTAGTGCTTGCTGCTTACTTCTTGACCACATGTGTGCTTCACCATGGTTTTGATCACCATCAAGGCAACACAGATGGTTTAGCCTCGTTTACCATTTTGCACTTACAGCCTGTTATTCCAGTAAGCCTTTCAGTATTAAACCCAGCGTGATTTCTTCTCATGGACGATCCAATCTGAAAGAGATTTAGATGACTGTAGCAGGCCTACCATCAAAATAGCAGTAAATACTGAAACAAACTCACTTTTTAAGGCCTTGTTAGCAATCACCAACCAAATGCCTCCACAATATATTGTTGACAATACCAGAATATGTTCTGTATTCCTGCTTATTCTCCTTAGCAGTTTGAAATACATCACCTGGCACCAATGCCTGTATGTCAGCATTTGTGCACGTACTGACACTCGTGCACAGAAGAGAAAGAGGAAAGTTTTCTTTCACAGGAGATGAAGCGAATAAATGCAGAAGAGAAAACACCTTGTTGCTTCCGCTCTCAAATATATTTTGATCCAAGCTGCCCTACTTCATGTCAGAACACAATATTGCTTTAGGCAGACTCTTCAGTTCTTATGCACAGAAAAGGACAGCTTGATTTACTTTGACAGATTTCTTGTCAGTTCCTGACCCCCTTAAACTCTGCAAATCTAAAGTAACTCTGATTTCTGTGCAGTTATGCTGCATTTAAAGTGGTGAACTGTACAAAACTGGCAAATTTGCACTGTTCAGATCTCAGGTAGGAATCAAAATCATGCTACCACAAATTCAGTCTTCTGTCTGTACCAGTTCCTAAATGCCTACTACGAAAGGCAGGGGATATAGTGGAAGAAGTCTGAAATCAAAAGGGAAAACCTCAAAGAACAATATCTGCTCTTCTGTGACCGTAATTCTTGCATCCCATGATTTTCTCTGGTCTTTGTATCTATTTATCTTCTTGTCAGAAGGAAGCGGGGCTGGAGGCAAGGCTGGTGAGCATCAGGACCAAAACTGGAAGAAAGGATGCAGCCGGGGAATGCACGCAAACCCAAGACATAGGAACCATTTTTGAGTTCCTCAGCTTTAGGCACCGCCTCTGCAAAGCAAGACAAATTGTCTAATCTCACTCTGCCTCACTTTACCCACATGCAAATTGGAGAGTGGAATATTAATTTCTCAGGAGTGTGAGGCCCTGATTCAAACTGGGGAAAAAAATCCGCCCTCGAGTTACAAAAATGTGCTGAACACCAAGATACTATTTATGCTCATAAAGGGCTACTTCTCACATCCTCCTTTTTATCTCTCTGTATGTTACACGGTAAACTCACTTGAATCATGACCTTTATTTGCAGTGCAGTCATAAAAATGCGTGAGCAAGAGGTGTGGGTGATGACCCTCCAAATAAAAACGTGCCTTTGAATGTCCTCGGTCTGGCACAGTGCGACAGAAGATCATGAATTTCAAGTTTTAAATGAGGTATTTAAGGTTGAAGAGGGGAAAATGAGAAAAAACAAGCCAGCATGTGTGTATGCATGTGTCTGCTCTCATAACAGGCTGCAGCAGCCTCAAAGTAAAATAGCACTTTGCTCTCCAGAGTTCATCATAACTGCAGATGTTTAATATACAGAAAACAAATGTTTGACAACTTCAAACTCTGCGGATCAGAGCAATAATGAACATTGTTTTACAGTGATATTTTTAGTCTAAACTAAAATAGCTGGAAGTCAGAGCTGGCAGCAGAACATTTTCTTGCAAAAGTGATTGATATAGTAGGATTTGCTACTGTCTTTAATTAAAATAGATACTCCCGCAAAACTCCGTCATCTCCCATCAAATCTCCGCTTGAAATTACTATATATTTATTCTTTATAAATAGCCAGAAGTTTTAAAATTTCATTCTTGGCCTGACCAACAGCAGGTTTGACTTTGACTTTGAAGCAAGAAGGATTTAGTGCTAACAAATTTTGGAATTTTCCAATTAATTTCTTTCCATACAAAAGTTTATTTAGCTCTTCCTTTCTTCTGTCATCCATGCAGCATCTCCTTTTGTTTTGTGCTATTTTATTTTCTTTCTGTAGTGCTCTCCAAATTTTTTTAGCATCTTCTTTCATATAATACATGCTCTTTGTCAGTGTTTGATCCACAGGGGAATATTTTACCTTTATCTGAATTAGAGCCCATTTCTACCTATAGCATTGATCTTGTATTTAAATTGTTCCTGCTTTTCTTTATCTTGCTACTCCTAATTTCTGAAGCTTTCATCTATTAGCTTGAAATATACAATTTTCAATACTGGAGTCATAGTTATTTATAAAAATATCAAAAACCTGCAGACAGAGAACAGATCTTTCCACAAATCAGTGACCCAGATTTGCTCTGAGCTGTTTTCAGATCGAGTACATTTACTGTGACAACCCTTAATTTATATTGGGAAAGATGAAAATGTAACAAGAAGTAGTGTTGGAAGCATTTATAGTATTTAAGCTTCTTTCCCTTGTGTTTAGGAGAGCCTTCCACCTAAAACTAAAAACTACTCATTTGTAGGACCATAAAAAACAGAATCTTCTGTTGAAACTGTGCGCTAGAAACAAATCAAGGACTTATAATTAAAAAAATAAAATAAAATCAATATCTAGGTTTTTTTTTAAATCATTCCTTCACACTCAACAAATTTGGAAGGTCTAGATCCACCACCTCGAGATCCCGTTCTCCACTAAAGCTTATAATTTTCCTTACCTTTTCCTTCCCTTAATGCACCTTGGCTGCCAAGATTTCTCCTGGATTATAGCTTCTCCAGGGCTAAGGACTTCAGTAGGTCAGGGAAGGTGCAGTTTGGGCTATCAGGAAGAATTGGGACATGGCAATCCCTGGCAGACACTATTCTAAACTAAAATATTCCCATTTCCTATAAACAGCAGGATGCTGCTGCTAACTGTATTTTTACTGCAATTTGGCAATGGGAAGCCAGCTCCCCCTGTTTCACCTGTTGCTCGTTTGTGAAGTGTGAATTAGGAACCTTGTGGAATGTTCTGCTGGGCACATATTCCTGCTGGATTTTGCATCAGTCAGATTTTAGCTACACGGAGGTTAAAGCTGGATTCGGTCCTGTGCTTGATCCTGTCTCACTACTTCTGTGACTTAGTTCATATTTAACCAGTATGGATGTACAGGTGAAATCTCATAGTTTAAAAATGGGACAAAAATATTTCTCCACCTAAGACATATGGTCTGTCCCAATTAATTGTTTATAAATGTTCATCAGTAGTTAGGTGAGAGGTGTTACATCAAAATACTGTATCACTGTTGTCAAACAATATTATGCCACAAGCAGCTAATATTTCACTAGAAATTTCAGACTGGAATGTGCCAAAGGATTGTTAAAATATATACATCCAAAGATTTCTTGAGGGCTGTGTTTAGGACATTTCTTGCCTTAAAATCAGCTTTTTTGTCTTTAATTCATCTCTGATTCTATATTTTCACAGTTATTAGAATATTATTAGAAGTCCCAGTGTTTTGCTTTAAAACTGAATAATGGGTCCTTTAAAATCTCCCTAACTGTAATAGGGTGCAAATGTGGCCATTATCAGTCCTCTGCTTCTGAGGAAATTTTGAAGAAATCTCACTGATTTAGAGGCCCTTTGCTCTCTGACCTCCTTGATATATCATATCTTGATATACTCTGAATATTAACTGTATACTGGCATTCAGTGGGAAGTACACATCATGCCCTGGTGTTAGTGGGGTAGCAGCTTGCATTCCCACTGCAGTTAGGACATTTCCCATGGCTGGGTTTTTTTAAAAAAGGCGTAAGGTAAGCACACTCCATACAGAACATCAGAATCACCTAGGTTGGAAAAGACCTTTGAGATCATCAAGTCCAACCGTTAACCCAGCACTGCCAGGCCCACCACTAAACCATGTCCCTGAGCACTGTGTCTACATGTTTTTTGAACACCACCAGGGATGGTGACTCCACCACCTCCCTGGACAGCCTGTTCTAATATATATACTCGTTTATACCCAAAGTCCAGTGGTTTATTCCCAGTTAAATAATTCTGGAGTGCTCTGATTTGAGGACATGGAAGGAAGAATAGGAGACTTCTCAAAAATCCTCTTCAAGCTCTGTTTGCCAGAGCCTTGATACAATATCATTACCTTCAAAAACTTGTTGTGCTCTGCTTTGAATGTAGTTGGCCTTCATCCCTCCTTCTCTCCTTGAGAGGCTGTTACAAAACCTGATTGCCCTGAAAACCAAAAACCCTGTCATTTCCATCTTACATGCGTTCATATTCCATTTCTACCCATTTTACCTTGACCCTACCTCGCTTTTCAGTTAAACGGCGCTCCTCCTGCTTTCACCCAGCGTGCTTCCTCCCAGCCCTCGCTTTGCAGGGCTGAGCACACGCGGTGCAATGTGCTCTCGCTCCTGAAGAGCCGCCCATTCCCCTGACCGACCTGGATATCTCTGCTATCAGTTCCTCCAGCCTGGCCTGCAACTTCAGCTGAAAAGTCCAGAAGAGCAGATAAATATGCCTGATTACTGGAATTTCATGGCAATATTTCAGTGTGCTTTTAGCTCCAAGTGGTGAATTTACTTTTCATTATCATGGGAATACTGGGCTAGGAATGCTGGGCTAGATTTAGGGATTGGGTCTGAACTGACAGCTGATGAGTGATGACGATTAACAATTACTAAAAAAAGGCATTTACCAACGTTTTGTTATTTTCATGAAATTATTTGTTTAAGTTACGCAAGCCCATTCTCCATATGGAAGGGTTTTAACGAGGGAGAAGACAGTAAATGCTTACAAAATCAAAGATATTTCACCATAATTTGTTCAGATCTTAGATCCAGGAAAATGAACTGGCATTCTCAGTTGTGGAAGCACTCAAATCTGTCCTGCTTGCCTTCTGGACACCTGTGTAATAGCCACAGTTAATTCCAAGAGACATGTTTACTTATTGTGAATATGATACTGGCATGTGCTAAAAGACTTTTTTTAGTTAGCCATTTGATCTGTTTGTTTTATACAAAAGAATCTTTCTATTAAGACGATATTGGGGAAATATTTTGTTGTTGGCCTGTAGAACTGCATATAGAACCTGCAAATCACTCATCTTAAACCAAGGCAAATCCAAAAAAAAAAAACAAACGGCAAAACCACAACACCTATCGTACTGATGGAATGATTTCTTCCTCCCAACCAATTTAGGTCTGCATAAGCCACATGGTTTGTAATTCAGAGATCATGGACTAAAGAAGGCAGAGAAAAAGACAGAGAAAGACAGACAGAAAAGCTCCACATATCTCTCATGAACTGAAAGAATCACCAGGGTGTTGGGAAAAAGTTATTATTTCAAGCCAAATTGTTAGGGTTCAGCTGATGGTGAGTAAATAATTTTCTGCCTGTGCTGAAGACATAAAAAATACAGGATTTGTAAACCACAGGCAAATAATCATAGAATCATTTAGATTGGAAAAGACCCTTCAGATCACTGAGTCCAACTGTGAACGTAACACTGCCAAGTCCACCACTGTATATAAATATAAAAGGTATAACATACATTTTTATTTTTTTTTAATTCTCTTCTTGTCTCTGTCGCTATCTGGCATCCAGAAGTGGAGGGTGCTAGTACTGAGCAGGCAATGAATCCTTAGAAAATAAGTGTCCAGATGTTTAATTTTATATGTGACAGTTGTGGCTCCCAAAATCACTATCTAGCAAGCCAGTCTGGGCACAGTTAGAACACAGGTGGGGTTGGATATTGAATAATTACATTATTAATTTGGATGTGACATTTTTTTCCAGTGCTAGACAATCCCAGCCTGCACACCTGGTTGCCCAGGTGTCCCTTTGCAATTAATGGACCAAACCAATCTTTTTCAGGATGGTTTCAGGACCGTTTTAGGACAAGATGAACTGGTCCATATGCTTCACTATTGACACATGGTAACAGGGACCAAGACCAAGCACTTTCATTCACATAATACAGACTTTTCATTTTTATTCTGGAACTGAATTCCAATGATAAAGCAAAATTAAATTTTTACATTAATTTAACTTCCTTAACTGACATTTGTCAATTCCATGACAGGATTCCTAGTTCTGTATCTGTAGCATTCGAGATGTTGAGATTTACTGGGGCCTAGATTAGGAAAGGAGAATGAAAAAATGTGTTATGTACAGCACAGTACAAATCATATAATTGTGCAGATTTCTAAGATGTATGTAAAGATGTTTTCCCATGTTACAGGACACTGCATACTGCTTCAATTTATGACACCATAAAATGTTAGGGATGTGGTCCAACTTGGATTTTGAAGGTCTGCAGGACAGAAACCATAGGCATGCAGAAAAAAAAAAATACTGTCTCTTTTCCACTACAACACACCTCAGGGAATTTCCCCTTCCTTTCCTTCTGGGTGTTGTTTTTTTTTTTCTTTTTTTTTTTTTTCCCCCTAAACAAAGAATATTAGTAAATCCCAGTTGTGTCACACTAAGTAATACCAATATTTTTTAGTGGCTTTATGTTCTCATGTTGCTAATGCATTCACTAAAAGATCAGCTTTTTCTAGTCAACAGATTACCGATGTAAACATTAGCTGAATTACCAGTACATTTGATGGCTCATCTCTAATGAAAGGGAACAGAGATTTCTTTACAAGAATGACAAATGTATTAAAGAAAGAAAAATGAGCAAAATCAACAGTTAATGCAAATGGCATTTTGCAAAGAGAAAACTAATCTTTCAGAACTGCACAATGTCTGAATCAAAACTTTTCTGAGACTTGACCTTGAGCTGTAATTGCTCCTTTTTAAAGTTTGAATGCATACGTACTTTGGTGTGATAAAAATAAACTAATTTGAAATGCAGTTCTGAATAAATAAAATGAACAATAAAGAGCCCAGGAAGACAAGATTTTTTGAGGTATGACAAAAAACAGTAAAAACTTTTTGAATTGCTGAAATATGGCATATACAAATGTAATGCTAGTGTAAGAGTCGTGGCAAAGATGAGAGCACACCTTGACATCTGCAAAAAGGAATAACATATGCTGAAGGAATAATATATGCAGCAGGATGGCTGTGAAGTTTGATGGCAATCTGGTAATGAAATAAAACCTGAGGACTGCCAGTGGATGACCGGAAGGAAAAAAAAAAAAAAAAAGGCAGGGAGGCAGGGAGGAAAGGATAGTAATTCTATTAGAATCAAATTATGATAACCAGGAAAAAATCTAGTTTAAAATTAATCTCATAATTATTCTACATATTTTGGACATAAATTGGTTGCTGTTTTGTGAAATAAGAAATTGATCAAAAATTGTCAATACTTTTCTTCTGCTTAGAATCTAGGAACCACTGAAGATGAGAAAATGGCATGGCCTTTACCTTCTTGTCTCCTTTTTTCTGGACATAGTGCAGACTCATTTGATCAATTTGAGAATAATTTGATTCGTCTTCAAAAAGTTCTGATACACAGTTAAAGAAAACACCTTTCAAAAGGCATCTTGCTCAAAAGATGGAGTGAGCTGGCTAAATGTACCCACCCCTTCGTCATCAGTGACTCTGCATGTGGTTGTCTTTGTCATGGAAATAGCTGGTAAGAAAGCATTGATTCTTAACCAAATATTGAATGAAAATATTTTCCAAGAGCCAAACCAGCATTTAAAGTAGCACTTCTAGCATACTGCAAGAAAAAGTTTCTGTCTGCTATACCTTCCATGATTCTGCCTTCCGACACAGTGGGGGTGCAAAAAAAATGTCTCTGACCATAAGTCAAAGGACTCAGGAGTGTCACTATAATGATATTATACACACTGGTGAG
Source organism: Falco biarmicus (assembly GCF_023638135.1). Lineage (NCBI taxonomy): Eukaryota > Metazoa > Chordata > Aves > Falconiformes > Falconidae > Falco > Falco biarmicus. The sequence goes on along the minus strand of NC_079291.1, from coordinate 58,534,743 downwards.
AGACAGCAAATATCACTCAGCTGAAGCCCAGCTAACAAGGCTACTTGGCTTTAGGACCAAAGCTGAATCAGTTCAGGCTCCCTCACAGTGAAACTAATTTCTCCTCGCTGTTTTGCTGTGCCCAGAAACTACAAAAAAACCAGAAGAGAAATAGTGTAGTATTCCTTTTTTTTTTCTTCTTGGATGAAGTGTGAAGTGTTATTATTGAAGGCAGACATACATTCCTTTTCTTTCGAGTGATGCTGTATCACTGGGAAAAAAAAAGAACTTTCAATAGTGCAATTTCAATGACGGATTTTCAGCCAGCTCCAGTCACTTGGTATCTCTGTTCCATGACTGGGTAAGCACAATCTCCATAAAGAAGGATTAAGCATGATCAGAAGTAGTTTCATCAAACACTTAGAAGATACTATTTTCCTACAATATGACTTATCTTTATTACATCTTCTTTGTGTTTGCACTGGAAGACAAATTGTGCATGAGACATCAAGTACATGAGCTTTGTCACCCCACGGACTGCCAAGTGAGAACACACTTGACACAACGTACGTCATCTTTCCATGCAAAGGCTAAGTCGTGTTATGGAGGAGGTAAGTCTTAACGTCATTCACTTCACAGACATCGCTCACCTCATGCTGTCTGCTTAAAACATAAGTTTTCCCAAGTATGTATAACGTAGTACAGAACCAGAAGTAATACCATGGAAACACCCCTCCACCTCAGCTGGCATGGCATCATGTCAGAGTAAAAAAATATTGCTACAGAAGCAGAAAAAACATCCCGTGATAATGCTTACCATGATGCCGGCCTTACATATGTTGACATCCTTTTTGTCATAAGCATTACTCATGATTCTGTAGAAATCATTATCCAGTGAAATGCAATGCTCTCAAGTCTTTCTCTTTTTTCTTCCCTTTTTCAAAACAAACCCTGCAGTTGCTCTGAGTCAAAATGGCAAGAACACATGAGATACCTGGCCTACATTTCCTGCAGATGCCACTTTTCCTAGAAGGTTCCGAAATTTTTCTGGTGATTCATAGATACAAAATACCTCTTTTGCATTTCTTACTTCTGATTCGAATCTTGTTTGATGATGCTAGTTTATGGATGGAACAAACTAAAGAAGAAATATGAAAAGCAAAGAACAACCCAAACACACAAATGGAGGTCACCTCATTCATATCTGAGTAACATTTTTGTTAAAAACAAGAAAGGAAATCCAGGAGTAGAGTTACCATGAAGGTTAGTGTCTGGACAGACTGAAGTGACTGCAGTGACGACACAGTCACCCTCAGAAGCATTTTCCATGGCTTTCTGTAAGGGGCAGTTGTCTGGAAAAAACTGTCTTCCTAATTATCAAGCTTTATTCATACCCTATTAAAAATAAACAAAGCCAGAAGTCAGTGAAGGATACCTCAGTGATGTCTGAAAACTTATCAATAATATAGAAGCCTGGACCCCCAGTGATTTGCACACAAAACCATTTCAGATGCAGGTTTAGAGCTCATTAACTACTTGGCAACAGGGATCTGTTTACTTTTAATTTTATTTGGTTGGAAAGTAGCTTTTCTCTCTTTGACAAAAGGAAAAAAGCTTCACATTTAATGTTGGGTAAAGACCATGTGCTCTGACAATCAGCCTGCAGACTGTGACATACTGAAAATCCACATCTGAACACAGCAGATTTGGCTGTCTGTCCTATATAACATACACTTGATCTTGCATTTCACATTTTCATTGCGTTGCTCCTAAATTGCCTAAATTGCTTTTGAGGTAAGTGACTGTTACCATAGTTGTGTTATTGATAGGTAGAAATTCTTCTCTGGTACGCTTGGAGAAGCTCTTGAAGTTAGAGAACTTGTGACATTTTCCAGGTAGCGAGCTGTCCATTTTAAGTGCTCTGCACCTGTCATTATTTTTGGATCCTTGGAGAGCTTCCAGTTATCCTTTCTCAGTAGCTTTTGGCCAGCTATGTATTACAGAGGCTAAATTGTATACTGAAATGTACTCATGCCTTATAAAGTACTTATAAAATTAATCTTAGTAGGAAGAAAAATTGATTTTTCTTTAAAGATACAGCAAGAACCCCAAGAGTTCCTTACTGTTTGAACTAGAAACAAGGTATGCTTTGGTAGTTTCAGCTGGAGTTTGCTTTGAGTTTCGGTGTCATACTTAAAACCAGGACATGCAAATCTAGTGGATATTAAATACTTGCACATAATGTGACTCAAATATTCCTCTAATGCCTCCTGGCTGAAACCAAGAAGCATTGACTCTGTTAGTCTCAGGAAGGTGTTGGCATTGTGGCTTAGCCAGTCAGGGATCTGAATTGGCAAATCCAGACAAAATACATCTTCACACTTCTTCCCTTGACATGAATTAAAATGATAAATATAACCCCAGAGAGAACGAGATCTTCTTAGTATTTCATTGCCATCATCAAAGACGAAGATTGGACTTTCTTTGATCGGTGCTTTTCTATGTGCTTTGTCTTTGTCAGGCTTTTGATGCTCTTTAGTCTTCTTCTATACTTCTATTTTCCTGTTGAAACCTTAGGGCAAATCAATAAAAGAAAATTATTAAAAAGGAAGCAAAAAACAATAACACACTACATCTTTCCTTAGATGTCATGCAATACATGAGTGACAAGGGAGAGGAAAACTGGAGCGTAAGAAAGTGCCTTCCTTCCAGTATATTGTAGAAAATTGTTTATCATTGATCTCTCGGGGTGGGGGTGGGGTGGGGGCGGGGGGTGGAGCGATGCCTGGACAGAATCAGAGGCAGCAAACATCCATCATGTTAAATCCATTTTCTAATAACTGAGAACATATATATCAGAACCCTCTGAAGACTTCTGATAAAACATTACTTGTGCAACAGAGAATTTGAGGGGATAGCTCTTGTGCGTTTATCAGTCTTGGACCACTAAAGTTGTTCTAAACACTGAATCATAAACTGTCAGTCATGTCTCTGCCTTGTCTCTTGCTACCTGTTTCATCTCCAAGTATTTCAAATGCCTTTGTAACTCTGCTTCTTGTAGCGAACTTCTGAACAACAAATAAGACTATTAGAGACTTTGCTTCCCTTTTTCTCCTTTCTCTTTTACCAAGACTTCACCAGTATGGTACTCCCTGAGGTATGGAGATATACGAAAACTTATTATTTTCTTTCCCCATCAGAGAAATAAATGAGCAAATTAAGCCAAAATTAAGCATGTATTTAAACCAGAAATCCACCCTGGATCACTCTGAGACCCTTCAGAAGCCCAGATTTTAACTGATAGTTTCAATTTCTGTAACAGAAATAATGAAGTTAAATAACAGGTTTTCAGCTTATATCAATAGAAAACTGGAAAGGACTGTCAGCGGTGGTTGGAGTCTATGCCAGCATGCTGCATGTGCCTGACAAAAGTCCTTGGGAATCAAGGTCACTTGGCACAACAGCAGTGTGTGCGTCTATGCTGGCTGATTCCTGGAGCTTCCAAACCAGAATGATTTCTTCCAAACTGCTTTTTGGCAATAGTCACTGGAACTCTACAGTTGGCTCAGGCATTTACTTGAGATTCCCTTGATCAGACCCATGCCTATGCTTTGTTTCACCTTGTAGAGGGGTCTTGAAAAGCGTGAGCTCTGGTCCTTGCAGATGAAGCTAAATCTGAAGACTCCCAAGAGTGTAACGAATGTGCTCTCATCACTAAACAGGCAGCCCCATCCACGGGACCAGACTAGACTTAATCTGATGCAGCCCCGCTGGTGTAGACTTTAGCTGTTGAATTCTCATCACAACTATTTCTGTTTACGTAACTCCTTCCACTGACTTGAGCACCTTGCTAATATAGATATAGACATTGATTCCTGTGCCTGGGAATTGTTTGAGAGACTGCTATTTGGTCCAGGAGGAAGACATGTCAAGAACCATTCCAGCAGTGTAGCAACACTGATAACTGTGTCCCAGCACCACAAAACACTGCTACTTGGAGTGATGCGCTTATCATACTCTGATTCCTACTACATAGGCAACCATGCCTTAAAAATGAATAGAAGTTCATCACAGAATGACAATTCTGTCAGCTTTTTAGCTTGCACTGCTCTGATCAGAAAGCTGTTCCAGCAATTTCCTTCTGTGTTTGTTCAAAACTTTCACACTCCCATCTTAATTTCCAGTTGACGTTAGCATATGGTTCAGAGTTGTCATAAAATAACAGTGAGTCATGCCTGAAAGTCACAGTGTCTGGGACTCAGACTAAGTGGAGACATACACAGTGGAAGTATCTGCAGCTAAGTAGTTATTCTGGACTCCCTAGGGAAAGTGAGAAAGTGAGAAAGAAGCACTTTCTGTATGCAATTCCTCTGCCCAGGTTTTGGTGGTGTGGCAAGAGCTATGGGACTTGAGTGATAAATTACTTGCAGGCACAAAATTAAAATTTGTTCTTTAGTTACACTCATGGCGTAGCTGCGTATCGGGATTGTGCCTGCTCTTGCACTGTGCATTTAAGCCATTAATTCCCTGGCTGTTTCAGGGGCTGCCCAGCCAGTTGCCTGCACAGGTGAGATAACGGACTGATTTGAGGCATTGGACAGAACTGAAGCTAGGGGACCGATTGAACGATGAATCATCTAACTGGGAGTTATGGGAGCCCTCCAGGTAGGAATTTCATACAGTTCTGGAGATTCCACCAGGCACACCCTACTCAGCCCCGTCCAATTTCTACGCTTCAGTGTGTTGATTAACAACCTGCGTAAAGCGATTCATTGATTTCCAGGCAATTCCTTGCTGCCAATGTTATTGAGGTGTACGGATACTTGTAAACAAGCAACACAAACTTTCCAGTGGATGTAGAAATAATCATGTAGGACAGTCTTTTATAGGTGGCTAAGAGTTTTACACACTTTGTAGGTGGTTAATATTATTGATAAAGATGGATTGTAGGTGAGATCGGGTGGCCACACAGGACCACAGGCCAGCTAGATTGTAAGCGGACAGAGAAGTGATTTGGGAAGCCTCACCAGATGCAGCTGAAGATGCTGCTGCAAGGTCTCTTACAAGACAGACCCCTGTGACCATATGACAGCAAACAGTAGTCCAGTTTGAGTGATTTGATTTCACATGTAAACATTGTCCTATGAGGATATCCTAACTTTTTTTAAAAAAACAACAACAACAACAACAACAATATTTTAACAATTATTCTGCCTTTGAGCATCTGAGCAAAATATCTACTTTAGCATGGAGTTTCACTGAAGTCTCCATTCATTACAGTGGTTAGATCTCTGTTGACCACAAAGGGAGAAGTGGGTGGCAAACACTACTACTACTACACCAAGACACAGTACCAGCCACATGTGGGCAGATGAATTCCATATATCTGAGTATTTTTTTTAAATCATGATTTCAAGAAGCGGTGAAAGAGCTGATGGAGTAATCTATATGGGCTCCATGGCTGTGTAGGATACAAAGTGCAAGAAGTTTTTCTTTATCTTTTCAGTATGCTATATTTCACTTGTGCTATTTGCTTATCAGAGCTATTTTTGGTTCCTTATACGAGAGCATATAAAACATAATTTAGCATGGCCTGGAGGAGTTCTATTAACGTCAGTATGCAAGCTGAAATATCACACTGCGTTCAGTACTATTTAATACTGAGATATTTTCATACAGCTATTGCATATGTACTTGATGGTCTTGGTCATGTTGATTAACTGATCTTAGCAAATGAAAAAGTAGAGGTACACTGCAATTTTTCAAACACCAAGCAGTCTATTTTAATATTTTAGGCTCACTGCATCCTTTATTCAGTTACGGATTTCAGTAAAGTAGGATTAAATTCAATTGTAAAAACAATATACAGTCATGTCCTCACTTCTGAAGTTTCTTGTCCTCTGTATCTAAAATATAGTCTAATTAGTATATACCAAGGTTCTTCTGGTGATGCAGATCTTTCTGTCAATGCTTTTCTGTCCTTTTTCCAATGATATTTAGCAACAGTAAATGAGCATAAATACATTTCACAGCATCCCAGGTCTGAAAATTTAGATTGCTTCTCCGGCCTACATCAATATCTGATAAAGGAAGATACTGAATGGTTGGAAAATCAGCCCTGAACTGTTTGAAGGCCTAATGTACCAGCAGTTATATTTCTTAAACATGTAAGAAGATTCCCTGTCTGCAGCTTTCCCCTCCACATACTCATTGAAGCCATAAAGATCAGTCTCCAAGTCAGGTAGATCTTGGGAATAATTTGCTTTATATTTAAGACAGTGTAATTTCCTTCAAACGTATTATTACAAACCTGGGGTTTTTGAAGGCTTTTGAACTTTATTTAGTAAAGAAGATCTCATTAAAATACATCCACGTCAGGTTGCTGGGTTTGCATCATTTAATTCCCTATGCTTTTAGTGGGATATCCTGTGATACTGGAAAAGTATTATGCAGAGGGCTAAGAGTTTTCCTTGCCATGGAGTGAACTAAAATTTCCACAGCATCATGCTTTAGCACAGTGATTAATGCTAGTTTAAGTTGAACTGGGAAAGAAGCTGCAGAACTGGATTCGCTGTGTGGTTCCTCACTGGAAGATGAGGTAAGTTGGGAAGGGACCGTTGTGCTGTGTGAACACCAACTGACACCATGGAGAGTCCACTGAAGCCAAGGATCAAGGGAAGTCCACAGGACACGTCTGAATCACTTATCTGCTGCAAACCTCTCCTGTGAACCACTGGATTAGGCTTTGCATCGCTTACATCTATCTCTCCCTTCATTAGGGGTTTTTGCTGTTTTTCTGGTTGTTGCAAAGAAAAGTCTGCAATCCTGGAACCGTGAAACTGAAGGCACCACAAGAGATCAAGTAAAGCAGAGCAAGACACACTTTTGGTTTTGTGATGAAATCACGAGATTTCCTCAAGGCTTGACAGCTGTTGTGTTTCTAGAAACATCACTTTCTGAAATCATGAAATAACGTGAAACAGTAACTTTACCATAGAAAATAAAAAGCCACCAACAACCACCAAAATTTTTAACTGTTACTATTGCAGAGACAAGCTTGGTAAGTATTATGGTGTAATAAAAGCCTCAAGTTTTAAGAAGGGAGTATTAAGCAGAAAAATCCCAAGATTTATTTAAAAAATCTCCCCCCAAACCATTGTTATTTAAATATAAATATATTTTTAGTAGTTGTGACTGACAAAATGGAATGATAATGAAGTAGTTTCTGAAGCTGATAGGGTGCTTCTGTAACTCAGTGATTTATGAACAGTTTGTGCACAGATAAACTTCAAATTGATTCTTTTTCTCCTTGGACAGATGGGCTTGAAGGTAGTATTCCACTGTTATGATTCAGCAGCACTGAAGCACAGCTAAAAGTGAAATTCTTTCTATTCTGGTGGAGTGATAATACTCGTAATATGAAAATATGAACAGAAATAAAACCTAATGCTGAGAAGCCTGTCAATCAAAAAGCTCAAATTATTCAGCTTAATAGATTTGGCTTGAATACATAAAACAGGGTAACAGACTTCAAAGTAGAATGTAAGCAGATGCAACCTTTACAACCCTCTGCTTTTAGCTTTGATTACAGACTACTTATTTTAAGGTAGCTTCTTTCAGTATCTACGTTATTCACTGATTTGCAACAGAAAGAGGGAAAAAAATTTCAGCAATAAAAAATCCTTCTCCAAAAATCCAAAGAGCCCAAGTTCACAATCTGTAAGTTTCTAAAATTTCTCTTCTTTTCTGTTTATCTTTCAGATTCAAAAACAGAAGACTACAATGGATGAGTCAGGGAAGCATTTTGGTAAAGCAGCTGTCACAGGATTCATACATTATTAAAGAATTTGAGTACATTCCCCAGTTTTCTAGAGCCACTCCAATAAATTATGTCAATCCAGTTACTGATTCTCATAAAATAATTATATCCCACTTGCTGCAGGTATCTGAGGACAGAAGGTCATGTCTTAGTATCCAAAGAAGGTCCCAGGCTTCCACCCCAAATAACTACACTTAGCATAAATTGGCTTATGTTATTTTTTTAAAAATTTGGTTTTTTTCTTGCTTTCTTTTGTATGATTTATATTTTTTCTCTTTCCCCCCCGGCAGACAACCAAGGGACACCTTTGTATGCTCTTACAGATGAAGTGTGGAAGGTATGCAAGGTGGACAGAGAGAAACATACACTACATCCTATTCAAACTGTCCAACAAACCAGCAGCAAAATAGAGGGAAAGGAGTCCTCTGTCCCATCTTACATCAGTAGACTCTAGGCTTCCCATGGCAGCAAAAGGATCTGTGGCTTGTGTGCACAGTGGGTGTGTAAATCTCTTCCTAAGATGCACCAGCTTCTGAAGTAGAGCACATCAACCAGGATGTGACTCCTGTGTGTATCATAAACAAATATTTAATACTTACAGAAAGAGCCCAGCTTTTGCTTGCCAGGAGGGACTATTAGGTTGTTTCACGTAAGCAAAAGACAAAACCTGCCACCACAGTGCAAGCAAGGTACTGGTTTGCTCGAGGCCATGAACACAAGAGTGTTTCTGGACTTTTACAGGGATGATATGAGTTCAAATGCTTCAAATACCGTAAGTTCAGGGGTGGGGTGGCTTGGTGCCCCAATTCCATCTAAAGCCCTATATGGAAGTCTTGTAATCTCCCTGTGCCTGTGTGTCCCCTGCCTAATGGGAGTGTTGATGTATACAGTAGCAGACATGAGATCTTCAGCTACCGTAGCAGTATGGTCCTTTCTTTGGTTGTGAGATAGATCCATTATATACTAATGGCTATCCATTAATTAATCCATTATTGGCCCATTAATGGATTAAGTAGCCCATTATCTTTTCATTCACATGAAAGAATCTTCAAACTCTTCACAGGAAGATTTAGGCTTTCATTGCACCTCCTCCTCCCGTACTCTGTGCAGATTTTTATGCTTGCATGAGCTATGGCAAAATAGGACATCCCAGATTGTAAATTCCAAAGGACATCCCAGATTGTAAATTCCAAATACAGGTCCAGACCATAATCACAGTCACAGAACGGTTTGGATTGGAAGTGACCATAAAGATCATCTTGTTCCAACCTCCCTGCCATTGGCAGGGACACATTCCACGAGATCAGGAGGTTGTTCACTCACTAGATACCTCCCCAGATTCAGGTGTCCCCAAAACTATACTTAGGATTCAAAGATAGAACCAGAGCATCCAAGAATGGTTTGGGTTGGAAGAGACCATAAAGACCATCTAGTTCCAACCCCCTGCCATGGGCATGGACACCTTCCACCTGACCAGGTTGCTTCAAGCCACATCCAGCCTGGCCTTGGGCACTGCCAGGGATGGGGCACCCACAGCTGCTCTGGGCAACCTGTGCCAGTGCCTCATCACCCTCACAGTAGAGAATTTCTTCCTATTACCTAATCTAAATCTACCCTCTTCTAGGTTAAAACCATTGCCCCTTGTTTTATCACTACAGGCCCTTGTAAAGGGTCCCTCTCCAGCTTTCTTGTCAGCCCCTTTAGGTACTAGAAGGCTGCTCCAAGGTCTCCCTGGAGCCTTCTCTTCTCCAGGCTGAACAACCCTAGCTCTCCCAGCCTGTCTGCACAGGAGAGGTGCTCCAGCCCTCTGAGCATCTTTGTGGCCTCCTCTGGACCCACTCCAACAGGTCCATGTCCTTCTTATTTTGGGAGACCCAGAGCTGGATGCAGCACTGCGGGTTGTGTCTCATGAGAGTGGAGTAGAGGGAGAATCCCCTCCCTCCACCTGCTGGCCACATTTCTGGTGATGCAGCCCTGGATTTGGTTGGCTTTCTGGGCTGCAAGTGCACATTGCTGGGCCATGGTGAGTTTCTCATCCACCAACACCCCCAAGTCCTTCTCCTCAGGGCTGCTCTCAATCCATCCTCCACCCAGCCTGTATTGATACCGGGGGTTGCCCCGACCCAGGTGCAGGACCTTGCACTTGACCTTGTTGAACTTCATGAGGTTGGCATGGGCCCACCTCTCCAGCTTGTCAAGGTCCCTCAGGATGGCATCCCTGCCCTCCAGAGCATCAACAACACCACACAGCTTGGTGTTGCTGGCAAACTTGCTGAGGGTGCACTCAATCCCACTGACCATGTCACTGATAAAGGTGTTGAAAACCACTGGTCCCAGTATGGACCCCTGAGGAACACCACTTGTCACTGGTCTCCACTTGGACATTGAGCCTTTGACCACAACTCTTTTGAGCGTCACCATCCAGCCAATTCCTTATCCACTGAGTGGTCAACCCACTGAATCCATGTCTCTCCATTTTGGAGACAAGTTAGTTGTGCGAGACAGTGTCAAATGCTCTGTACAAGTCTAGGTAGGTGCTGTCAGTCGCTCTTCCCTCATCCACCAACACTGTAACCCCATCATAGAAGACCACCAATTGTGTCAGGCACGATTTGCCTTTAGTGAAACGTGTTGACTGTCACCAATCACTTCCTTATTTTCCAGATGCCTTAGCATAGTTTCCAGGAGGATCTGCTCCATGATCTTGTCATTCACTGAGGTAAGACTGACTGGCCTGTAGTTTTCTAGGTCTTCCTTTTTCCCTTTTTAAAAATGGGGATTATGTTTCCCCTTTTCCTGTCAGTGGGAACTTCACCATTCTGCCACAACTTCTCAAATATGATGGACAGTGTCTTTAGCCACTTCATTCACCAGTTCCTTCAGGACCTGCAGATGCATCTCATCAGGTTCCGTGGACTTGTGCACCTTCAGGTTCCTTAGATGACCTCTAACCTGACCTTCCCCCCCAGTGTGTGGTTCTTCATTCTTCCAGTCCCTGCCTTTGACTTCTGTGACTCGGGCAGCGTGGCTGGACCACTTGCCGGTGAACACTGAGGCAAAGAAGACATTGAGTACCTCAGCCTTCTCCATGTCCCAGGTAACCAGGTCTCCCGTTTCCTTCTGGAAAAGGCCCATATTTTCCCTACTCTTCCTTTTATCACCAACGTACCTATAAAAGCCTAACACCACCTTGAGGTCTTTGGCTTCTTCAGCCGACCTCAAAGGAGCTCGCTCCAAGTGGTGTCTGAACTCTGAAGTACTTCAGTTTTTATTTTCTACAGGGGTCTTTTTGATTGCTAGTACATACCTCTGATGAAGTGTTCTTATTATCTAAGCTAACTAGGTACTATACACTGAACTGTGAAATAATTTTCCTGACTTTTGTTCCTGATTGTCTTCTGGGACAAAGAGAGACGTTAGTGCTACAAGTGCAGGCTTGGGGTTCTGCCTCATCCAGTAGCATTTCCCTAATCTTGCCTTCATATACCCTCACGTCCTCAGCACAATAATATTTTACTCTCTAACTCCACAGCAGTGTTATGAATTTAATTACCTGCAATATTTTCCAAGTGCTTTGAAAATGAATAGTGTAATATAAATTCCATGTCTTCTTAGTATTTCAATTCTTTGCTGTGTTGTAGGAGTCAAATGAAACCTTTCTGCCCCTGTGTGTTTCTAAACAAAAAATCCCGGTAAAAGTGCATGCATCCCTGAATATTTTTATAAGATTTGTTACAAACTGCTTAGCCTTGGGGAGAAATTAATCCTCCTCCAATCAAGCAGTTCAGCTGAAAACAGTTTTGAAAAGAGGTCTTTGAGAAGAAAGAGGTTTGACAACACAGACATGTAAGTACTACATATAATATTTTAGTCATTAAAATTTTATATTCTAACCTGTGTATGATATGGAATCAATTAAAGTGAACAAGAAACTAACATGCATGAAACTGTAGAATACAACGTGTGCATCTTCTTGGTAATTAAACATTGTTATTAAACATGCATCATTTTAACAGGCTTCATTCTTTTTCATCCCCAGAGCTGGAAAACCTGTTTCAAAAGCTGAAGACTCCCAAGACTAGGGATTTAACTGCCTTCAATAATATCTAATAGAATTGAACTACCAGCCAGTTTACCTTCCTTTCCTTTAGGGTTTAAACAGCATCCTCATCTACAGCTTAAAAAAAAAAAAACAACAAAAAACCAGTGAGACAATTTCCTCAACAAAAATAAGCATAGTATAGTGAATAGTTTTGGTACTGCAAAACTATATGGTGATGGAAAATACTGTTATCACATTTCTCAACATTAAATAATACAACAGATGATTCCAATGTTGGATGAAGCATAGAAGGTATGAGAGACCATCATTTATAGTATCAGACTCTCAAAGTCCCACTGAAATACCAAGAAAGTTCTATTCTTTGTTTATTTAGAGTCCTCTGAAAGTCCCAGACTTAGTCAACTCAGACATGATTCTGAATCTCATTGATTCAAATTTGCTTGATGTCTTAACTGTTGTCCTTTTAAAGTGCATGATAGGATCACAGAAATGAATAAAATGGCTTGGTAGTGCCTTGCAGAAGGAGAAAGCAGCGTGTATTTGCTTTGGTCCTTTCTACTAAATTACTGAAGGATGTAGACTGAAGTACCAGCTCAGCAGAAACCCAGACTAATTTTCAAATAGTAACTGTGCTAAGCAGCAAAGCTTGACTATATTAAATATACCCAACTTCTGTGATCAGTATATACCACCATCATGGGTCCAAAATCTGCTACTCTCTGCTGTTGTGCTTTCAAGATAATTTTGATAAAACTGAAAAGCTGGAACAGAAGGGCTCATCTAACTCAGTTTGGGTATAGGTAACAGTACTGACTATGACCTGGACATACTAATTGCTAGGGGAGTACTCTTATCACTTCATTACTAAGTAAAAAAGGTTGTTTTGACACAAACATTTTGTTCTTTTTTAATGCCTATCTTCAGCAGAGAGGTCTGCCTCCCAAGATCCCTTTTGGACATCCTTCAGACTCATTTCATTCTTCTCTTCTTACATACAAAAAGCCTGTAAGTGTCAACGCGATGTCTTTGGTCTCCTGACTAGAGCAGAGGCATCAAAGGTTTAAGCAAAGGTTTGCCTCATACAGCTTATCTTGATCTTCCCCAGGGATCTTGCAACTGCTAGTGCAATGTATTGGTTTTCCCACTATAGAGAATCTTCTTTTTAATTTAAATTTTATTTTCTTTTTCCTACAAGTAACTCATAGTCACAACAAACCAATATCTAGTAACAGAGTATTGTAAGAGACCTCAAGTTGATTTTCTACCATGCAGGTATAAAGTGAGAACCTTTGAAGTTTCTCTGCTTCTCCAGTTATTTATACAACAGGGTTTCTCAGCAAAAGGCTGCTCAAAGTGTTGTTGACTTCTGTCTGAGTCCTCAGATACTCATTAGGAGGGAGTCAGACTGGTGGGGACAATTTATCTTGCAAAAGAAGTTGCAGGGGTGTGTAATGCTCTTAGCCTATGTGACAATCAGTCATCAGCAATAAGTAGCAACAAGTCCTTGGAGATAATTAATATCTTTCATGGTCCAGCACATCAATTTTATACATCCAGTGCAAATGTTTGAATCCAATGCATGGCAATGGGTTTGCCTTCTGGCAGAACAGGAATGTAACAGAAAGCATCATCCTTGTACAGAAATTAATAACTTGGCCATATCTCCTCAGAAGAAAAAAAAAATACAGCAGTCAAGGATTAGGTACATGACAGTGTCTGTTAAGAAAATACTACTGGGACTAAAAACTTCTGTGGGCTAAAAAGTATGAGCTATACTGTATGATAAAACTGGGAAGAAAAAAAGGCTTGGAAACAGGTGCAGTGCAGAAAGAATAATGAACTGATAGAAGCCTAATGTTATGAAACAGAAAAAAAAGCAACTTCACCTCCCTACGCAGGAGGAAATCCTTGCCGTTGACATTTTGAAGACTAAGATGGAAAGTTCACAGGAATGGACCCAAACTAAAACACATTAATCCTTGTTTTTTCAGTACTTTCCAATATTGCTATAAGGAACATATGTGCAAAGATGAGGAAACCCTAACAATTACAGTCACACTTAGGTGGAGAAAACATCTCAGTCTTGCATAAGAAAGCAATCACCATTTAAAGTTGCAGATTCTGCTTTTGGGGTGAAAAGTTGTAGGGAAAGTAAGTTTGGAGGGTTTTATTTTTATTAATTTATTTTTAAAGGACAGATTCTGCTCAGGGAGTTTTCCACCACAGACAGATCTCCATATGAATCCCCCTGTTTCTGCATTCTTCCTAAGGAATCATAGAAAGGTTTGGGTTGGAAAGTACCTTTAAAGACCATTTAGTTCCAATGCCCATGTGCACGGACATGTCCCAGATCAGGTTGTTCATAGCCCCACACAACCTGGCCTGAACCTGGAAGAGAATCAAAAAGCAGGTATGGCAGAAGGTGACCAGCAGTGAACAGAGGCAGGACAACCTGGCTTTATGTCACCAACTCCAGTGATGCTGTCCTGGCCAACAGCTTGCCAAGGACTGAAAAAAGCCCAGAAGCTCTGAAAATATGGTGGTTTTCACCTACTTTAGGAGGCAAAGGAATAATTGGCTTTGATAATTGATAATTACTGCTACAGTCCTTAAAGTCTGAACAAGGAAGCTTGATGAAGACTATTGTCAACCAACCTGAGTAAGATGGGGCTTAAACTTTGTTGATACTTCCCATGAGTGTTACTAAATCCCAGTATTTACATGGGAACCCCCTACTGAATAGACTGGATTAAGCAGAATTTGTTTTAAAACATTTGCTGAATTCACTAGCAGAAATACTGTTTTGGAAACTGTAGACTAGGTTTGTGTGTCTCAGTTCACCAGCTTATAACTGCATTATTCACCTTATAGCAATATAAGTACTTTCAAGGAGTGCTTGTGTGAAGGAAAATTACTTCTGAAACACAGGGAATAAACTATACTTGCTGTGCATAAGCCTGTAAATTTTTCCTCTAGCTCAAATTGTAAATGCCTGTGATCTCTTCTGCTAAAAAAAGTAATAATAATACAGGGTTTTCATCATGGTTCCTGGTCCCTAGTTCCCTTATGGTTTATAGATTTATTGCCTCTTGCTTTCTGCAGCATCTGAATTTTGTTGCATTGGGCATGAATACTCTCATCCAGGAGTTTGCCACTTGTGCGGCTTTTCTTCCTCCTTTCCCAGTAAAGTGCAAATTAATGCAGACCCGCACTACATGCTGTAAAGGGGTGGATTTGAGAAGATGATTGAGAACTACTTCCTTGGACTGCCAGTTGTTTACCTTTGTTAGTACAACTTGCATTTATAATTATATTGCAGACCCAAATGGCACACATTGTCCTAAAACTGCTGATCACAACAGTATTTAAAGCATACAAAATCTCTTCTAATATTAATTTTCATTCTGGTTTTATATGAGTCTATTTAGCTTTTGGTAGAACTAATTTAGAAAAGGTAATTCATTTTGCATCAGTCACACCAGGGTTGTTTAGATGGGGGCAGTTTAATGAAAATGATCATAATAATTATGAAATGACCTTTTGCTATTTATCGGAACATGGATTTTATGAATGTTTCCAGAAGAAAAAAAAAGTACTAGGTGGCACAGAAGAAGGGTAAAAGAATGTATTAAGAATTTGTTTACATTTCTACCTTTTTCAGTATTCATATTCTTAAAATTTAATATTCTGGTCCAGCTTAAAGCTTTCTTCTGCCTATACATATAATATGTGCTGCTATTATATGTAACATACTCCTGTGGACCACTCTGGAAATATAGTTAACTGCAACTTCATTGCCGGCAAGGGAGCTGCTAAATCTGGTAGCTCATGGAGGTGAAGCTGCTGCAGACCCATGTCCCCAGGTCTGGTCAGTAGCAAGGCTGGGCGTGTATTTCCAATAGGCACACACATGTATAAACCATGTGGAATCCATACAGATCATCACGGAAAGAAAACACAGCACTTGTGCAAGCACAGACAGTACCAAGAGTCTCATCCTGTTCCACTCGCTGGCTGATCACAGGGAAGGTTGGTTAGCGGAAATACGTATTTATATAGACTATAACTGGCCTTAGACATCAAGACGTAGGTTAAGTCTGTCAAAGCAAAGAGGGAGACTTGAGCTTTTACCTTCCCCATTCATAATAATTTTTGCCAGTCATTAAGCTGTAAGGATATATGCTAGCCTGAGTGCATTTTAAAATAAAATGGCCATAAATTAGCTTGCAGGCAGTCCCATTTTGAAAGACTTTATGCTTTATGCAAAATGAGGAAATTAGGCTTTTGCTGCAGTTGAGGCACAGGGACAAGTAGCTTCAGGACTCCCTTGTACTCAGACAGGGATGGCGCAAGCACTGGGAGGTTCCTCTAGAAGCAGAGTTCTAAATGCATACGAAATTTTAGAGTCAAGGTATCTGGTAGGTTTAAAACTGTCTAGTGTGATAAGCAGTGTTCCTTTTGGACTACTGGCTTGGTATCTTCTGCTTCTTTTACTATGGTAGACCAGTAACTTTTGCAGAAGCATTAGAAAACTGACATTATTTAATGATGTTTATGAAGTGCTGTGGCCTGAGAAGACTCTCCAGAACAACTGTTGGCATTTCCCCACGGTCCATGCAAGCAGGGCAAGGGATAAATAAAAGTGCATTGTCTAATGGTGAAAAGGATTACAGCAGTAACTAAAATTACAGCTGGGAATCAGGAAGTAGAATTAACAGAGCAAAGCTGCAGTGGTCATTCTAACAGCAACAATTAAGAAAAGACAAGGTGACTTGGAAGCTTCTGTCCTTTGAGGAAAGAAAATAAAGCATCCAGTGTAACAGCAACTGTGAAGAAGAGATAGGGATTCATGCTTTTACTGGGAGTTGGAGAGCATGTCTGGTTGTAATTTACTAATGCACATTTTTCTCAGCTTCACTATTAGGATATTTTTAGTTGCTCACTGTGAATGTTTCTGTTTCACTAGCTAAGATGAAACAACATTGGGGTCTCAGTGAGGAAAAGTGATTCATTACATATGTATGTGTGAAATTAAACACTGAAAAAGAATTGACTTTCAGAGTAATATTTACCAACTAGCTGAATTAATCTGCTTTATTCTTGGACTTAAGAATCCATGTCAGAAGCCGAGGAACAGTGGAGGTCAGACACACTTGCAGTGCAATGCCACACCACATGGCATATCTGGGAAGCCCGGATGATGGCAACCACCATCTTACATGGTGCTGAAGCTTCACAACTGCCTTGTAGTAGTGTACCCCGAACCAGCTGAACTTCAGGGTACATAATCGTCTTTTTGGGACCAGTTAGAGACAGAGTCTGCCAGCATTCCTTATTGATTTCTATGACTTGGATGGATGGAGATTGCCTGACAAAAGATTAGAAAGCTATCAAGGGCAAAGAACAAAGTTCAAACACAATTTCTTGCCTCGCTGTATTTGATCTCAAAAGCTTATTATTCTCTTCAAGTATTTTCAGTCAATTGGATATCTCTATTGTCTTAAAGTGGATGCCAAAAATGGGAAAGCGAGGCTGAAAGGTTAATGCTAAAGAAGATGAAACATGTTGTTTGAATTATTCAGGTTGATGACATTTTTAAGAAATTATTGTAGATTGCAGAAAGTATAAAAATCTGAATAAAATCACTTGTAGCAGATAAGGAATATGCAGAAGCGTTGCAGAGTCCTTCAGCACCCTGAGCACAAGCAAAGAGCTTGCAGTCATTTCTGTCTTGAAGAAATACAGAATTAATTCATGATGATCTATTTCTCTAAGTAAAATAATTCACATGAAAGTAGGTTACATTGATTACTGCATGTTAAAATGATTAATTAAGTTTTATGGGTTTTCAGTTTGATTTTGTGGCACAACTTTATAAATCAGGCATAACCCCATTAACACTGATAGATTGGCACTGGTTTAAATTGGCATGATGAGGAGGACAGCAATATAATGGCTCAGACGAAAAATAGTCATATCCTTAACTGACACAAATCTGGAGCTTACTGGAGTGACTCTGTAATGATTTTCATGAGTAGGAAACTGCAATTCCTGTTTGGAAATATGACCAAATACAAATAAAATGCTACCCCAGGAAGGGGGCTACATTCTGCCCATCTAGAGATGCAAAAAACATCTGCAGGTTTGTGGGATTTTTTTTGCGGTGTACAAATAAAAAGAATATGGGTCAGTTACATGCAAAATTAAACACTTGTCTAGGCTGGGGTCATTAGACCTGGAATCTTCACCTGAACTAGCTGGCTTAACCTGTGCTCTACATAAAATTGAATTATAAGCTCTGGACTATCTATAGCATCCCTTCAGAATCAAACTGAAGTTGTTGGATCAAGTATACTAGAAGTTTAATTTAAAGTTTTTAAACCTTTAATCAGACTACTAAATCCAACATTTATTAAAGTAATAGTCTATCTGTAATAATTTTTGCTCCACAATAGAGTCCTAACAAGCTGTTTTAAAATAATAACATCACACTGGGGACATTGGTCACATAAGCCCCTTCCCATCCTTCACAGACCAGTACTAATAAATATTGCTCCCCTTTTTCCTGCATACAACCCTTGCTAACTCCTAACGTGCTCCCAACCATGCTTCTTCCTCCATCCCCTGTTCTCCAAGCCTTTCACCAATTTTGGGGGCCAAGTGTTACAGCCAAGGCAGTTTTGCAGATCAGGCATAAATAGGAGAAGTCAGATTTTCCTGTGGTGGAGGCTGACTCAACAATAGATCTAATGCACAGATATTATTTGGAGCAGATAGCCATCTGCAAGTCCGATGCCTAAAGGCAAAACAAACCTTAATAGCTACAAGTGGGAAGCTTACAAAGAGTGGCATTCTGTTGCCTGGTGCAATCAATGTGAGAAGTGGGAGGAAAAACAATGGCCAGAACTAAAATGTGTTTGTCTACACATTCACTGTTTTGAAAGGTATTTCTGTTAAAATGATCTAATCATTACACAATTACAACAACATTTAGAAGTTTAGAGCAGTTATCAACATCTACATGTCCATGAAATGACAAGTTAGTCATGCCTTGTAAGGCACAGAGATATAAAGTTTAGATTCAAAGTTCATAAAATATAGAATGAAAACATACGTATTTGTGTGAGAAGCTTTCTCAGGGTAAGCAGATGGACAGGAAAAAGTGGTTTAGATTTTCTTGTGACCTGAGAGATGGTTTAATTCTTCTTCTATTACCTGAAATAATAATGGTTAGCAAAGTTTCTGAATTTACAGTAGCTACCACAACCACAGGTCCATCTAAGAGGTGTTGAGCAGAACAAAGTGGCATGAAATGGAAGTAAATGGGAACAAGAAGCAATGTGAGGCATGGTGAACAGCCACAGCTGGAGGAGTGTGAAAAGCTTATGGAAACAAATAATATCAACAGAACTTTACAACTTAAGCTCTTACCATTCAGCAAGTTATAAGTTTCTAAACTGGGAGGTCGGGTTGCTGCAAGAAGTAGAAAATAATCTTCTGAGTTCAGAGTGCAAGGGCTAGAACCTACATTTTAAATTCGAATCCAACCCCGCTGCTGCTTTCCTAACAGAAATGTCACATACAGGATGATCGCACAAGGACAGTGTCTTGAACTACAGCAGAACCTGCCTTTACAACTGCAGAAGGAAGCTGAAAACCCAACCTGGTTGTGTTTTGCTAGGTCATTGGGAATCCTGGCAACAGCCCAAGAGATAATATAATCCCTCCAGGTCCTCGCTGGAGTGACAAGTCTATAATGCAGGCTCTAGCCAGTGGTGAAAGGGATAATAGTGTGTAGGCTGATAAAGTAAGAGCTCTGCAAGGATTAAATTGGCTACACAGCTTCATTCCCACATCCCATAAGTGAGGCTGTTTCATTGTTTAGAAAATGATGCTGTCTTTTCCCTGACAGCACAGACTCTAGCAATCTGGCTTTAAAGCAAAGCAATTTTCAAGTTTGTTTCTATCATGGGGAAGCTGGGGGAAATCAGGAGGTAGCTTATCCCTAATGGACTTCTTTCTCTCCAGGTTGAATGTACAGCAGAATGGAAATGGTTCATTTGACACATGGTCAAAAGAGGCCAGAGTCCTGACATCCTCTCTAATGTGTTTTTAAACCACTCTCCCTCAAATGGGCAGGTGAGTTGAATAGCTATTGAAGCAAACCTTCAATTACAAAGAAAAATGACCACTGGTTGGGATTCCCCGGTATGGGACGCATTATTGCCTCAGACTCTGAGGGCTGCTGGGAGACAGTTAATTACAGCTTACAGCCATTTGGCCGTTTTGGCTTAGGCAGAACTGTGGACCCCTTGGGCTGTCTCAGGACATCCCATTCCCTTTCTGCTCTGGCCAGTACAGTGGCAACGGTTATAGTCAGCTGCCCGTGAGGATGAGCATGAGGAAAATGCACTAGAGCCTTTTTCACTCCAGTATGTGTATATATTCAGCATGCAAAAGTAACAGTCCCAGTGCTTATTCATTATGACACATCCTGTAAGATTCATAAACATGCTGACCGTACAGATCATGGCTCATTACATACAATTAGAGCACAGAGCACAGATATACTTTATAAGCAGTTGTGTTAATTTTTTTATCAAGTTTTCCAAAACCTCTTACTCTTGATATCAGCAATGAGGCAGAAAACCATGGAGCCATGCATATTTTCTTTAAGATTACTGTCATTGTAACTTCTGGGAAAACTTTCTAGGGCCGTTCTTAATTTTCTAATATCTAGTGCTCACTTAAGAGCAGAAAATGGAAATGGATGGATTGCCACATCTTTCCTTGATCAGTAAAATTGGGCTGTAAGCTTGATAAGGAATAACAAATGACTTATATCCTCTGGTCCATTGTCTTTCTGTTCTAAACCACTGAATTATTAGTAATCAGGCTTGTTTGGATCATCTGAAAAAGTCTACTTGCTATGATTAAATAACTTGTAGGGATTAATTTGGGGTTTCAGTTAATTAATTGGGTAGTCATTGCCTGAGATCTAGGAAAGCAACGTTTTCAAAGGTTCTTAAGGAATAAACGGATTTTTGTATCACTGGCTATAACATTTGTAGGAATGAATTCAGCTTTCCAAGGAAACACAGAGACATCTTTTCTGTGACATATTTTTCTAAGGCAGGTTAGGTGGATGAAGTATGTGACGGAGAAGAGACCACACAGGGCTGTTTCTATTTCTTTAAATATGTAAAATATCACTATGAAAAAACAGAGTAATTTCTGTTAAGCAAACATTCCAGATATAAATGAAGCCTGGTTGCCTCAGTGATGCTAAGAAAACATTGGTTTAAGCAGTAACTTATGTAAGAATCAATTAACACTAGACCAGACTCAGCCATCATATCAATTTGCAAAGAGAAATAATGAAATGGAGATATGCTGATTTGTACTTAAAGGTCTGGGTCTAAGTTCCCTGCAGAGCAAATATCAGCTAAACAAATGTAAACAGTTGTAACTGGGGGCTTCTACTGGTCATTTAGACTTCATTGGAATTTTCCTTAGGCGAACTAGAATAAGATGTTGCATAATCTTCCAAAAGAAAGCTGCAAGCAGGATAGTTAAAACTGGTAGGCTTAGATGAGCATATTTACCCTTCACAAGCATTCTTTATTTCTGTGCTATAAAACAGTGAATATCAAGTTCTCCATGAATATCAAGCTCTCCAATAACCTATGGTCTGAGTCACTTCCAAGACTGAGGTAAAATAAAAGTCTTGAATGGATCAAGTCCAGGATTTTTTTTTTCTCTTTTGCCTCTTGTTCCCAAATACATACTAGTGCTAATAGCTGTATAAAAGTGACTACTGAGCAAAACAGCTACGGTCCACACCCATACCCCTCACAGACATGTATTTTTGTAAAGGCAAACTTATATGGAGCTACTTCAACATCAAAAAAATGTTTTCATAAGGATAGTTTGAGATGCAGGCTAGATTTTTCTCTTCAAAATCTTACTCTCAAGGATAGCCTACAGCCTAGTAATCATAGCATTTAACCACGAGGCAAAACTAAAGAAAAATTCTGAGTGAAACAAGTTAAAACTGTGTTTGCTGAATTCAGATGTGATTGAACCAATATGCCCATAAACACTGAAACAGTAACATCTTCCTTTCCCACATGGGTCAGTCTCTTCTCCCAGATAACAAGTGACAGGACAAGAGGAAACAGCCTCAAGTTGCCCCAGGGGAGGTTTAGAATGGGTATGAGGAAAAACTTCTTCCCTGAAAGGGTGGTCAAGCAATGGAACAGGCTGCCCAGGGAGGTGGCTGAGTCACCATCCCTGGGGGTGTTTAAAAAATATGCATTTATGTGGTCCTCAGTTACATGGTTTAGTGGTGGCCTTGGCAGTGCTGGGTTAACAGTAGGCCCTGATGACCTTAAAGGTCTTTTCCAACCTAAATGATTCCATGAATTCTATGTATGTTCTACTTGTTATTAGATATGAAGAATTAAAAAGTAAAAGCATTTGACTAAACGCAAATGCCCATGTAGATAGAAAGTTATTTTTTGACCCAGCACTCTCTTCATGGGAGATCTAATCAACACCATCAGTGAAGTCTATGGTACAATTCACTTTGCCGTACACATCTAAAAAGGCGTGATGAATCACTCTGGAAGTACTCATTTCTTTCTGCTGACTGTGAGTTTCCCAGGAGGAACAGCTGAGCTATCAACTGCAGGCATCTAAAGCTAAATGAGATGAAACTTACCCAACAACATTTAAATCCCAATTTACTTTATCAAAGAGCTTTCCTCACTAGACCTATACATGATGGGCATTTATGCAGCAATTACAGTCTCCAACTACCACATACCCTAAAATGCCTAAAACTGGAACAAGAAAAAGGTTGCCAGCAGGAGCAGTTCATGAATGTTTGCTGGGATTTACTGAGGACAACATGCCTCAAGAAGAAGCGAGCACCTTAATTCTGGCTGAACTCAGGGTAAGCTTAGAGAAAGGTAGAGCTTTCCTCACTCAGGCCTGGAACTAGCTTGCACTGACATGGATCCTAGGAAGCAAACAGGGCATTACCGTGAGCCAGTTCCCAATACAGATTTGTAAGCTTATAGTCCATTTGAGGACATCTTCATGCTCTATAGTTTTTCTTGAAGTGGCCCATTCAAGTCATATGCAGTTTGCTGTCTCATAATAGTGAATAGACTATTTGAATCTTAAATTTGTAACCTACAAAGACTGTCAGATAAATAGGTATAATGAAATGATTTCTCTGCGGGGCCAGTTACTTACGAATACAAATAGGTGGCAATTATTGGATACCTCATATCTGTTTACCTACTGTGTCATAAAAATGACTGTTAAAAAAAATAATCCTTTGTTACTACCTTAAAATTCCAGTTTTATCTTTATGTTAATCAGGCTGTCAGCTGTGTCAGGTATCTTGATTAAGCTTTGTTGTTTTAAGTTGCACTTGCACTTTCTTTCTAAGAACTGTAATGCTCCCAGGCTAGGCTTTGGGTAGGCTTTAACAGGCAGAAGCAGAGGGTTGTGAGCTTCTTTGCTCACGCTTCTGAGCTGGTCAGCCATGAACCAAGATCTTGCTTGGTTCCACTTTATAGAAAAATCTGCTCCAATAAGAATCACTTTTCTTATTCCCTACTTGCAATAATAGCTTGTGTTTCAGGGCTCCAACAGGTGCAAGAGTGCAAGAGCAACAGGAGAGATTATACACATCACTGCTCACAATAGTGAATAATCCAGCCTGAGTATCTTGCCTTTATCTGTGAGATCAGAGGTGTATATGCATATTGACTAGAGACACATGTTCTTCTGCCTTAAACTTCTCCAACTGTTTATCTGTTCTACAGTGGGATGGAGACCTGTATGAAATTTCTGGGTGCATTTATTGCGAAGCTAGTAACCTTGCTAAGGTAGTGTGGAGAAACTGCAGTGGTCTTTGTGGTAAAAGGCTTTCCTGATGAAGAAGGTATGAAAACAGAAGGAAAACAGTGAGTCAGGCTTACAATATCAGTAATATGTGAAGTGTCACAGGACGAACTACTGTAAGGAGAAAAAAATTTATATGAAACGAATTACAAGTCCTGGACTATTACTTTAAGGATAGAAGTTCCTTTCTCCACAGAAACAGAGCCCACAAATTTTGCTTTTTAGAAGCATCTGGGGGTTTGTCCAGTTGACTGCATTGGAGATGAATGTGAGATTCAGAATTTTCTCACAGATTTGTCATGCTATATCATTCCAAGTATTAACTGTAAGCAGGAGCATTATATTTTCATATTTTTTTCTTGTACCAAGAAGGGAAAAATTCTACATATCAAATTATTTTGAGATTTGTTTACATCAGGAACCAGTGTAATGCTACCAAATCAAAATTAAGAGCAGAGCTATTCTTCTTTTATACCATTAATGTTTCAAGGAGGGTTAAATGTCATCATGTAGTCACAAAGTAAGTGAGAAAGCAAACACAAGAGATCAGACAGAGACAACAAAAGGCAAGACAGGATGTGTCACGAGGAGTTGCGGAACTCTCATATCTTGTGGTTAGAAAGAAGATGCCAAGAAATTGATTGATACCACATTGGTTTTTGGATTCACTGCTTTGGCACTTGGTAGGAATTTCAAAGGGAGCAACCTAAGGAAATTTTAAACAGGTGGCAAACATCTGAAGAGGGCACAGGAATAATGCAGTTACCTATAAGCTGTTACACAGAGATAACTGCAGTGTGAGGTTGGTTACAGTAACAGTACACTTTGCAGGAATTTTTCTCTTCCTTTCATGCAATTTGTTGATGAATTGCCTTCACTCTGGTGGTCTGGGATACAGTGTTGTCTATGTTTTATAACAATGATATTAGACATCCAGAAGGAATGAAATATTTAATCTTGTCTCTAAACTAACTGCACAGTCGCACAGATTCCTTTTAACAAATGTAGGCGTCCTTACTTTTTCCAAATCCAGACTGAGGGATTTTTTTGAATGAAGCAGCTAACACATTACCTTTAAAATAAACACCTTCCTAAAAGTTTATGGCTCCAGTTCCAAAGAGAAAGCAGCATCCAGGACAGTCACCCCACTTACTTCCCCAATAGTGTTGAGAAACAAACTTTTTGGGTGCCATTTGTGTCATCCAGACAACTACAAATCCTCAGCAGGGAGTTAGATACACTACTACAGCATCTACCTCTGGTGGGTCCTTTCCAGCTCTCATGTCTGATCATAAAACTTTGTATGTGTGGTTTCTCTCATCCTAGTGTACAAGACTAAATTAAATCAAGCAAATCATGGCCTAAAAATGCCCATTTCTCTCTATTGCCTAAGGAGTCAACATGACTGGCCTTGGTGGAGATACCTGTGATTGTCTAAAGGCAAGAGAAAGGTATCCTGCCCCTTAAGCACCTCAGTCCTAAAATTTCTTATCTTTCATTGAGATCTGTTGAAAATGTTATGAGCTACTGTGGTTTAGACTATGGGGCTCCATCTGTAGCATACCTAACAATAGGGCAGGTACTGTTTTCCCATTCTAATGTTTCTCCCATCCTAAAACCTTTCCCTCAGGGCACATGGGCTCATCCAAACTGCTTCTTGAAAATAACCAATGCCTTGTGCTAATTAAAGTGAACAAATCTAGGAATTATTTCAAATGCATGGCCAAAGCAATGCCAGAAATAATAATTCAGCTGCATGGGTAATCAAACCTGTCAATGCTTGGGCTCTACCCTGGCCCTGGGTAACTGGCTAAGCAGAAATTATGACATCTGATTTAAAAAAACCCCAAACTATTGGACATTTCTGATCCTAGACCCAATAAAAAAAATGGAAGCTCAATGAAATTATAAGGCATTGGATCAAGTCCTATGCCTTCATCTCAGAATGCTATCGGTTACAGAAATCCAGAGTGGGGGGGGAAAAAAAATCACCAAAGCCTGAAAAAAAACAAACCCCCAAGTCAACAAACACGCACACACACATACACACACACCCCCAAAAAAAACCAAAAAACCAAACAAAAACCCACACCCACCACAAAACAAAACAAAAACAAGAACAAAAGAAATTCTGAAGAGCTTCAGAGTGGAAAAAGGACACTGCAGCTTTCTGAATCTCTATTTAGTGCAGCTATCCAAACAGTCATAGATTTTAAGAGCCGTGCTTGTTCAATTACCAGATTGTGTAATGAAAAAAAAACCTACAATGGTTCCAACCTGCAATTAAACACCGATTTTTCTAAAGAAAGTTTTCCTTTCTGGAGCAAGTGCTGCCTGAATGTAACCATTTCATCCATCATTTCAAATGACAAGTTCTAGCGACATGTCAAAAAAAAAAAAAAAAAAAAAAAGACAGGATGGATCCAGGCTCAGCATGTTCTGTAACAACATAATTGACATAACCCCGAAGGAGAAGTATTTGTCAGACACTGTCAGCTCCAGCAGCTGCATAGTCTCAATTTTCTCAAAATTATAAGGTTTGGTTTAAGTACTTTTTGTAACAGATTGAAAAAAGTAACATGCAGAAAACAAAGTTTCTTATTGGGAATAAACGATCCAATCAAACCTCCACTGTTAACCCCACAATGATGATGATTTGCAGGAGAACGCTAAACTTTATTTGAATGCCACTGTGCAATTACTGCAAACATGCAGTTTTTGTTTCTTGCAGCAGAAGTTTGCAGCCTAAAGACACCAGTTGAGGCAAGCTATTAGATATAAAAAGCATACCGACCATGGTCAGGTCAACAGTACACCACTTCAAATAATTAATAACTACTCTTTCAGTGAGACAGTCAGGTTTTAAGCTGAAAGAAGATAGATTTAGATTAAGTATTAGGAAGAAAGTCTTCATTGTGAGGGTGGCGAGGCACTGGCACAGGTTGGCCAGAGAAGCTGTGTCTGCCCCATCCCTGGCAGTGCCCAAGGACAGGCTGGACGGGGCTGGGAGCCACCTGGTCTACTGGCAGGTGTCCCTGCCCATGGCAGGGGGCTGGAATTAGATGATCTTTAAGGTTCTTTCCAACCCAAACCATTCTATGTAGTCATAAACACTGTTCTTATCAAGGGACTGAGCATACGTGGTTGCACATGAGCGTAACACAGCACAGAGATGGCCTGATGTCCATATCTCAAAAGAGAAATAGTAATGAAGGCTTCCTCCTGAGCCATATTTCTCACTCTCTTCATTGCTGCTTTCTGCAAAATTACACAGCTTCAGAGAACAAGTCAAAGCAGATTAAAAAAAAAAAAAACAAACCTCTTAAAAAAAAACCCCAAACCTCTTTTAAAATAGTTTGTTTATTCAGTAGAAGGAGCCCAATCACTGTATTTCACATGTTCTGATCATTTTGCTTGACCTTTATGGAACAAAAAAATGATGTTTCAGCAGAAATTCAGACAGAAACTTTTACCAGTATGGATTATTGTAATTACTGTGGAAGTCTGTGTACACTATTTGTCTCACTTTTTTCTTAGGGCAGGATATAGGACGTCACCTAGAAGATACAGCCAAACCAATTGCCTAGAAAAACAGTGTAGGGAGACATACAGTTCTCTCTTTGTAAGTCTACATACTTGGGATCAGTCACCCTCTGGAGTTCTCCATCAAAATGGGAGGGAATCTCAATAACCATCTTAGATTAGAAATCTAGGTTCCAAGTGACTATATGAGATACAAGCTACCTTCTTCATTGATCCTAACCCAACATTAAATTCAAAAGATATTTAGCTTAGTTACAGGGTTCTTTTCAGGAATGCCCTTGTATTTCTGTCTCTACAGCCCCACAGATTGCAGAGGAGGGTCACAGTCTTCAAAAGCCTGTGGTACCAACTCGCCAACAGCACCCTCGTGACAGACTGGCTCTTGCCTTCTGTGTGGAGAGTGTTAGAAAACCTACAAGTTGAAGGGCAAAAATGACTGGAAATGGTCTATGTTGCCAAACTGCATCACTCCTTCGACTGAGAGCCCAGCCCCGGGGGCAAAAGGACAGGAGTGAGAGTTTCTCCAGCCCATACAACTTTCTGAAGAAGGAAGCAGCTGTGATGAGAAGAACTCCTCCTAAGGACACAAACTGGGAAACAGGAGAGCTCAAGATGTTTCTCTATGTTCCCTGTTTGTGAAATGGGACAGCTGTACCACATTGGTGCAGTGTCTCAGATTCATCACCCAGGGCAATTCAATGTGTCCATGCTGTGAGCAGACCATCCTACAGCTGGCTCACACACCCGTCAGGCTCGGTGCGGGGCTCCCGGCGCTGCTACCGGGCTCGGCAGCCACGGGCCGGCCCGGAGCAAACAGCCGCCCCACAGCAGAGGCCGGCCGGGCCCGGGCACCGCCAGGTTGTTTCGGGGCCGCGTCCGGGCACGACCGCCCGCCTCAGCCCGCCGAGGCAGCGCCGCGCGCCCCCTCAGAACCCGCGCGCCCGCGGCGGCACGTGCCGTTGTCAGGGCAACGGGCTCCCCCCTCCCTCGCGGGCCGCGCCACAGGGCGGGGCGGGGCGATCCGGAGACCGCCGCCCCCTCAGCCCTCCCCGCGCTCTCCCGCCGCCTCAGCCCTCCCGGCGCTCTCCCGCTCCCTCAGCCCTTCCCGCCCCCTCAGCCCTCCCCGCGCTCTCCCGCCGCCTCAGCCCTTCCCGCCGCCTCAGCGCTTCCCGCGCTCTCCCGCCGCCTCAGCCCTTCCCGCCGCCTCAGCCCTTCCGCGATCTCCCGCCGCCTCAGTCCTTCCCGCCGCCTCAGCCCTTCCCGCGCTCTCCCGCCGCCTCAGCCCTTCCCGCCCCCTCAGCCCTCCCCGCGCTCTCCCGCTCCCTCAGCCCTTCCCGCCGCCTCAGCCCTCCCCGCGCTCTCCCGCCGCCTCAGCCCTTCCCGCCGCCTCAGCGCTTCCCGCGCTCTCCCGCCGCCTCAGCCCTTCCCGCCCCCTCAGCCCTCCCCGCGCTCTCCCGCCGCCTCAGCCCTTCCCGCCGCCTCAGCGCTTCCCGCGCTCTCCCGCTCCCTCAGCCCTTCCCGCCCCCTCAGCCCTTCCCGCCGCCTCAGCCCTCCCCGCGCTCTCCCACCGCCGCTCTGCGCCGGGAAACGTTCCCGACTGGCGGCGTTTGGCCCCGCTTGCGACCGCATCCCGCTCCGGGTGTCACACCGAGCCCCCGGCTCGGACCGGAACGCTACATGGGCAGGGCGGGCCTGGCGCCCGCTGGGGCATGAGCCGCTCGAGGTCCCGAGTGTGGCGGCTGGGGCCGGGGGTGCTTGAGGAGTTGCTCCCCAGAGGCGGCCGCCCTGAGGTGCGAGCGCGCACTGTCACTTGCTTTGACCCAGGTGCGCGCCATTCAGGGCCGTTCGGGGGGGTCTGTAGAACAGCCGAGTACCCCCATGACGGCCCCGCACCGGGGCAGTGCAGCACCCGGGGGACACCCCCATCCTGGGCACAGGGACAAGGGCACAGCTGCACAGTGTGACCGAGTGGGCAGGACTGTAGCACCGGGCTTCGAGCTGGGAAGGGGGAAGCTGCAGCTTGTGCCACACTGGCACCCAGTCAGTGCTGTGGAGGCTGGAGGCAGGATCCCCACTCACAGAATATTCACAAGGCCTGCGCCAGCCCTTGCAAGGGACAGCTGAAAGGGCAAGTAGCCCAGGCAGATTATATACAATCCGCTTTGACAGAGTAGCTCCTCATGGGCGAAGACAGTTCTCTGCTCCCCCCCAAAAAATACTATCCCAGTAATGAACTGGAGGAAGCAAAGTCAAAATGGGACAAAATGGAGGTCCCCAACTGTGCTCTGCAACCATTGGTGAAGGCTGAGCTTAAACATGAGGGTGGTGAGCATGAATATCCTCGAATTACTAGTAAAAAAGTTCCATGTTCTGCTAGTGAGTTGGCTAAATTGAAGAAAGAGTTTAGCCAGACTCATAAGGAGTCAGACACAGAATATGTTTGGGGGAGTGTCACTATCTGGGGGTATCAGATACTGTTAAGCAAAAAAGGAAGCCGAGGGCTACTGGGGGCCAGGGGATTCCTAGCCACTGGGAACTACCGAGCACTCTGGTCCCTGACCCAAAGAGCAGCCTGCTGGGCTGGGGGTCTTTGCCCTTTGGAAAGGGGGATCCGCTTGCTGTTGTGGGGACAGCTGACCCACTGGTAGAAAACAGACAGAAGGCAGCATGTCTGCAAATGATGTATGACTGGGAGCTTAGGCCTAAACAGAAATCCCCAGTGATGATACCGGTCAACCCAGAATAACTCCAAAGCGACTGGTATTCAATTACAGGGGAAAATACAGGTGGTATCCCTGGGCAAAGGGGCTGTCACCACATTAGAAGGGGTAGTGACCCCTAATCACAAACCCCAGGAAAAGAAGATGTGGACTTGGGGAGAAGTTGCTCAAGATTTAATATTTTTTGGATGAAAGTACAGCCCTGTCAGTGCTCCATGCACCAAAATGGACCCAGAAGGTTTAAGGCTCACAGAATTAAAGCCTTCCCCACACATAACTAACAGTAAAAGGATGCCTCCCATAGCATCACAAGTGGGAGAGAGATAGGACACAGACGTAAGGCTCTGTGGACCATGGGGTGGCAGAAAGGTATTCCCCGAGATCTTACAAACAGGTTGCCGACTGACAAACTGGAGAAGCTGGTGTTAGGATGGCCTGAAAGCCCACCGGTTAAGAACGAGAGCCCAGTTCCCAGTGCCCCCTTACCAAAGCCAACCGCATCCCCCGGGCCGATGGGAAACCAGCAGCTTTGGCCCTTGTAGCGAGCGGGGCAGTGAAGGGTGGGTACATACTAGGCAGCTCACTGAAAATCACCGAGGTGATCTATTAATTACTTGTTTTGTGGAACCTAAGTTGGTACCAGTAACATTCCTGGTAGATACTGAAGTTCAGGCTTCGGCTATTAAAACTGAAGGTGCAGCACAAGGCGACATAACTTTGTCTAAGCAACATATGCTTGTTGCAGATGCTTTTGGTCATGTTCAAGCGCAAACATCAGCTACTGACAGTTGGTAATTACTCGGGGAGGGTATGGCCACTCTGGTAACGATGGTTGTGGGGTCATTTCTGCTTAACCTTTTAGGACTCGATGTTCTGAAAGGTAAGATGTAGACTGATGATAAGGGGAGGAATTGGACATTTGGCACCCTGTCTATAGATACACAGCCCCAGACCGGAACATTAAAACATGTGAACAGAGACTGGAACAGTGGTTAATCCAAAAGTTCAGATCCAGTTACTTTTAACGGAATTACCAAATTATTCTGTGCAAGCCACTTGGGACCAGGTTTTTAAAAAATGTGATTTCTCAGGTCTTACAATACTGCATGATGAAGCACTGTATATTTTCTTAAATCCCTTTTTTCCAAAAACATTTTACTTTTTTTTTAAAAAAAAAAACAACAGGATTTAGAGACATTTCAGATAAATTCCATGTAAATATTTCACACTGTTGTATCTTTTGCAAAGCTACCTACCTTTCAGAATCTGCTTCTTAATTGGACTGTGGTCCCTAAATGAATGAATAGCTGAGTCAGAGAAACACAGTAACTTGATCATTGCTTAAAATAAGTTAGTAAATCTGGGCTTTATCTTAATGTGTTTCAGCCAACTGTAAATGAGAGACTATGTTATGCCCCTCTCTCTTAAAAGAGCTGTCAAGATAAAAAAAAAAATGCTCAGATCTGCCAATAATGGGACCATGTAAGTGTCAGAATTACATAAGAACTGACAATGTTGATAAACTGTATAAAAACTGTATGGAGAGTCCAGCATGTCTCTACAGATCCATTTAAGCTATACAAATATTTTCCTAGTGTTACTCTCAATAAATACA
The DNA here is from genome assembly GCF_023638135.1 of Falco biarmicus. Lineage (NCBI taxonomy): Eukaryota > Metazoa > Chordata > Aves > Falconiformes > Falconidae > Falco > Falco biarmicus. The sequence goes on along the minus strand of NC_079291.1, from coordinate 58,503,085 downwards.
AAAGTCAATCTAGCAAGATCAAACTGAGTTTAGATTACTTGGATAAATGTCAATATCAGTAGTGATATTAAAATCAAAGACAAAACAGAATGAGCAAAGGACATGCAACTTCTGCTTTGTAACATTAAAAAGTTCATGGAAGGAACAAACAACTAAACCCTGTTAAGAAAGCCAGGCCTGAAGGCCTGACAACTCACATTTCCTTACTTTTTGCAAAACAAAGTGGATCTGAAACAGAAGTAGCACATTTCAAGCCTAATAGATGCTGAGAAGAATGGAATCGTACAATCTATGTGCCATTGACCTATGCTAGCTAGGTGCTTCAAAAGAAAAAGCATTTGACACCTGTGGAGATGTAGCAACATAAGAAACTCTTGAGGCTGTCAGCTCCGGCGGAGGGAGCAGGGAACAGTATGGTGATAGCAATAAACTATGTCCCACAAGAACAGCACTCAGGTTTTCTGAGCCTTTTGTACTGTCTAGTTCATTCAATTCTTCACCGACAGCAGCCTCACCTGGGACAGTCAGTATTTTCACTTACAGCGCTAAAAACATCCAGCAATCTAAATATTTCTGTCAACTTCCAGGAAAAGAAAGGAAAAAAAAAGGGGGGGGGGGGGGCAGGAGGGAGGGGGCAGGAGGGGGAAAAAAGAAAAGGGGGAAAGGTGGGAAGGGAAGGGGGAAAGGTGGGAAGGGAAGGGGGAAAGGTGGGAAGGGAAGGGGGAAAGGGAAAAAGGGAAAAGCAAAAAAAAAAGAGAAGAACTGGTCCGTGGTAATACCAATAGCTGAACCAGCTGGATGGAAGAGCTTCAGTTTATCAGCTAGACTGAAACCCCAGAATCCCATACAAAGTGGTAATGGAAATGAGTAACGCCTTTCCCAAAAACTTTTAGATAATGTCAGCCTCTTCACACCTCATCCGATGTCCAAAAAGGCAATATACAGGTTAAGTTATACAGACAATATAAATGTCTGAGTACATCTTTTAGACCAACAATTATTACAAACCGCATTTGACACCTGTGTCAAATTACAAATTACAAAACTCAGAAACCTGTATTAATGCACTACCACTTCCCAAGAACCACTAAATCCACTTAGTGAACGCTCATAAATCTTATCTTATTGTAGTCTTAGAAGACTAAAATCTGAGCAATGAAGAAAGACCCAAACTCACCCCTCACATCACAAGAAGACCTTCCCTGTAAGATCAGCTGTTATTTCACTTGATCTAATTTGCAAGTGCTAGCAATCCAATCAATACATATGTAACTTGGATTAATCATCATACAGATTGTGCTTTCCTAGTATTTAGGAAGTAGTGGCTGGGAGGCATGGATAGAGGATTACAATGAGGAGAAGTAGGTATTATTGCAGCTGTAGATAATTAGGGTTGAGGCAGAATTATGATAATTAGTTCCATTGTTTCATTAACTCCATTGTTTAGGGAGAAGATTACTTTAGGCAAACTGAGAGTGCTTCAAAGATAAACTGAGTCAAAAAGTTTGTTAAAAGAAGAAATTGATTTCTTATTCAGGATTTAGCCTCATGACAAAACCAGGGGTGCCCCTTAAACTAAAAAGCAGAGGGAACACAAATTACAGGGATAGAGCCCAAGGTATTTCAGGCCTGAAACTTTTGGCTTATAGTAAGGCACTTTGAAAGCTTCACTGCAGGTTCACGTAGAGTAGCAGAGTCACAGAGCAATATGCCAGTGTACTTAGTACCAGAGAAAAACATGAAAGGGATTTGCATAGGAAAGCAATACAGGCTTCTTCAGCTCAGATCCTCATGGCTGCAGCATTTTCCACAGAAATGCGAGAACAGATTCACTGAGGCACCAGTAGGGAACCAACCACACTGTGCCCCTATGAATTATTTCATATTGAGGGGAGAAAAAGGGTCATTAGTGTGGTTATAGCCCTGTTTTAGAGGAACAGGAAACTGGGACACCATTTCACATGGCGAATAATCTGTAGTTCCAGCAAGGTCTTATCAGATGAAGCCTGTCAGGAGGAAAAGAGCTGTAACACAGTCACTGTTCTCCTTAGCACTGTCAAGGCCTAGATGCTGAGAGACAGGCAGCCCGTAAGTGTAGGTGCCTGAGGCATTTCAGCATGGAAAGGTAGAGAAGGTTAAGTGGCAGATGTGCAGGTGTTTTCAGGGTGGCAGTTTTAAACATAGGCACCCAGATGCTGCTCAGGTGCCATTTCAGAGTTGTCCCTTGGGTCTTAACTTTGCCAAAGGGCTAAAGCATATTAGTAGTCTTCACAGATCACATCCCTGAAATTAATCATGGTTACAACCCACAAGACCACAAACAATTTTATTCCACTTGATTTCTGTCAGGACTGAAGAGCCCTTTCTTACCTTTCATAGAAGAAAGTACATAGCAACTTTTTCATGGAAATGACAATTCTTTAGCTGTCTCTGTCTCCTCTCTCTCAGTCCCCCTTGGCTGACATCCCTCTGTCCCTCAGATATCTCCCACTTTCTCCTTTCAAAATGTCTCATTGCCCAGCCTGCTTGATTTAAACTCGGATCAATTGCTCTTTGTTTGAAGTTTGCTGCTCCTCGGACCCAGAGAAAGGCAGGAGTGTCAAACACCTCGCCTGTACTCTCCAGCTGTCTTGGATGGCCTCATAAAAAACTAATACCTCTCCGTCCAAACCTTTCCTTGCATAAAATAGGGTAATGTTTCCCTTGGGAATGTGGCCAGAATAAGAGTACTGGATTTTTTCAAGGCAGGCAGCACAAGTTTCTGAAAGGTCCTTTGATCTTTACAGTTATGTCTAGGAGCACAATCAATCCTTTTGTCTTTAATTTATGTCAGTCAGGGGCTGAACTGGCTTCCTTGCAGAGATGTTTGTTTTTTTGCTATGCTCCTTCTGACAGGAGCAGGAAAACTATATATGCAGAAGGCTACTGGTGTTTTCCAGGAAATACTGATTAGGGATGGTTGACTAGATATAAACCACAGGCGGGAAGGAATATAATTGTCTTACAGATTCTGATGGCTGCTTAGAGGCAAACAAATCAAAAGGCATGTTAATTGCTCATACCATAGATTCTTTCACACAATAAGGTTTCTTTTTTTCTTACCTTACCTTTCAGGCCCAGTTTGCTGACAGCTTTATTATGCTTGGTTTAAATTGCATCTTTGTGCCTTCACCAACTCAAGAAAGAAGATGTTTAATAAATATTTCTGAACCTATTCAAATCAATCAGACTTGGGAACTTGGATCAAATTTAGAGCTAGTGTTCTTGCTACATAACCCTTATACTCCTTCCTACTTGGAATCAGTGAGAGACCTCACACAAAATTCTGAGCACGTGGAGACTCAAGAAGTCTTCTGGGTCATAACATGTCAGTGTAGGGAAAAAAAATGAAGCCTTATGTCCCTGTTCCTAAGCTGATTCATAAAATGCTTTCACACCTGTAACTATGCAGAAGATGTCTTCTTCCAGTCTTTCTTTAATGGCATACCACAGTTCGACATTGGATAATAAGAACAGAATAGAATAGAACAGAACAGAATAGAATAATGAAAATCTTTTCATGATTAAGACAAGGAGGCAGAAACAATGACTTCTAATGTAAGAAGAGTTTATCAATTAAGCTGATTTTTTTCATTAGAGCAGAGCATACTGAAGTCCTGAAGAGCTTCTTACTTTTTCTTTATTATACTATCTAGTCCAATAAAATTTTACTGCTAATAAAGCCTCTGCCTGCAAACCTGCTATTGCTTCTCTCTGTAGAACACCATAACTATAAGATGTTGCCACTATTACTGCTAAACATGCTTTCCATCTTTTCTGTTCATTAATAATGACACTTCGAAGCTGCTTGCTGAAAAACGGATTTTAAAAAGTCGACATGCTTGCACATTATGCATGTAAGATGTAGTGAGGTCGTCATTAGGTAGAACTCAGACTTAGAGATGCAGAAGCGGGCTGGAAATTAGGACCACGTGTGTCAATCAGTTAGCTGAGGGGAATGTGCTCGAGCTTGTAGGTATCGAACCCTGGGAGGACAAGGAGTGTGAATAGACACAACAATTAACAGGATGAGTCATGCTGAGAGAGCATGGGGGAGTGGGGGACGGATGGTGCCAAGGAAAGGTAACACCTTGCTGTTAATTGATGGTAGTTAACCACCAATCGGGGATGGCCTAGTATGCAATGCTTAGCTTCAAGAACCAATCTGTTTAAAATGCGCAGCTTCTGAAAGTGTATATAAACTCGTGCTTCTGTACAAGAAATTGACATTTGCTTGCATCAAGCTGCATCCTGTCTCTCCATCGCAGCATACAGACACACCTAATGTTTGGCTCCCATTGATTTATCCCAAGATATAATTATTTAGGTTTTGTGGAAGTATCTTGCATTTTTAGATGTGTATCAGATTTGAAATGTGATTCTGTGCAGATCAGCAGGTAAATATTGGCATTGTCACTATCCATTTTTGCAGTCTTGTGTGGATCACTTGAGACAGATCAATGTTTCTAAACAAAACAAAAAACCTCAATGTCTGATTATTAAAACGTTAAAATTCTGTAGATTTCACCATTAATGAAATATAGGGAGTAATTGCTTTAACTTCCTCAAGTGGAAACCAGTGGAGAAGGACGAAGAATGAGTAAGCATGTCCTGTAATTGTTTTTTAAGCCTATGGTACAGCACTCCACTGAACTCTTATCTTCTTTCTCTCTCCTTCCGTGCAACATGCCACAGATGGAGAACTCTGTTCTTCCTCTTGCTTAGAAATTGTTTGCATCTTCTCTGTGTTTGGACAAGTGTGAAAGCAGTCTGCTAGGACTTTATCACAGAATAGTAGGTGCTCAATTTTATTGCCATATTCATTGAAATTAGCGGATTATCTGACAACATTTGCACATTCCAGCGTAAGGAAACAGTCCATCAAGCTGTAAGCACATGCAACAATGGTTTTCAACCAGTGGTCCACCTCTGTGAAAATCTTTAACTAATTGTAAAGGCTGCACAAGAAGCCAATTACGCTGCAAGCTACTTCAAATTCAGTAATTAAAATGAATGTTAAGGGACAGCAAATCAGAAGCAAAAAAACCCAAACAATCAAATAAAAAAAAGCTGAACAGAGGCTTGTGAGCCCTTTCCCAAGCAGGTCACTATCTCAGCAGAGGAAACAAGTGTTGAATAAAACTCAGATAAATAAAATAAAAAATAACAGAAATATAAAGAAACAAAATAAATAAAATTCAGAGGAGCTGTTTCAGAAGCAAGCCACAAAGATTAGCAGGCCAAGTGAGTCCCATTAGAGTGCAAGGAAAGTCACTTAATGTGCGAGTGGGCAGGGGAATGTGTCTATCATTCCAGCGGCTTTAATGCTAGCTCTATATCCCTTATTAATTGGTCACAGCGTCAGAAAAGCTTGCTTCAGGCTTGTTTTTCTCTACAGAAGCTGACAGGACAACACCATTTGCTGAAAATAGCACATTGCTCAGTCTTTCTTCTGTGTGCCCTATGACACTTGCTAGAACACTTCATCTGGAGTAGCTTTCATTATCAACATTTAGGTCCTGCATTTACTATCACTTTTATTCCAGAAAAATAAGTGCTCTTCTCCAAAAGGACAAAAATATCTTGGATGAGGCAACTTAACAGTGTGCTGTGAACTTATCAGGCGCCTTGATGCCAAAGCATGCCAAAGAGGGACACGAAAGTTAATTCAAAGTGGTTCCTCTTACCTGGCCAAAGTTGGAATCTGTATCCTTCGGGATCTTCCTGAGACTCATATGGGCTTTTGCTCTCATATTCAGTATCATAACAGTAGTTATGCAGAGGGTGGGAAGGAGAGGGGGGAGGGGAAAAAAAAAAAAAAAAGGAAGCAAACACCAAAAAGCCCGACTGCAGCAAATGTTTGCCTATAAAGAAGCACTTCATATCTTTCTACTATTCTTCAAGAAGTAAATAGGAAAATATTAATTCATTATTGTGTCTGGAGTGTGCTAAGCAGCTATGAAATATATCCAAATCTGGAAGGCAATTAGCTCAACCTCTGGCTAGGGCAGAATATAAACTTTTGAAATTGGAAAGGAGAGGTGCAAATACAACTTGTAACTGAGCGGGGAAAAAATTGTAAAAAGCTAGAAATGAAACAATTTAATGGAGAAAAAAAGAATCAGATAATGTTATTAAGGTCCCCTGGACAGCAAAGACCACTTCATTGACTAAATGAGCTAGCTAAGGAAATCATGATTATGACAGTATGTATCTGATGGTCCTCCTCTTCTCCTCCCCACCTTTAAACCCTCAGGCAAGATTCTGTATGTCAGCAGCCATAATTAGAGCTGTCTCCTAGCTCAGCACGTGTCTCCTCTCCCTAAAATATTAACTGCCTTAAACCAGTATGACCAAAGGCTTGGAGACAATTCACTAAATAGATACTACAGCTGAGGAGGCTTCCCCAATAGAAGCCTAATGACCTGATAAATTAGCCCCTCTCTCCCTCCATAGCCAAAATTCCCATTAGAATCTGCAAGTGGATGGCAAGGAGGTGGCAAGAAGATCAGTGGGGTTAGAGAAACATTAATGGCAGCCCACAGCAGGAACAGGCTGGTATCTAAAAGCTAGAGATGGATGTGGGGGGCTGAACTTCAGCATGCAATGAAGTAGTGGATGTCTGCTTAAGGCTGCTTGTTTTGATGCCATCTACTGAATTAAAGAGAGAGTGTCCATGCTGCAGTGATAGGTTATTAATCGTTACTGTCCCTCCTTCAGCCTCACTAGGAGACAGGCACAAACTATCAAGCCTAATCATTCCTTAATATCATTATTTATATTCTGAAACACCGTGGACAATAGTGCCAAACACTTTCCCTGCACTGACATACTGCAAGGAGCCTGGACCAGTCCTGGTAAACCTGTATTTCTCCCTGGAGAGGCTTCTCTACAGGATTCCTTGTTGATTTTGTCTTGGAGGCCATAAAGTTTTAAATGTAGTCATAAGTTGACCATGCTGCTTCTTTTCTTGTGTGTCTCCGACAGCTCCCAAGCAAGCTGTGCTAGAGGGCTGGCTGTGCTAACCTATCCCTGGACCCAGGGATTCAGTGTCCCATGGGCATCCTCTTACAGTGCTGCAATGTTAACAGATCATTAACAGCCCATTAACGTTTTTTTTTCATGCTGGTATGTTTGATCTTGAGGGAAGCATTTAGCTTTTCCAACAGATTCAGCCAGTGACCCAGCTGAGACAGGTCCATATATTTATTTTTTTTTACACCAGAACTGAATTTAAGTGGTGCACGTAAATGTGGAGTCTTTTCCATCAGTTGCATCCCTGATGGTTATTCCTCATTTTTACTGCCCATGGTTAGATAGAGGGGATTATTCTGAAGAGGGCTTCTGGATTTCATCGGGGGGGAAAAAAATGTGGCTAATTCTGGAAAGTTACTGCAGCCCTCAGCAAAAGCCTAGTCTTGGTGTTTGGTAGAAGAGATAATGTGCTTAGTATAAACCAGATATTTTAGGCAAATGAGGCAGAAGTGAGATAAGTCTGGGAAAAAGCCAACTAATCTGGGTCACCAGATGGGATGCTATAAAGCAAAAGGCACAGTAGCAGCAACTATCTAAATTAGAGTAAAACAAAAGGACGTACCCATTATCAGTAGCTCTAATGTTTTTTTAACAAGTGGGGATGGCAACAGAAAAATCTGTATCAGACTTGTGTGTGCTTATAAACTAACAGATGATTAAGAGAACAAAATTGCACAAAACAGAGACAGTGTAGGCTATTTATTATCAAGGCAATAGTAAAAAGATGGGAATATTTAGTTACTAAAAGTTGTAAGCCAGAAAGAACAGCCTCTACTTTTTAAAGGATCTTGTGATTTTCTCCTGCATGTGCCTTTTGGCACTCAGGTCAAGCTGACATATGTCCATCTCTGCAACTTTGGAGGTTGCCAGCAAAATCCCCACTGTGGACTTCTGTGCCTGCACACAACTTGAGGACTCTAATGAATCTGCTGAACATCTTTTTCAGCCCCAGAAGTTCTTACTTGACTTTGTTTTCAAAATAAGGGTTCAAGACACATATTTAAACGATAAATTCTGCTCTCATCTCATGAACGGGTGATGGGGCTTGAGACCTTCTGACTTCCTCCTAAGGTGCTTCAAATTTCATGCTTAGTCTGAGCTGTTGGAAGCCTCTCTTGGAGATTTTGGGGATAGCCAGGAAAACCCCTCTGTGATGGCTACCAAGCAGTCACAGGATACATCCAGTTCTGGTGTGTGGAGTTACTGGGCTTGGCTGGAGGAAGTATGCTGTCTGGACTAGTGCAAGAGGAAATTAGCACTCAGAAAAAGTTTTACCAAGTGGTTATATGGATTTGATAGAGCTGGACCTCACCATTCTCCAGCAAAGACAAAATGACTGCTGTCTCAGCCCTTTCCAGATACTTGTGTTTGGATTTGACACAGCAATGGGAAGAATCCCAATACGTGGGTTTAGCAATGGAGATATGCAAATGTGTTTAGCATATTGTAATATTGGAGTTTATTGGAAACACACTAGTCTAACCGGTTGTCTTAGACATATGCATGCTTTCAAGGATGCATGGATTTGTTCATCTGCATATATAAAGTAAGCAGTGCAAGAAAGACTATAAGAACATAAAATTCAAGACCAAGAGTTCATTTATCACACCAGTCTGTTTCCAGTACATGGGGGAAAAGATACAAGAATTAGACGAGATTCCTTTCAGCATTCAGTATCTGCAGCTGATACAGCTGGAAAAAATGGACAAGCTTTCATTTATCTTCATCACAGCTGGAAAAATAAATACTACTACTTTTCCCCTAAAGACCTTGCATCCAGATTTTATCCTTGTTACAAATCTGTTATTATTGTTTAAAACAAAGAGCTGAAACATGTCCTTCAATATTCCTCATTCACTCCATTTGTGTGAGAGGATGACATTTATCACCCTGTTGATTTTTGGATAGGAAATGTCTATTTTCCCCCCAGTTCTATTTTTCAAAAATAAAGAATATACATAACAAAAATAGAAACATACCAAAATCTCCCAAAAATATCAATAAGATGACATTGACTGGACTTGACTTCCCTTGTCTCTGTCCAGTTCTACTGGTGTGGGATGTGTCCATGTTATTTTAATAACAAATTGATGTAGCTTTCTGTCTGTCTTTGACGGTGACTCTCCAGGACTGAAAGAATTCATATTTTATTTTGGAACAGCAGCCAACAGCTGCTTGGTGGTAACTTCACATGGTGGACTCAAGGTCTGCTAACATCTGAATTGTGTTAGGCTGCAGATACAATAACTGTCAACAACAGGGACAGCACGTATGAAGGCAGCATCAAAGCACTGAGAAAGACAAATACACTGCCTGGGGCTAAGGAGGTCATGAACTTCCATGCCTGTCAGTAAAGGCAGTCATATACATTAATTCTGCTTTTCCATTCTGCTACTCAAAATCCACAAATACATAGGCTTGTTTTTGGGGAAAAAAAATCCCCAATTATGGGCTGGTTGGATAGATTTAGGTTTCTTTGGCTTCAGTTCAGTGAGAAATAAAGATGTGGAAGAGAAGTCTGGACTTGGGACTATCCCTTCAATGTCAAAGGGAACTTAAGGTCTGGCAATATATAGGCAACACCTTGAAGTGGGCTTCGCTAAGGAAGGAAATACACCGTGACAATCTATTTTTGCAGTGTAATGCTGTAGCTATGATGGTGTTGGGGTTTGACAGAACAGCTTTTTTCCTTATATGTCAACATATACAGTAAAAACTGTTATGTCTCTATATCAACTTCCTGAAAACACAAGGCAGATGTGAAAGGAAAAAAAATAATCAGCAAGATTGCAAAATTGCTTGCACTTAATAAAATAATAAAAATAATAATGAATGAATAGAAACATAGCAAGTTCTAAAAAATTTATTTAAAAATATCAAGGTCTCACATGCCTTGCTTTAATCAACTGTGCTAGTTTATGGATGTAGCTTGATCTCTTTCTTGGTCCCTTCTTCTGCCAGCCTGCCCTTAATCATCAGCAGGCAAACTGGAAACATAAATGATCTCTGAGAGTCTTGCTAGCAAGAGAAATCAGTGCCTCACTCAGCATGGGTTCCTTATAATTAGGGTCTTAATTCCATTCCTGCCATCAGTGGTCATCCTAGATTAAAGCATAAATGTTTTTTTTAATGCAAGGAAAGACTCTTAAAACGAAATATTTTCCTGCTTCACCAACGAGCAGGTATATAAAAGATATTCAAAGCAATCAGGCAGAAGGCTTAAATAAAAAGAGTCAGTTCACACAGCACTCAGCACAAAAATGTACCCATTAGAGTTAAAACAAACCAAGACATGTTCCCTGATCCATAACTTGTTTGATTGACTCTTCTCTCCGAAGTCTCTAGCATCCCCGTATTTTGAGCATATCCTGTGTAAGCTTATTAAATTGTTCCTCTAATTAACTTGATGGCATGAAATCATAGTTGGACTTACTGGTTGGAATTGTATTTTGTTGTTTAATGTTCAGTTACAACAAAAAAAAAGGACTCGCTGGGGAAAAAACTTCCCTGGTGTTTAAGAAAGATCAGTCTCCAAATATTAGCCAATTAAAGGCGTAAGTGAAGTGTCCCAAAGACAAACAACATTCCAATACACACAGAGAGAAATAGAACCTAAGGCTCTGCTACCTGCTTAGCCCCAGAAGGGCAGAAGCTGGAGGCACAGGAGCCGCCCTGCTGTGGGGAAACAACACATTTCAGTAGCCCTTGCTCCATGGCCTCAGGAGCTCTTTTCCTATTCTCCAGGAGCAACAGGAATGCAGAAACCTGGTTTTCTGAATCTCCCCTGTTGTGTTTCTTTGGTCTTTAGTGTTACGTTCCTTTTGAAGGAGCTATCGGGCTTTAGCACTTAAGGAATGGGACAAACCACTTGATTTTGGTTGTGCTGCTGAGGTGCCTTCAGCAACACATGCCTTTTTTATGATGCACTGGAGCAGTACAGAAGTTGAAGGCAGTAAACCAGCCTGGTAACTTGTTAGAGTTCCTGCTAAAAGGCATTTCCCTCTTTTCTTTTTTTCTCCTTTTTCTAAAGGAACTTTGTTTCTATGACTCATTATTTCCTTGTCCAAAGGACTTTACATAATGGAAAGGTAAATACAGCTTGGATTGGTACAAACCACCTGACCTGGCCTGCAGACCAAATGTGGGTTGATTTAAAAAGATTAATGACATCATCTTTTCCAAATAAAAACCAAAAAATGAACACACTTAAGGAAAAAAACCATTCCAGGCATCTAATTTACCAGCAAGCGAGTAAAGAAACACTGAGAGAAACATGACTTCTCCCTTTTTCCAGGGCCTGCTTATGTTAAGGCTGATTAGCACAACTAAGCTGAACATGGAAGAACTGTCCACTAGCCCTCCCTAGGTTGAACATTGTTGCTACTGCTGTTTCAGACTTGAAGAAAAGAGAGTGCTCAAAATCTTTGCTTTTCCTGTTGTGCCTGCCACTCTAATGAAAGATTTCACCTGTGTTTCCAGGCTTTGCTTCATTAAAGCTGGAAGCAGTCTTGCTGTTGAACATCATGCACGAAACAGATAATGGACGTGTGAGTCAAACTACTCACAAATATGCCCTTTTCAAAGTGAGGCCTATTGGATGTCATTAAGGCAGAGACCTGTTGCGTATGAAGTCAGTGGAAAAAAATGTCCTGAGGGCTACAAAATGAGAATTCCTATACATTATTCCAAAAAATTACATCAGAATCATGCAGCAAAAGAAAAAGCAAAAGTCTTCCCCAACAGCTGCCAAGTTTGCTTAACTTTCTTATCATGATAGACAGAGCAATAGAGTCAATTAATTTTCTTCCACAAACATATCCTCTAATTAGTGACTGCTGTTTCTAAGCTGGATAAGCAGTAAGCATGGCAAAGTTTATCTTCAATGGAAGGTAAATATGTACAGATGTGTATATACATGGATAAAAGCACACAGAGACCTATACAATTTGTATAGCTTGTATACTAGTTAACTACACAAAGTGTATGGTTTACCAGGGCCATCTGCCATTAAATCTTTTCACAGTGCTTTTATCATCTGATAAGGACAAAGTGCATCTGCCTGATTTACTTTGGAAATGGGAAATAAACTTTAAACATTGCTGTAGAATTGCCATTTTGTATCTTATTATCATCATGCATCATGTTATTCGGACCTGGAAGCTTTGATCACCTTATAGCCCTCTTATTGAAGCTGGTCCATTCTTTATCAAGTTCCACCACTTTTACTGAGTGGTGGGTTGTCATTGGCTGGACACCAGACGCCCACCAAGCCGCTGTGTCACTGCCCTCCTCAGTTGGGCAGGGCAGAGGAACTGCACCCCAGGCTGCTGGGCCGGGGTATGGGCAGGGACATCCCTCAGCAATGGCTGTCGTGGGCAAAACAGGCTCAGCGTGGGGAAACCGCTTCATTCATTACCCATCAAATCACAGCCGGATAATGAGGCCCCAGCCCGGGCCCCTCTCCCCGCGGGGCCACAGGCCCTGCCCGCAGCTGCCCCAGCGCCACCGCCCGCGGGTCACGGCCTCCCTCGGGCACCCCCTGCCCCGGGGGTCCCTGCCTGGGCTGCGGGAGGAGCTGCTCCCCGGGAGCTCCACGGGCTGGGGGCACAGCCTGCCTGGCCGGGGGCTCCACGGGCTGGGGGCAGCCTCTGCTGCAGTGCCTGGGGCCCCCTGCCCCCACACAGTCTCACTGCTCCCCTGCTATTTCCCCCCCCTCTGAAATCTCTTCTCCCCTCGGCACTGCCACTGTGGCTGCTGAGCTGGGCCAGCAGCAGGACCAGCTGGCATCAGCTCCTTGGGCATGGGGTAGGTTCTGGCACCTTCTCACAGACACCACCCTGCAGCCCCCACTGCCAACACCTTGCCACGCAAACCCAATAGACATAACCAGGTGGTAGGAAGACTAGAAATGGACCTGAGTGATGAGCAGCTGCACACATTTCCTTTTGAAATGGGGCAGTGCTGAGATGGACCAGTATCTTGGGTCTCTGGAGACCTTGCACACAGGTGAAGGAGCTGTGGATAAACTTGAGACCACAGAATTGCATGAGCCGGCTCTGTAGTTTGGTGGAAAGTGGCAAAGGAAAGAGAGAGGATGGAATAACAGAGGCGTTGGGATGGCAATTCAGGGCTGTCCCCCCAGCCATGCTGGTGGGGGGAAGCAGGGAGGAATCCATCTGCCTCCCACACTTCTGCAGAGATGCAGCTGCTGAAACACCCTGCTTTTAGCCATCCTGTGCTTTGCTTTCCCATCTTGCATTCTTCAGCTTGGGAAAGCATCCCAAAGCCGTGCTTACCCCGAATACACTACATTTGCACAGCAAAGGCTTTGTGCTTGTTGATCCTCCCCGTCGCTTTCCAAAAATGCGGATTGCTCAAGACCCAGTTTGAAAAATTCCCCTCGGGACCATCATCGTTCAGAGGGACCGAATCAAACTTGTTGCCAGTCCCCCCCTCTCCACACCCCTGACTCGGTCACAGGACTGTTTCTCGATCCCGCTGTGGGAAGGGCGAGGGCAGCTGGGAAGCGCTCGGGTGCCCTCTCCGGGCGGCGGGAGCGGTGGAGCCCGGCGCCTTCAGCGGGTCCGCAGCTCCATCTAGTGTCACCCAGACACGGAGCGAGGGACCGTAACCAGAACAGAATTTCGGAAAGGGTTATCTTACTAAGATCTTGCAACTACAGGTGTCGTCCCCCGCCCCGTTATCTTTGCAAGGGATAATTGATGTCTACAAGAACTGGAGATACGGAGCGGCTCACAGGAGTGCAGTACCGTTGGGGTGAGCTTTCCTAGCCAGGGACAGCATGTTGGGCCTTTAGTGGAAAGCACAGCATGAGAATTCAATGGGAGCAAGGCTGAGTACTTGGAACTATAGAACATACCTAAGATACTCAACCCTGGAGAGGGGAGCCATTTCACAGAAAAACTATAAAAATTTAAGTACCAATGTCCAAATTACAGTTCCAAAAAAAATCCCTGTACAGAATAGGCCAGAACTCCATAAACACACGATTTTTAAAAAATTACCATGGTTTTAATTATTCTTTTCATTCCTAGAAGCACTCAGTCTTCCTGTGTTGAGGGAGTTTTAGCCTTCATCATCATGTCCAATTCAGACCCCCAAACCGACAGCTCTTTGACACTGAAATTTCTTTGACATCCTTCTCAGAGGCTTCTAGTGAGCTTGCAGATGTTCTGAGGTCACTTAATGATGCAGGGTACAGAACGCTTCTGGAGGTGCAGTTCTCCCTTCAAAGAAATAGGTATTTATTTAGAGCACACACACGTGCTGGGAGATAGCCCAGAGCAGCCATCACCTCAGTCTGTGTGGACTCAAATTGGCCTTTCCCAGTGAGGCAGGTTTGCTGCTGGCAGCGAGCTGCCCTTTGCTAGGGGCACCTCCCCTCCATTCTCCTCTGAAGCAATGACATTATGCAGAGAAGAACAAGCCACTGAGCTCAGTGTGAGCCAAGTTATTCCCAAATCTGTGGTTGCTTCCTATGACCATGAAGATGTACAAGCAATCCTGTGTAAGATACATACAGGCAGGCAGAGGTCAGACGTACCGGACTTCGAACTTGAAGCAAAATTGATTTTACACCCAGTGGTATTCGTTCAGTGTGTGCAAATACAGCCATGTAAATAACTGACTTTGTGTTTAGTTTTCATTACTAAGAAATTAGGAAAAGCGTTGGGTTTAAAGTCAAAGTCAAATGTGAACATACCTGATGGTTTTTTTCCATGTTTGAAAGGTTGTACCATTTCGATTTGAAGCTCTTTTTGGTCTCTTCAAACTCAAGGTTTGAAATTCCCCAAAGATTACAGAAGAGAAAGCAAAGCAGAAAATTTTGAGCAGTTGCTTATTCTGACTTAAAAACAAAAGATTTTACAGTGTGGGACCCCTCAATATTTCTTCTGATTTCTGTGTTTATTCAGCTGAAAGAAAATGGTGAAGTTACCATTATTTCACAAAAGTGTTCTGTCAATCAAACTGAAGTTTCAGATTGTCAGAAGGACAATTCATCTCTAAATGAATTAGCATGACAGGCTTACCTTCTTTCCCCCCCATTAATGGCTTATTTTTATAGCCTATTTCTGTATTTTCCCCCAGAAAAACTGGGTAGAGGAAACAGTGAACAGTGCCTCAATGCAAACATAAATAAAAAGTTTCTGCCATTTTCAAGTAACCAGATATTTCATGAATAACAAGGGTGTCTTTGCAGACAAAGATTTGCTGACATGTATGATACTGCTGTGTGATCTTTTTCTATGCCAGTAGTACTTCCTAATAAAAAAGATCATCACCTTATACTCAATGGTTAGAGCCTAAATAACACAAGTAGTTCTGTGACTAGCGGAAACAGTGAAGGACATGTTGGTGTTTAATGAAAATGAGCCTGAAAATTTGAACTCTCATTTGATTTCTGTGATTTCTAAGTTTTGGTCTCATGCACTGCTCTTTCTCTCAATAAAGAGTGCTAAAGTCATGCTCCCCTATATGTTGGTTTTTTGTTATTAAAAGGGGCAAAACCTAATGCTGTTCAGCCTCTGTTACTTTGTGAGAAGTGGCTGGAACGGGACATTGGATTTTAAAATTTTTCAGAGAGAACAGGTGAGGGCAGACAAGTAGACAGGGATCATGCATTCTATCTGCCATGAAACCACTGAAAAGATCACAGAGCATTTTCATTTTAAGATGCTCCGTACCAATTTCAGCCTGCATTTTGCTGTCATCTCATAGATTTTGTTCCAGTACTTGGAACTTATTAGAAGGCCTGGTTTCTACTTCTGCAAATATGGATTTATTTTTTCTCAGTTATTTCTAATCAAAACCATTTTTATTGATGATCCATTTCACAGTACAGAAGCAGTTCAGACATGAAAAATTGAGTATCTTATCACATTGCTGATGTCCAGGGACATCTCAGAGGCTTCCACAAGGAAAATAGATACAGCACCACAGTTAGAAAATTGTACAGGGGAAGAAGGAGAATGGGGGGGATGTTCAGGCATTTGTCACCACACTATCAAAACTAGCCAGCTACAAGGCTTTTACCATCCTATACTGGGTTAACATCAATAAATAGAAACCGTGCCTTGCCCCAGCATGGCTACCAATCCCCCACAAGGTTTCAAAGGTTCACCTACTGTCTATGCTGTTTCTCCTTCCTCCAGAAGCCAGACCACACAGCTCCTCCTCCCTCCAGCCACCCCTCTTCTCCTACATGTAGGGGCTCTCTTCCCTGCTTCCTTCACCCCTTCCTTCTGTCCTCAGTGCTATTTAACTACTTAGCAGTAATAAGCCACAACTGCACATGATCCACGTCAGCCAGCCCACCGCCCCTGAAGCCAGCCCACAGCTGTGTATTATCAATGTTAATTAACCTGCCTTCATTCCTCTACAATTCCTCTCCAGTTCCTCTACAAGCATTTATCTTCATAAGTCACCATTATGTGTGATGGAGCCCTGCTTTCCTGGAAATGGCTAAACATTTGCCTTTCAGTGAGAAGTAGTGAGTGAGCTGCTTGTTTTCCTTTGCTTGTGTACAGCTTTTGCTTTCCATATTAAACTGTCTTTATTTCAACCCACGAATTTCTGGACTTTTACCCTTCCAATTCTCTTCCCCCATCCTGCCACAGAATCTCAACAGAGATTTTGTATGTCCTTCTGGAGCCCCAGCTGGAGGCCAGGCAGAATGTCCTCATGTATTTCAAATGGGGCCAGATGTCCATCCTTAGGCACTTGAATTACTCTTTAAGCAGTTTCCTGAGAAAACCAAAAAAAGATTATTTTTTCAGATCTGTGGTGAGAATGTTGCCTTTTTGTTTTGACTTGGGGGGGTTTCAGTGACGCATTTGAACTCTTTCCTAAGGAAAAAAAAGCACTCACAAAAAACACATGGACAAATAAGTTACAGTATTTGGGGGAGGAAAAAAAAAGTTCTATCTAGTTGGAAAATTTATAATCTAATTTTAAAGCACAGTGCTTGTATTAGGGTTGTTTTGGAAGTGGGGTGAAGATAAAATGACACTTCATTTAGATTATAGTCAGCCTTCCTTTGGTGGTGTTCTGCTGGATCCAGTGAAAAAATAACCAACTTCCACTGCCTTCAGATCTAGCTTTGGATACTGCATCAGAAGAAAAATCATACTTTAAAGGTACAGTGATGAGCAAGACATAGTCCATAGGGTGTGTCCCCAAATATCACCTTGTTGGTCTGGTTGCACATGTAGGATTCAAAGTGTGAATGAATGCTTTCCGTGGATGGGATACCTACACCCTTTCTGAAAAGCCCAGACAACAATAAAATCTGATGATTATTTTTTGTTATCAGGCTAATTGGTTCTTCTCAAAAAAACTCAGTTATTTATGATTCTTTTATCTATGACTTAATTTTGTCTGTAGTTTTTTCCTTTGTCTTTAGCATTTATGTAGAGCAAATCTTTAAAGAGTTGGTCTCGTACAAACTGTGATCTCAGTTTTCATCCTCCTCTTCTTCTGGTATTTCAGATAATTAATCTGGGAGAATTAAAACCTATTTATAAAGAAAAAAGTAACAGGGAAAGGGGTTCAGTAAATATTTATAAATGTGCATTACGTGGATGTTTCTTGGTGTACCTAAATTTCTGTAATGGGTTCCACAATGAAGATGATCACTTGTCAGTTTTAAAATTAGTCCATGTGATTTCTGTTAGCAACTGCATGCTAATAAACCATCTTTTTTCTTGCATCTTTCTGAGCTCGTAAGACCTTTCCAAGTGCTTGACCCATCTCAGTTTTGCACATACATATAGCATTTATATTCTAACACTTTGCAGTATTTGGCTCCTAGTTTCTTGTTTTAGCTTTGCAAAGGTATTAGGAGATAAACTAAGGTGATAAATATATCAGAGAGGATTTATGTATGGTTTTCAGTTTACAGTATGTTGATACTTATCGTGCAACATTTCACATGTTGTGATTTTTCCATGAACTTTACTTAAGAAACAGAGAATTAATACAATCTAAGCAAACTATTCCTACTTGTTCTGACCTATAATTTTCTTGGATTTTTTTTTTTTTTTTTGGTTCACTGGTATACTTGAAGGGGAAAAACCAGCCAGGTTGGCCTGAACACCTTCTCCATTTATAAGAATTGACAGCAAGCTGTAAAATAAATTATTCCTGCTCCTCCAGTTCAAAAATTTCAGTTCAGTAGTGCCCTAACTGGCATACTCTTTTTCTTTTCCTTCCTAACCAACAGCACTTGCTCTCTGGTAGTACACGATTGAGGTGTCAGCTCCCTGTCAGATGTAAGACCTTTGTCTCTACACAGGCAGTTGAGAGCAAAGCAGCACAAAGCTGTTAACGAGAGGTGATGCCAACCCACCTGCCTGTCAGGGCTCGCTGCAGAAGGCAACGTACAGGGGAGAACATGCCCTAAGCAGCAGCAAGGGGATCTGCATGGGTTGCCTGCGTTATCAGCCTCTTTAAAGGTCACCAGCTCTGCCTTCTTTTTCTTACTAGATCCTTGAATTCTCTGCTGTGTAAATCTCTTTTTGTTTAATTCATCATCACAGCTAGTACACCACCCCAAACAGCACTTGGGCACATACCACCAGCCCCTCAGCCTCTTCAGGCCACTAGGGAGTTTTACGTTTAATGAACACAAAAGAGGACAGTCTTCCTGTTGTTGCTTGGTGTTTCATGAAATGTCTTTTTAATTACGGTGATTCTACCTCAGTAGCTTTTCCACTATAATAAGCTCTCCACTGTCAGGAGGAGAAACAATAATAACAACAAACCCTGCATTAGGAAGAAACATTTAAGTCCTTGATACAACGCTCATTGCCATCTATTAATTAACGGAGGCCACAGGAGCTGTTTTGGTCCTTCTGAGAAGAGGATTGTATTTGCAACTGACAGTTATATCCTTTGTAATTGGAAGCTACAGAAATAACCTACTAATCACTGGATCATTTCAACCTGAATTAAGGTGGCGACGTTTCCAAGAAAAGATCTGAAGATGTGTACCCAGGCCCGACCTGTATTCAAGGATGTAATCATGTATCTTTTCAAGATTCATATGCCTGCTTGAAAAGCAATTCTAAGAATAAACAATGCAGAACAGCCTGTGTTGGCCTGTGCATTCACCATTTCCTACATTCTGCTTCTATTTAATTTGATTTGATGGTTAAGCTTTGCATCAAGAGTGGAAGATCTACTACTGAGTGTAAATAGGAATGTTGTTTTATTGTTTCCTTAAATAATATCTCAAAGAAAAAATCAGGATCTCTTAATGGCAAACATTATTTTGTTTATTTTGTTATTTAATAATATTAAAAATATTATTGCTTAAATAGCTTTTATTTAAATAGTGGAATCAACCTGCCAATCCTGGCATAATTAAAATGAGAAAAGACATTGGCTTGTTGGGGTTGGGGTTTTTTGTTCCTTTTTAAAACTGAAGAGCATGAAAAACAGTGGTACAGTTCAGTGCAAAGGCATTAATGGCTGATTATTTTCCCTGACAGTGGCTGTAGCAGAAAACTCAGTAGAGGTATAAGAGCACAACAGCTATGCAGTGATTCTTCCAAGAATATCTGGCTGACTTCCAGCAATCTACAGCTCAGCAAGTTCTGAAAATGTTCTGGGCCAAATTGGTCAATGCCTTAATTATTTATTACACAAGTCAATCACCTTAAACACAATATATTAGGCTCAGCTGGTCACATCTGAACACCTGTTGATCCATTTGGCCCTATAAATTGACAATTAACTGCTATTAAAAACAGGTATTTGTTAAGGGTGGTGTGTGATCTTAGTTTTCATCCTCCTCCTCCTCCTCCTCCTCCTCTTCTTCTTCTGGCATTTCAGATAATTAACGTAGGAAAATTAAAACCCATTTATAAAGAAAAAAGTAACAGGAAAAGGGGTTCAGTAAATATGTATAAATGATGAACTGTTCAGCATGGAAAACTAGCTATTATAAGTATAAATGGAATTACTCCTACGTAAGAGGATCTTTAAAGTTGTATGTGCTTTGGCTTGACTATCATAAGTCAGATGAGTTTTTTTCTAGTTTGGAAATATTTTTGGAGGAAGTAGAGGAAGGCAATCACAGCTGCCTTTAAAAGAAAGTGAATTTTTGACAAATAACCAAGTTTGTATGATAGGATCTCTGAAAAGATGAAACCTCACAATCCCAGAGGGTAAGTCTGTGTGTCTGTCTGCTTTTTGTGCTTTGTGGTACACTTATGCTGCTTCTTAGCCCTGCTCTCCTGGGTGTAAACCTATTATAATGCTGAGTTAGTTTTTATGTAGTTTCTATTCATTAGTTCCTGGATGTAGATCAATCCTAATGCTGGCTTGGTTTTCATGCAACTATTTTTCATTGGTATTTACAATAAGAATTTTCTCATATTATTCAACTAATGCTGTAGGAAATAGTTTAATTCTCTGAATATAATTGTGCAGTACTGTCACTATTGCACAGTTCTTGCAAAAAAAAAAAAGGAAAAAAAAAAACCCCTAACCACCTTATGTTTGAATTACATGATTTTTTTAATAGCAAGAAAATGGCTTTGATACTTTTATTTTTCTAGGGGCCATTATAAATAACAGACATAAAACTGTGTGAGAAAAGGTAACAAGGGGCAAGCTCTACACAAAAACATAACTAGAGAAGAGCATCTACCCCACATAGCCATGACAAAAACCCGTACAGTTAGATTTTGATCACTGAGAATTATTAAATCAAGCAATGGTCAATTTGTTAGATAGGATTCAAATAATGTCACTTGAGTTGCGGAATTACCTCACGTGGCATTCTACTTCTGCTACTACTGTTTTCTTAAAATAAGGGTTTCCAAGTAGCATTCAAAATTGCATCCACTCTACCCTTAATACCTCATACTGTTCAGTTACTACAGAAAATTTTTAATGGTAAAAAAAATGTAGCAGATACAGCAGTAAAGTATTCAATCTATATTTCTGAAATACTGTTTGCTCAAAACAGAATCTGAATTAAGCAATTACAGCCTTAATTTTTACCTCGGAGGGTATTTTGACTTACTGATTTGCCAGAAGTTTAAACAATATTCTCACTTTGATTCAAATCAAGATTTCTTTTTAATTTCCTCATGAACCCCGCAATAGTGACAAATTTAATTTTTTACAGTTTTCCTGCAGATCAGTTAAACTGTTGGAAGTTCAAAATTTTTTGAAGGATAAAAACTCTTCTTTGTTTCATTGGTCTATTCCCGGAGGATGTTCATAGATTTTTTTCCTCCTGCACTTATGTATCAGGGGTAAGGTGATAATTATCTGGCCCCACCACACTTGTGTTAACATGAAACAAAAGCCTAGCTCAAAAAAAAAAAAAGGGGGGGGGGGGGGGGGGGCAGAAAAGGGATTCCATATTGCTTTTGTCATGGATTTTTCATGAAGTTGTTCTGCCACTAACAAATGGACCTGTTCATTACTTATTGGTTTGGATTGTGGTTTTAGCTAGATGTGTTATTTGAAATACGGTTTTCATCAAATCTAAAAGCAGTTATTTGAAAACCCTTTGACAGCCATAAGATATATTTTTTAATGTATTTAATCTCCCCTGGTTGGGGGAAAACTCGTATACGAGCAAATGAAAGAGAAAGAAATGGAGGGAGGGGGGAATAAGGATGAGAATAAAAGAGAAAAAAGGTCTCCCTGTAGTAGTTTTCATAGTAAAAATTGATGGTGAGTTTTTTTAATGTTTTATATTTGATCCTTTTTCATTATTAGCCTGTCAGATACTATTTGTGAAAGAGAAAACACTTCAGCTCCTCAGAGGCTGGAGGGACTGCTATTCCTGAGATGTGTGGTGGCTTGGATTGTGCAGTTACTCACATATGCTCCTTGGAGTAGCATTTAGGGAATACACTTTGTAGCATCCACTTTGTCAAACTGGAGGTGTGTTACAGAAGGGGAGGGTCTCCCTTGGTACCCCACAGTCAGTAGAAAAGGAGAGAGATGCCTTTCCACAAAGTTCAGAGCAGAAGCCTAACTTTGGCATTCCTGGGGACTGGGCCTTTGTAGAGGAAACTAATTTATGACTTTCATCCAAGATTAAATGTAAATGGATGTAATTCACAGTTCTCTTTCCATAGGCCAAATATTTATGTTGAAGAGAGTAGGCTGATGTGAATGTGTTTTACATAGATACCAAAATAATTCTCTGTTTAATCCTGGAGAATGATGGCCCTCCTGATTTCCCAAAGTAGTTACTTTTTAGGGCAAATACCTAGTGCTCTGATTACTACAACTTTAGCTGGAAGATCTGCAAGAAAATTTCATCCCTGCAAGATTCTGTCCCATTTGAGGATTGTGACTCGGAAATCTTCACAGTATTTTGCACTCCCAGAAACTAAACTAATTTCCCCCTACGCCTAGCTTGCGCACACAAAATTTCCCTCACAGGAAAGCTTTTGGTACCTCTTATGATTTCATTTTTCTTTAATTCTTTTCCAAAATGCCAGCACTCAGTATAGTGAGTCTCCAAGGGGCAGATCACATAAAGGATTTATGTATTGGATTAATTTAATCAGTATAGCCCGTGGCATACATGATCCAATTGGTCTAATGCTAAAATAAAAGTATCAGAAAAAAAATCAGAAAAAAAGACAGTTAAGCATGTCTGCTTTTCTTCTTTCATTACAAATAAAGCTATGGCACAAGAAGCTCAGATGTACATATCTAAAACATAAAAACTTAACTCATATTTCTGGGATCAAGGATGAATTGATCGCCTGGGAACGGTGTCCAAATTTATTGTTGTTTAGATATTTTGCATTATTTTTCTAGTAACTGGTCCTTTAAAAAAGAATCAATGTGTTTACATACTGCCATCTTGTTCTGTGTGTAATTCTTAGCTAATCATTCTCCTAGATGGCTTTTCTTTACACTGTCCTATGACTATTAAGAAATTGGCCAACTCATCTAACTTGTGCATAAGGTGTTTGCATCACACCCATATATCACTTTCTTTACACTGTTCCTCCCTGAAGTAATGCTTCTTGTAGACATTAAAACCTTCTGCAAATATATTTGCGCCCTTATCTCCTGAATGATGTTCAGGAGTGCATTTGTTGTTGTTTAGAAAAATCAGTGGTGGAAAGCCAGTATCCTATTCATTGTTCAGAGAAGGGTTTGTCTCTTGGTGTACATGCGTGACAGAGCTGACCATGTCTCCTTGTTTAATGGGAACAGTAACACAGGGAGGCACAGCAACAATGGCTCTACCCTCAGATTTGACAGCAGAGCACTCTGGCTTGCCACTGCCAGAAAGTTCTGTAGATCCCACTGATCTCCTGATACAGCTCTTGTGACAGGTCTGCTTTTCTTATCATCTACCCTTGCAAGCCTTGTTTTTGTGCGTTGTGCGCGCACTGGGATTGTTAGAAGTATACAGTAATATCGTCCATTGAAAGAAGAGAAATGAGTGACATCAACAATACTTACTCAACTGCAAGTGTTTGTATTAACATCCATGCATCCTTACAGTCATCACAAACTACATTCTGTTATGAGTGGGTATTTTGTCACACCTAGGAAGCCGAAGAAGAAAATACACTTTGGGGCCCTTCACATGTTCTCAGCTCTTTAGTATATATGAAGGGGCTAACGGTGTGCTCGTAAAGTCATGGACACCATCCCTTTCTTACTGGGAGTCCAACTGTGAGTAATACAAAATTTACTTAAGTGGCTTCTTGCAATATGCAGAAATACAATAAGCAAGAAACTAAAATCTAATTATAATGTCCCCACAGCAAAAGACTATATATGTGTGTGTGTGTATTTTTAGGTGAGATAGAAGAGATTGCTTTAAATACAGGAGGTGAAATTGTTGGTGAAGTGTAGGATAACCAGATGATACAACCACGCACAAAGCTTAGCATCCTAAGGATAAACAGTTGTGATGGTGTGAAAACCAGCTTTAGGTAAAGGAGTGCAGCCAGGCCTTGATGGAATTCAAATCATCTTTAAGAAACACATAGCATTGGATTCATCTTACTGAAGATGAATGTTAAAAGTCAACCTGGTCGGGATTTATCTTATTTGATTTCAGGACTTAATTTATTTTCCTACACAAAGGAATCTAGTTCCATTTACACCAGGTAGTCTCAACCTGCCATGGCTTCAGTGCCCATGTTTCATACCTACCAGCCTCCTGTGGATGCTTAGTATACTAAGGCATCTCAGTTGGCACTAGTCACCTATTACTAGGCAACTTAACTTTGTAAACTTCAAGGCCGAATTATACAGGATCTTAGTCAATGGAGTCTAAAAAAACATTCAACAGACTACATGAAGGTGCCATTTTAGATTATTATTGACCCCAATGGAAGCTTAAACATCCAGTCTGCATCTGGATGTCCACATGTTGATCTCTGAATTTCTCAATGCCTTTAACAACCTCCACCTCACATCTCCCTTTAAAATCACTTGGAATGGCTTAGGACTCAGTACCTGCTATCACAGTACAGTAACATGAATTTCTAGCAGTAACTTTCTATGTCTTTTCCATAACTGTAAAGGCAGCCTAGCTAATTAGTTTAGACTAGCTATTAACCACAGCAGGAGCTCACTTTTCCAGCTTACACATCCAGATGGATGCCTGCATTAGGTATCAAAACCAGTGTGTGAAATTTCACACTGAAAGTAAGCATCTACATCTCAACAATGATCCTATCCTCCTTTCAGAGATGGTGGAGAGGAGTGTGCCCTGAGGAGCTGATTATCTTGTCCTTTGTAGACATCTAAATTATGTCAGGCAAACTGCATTCAACAGTGTCTGTGACTGAAAGTAACCTGGAATAATCGGTTCACATTTACACTTTTAATGTCTGGAATTATAGGGGTGTGGGGTGAGCGAGCTGTTTGACCCCCCTCTACAATCTGTCGAAGAATTGGCATAAGCAAAGAGAATAATCTTGACAAAAGATGCCCTTCTCTCTGTTAAAAATAGAAGAAACAGAGACCAGTATACGCTAGTAACTGACTTCTATGTTGTTAAAAATATTGTATAAAAATAAAAACCATGTTACTCATGTTTACCTATCCTCTATTTTGT
This sequence comes from Falco biarmicus, assembly GCF_023638135.1. Classification (NCBI taxonomy): domain Eukaryota; kingdom Metazoa; phylum Chordata; class Aves; order Falconiformes; family Falconidae; genus Falco; species Falco biarmicus. The sequence continues at coordinate 58,477,923 of NC_079291.1, read as the reverse complement.
AAGCTCAACCTATATATAGGAGAAACACAGATCTTTTCTTGGCCTCTATAAGAGGAGCAAGCTTAGTCTTAAAACGTTTTAGTGAATTAAAATCAGTGTTGTTCTACTCATCTTGAAAAACAAACAGAAATGAATTTGAGTTGAAACAGCCAGAGGAACGCAAGAAAAAAAAAATGAATAATGTAATGCATAGAACTATTTCTGAGGATAGGAACAGCTGGTTTGTCAACTCTTCAGAGACTATTAATAGGAATGAAGATTGCATTGTGTGTCACTAGGAAAAGTACCTTCCCTTAGGTTTGAAAAAATTACTTTCTTATTCAACAGATAAGTAAAGTAGAAGTAGAGAAGGGATTGCTGACAGATTTTTATATTTATTTTTAAGTGGAAAACCTGAAAAGATTAAAGTAATTGATTTTTTAAAAAATCTGATGAGTAGATAAGTACAGATAAGATACATTTTTCAATTTCAGAAAACATCTTAGATGCTCGGGCAGAACTGAGTTTACAGATTAAAACATGTGGGACAGAATCCACATGAGCCAGGTGTCCGTGACTGCCTGACAAAGCCCTGCCTGTATTTCTGTGGTGTCCCTGGAGTCAGGCCAGGGAGCAGTAACAGAGTATGGGCGCATACGGAGTCTGATGCCTAGGACATGACAGGAGTCAGTTTTACTCAAGAAAAATAGTAAGCAGATAACACAGCTAACGTATGCAAAGAAAATTAATTGGACCAGCCATCTTCATGCAGCTCTAAGAACTTGTTTTCTGAAACTTGGTGCCTTACCTCTTTAGTATCTCAAAACCAATTCCTTCAGTTCCTGCTTTCACCCCACCCTCTCAAACATCACACAGAGATCAGCCTCAGGAATAAAGCTAGTCTTTTTATATACCCTCAGTTTTTTAGATACAGCGGAGTTTTGCTTGTCATTATAGTTGCAATATGTTTCTCAGTAATGTCATGTTCTACCTAACCATACATGCTTTTAGTAATTGCAGCCTTCTTCCCACCCTCCTGGGGCTTTTTGTTTTGCATCTTTAGTCAGATTTATCAGAAGGTTGTTTAGAAATGTCAATATAGTCACCTTTGTTCTCTGGCTGATGGCTGGTATTGTGGCGTGGTGCTGGTCCTCTATACTTTTCTTGTCTAAGGAGGTGCTTGTGTATGCACATGGAGGAAATGCAGTTGCATTTCTGAAATATTTCTGTTATGGAAAAGCCTTATTCAGGTAGCATATGGTATCGAAAAAACATTCTCCAGCTTCTACAAAGGTTCTAAGCAGCTCAGTAAATGTCAAGTCATTTTCATTAAATGGCATCAATTGATTCACAATATCCATGATGGGGATTAGGAAGAATCTCAAGTCTATTGCTTTATTGATTAATTTTCATTCCATCATGATGGCTAGCTTGCTTGTTGATGCGAACAAAAAGGCATTTTTATACACATCAGAGTTATATTCTGAGCGCAGGTTGGTGCTGTGGAGCAGGAGGAAGACAAGGCTGGTTCTTAGATTAGATTAGTTATCCTATAATTGGTGAAGAAAAGAAAAAAAAAATGCTTGGTTATAGCCAGCTTACCAGGCAAGGAACTCCTGTGTGATAAAAAGTAGCAAAATGCATTGGGGTATACAAGACATTATGAGAAGTATGGTTGCTTTCCTGAATTATTTCATGACTGGATCTTCTTTGGGTACATGCAGAGAAATTAGAGTAGAATGAATAAAGCAAATGAACATGATAAACAAAAATTAGGGTTTAGCCTAAATAAGGTTTTAACCTACAAAAGGATCTGTTGAAAGTAATGAAGGGATTAGACTAAGGAACTCAGAGACGTTAATGTAGGCAAGGTTTATAACATTAACTACAGTGAGATGTTACAAAAACCCAAGAGCAGACTTCGTTTTGTTTATTAGCATGGACAAAAACACAAGAGGAGTTTCCAGCTAATTAATTTAAACCTCAAAGGCTGGAATGTGGCCTGGTTTTTGCATCAGCTGGAGATCAGCTAGGAAAAGCAGACAGAGTAGAAAAAATACATAAGGAAGCAAGCACTGAGAAATCATGCCTAGTCAAAGAAGCAATGTCTGCTTCTAATGAGAGCTTATGAACACCCATATCAAGAAACTACACAAAAAACTACCGATAGAAATGGCTCTTACTTGGTTTTGCTCCAAACAGGGAGATTGGTTATGATGATCTAAAAGATTTCATCAGCGTGACATGAAAGGCTTTAAGTGATGGAATCCATCTGAAATATTGTAAACTGGAATGTCATGCTGATATTCATTTAATTGTATCTTTGACTTTACAGTGCAGCTTCAAAGAGCAATCTTTTTTTTTTTTTTTTTTGAAACACAGCAACGAAATCCCTGAGCAACTTGACCCATGTCACGACCTGTTTCGAGGGAAGGAGGCGGTTGGGGACCAGATCTCCATAGGTCTCTTCGGACCTAAATTGTTCTTTTATTCTGTGATCTTGTAGACCCAAGTTGGTTGAATACTGTTCAGCAGGAATTATAATTTGTTCCTATCCTGGGGGTATTTGATAGGCCTCTACTTTGCATTTTTTTTTGCATTAGAGTTAGGAACTGCCTGATACCATGTGGTGGGTGCCTTGTAGTGGGAACCTAAAAATTACTCCACTATGATGAGAACCACCTTACTGAAAAGTTGGCCGCAGCTTTAACTCATTCACTACAGATAGGGAAAACCAGCCAAAATCAGACTTCAAATTATTTTTTGAGCTTTTAATCTCTTTGGTTTATAACAAACTTGATTTTTGGAGTAGCATTTGAGGCTTATCTGTAAGCGATCAGATTCCATTATACACTAATGAAAAACAAACAGAGAAGAGGAGGCAAATGAGAGTTTGGTTACAGATGTTGTCCCACAAACCTATCCCTTTGTCCCTCTTTATTCTGCAAAGATTGTAGAACTGGATGTCTCTCTAGCATGAACCTAGGGATAATATTTGATTTTTAGACCCAAATCCCTTTGATTTGCAAGACTGAGGTAGGGTACGTGCTGATACAAAGCACTCATAATTCAGCATTTAAATACAGCTGTCCACACATAGACAAGTTGTCTAGGTTCCCATCACGACAGAGTGATTTGGTCAGGACTATCAAGGTGCAAAGAGAGAAATTAATAGATACCACTGACATGACTCAGTTTCTTAGACATAAGTAAGGAATGCCACTCAAGGTGACCTTGTATGTCTGAAATATCTAGATGGAGCTGGAAAACAACATGCAGGACTTACAGGAGAGCTATACACTTATGCAAAAAGCTTCAGGAATATATATTTCTTCTAATGGTATTAGATGCCTACTTTGGGGTAACTTAGTTGAGCCCTGAGTTTCTGACTATACAGGACTTTTGTGTTTAACACCTCTGGGAAGTAATGGATGATAAACAAGGTATGAAATAGCACTTAAATCTTATCAAGAAAAAAGATGTTTTTGTCATGTCCACATTTCCTGTTCTCCCAGGCCCTGAAAATAGCTTGGTGCAATTTTTACTGTGGCAAAACCCCAGAACTGGTGCCTAGGTCCTATGAACCCTGACATTTAAAAAAAAAAAATCATGTTTTTGCCTTTGTTTTTTACCCCACAAAATCCAAGCTGTAGGCAAGAAGAACTTTAGCTTTTACCTGTTGCACCAAGACATAAAGCTACATCCGAGGCACCTTTGTAACACAAAGGCCAGAAAGACCTTATGTAAGTTGTGGAGGAAATTCTGTCACTGCTCAAAATTTTTCCATCTGAGAGGAAGGGGATGCCAAACCCTGGAAACTCCATCTCCAAGAGTCCCCAGGGACTACCACACTGTCAGACCCTGAAAACCCAGAACACTTGAAAACCTGCTACCCCCAGCCAGGTGCATAGTCTCGTTAGCAGACGGTGGGGTGAATCCAGCATCTCTTCTTGCACAGAAAACATGTGCTTCCAAATCCACCCTAAAAAGACCAGTCTGTGCCCCAGCTGCCCACAGTTTTGCAGGCAGGTGACCAGAGTACAGGTTCATAGAGCTAGGTCCAAAATCCCTGAGGGATGTTGGAGGATGCCCTTCCCTCTGCCCCAAGCCTGGTCCTGTGGGGGGGTGCTGGAGTCCCCCAGGAGGGACTCGGGTGTTGGGCAAGGGAGGTGCAAGGCTCTCCGGGGCGGGTCTTGGGCAGGTGGAGGCGGGCTGAGCATCGGCTTTTGGCAGCTTCACAACAGGCATAAGGAGCAGGGAGGACCTGGCTGCTGCTGCGGAGGATGCTAAGTTTGTGCTGTCTGCTGCTGCCGCTGGTGAGTGCCTGGCAGCGGTCCCTCTGGGTCCGGGGCTGGGGAGAGAGGGGTGGGGCACTGCACATCTGGCTTCTGACACCGTTGACCACAGCTGGATGTGCTCCGCAGCTGCCCTGCAGGATCTGGTGGTGGGGGTGTCTGCAGAGGCAGGGTAACTTTTCTCCTAATAGGGAGCAGGTAGAAAGAAAGCAAAATAAAGAAAGGATTAAAAAAGGACAACAGGGAGGTAGGAGGGGAGGTAAGAAAAAATATTGCTGAGTTAGAGGTTTGGCACAGCTCTTTTCCTTAAAATTTCCCAGCCTTAAGATGCTATTAACACAGGTCTTTGATTCCATTCACTAGAATTGCAGTTTCCAAAGGACAGAAAAGCATCCCTAGGTCAGAATAGCTGTAGCGTGGCTTTAGAGGGACAGAAGGGGACAGCTTGCTGTACCACTTGCCCTGAGAAAGGCAACTTTGAGGAAGATACCTAAACCCAAATATTTCTGCCTGATGGATTTGGGACATTTACCTCTTTGAGAGAGCACTGATGTTTTTACTGCTAAAGGCATCTGCTTATAATACCATCGAGCAGGAGCAGAAACTGTCTTATGTCTGGTATGCCCTGGAGGCAGCAGGTGAAATTGTAACGTTAAATATCAGGGAAGATGTATGAGCACAGAGACACTCTTCCAGCATGTATATTCCTCCCTAAGCCCCATGCTCTACTGCTGGCATTGCCTGGGCTGGTTGGCAAAAGCTAGTGTAAGTACAAGTATATACATATATAAGACTATATACCTATATACTTTCCCCTCAATCTTCAGCCTCAGAGTTGTTTGAAAACGTCCCTATGGGTGTGATTCCCAGGGACTCATTAATTCTAACTTTAGCCATTTCACAGCTAAATGTTTAGTGTAGGCTGGGATTCAGGCTCTGGCTCTAGTCAAGGCATTTCATCTTGCCCTGAGGAAGACAGATGGGTGAATGTTTCTCTAGGGCCTGATTTCTTCCACTGGTAATAGAGAGAGCCTAGATGGTTACAGACTGGTCTTGACCCTTTGGTTTTAAAAGGTGGATGATGGGATGGAAATTTTCACACCTGCAGCTCGCATCCTCTGGGATTTGTTTTTTCCTCTGTTTTTACACAGCATTATGTACAAGTGATAGGATATAGGTCCTTGCTATGTAAATCTTGTCACATATGGTTATTATCATGTGTATCGCCCTTCTTTCAGGGAAATCTAGTCAGCCTGAAGTGTTACAGTGCTACAGGTAGAGTGACTTTGGCATCTGGACTAGCCTTTCCATCCATAATAAAGGCAGAACTTATTCTTGCAGCTGTCAGCAGAGTGGAGCTAACCTGAAGTGATGTATCATGCACATCTGTGGGCTGCCACACGTCATCTTAACATTTTAGCATATTGCAGCAGACTGTGCCCATAATAAAAGAAATTCTACAAACGGCATGCTCTGCGTAGCTTTCGGCCTCAAACTGTTGCTCATATATGAACTCCAACCGCATGTCTGGTAAGAGCCAGTGCTCTAAATGTCAGTGCTTTTTGTGTCTCAGACTAGTCTCGTGGGAAGTTTTGCACCCTAAGTTAGACAGTGAAGGCTAGAGATCCACAGGATGTATTGAGTAAACAGTCCTTTCATTTTTCAAAGGATTATGTCAGAGCAGACAAATAATTCTAGTGTGGATTCTGCAAATAATTTGTACTTCCAATATGAAAATAAAGCAGAAGGGTGATCTTGAAAACTTCCTTAGTGAAACTGGGTACTTTTACCTCCTACCAGCTCCACAGGGAGCTGTATGGCACAGGATATACTTTGTGCCTGGCAGAATAGAGCCCTTGACATTAAAAATTACCATTCACTTGTAAGTGACAAGGAACTGAGAGCAGTGGTGAGTGCTGAAATGCATAAAAATGACTTTTTCTGTCTTAAAGAGTTCAGAGTCTCAGGAAACAGAATGGGGAACTCTGCATTCCCTGTCCTTCCTGCTGAGCTAAACTGCTCTCTTCAAACACATAACAGCTTTTCACATTTCTGGGGAAGGGGTCCAGCCTGATCTAATAGAGGTACAAATGGAAATATAGATGGGTTATTGCTGAGCTATACATTTGCTTTAACAAAGTGTTTCTTGTGGTAACAGGCATATGGATCCAATTGCATGGCAAGATGCTGAGCTCCCAATAAAACAGAGCTGGGTGCCCAAGAGCCAGGACTGTTTAATTTGTGTTGGAGGGATGTACATGCTTCTTCTAGGGATCCATTCCCCACAGACCTTAAATTGCCCTCCATAAGCAACTGGAGGTGTGGAAGAATCAGTTTGTTCAGGCGTTTCGTTAGCCTGGAGGGAGTTAATAGAAGGAGACGGCTCCTGTACAGTGAGTCACTGTCCTCAAATAGGTGTCTGAGAGAGGCAGGAGGAATCCTTCCCTGCAACTGCTTGTCTGCCTTCATTGATTGTTAAGGGAGGCTTGATGGGGGAATTCAGATTAATCATCTAAAATTAAGAATCTTGTCTAAGGCCACTCATTTAGCCTCCTTCATTACTACTGGGAAGAGGTGGAAACACTCCAAGAACAATGGCTATGGCTTCAGTTGAGGAACTTGCTGGTAGACTTTGACATCTAGGTTTCAGTTCTTTGGGATCAGGTGACAGGAGCACCACCTTTAGGCCAACGTGCTACACATTCAGAAAGGGAAAAATTTCTCTTTAATTTGGAGGAATATTTGCAATAGCAGAAAATGAGGATCCTCAGTTATTAGAGTTCTGTTATTTTTTAAGTCTTAGTGATAATTAAATGCTCTACCAAATTTAGTATGGAGCTAATAAATTCAGTTTCATTTTTCTCAAGATAGTACTAATTACATAGGGTTTATACACAAAATAAATTAGTATGGCTGTACTGTCACATACAAAATACCTACAAGTAAATATATATAATGATATACATGGATTTGTATGTATAACAAATACTATTCTGTATAAGGCCATGCAGTTAAATACAGTCAGATAAATACAATCCAATACACAGAAGAGCATTCAAGCATTACTCAAATGTCTTAAAAACAATCTTGAAAAGATATTCCTTTAAATGACTGTAAGGCAATCAGTGTCTCAGCTCTCTTTTTCCATAGGTAATCGAGTTAGAAAGAGAAAACAAGCACTGAAAACGTCCTCTAGGTAGTCGTTTTCAGCCAAAAAGACTCCTGAAATAATCTGTTTAACTGGCTGAAGAGAAAGACTGTAAATAGGTCTTTGCCTTTGGGGTTGAAAGCTTCTGGGATAAAGACTGTGCCAGAGGGCAGGACTTTCTAAGACAGCTAAATATGTTGCTGGTGGCTGGGGTCATGTCACTGCTGTGGTGACCTCATGCTTTACAGTCAGGCAAAATCCAGAGCAGTAAACGTGGCTTGGGTATGGTAGAAACAAACTGGATGCTCGTCTATTTTTACAAGTGCGTTTGAGTGGTGGTTTTTTGCTGCATAGTCAATCTTCGGTTATTTTTGGTGGTTTCTTGTAGTTTTCTGATGGAACATAATACTACATATATTACATTATAAATACCCCAGAACTACTTACAGGGCACAGTGTATAGGCAGATCCTTATTGCGATGATGGTGGATGTAGCTGTACTGAAATGGACAAGGGCTTATGGAGCTGGAGGTTGGTCCCAGCTCCCTTCAAAGCACGTGTGAAAATTGGCCCTGACTTTGGTGACCTGTGCTTGCCACTCTCACAGCTTTCTAATTAGCACTTGGCTTTTTGAGAAAGGAGTTAAGCAGATCGTAGGAGACAGGCCTTGTGGAAAATTTTGATGAGATATATTCAGCAGACTGAGAAGTCTAGGAAAAAAGCTGAGGTTTTATTTGTCTTCAGTTGTTCAAACTGTGTAAACTCTCTGACATTTTTCTTCCTTCCATCCTATAAGCCTTTCCTGTTTATCAAAATTTCAGTTGAAAAAAATATATGCGTTCCAGAGCATATCCTAGTCCTCTGCACGGTATCTTTGGCATGACTGGCCAACATTCAGGACTGACTGAACACTCTATCCACAGTTATAAATCGGCAAGGGATGCATGAGTTTTAAATGTCTTTGCTGTGCCTTTCTGTATCCTAAAATACCAGCTGAGTTTTAATCCTCCAAGCTGGGAATCAGCATGTGATGTGAGTGGCAGAAAACTCTGGTTTTGTATAAGGGAGAGCTAAAATATCCAGGCATCAGAGTCACATCAGAAAAATTGAACAGGGGAAGCACAGACAGGGAGAACAGGGAGTACAGAGATGATTTCAGAGCAGATCTGAGACACAAATGCAAGCTGTAGAGACAGAGGCAAATAGAACAGTGATGAATATTCTTGGTAAATTATTTATGCACTTGACGCAAAACCTATTTGTGAGGTTTTAGGATTGCACAGCAACCAAACTGGACCACTGGAAGCACCCTTCAAGTTCTTGAAACCTTCCCATCTTGCCAATGAATTCAGCTACTTCTTCAATTTTTGATTAATTTTCAAAAAGACTGTTATCAGTTTACTTCTGGCTTTTTGATCCCATTGAGCTGCTTTTTCAAAAGTGACTGATCTATTTGGTGCTCAGCTTTGAAACAATTCCTTTGTTTTCAGAGAGCACAGAAAATGTCCCTACCTTTCCCCTAGTGTGCTAATGGATTTCTTAATGAGTGAAGATCTGTCTTTTGTGTGACATCTAAATTAAAGATTATCTACTACCGCAACAGCCTAGGGGCACCATCTTTGGGTGGGCTCTCAGGAAAGATTGCTTTTAACTAAGTTGCATTAAGTATAGCAGGAGCAAGTTGCTAGCACTGCCTTGCTAAGTCTGATGTCCAGCAAGAGCAGATCAAAGCCCAAAGTAGCATTAGCTTGATTTGGCCAGACTTTTCAGTGGTGCCCAGTGGCAGGACAAGGGGCAACAGACACAAACCGCGACACAAGAAGTTCCAGGGTGAGAGAGACCTGGCACAGGCTGCCCAGAGGGGCTGTGGGGTCTCCTTCCCTGGAGACATTCAAAACCCACCTGAACACGATTCTGTGCAATCTGCTCCAGGAGAACCTGCTTGAGCAGGAGGTTGGATAGATGATCTCCAGAGGTCCCTTCCAACCCTGACCGTTCTGTGATTTTTCTGTTCAGATTTGGGCAAAGAAACTATTGTGTAACAGAGGAAATATGAAATGATGTTATACTTAATATCAGTGAGTATACCACTTAAGGTTTCAATGCAGTAACCTTACAGACTTTTTTTAAAAATGTCTAAAATTAAAAACAAGGTTCTCTAGACTGTCTCAGGTTTTTAGCATGCCCGTCACAGGTAACATTTTGATGTTCACTATGTGATTGATTTGTTCCAGGCAAGATTGTTTCTGTGGTTAGGACTTAGAATCAAAACGCCCCTGTGAATTTTGGCTGGTCACCAATGTTCAAGCCAGCAAAAAGATCTTTGTGTTACGATCTCAGCAATGCAAAGCTCTATTCCTTGAGTGCTGCCTACAACACTGCATGAAACCTCTAAGTTTTCTGTATAAGCCTTGGGGTGAAGGCACCCCACTGTGGGTTTCAGTAAGATTCATGCCAGGTTACCACCTAGCTACTAGGAAATGTTGATCCAAGAAGTAGCATTTTAAATCAGCCTCTTATACTTATTACTGTGGCAGGGAAGATTCTGCCAGATTGGACATCCCTGCCTGAGAAAGCTCTGCTTTGTTTTGGTTCCTAAATTATCCTTTTCTAAGGGGAACATGAGCTGTTCTTTTCCTGTAAGAGCTGAGACATCACAGCAGATGCCTCCCAAATCACAATGCTATGTCTCTGTAACAAATGCAGAGCCCCAGTTTTCTAGAAAACCCCATCACCTAACATTTGTATGCAAATTAGGGCAACAGCATGCACTTTTCTTTCAGGGCATGTAAGATGAAGAACAAAAAATAAGTAAGCCATAGACAACAAATCACAAATAAAGTTCCACCCAGAAGGCTTTTCTTTAACTGTAAAATAGCTTAACGTCTTTCTTCTTCTTAAAGCCTGAGGAAAACCAACAAATTGAAGCATCATCACTGTTCTCAGTTTCTAGTGTATGTGTCATTTTTCCTTTTTTCTTTTTTTTTTTTTGTAACAGTGGGATTACTGCCAGTATGTCTACATGATTGTAATGTAACAACACCAGCTTCATTTTTGCTTCTTACAGGATAGTTTGTAGGTTACATCTGCACTTGCTTTTCTAACACTGAAGTGTCAGTAATCAACCTGTGCACTGGCATATAACAAAAAATCTGGGCTCTGGTGGGTATAGCCACCCCCACCCTAAATCCAGCAACCCAGAAGCAAACAGAACATGCTGATTAATTGCTTACCTATCTGTGGCAGTGGGATTGACTACAGGCTCACCATTGGTATCACCAGCAGTCAGTTAGGATTTCTAGAAGAAATCATTAAATCGTGTTTTCTGGTGATTCATCACTGCTTTCAGAGGCAGGGGCCTGGACTACATGGACTAGGGATCTGAGCTGTTACAACAATTCTTCTGTCATGTGTAAAACCATTGTAGTACAGCTTCCCTACGGGTAGGGTATGGGCTTCCCCAGCCACAGTAAATGAAGACCTCCATTGATTTCAGTACAGCTCTGCTGAATTATGGTGACTGAGGGTCTGGTTCAGCATGTGGAGGTTTACCAAAGGAGAGCAAAAAGGAGATGCAGCCTACTTTGAGCAGCAGGCAGTCTGGCGTACATATTCAGTGTCTGATGTACCATTTGGGAGAGCTCAGCTGCTTAGTCCCTCATTTATGTTCCACCTGCATCAGCTGCATGTGTTGCTTAAGTTGACATTTGGAGAAAGATAACCCTTCCTCCTCTGAACCTTTTAATAACTAATTACGTGTCTGTTTCCACCATTTCCAGCACCTCAGGCATGAGGTGGGAGTCAAATTAACCCATGTTTCCCAGGTGTTAGTTTGTCAAAGGCATTTCAGATCTCCTTTTCATGATTTGGATTTCATTTTGGGTTATGAATGGCATTGCTCTCAAGCCTTTTACCAGAGGACTCAGTGTAGATGGTAATTTGTATAGCAGCACATCAAGTTGTCATGACTTTTAAACATCAAGCCTAAGAATATTCCCAATACAAAGTTTTTCAGCAATAACAGAGTCCAGATATTCCAGAAAGCACAGAAATTGCTTCTTTCCTGTCCAGATGAATCCACCTTCATAAACTGAAATAGTGAGAGATTTATGTAGCAATCATTTTGTTGCTACTACTAATTTGTTTGTTATGTAGGGTGAATGCAAAGTGAAATGTATGATAAAATGTAAAGTGATGAGCAAGGATCCTATTAATACCTGAAAAAAAAAAATTTTGGAATTGTATTACTGTAGTTGAACAGCAAGAAGTACTATTTTAAGAGTCACTCATGCTGACTTATAAAATGTATTTTGAATTACCCACTGGAGGAATACAATGCATGAGAAAAGCCGTGTCTTAATTTTCTTTTCAAACAGTGTCCTTAATCCTCTTTCTGTTCTAATATTAGGATGTCTGAAAAATCTCTAGAGCCTCATAATTAAAAGCAGTCTGTCTATGCTACTTTAAAACCCAACTGCAGGCAGAGTTTTTAAAGGTTTTTAAGGATAAAGTTGTGGTCTGATTTTTTTTCCCCTAGGCAGATGTTATTGCTAAGATGTAACAGTCCACATGACTTCCAGTAACGTTTCTGTGGAGGCTAAAAGAAGTGCTGGTAGCATTGCTCACAAAACATGCTGAAGGCCAATAACTCAATTTCCTGAGACTGAACAGGCAATATAGCAGTGATGTTTTCATCTGTACTGTGTTTTCAAAGTCATTAGAGGTTTAGAATGGCCTACAGTCTTCCTCAGAAATGTCTTGGAAAGCCTTCAATCCATCATTCCCATTAAACCCACCACCCCCTGAGCACCTGGCTCTGCCTTGAATAGCATATCTTGCAAAGGAGCAAACCATCTGCTGTACTCCATGTAAGATTCCCTATGTCTTGAAGATCCCAATATCCCAAAGGAGGCTTCAGTGCAGTATTCAGTTGTCTGAATAAAGTTCCGCTGCTTTCTAGACTCCGTTGACTCTATTGTCTCTGGGTTTAGTTCAGTTCCTTAAACATGGGTGTGTAGAAATGGCTCAGACATCAAATAATGCATTTGACACTTCTGTAGGGGGCTGGCAAAATTAATGCAGAATCTATCTGCACAAGAGGGTTGAGATATCTTATAGCAGCCCAGACAGCACTAACTGTTCCTGCATGAGTGAAACATCCTTTGAATTTCCATGGACTGCAAAAGAAGCTCAGGTAAGAAGATCACATGTAGACACTGACATTGTAGATTTTCTCAGAATTTAATTGCCTTCCTAGAGGCAATTTGGGGGTGTTCTAGGGTATTAAGAACATCTTCACAGTCGCAGCAGATATGATGCAGGACTACAGGGGACATGAAACTTTATGGAGTGTGAGATGGAGGCCGAGCAAAATACATGACAGCAGCTAAATGACACTAAATATCTGTATTTAAGATGAATGTAGACCCCATTCAACAACTGATGTCTAGAAATCCCTTTAGCTGTTTAAATGTACGTGTCTTAATCTGTGGGATAAATAAAATTCCTTAAGCTCCCCAAAAAAGTCATGATTTTTTTCTCATTTCTTCATCTGGTAAAACGGAAAGAGTGCCTCTAAGGAGCGTGTAGCATCTTCAGATAGCATGGTGATAAAATTTTGTAATCACTCAGATTAAATTATGGCCAAGACTTCAATTTTTCTATTTTCTTTAAATTCTTGGACTTCAGTATTTCTTATTTAAGCCCCAATGGACCCGGAAACATCAGCTTGTATTTATTGCTTCTATTTTTATAATTATACCAGCTGCATTCACAAAGGAAGAGCTTACACCATGGTCTCCCAGTGGAGTGATTTCTATGGCGCCATAATCTCAAGGTTTCAAAGATGACCAGGAGCCTATTTTATTAGTATCACCATCAAAGCAGAGGAGGCTCACCCTCCTGAAGTATGAGTAAGACTTTATTATCACACTTGGGGGCTAATTTCTCCAATAAAGAGAGCTCCCAAGAATTGAAATAGTAATATTTTGCCAATAGGTAGTTCTGAACACCAGAAAAATTTACTAAAGAAACCAAAAAACCCCGCCACCACAGCATGTCTATTTAAATAAATTATGTTTTGATTCTGTTTTACAGGGAAGAAACATGTATATGGTCTGACTGCATGTATGTTTGGGGCACTCGGTGTGAATATTCCTGTAGCTGATTGATTCATCCAATTTTGCCAGTTGACAAAGAGGTAGAGATCCAAAGACTGTGAAATCTATTGGACTTTTGTGAAAAACATAGGTGTAAAGGAGAGGTGGTGTGTATGTCCAGGTTGGAGAAGAGGTGCTACATGACCTTAACTTTTATGATACACTGAAGAATCCATATGAGTAGGCATATCCAGGCACATATACAAAAAGATAAATGGATGAGAACACAGCCTCCTCCTGTTGTTTACATGTCCTATTTGCAGAAAAATCTTCATCTGGGTTTTTCACATTCTAAGACCTCAAAGCACCAGCCACAAGGTACAAAACAGAAAGAAACCTGGCTCCTCTTACTCTGCTAGTCACAGAACTTCTTTGTTTGTTTTGTCTTTCTCTCACCAAGGTTGTGGGAATCCATCCGGAGTGCAAGATATTCCAGCAGGTGGTCAAAGAGGAGGCTTTGTGCTTAGAAAAGAATGAATCTGTTTCACCTGATCTGAAAGGTAACAGTCCTGATCGTTGAGCTCTGATGTGAATATCCGTTGTATATAATTTCAGGGGCACAACATAAAGATGCCATTTGTTCGTTTGAGTCAAGGTTTTGTTCTTATTTTATTTGGTTTCTTCATAGTTTGAAGTGTTCCTTCTATAGGCTGGGATTTTACCTCATTTTAGACATCTTTAAAAGCTCAATGTCTAAGTCAGTCAATCTAATTGTCGTCTTAGATTCCCTTAAAGTAAATGGAGGAAGATGGGTGTCCCTAGAATATGTTTCATGACCTTTGGTTTAGATGCTTACTTTAGAATGAGATGAATCATTCTCTGGAATAGTATTTCTCTTTACTAACTAAAGAACGAGACTAAGGTGATTAGTTCAGATTCTGACAAGTTTAGATGCTTAGTTAGGGCAGGAAAACCCTACTTGGCATGTCTTACGTTCCTAAAGTATTTGATGTGTTCTTTACTTCTATCCAAAACTCTCAAGAAGCCTCCACAGAAAACACTGAAATTATTCCTGCTGCAAATCATTCCAATCTGGTGAAAATGTTCTTTGTGGAAAACCAAAAGAAAAACATCATCCCAACTTCAAAATATTCTGTGTCTATATTTTTAGAGGTTCTTTGTTTCCTTTTTATAAAAAAAGATTTATTGTGGTGGTGGTTTGAAATCTGTTACATGCTCAAACATAAATTTTGAAAATGAACATTTCAGAAAGCCTGTAAAATATTTTTAAAGTGCTGTTTGAGGGGGTTCTCTTTGCTGGGGTTTTGGCATTCTGGAGACATGTTTTGAATTGATTCCAAGTGATATTTCAAAATGTTCAAACTCTTTCAAAAGTTCAGTCATATTCTTTCTGGCCAATTTTGCTTAGAAAAGTATGAATCCACCTCAGTGAGACTTTTCAGTTACATGAAGTATTGAATATTCATTTTCTGCAGAGGAGTTACGAGACAAAGATGCCTCATGCGCTTGATATGAACAGAAGTATTGCAACCACCTGGCAGTTTGCCTTTAGCAGCCCATCGAAATTTAGATGAAATTTAGAGACTAACCCCTAGGATATTTCCTTTACCTTCATATTTATTTTCCTAGAGCCTTTCCAATCCCTCTGTGTCTGATATTCTTCTTGTACTTGCCTACTCTATGTTAGTAGTATTTCCCTTCCCCTTTAATCAAGCTGAGAATACCTCCTGGACACATTTGTCACTTGGAATACCCAGTAACCTACCCAAAAATGTTCTGGCAAAAATCAGGTGTTTTCAATAATGATTTATTACATGCATTACAGGATGACATTCTGAGTATTTTTCTCTTTACTGGAAAAATAATTAACATGATTTTGAAATCCTCTTGGTAGCAAAGGTTACTCAAAGAAATAAAAATCCCTCAAAATTCTTTAAACTATTTATAACTCTTCAACCTTGTCAATTCTGATCTTCTCAAACCTCTCCTTTCCGACTTTTTTTCTCTAGAGATGGAAAGACTTTAATGAAAATTTGTTCTGATATTTACAGACTTTCTCAATATATTTTAAAATGAAACACTAGATCCTAAAGAACAATTCATCACCAGTATTTCATCTGGGGTATTTTAAAACTAGACTAAAATTGGTAGAAGTCCCTAGGTTGCATTTCAGTTTACAGGAATGCAACGAGACAAACTGAAGGATCACAATTTGTACAGAGTTACTTCTCAGTAGCCACAGAGTATCCGTGCTGGAATTAGTCTGTTGCAGGCTTTTTAATTTAAAGCAGTTCCACATTATTCTTCTTGTACAGAGCAGTGTCTAATGAGTGTCATCGTTAGAGTCCAGGGTGCAATTCCTGTCATCTTGAAGTAGATGTGTAAAATAGGTCAATTGAATCAAGCTCTAAAAATGCTTCTTTTTCTTCATTGTCTGAAAAAGAGAGCCCTGGGTTACCGAAAAAAAAAAAGACTTAAATAACTATGAAGTCAACATTACTTCATACAGTTCCTGCTGCAGTTGTCTTTATGGAGTCTCAGGTGACCTGGACAATCGCTAGTCTTTTGAGAACCTCAGCATGCAAAATGCTCCTGCTGCTTTTGTGCTCAGTGGTTTCTTTGATGTAAACTGTAGAAGTCACTGGAAACTAAGACTTAACACATACAAGTTCCATTCCCACATAAGGTCACCTGATTCTTGTTTTTAACCCCACATTGCCAAATGCGATAGACTTTTAGACCCAGCTCCTCAAAGGTATTATAGTTCCTCTGAGACAGACCCTTTAAGTCCCTAAGTCAAAGTGTGTGTGCCACTGCGTGTCTAAGTGGGACTCATAATACCTGACTTTATTAATTTGAAAATTAACAGCCTAGTTTAGGCTATAATCATCAGAGAGACCTAGGTATTTGCAGTAGGTGATTCATCCTGTTCTCAGAAAGGAGCCGCTAATGTATGGGATGAATCATGCGCTGGAAGTCCCTGTCTCTTTCTACTGATTGCAGAGGGAACATAGCTAAGATTAGCTGACATATTTTAAACAATTAAAATTAGAGATAATGAAGCAGGGGTTCGATTTTTCCCATCTGGCAAATTTGGGATACCAGGAATTTCAGCCTCCTAAGGATGATGTGAGGATAATGCTGTGGGAGATTCTCAGGACTATCCTTTTGGAAGCCAGAGAGTAACTTTGCTCAGCTACAGGCAAGTAATATTGCTTCCACGTTTCAGCTCTCAACAATTTTAGATTTGCCTTGTCATCAGTCACAGATGAAACAGAAAAGAATCAGTGAAAGAAAATAACGCCTCCCAAACGAAACTCGTGCACTGCTTTATACCCACCTTAGGACCCCTAGAGATTAGTTTCAGTTACAACACGGTGCTTTTTTTTATTGGTTCAGGCACCTTTACGCGCTGATCATTTTTCTGTCCTGCACCTACACCTACTTGCCAGCAGACACTGCATGACCACACCTGGAGTCTCAATGTGATGCATCTGCCACAAGGCTGTGATCAACTATAACTTCTGAAAACTCTTTTTATTGGACTCGTAGCTAGAAGCATGCCCTGCAACATCAGCTGGCAGTGTCTAGTTTAGGGAGCCTTGTGAATGCCAACCAGTCAGACCTACTCCTGATGATGGTTATTTTATAGGATGCTGGGATATGTTCTTCGTTTGGGAAGAATCTAATCCCTGTTGAAGTCCATTGTAAAAATGCCATTGATTGCCTAAGACCAGGACTTCAGCCCTTATTTTCTTTAAGTTGGGTGAAATTGGTAGACTTTGAGCATGGAATCAAGAGACTGAGGATTAATTTTTAAGTCTGATGATTTTCAGTTA
This sequence comes from Falco biarmicus, assembly GCF_023638135.1. Taxonomy (NCBI): domain Eukaryota; kingdom Metazoa; phylum Chordata; class Aves; order Falconiformes; family Falconidae; genus Falco; species Falco biarmicus. Next base: position 58,460,543 of record NC_079291.1, on the reverse strand, counting down.
GAATCTGAAACCAATAAAGAGAAATCTCAAGTGCTAATAATTATTCAATATTTTGATTTTGGTGACTTTTGTTTTGACAATAAAAGGAGTTCCACTTGATTTGACTTTCAGATTGTGCCTACTTGAATTGCAGGTACATTCTGCCATGAGATAAGGTGGGGGAAGGTCCAGATGGAATGCCAAAGGCATATGTGAGAAAGGCATTCAAGAAGAGGAAAATAATCCAATCCTTCATTTGCAAAGCTGCATGTTCTGTTGTTGCTCTTCTTGCATGTGAATTAGTGGGGGAACCACAATCTCACTGTGGAAGATCAACTGTGTGATGTTCTGTATGTATGTGTTTGTTTATTTAAAGGCGCTTTTTTTTTCAGGATGCACCAGAGATTGGGATGGGCTAACCTGCTGGCCCAGAGCCACTTTTGGGGAAGTGGTTAAAGTGCCCTGTCCAAGATTTTTTGAAGAAATCACCAATATCCACGGCAAGGCTTTTTTTCATGTTCTTTTTATCCCTACCTATTTTTAAAACCAAATTCTAATAGTTAAAGATTCAGTAACTTGCATATTTTCCTGGTTCACAATACTGTCTTATGTCAGTCGACACAAAGTGATTATCCATATACTCATTTTGGTTTGTGATCAATATCTGACACACTTTTGTGTTATGCTGTACTGAATTGTCTAGTCTCTTTGGTCTAAAAATTATGGGTAATTGCACTACATTGCTAAGGTTATAAAGGAATCTGTCATAGAATTGCTGATTTATAAAGTCATCGAGTAATTAATGTTAGAAAGGGCCTCTTGAGGTCATCTAGCCCAATCCTCCAGTCACAGCCGGACCAAGTTCAAAAACTGTATCTAACTTCAAAGCTAGATCAGGTGGATCAGGCCTTTGTCCACAAGCACAAATCATGTTGGAAATGCAGGACAGACCGCATAATTTGATTTCTTCTGTATAAGAATCTGCAGAATGAATTTCCTATGTGAAATGTGTAAGTTGCGTTGCATCTTGAAATGAATGGGAACATCTGTCTCAACTTCTCAAGTGATAGATATATAGAATATTATAACTGTAGCTAATCTTGCTGAACATGACTAGACCTGTAAGTGCTTAAGAACTGAAGTAGGAATAAAAATGTGTTGTTTCTCACCAAAACTTAAAGAACACTCTCCCATAATTCGTTCTCTGATATATTTTACCATTAAAGGCTTCCTTCAGAGAAACTGTACACAGGAGGCGTATTGGTCAGAACCGTTCCCACCGTACACTGTTGCCTGTGGATTTGATGAAGGTTCCAGCAAAGGGCCTGAGGAACAGGTGAGTTTATTTGCTGCTTGTGGACATCTCCAGAGCACCCTCTTCTGAGTGGGCTGAGTAGCTGGATGCTCCCACACACCTGAGCCCTGTCAGAATCTAGTAATTACCCATCTTCAGTGGTAAGCTCAAACCATTTAGGCTTAATAGAAAGCAAAGGGGTAGCAGGTAGCACTTTCATCTCCATACAGTTGTCCCCACCTAATGTGTAGAGTAATGATTAATTTACTTGTCCTGCCTAACAGGGACTTGGGTTCTCTGACAGAGGTGGTTTGAATCCTCCTCACACACCCATCTCCCAAGGAAATCTTACCAACCTGTCTGGGGCAAATTTTTCAGGGAAAATTCCTTTAGATCCCTCCTGCTGATTTTTTTTCCCAGATTTTCTTTGAGCCAGAGAAAAGGATTCCATAACTTTATAGCATGGTGGTCGATGCACATCTTTAGGAGGCTATTCTTGGCTGCCATTGAGTATTGCCACACTTCATCTTTGGTTTCAGTGGAGTAGGAAGTGAACCTCTGGTTTTCCTATCTGATGTCAGTTAGACTCCAGCAGCATTTCTTTCACCCACAACTTCGTATGATTTAAATTCCCATGTTCGTCGTCATTGTACTGGGCCTGAGGATGGGAACGTCTCACACATCGTTGGTGGTGGTGGTAGTGCCTCAGTGGTGAACTTTGTCTCATGGCTGAAGGTTGCTGATTAACAAAGACACGTTTACCACCTCTGCCTTTGTGTTCTGGCCTCTGCTAAATGGGGCAGTTCCAGCAAGAGAGAATAGGGGTGTCTCCATCCCCTCATCTCCAGTCTGTATTGGGCAAAGCTCATACAGCTTGTGTAAGTGCCAGATGGGGTACCTCACTGCCTCCTCCTCCTATTGCGGTATTTTGATAGAAGCGGTGGACTCCTTCCAATGTAGGAAAGAAAAAAGTCACATAGCTCGTTGCCAGTGTGCAGTCATGACTCAACACTGGAAAAAGGCCATTTGTCACAGGTCAGAGCAAGACACAGTAAGGTGGCGAGGGCTATCATCACTAACAATCTGGGTGTTATCTGGAATAAACTGTTCAGTTCTCCCGGCATGTGAGTTCAAGCACAGAAGTACTAGTTCAGGTATCTGAATCCTTAGGAAGTGTAGACACAGTTGGCTTCAGCCATTTGGCTCCATGGGCTCAGAAACTCAGGCACAGCTGTAACAGACAGTATAGACAGCTGGAGCTCAATTCTCCACCTGTGAGCTAAGAATATTTGTACTCCTTTACACTTCAGGGAAGCTAGAAAGATAGATGCTTAAAGAACTTCTGGCAAGGTGCTGGAAACCATGCAAAAGAGTTCAGAAAGGATGCAGGACTCCTAAGGTGGCCTGTATTCTGGAGCACAGTTCTCCAGCCCTGGGGCCAGCTGCCATGGCATGGCTCTCGCCCACTAAACTCTTACTCTCCAGGGTGGCTTTCTCCAGGCTGTCCCTGGCTTGTGCTAAGCCAGGCAGTTTGTAGCTGGCCTAGGCTGAAATCAAGCAAAGGACTATATTTACATTTTAACATTACAGAAGATTTCAGGGCAGAGCTCATGCCTGTGCTGCGGCTGTGTTTAGTTTGTTATTCCAGTCAAACCCACAAGATCTGCAAACAGAAGATAAGATCAGTAAGCTCTGCTGCATTGTAAACATAGGGAAGCAAGTAAGAAGAATCCCACTTATATTCTAAGAGAACCACTTGTTTTGCATTTTGTATCTGCAGTGAGGACTTATGAGGTCTTCTGCACATAGTAGTGGGCTTTTTTAGCTACCATACAAAACCAGATAAAATGCCTTGAAATACTTAATTGTTTAATTGAGAAACCCATTTTCTAATTTTCACCTGGGTTTTGAAAATACTGTATAAAAGATTAGGACTATTTCAGAAGCATCAGGATGATTCCCAGGTTGCCAGGGTTGCATGATTTATTTATGGATCTATTTAAAATTGCTAATTGTTTATCTTTTGGATAAACACAGTCTGGCTTAATCAGAGAACAAAGTGTCCATTGCATTTGCAAGGAGAAAATTCGCCTGGATTCAGAGAATTTAGTTTCTTGGGATTAAATAATCAGTTAATCTTGTAGTGAATCAAAATAAAATTTTCATAGATAAAGCAATGTAAACATGCTTCATTTTTCTTAGGATATTGGTTGTTTAAATACAAAAGAAGCAAACAAATTAACTATAAAGAATTTAGAGTGTTATAGTGTATAACAACTGAATGAACTGTTTGTCCAAAGAATTAAAGACTGTGAGGTCATTTTCTTGGCTTTAAAATTCTTGCCTCTACTGTTTCACAGTGTTTCAGTTTCCTCACCTGAAAAATGTAAATTTTGTGTTTCTTTTATCTATAGCTGTTTATGAGAACCAATACTTATTGAATCTGGCCCAGGTCTAAAGTGATGGATTCACCAATCACCCATCAGCAGGTTTCAGCACCCTAGAGTCTTTACGTACCTATAGGAGAAAATGTGATTGCTTAAAGTTAACATTTTCCTTTTGAACGTGCTCAGAGGGGTCACTATTGCAGATGAACCTGGGTGGTGAAACCTGTCTCGTGTAAGGTTAGGTAGGATTCAACAGGAATAAAAGTTGTGTTAGCAACAGAGGGAAAAACCTGAAGCAGATCTCAAGCGTGCAAAGCAGCACATAGGTGATGGGACTGACTAGCAGGGGAAAATGTATCCTAGTGAAATAAGCACACCAGCATGCATGCTGCACAACCACCAGCATCGGTCTGTGTTCTCTTTTTCTCATAGAAATCATATTATTCTGCATTTTGGCGTGTCTACACTGCTGGCTATGCAGCATCAGTGACCTCACTCACTACAGCTCTAATTGTCTTTGCTGCCTTCAGGTAAAAAAACAAATGGTCTCTTTTCCAGGATGTCTTAAGAGAGCCTCATCCTAATTCCCCTCAAACCCTCTGTGTTTTTGTTTTGTGGGAATTATTTTTTTTTTTTATTTTTTTCAAATCCTTCTCAGGCATAACACTGTTGATGTTATGGCAATGGGTCCTTCTCTATTCATGTTGTAGCATTTCCCTGCAGCTGTTAGAACAATAAAGCTGGCTGGGAAGTCTGCCTAAGTCTCTTTAATGACAGTGTACAGTGGAAATGCTCCAACCTGTTATCACTGTTAACATAAGAGAACTGTTCCTCTAGTGCATAGCTGGACATACCCTGCAGAAACAATGTCTCATGCCCCTGAACCAGCAGTAATTCTAAACTGTCCATTCTCTCTGTGAAAGACCATTGCTTCCATAACTGGGAGCTCTAGAAAGAGATTTAAAGAAATTTAAGTGTTGTGTTTGATGATGGATATTAGGAAATGGATCCTGGTTTGATCGGTTCCAATGCACTTGAACAAAAGCCTTAAGCTTACTCTGCAGACAGGAGTGCTGAGCACAGAATCAGCTTCCTAACTGGTGTGGACTGGCAGTCCCAAAGGTCATATCACTTACAGAGAGGCCCAGGACCAAGAAGGCGATATGTTCAAACCCTGAAGGAGATTCCTTCAGCTCAAGGTAAAACTGGGGACAGGGCAATCTAGGGAAATAGAATCAGAATCATTTAGGTTGGAAAGACCATTAAGATCAACCCCAACCATTAACCTAATGCTGCCAAATCCACTGCTGAACCATGGCCCTAAGTGCCACATCTACATGTCTTTCGAACGCCTCTGGGGATGGTGACTCCACCACATCCCTGGGCAGCCTGTTCCAGTACTTACCCATCCTTTCAGTGAAGAATTTTTTCCTAATATCCAATCTAAACCTGACCTGGTGCAACTTGAGGCTGTTTCCTCTTGTCCTACACCCCCTTTCAGGCAGCTGCAGAGAGTGAGAAGGTCTCCCCTGAGCCTTCTTTTCCCTAGGCTGACCCCCCCCAGTGCTCTCAGGTGCTCCTCATTAGACTAATGCATTAGACTAAAGACAACTACATCCCTCTCAGCCATCCCACAACACACAGCTGACACCCATTCAGTACTCTTCTCTGGCCAGAAAAGGGTTGAAGAGCCTGTTGCAAGCTTCTTCAACAAAAAAAAAATAATATTTAGAATAATTAAAAGGCATTGTTGTAATGTAGTTCAAGAGTCCCAGAGTTACTCTCTTCTTCTGGCATCTCCTTTAAATGTGTGGTGATTCAAGGACAATTATACTAGCACTTTTATTAGCTTAAACAGATAATAACTGCTCTGCTCCCCTATGTCTAGCTCCCTCTCAAATAGTGAAAGATCATTTATTTTCTCTGGAAGGTGTTTGCAGTCATGTGTATTCCTGTTTCAGTTTTGATAAGACCGTGGGAAATTTCTCTCGAAGAATAATTCTTATTTTCTCTTTCCATGTCAGAAAATTCCACTGTACACGGAATTACATCCATATGCACCTGTTTGTCTCCTTTATCTTGAAAGCAATTGCTGTTTTCACCAAAGATGCTGTTTTGTTTGCAGATGAAACTATGGACCACTGCCTAATGTCAACGGTACTAAATTTCGCCTCTCTCTTATCCTTGATTTGACATTTAATTCTTTACCTGAAAAGAACATGGAGATTTCTTAAGCCTATTTCTCTTTACTTTGCTAGAAGTGAAATCTTAAAACAAATAATACTACACAAACCCAAAGACCAAGTGCTATGGCTACACTCAGTCTTGATATGTAAGGTGCAGGTCTGTTGACTCTAATGAAGCTGTAACAATTTCTATCAGTAACGAAATTAATCTATAAGAAAGGGCCAGTGGTTCCCTTCCAAAAAACCTAAAGTGAAGTCCATTGAAACTATAGAATCCCAAACGTACTATAATCTTGTAATGATTTCTTCACTCTTGTGTGGTAACTTTGAATTTTGTCCTTACTTGTAGAAAATCCAGACACAATGGTGAACAGATCTAATAGGTTGGTGTTTTTTTTTCTTGCTCTGCACTTCCAGGTTGCTTGTAAAGCTGCTGTGGCATTCTTCCAGTTTAGCATTTTAGCCAATTTCTTCTGGCTTCTTATAGAAGGGATATACCTGCAAACATTGCTTCTGCTGACCTTTGTTTCGGACAAGCAGTATGTATGCTGGTTCATATTTACTGGCTGGGGTTAGTACTCTTTTCTGCTTTGTGCTATTTAATATTGTCATCTACTTTCAGAACTAGATAAAATATTTGTTCTGAGGTAAGAAGGTGCCTATCAAAGGTGCCACCTTTCTGATAGAAGTTGGCTCTTCATCCAGTACTACTACACCAAAACCATACTATTGTACTGTCTTTCTTCTTACCTTGTTAGATACTTATACCCTTCAAATATCTGAAGGAGGGGATAGGATGGACGTGTTACTAGAAGCACTATGATATGCCTGCTCAAAAGACTGCAGCACTCATCTTTATCATTGGCTGTAATTTCTTGCAACTACAGTAATTTTAATGTTAACCATCTAATCCAAATGATCTCTCCAGGTTTCTCCTGCAGTCAGTTGAGGCATGCATGCTGTGGTGGTGATTAGTCCAGTTCCCAACAAGATGAGTAATGTGGCTGTGTAACACCCTGGAAATATGTTGCCTTTCTCCACTGACGAAAAACATTTCAATGAGTAACTTCAAGTTGACATTTTGCTTTGAGTAAGCAGAATTAGATAGATTAATCTTAAACCATGTGAGTTCAGGCCCAGTAATCAAATGATACTTTATTTTGGGTTTTTTTCAGAGACCTCTTGGCTTTAAGTTTTTAGCTTTTAAGTTTCTGCAGAAACTGATATTGTCTCTGATGGTCAAAATATATGCATATAATACATTACATTTCTTTCACTGATCAGATGTTCTTGTACCTCACTTCACCTTGGCTTTCTAAAGTAGAGGCACTCAAATTCAGTGGTGACTTTGAGATTTTTGGATTAGAAATGGAATCCAAATTCTTCTGAAATAAATATTTATCCTTAATCTTCAGATTATCAGACTTTTTTTTTATTTATTTCAATTTTTTGAGCTATTTTAATTATGATTGCCTGAAATTAGATGCTTAGACCTTGACTAATCACAGCTAACTTGAGATAACAAAGGAAACATCTCAATTAATAATGTCTCTCATTTTCCATTGATTATAGAAGGAGATAAGGATTATTACATCTCAGGGGCAACTCAGCTTTTGGGTGATAAGGATGTAAATATTTCTCTTCCTTAATTAGAAAGGTAACTTGAACTGAATGTGGTCCCAGCTTAAAGGCCTTGAAGAAAAGTATAAAATTAGGAAGGACAACTTCTGGGCCTTTCCTACAGATCTCAAATGATACTTAGAAAGATATAACCTATATTTCTATAGATTTATCAGTGAAAATGTCACCCGCTTCAAACTGGAGTCCCTTTTGTGGCAGCTTTGAAAGTCGCTTAGTCCTTGGGAATTCAATTCCACAGGAGAAGACCAGAAGCAATTGCTATTTTATAGGCCTGTTAAAAAAAAAAAAAAAAAAAAAAGAGGAGAGAGGAAAAAAAAAAAGCTAATAGCTCTTCAGTCATAAATGTAGAAGGGTAAGCAGTGATAAAGTGAGGCTAGAAATCACCAGATCCTGGATTTAGCTAAATTCTCATGGAATGCTCACAGGCTGATGGGTCTAGAATGATTAATAGAGGGTCCTCCGGACAAAACTGTGAACTCTTCCAGCTAATGTACAAAGAGTTGCATGCTTGCAATTCACAAGATAAAAGAGCTCTAGCTAAATAAGTGATTCTTCCAGCTTCACAAATGCCTGTAATTCATGGCCAAACCTTCAAGTAATCAGCTGCTATTTTTGACATCATGGTTTCACAGCATCCCCTATTTGCCTTCGTTTTGATATCATTCTCCTGCTTTTTTGTTTGGTTGGTTTTTTTCTTTCCCTGAACTGCAAGTTCAGTTCTGTTGTAATGTTACTTAAAATTGCCTGACCCACTGTTTGACCTTTAATGTATATCCAATCTGCTGCACTGTGAAACTTCATGAAATAAAGTTTCCATGGGACATTGTATTCAAAACAGTTATATTATGTCCCATGTTGATTTGTCCAGGAGCTCCCACTGCTGTGATGTTTGCTTGGGTCCTCACAAGAATCCATCAACAAAATACTGGGTAAGTTAAAGCTTGAATAAGGAAGTCAAGGATATCCTATTTTGTATTGTATTTTGATTTTCTGGTGGGGAAAGAGTATATATAAAAAACAGGCAGAAGAAATTGTTCCAAAGTTGTGCCTCTAATCTTTACACTTCATAGGCAAGTAAGTGAGAAAATAATTTCAGTCCTTCTGGTTTTGATGTGCATATATGGAGTAATAAAACCTGGAAACATCATAGTGAATATTGAACTATCATTTCGTTTCCTAACTCCTAGTCCTTGAAATAATTATGTTTTAAGAAAGTTTCTGCTTCTGTTAAAAATCAGCCATAAATTGCTAACCCTAATCTCTTCAAATAAGTACTTCCCAAAACAACCACATTATGTCCTGATAAGCAGTTTCTTCTTTCATTTCCATTCAGTTCTTTGTTGGTTTGTTTTGGTGGTGGGTTTTTTTTATTATTTCTATCTTTTATATGACAGCCAGGCACAAAGCAGCTGACTGTTTACTAAAACATGCCCTGAAGGCCTTCAGGTCATTTCACATCAATGGTCAATTCAAAAAGATATTATTTTACACCTCAGGACTCGGATTAATGATGTAGAAGCAGTAAGTTCTATGGTCCACTACACTTGACACATCCTGTTTTCCTTTCTTAATATTACTGGAGAACATCTGTAGAAGTTCTCTACTGTAATGTTTCATAAGTGGAAGTGGTTTATATTTCCACACCACATGCTTCCTTTTTGTAGCCAGGAGAGGTGCAAGGAAGATTTCATTTTTCCTTCTTTCCCACGGCATTTTTTCCAAAGAATTGCTGGGTTCATCTGTTGGATCTGTAGCAGAAGAATATGGCACAAGATACTCCAGTTACATAGTTCAGAGGGAGGTGGAGAGCAGGAACAAAAGCTCCGACAAGCTCTCACAGGCTTAGAGGGGGCTGAAAAGTGGCTGAACTTCGGGTACTCTTCCAGCAAAGCACTGACCTGCTCAGTTTACTTCTCTGAAGTATTTTGGATGAGTTGAATTTTGTCCTGTTGTATTGATCTTCTTTGACTGCAAAGGAAAAACAGTTGAACAGGTCCAATGAAGACATCTACAGTCAGAGGAATTTCATTGCAGATCCTCCATTCATTTGCTTGGTCTTATAATATTAGATGTATAAAACCCCTATACTACCAGAACCACTCATCTTTTACCTAATCACCTAGTAAATGGGAAACCCAAGTTCTTCAGACACAGCTGGTCTGAACTTACTTTGCAAAGATACCTTACGTGCAGACATGCTGAGATAAGCTACCATCCGTAAGGTTTCTTGTTACGCAGCCAAATATTCAGTGTCACAGAACTGGAAGGGAAGATACAGGAAGAGGGAGCACAATATAACCTAGCAGGTATGGCACTTGGCTGGAGGGAGTTAAATTGCATTGTTATTGATGTTAAATACATGAATAGTTTCAAAACAGAGACTAAATGCCCATTCTGCTCTGTCCTTTCAGGGCACCTTTACTAGGACTCTGGATTTTTCTTGCCTATTTCCTCAAGACCCCAAAGTCAATACATTCGTGGGTGCACAGTGGCTTAGTCTCCAATCTGTACTCTGTAAAACAGTAACTTTTTCAACAGGGAGGAAAAAAGGCTGATAAGAAAGATGCCTGAAAATACAAATGTGCGTTCCTTGACTTTGCTTTGGTTCTCCAACCCTTGCCTCTTACTGAATAAACTCCCTTTAGATCAGGCTGCACAGGGACTTTTAGAGAGTTATCAGGATACCAGTACTGGCAGGGGCTTTGGCATAGTGATTAAAAACTTAGTGTCCATCACTTTCCTATTCTGTGACAGAACTGTCATGTGTTGTGGAAATCTCACATGGGACAGATAACATGACTGCTTTCCTTGTTGTTTCAGATGTTGGGACGATGATGAACATGGAGTGGTGCTATGGATCATCAAAGGCCCCATCCTGCTGACTGTATTAGTATGTTTTTTCATTTTGTCTTGAGTTTCTTTTGAAATGGGAAAGCTAAGTTAGCATCTCCTTTCAGTAAGCTGGTAGAAAAGCAATAGCACATGCTATGGTATGGAATTTCAAATAGCGGGACTTTATTGTATAGCATGTGGTTTTGTTGTTGTTGTTTTTGTTGGGTTTTCCCCAAAAAACCCCACCATAAATCACAACCTAAAAAGTAAATCCTATATTTTCTAGAATCATGCTAGACATAATGGAATCATCTTGACACCTGCATTCCACATACTACAGTCATGTCTGTGTCTTTTAAAGTAATTTCTGAAGAAAAGCAATCCATATTGGCAAGATTCTTAGATAACAGGAAACTGATTTAATACAAGAAACACAAATACATAATTTTATCTAGTATATTTTTAAAATGAGTTCTTTGGATGTAACCTTAAGACAACCATACACACCCACACCCAGCACACATTTATTCCATCTAAACTCAGGGAGGAAAGAGTATGTTATTTAGGTCTGTATCTGTTATAATTTCTGTTACAAACAACGAAGGGAACAGGGAGGACTGTTGGGGCTCTATAAGATCTGCTTAGGTCCTGACAACAAGTACAAGGGGTTAATATCAGATGTAACCCAATATTGAGATAGGTAGGTCTATATTAATGGAACATTACTTTCAGCATATCTTTATTTATAGCTACATATTGGTGGGGAAAATGAATACTGTTTCTAATGCCATTGATTTGATTTGAGAGCAGATCTGCACCAGTTTATAGTGGTGCAATTCCTATGCCTGGGGATTTTTAGTTAATTAGTATCAACTGAAGATATGTCCTGATTTGTAGTAAGTTTACAGGTTTTGTCTTGTCTTTTCAGATTAATTTTATTATCTTTATTAATGTGATCAGAATTCTAGTCCATAAATTGAAATCTCAAGAGGGAGGAGGGAGCCATTCAAGCCACTTTGTGTGAGTATTTCTGGGTCCCTTGATACTGACCCATTCTAGCTGCTCTAAGAAATGTTCTATGGGCAGCAGCACAGAATGTTCTACTCCTTACTAATAGAAAGAGAAATCCCCAGAAGAAATAACAACGTAAACTTGCCTTTTCATCCCAAATATCAGATCTCTCTTTTTCTTCAGGGGAAGAAGGGTGGGGTGGATGTGCTGGGAACAATGAGAAAAGTAAAATATAAAGTGTTACAACTCTGAAAGGACTTAGCTTGAAAGCATAAACGCTAAATGTCAGGTAATCCATCCATCTTGCTTCCAGTCGTTTCCACACAAATGGCCACAAGAGAAAGTTGCAGATAATTTCCTTAAAATTCGTAGCAGTAACATGATGCTGATGTTCTGATGACTGAACCTAGACCTTCCTGTGTATGATCCCCTTGGCAATCAATGGGGATCTCATCTCTGCAGTCAGAGAACTCTAGTGAGCTATTTAACTCATCATAAGATACGGCTGTTGGTTATGGCACAGGTTACCTACACCTGCTGGAGTTTAGTCTCAGGAGAGCAGATCAGAGTACTTAGTGTGGTGCCTCTGGTTTTGCATGTATAGTATGGAGAAGAACCTTTAAAGTTCAATCCAGAAAGCTTGCATGCTGCTTTGTTCAGCTTTGTTCACCAGGTGTCAATGGTGGGAGTGGCAGAAAATAATTTTTCCATAACTTTGCTGGATGTAGTAGTTTCCATTATGGAGCTTTCTTCTGTATCAACATTTGTTCCGACATATAATTGCTGTCAATAATTCCCTGTTTCTAACAGTGCATTGTTCTTCAATTCTTGGTTTGCCAGGAGACTTGCTAAATCCACATTACTCTTAATTCCCCTCTTTGGAGTGCACTACATCGTATTTGCATTTTTCCCAGAAAGCACCGGCCTGGAAGCTCGCCTTTATATTGAGCTGGGCTTGGGTTCTTTCCAGGTAAGATGGACAAAATGTTTATCAGTCCTAAGAGGTTTGGTCTGAAAATACCAGACTCTTAGGAGTTTTACATTTTTAGGTTGATTATTAGAGTAGTATTAATAATGCGTCTAAATTCAACACACACATTCCATCTTATTCCTTTGCAAACTCTTTTTCTTGTTTGTTCCCTTATCTTATTATTTGAAATATCACACTGCTTTAGAGTTCTGAGTCAGACTTCATATTAATAATCACAGAAACAATACAATATCTACCTTTATTGAATAATAATGACAGAGTGCCCTGAAGACCAGTCTATGGACTAAGGTGAACTGATTGAAACTAATGCCACATATAGTAAAGGTGATAAGAGGAAGGAAAAAATAAGGATAATATGTAACAACCTGTTCTACCCTTATCCTTTTAGCAGTAGTGAATCCACCACATTGATACCTTTTTTTTGTGTGTTTTTTTTTGTTTGTTTATTTTGCTATACCACTGTTCAGAACAGTGTCTTGGATGTAAGAGAGCCAGGGCCTGGGCATGGTACATTTTGTAATAAATAGCTGAGGTCTTTTTAATTCCCTTTTCCCCCTCTACCCCCAAATAGTTTGTCCACATTGATGCATATTGAAAAATCATCCCTCTTCCATACTTACCTCTCAGCTATGGCCAGACTGTTAGGGAAAATACTTGCTGGCCCAAGCCAGAGCTGTGTCATGGGCCGTGCTGACATTTTAACAACACAGAGAAGCAAAGGCCAGTATCCAGGGCTGCGCCTTGCCCAGTTTACTATCACTACACATGTAGTGTAACCCTGTGCAGCGCTTGCCGGTGTTAACACAGCCTGTGACACGGCTTGGCTCCCGCTGCCCCAGGCAGTGCCCGACTGCAGTTCTGGGTGAACGTGAACCCAAGACTTTTCCCAATAGGTTGTTGGCTGAACCCAACCAACCTCTTGTGAATGAAAGAATATAGCTTAGCACTAAAGATGCAAACCAAGAGCAGGTCCTCACCCACTTTATTCACTACTGTAAGTATAGACTAGAACAAGGCAGAGGTTCCTACTACCTCATTTGAGGGAGAACTTGTTTGTAGGATACAGTAAACAGTAAGTTAGTCCTTAGTGTCTCCACACAAGAGCAATAATGTACATACAGTGTTGCCAGTCCATTAAGGAATTTAATACTATTATGAAAACCCAATAAATAGTGCCACATCACCTGAATTCCAATGGAACAATAAAAACCAAAAAAAAGGTATTTTTTACTGTTTTACTTAAATTTTGAATGAAACCTGATTTCTTTCTCTGATTCTGTGCTATAAATCCTGATGATTGGCTTTTTTCCCCTGCCCTACCTCTCCTAGGGTTTTGTTGTCGCTCTTCTATATTGCTTCTCAAATGCAGAGGTGAGTAGCAAGTACGTTAGATTATCAAAACCTTTTAAACTCATGGGCCTTTCTTGTTTTGCATCTCCCCCCCCCATTTCCAGAACAGAACTGTGCTTTGATCTGCTCCTGAAAGCATGAAATACCCATATCTTTTTTTTCCCTTGGTACCTTTGTTGACTTTATTTGTATTCCTACAGTTCTGACAGAAGGACACAAAATAAGCTTTGAAGCAATGACCCTTTACAAACAGTTGGTGACTTTCCTGACGGGGACTTTTTCTGCTTTATGTCTGATAGCTATCATGATGGTATCTCAATGGAAAGCTTGTAACACTCCTTCCTTTCTCTAGGTTTATTTTCTCTTAGTGACTTTTCCTTTCCTTGGGTAGCCTGTGCATTTTCAGTAGTTTTGATCAAAGGTTTTCTCTCCTGGTTCTCGGATAAATTCCCTGCAGTACATTTTAGAAAACCAATCATTATAAAACCTAAAAAAATTTGCTTGCACTTTCCCCCCAAAAGCAAAATGAATCAAAAGCCAAGAGAAAACGTGGAACACATCCTCAGAAAAGTGTGTAGGTTGAATGAGAAGAGTGACCCACTAATAGTGCCTCAGTTTCCCTACTAGCTTAGGCTGGACACCTCTCATAGGGATAGCTAATTGAAATTAATCCTACCTAAGGATGAATAACACCTAAAATATGTTTGCTGTTTAGGAAAGCAATTTATAATGGCTGTTCTAGTGCTGTTCAGAGAGAGTACCTTCAAGATTACTGTAAATACAGAATGCTCTACTCCCCACCTGCCTTCTGTCTACATAGACTCCTTGCCAACAGCATTTGAATAGCTTGTGTATTGGACCACACAACACCCAGACCTACTAGGTGTTAAAAAAGGACAGGCAGAGAGTGATCTCTGGCCCTAGGATTAAGTGGTGTGGGTTGGCTTGCATCCATGCTGCTTAGGGATAACTGCTTCTGGAACGTTGGCCACTCATTACAGCTTGGCAGTGCATTTGTTACAGCTTCCTACAATCATAAAAAAATTAATTAGTATTTTCTCTCTGTGTGTATTTCTTTGGTTTAAAGTATCTGCAACAATGTGAGAGACTGCTGCAGCCAAGCAGGGTGGTATGGGCTTAAACTGAAGGCGGGTGTTGTATGCAGGAGTGCTGAAGGGCCTTGAGCTTACTGGGATGCTACTGGAGTACTGGGTTGGTGGGGGAAGCCCCTCTTTTAATTTTTAGAGTCTTGAAAGCTTCAGAGGACAGAGTATGTTCTGTGTGGTGAACAGGGAGAATAAAGGCAGGACAGGGGCCATCTCAATGACAAATATTGCCAGTGACTTCAAGGGAGCCCTGACATCCAAGATGTACTTCTGCATGTCCCACCCTCTTTTCTGTATGTCAAGACCATACCTAACAGAGGGTTATGTAACAGAATTACTAGATTAGTTCCTAAGCTCAAGGTACTTAAATCACATTTTTCCTTACATATGTCCCCTATAACAATTCACAGTTTCACTTAATAGTTTAGTTCTGCATTTAATTTGGAGTGTGTTTGTGCTAATGGTGCTACAGCGGTGACAATCATAGGATTTTCAGCACTAATGACAGTCAGAAGCTGGCAGCTGTGTTATCAGCATTTGACCCATCTTCTCAGTTTAGGATGGGGTTTGTAAGTCACTTTGTTGGACATTCAGCAGGGCCACCCCCCTTGCAGGAGAAGCAAATAGAAATGAAGTTGAACATGAGCAGTGGTAACAGGGCATGGCAAACAATTAATTCACAGGAGCAGGCTGCTTGTGTGAATGGTCGCAAGGACTGGATGTCTCCTGCAGCTGCTTGTGCTCCTTCTGCTACAGCTTTGAGTGTGAGCTGCTCAGTGGAGGGCAGCAGGACATACCTCCCCCCCTGCCCCCTCATTGCAGTCTTGGTAATGTCAACAGCAAGCCATGGACCTTCAGGTTGGTCAACCTATGGGTCAGTTGTTTGTCAGGTGGTAAAAGTCAGTTTTCCTATGCTTTTGAGCATCCCTGAGATTTCTTTCAAGTGTAATATGTATTGTGGTTGATTCAGCATCCTTCAGAGTCAGTAAGGGATCTTTAAGAGGGATTTCAATCTGGATAAATTGACAGCCTGGAGGGGGACCCATACATGGGCATAGCCAGGATGCACAAAAGATTCAGTATGAGGAAAAAATAGAAGTTATATGGAAAAATAAAAGTATTTATGAAGCAGACCTACAACTATAAACAAAGAAACTGCAGTCAAAAGCTACTCACCCTCTGAATTTTGGAAATTAAGCCTATTTGTTTTCAAAAGTGAATAGGGTCATAGTTTAAGTTCTAAAAATGTGTTAAGGCTTAATCCTGACTGATTTGGGTGCCTTTGTGCATCTGGGCAAAGTAGTCAGGCAGACATTTTGGCAAATATTACCTTCAATGTCCACCAGGACTTCATTTTCTGATTCTTTGTTTTTAAATTCCTTTTCCATAGGTTCAAAGTGAACTGAAGAAACAGCTGTGCAGATGGCAGTATCAAGAATACCTGAACTTCACACACAAACATGGGACTTTGTCCAGAGAAAACAGTCCAGTCAACTATGTCACCCAGTTGTCACTGCTTGAAAAACTTAGTCCAAAAAGGAAAACATCTGTGTGCCAGAATGGTGTAACTTCTGTCTGAGACTTTCTAGCAGGAGGAGTTGTTGTGACATTGTAACATACTACCTAAAAGATGGGCAACTTGGATCCTTTACAGCTTTCCATGGTGTCAAGAGCTTTCTGTGAATTTCTTGTCTGAGCTGCTGTTCTCACCAGGTCCAGATCAGTGTCACAACCCTGTCTCTCTCTCCCCTTAAGCATATAAAATCCATTTATCTGGTAAAAAGCCAGACTCTAAGCTAGTGTGGATCAACAGGTTAGCACCCAAAAGAGAGGAACTACATTAACTTCTCCAGGCCCAGCATGTTTGTGTTTCCCAAAATTTCCAATTTTCAAGAGCATTATTCCTAATCTTCATTTGAAACAGTGGCGATACCATTACTTTTCTGTAGTGATTGGTGTCATTTTACTACCTGTTTTGAGAAAACATGAGCCAGTTTGGTGGGAATTACACACAGAAACTTGCTAAGCACCTACCTATGGAGCAGCAACCTCCTTCAACAGGAATCTCAAGGTGTCTCAAGGGTGACACAAGAAGAGAACAAATTACATTATCTGCTAGGATTTTTTTCTTCCATGCCTGTTGAACAGAGATTAAATTAGGCCAGAGGACCACAAACCTTTTCTTCCCTGTGGGAAAACATGGAGTAGCTGAACATTAGGCAGATTATGTGCATATGGAGGAAGAAATTAGAGCAAACCCAATACAGTGTGCCAGCCTGGCTACCTTGAGCTCAGAATTTATTTTATTCTAAATTACTCAAAATTCAAGTTTTTAATTGAAATAAAAAATAATTTATCTCAGTGCCCAGATGCTGGCCCTTGCCTAGCTGGAATAGACCTTCTGCCAACCTAATCTTGAAGACTGGCTGGATCCATCAAAATACACAATTAAATTGTGCTTTTTTGGAGACTTCCCTTTGAGGACTAACCTGCTGTGATTGTCTCAGTCCTGCCCATCTTCTCTCAGCTCATTATCACACTACTCAGTGATGTTCCTGGGGTCAGAATTACCAACACAGCAGGGTGGTCTAGTGACGCAAAGTATGGTCTAGTAAACCAGAGTGAACCGATGTTGTGCTTGCATTGCTTCTTTGGGTGGCTGCCTTCTTTATTCAGGACTGAGCTGGACTCTTACCTCAAACCCTCCAAAAGTATAGACAGGGCACGCAAGGTACACTAGACATAGCTACGGTTCCTTTCAAGATAGGACCATTCCCAGGACAACCAGCATTCAGGCTTGAAAGCGCTGCTAGAGACTGTGGCCACTGAAGTACATGTTGGCTTTCTGTGAACTGCAGTTTGAGTTTGGCTTCAAAAACTAGGGCTCCAGCCCCTCATTTTACTCTGCTCTTGGTTAATTTAGGTGAGGAGACAGTTCACAGAAACCTCTTTGTTGATTTTAGGTGCTTCATCTCTAGTTCCATTACTAGAACAGAGACTAATTGTCCAGATTTCTATACGATTCAGATTAGTCCTTTATTAATTAGGCATTTAACCATCTGTCCCGATGAATTAGATGCCCTCTATAAGGCATTACTTTGTCTATTCTGACCTCCTTATAATTTTTCCTGTAGAAATGACCTTTGCTCTTGTGTTGAATTTGTTGCCTAGCATAGTGATGTGAACACATTTGTATGATGTATATCTATAAAATGTGAGTGATAATTACAGCTGTTGTGAGTTTGTAAATTTTAATTATGTCACTTTGGATACTTCTTTTGAGACTTTATAAAAAAGGACCATCTTATAATTGTGTTTAGTATGGATATAGTTTTGAAGCCAATTAATATGTACAGTTTTGACATTTCCATCCAAGAAAAGATAAATATTACATGATCCTGCAGCCCGAGTTAATGCCCCACTCCCCATCAAAGACACTGTCACTAAGACATGCCTGCAGTGCCCTGCTTCTATCCATTTCTGAGAGAAGACCATTACTTCAGGTATCTGACTACTTCTGAATATTTTATTGAGGAAATAGTTGTGGTAAACATTACTGAGTTCTCTAGAAAAAGAGATTGACCCACATCTCTTCATCTGCCTTTGGGGAGGAACAAAGTTAGAGTGAATTACGTTTCTGCTTTTAGCTGACCTGGGAACATTTCTTCTGAAAAAAAAACCAAAAAAAAACCCCACCCACCAAAACAAAACACCCCAAACCTGGGCTAAGGCTTTATGTACTGGGAGAAGAAGTCTCCCTAACAATTTCCCCTTTACTTTTTCTCCCACCTAGCTTCATCATTTATTTGGTGCATGTATCAGCCATCTTGTGTCACACAGCAATCCCGCTTCCCAGCTGGGCTGCCAGGATGGCCTGCATGTGACTTTAAGGCCAACTATCTCATGATACACCATTTATTACTAGGAAAAGTCTTTACTGGACCAAGGAACCAGAGTAAGGAAAAACAATGGCAAAGAAAAGCGACAGGTCCCAGTGCACCATGAAGGATTTTTCCATCAGCCATTCAGTGCTCAATCTCTTCATAAAAATTCAGAAGCTTGAGCAACCCCACCATTCCTACTAGACCCTACCAGCTAGTCCGTACCCATATACCACCACCATGTGCATTCAGCTTGCATTAACTCCTCAGATAACCTCTTTTGCCTCAAGCTCTTTCCAGTTGCCCTCACAACTCATCTCGCAGAGATCCATCCAGTGCCTCAAATGTTCTCCAGCAACCTCAGCCATACAACGACCACCTGCTCTACCTGTCCTCTGTCTAAACTGTCCCTGCATCCCTCCCAGTGCTTCTGACATTGCCAAGCCTTTTACTTTCCAAAAATTTTGGATCAGGATGTGTAAGCCGTAAGCTGGAAACAAGGGCTATAGGAAGATATTGTGCATATATATAAAGCCACTATTTACATAATTTTTATAAAGGGCACACTTTGGGACAACCTGATGATGAAGTTAGTAATCCTGGAGGGTGCAAAAGTTTCATGTTTGGGCTGTGAAGAGGCTGCTGATCCCTGCTGGATGGCATATCTGAGGACACTGGCACGCGTAGGAGCAGGGAACACTTCAGGGATATATTGTGAAGGCAGCCAAGGGTTCCTGCAGGCTGCGTGGAAGCGCTGTGCGGTCTGCGTGGAGGCACTGCCATCTCGTGGGGTACCCTGTGTGCTGGCCCGGCCGGGGGCGGGGGGGAGAGCAGAAGCCCGGGCAGCGCCCCCAGACACTGCCCCCCACTCACAGCCAGGGCGCCCCATGTGAGCTGCGGATACTCCCTCTCATGAATGAGATTGGGATGATGATCAGATGACAGCTGCAATATCATTAAGTTATATCAGCTAGGAAAAGCCGCTTGCTCTTTCTCTCATCCCCTGCCATCTTTTACACAGTTTAGCTCTTCAAGTATTATTTTTTAAATCCATTTACAGACTACATGAAAACCTGGAAAGATCAGAAACAACTGTTCCAGCTCCTTTTCTTGGTGTTGCAACTAAGACAGGTTGTTACAAATGAAATTTCTCACCAAGGGTACATTTTTAACCCTTACAGTGTCAGCATTTTTTTCAGAAAGCTTGATTGTGTGGGCTCCAGTTTCAAAGTAATCCTTCCAGCAAGCAGCTTTACCCACTTTGCCAATGCTGAGCTTCCCCAAGGTTGTCTAACCCGCCTAGACCTGGATTTTCAGAGCAGTACAGGGGGATGGTAGAAGCTACTGGAAAAAAAACAAAGGCCTGAAAACCACAAAATGTTTCAGTGCATCTCAAAGTAAATGATGAAATAATTAGTCAGTTTAAAAGTACACATGGCATGACAGAGGAAAACTGAAATGTGGTGATGAGAAATATCCACTGTCGTACTGTTTCTGCAAAGCAAAGGTGGTGTTCAGCTCCCAGGATATGACAGCTAAATTTAGGCATCTGTGTGGCAGCCTGTGTATGGTTCGGATGTCTAAGCTGGTGGCAGTATTAGCAATCCGGTCAGTGAAATCCATGAGCCACTCAGCTCTCCCTAAAGTAAGCACCTGCTTTTGGCCAGCTGTTGAACTGGCTAGACATCACTGGTTATTGATCTGGAGTTAGATTCTGTTGCATGAACATAACTACCAAAAGCCATTTGAGATATCTCGGGAAATCCAAGACATCTGTGCTGTCCTCAAGATATGATCAGATTTTTGGACACATTTTCTGGAAGAGCAGCTGGAGGCTAGGCAGGACACCACACAGCTCCCAGAATCACACTAGCTACTTGCATTTAAGCAGCCAGTTCCTGCTTTTGGTGCCTATTAACTGTAACGAAAGCTTGGGCACCTACTCTGTGTGCACGTGCCTTCCTATTCCCTTGGTCCTACTTCGCGAGACAAACCCCACCCTACGCTAAAGCACATTAAAGAAGCATTACAGCTTGATTTCTGTGTATTAAGGCTACCTGTGCAGTTGCATCACAAGCACCTTATGACTTTCTTGTCCTCTCCTAAACTGCTGTGCAAAAATAACTCCTCCCTAACACACTCCATCTCAAGTCATGTTGAGCAGGCAAAGCTGATTGAATCCACATCCAGGATTACAAACAGACTTTAGGGGAGCTTAGTCCAATGATGGATAAGTGACTAAATCATGAAGCACATGGGTCCAACATTTTTTGGAAATCCAGTGGTCACTGATAGCTCAGCAGCTGAAACATGTGACAGAAACTGCCAGATACAGTTTGATGGCTGTGCTCTGCTAGCTAGAGGTTGCCAGACACAGTCCTTTGGTAAAGTCAGAAACCTGATTTGTTTTGACAACATAGGGTTAAAGAGTGCTTTAAAATAAACTTATACTAGAGATAGGGAGAAATTACATGATATATATATCTGTCACAGCACTATCAAAACTATCAAGCTGCAACAAGGTTTTTATCACCCCATACCAGGTTACTTCAATAAGTAGTTAGCACACCTTGCCCCAGCACAGCTCTCAAACCCCCACAAGGTCTCTAAAGTTCATCTACTGTCTGTGCTGTTTCTTCATACTCTTCGGGCCAATCCACCCTGCTTACCTCTGCTGCATTCTTCTCCTTGTCTCTCCCACATCCCCAGGGCACACTCTCTCCTCCCTCTGCTTCTTCCAGGTCTCCCTTCACCCAGTGCTCCCCTTCCACCCCCCTTAGAGCTATTTAACTACTTAGTAGGAACCAGCCACAGCTGCATCTTATCTACGTCAGCCAGCCCACCGCCCCTGAAGCCAGCCCACAGCTGTGTTTTATCAATGTTAATTAACCTGCCTTCATTCCTCCACAATCCCTCTACGTATATATATATTACGTATATACATATATATATATGTAAAAGAAATTTTTGAGTACCTGAATGAGAGTTTCTCTATTTCAGAAAATACAGCTGGATTTGAGGCAGTACTCTTCTCAGTGTGTTGACAGACCCAGTAAATGAGTTTTTCCCAGTGTCTGGTTCTTGGAGTAAATGTGCTATAGTGTGCTATTGTTTCTTCAGAATTGTGGATACTTACCATAGGACTTTTAGAGTGGCCTGAAATGCTTTTGGAGATGCCTTTTCTTTCTGTGCCTCTTAAGTATAAAATGATCCTAAAAAAAATCACTTAGACTAGATGTAACTTTTAAAAATAAGGCCTTTAACAGAGTCCCTAATCTACATTTGCTGGTCACCATGGTTTGTAAGGGAATGACTGATACAGCCCTTCTGCACATGGTGGAAAGGGGAGACACATCCTGTGTCCTGTCCTCTATCACTCAAAGAAGTGGCTGAGGCTGCCTCGGATCACCTAGTAAATCCATATAAATGGATTATGATACAGTATTTACAATGATTTAAAATATAGCAAAAATTAAAATCCATACATCTGCCCTGTCCCCTCAGCTCTCAACCTGCCCATGGGCCCAAGACCCTGTTTCAGCCCAGGCCCTGCCTCAGTGATGCTGTAGGATGCTGATCTCCAGCTTTGCAACAGCCCTGCCCCACCAAGGGCTCCACGGATTTGGGACAGATCCATAGGCTGATGGCCTGGCCTGGCCTGGCACTGACACCACGAACTTGCCTGCCGGGACTCTTGGCTGAACCCGCTCTTTGTCTCCAGGCCCTTCTTGGCTCCTCACAGGGGCTGTGACTGGCCCATGCCATGCCCCTTGTCTCCCAGCTCCCATCCCTTAGGATCAGCTGGCCCTGGCTGCTCCCTGACACATCTCTACCCCTGTTTCAATAGATATATGTCCACTTTCCTGTGAAAGGTCAAGGTTCCAAATCCCTGTACTGTGGGTAAACGATGAGGGAGAAGAGCCGTGGAAAGATGTGGCCTTTGTGGAGGGTTCAGAGATCCATGAGGGCCAGACAAAGTCTTACTGTAGCTGAAGCTAAGGAAGAAGATGGGAGAAGAAACAGAAACAGGTCACCTAACATGGAGTCCTCGGTTCCAGTAGGGTGGATGTACCTGATCTCTTGAAAATGAACCTGATCATAAAACTCTTGAGGTTTGACTATAAAAGAAATTAAGTCTTGAAGCATATCAGATGTTATAGAAACCAATCTTGTCCCACCTTTACCAACGGGCAGTGCCTTTGTTTGAGGCCAACGGACTTTCTTTTCCTGTTAGGCCTCTTAGGAATAATATGCAGGCCCCAAAGGACCTGTGGATCAAAGCTCAGAGCCACAGGGGCTATTAATTGTGATGGAGAGTGTCCTGCATCTGTATCAGCAATATTAGACCACAGCCATGCTTGATACTGATGCAGTGTGCTGAATGCATTTGTCGTGTAACTGCTCTGAATGATGATGAAGGAGGAGTGTGCATGGCCCACTAATGGCAAAGATTTCACACCTGGTTTGTCCAGGATTGACTTTGCCCAGCAGAATCCAGAAAGTCTTTCCCATGAGGAAGGAAGATAACCCTTTTAGCCCCCCAGAGCTCCACCCTGCTGCTTCAGGAAGAAATAAGCTACCCTGTACCTTCACAGACAAAAAAGAAAAATTCTCTTTGGTGCAATTTTATATCAGAACAGACTTATACAAAATGGTAATACATTTATTGTGTCATCTACAGCAGTATACATGTTAAAAACAATTTCTCAAAACACAAAAAAGTTAGAAAGCAGCAATTGATATCTGTCTTTCCACCTCATAACAAAGCTGAATAACCTCGGATCCCATTACCAATTAAACCAAATTGACCAAAAAAGGTCAGTGTTAGACCCAACAGGCCAGTAAGTTTTTACCTTGACACAGTCAAAAGCCAAAATACAGCTTTCCATCCCATAACTTCATACTTCTCTTAGAGCTATAGCATGTTGCGTCGCCACTAAATTGACAAGAAGAAGGGAAAGAGAATGAACACACTAAACAGTTGTTTTTACAGATTATACCGGTACACAAAGGCCTCTTGAGACTTCTCTGCAAACACAAAGTCCGTTGGGAAAGGCATGTCCAGAAGCCTAAGTCATTTTAGACACCGAAGAGTGTCATATCACACAGTGTCATATCACACAGTAATTCTTGATATGGATGAATTCCCCAAAAGAAAGCCAATGGGAAATTACAATTTTAATCATAAGAAGGTGTAAGACCACAAGGATCAAAACGTAGTTCAAGCTCTGCTGGTGTGTTTTCATACACAAAGTACAATGTGTATTTAGCTGAACTTAGCTTTTTTAGTACAGATATACACGGAGCTTAACATCAGAGCATCATTAACTACTACTGCATACTCCAGATCTTCCTAATGTTACTCTTAAATGCAATTCTGAACCGGTTGCATGTGCCTGACTGCTAAAAGCAGAAGGTGAAATCCTCACTTTTTTCACTGCATGTGCACTATATACCATAGATTGTTTCTGGACACAGAGCTGGTCATATGGACACAACCTGACTAAGAGAACAAGACTTCCTGAAAACTCCTCTTGGTGAGAGCTACCAAGACTGTATCAGGCATGCACCTCCACCAAATCTGGTTGGTAATACCCAGCAGAAGCCACCCCCAAGCTTTTCAAGACCATTATTTCTCAGCATGCATGAAACAGAACAACGGTGACCAGGCAAAATTGCCAGGGGAAGAGTCATCTACATGTAGACTTCCACAGTGTCAACATCTGTCTCCGATCTGGTCAGCAAGACTTCCTGGTGGAAAGGAACAGATACTTGCAAAGTATGAATCACATCACCCTTGAGAAGATTTCAAAAATCCGTTTGGTGCTTGTACTACAAAATTGCTCATTTCTCTCTTGGGACTACAAAGGCAAGGTAGATAAACTAGATCAAAGGAAGAGATCTTCACTACCCATGTCTGAAGTGGAGTGTTGTGGATATCTCCTTAGCTGTCTGCTCAGTGACACAGGATCTTTTCCAGGACTTTGCCTATGAGCCAGAATGCCTAATGCTGAAAGTGCTGGATGTTGAAAGGGACACATATTTAATATAGCCCTTGATATTTAACCCTCTAAGAAAGAAAGTCAGGTTAAACCGGATATTTGGTTGTATCTTTGCATTATGTACATTTCTACAGTTGTAGACTCAGGAGTCCAAGAGACACTACCTTCACACAGGTCTAGCTATAAGAGTTTGAAGCTGAATCCCACTCCATGGGTTTATCTGAGTTTCCTAGATATCCACACAGAGCTCATAGATACGAAATAGGAACTATAGGAGCCACTGTTGTCTGGCAGCTGGAAGCCAAGCAGGATCCCATGAGGTGTCCCATATATCCTGCTCTATCTGTTCTTACTACCTTGTCTTGCTTCACTTTAGACCTTCACACTATAATAGCTCTGCTGAGGTCATATTTATTGCTCTGCAGTGTCAAGTAGCAGATGGTTTTAAGCATCCTACATTTCTCTGGAAGCCTTGCCCACATAAGAAAATCTCTGGGGGGGGGGAAAAAAAAAGCTCCTTAATGTCATGAAATCAGATAATCAAACTGAGGAGGAAAAGCTTAACTTGTTGAACTTTCTAGGTGCATCCACTCTGTGGAAACTGAGGATCACCTTTGGCGTTTGGATCCTGTAAAGGCTCCATAGGACTTCACGGCAGCTGTGTAATCACAGCTTGCATGTTTCTGTTGATGCTGAGGGCACAGAAGTGTGAGTACAGTAGCTTCATCCAGGGTGCAGCGCCTGTCCTACCTGTGTCTTCTCAAACCAGCCACTCCCTGTGAAAAGGCTACGAAGGGACCTGGTTACACTGCTCTTTCATCCCGGCCCTTCGGTAATGTTGTGATGTAGATACTCCTTGTGATTATAGCTGGCTATCAGGGGTCACGCTTTCCTCGCCGCGTCCTCTCTGACATTACTTGTCGAAGTGGATGTTGGATGGGAGGCACTGAGAGGCTCACCAGACTGGATGACGCTATGTGCACAATCTGAAAAACCATCATCTAGCTTCTCCTGCCAAAATAGCTTGTTGTAACTCATCCTCAACTGTCTGCAGCTGTACTTTTCAACCTTTTTTTATCTGTAGGAGCATTCACATAACTGCAAGTAAGACAAAAGCCCTTCAGGAGCCTTAACAAGCATATATTGCTACATACAAAGAATGAACTTACTTTCCTTAATTATCTTCTGTGGGCACTTCAGAAATAGTCTACGGGCTGTGAAGTCTCCACAGACCACAGGTCGAAAACCTCTGCCATAAGCAATTGTTTCTGAAACTATTTTTAAAAAAAAGTAATTAACGAGATAAAGCCAATTAAATGAATGGGGTTTGCATTCCTTTTATTGCCAGTGTTTACTAAAGTCACTCTGGACATATTTTTTTTGTTATACACTCTGAAAATTTTATATCTAATTTCTGGCAGGGTTGGGCTGGAAAAGTAATGTGAAATTAGATATCTGCATGCTTCACAGGCCAGCTGTAGTAGGGATTTAGTAGCAGTGTCAGACACATGAGCACTAAAACCTCGCAAGCTGACACAGTGTATTTTTGCCCGCTTGAATGTTGATTTCCTGCAGTGTGAGTATGCAGACTGCATGAGTGTCCTCTCACTTTGACTGGAAACAGCAGCAATACAGCTTCATTTGCAAGATTATAACTGAAACCAGAAAAGGAGAAGATTGGGATCATTTCCCTTTAGATCTGACTGAATGAAAGCTGCTCAAAACCCAAATCTCATTTATATACATTCAAGAACTGGAAATACCTCTCTTAGTTTTTATTGTTCCTCTTTATTTTTCCAGGGTGCTTCACATGCTGCTTCCAGATAATTTTCCTGCTGTTCTCAATGGATGTCTGTATTTGCTTCTTTGCATTGTTTTTGCCGCCCAAGTTGAGATTACAGCTGAAACATATGCATCTTAATAGCATGATTATTTTTAGCATGATTATCTTCCAGCTGCATAATCAAAGATAAACTATAGACTTTATCTGAAATAAAGCTGTTTGTATTTCAGGAAGGGAGAAAGGAACTGGAGGTGAGATTAGTATGACAGGGAGTTTAAGCAAGCCAGGAATTATTTTAATTTAGCATTCAGAAAAAAGGTTTCTAAGTGCCAGAAGAGTGAAGTTCTATAATAACTTTCCAGTGGAAGGAGAAGGTGAGAATAAGAAAAGCTTGGTAAATTTTAAAAGGGGAGTTGATCAGTTTAGGAATGAGAATAATAAACTGTGAAAATAACGGCAGTTACAGAGTTTCCTTCAGATTAAGGGTCCTTATGGCACTGTGCTGCTCTGGAACGCCGGAGGATCAGAGTCCAACAGCTCTAACTCTGCTAAATATGTTTAGTTCTTGATCATTTTGGCTTTGCATATTTTTAGTTACTGATTTATTTTCTCCAAGGGATTTATTTAAAAAAAAAAAATATCAACAAACTGAATCTTTGAGATAACCAGAGGTCCTGCATAGCCCTTCATATGCAAGCACAGAACATATGCAATGCAGAAGCAGAATTTTATCCATCATTGATATGAGAACATTATGAAAAGCCGCAATTTTACAAAATGACATGGACAAGGCATATTATGTCAACTAATCCTTTCATCACTGCTGAAAAGGATCAGATTCTCCCAGGTCAGGTTTTGAACAAGAGTCTAACAAACACTACATGGTGGCCAGTTATGGTCCCCATAAATCAAAAAAAACACAGTGAGACTGGAGAAGGTCAAAAGAAAGACCATGAAGGTGATCAAAGGGATAGACAACCTGCTCGATGAGGAATAACTGAAGGGTTAGGACTTTTCTCCCTGGAGAAGAGAAGGCTCAGGGAGGGCCTCTTCACAGTATTCCAATACTAAAAGAGTGTCTACAAAGAGGATGGAGGCTACCTCTTCACAAGGAGAAGACAAGGGGAACAGGTACAAGGTGCACCAGGAGTGGTTTCTTAAGAAAGAAATTTTTCACAGTGAGTACAACCATTCACTGGAACAACCTCCCCAGGGACGTGGTAGAGTCCCCATCACTGGAGGTTTTCAAGATGTGCTACATAACGTCATCTAGGCTCCCTTTCTTATGAAAGGTTGGACCAGGCAGTTGTTCAAGGTCCCTTCCAGCCTGGGCTGTTGATTCTATGATTCTGTGAATTGTTCTGCATTCCCTTCTGGAAGGTCTCTCACTTGCCATTGATGATGGAGAGTCTAGGGACAGTCGTCTTTACAAATGTAGTTTAAAATTTTCAGCACAGTCAGTTCCTGCCCACTTCTGGTTGTTATTTAGCCTTGTAGTTGCAAGACACAGTTCTTTAGTTGCAATGATGGACAGCTGCTAAAAAGGAGGAGCTAGACAGCAAATGCAGTGTCTGAATTTAACTTCCAAACTGCACTTTTAGCATTTCACTCTGGACTCACCTGCCTTCATCTCTCTCCCTTCTCCCACCACCCGTTTTAACACCTGGTTTTCAAATACAAATACTTAAATAAGGCAGAGGAACTTGGGTTTTTTTTGTCTCTGAAATAAAAATTCCCACAACTAAGCATTTAAGTTTCATTATCTGGGCTCTGAGTTCTAGCTATAATAAATGTGAGTGAAGGTAAAAGGTGAGGTCACCATGAAGCAATGAAACAAGCCTTGACCTTTGAAATATAGGTGGTAGGTTTCATTTTGGGATGTTAATTGTCCTGTAGTACCAGCACTCCACATCAAAAAGTCAATAATCAAACAGTGATTAGATACAGTAAATAGTCACAAAAGCTGCAGCACAGAAAGTTTTTGTACATTTACAAAAGCAAAATAAGAAAATTAGACAAGAAATACATTATGGACATGGTAGAAAAAATGGCTCAAGGAGCATTGCACACTTGCTTCTCTTTTAATTGTGTATTATTTTTAATAACACAGTCTTTCTAGCTCCAAAATATATTTCACAGTGAAAAATCAAACAAAGCACTGTTACACTTAATTGATATTTACACACACTTAGAAGCAAACCATCCATTGATTTCCTCCGTCCTGAAACAAATAGAACTGACAGCCACTGTGAATGGTGGCCAGGCGTGTCCAGCACCTTCAGCTTACATTCAGCATGAATTTCTTGAGAGCTAATTTGTGTGATGACATCACAGTCTGGTTTAAATAACTCTATAAACCTGAAGTATGATCTTTCCAGTAGCACTAAGAAAGTTTGAGTGACCAAGGAAAGACACAGTTGCAAGTGCATCAACACTTCCAACAAAAAAAATCCTAACTGAAAGGGGTTGCTTGTATAATGTTGTGTATGTTAAATATGTTGAGAGATACCATTTCTTCTAGTAAATTCAGTGCTGGTGAAAGGTACCAAAGACTTCAGTTTGTCCCCTGAACAAGAAACACAGGGACTTGCAACAGCAGAAATTTCCCCTCCGCTGCCCTCCAACTTGTCTTGCTCCTGAGCTTTGGCTCTAGGAATTTAAGAGGCAAGTCCAAGTTTGCTGAGACCATCAAAAAATAATAGTAATAATAATGTGCTAAGGTCAAATCCCAAGCCAAAGTGAGGTGATTTTGCTCTAATGATAACGGTTATCTGTATTGATTTTAATTTAGCTGAGGACCTGGTCTCCAGTGTGCATGTCTGGAGGGTGGTTTTGGCGATGTGGACGTTTGCCCACGAGGCACTGGACTGAGATCCACCAACTCAAATTGCAGAGCACTGTACAATAGCCAGGAAAACGACAGAATCTAAAAGTAAGCTCAGAAAAAGCCTCCACAGGAAAAAAAATATATATCCAAATACCTTCTGGCTCTGGACTGAAGCATGACAAAAAGTCTCCTGTTAGAGGCAGTTATTCAACACCTTTTTCTCAAAAGCTGTCATTTATTAATGCTTGAAATTTGGCTACTAGCCATTCATGCAAAATATACTTTTTGATTTTTTATAAATAATAATACACTTACAGTATTGTCAATATAATACCTTGTGAAAGCTCATTCTGCAG
Organism: Falco biarmicus; assembly: GCF_023638135.1. Taxonomy (NCBI): domain Eukaryota; kingdom Metazoa; phylum Chordata; class Aves; order Falconiformes; family Falconidae; genus Falco; species Falco biarmicus. The sequence goes on along the minus strand of NC_079291.1, from coordinate 58,430,917 downwards.
AAAATACAAAACTAAATGTTATCTGTTCATCTAACATGACAGTTTCATTGAAAAAATGTCTACGTATGCCTTTACCTGATAGATCTGACTGTCCCCATCTCCCATTTTCTGGGAGCATCTTTCTGGACTGCAAAGTGCATGGTTCCTTGGGAAACTTTCTAAAATATCTTTGAGCAGCAGCTCATGATAGAGGCAGTTCTGATCTATCCGTTAAAAATACTTCAGTGACTTTTGCAGAGCGTCTGGAAGAGGAGGACAAATCCTGCTCTCAGAGCAGCAAACCAGTGCTGAAGACTTGAAAAAAAAGACTGTCTGGGTCATATAACTCCCACTTAAGATACTGGAGTATAATGTAAGTGGTTTAAACTTTGGTGGTCCTCTGTTCAAGGGTAATTTCACCTGACAGGGCTGTAAGCATCTCTTAGGAGCATGCTCCTGTACCAATATGCTGCCAGTCAACTCTTCCGTCTGTTTTGAATTATTTTTACATTCATTTACACTGCTGCAGGTGAGAGCAGATTATGTCCCATAGAGCATTATATGTGTTAAGTATAACTATAATTAACATTTCTTTCACAACTTTGAGACCTTTTTTTTTTTTTTCTCCTTTTAAAAATAAGGAAACTAGCATTATTTTTTTAAAAAAACTATGCTTAAAATGACATTAAAACGTTTTTTTACCTAAACTAACAAAACCTAGTGAAATTAAGGGCTCACACTCAGCTGACACTAAAATTCCAAGTCTTTCTCTTTTTTTTTTAAGTGCATGATCATGTCAAGTAACACCAAAGGACAAACCTCAGTTTTGAATTTCTGGTTGTTATTAGCTTCAGTTCAAAATTTCACATTTAAAATGTCATTTTAATTTTTGTTTTTTAATATATGCATACACATACACGCATATATATATATATATATATATATATATATCGGCTCATAAATCCAAAATGAATTGAGCTCTAGGACGGTCCTCAAAGCCTTTATGCACTGTATAAAGACTTTTAAGAATTGACATCATCGACATTTGATTGAAGTAGATATGTACCAGTCATGGCTTTTACTACAAGGCAAAGGTTGAACGAACATTTTAGTTCCTCTCAAAGAAAAGCAGCAAGACCATTGGTGGTTAAACAAACAGAATAGCCACAGACTGGGAAAGCTGCCAGGTGTGGGAAGTCATCCAATGTCTATCTTTTCCTTCCATACCATCTTATTGTTCACTTTAGTTGCTCACCAAGTGCAGATGACTTTTACCTTCCGAGATGATCATGCCAGGTCCTCCTTGTACCTCTTGTTCTGGCAGGGAAGAGTCAACACACAGAAGTCAACCAGGTTACAAAGGCACCCCACTCTGTGACAGCACTACCCAAAACCGTGCCATGTTTGGACACAGATGCAGAGGTTTCAAGGTTACTTGGGGGGAAAGGCCATCCTGGAACTGACTTTTGCTTTTAAGGTGGGAGGGAGGGGACAGTTATTTTTAGTATTCAAAGAATCCAATCAATCAATCAATCGGCCAGTCAATGCCAAAAATATAGATATATCTCAACTGCATGGCCCTTTTAGAAAATTCACAGCTTAGCTAGAACATAAAGCATTCTCAGAAGCATCCCTGGGTATGGAAAAAGCCAGCTGATCCCATTTTTTGCCTGGAGCCCCCACACTGATGATAGGAAGCTATGCAGCTTCACATTGGCACAGCAGTTTCTTTAAGCCCTGAACTTAATTTTCTGATGTTCTTCCCAAATTGGCTGGTTTGGTTAACCCAAGCATGTTAGCTCCATCCTAAGACTCAAAAGAGAAACACTGCAGAAATTCACATGCCAAAAGACAGGGACAGGCTGAGATACGTTTGACTAGGGGGAAAAAAAAGGCAAATCCAAACCATAATGGAAACCAATTGGAAAAATAACAGTGGTCACGTCCATTCACAGATTAGTATCAGTTTGGCAACCGAGGATCACAACTGCACAGCGATCACTTGTTACTTTTGACTGACAACGGACTACTTGCAGATGCTCTGAAATGTAAATCATTGAGCGGGTGGGCTTGGCCTGTTGGTTGTCTTTGAAACATTTTTCCATTAATGGCCTCGAGTACGGCTGGGTATTTACAGTGATTGTTAAAAAGAGATATATACACACGTTTCTTTTGCTTTTTCACCTCTTCAAACATCAGGGAAGGGAAGGGAGACGGAGAGGGAGACGGAGAGGGAAAGGGAAAGGGAAAGGGAAAGGGAAAGGGAAAGGGAAAGGGAAAGGGAAAGGGAAAGGGAAAGGGAAAGGAGACCTACACCACCACCAAAACTATGATTTTTTTTTTCTTTTCATTTTAGAGGGATGGTTTTTGGTTTGCTTGTTGATTGATTTGTTTTCCTTAGCTGCTCATGTCGCTAGGTTCTCCGCATTTATGCTGGACATCCGAATCTGAGAGCTGCTCTTGCTCAGAATGGAGAGTTGTGTCCCCCCGTTCACTCCGCTGCTCGCTAGAGAAGGATGACGATGTTTGAAATCCACAGCAAAATACCGGTTGACTTTCCAGCTCCTCCATTTTCTCTTTATTTCTGATTGCACCTTTAGGGAGAAACTTCAAAAGGTCATTTTTTATGTACTTAGCTGCTCGAGGACATGCTGACAAATTATCAAGATTAGAAGAAAAAAAAACAACCACAAATTGAAGAACTATTTTTAAGACTATTATCAAACTCCTCACTTCAGCAAAATCTGAAGTGACCTCTCCATGTCTGAAAGAGATCCAGGCATGCAGGGGGAACAACCCAGGCTCTGTGTCTCTGACTTTAGATAATTTAAGATTGGCCCAGAGGTGCGTAGAAGACCTGTTCTACACAAACTCCAACGTTCTTGAGCTAGATCCTGTTTTCATCAATGGCCAGTACCAATTACATAACAAGAAGCCAAAGAAACCAGCAACAAAAAGGTACTAGACAGGAATGAAATGTCTAAGCAGACAACAGCTTTTGGGTTAATAGACACCTGTGACCTCCTTTCCTTTGAGATTTTTTCATGGGCACCCACAGAATCACCAAGACTAAAACAATCCACGGTTGAAAGCTCAATTGGGAAAAAAAGCACATAATTCTGCAGCTTTTCTGCTTTTCATTCATCACCAATTTCCTGGCAATCCTGCTAGGTGTGCATGTGTGTATGTCTATATGTAAGTTATAAAAGTTATTAATATCAGTAAGATCATACTAGCTCAGACCAACATTTACTTGGTCTATTACTCATTCCTGACAGGACCCTGTAGCATATTTCTGAATGAAGAATGAGTAAGGATGTGGAGATATTTTCCCAATATATTCTTCCAGTCTCCAACAAGCTGCTGTGTCAAAGATGTTCTTGTTAACAGTCATTGCTAAATTTTCCTAGATTAATACAATTGTCAAAATGGATCAGCATATGCCAAAATGCTAAACTAGCATTTGAACTTCATGGACACGAACAACAGGGAGTAAAAGTCCAAGGAAAACTTACATTTTCCTTCTAGTAGCTCTAAATTCCTATTTTGGTTAAAGTATAGATTGGTATAAATCAGGTAAAGTATGGAGTTATATTACTCTTGTATAAAGAAAAGTGTTTGCATGTGTAAGAGCATAATATACCAAAGGTAAACTCTTTATTACCCTAAGCAATTCAGCAGAGGCACAAGACATTCTCTAATGTCTTGAGAATTAAAATGGTTTTAATTAATCTGGTTGTGTTTGTTTGGCTAAGAACCACCATCACACCCCCTGCAAGGGGTTACAGGATAGCTGACACACTTTGCATGTTACCTTGGAAGGTGTTTATCTCCACGCTGGTTTTAGACAAGACCTTCTGGCTATGCTTTTAGCACTCATGGAAGATAATAGATGAAACAACAGTTGTAGGTGGGAGAGGCGGATATCCAGTAACACCAGCTGGTGAAGTATGAATGCAGCCACTAATTCCAGCAAGACACGATCCAGAACTCACCTTCTGAGCTGCTTAGGACAGAGCTATGAATAGTGCTTTAACAGACCTGCGAGTCCTTTAACAGTCGCCTTGATTAAGCCTATGAGGAAAGATGACCAATAAGTTTGTTTGATGACCTTAGAGATTGTTATGCTTATCTGAGAAGGGATCACTTGGATCAAGGAGGTGCAGACCTTTTGTACTAGAGACCAGCTATGGCATGGTATGTACACATATGTATGTGTGTACAAGCAGAGAACACCTACTGCACTAAACCTGGTAGAAATAGATGATTTCAGCCTCCTTGAAAAGAAAAAAAGAAGGTGACTTTAGGACAAATCTTCTCCTGTTGAATTGCACAATAGATGTGTATCAGTGGAGGAGGGAACGGATGAACTGTAGATATTCTTCTTAAGGCAGCCTTGAGGAGGGAGCCTTTTTTCAATAACTCAGAAAATGGTTATCTCAGGTACTCAGTCTGATAAGCAAAGGCAGGGGAATTTCAATTTGCAGATCAAAATGGGTCAATCAGAAAAAAAACAAATGTGGGAAGCTGACACTAACAGCAGCAGCAGCAGTTGCCATGTGCTGAGAGGAGTGTGAGGTTTGCAAGGGATCCAGGGGGTGCCTGAGGGGGTTTCTGGGCATCTGACACCCTTGGGCTGTGTGTGTGGAGGGACCGGCTGGTAGGTGGCAGGTCTTACAAGATCAGTTGGGTGGTGCCCGCTGTCCCCACAGCCAGGTCAAACCATGCAAAAGCCGCATATGACTGGCTCCTGGGGAACACCAGCAACCAGGAGCGCAAGCAAGACATGGTGTCTGCTGGGTGCAGCATCAGCAACAGGACATGGCACCTGTTGGGAGTGGCATCAGCAGTTTGTGCAGCAGTTCATGCAGGAAAGGTTGTGCACTCTGCCAGTTGTTGGGCTGCTGCCTGCTCTACTTACCTGCAGGCTTAGGCTGCAGCCCTGATGGTCACCCAAGCTAGCTGGTGGCTCTGAAAGCCCATCAAGCAGCTTGAGGTCACCAGGGAATTTGAAGGGTTTATAAGCAGTGCTCTGAGGTTGTTGGAAGCATAGTGGTAGTGACCAGGCAAGGGCTGAGCTCTGCAGCAGACAGGAATCAGCTATCTAGCAAGGCTAGCCTGGGAAGAGTGGAGGCAGCCACCCAGAGCTTCCTATCAGGAAAGATGCTGTTCAGGTGGAGGGATGCAAAGACTTCGACCCCACCTCCTGGGGAGGAGCGTGGAAGCTGCACCTGCTCAAGGTGGGCTGTCATGGAGCCAGTCATTCCAGCAGCAGGTGGAAGAGCTGTAGGAGGAAGTTAGCAGGCTATGCTATATTAGAGAGGGTAAATAAGAAGTAGATAATTATTTGAGAATTTGCAAAAAGACATATTAGGGCCCTGCGGCACTGACCTCCAAGGACTACTGGACAAAGAGCTTTAATAGCAAACAGACAGCACCTTGGAGAATGAGGTGCCATGGTCCCTGGTGACCCGTGGGAGCAGGTTATCACTTCACTTTCCTTCTTCTTATGTACCAACCAGCAAGAGATATTAAACCTTGTCAGCAGACAAAACCAATAAGCAATATTCACAGGGAGGAACTGCACCAGCAGCACATTCTGAAAGCTGTGAAAGGTAGTGGCCAGTGCTAGTCACTGTCTGCTGAGAGGCACTGAGGCATTCAGCTCCTGCTTGACATACAGTCAGGTGAACTTTACTGCCTGCCAGGAGCCAAGATGCAGGATGTCACAGAAAGATTGCCACAAGTCGTTAAGAGCACAGACTAATACCCCCTACTTCTTTTCCATGTGGGCACCAATGACACAGTAGACAAAGCCTGGGTAAAGGTCAAGCAGGACTTCAGAGCCCTGGAGCTGCCAGTGAAAGGGACCGATGACCGAGTGATCTCCTCTGTCTTGCCAGAGATGCTAGGGATGCAGGCAGGAGTCAACGTATCGTGCAGATCTATACCTGGCTTTGTGGCTGGTGTCATTGCCAGGGGTTTGTTTTTTACAATCATAGGACATTCTTCAAAGAATACAGCCTGTTGGGGAGGAATGGGATACACCCACCTAGAAGAGGACACTCTTCACTAGCAGATTGGCTGACTCAGTGAATTGTGCTTTAAACTAATGAACTTGCAGAACAGTGTCCAAAGCTGTGACATCTGCCTAGTCATAAGCAGCAGGTTGGATGCGTTCAGCTACTATCAGAGTAGTGAAGAATGGTCCCCCAGCCCTCTCTAAGGCAAGACCCCTAAGTCCAATCACCTCCAGTTTGTGTATACCAATGTGTGTAGTCTGGGCAGCAAACAGGAGAAACTGGAGCTCCATGCCCAGTCACAGAGTTATGATATTATAGAAAACACAGAAACTTGGTGGGAAAACTCACATGACTGGAAGACCACAATGGATAGCTACAAACTATTCTGGGAAGATAGGAAAGGAAGAAGAAAAGGCGGAGTTGCACTTTATGTAAAATAGAAATTTGAGTGTTTGGAGGTGAATTATGGAGACCATGAAAGTTCTATGAAATGCCTTTGGATCAAGATCAGAGGAATTGTCACCAAGGGGGATCTTTTGTTAAGTATCTGTTACTGACCTCCCAGGAAGAATGGCAAGGCTGATAAAACCTTACATCAGGTGCTTAAAGAAGTCTCAGGCCATCAGAACCTCTTTCTCATGGGTAACTCAGATAACCCAGACATTTGTGGGGAAAACAACATAGTGCCAGCAGGTTCCTGGAGTGTACTGAGGATTTCTTCCACTTAGAGATGCTGGATATACCCACTAGAACAGCACATTGCTGTTCACCTGAAAAGAGGTTGTAGCTAGGTGAGTGTTGACCTGTTCTCCCAAGTAGCAAGCAGTAGGGCAATAGGAAACGGCCTCAGGTTCTACCAGGGGAGGTTTAGATTTGATATTAGGAAATATTTCTTTACTGAAAGGGTTGTCAAGCACTGGAACAGGCTGCCCAGGGAGGTGGTTGAGTCACCATCCCTGGAGGTATTTAAAAGATGTGTAGATGTGGCACTTAGGGACAGGGTTTAGTGGTGGACTTGTCAGTGCTGGGTTAATGGTTGGACTCAATGACCTTAAAGGTCTTTTCCAACCTAAACGATTCTTTGATTGCTAGATTTACTGCTCACAAATTGAGTCTTACTTCACAGCACAACTGACTACCAAAGCTAGCCTTGGAGAGAGTGATTATAACTTTGTGGAGTTTAAGGTGCTGCTGAGCCCACTAAAGACCAGTAGAAGGTCAAAGACCCTGTATTTTAGAAAAGCCAATTTCAATATGCTCAGGGCCTAACTGCAAGGGATTCCATGGGAAGTATCCATGGACAGCAAAGAAGCTGGAAGCACAAGAAGAGTTCATTCCCTACAAAGGGAAAGGAAATAGGCAGAACAAGAGACCAACTGTCTTAACAATAAGCTTTTGCTTAAAAACAAAAAAAGAAGCATACCAGCCATGGAAAGGCAGCCAAGTACCCATCAAGGACTACAAGAACCTTGCTAGGGCATGTAAAGATGCAGTCAGGAAGGCTAAGGTTCAGCTAGAACTGAAAACTAAAGGCCTACTAGTCTTAATTCAGTCTCTGGGAAAATAATGGAACAAAACCTCCCAGAAATTACCACAGACCAAATGAAGCATGTGATTGGGAAAAGCCAGCCAGGATTTACCAAAGACAAATCATACCAGGCTAACCTGACCATCTTCTGCAGCAAAATAATGTTTTATGTTGGCATGGAGAGATGATGTTTACCTGGACTTCAGCAAAGTGTTTGACACTGTTTCCCAGAACCTTCTCCTAAGCAAGCGGGCAAGATACAGATTGGTTGTGTGGTCTGCAAGACGTGTAGGAAATTGGCTGACAGGACACACTCTGAGGGTGGTGAACAATGCTTTTTAGTCAGGCTGGCAGCCTGTTGCTAGTGGGCTCCTCCAGGGATTGATGCTGGACTCCACACTCTTCAACATCTTCATAAATGCTCTGGATGACAGGATTGAAAGCACCCTTGCCAAGCTGGCTGATGACACCAATCTGGATGGCAAGGTGGACATGTCAGAAGGGAGAGCCACTTTACAGAGACAACTGAAGAGGCTGGAAGAGTGGGCTAGCAAGAACTGTATGAAGTTTAGCAAAGACAAGTGCAAAGTTCTGCACTTGGGATGACATGACCAAAGAGACCAGTACAGTCCCTACCCCTGTCATGGAGCATTAATCTGAGCCGTCACCTCTGGCAGGGCCAACTTTTTGGTTTAATAAAGACATCATACATCCTCTTTCTTTTGCTGAGACATTGTGAGATCCAGCCTAAGGTATAAAGGAATATGGCAGATGATGAGTTACAGTGAAGGTTTAGAACAGCAGTTACTCCCGCAAGGAAATGGGATGGAGATGGTGGGTGGGTGAGGTTAAATATTAAAAGTCTTACCTCCCCATTCAAGAAACAATAGAGAACAGCAACAACAAACCCCTAGGTAAATGGGAGAGAAAAAAAAAATGTAATTCAAATGCTTCAGTAAATGCCAGAAAATAGCTGGAGTTAAAGCAAAGAAACAAAAAACAAAACCAAAATCCTTGTATATTAAACATTTACATAAATTAATAAACACACAGTCTGAGAACTGTGCATGCAGAGCAGTTATAATGAACAGAGATTTCTTTTTAACAAAAGCAGAATTCACTGTATAATCACCTGGAAAGATCCCAGTCCCAATTCAAACACTAGTCTCTCCCGCTTACTGACATTTTCAGGAGAAAAAGCAAACACCGTGTAGTGAATTCCAAACAAGGGGATAAGCAGTAGTGTAGAGCGAGCCAGCCTCCTGTTATAATAGAGTGAAAGAACTTTAATGCAGCCTTGTAATAAATAACTTGCATGTTAATTAAAGAAGAAAACAGAAAAATATTTTGTTGCCTGCCTATTGGGAAATACATACACTGTATAATTATTCAAACAAATATACAACATTCCCATTTGTTCCCAAACAGTGATTTCACACACACTGTAGTTTGCTCCCACTTCTTCACACTGATAAAATAATAGCACGTTAGTAATGCTTAATATTCTGTGCTTTTATTTTAATTTGCATTATTATAAGCAGGATTTTTTTCTACTGTGCCAAACATGAGAAGGGTAATCTTGCTAAGGGATTCAGACTGCTACCATAACACAATAATAAACCTCTCACCCAATTGCTTAATCCCAGTGAAGTGTTTTAAATCATTTTGTGTGTGTGTGTGAATTTATTTCTGCATAGCAAAAAATTCCAGAACATCAATACAATATAAAAAGCTAAACACCACCACCCCCCTATATTCTCATATTCATGACTACTTCTCAAGGTCTTGATTTTGGTGTCATATATACTGTTGGAAACCTAAGTGTAATTCCACTGTGTAACTAATTTCCATTGCATCAGAATAAAGATATTTCAGGGGGAAATCAAATTCAGTAGGTATAAACAAAAGGGCTGGAAACGAAGGTATGTACCTGTAAGTACTTAACTCAGTATGGATGAAATTCCCCCAAAACAGGGGTCCAGCCAAGACATACATGTTTTAGACTGTGTCTTTTGCTGATTGAACAGCAAAAAAGACCCAAAAGAAGGCAAGTGTTGATTTGAACTTAAAGCAAGTGTTTTGTTATAAACAAAGTGGCCTGAAATAACTGCCAGGACATTTTCAACAGGGGAAAAACATGACTGATTTCCTTCAAGTAAGTTAAGGAGATGGATGTAGGACAAAGGGAGCTAAAAAGCCATAAAGATTTTTGCAAGAGCAGCATACTTTTTAAAATTCAACTGTTCACACTGATTATATCTATATTGTATATTGCAGACATGTTTGAATTTGTTAATACATGCTCAACAATGTCCCCCAAACAAGGTATTTGTCTTACTGAAAGTGGAGATAATACATCTCCAAGAACTCTGTGAACATATTACACCCAACACTAAACTGGAAATGGGACATTGTTCGTTGCTGGTGTCCCTCAGTCATACTTTTTGCACTAATGGTGATAAACACATCACAGCCCTTGCCCTGAGGTTCTACGAAACATGAGTCATTAATCTGATGTGCACCAAATCTCAGGTCTTGGTGAACAACCCAACAAACCAGAGAACACAGTTCTTGTGAATTAACAAGTTAGACATTGACTGAAAGTGTTTTGTTTTTTTCATAAGAAAGGAACAACCCTGGAAGAGGCTGATGAAGATCATGCAGAGTCTCCAGTTTTGGTAAACTCTAGAAGATTCAAGCTATACAGGAGGGACCTGTATAATGGACAGTGTAATGGACTAAAAAAACATTCAGGGTCCCTTCTAGTGCTTTTTCTCCATGGACATGTAATCAGATAATTAAAAAGGAACAGAAGCATTGTGGAAAAGATTATAGACTACAGCTATCTCCATAAAAAAGAAAAAAAGTATGTAAAAAACTTAAGTGTCTTAAACTAGCTATGGAATTAAAAAAAAAAAGAGGTAGTAAACTGGACAAAGAAGTATTGCCTCTCAAAATCTGTTAAATTTTATATTCAGAATTAATTACAACAATAACAAAAGGATAAAAGTTATTTTGATTTGAAAGTCAGAGTAGAATTTTTTGTTAGTATGTTGTATCTCACCGCAATCATAGGAGAGTAACTTTGGGAAAAGTGTGGAGGAAGACTTTTTCTATTGTCAGTTTTCTGGCATTAATTATATCTGATTAATCAGGCAATTCATTTGTAGAATCATGAAATATAATGTCTTCAACTGATTTGAGATGCTGCCTTCAATACTGTCATAAAAGTCAGGAAGACAATACCTGAACAGTAAGAAATAACACATGAAGTTTATAGATCATTAAGATCTATAAAGTGGAGAAGAAGATTGTAATGGTAAGAAAATCTTGGGAGATACTAATTACTGTGTGGATGATGACAAATTGTGTTTTTTTCAGTTGCATTAGGAAGAAAGAAGACTTAAAGCAGCACCCGTGAGAAATGTAAATTTATGTGCAATGGTGAAATGTTAAAGGATAGAGCAAAATTCTCAGGATTGTAATAGTCAAAGATATTAATTGTCTTTTTTTCCTACACTCTTTCAGACAAGCAAGAAACTCAGGGGATAGATCAAAAAATTTTGAGGGCAATAATTACTCAGGTGGGCTCCAACTGGCAGTTTAGAAGCAGTATGTTTTCCAAAACGACTAGCAAAAGCCTTGATCACATTATAACAGGTAGAGGAATGTCTTAAGGTTACTTTTAAAAAAAGTAGGTTGTATTTCAACTTTTGTTGAGGCTGACATTTTTCAGCTGTTATTTTCCTTAAAAACAATTTAAATGTAAGATTTTCTCCAATAGCATGGCTATGAATGTGGCCTTTCCATAAAGTGTTAGTACAAAAAGACACAGATAATGGTGTCATCTGTTTTGTCTCACTCCTCTATAGAATTATCAAAAGACATCTTTATAGTAAAAGGGATAGAAAGTAGGATGGCTGTTGAACTTTGACGAGTATCTGAAGGAACCATGTCTTCATTTTTCCATTGCACATCCATGGTTATTAAGGAGACTGCTGAAGTGTCTATGGATACTACATAGGATGAAACTGGGCACGAATTGGAAATCACATGGCATTGCTGAGTAAAATTTCCAGTGATTTCTACTGAATATTCCAGTTTTTTCCTATTCTGCAATTAAAAACAGGCTTCTAGAAGAAAAAATAATGCTGTGATTTAGGCAAACATAGTAACTGTATAACAGATGGAAAAATCCCCACCCAACAACTATATTTTGAGCAACTGTGCAATAGGGAACAAGGAACAATGGATTCTAAATGGTCTAAATAGATTCTTCCACTTCCTGTGAATGGAATGGAACAAAGATCTGTCTCTAGCTTCAGAACCTGCAGACACAACAGTATGAACTGCTGAGCTGGGTACGTGCTGATGCCATTTGGAATGAATGGAGGCCATCAGAAAACATGGGTCCTCTACATCAGGAGACCTGAAGCTCCAGAAGTAATTGTGTAAGGAAATTTGTGGTTGTCATTCTTTTCTGAGAGAGAGGTGAAAATCGTAGCTTTGAGCTTACTCTTCCATCAGTTCCAGGTATCTCCACTGCGCTGAAGACGTGTCTTGTGCCATTTCTGCTCAGACTGCAGCTGCTTCTGTTGGACTAATTGCAAAGTTGTGTAGCTCGAAAAAGCCCTTGTAACTTGCATAAGGTTTGACAGATGACACAGTGCTATTAAGCTAATGATAAAATACAGCATAACTTTTACTCTGGCAAAGAGTTTGTTGCCTTGGTCTTAGGGGTTCTCACCATCCAACTTTTTTGAGACAAAATATCACAGACTGTCAAAGGAAGCAAAAGATCTTTGAACCACAGCCTTTGAAGAAGACTGTGTAGTAGTCTGCTAAGTCTTAAGTGAAATTAATTTGATCAAATAAACTTTTGCAGTGAAGACGTCAAGGTCTGTGGTAGACATGCAGAACAGCATTCATGCACCAAGGTTTGGACATACATCATGTAGATATGTATGTCAATAATCTATGGTAAAATTATTAACTTAGTGTCTCTAAAGCTAATAATAATAATAATAATAATAATAATAATAATAATAATAATAATAATAAAGAAGCACTTTCAAGGCATATTTCTTGCCTGCTATAGATGGCTTTTAAAGAAGAGTTGACTCCTGTTGTAAACTCCATGGGTACGTACTGAATGCATCTATTCTGTGTATATTTACTAGCTTAAAGTTGTTAGATACTTGCAATGATGATATCTATTTTAGTTAAATTAATTCCACACCTACATTCCCTTTATTTTCTGTGAAGAGTAACAGGCGCTTAGGCACAAGGACGAATCAGCTGCCCCTCATCTGTCCCTAAGGAAGGCCTGATCGCATCCCAGGTCTCTCCACTGACTACAGAGGAAATCTGGAGTGAGTTTGTCATATAATTGCTGCACTGTAGGCTTGTAGTTTAGATTAGAGGAATCCCATCTCTTTGGCTGTAACTCAGTGATGAATATGTAAAAAAAAATAATCATGATTATATCTCAAATAGAAGGATAAAGAGCAAACCATGAAGACACAGGATGCCATTAGTGATGAAATGCTTAAAGTAGTGCATGTTTAATAAACCAAAGTAGCTATTTTATCACAGAGATGCTAAGCATGGTTAACAGGACTTTCAGGAACTTCAGATACATGTCTTTTCCAAATGCTTCATTAGTTCGGTAGATCAAAGACCTGAGGTAACACCTAAATACAGTAATTGGTTATGGCTTTTGAATTGTCCAACGCATAAATCACATCTGCAGACTAAGGACTTGAAAAGCAGGGGAAGCTTACTGAGGTTTCCCTATTTTAACAAAAAAATAAGGTTTAATTATGTTTATTGGAAATGTACAGATTTTTCCTGGGTTCCTGTTTAGGCTGAATACTTCCCATTGACTGGGTAGAGGATTTCACCTTACAGAGCTGTCAGTCTGCCATCCTTCTGAAACACTGCACTAGAGAAATTTGTTTCTCTGCAAAGGCCCAGTGTGAAGTCTGTGCTGCATCAGGTTGTAGGTTAAGTAGTAAAGTTCATATTTCAAACTGTCTCCTCCTAAATGCAGGTCCTAGTTTTACCTAACTGCTCTTAGACTTCAAGCTTCTCTCAGTGTAGAACACGGACCCGCTGACTGTCCTGTGCTCTGTTTCTTCCATCTGCTTTTGCACAGTGTTAGTCTGTTGACTGAATCTTTTAAGCATCTTCATTGGTCTATTCCTTAAAAACCTTGAGGAGATGCAAAATCACAGAGGAAATCTATTTTCATGTTTAACTTTTTTTTCTACCTGAAAACAACATATGCAGCTGTAGTGTTACAAAACAGCCTTTTTTTTCCTTAATGGCGTCAAAGATAACAGCTAAGTATTCTTCAGCAAAATGCTGGGCTGTTGGATCTGTGTGGCAGGAGATCTCTGAAAGTGTTGATTTGCACTTATAAGGCTGCTGTGAAATTCAGGGGGAAGTTCATCAGGAAACATCTTTCTGAAAGGTACACCTCAGCTAAACAAATCTGTGGGCTTCTCACACAAGCCACAGAGAGTGAGGTGCACTACGAGAGAGTGATTAATCCACATGTCTCTAGACTAAATGGCATTTATTCACTTTTCTAGATGCCTCACTCTCCATAGGTGTAGCTTTGACAACACCTTCTGACTAGACACATAATATTTTAGTATTTGGTTTACCTTAACCTTTCCTCACCCTTGTGTGTATACTAACACAACTTCACTCAGTTAAATGGACATAAGATGCTTTACACCAGCTGAGTCAACCAGCCTTGCCCTGCCCTGGTTGTTCTAGCAAACTTTTGGGTGAAACATTTACTCTCAGTTTGACCAGTGCTCACCTCTTTGCTGTATAATAAAGAGCAACTATTAATAGTTTCTATACAGACACTACCCAGAACTATAAATAGCATCAGCCATAAGTACAAAATTATAAAAAACAAAAAAACAAAAAAACCCAAACACAACGAACCAAAACCAAACCAACCTTAAAAAAACTTGACCGTGATGCATCAGCAAAAGCACAGAACAATAAAAAATTCTACATGCAACAAGAAATAAGGGAAGGCTTGCTCTCTGGTTATTGCCCCTCTGCTAATTATCCAGTCATTTACTTGCAACATGCGTCATACACACACAGTAATGTCACAGGTTTGCATACACTTACAGGGTAATGGTGGATAGTTCTGACATCTTGCAAGAGTGCTGGTTAGCCCTCTTAGGTTTACAGTAGCATTTCTGAACGCAGCTGCTAAATATGACAAGATTAGCATTTTTTTCAGCATATTGTGAACAGGCCAAGGTAGGTCACTTTCAACACATTTCATGAGACACATCACAAAGATGGAAAGCGGATACGACAGAACGAAATCACAGCAAACACCAGCTGCTTGACCGAAGCAAAAAGAAACAAAAAAATTAAAATACACTGGCTGCTGCTGGCGGTTGTGATGTGTTGATTCACAGACAAAGCAAAGATTGAACAGCCCGGAGGCAGGCGGGCAGTGTTACGCATCCAAAATACACGTGACCTTGGCAGTCTGGTATCGTGCGGAGGGTGACAGGACAAGGAAAGTTGGCTGCACGCTTCTGCAGGACAGTCAGAGAGTAACATAGAATTGTAGGATGAAGATTAATCTAAGATGAAGTTGGATCTACTGTTCCTCATTTTCAGGTGGAAGTACCCAGGACAGTGTGGATCCCTTTTTTACTGAAGAGTACTAGTAAGGACACCAAAGTACTTTTTTTGCCCAGCTTCTGTGATGCAGGGGGAGGGAAGTTCAGGATGGAAACTGCATGTCTGACTGGTAATTCAGAGGGACCGCTCATTTTTTGTCACACACACTAAGACTGGTGTGGTCATAAAAGCAGCAGGCACATCTACTAGGAACCAGGACCAGCATTTCTACACGTTGTATTCTAGAAAGAGCTGCTATGGAGAAACATTTACAACCAGCCTGAGAGAGGCTAATTTACATCAGCTGTCAAGAAGGGTGATCTGAAACAATATGGGAAGGCGTTGTGAGGGATCTTGTAACAGATTTTATAGCTGTTACAATGGGCTGAAAAACATGAGAATTGAAAACATTAATTTCTTGTCAGCTTTTAAGGGGAGGATTTTTTTTTCTCTTTTGTTTTCAACACATGGTTGTTTTGGTGGGATTCAGCTCAGAGAAGACTGGATATTTACAGTGTCGATGTCTAAGTAAACTGGACATCCTTAGTCCCTTGAGAATCATCAGAGAGAATAAGTAGTTAAGAGAGAAATATACAGCTATTGTTCAGGCTATAACTGACCTCCTTCAGCTGACCCTTTAGGATGGGATGAACGGCATCCCAAACACCACTGCTTATCCTGACTAAATCACCATTGACTATACAGGAAAAAAAGATGATTTTTAAAAGCAATTGCCTACAAGGCAAACCTAATATTCAAACAAATCAAACTCTGTTTCTGTTGCTCTGCTAATATGCTTGGTCCAAGATTTGTTCACCTAACCTAAATAAGGGGAAGATACAGCTTATAAACTGAATAGTAAAATAGACTGAATTGAAAACAGATTAACTTAACTCCTTTAGGCTAATCCCATTTACTAGAGTTTTGTTTAGTTTTGTTTTGTTTCCTTTTGGGTAATCAAAACCTGAAAACTGTGTTGTTATTAAAGATTGTAGCCTAAGAGCCAGAAAGCAGACTATTGTGGCATGCACACATCCAGCAAATAGAAAAGGTAATTATGTTCCAATTTACAAAATTAATCTCAATTCTTGGATGATGCTAAGGAAGTACATCTGAAAATGACTGTTCCTTTTACAGTCTCACTTCTGTGGTAAAATTTTGCACTGCCTCTGTTTTTCAGAGAGCTGAGTCACGAATTAATTGTCAGCTAAGACTAATCAAAAAGAAGGAGGGAAGTTTTAGAGAGAGTTGCTTTTTACTGTGACTGAGACTTTCAGAAGTGACTATGGATTTTGAGTGTCTCACTCTTTTTTGGATCACCTGATCTGAATTATATTTTATCTGACCGATTTTTACCACAAGAGGGGTGCTCAGCATGTGCTGAAAAGCAGTGCTTATGAAGGCATTTTAATGTACATAACCTGAAGATGAAACATCTAAAAATCAATAATCACTTTGAAAAATCTTAGCTGTGGATTGTTGTAAAGGATTGTGTTCTTCAGTTACATGCTTAATATTGCTGTGGTGATCTGGAAAAAAAAAAAGAATCCCCACCCACGATTCCCTTACTGCTTATGTCTTGTTTTACTTGGCAGGGATTAATTTTCATTACAGGTTTTTCTAGTGAGTAAACCTAACATGATATTGCACTTGATATTTGCAAGAATTATTAAAAAAAAGGATTTTGAAAATATTATCTAAGAATTAATATTGCTCCTTATCCAATGAAGGGACATTTACCCATGGGTTTGTGATGGAAAACTTTGCTAGCACTTCTCAGGAAAACATTCATATTTTAGTGCTGTTAGCATTTTTTCTGCCACTCATCTAATTTAGGTAGAATCATCTGTCTGATGTTAGGTATTGTACAGTGACTCAAAATCTTTTGAATACAGAATTGATTGAAGTTTTCCTTCCTTCCACACACCCCTCCCTTTTTCAAAAACCCTCTTTATTTTATTCATTCGTTTGTTTATTTATTTATTTATTTATTATGAAAGCAGAAACATTGGTGGAAGGAAAGGGAGAAAGAGAGAAGAGGCAGAAAATGCAGAAACCAGAAAGAAATAGGAAGGATGAAAAAATAGCCAAATAAGAGAAAATTAATATAAATGAGATTATAAATATCAAAACACTACATGAATTAGGGTAGGATCCCTAGATCTCTGTAGGCACACACAGAATGGAGTCGGTCACATTGAACTATATGTACCTAAGACGAATTTAAACCAAACTGTCACCTTTGATTCACTCACTCATGGAAAGAAACAGCCACTTCCAGAGGCTGAGCTGACCTGTGTAACAGAGGCACCTCAGACACATGGATGCACTGTCTGACAGAGGTGCCCGGGTCTCTCAGCTCCGCCACAGATGACGACTAGACTGCTTAGATTAAATACGAGACTTTAGACAGCTAAAGGCAAACAAGCTGAGTCTCACCGCATGTGTCCTGTGCATGGAGTGCAGCTGCCTCGGGGAGGAAGAGGGAGAGTGCTAGGGTGGAAGGGGAAAGAAAACAGTTACATATTCCCAGGGTCAAAGGAGTGATGTATGATGTGGCTGATAACCATCTTGTCAGACTGAGCATGTTAACGTCTGGCAAGTTAATGCAAATGAGAGAGTACACAAATTTGAGGCAAAAGTAGTTGCGATTCAATTCAAAAGACTTTGTAGAATTTTTTAAGAGGTGCTTAAGAGAATTAAAATGAGCATGCTGATTCAGGGGAACAACGTTATTCTCTCTTACCAAGGCCATGTAGGTCCATCATGAAAATGAAATGAACTAGTGACGTGAGTTTAGGTCACTAATAACACACAGGGAATTGCAGAGCTTGTGGGTTGTCTCTGAATATGCCGAAGGGGAATCCTTTAGGAGACACAGCAAAGGTAGAATTTGATTCACGCAAATTAAAACTGTGCCTCGTGAAGAGTCTTTGAGCACCCTGCTCAAGTAGTTCTATGTAACCTCACTACAAGTAGCACAGGCAACCATGTAGTAGTAGGAGAAGGAATGTGGGGAAAAAATCAGTGAAATAAAGTACTGAAAATACAGCAGAAAGTTAACCAAAGTGAAAGTAGAAAGATTATATGGAAGAGAGAGAAAACAATTGAAAAGTGGATCCATATAGCCTATCAGTTACTCTACATACCTACTTGCATACAGCTGATACTGCTCTAGGCTGGGGGACTTTTTTTCTTTGCTGCTCAATACGCAAGGATTCCCTGAAGCCAAACTTGTTTCCTAGCCAGAACACCAACTACATTTTTGAAAACCCTGGACTTGCAGATCAGATGGAAGCAGTTTGGAAAACTGAATGGGTTCTGTGAGCAGAAAACAGACTATACAATTCCGTCCTGCAGTGGTGACCATGGCCCCTAGTCCGCTCTGTGCAAGTGGACTCGTATCACCTCTCTCACCCAGACACAGAATAAGCATGGATGCTTCCCAGTAGAGTTGTTATCTAGTTCCATCTCATCTAATTTTTGAAGTTAATGTTATAGTCTTTTACCTTGTCACCACACACTAGCTTTGCAGTTGGTGGTGAGAAATACACTGTACAGTGAGATTTATCTGACCTATTTTAAACATCTTGTTCAGAACAAAATAAATTGTACTAATGTTTGTATTCTCTGGACTGAGTAGATCTCTACTGACTGTGGAAGGAGCCCTGTATGATTATTTTATTAAATCAGGTGGGTCCCATGCTGCCTTGCTAAAAGTACAACCATTATTAGGCTCTTCAGGAAAAAAAAGCAGCTCTTTTTTTTTTCTCCACTCCTCAATTGAAAACAAATCCAAAAGTCTTAGTCTTGTTACCTATAACTCTACTTTTTACTGCTAACACCACCAAATTAAAAAAAAAAAAAAAACCAAACAAAAAAACCAGCAACACCTTTCCCCTGACCTCTCTAAAAGGTTTGAGGTATTCCAGGATCATCTTCTGACACTTGGGAATAATGTGAAAACAAGATGGAAAAAAAAAAAAAAAAGCGAAAGTGTGAAGTCTCCTTTACTGTCCTTATCCAAAATGCATTCAAATCAGTTGACTGTAATTTTCTTTCTTCTGATGTTTTAGTGGCTACTTTTTAAGGCTCTGGCATTAGTTTAACATGTAAGAGGTCAGCTTTGCTTCTCTTCACTTTTGAGTAGCTCTTCACTTTTGAGTAGGCATGTCTTACACAGCCCAGTGGATTGCTTTTTTTTTTTTCCCTTCAGCGATTTGGATGAACACAAAGAAGATTTGGATCTTTTGTGTCTATGTACTTGTAAAGTCAATAAACTTCAAGCTAAAACCTTGGGTGTATGTAGGAAGCCTCCAAGGGTCTTTTATGGATTTCAAAGCTCCCGTATTACAGAGAACATTCAATATTCTCTATACACTTTACATGAGTGTACTTTTAATTCCAGCAAAGTCAGATGTAATCTATTGTAACTGAAATCTAGCGTGGTCATTACAACAATCATCTGACAAAGGAACAGTGTGTCTGTGAGGAAACCACTGTCACCTCTCCAGAGGCTGAGGATGGATTACTGCTTGCAGACTGTAGCTGTGGCTGGAAACGAATGTCTAACAACTGTGAATCTGAACTGGAACTTTTTGTCCAGTAATTCTGACCTTTGTGCAGATCTGAGCTTTGAAGATGAAACGGTATGCTCAAAGAGAGCCAAAAATCATCTCAACACTGTTTGTTCTTGGCTTTGCTAACTTCTACAGGGTGGGCATACAAGGATGGAGAAAGCCATTGCTATTACTGAGAGATCAAATAATGAAGAGATAAAGCTTAATATTTAGCTGTGCTCTAGAGAAGAAAGTAGAGGGCAGAATACTTCCATCAGAAGCAGTCTTTCAGTGGACTGTAGCTTCAAGGTTATGTGTCCTGATCGTTCCTCTGTATTAACTCTGGAGATCCTGCTTTAACAAGCTAGATTATTCTCACTGACTCCAGAGCACAGGCTGATGCCATGCATTACGGAATAATTCTGATGGAGGTGCAGTAACATAACAGTAGCGTAGGAGACAACAGCATGTTTACTGAGAAAAATGTACTACACCAAATGAAAATTCTTAAATGGTTCTGAATATAGGTTTACTCTTTTGAATTAACAATATGCCCGGCCAAATCCAGTCATAAGTTATCTGAGAATGTGATTAGCTCATTGTCCTTAAACAAATGAGCAAAACCCACAGAGTATTTGTTGTCACAGTCTGCCACAAGAAGTGGATTTTCAAGCATTACAGACAGGTCTTGGTCCTGTCAGCCCGCAGAGCTCAGCATGAGTATAGCTACACTGACTGCAGATAATTTGCAGCTCTGAAGCTTCAGTCAGACTGCTTTGCCTCACCTGCCTTACATGTTACATGATATCGCCGCAGACAACGATCCAAGTTTCAACCCATCTCTATAACCCTCCTTAACGAAAAAAAAGAATGCTGCCTTTATTGAAAAGGCTTGGGCTTGCAGACGTGTAATCAGCTGAACATCTCCAGTGTTTCCATTGAAAATATACAACAGGAATTAGAGTTTGGAAATGTCTCAGTAATGGTACAGGTGCACAGCAAATGAGGCACTAAGACTATGATATGAACCATATGCACAACTTTGGATATGTCCAATCTGGATAGTATACATTTATTTAAACCACCTTCATTGAGTCTTAATTCAATATTAAGCCATTGCGACCTGGTAGCCTTTGAGTGTGTACTCTCCAAGGCAGGGAGAATTTGTTCCTGAGCAATTAACCAATTTCCTCATTTACACCACACAGTCCCTTTTATGCACAGTGTTAGTTACAAGAGCCCTATGAGAAGTTCACCCTTCCAGATCAAAAAACCTTCTGCACTGTGACAGCACCGTCTTTCTTGTCCCTTCCACACTGCAGGCTCTAAAGGCTATGTACCTGATTGGAGTACATCCTGATAATTCTTCAGACGTAAAACTAAAACCACTGGATGTGAAGCATGCTAGTTGCTGAAGTGAGACACAAGAGATCAATGGCATGGAGAAGCAGAGAGACCGAGGGAAAATTATTGGGTTCTCATATGGCAGAGGCAAAAATGTGAATAGTATCAAAAAAGTCAATGGAAGACCACGGATGCTGGTGTGCATCAAGCTTTGGTATGGATTGAAAGCACATTCAGGATCAGAGATGTCAGAATTATTCCCCGTTGTCTGCAGTCTCGCAACAACTGCTGCATGTGAGATCTTTTTTTTTTTATTATTATTATGCATAATAATAATAATAAGCATAGTTCCATATAAGTTGCTTCAACTCTGCATTTATCTCTAAGTAACCAATTCAAAGAAGCAAAGCTACAAACTGATTTTGGGACAAATAAAATTCCAGATCTATCCCTTTCAGCCTAGCTATGCAGTCAAGACAGCAAACCTAGCTATGAGCAACATGGGAGGGAAAGGGAAAGCAGCCAGAAGGGCCTAATTTGGGTACTCCCAAGTTAGCTCTCGATTTGAGGTTTCTGAAAAACTATCTGTATCTCCCAAACCTTTGTCTTTCCCAGTAAGTAAGCTACCCTGACAAAGGATACAACACTGCACCCAAATCCACGGGTAATTCATAAAGATCCTTGGCCTTGGGCACTGGATGTTCTCTAGTCTGCTGGGCTCCGTGACAGCTGAAGTTTATCAATACAGATCAAAATTAGGTTATTCACTTTGATGAACTGCAGTGACTTTAGAAACACATTGGATGTCTCTACCCCATTTTCTTTAGGAAGGCTACTTTATTTTCGCTACTCAGTAAACTTAAATATGTGGCAAAAGTTATAATGTTGCAGAGAGGTTAAGTGTAGTCAGTTTATTTTGTGCACTTTGCTGAAGTGTTTGTGAACTTTTAAAAAGCAGTGCTGGAACAATTTTAGAGAGAGAGAGAGAGATAGCATTTCAGACAGTACATGTGTAGGCAAAGACCTGTATTTGCACAGGTACTCAACAGACACAAACACTTACATATAAATCACGCTGGCTTGATCCTTCAGATGAGTCTTGTTCTGAACCAGTTACAGCAGTCAAGCCACAATGTTTTAGGTACTGGCTTTGAAAGACATTTAGGTCTGAAATATCCAGATACATGATACTAATATTTCATGGGGAATTCATAAGACACTATTTAGCCTTTTTGGGGGCCTAAACCTCCTTAAAACCAAGCCTGTTAGAGCTAATCCGATCCTTAATAGAACTGTTGAGGGTACATTGAGCATTGCATTACTGTGTCTTCTTACACAATGGAAGGAACATTTCTATCAAGATAACCATGCTGTTAAATATAACATGGCATTGTTTTCTCCCTCACTAACCTGCGCACCTCCTTGATCTTTCTAGAGAAGGACCATCTGTTAGTGTCTTCTCTTTTCCAGTTTGTGGCTTGGTCTTGTAATAGATGGGGAAAAAAGTCTGTGCTTTGCTCATTTACACACAATCTGTGGACAAAGAGCTTTGCTCTCTAAGGCTGCCCCAGAGCAGGGAGTCAAGTGGAAATGTTAAGTCACCATTAGAGAATTGTTAAGCATGAAACTCAGGCAGATTTCAAAAAAGTCAGCTAGTTCATCAGCTACATGAATCAGTGTTGTACCCTTTCCTCTGTCCGTGTATTCACTGAAACCATAAAATTGCCCATCAAAATGCCCTACAGCAACGTGCACAAATAGTGTTTAAAGACAAAGTTATCCTATTTTTCATTACTACTTCAAAATAGAAAATAACAGGAGTCAGCGTCCGTCATGCAGACATCACCTGTGCAGGCCAAGGCGCAATGGACTTGCACTCTAACCACCTTCTGAGGATCTCCAAATAACAGAAGCAGAGGAGTTTTTAACACTACACTTTTCACATATGATCTTGTAACCACAAGAAATAAGTTTTGCGATCAATGATTTCCAAATCAGATCCTGTCAAAGCTTCAGTTAAGTGCTTGTATGTCACTGGAAAGGGATGGAATTTCCTTTAAAAATATTGATTTGCTCTTCTGGAACATCTCTTTGGCAAGTGACCCACGAAATAACAAAACCACTTTCAAGGTGGACATCGTTTTAGATCTGATCCCATGACCACCATAAGAATGTTGAAGATGCATACTGGTTGAGAGGCCAGCATTTTGGTTAGGAAGCTAGATTTGACAACTGAAAATGTATGTTCATGTTTCTTTACCTGCCACAGGTGTGGGGTGGGGATTTTGGGTAGCCCCCTTTGTGTATCAGCTGTTCAGCAGGAATAGCAGCTTACAGGAATGTTATAAACACACTAAATATTCTGTGCTGTTTGGTTTTATAGTAGTTGAGAACACAGCAAATCTATAGACAGATAATCAAAGCAGAATAGGGTTTTCAATTACTTTATCTGAGAATAAACAAACCCCTGTATAATTATACTCTTGCCAATTATGGTACATAGCCTATATGAATTTACATTCCTAATAAGTACACTCAGTTTTTTTCCAATCACTATCCGAAAAGATTTGACACAAATTAATACCACCTCCACCACCCAATCCAAAACAGAAATGAAAATCCCCTCAAGCCAAGACCCAAAATAATAATTTGTCTTGGGAAATGGAAATGAAAAGTATAGTAGTTGTGAACAAGAGCATTTTCTCTACAGTAGAATTTGTGTTACTCTCAGTAGCAAACACCTGCTCTCCTAGTATTTCTTAGAAATGAGAACTAGGTCCTTGCTGATCATGCACTGATACCAAATGACCATCGTCTATATTTTCTGTTGTCTTTTCTTGTGACAGAAAAGGATCAGCCCAGGGACATGAGCTCCTGTCATTGCTGGGTGAGTGGGCATTCCAGCACTCAACTGGTAGTAGCTGGGGTTGAGAAATTAAAGTGCCATACTAACGAATATACTGTCCATCATACATTTGCCATTTTTTTCATCAAAAATGAGATTTTTGGCATCAAGACCCTGTCAATAATTATTTATGCTGGCAGTCTGAGCACTTGCAGCAAGACAAAGCGGTAGCAGAATGAATCATTGAGTGTCCAGTGACTCCATAGGTGAGCTGTAGAGGAGTGTTGTTTACCAAAACATTTGTGTTACAACATTGCTTTTCCTGCCCTAACCCTCTAGGTTGCACCGTATGTAAAATCATACCTACCTATGATAAATGCCATGTTTCTCCTTTCTTTCCAGCAAGATGCTGAGTGGAGGAATGACGTAGACCTGAATTAGCTAGATATATGTGGGGTTTATTTTCTTTTCATTGAGTTTTCAACATGTGATACAAAATTTATGAAGAATCTGTTAAAGCAAAAGCAGAAACAAGCTTCCCCCTCCCAAATTATACTATTCATGACAAAGTGGAAATAATAAAATTTAAAAAAAAAAGTAGATTTTTTTCATTTAAATGTGTTGATCCTTGAAAACGAATGAATAAGCAAAGACTTGATGGAAATGTGTGGGCCTTTTTAACCTTAAGGGTTATCCCAGCATGCACCTACATCATGCATACCTACTTAAACACTGTGGTGGTTTATGGTAGTGATAGTGTTAGATGATTTTCTACCTATAATGAGTCTTTCAACAGTGCAAAAATGCTCATGAAAATAATAGCATGGATTTAAGCTTTGTGTAGGCATTTCTAGAAGGATATGGCTTTTGTGGAGGGGTGGTGGTGAATGTATTCTCTCTACAACAACTTGACCAAAACCAGGATGCCTGAAAGCAGATTCTGACATACCACGTTACACACTAGTGGCTGGATTTCTTATGGAAAAAACAGTGAAACCTTGCCAATTTATTATCCGTTTCCTAAAATTCCAGACAAGGAACTGATGTATGAAAATCCATGCAAAGGATGTGGGTCTGATGTGACACCCTGCATGCTGAACCGGCTGTAGCAGGGTTGTCATTACGTGTTCCCAGTCCCCAGAGCTGCGAGTGCACGTTGGGTTCGTGGGCTTCTGTCGTGGTGCTACTTGGCTTGCGGCGTATGGTGGACCAGTGTCCCTAAATAATCTACACTTTTTCAAAATATTTACAAATTGTGCAATTAGAGATTGCTAATAATCAGGCAGTGCTTTCTGTTTGGAAGCCCGTTAAATAAAATCTAACTGGATGGAATATACAGGTACAAGTACAAGACATTGTCATTTCTACTACAAGGTTAAGTGTGTCATGTGTACAAACATGGCACATTACAATCGTTTTACAATTCATTCACCAGATGGGGCAAGAAACCTGACTGAACTGTACGGGTAGCTGTCTTAATTACACTAGGAATACAATCAATATCAATTTATGCCTCGCCAGCACCTGAGGATCTCAGAACTTCTCACTGGTCCTGCTTCGGTTTGATGCTTAATTTGGTGGAATTATTTAGCACTGACACAAGATTAACTGAAACCAGAACATAGTTCAAGAAATAGAAACATGGGCGGGGTGGGGTGGGGTGTTATGCCTTTGGCACTTCACTCCTGACACTAACAAGTAAATAATGATTATGATGACTACTGGGAGGAAGTATGAAAGTAGCTTAAGATTCTCGGGGGGGGGGAGAAAACAAACACACAAAAATTATCATAAAATTAAAATTAATATTAAAAAAGGTGGTTTCTATTTCCTTTTTAATTCCTACCTCAGCTGCTTAGATATTTTTGATGCCTAGCCCCCAGTCATTTCAGCAAGAGGGAGGAGTTTCTATCTAAAACATCAGTAAAAGAAAGATGGGGTCATTGTTCTCTCAGCATCTGGCAGGTTTTGAGCCGTTCCGTCTGAAATGGGATCAGCAGCTTGCAGGCAGCTCTGAGGGGGAGCTAAATGTGTGAAGAAAGGTCGCTTGGGCATGAGACTGGTAATGAATGACTGAACATACAAGTTGATAAAATGGAAGTTTATAATCCCTAAAGCATCTGACTGCTGCAGAAAATTGTTAGGAATTAGCTACATGTTCCCAAGTTTTTGTCAGCCTAAGGGTAAAGGCTATTGCATATAATGACCATCAGGTTATTTAAAGTCTGATTGTTTAGGGGAGTAAAGCACGCATTATTGTGCTGCAAATCATACAATTTATTGTTCGATTTTTTTAAAGCAAGTCTTATGTTCTGTATTGGCTACACTGTACTAATTAAGCATTAGCTCCCCAGTAGTGCACTCCTCTGTTGCGTGCCTGTCCTAGCTCGCAGCTAACATCGCTAGTAGGAATGCACAGTGGTAACAATATATAATTAATCTTTGAATTGAAACACATCCCCAAGGCTTTTTAAAGTCAAATGCAGGCTTAAGTGATTTGCAGAACCATGACTACGGTGTCTATGAAATAGAACTGGAGTAGATTTTCCTAAGAAAAATGATCATTAAAAGCGCCTGAACATAAACATATACCACACATATAAGAAAATAAATCCTACGCAAAGTCATTCAAGCTTTTGTGGGGTCTTTTCTTTTTTGATGCTGGAAGTCCTAGATAAAGCCTTATTCCAGAAAGTGGAAGACTCATAGTAGAGTAAATCTCAATAACTGCTGCAGATACCACATGATATAACCTTCAGAAACAGGCTGAACATCCTTCCTCAACCACAACAGGGCTGTCTCACATGCTAAAGGCAAAGTACTTAAATATGGTGTGGAATAAAGATCCAGATGGAGAATTTGCTCTAATGGCATGATGTTTAATAGACTGAAAGTAGGGCATGAAAAATGCTTAATATGGGCCACAGTCTAAATGCCACAGAGATTTCAATATGGTGACATAACCATACTATGATCTGTCTTTTTCCTTCATTACAACAGCCTTCTTTTTACAGGAGATGTGTGCACAAATACTGAGTATGTCTGCTGTATATCTGCACAGACTTATTGTTTGCATTTCTTTTTTATCATTTTTGTGTGACTTTTCTGTTGTTGAATCTGTTTGGATAAACAACACTCCACTTCATAACACATACATAAATGCAAGATCAATTTATACACACCCATTTATAAAGTTGCAAAAAAATATGAAAAATAATGGCAGCGAATGAAACAGAAAATATGATGTTTTCTTTTGGTTTTGGTGGCTAACTATACACATAGGAAAAACATCAGTAAAACTCAGTCACCATATTGATCAAAAATGACAAGGATGTTTTATTATCTAGGTAAATCACTGGAGTCTGTGGCATGCTTTGCTTCATATGTGAGAGGTGTGCAGCAGGCACCAAACATGCACTCACTGGGTCGTAACCAGAACTAGCTCTGCACATCTTGGGTGCTAATAACAACCTAAGAATAGGTGGGAGACATGGGAAGTCCCCACGCAAGCCCTAGGCAAACCATGCATACAGTTAACCTATTCGCTACACTTTCTCCTGACTTGGAATTCTAGAGATATATCCACCTGCAGAATGAATTTAAAGCATTATTTTTGTCTGTGGAAACACAGTTTAGAGCAAGCTTCAAGGGCACTCCGGTAAGTAAGTGGATGTCTGACTACGGACATGGAAAAGTGATGTATAAAGTATTATCATTTCATGTAAATGCAAACAAGACAACATGAAAGAAAGGGGGAAAAATAGGCAGCTGGAGGACATATTTTTCCCTGAAAATTGTCATTTACATGAATGACATCATTTTACTATGAGTTTGGTTACTTGGGGTGAAACTGATCACCGGGTAATTTACAAAAAAAGTAAATTACAAAATAAACATCTCCTACTTTACCCTGGCAGCTGATATTTTTATTTAAGGTCTGCATGACTTGCCTTTTTTCACTAGTAAATCAGTGTTAAATCAAATAGCCTTACCTATGTTTATGAGCACTAGAAATCACTAGGGCTCACAAAAAATTGCAAAGTGAATGTGTGTGATGTTTAGGCTGAAAAGCCAAGAAACACCAAATATGCTGCCACATATCCTTGTTATTCAAAATTATTATATAATTGTATATGGAGAATGACTGCCAATGGGAATGACAGCCATCTCAAATGGCCAGCCTCTGTCCTCTAATGACGTGGAAACTAATACAAATTATGCTGGCTTTAAAAAAAAATGTAAATCACAAACAAAGTTTTAAACGTTCTAAAGGAAGATTTTAGGATTTGATGTGCATTTTTTAAGCAATTCTGGGTGTCTGGGGGAATTGTTTGCTTTAAGTGGAATGCATACAAGGCTGCAATAAACATGAACATAGGCAACTTCGGGAGATCTTCCCCAAGTAGAACTCAGTCCAAAGTTAATGAAATCTTTTCACCAAATCTTATTGCTTTCAATGAATTTTGCAAAATGTCCCTGAAAAGTATGAAGCACAGCAGACTGTCCCATGAGTATAATATTTATGCCTGGTCAGCATTTTAATTTCCAGATAACTGACCTGTAAAGAATTTTCAGGTTTGGGTGTGTGTTTTTTTTGTTGTTGTTGTTTGTTTTTTTTAATCTTTTGTTTATGCTTATTTTTTAGGCCTTTTAAATAATGGTGAAAGTTGTACTTTAAAATGTACTTTAATGGCCTTTGGATTAAAAAAAAAAAAAAAAAGAAAGAAAGAAAAATCAACCAAAGCAATTTAATAGATCCCGTGACTCTTTTTGAAAATCAGATTGATTCAGCTGAGGTGTCTTTTTTACTTTTTCTTTTTTCCTATGTGTATATTAGAAATCTAAATTGATTAGTGCTTTATTTGTACTTACAAGTAAATGCTGGATTCATTGCCCCCGATATCAGGTGACTGGAGTTTCTGCACAAGTATCACAATTATGCCAATAAAAAGCACAAAATTTATCTAGGGGAAAAAGAAAGGAAAAAATGATGACAGTAATATTTTTATTTTAAAGTATGAGAATGAGACATTCTCAGTGACTTGCTGGCTCCATTGCCTTATTCTTCTCCAAACTGTAGACTAGAAGTTTTACAGGGTCAAGAGTAATGGGGTAAGTTTACGAGGGTGTTGTTGCCCCTTTTCCAGGCAAAAATATCTCCCTTGCAGCAGCTAAAGCAAGACAGAATTTCTTCAGTCCCAAGCACCAGATAAGACAAGCATAAACAAAAAGATTCCAACGTTTTTCATTATCAGCCAGTGCAAAGAATAAAAAGAAAGATCCCTGAATATCAAAACCAGATAGCAAAGATCTCAACAGTAAAAGCATCTTTAACTCCCATTCTCTGAACTCAGGTCCTTCTCAGTTTAGCAGTATTTATCTGCCACAGTTTAGTGTCTCCCCTTTCCTGAAAGTCCCAAGCTGTGCCAATTTCCCTCTGCTTGGCTGAATCTGGCCCAGGATGGCATGGCCTCTCATATTTTTGAGAGGGGAGATGGGGGGGGGGGGGGGCATGGGTGTTAATGTACATCCTCCTGTCTTTTAGTTTTATGTCATCCTGGGCATCTTCTCTTTCATAGACTCATGTAATTACAGGTATAGATTTAGAAATCTGGAGATTAATAATAACAGTTTATTTTGATACTTTGGCTTCAGATTTGGCTGTCACCAACTCCATAGTTTCTTAATGCAAGAAGAAAACAGTGGGAAATTTGGTCTTTAAGTTGGTCTCTTAACAACCTTTTGCTCCTGTAAGAAGACCAAGAACTGAAACCAGATGTGAGCATCTCTTACAGAATTTTCTATCTAATCTGAGAACTGCAGACAAATGGAGACACCCAGTCATTCCTTGCTAGTTGCTTTAATCTTTAATGCCTTCAACAGAAGCAGGTATAACTGATTTCCCTAAGCTAGAATGTGATCCTTCATAGAATATGTCTGTAAAGCATGGAAATTCACATACATCAGTTTCACAAAAAAAACAGGCCAGTGGACCCTCTCCGTCTTGATGCTCTCCAGTGTTATTGGCTGAATTGCCTTTAATGTGTCTGAAGGTTACTGTACTTTAAAAACTGTCCAAATACTTACAAGGAACCTGACCTGACAAACCCCCCTACCTGCAGCCAGCTACCTGTGAGCTGCATGTCTGGATTTTTACAACAGTCAATGAAGACTTTGTCAATGCTGCCACTGGCATAAGAGCAGCTTAGCATGCCCACAGTAGACACCTACATGTGGTAAGCCAAACAGCTTTTCAGGTGCCACTAACCACATTGTTTAGGGGCTCAATTCAACTTCCTAACTGGAGGAGCCTGACACCATTTAAAAACTCCCGTATTCTTTTGTGGCAGCAGCTGGAGCCTGAACAGGGTACTTCAGAACCTCTCAGTCATCCATACACAGGTATCCAGCATCATTTGAGTCAAATCCAAGACCTCCGTCAACTAAAGAGAGCCTAGACACCTTGTGGACAATTGAGCATTTTGCACTATGTTCAGAAGAGTATTATAAAGCTAATATTAGATAAATAAATGTAGCTAAGAAATTAATTCCTTTGACCACTCCCAGTCCAGTTTCCTAGTCACTGGTATCTAGTACTATTTTAGATGCCCTGGGTTGTCCCACTTGCCCTTTGGCTGCCACCCCAAATAGCACAGGATCCCCATACATCCTATGTCATATCTGCCAGCCCCAGGCAAATGCTCCATATACTTTAGGGTCTTACTTATGGCATTTGGTATCTATGTTTAAGAAGCTGAAATACTCCCTGTCTACATAGTCTTTGCTTGTAGGCAGTAGGCAGTGCACCATCGTTTAACTTGTGCTAAACCTTCTTTGCGACAAGGGAGTTACTTGGCATTGTGGATGGCAAATGATGGACACTCAGACAAGCTGGCCAGTAGTCCAGCCCAGCTCATGCAGCATAGTTTGTAAAGCCATCTGAAGCTATTTGCATTGGTTATTTGCCCTCAGAAGTGTTGAGGAAACACTTCCAAGTGCTACTTACCATAATTGATCCAACCACAGGACCCTTGATCACCCACCACAAGGCAGTGTTGTCATTCATGTCCCAGCAGCTGCAGTCATTAATGAAAGGATGGGGTGGGGAAAGAGAAAGAAAGATAAGATAGAGATATAACAAGGGAGTTAATAAACTTACAACAATTTTTAAGGGAGCAGAGCATAGGAGACGATTGGTCTTGTAGCTACATTATTTTGAGTTCAAAGGTTCTTTAGCTTATCCATGTTGTAGCTTTCATTTGCAGCCTTAACCCAACTTATCTGAAAGTAAAATGAATATTTTTGTGGCAATTTCCATGGTACCTTTTACTAAATATTTTAGACATTTTGGAAAAAGCCTTTATGTGTGTTTCTGTGTCTACAATGCAACTGTAGCATTTTCCCTTCAAGCTAACTTCTCTGTAGAAGGGGAAGGCAGGGGTGGGGGGTGGGAGTGCAGGGAAAGATAGGGGTACCTCGAAGGGTAAGAGAAGGTTATTCCAAAGTTTGATGTCTCAGTTACTTTTCCAGGATTAACAGATATGAATATCGTTTCCTGATCCTGACATGAGTCTTCTTACACACATCTAGTACACCAGGGTGTACTAGATACTGGTTGTATTCACATATAGGAATGATTTTCCAGTCGTTGGGTTCAAGTCCTACCAAGGAGCCAGGATTCATCTGAGAAGGCTCAAGTACTGGGCAACAGTTGAATATCAGCTGCTTTTTTAAGCTGTTGGGAGTGAGTGATCATAAGTAAGCTGACATTTCTACCTCAGCATTTAAAATCTTCCTCTGTGTTCACCAAAGGATTCTTCAGAAGTTTATTCCATATAGGTGCATTTGGACAGTCATTTGTAAAGAAAGCGAATTACAGGACCCATATACATAAAGGGCTTTAAAGTTAACAAATATTTTTAAAGCTAGAAAAACAAGAATAATGAAAAAAATCTTATTTCCCCTGTCACACTGCGCCACCCCCGCTACACTATTTTAAGTCATTAAGAATTTGATTGTCATTTAAAATTTTTCTTTTATTTGTCTTCTCTTTCTTCCCCTCATGCTTCCCTCTAAAAAACCCAATAAAATCACAGACAAGTATCTGCTTTGTACCTGCAGTTCTGAGAAGGAGGGTTTCCCTCCCACTGGGACAACAGCCAAAAGTCCCAGCAGTGGTTGTCATGGTGCATTTGTCAGATGCCAAGAAACAATTTTGAAAGAACATAGAGGAATAAACCACTGCTGATCTTATAAGAGCTTAATGCAACTTCTGTGTCATTTAAATGGTAGTCTGGTAGCATCTGGGGGAAAAGTGGAAATCCTTACTTCAAACAAAACTATATACATGTGTAAGTGTGAGAAGGCAGAGCTAAAATTCCATCATCAAAGTGCATGTGAGATAAGTCCCACATTTCTCTGGGTGATGTCTGGTTTAGAAACTTCAGTGGAACATATATTTTCAGCTGAGCAATATTATATTTCAGTTGAACAACATTTTACTGGATTCCCATAAAACTAACAAGAAGGATGTGTGTGGTAGAGCTGGTGAGGAATGAAAATTTGGAGATAGGGTGTCAAATTTGCACAAAATTACATATTTCTGCTTCTGTCTGCAAAGCCTAGAAACTTAAAATCTCCCAAAATCTATAGGACTGATGTCTGAGATTTTCAAATGCAACGTAACATTTCTGAGTGATCTTACTATGGATGCTCAAGTTAAAATATTGGAAAGGTGACCCACAGTCAACCACAGTCTGGAAAGCAGGCTCTTTCGAGTCATCAACAATTGTGTGCCACAAAACAAAAGCACCTAAAATCACCAATTATCTTTTAAATTATTTGTATGTGTTTATAAAATAGGCTGCTTCTGAAAATTACCCGCTATTTGCAGAGCTCAGCCTCTCTAAGGTGCACATTATACCTACCCTGAAAGAAAAAGAGACACTTGGAGGCTGGGTGGGTTTTTTTCCACACTGATGTATTTTAAATGTGTGTGCTGGGGCAATATATCATCCTCTACAAATGCTTGTTCTTTTTAGACCTATTCCTTTCCTTTTACAGGATATGTCCCCAGAAAATTCAGCTGCCAATTTCTACCTTGTAGATGTCAAGAATGAATCAGATCAAGCTCACACAAAGGTTTTTTCCATCCAGTCCCTGAGACACCTATAGGATAGATGTGCTAGAAGAAACACCATCTTCTCCTCAGATGGAACATGACCGGAAGGAAAAACAAGCAATGCACAACAGATCAGTCTGTAGCATCAGCCAGCAAGCTGTACTACGTAAACAGGTTCCTTAATTTCTTTCAAATGCATTGCTACAGCAGAGGTCAGACACACAGAGCTCTTTCAGAGTGGATGAAGGGAGCCAGAAGGCTGGGGGAGGGATGCGATTTTCATTTAAAAAGGCCAGAGTCTGATCTCTGTTACATCTCTGGTGTACATCTGGAATAACTTCATTGAATTCAGTAGCACAGCTCTGGATAAACAGACAGTTGCATTTATCTCCACAGAAGTGTCACTTACAGTGATGTGAATCAGAAGCTGAAGTCGAGGGAGCTCTGCCAGCTTTATAAGGAACAAGCAGGAGCAGACTCAGATTCAGAGTCTGTATTTTAGTCCATGCCTTTGCGACTGTGGTTTCCCAGTTCAGTAATTTCTGCAATGTTTTCAGGCTCATGCTGGCTTCTCCCCCACCCCCAAAACAATGCTTCCTGATTTTTAAAAAGTAACCACTGAGACGCTCAGCTAGAATCTGTCTAAATGTGTTGCATGCTAAATAGCTTCTCTGGCTAAAAGAAAGAAAAGTGTTTTTTGGGGTTTTTTGTTTGGTTGTTTTTTTTCCTTCCTTTTTCCTTCTGTGAGACATTCCCCCTACCCGCAAAATGCAAGGACTGTTTGGGCTCCTAAGAAATTAATGCACTTAGGACCAGTGCTGTGATCATAATAATGACACAACAGGGGTTTCTGGCTTGTTTTGCATGGAAAGAAATAATTTAATTTGTCTTAAAGTCAAAATAGAACATTGGGTCAAAGCACTAGCATCCCCACTGGAGGAAGGGCTTTATGTGCTTTCTAAAAAGAGCATGAAAGAAGAAGGATGAAGAAAACCTGAAGAAAACCTGACAGAACAGTGAGTCTTGTGCAAATTTTGGATCCAGGTATCTCTAGTATAAGGCAAAATTAAAACATAAACCTAAATCTCTCGGAAATGGGGTACATAATGATGTCTTCCACTCAAATCAGGGTTTTCAAAGAACCATTGCTGGATTTTTGAAGTTTTGTTCAGCTTCCCTCATTTCCAGCATTTTTCTAATATTTCACCAAGTTCAAACATAGCTGTCATGGAAAAAAACATTGCTAAGTTTGTATTTTCAGAGTGTACATACACGTTCTTTGCTACCAGCTATGTCTGCTGCTTTACCAGACCAGGCAATCTACTGACTACTGGGAGGTGCGGGACCAGCTCTGGGAGCAGCCCTTCCTGCTGGTCCTTTAGAAAAGGATACAGGACATTTGCAGGACCTTTCCCTACAGAAAGAGACCATTTGGGTGAACTCTACCGTTTTGATTTCTTTCTGAAATTATTCCATTCCCTCACTGTTTCTTTTTTTTGCACAGAAGACAAGGTGTGAATTTCTGTTTCACCCCTACTCATCTCCAGAACTAGATTTGTGGGAAAAGAACTCTTCCAGAGGAAGCTAAACTCCTAATTGCCTTTGTAAATCAAAGCTCAGCACCACCTTGTGCAGATTTCACTTTTCACATCAGAGATACTTGCAGTAATTTCTACAGCGGAGCTCACCACCTTCATTTTCCTTCATAATCAGTTGGAAAGGAGCAGATATCACAGGTGTGATTCACTTGAAAGACCTGTTAAGATGAGATAAACCGTATCCTGGGCTGCACTAATTTAACTGAGCAGGGAACGAAGGGCCACTGGCTCAGCTGTGTGTTACAGGGTAGATGCCTACATCTTCTTTTATGAATTCCTTGGTGCAATAGGGCCATAAACCCCAAACTATGGCTATTTATGCAGATGAATAGGAAAACAGGTTGAACACTGGACCTAAACTACACAAATCAATGTCAGAAACGGAAGGAGAAATTAGTCATGTCTTTCGATCACCATATTTCTGTTTCATCCTTGCCACCATGCTGAATGCACTTGATGTCCCATGCAGCGATACTTACCCAGTATCATCAAAGTGAAGTCTCAGCACTGCCCAGACAGTGACACAAATCGTTGGGGTACCTGCAGGGGTAAGATGGTGATATCATTAGCAGTCTAGACACATTTAATACTTAGCAATCAGCACTTTTTGCATCCTCTCCGCTGAGGTTTTATTTCCTAATAGCACTTGTGCATGAAAACAATGCATTGCATTAATTCAGGATTCTAGAAACATCTATCTCAGCCAGAGGATAGGTTAGTCTTGGTGGGATTGAAGAAGCAAAACTGGTCACGGGGGAAGAATGGTGTTTCAGGTCATTAGTGCTTGAAGTTTTTGTACCGCATCTTGTTGCACGAACAGTAAAACATAGTCTGTACAAAATAAAAGCAGTGACATCAGCTCCCGTGTCTAGAGCTACTGTAATTATGCAATAATTGCGGAGTGGCAGATGTTGAGCTGTAATGACATTATTATATTCTTTGTGTTCTTATGTGGTTTTGTTGTAAATGATTTGCATATATTGCATTTTCTCTGTTACTGTGTGAAAAACTGATTTTTCTTTACTTATTCAACCAAACCAAATCTATAGAGGATAGTTTTCCTTTACTCACAGGAATATTTCATTTTTTTTCCCTGAAAAAAAACCCAAAACAAACAAACCAAAATCCCCAAAGGAGAATATTGAGGGCAAGAATTTAATTTCTATTTCAGAAAATTCCTTACTCCTTAAAAAATGCATGTAAAATACAAATTAAATCAAAACAATAGAAACCACTGAAAAATCTGGATTTATTTTTCTTTCTGAAAACATTTAAAGTGTGGCTTTTCATTGGAAATATTTTTATAAATTAGTGCAATATTGCATGACAACTCTGGGTAAGTTGGATCTACATTTTATGGCACATAAAATTTTTGACTAGGAGGCTGCCTACATCTATTCAGGCACCACTGGAATGATAAAGTGCTAAAAAGCAAACAGAACAAGGCCCTTGATAACCCCAGCGTGCGGCTGTGAGCGAGACTGTCGTCAGTTGACAGGAACAATTATGTTTCATACATTTTGCGAGGCTGTGTTGATGTCACATTAATTAGTCATTTGACTGAATCTACTTAAGTGAGTCTCTGTCAAATCCAATATTCCTTCTATCAGAAATAAAAATATCCCTGTTAGACCTAGGTGACTGATGAAGCCCTCCTACTTTAAAAAAGCTCACAGAGAAATATTTGAAAGGAAAATGATAAGAATAAAAAAATGATAGGTTTTGGGGATAAGAAATCATGCATATTTAATTTAAATGGAAGGCTGATTTTCTCACATGAGACTAGCTAGAAAACATAGAGATCTTTGCGCTCTTAACAGATACACAATAATAAAAATAATAAAAATCAAACTTGAGTCTTATGTGCTATCTAGAATTTGCACTGATTTGCACTACTGAAATTTGGATGGTATGAATAGCGTTCCAAGTCTGAAACATGGTCAGGAAGACAGATTTATCCTAAATGTTTCATAAAAATATAGTTCAAAAAGCACATTTTAGATCAGCTTGGAGTTCTGAACCATCTGCTATATGAATATGCATATACTCACATTACTTTTCTCTCCATCCAAAGACAGATACATAACTTTATCACACTCTTTTTAGCTTCTTAAGTACCATTAGAAAACAGAGAAGCCCCAAAGGCTGAGAAGAGAGCTACTCTTGCTGACTCTGACTCTGCCCTGAGTTAGGAGAGGGCATTAGGAGAGATCCCAGAACGACAACAGTCTATCGGAGAACTTTCCAGCATATTGGATATTTAAGAGGAAAAAATTGTCTGGATCAGCACAGCCATATGCAGTTCTCATTAATCAAATGAGGATGCTGACGTGCTCAGCACATTTTAAGAAACAGATAAACACCCAGATGCTGCAAAATGCCGAGCTCTTGCTTACTGCTGCTTCAGTGCAACCCCCTCCACACCAGCTCTGAGCTGAGGGGCTGCTCGCATCCAGAGTCTGAAAGTGCTTCTGCTCTTGCCAAGTGCCAATTGCTCCTGTCAGGTCAGGGGAACTGCTATTCAAGGTGAAATACGCAGGAGCTGAGAAAATGTGGTTTAAAAACCAAAACCAAACCAAACCATCCACATCTGGAGATTCTCTTAACGTCACTAAAGGATGTTACTGATGCTGCTTTGAATATGATGTGATATCTATAAACTGAACAGCTAGAAATTATTTATGATATTCAACTCAAGATCAAATATCTTGAGGTTGCATTACCGAATGAATTAATCTGTGTAGTTCTTTCTTTACAGAGACTGATTTTTTTAAAAAAATAATTCACTTAATATGCTATATTGCAATATTCTGACATTCAGAAAAAACTACAGATATGAAATTTGTGCAAACTTAATTAAAGGAACTCAACCTCTGATTTATGTTCATATTGCAAAGATTTACACTTTGCTTTCTTTTGTAATTGTTACATTTTCATGTACATAATCCCCAAGCTGTCTTTTAAAACAGCCTTATATCTCAGCTGTAATGTGAT
This sequence comes from Falco biarmicus, assembly GCF_023638135.1. Taxonomy (NCBI): domain Eukaryota; kingdom Metazoa; phylum Chordata; class Aves; order Falconiformes; family Falconidae; genus Falco; species Falco biarmicus. The sequence continues at coordinate 58,393,258 of NC_079291.1, read as the reverse complement.
TATACATGTGTGGATAGTACAAAGGGAACTTTGAACATCCTTTTCCAATGGTTTCTTTTCCAACAGCCATCATTTCCCAACAGCCTTTTTGTGCCATAGGTTATTTCTGATCACTTACCCTCTTACTTCTTCTCTATACCTTTGCTCTTATTGTAGGAAGACTTTGCCAGGATATGAGAATTTTTGTGTATATACAGCTGCTTCAGGAGGGAAAAACCCAAAACCAGCTGTGGATTACTTGAAGGTTCAGGTTACATGCAGATGGTTTTTTTTCAAAGGACAATAGTTGAAGGCATGTGGTTTGTTTGTAGACTTTACACGTAAATACACAGGATTATTTCCAGATTATTTAAAAAATACGTTTGTTTAACTATAAAAATTGAGCTTAACCTTCTTAGGGTACATTGAAAATGAATGTATTCTTCTGCTTTCACCATCTGACTGCTGCACAGAAACATCAGCAAAGAACTGCTTGATATAACATATTGCAGGAATTAGTTTATCTCCAGAAGGCCAGAACAAAAAATAATTACATCTGTTGTCATCATACAGCTGGCCTTTCTGAAACAAATCTTGTTTCTTTCCACTGCAAGTTTCCATTTCCCATCCAGGTAGGATGAGCATATGTCGTTACCCTTTGGAAACATTTACAGTTTAGCTATTAGCTGGAAGAAAGGCACAAATAAAGTCTTGGAAAATGGACCAGACTTAGCATTTCAGATTTGATTAAGCTAAAGAACTTGGCATTAAAATCATATCTTGGAGAAGGCAATTTTCAGTTGTGGACTACATCTCTGCAAAAGATGCGGAGTTGTCCAGATTGCAGTTCAACTCTATACAGACAAAAAAAGCAAAACACGGTTCGGTCTGCAGTGGTACTTCTGTATGAAGACTAAAACTATACTTTGAAAATCTATGTGGAAATATTAGGTAGTTTGTTGGAGATCTCTTGCACACTGAGACACATTTTAGAGAAGAAATGGCACATACCCCAGCCGATAATAGTGTACCAGTAGAAATATCTCCTCTCTGGGAAAAAGGTTTCTACCAATAAAGTGAAAAGGTACAATCCCTCAATAAAAAGCCAGAAGTAGTTGGACATGACACAGTAATGAAAAAACACCATCACCGCTTTGCATTCCACCTGCAGAGAATCAAGAAAAACAAAGTTATTTCCATGTTGTTTCCTCCTAACAGATAGAGAAAATGCTTTCAGCCTCTCCAAATCTCTTAATGGAATGGAACACAGCTGGGACTAGTATTATAGACTTTTAACAGTAAAGTTTTAAAAGCATGAGAAGAATGTGAGGTGCCACTTAGGGAGCAAAGCTTGAAAGGGCAGGTAGCCAATTTTACCCATGGGAGGTGGTCGATGAGCGTCTGCAGACAGCTTGAGAACATCATGCGTTAGTGGGAGTTCACATCGTCAATGAACACTAATTGCTAGATTTAAGGCCCCTTCCAAGGATTAAGTGCAGAGAAGAAAAGAATCCAGTTGTGTATTGAGAAACCTGAGGAAGGATGTGAAATGGCAGGATGATTGTGGTGAGCCCTGGGAGTGGGATCAGAAAAGATGCTCCCTCCTGTGCGAGGTTTAGAACTGCACTGCCTTGCTATTTGTGGGTATTGTCACTCAGGGACAGAAAATGAAAGTAAGCTGAAGTGTAAAGAAAGCAGAGTGATTTACTGTAAAAAACTGATAGCAGCTTTCATTCATTTGCTGGGGAGGAAAAGCAGCGTACAAAAGGAAAAAAGAGGGGGGTGGGGAAGAGAAATGGGGATTGTGCAGCCTGGAGGAGAGGAGGTTCAGCGGCAACCTTATCGCTCTGCAGCTGCCTGGAAGGAGACTGCGGCACGCGGGTGGGGGTCTCTTTCCCAAGTAACAAGCGATAGGACGAGAGGAAACGGTCTCAAGTGGCACCAGGAGAGATATAGATTATTAGGGAAAAATTCTTTACTGAAAGGGCTGTCAAGCACTGGAACAAGCTGCCCAGGAAGGTGGTTGAGTCACCACCCTGAAGGTATTTAAAATACAAGTAGATGTGGCACTGAGGGGCATGGCTTAGTGCTGAACTTGACAGTGTTAGGTTTACAGCTGGACCCAGATAGTCTTAAAGGTCTTTTCCAGCCTAAACAATTCTGTGTTTCTGTGATAGAAAGTCTTAGGTGGAAACGGAGCTCTACCCTGACTTTGTAAGGTAGGACACACTTGCTTTTCCAGTGTTACATCCTAGTGAGACATCGTTAATCCTACAAAAGTAGGACTTTTCAACAGATCAGAGCAGAATCAGTGTGTAAACTGGAAAGTCCTGGTTGGGGCAGTGGAAGGCTGATAATTTTGACTAGTTCCTACTTGCACTCCGTCCTCTGGGCCAAATCTACAACCAGTATGTTTAGAGATATCAGATCTTGAGTTTCTTCATAGAAGCTGTACCACAGATGAAGACCTAGACACAAGATGGCTGATTTTAATGTGGTTTATCCTTCAAGTGTTTTTAAAAAAAGGGGTGATGCCACTATCAGAAAAGTGGTATAAATGAACTACAGATCTAACATGGCTTCAGCATTATTATGGAGAAGAATTAAAAGCAAAAACTATTTTAAATGACAAAGAAAAGGCTGACGAAATTACACAGCTGCACTTTCCTTGTGGAAGTGACTCACAGGGAATTTAGCTCATAACTAGATGGATAAAGGAGATCTCAGTTTGGGAACTCACTGTAATTCCACCATAATTACACTCAGTAAGCTGATTTATCAAATCAAACACTAGCCTTAAATGTGAAAGGAATGGGGATTTACATGTAATATATACCCAAGTGCATCTGTGTGGGAGACTGCTTTCCATGAAACCACACTTCAGAGGCAAACACTTGGCTAATACCAATGATTTTTTGAGAGTGTGACTGTCAGGAGTATTTTCTATGTCTGAATGGTCACCCTGTTTACACATGACTTTGCCTGACATCCAGAAAAAATTAGGCTCTGGAGAAAAACCAGACCTTCAGATGAAGGAAATTGCTTGTGCCTGTTCTCATCCCACCTGTCACTGTGCAGATCTGTGAAAGGGAGAAACAACCTGACTGGAGACAGAAACCAAAACCCGTAGGTTTGTCCTGAAGGACAGACGGCTGCACATTGAGGACTTCACAGGATGATACATCCACAGTTTTGCTGTGAACCAGGAGGGAATTTTACCACCAATAACCTTCTCCCCCAATAGCTTCTCAGCTTATGATACTCAACAGACTGCTGCCTGCCTCACTGTTTTTTGTTATCTCATGCTGGAAAAATTAAAGGAAAAGGTTTTGGCTTTGGTTTTACTTACCGTTGAGATAAAACAGTGGTTGCCATCCTGTTCAGCGTAAAGAACCCCATCTTTAATGAATACAGATATTGCACGTAGGATGAATGAAACAAAGAGGTTCATGTGGATAAAATTTCGAGTGCAGTGAAGCTTCCTAGAGAGGAGAGAGCAAGGGAGAGGAAAAGAAGAGGGGGAGGGGAAAAAAGGCAATACTTTTCTTTTGTGGAAATAACACACATGGCCAGAGCACCTTGGTGCTAAGAATAGCAGTGTCTGAAAGCCAGGACTGTGGATAGTGTTGACACTAAACCTGGCTAAGAGGAGGATTTGGTGATTTTCCTGCAAAAGCATATAGGGGGTATATATATATATATATATATATATGTATACATACACACACACACATATATATATATAAAAGGTCTATAAAATAGACCCAGTCTGATGCAGCTTCTGCAGTTGCATAAAAGAGACCCACAGCTTCTGCAGCTGCATTTACAGTCTATTGAGATGTGACTGCTGGAGTGTGTCCAAGCAGGGGGAACAACGTTGCTAAGGGGTTGTCTCTCTCTTATTTTACATCTGGTGAGTTAAAAGCTTAAACATGGTTTTGGGCAGATGAGCTCCAATTTTTTTTCCTCCAGTGGCTGAACAGCTCACTGCTCATGTCCTGACTCACCTGAAACGGCACAGGATCACCATGGCGGTGGTGAGGGAAACAAGAGAAGTGCTGTATCCCACCGTGTACAGAGCCTTCACAGATAGGTAGTAGTAATCCTTGGGAGGCAAACAACACACGTTAAACCGTTTGTCTACGGCCACATCTTCTTTACCCTTTCAACGTGCAGGCGCAACCACAGGCAGGATTTGTTTCTTGGGCAGCCTGTTGTTTTCTCCTCTTGGCTCCCCTGAGATCTCACCATATATTAGAGCCTTCCTCTGTGCCTGGCATGCCCTTGGGTCTGCATACCGTGAAGCTTATTTGTCAGTGAGCTAGCAAAGGCTGTCTATATTTCTTTGACCACTGTTCATGTATCTGTAGAAAAAAAGTGGTTGGCTAAGGGATTCTTCAGTCAACAGGGGAAGAATTGGGGGCTAACCTATGCTTCTAGAAGTTACAAGCTGTATCAACAGTAAACACTCATGTTGTGGATGCAATATTCAGTACAGGGCTAGGAAGGATTTAAATCTTGTTTCTCAAATTTTTATGCCCATAAATACCTGTTTGTTTCATTCTCATCACCAACAAATCAGAACATGTCTAGAGGCTGGATAAAAAGCAGCCTGCCGCTCCCCCCCCCTTCATTTGTCTTTAGTTATAAGATTAATTCCTACCTGGTTATCGGACTCTGTTTCATTTTCATCAAAGCCACAGGCATCATAATAATGAGGAAAAGGTTCAGACCAGCCATCTTCAGTGCAATTTCTGCTGATGTCCCCTATGCCAAATACAGTTGTGAATGTGATATCATTGAAGCAAACCCCAGGACACCCCCCTTTGGTACATGACCAAAGAAAACCCCACAGTACTACTGGGGGTGCTATTTATCTGCCTGTCCGTAGAAGACCTTAATGGCATCTTGAAAGTTTAATGCCATCTTTAATGTCCCAGTTTTACAACAGGCACCTACTGATGTCTACTGCTAAAGCTGGTCACCAGAGAGCAACAGTGATTTAAGCAGTATAGTGAGTGCCTCCAGGCCACCAAGGTTCTCATTGTCAAGTGGGTACCTAAAACAGGGGTCAGTCCATCTCCCTGTATCGACTCTGAAATAGGGAATACAGATTTGACTTAGACATCTATGGTTCAGATGGCTAAAAGGTAAGTCCAGTGCTTAAATACAGGCACTTTGCGGTATTTAATATGATCTGTATCTGAGGCATATGTGTGGGACTGGCAAAAACCACAAGGCCAATGTGATTTTTTGGAATGGCTGCTGGAAGCCAGGCAGGACACTGTAGGATATCTGAAATAGCTATTATACATCTATGGTGAGGCAGCTGGATTGTTCTCCTATAGCCAGATGAGATGTATCCCACTCACTTATCTTCAAGCCTAGGCTCTTATCTGAGAGTGACTTTGTGAGAAGGTTCTGTAGGAAAACAAAGGAAAGATGGAGTGGGAATCTCTTTCCCGTCTCTGTTTTCACAGCAATATGTTCATTTACATCTCCAGATGCCCAGTGTGGCTTCAGCTGACAATTCAAAACTGTTTCAGAGCTTCTCACATTCTTCTGCCTATTATCCGTTCCAATCCCAGCTTACAACCTTACTCTAAAGCAAGTGTTTGCAAGGAGGCTCGAAACTGGCTCAGGGAAAACATCGTCCTCTTTTTCTCTCTTTTTCCTCTCTTTGGCTAATCTCCTATGAGGGCTGGCTCCTAAATGGCTTTCGCTACAACCGTGAAAAGGCTTATAACTGTAAGGAGAAGAAAGAGCTGGGGGTAGAAGAGGAAAGTGTCTCTTGGCACTGACACTGCTGCTGAGGCTGCCCGAGGTGGGATGGCCCCCGTGGTGCCCTCTTTAAGCACCGTTATTCTTGCCAGAGCTCAGTGACCTGGTTGAAAAATTAGAGCTGGGCTGCTGGCTGCAGTTATTGCTCTCCAGTGTGATAGAACAGTTTCCATTTATCGAACTATTACAGTTTCTGGAGTATGAACTGTACCTTGACCAAACGGATGGAAATTTCCAAGTTGTAGGGACTTTTTTTGTTTGTTGGGGTTTTTTTTTGTTGTTTTTTTATTATTATTTATTTATTAATGTTATACTGCTTCACATTCTTAGAGCAGTTTAGTCAAGTAGCTCATAACACTAGCAGTGACCTTATTTTTAGAGAATCTGTTTGCCATCCATGCGGCAGAATATATCTATCTAATCACAGCATTCATTTAAGAACATTGCATTACTTGGCAAATTTTGATAAATTGCTTTTGCACATTCATCCCCAGTTTTCCTGTGGAAAATAACCACTGAATCATGGTGTTGACTTTCTTTAACACCATTTAGTAATTACTGTTAAACAGGTAGATATAATTTATAACATCATACTTGCTAGATTGCAAGGCTTAATAGTGGAGGAATAAATTTTCATAATACTGCTAAAAGTAACATACCAGAAAATGTGTCACTGTAATTAGAACTGATTAGAAAATAATACCTAAATGGTAGGAGAAATATCTTGGAGCTTCCTTTTTAACAGTGTTAAAAGAAAAAGAGAAACATTCCGCGGTTCTGTTTCTTACCTAGGGGAGACTGGGCTGTGCTTTCCAGCAGGTCATAATCACCTATAAAAGTGGAAATTTGGTATGAAATTGTTTTGATTGTGTTTTCTATTAGGACCCAAACTGGTCTCTGCGGAAATCAGTGAATAGAATCCAATTGATTTTTATTTATTTGGATCCGGCCCAAGGGCAATAAATACTTGATACTGTCTTTTCTGGAGGTAAACACAGTTTTACTTGTGAGTTTAAATCAAAGCTGAACCTATGAAATTAGAAAATTGCTATGACAAGCAGTGAGCACATAGCTAAAAACACATACAATCAAACCAGGACCAATTTTATTGTAAAAATATAGAAGTCAAATATTGTATCTTTAGAAATTTACATCTATAATCCATGGATGTTTAAGTATGGTCAATTTTCACAGAATTAATGAAAAATTATTTCCATCCATCAATGACAAAAAGCAATAATTAATTGATATTAAGTGAGATAGTATACTTCTATGGTTTTAGGTTAGAGCACAATGATTTCTAGAAACTTATTAGATACTTATTTTCACTTTTTATCGGTGTTACAACCAGCTACATGTATTCATCATCATCATGGTTGATACACAACTTTTCAATAACCTGAAATTATGTACTGCATACAATTTTTGAGAACAGAGGTACTTAGGAGGCAGTCAGCACAACTGGTTCTTACCTGCATGGGTTTGGCCCAAATTGTCTACTTCCCAACCTGAAATTAGAAGAATAAAAATAATTAATTTGATCTTGATAATGCTTTGCAATTTGATTTTGATAACAGTTTGCTTTCCATATGAGGAATGGCTATAGCAGAGGCCAGAGAAGAACTGCAAAAAAATTTTGTTTAAATCCATTTTTCAAAATCAGTGCTGTATCTTTATGGCTGGAAAACAGTTTTCGGAAGATGGTCGATTGCTTTGTGTTGTTAAATCTCCGGTTATCACGGACTTTCATCAGACTCTAGGAAAGATAGGAAAAAGAGATGAGGAAGCATTTTTGTGTTTGGGGTTTTTTTCTTTTTTTTTTTTTTTTAAAGGAGGGGGGAGGTTCTGAAATAAGAAAGACCTACCAATATCGAAAATATTGTGTTGAAATCCATGCTGATTTGTGTACTAAAAATAAAAATATTACAATGGTAATGATAAAAAAGTTTAAGTTCGCATTAAAAATTTCCCTTTTCCTTTTTTTCGTCCTTCCAAAATATATTTTGGGGATTATCTCAAACCAATTTCCCCCACACCCAAGTAAATACTTCACACAAATGGCACCAAAGTCAGACTTTCCCAACACCTCAGTGGGTTTTGGCTCAGGCTGGGTGTAGGGAGATGCACCAAGAGGAGCTGCCTTATGCCAGCGAGTGGTGCTGCTGCATCGTGCACAGACACTGAGCTGCCTGCAAATAGCTCTGCCAGTGGCCCTCCCACCAGCACAAAACTGTTTCCAACATTTCATTGACCAGTACAGCAGGTTAAAGGTTTAGATTAGCTTTAGTTCTGTATCCTCTGGAGTAACCACAGGGCTTCAGGTTGTTCTTTAACCCTGAACATACGGTCAGGTCTTAACTAGGGATTGGAAGAGCCATTCACCAATTTGCATGAGAGGGTTTGTATTTAAAGTAAAATACAAACAAAGATTGATTTTGGTCCTATGGGAAAGGAGAGAGACAGCATCTAAGGAAACAAAACAGTAAAGGCAGTCTTCTCAGTACAGCATAAAATGCATTTCCTATTTTATTATACTTTTTTTCAAAATCCTTATCATGTAAGAATTTTAAATTCATTGATTTCTCTCTCTCCTCTAAAATAAATCAGATATGCTCTTTGATTTTCTGAGACAGAAAGCAGAGGATTTAGTGTGAAGATCATGGAGGGAGTCTAGAAAACTAAGCTGCAGCATCAGGCAGACTGTAGCGTGTCTTTGAGTGGATGTATTCAACATCAAACCTACACACTCAACCCAGCAGTTACTTTAGAGGGTTAATACTGAAAACCATGGTGAGAACACCCTTGGTCTCCTGGCTTCTCCACCCAACTCCAGCTGCTTTCGAGATTTCATATCTGAGAATTCTTGGATGTTTGCAAATATTGGGTAAGTCCACTAATTCTGAAGAGAAGTCACCAATGCTCTGAGCAAACATTTTCCAGCAAAGATTGTTCAACCTGCTGCATCAGTCTAAATTACCAGATGCTGCAGAAGCGCTAAGGCTGTGCTCCAGGTTCTTGGCAGAATAACAGGGATGCCTCTGCAGGGTATTGTGGACAGATCAGTTTCCCTCCCAAGTCTACCAAACCCCAGGTTTATTAACAGTGATTTAGCTCAGATATAGATGCTTATATTGCTAAAATCTGAATTCAGAATAGCAAGTTTAGGATATCCTGTGGGAAATTTTATCTGTGGTTTTATTATGCAATTAGAGTATCAAAGAATAAGCTGCTGTTCCTTTATCACTGCCTTTCATAATGTTCTTCATAGCCTGCTGCCACTCAAATCAAGTAGCTTATAATGGCACTGGCTCCTACGTGATGTCACCTCACTCACTAGCCTGTATCTTACAATGACCCACAGAAGCAGGGTAAGAAGAAGCTGCAAGAAAAGCTGCAAAACCTCCTGGACTCATAAAACTCCAGTTTCAGTTTATCAATTGTACAGTGTGGCTTACATCTTGAGACATGATACTATAAACTTTGCATAATTCTTGTTGGAGAAAGACCAGGCAATGTTAAAGTACATTGAAGCATGATGTTCCTCGCATCCTGGCATATTACACTGATGACTGAGAAAAAAAACTTTTTTGAAATTTAAATGTTTTAAATTGAGCTTTTTTCCCCCTATAATCTAAAAAGAAGGAAATAAAAATTTCCATTATTTCATTCTAAATAATCGGTGGTAGTCACACTGATGTTAAAATATTAGATTTTAGTTCATTTTGAATTTCATTACATCTGTGATAACAGTCAAAATATCATATTAGTTTTGTGAAATGAAGAGGCTTTTTTTTTTAATATATACTTAAATAATGATTGCATTTTAACTCTGGGCATTAGGAAGAGGTTAATATTTTTGACAATGTTAATTTTCTGATTGCTGTAGGAGCAAACTGGCCTTTTTTAACCATATTTTTCTACATCTGAGTCCTTGTTAACGTACTGAAGAAAGTTCCAGTACAACCTTTTGCTATACAGGCTTTTAGGCTTGATCCATCACCCTAATTTTCAATAATAAATTAAGCTACTGGAAAGTCAATTAGATTTACACTGAACATTATGCCCTGAATTACAACTAAAAGCCAAAGTCTGTCTAATGAGTGTTGGGATAACATACACACATACACAATTATATTTGTGTGTGTATGCACATATATATGTATATAGGTACACAAGGGAACATGCAGCCACCTTCTGACTTAAAATTCTTGTGTGCTGCCACTGCCCTTCTCTCTGACACCACATGTTCATGTCCCCTGCACCAGAATACAGATGTTTACATGACAGATAACTGTGCCAATGGCTATGTTTGCTCACATGCATGACAGTGCGAAGGGAGTTAATTTGCATTATTTCTGTGCTTAATATTTAAGATGCCTACATATATGAGAAGGCTTGAGCTTGCATTTGAGCTGGGGTTGTAGGAAGTCCAGACATAGGGCAGTTCCTCTCATTTCTCCGATTAAAAACTCGGTTTTTGTGGTTTTGAGCTTGTGTTGGTTTTTTTTCACCTGAGTGCCTTTCTGACTCTAGAAAGACCTCAGCAAATTTACTCTGGTGTCAGTGATGTCATGGGCAAAACCGTAGGGCACCTCGCTGCATGGGCTTTCACACAAGTCCTCTCACTGCCTTACTCAGGACATAAACAATGAGAAACTGGTGCATTACACTTCACTGATGACGCAGAGAAAGCCCGTCAAGATGATTATACAACAGGCTAGATGGAATATGTTACTCTCCCAGAAATGAAGAATAACTAAAATGTGCTTTTCATCTGCATTTTCACTGCAAATCCATTTTTCAGGGATTACATTCCTGGCTTCTGTGAATGACACCTGTGCTCCTCACATGTGGTTAAATAACGGCACAGCCCAAACTACAGAAGGAAGGACATTAAACGGTATCTTAGAACACCATTTATTAAATCAATACTTGCTCACATTAGTCAATAAACTCCTGAGGAAGCTAATGTTATCCTTGAGAAAGGATGGTTTATCCAGTGTGTTGACAGATAGTGTAATTTACTGTTTGACCAGTCTGAACAGGCAAGTGTCACTTTTGGGGGAGTAAGGCAAATCTCCCTTTAGAGTTTAAACTGCCATGATTAATTAGATGTTATTTGCAGTACTGCTTAGAGACCTAAAGAAGATCCATCAGAATGCTGAATTTTCAGTTCCAAAGACAAAACAGAATTAAAATACATACAATATTGCTAATTTCTATTTTCTACATGAAGAGATGAAAGAAGGAAAAAAACCCAACAACCCAGTCAAAGGACTTGCCAAAGGCTTCCCATAGAGTTAGTGGCAGAGACCCAGATCTTTCATGCCCTTTTCTTGCATGTTTGTGGGACTTACTTTCTTGGTTTCCATTTGCTGAGTCCCAGAAAACATAACTACCTCCTCACTATCCTCCAACTGATAAGAAATTTGATGCAAGCAATTGTTGCTTCTGATTTAAACTGAACAGGACTGGCAAAGCTTAAAGCCAAGAAACAGCCTGTGCGCGATGAGCCTCGGAGCTCAGTGCTGCCTTTTAGATCTTCTTTGTGCCAAATTTGTGCTGGCTGCTTTTGGTGTCAGCTGGCATGGCAACTGCTTTATCTCCCATAGGTTTGTTTATCTGAACACAACTTGCATTTAACCCTTTTGTTCCAGCATTTGTCCCTTATAAGTGGCAGGTTGGGGAAAGAAGGGCTTCCAGAACTATTCTGGCCTGAAACAGCCTGCCCACACTTTTCTCTTGATCCTGTTGTTCCCGTCTCAGTATTATCAGCTGGAGGACTGGTCCACATAGGTTAGACTCCAAAAGGTTGGATTTTGACAGCACTGAGATCAATGGGCAAAGCTCACACTGTTTTTACTGCATGTTAATTCTGTCCCTTCAGAAAGTGCAGAGAGTGGGGCAGAGAGAGGTTACAGAAAACATTTCTTACAATCGCTTGTTATCGTGCTGCTCAGCTATGTGGATAATGAGCTGGTGAGGCAGGAATTCCGTTTTTTTCCTGTTTTATATAGCACTGATTAGAAGCTTAACATTTAATTTATAATGATGAAATAAATCGGCGAGCTCTCACACCCGACTCCACAGCATCCACCACACTGCGCCATTTCACTCCCTTCCTCATTGCTGCATGCTGCTCTTATGCACCAGCAATCTGTTCAGCCGGCTGGCAAAGCCGCAGTTGGGAACAGCAGTCTACTTAGCAGCTTTTCTGGGGCTTTCTGAGCTCCTCACACAGATACCGCCTTGCATACTCTGCCCGCTGCTCCTAATGCCCTCTGCCCAGTCCTGGATCTGAGCACAGATGATCCCACATGCACACTATCCAACCATCCCAGTCCCTTCATTACAACTCTTTTTTTGGGGGAAAGTGATCCAGGATCAGCTGCTAGGTCTTTCTAATCTCATTAACTGGATCCGTGGAAAGTGGCAGCCAGGCAAGGTTACAGAGTACATGGCCTTAGAGGTTCCCACACCTTTCCTTATGTTATGTGCTTCCCTTCACTATTTCCAGGGGGTTTGGTCTCTCCAGCGTTATAGATAATACTTTAAACTACAGGTTGCAAGTCATTATCGTCACTTGGCATTTACCATATACTGCCATTTGCCTTGTCAGAGGGATTTGTGAACATAGTCCTCACACAGAGACATCATGAAATGAAATAGTATTGTTAAATACTATTATTTTATTGTATTTAATACTAAATACTATTATTAAATAGTATGTAGAATTGCTAAATGTATTTAGAAAACAAGAAAACTGAGGCAGAGGGAAATTAAGGGTAAGATTAGGAAGCCTGGTCCATGTTTGTATGTTTGAATAGCAACAGGTGCCTAAGAACATCTGAGGAACTTGTCCCATGGGGCAAATTCATTCCATCCAACTTGTTCAGCTGAATGTAGGTTTATCTGTTTTTTTACGTCTCCTCCCATAAAGGGTTAAGAGACTGGTACATCCAGAAGTTTGTTTTTAAGTGGTTTGCTTTAGACATCTACCATAGTATGAGATGAACTAGTTTCCGCAACTTTGTTACTTCAGTGGTTTGTGCAAAACACTGCAGTAAAGGCAGTGATGGAACTGATATACAAGCCCTTTCTTCCTATACGTCATACAAATTTCAGGGCACATGGTTTCATGACATAGGGACAAGAAGACCCAGTGAATCATGCCTGGAGATCACAGAAGAATACCAGGGAAGTCCCATATGGAGAACATACAGGCCATAGCACATAGCGCTGGCTGAGGCAGGATTGGCATACAGCTATGATCAATAACAGGTCAGAGAAATTACGACTTTCTTTTCTTCCTCTCTCCTATCAAAAGCTATGAAACTAGCAGTGGCCTGAGGTCACCATAGCAACTGCTAGGCATCATCTAAACATTATCTGTATCCTGCCTGCGAGGCTGGCTGTCACAGGAGTGTCCGTCATTGTACAAGATCAACACAAATACTATTGAAGGGTCTTCTAGCTCTGAAGAGGGCAGGGGTCATATTTCAGAGAAAAGCAAATGTTTTTCAAGCAAGAAACACAGAAAATAAGAAATGTGTCCAACAAAGATTATCAGTTATGAAATAAGTCCCAGAGAAGAAAGCATATTATATCATGTGCTTAACGGCAAGAAAGAATGTGTGCCCACCATACCTAAAATCCTGCAATCAACTGGAACTCTTTTCTCATTTATTTGAATAAAGAGGAGAAACAAGGATAGAGCAAAGACTGCTAGTGAAGGTTGAAGCATTTGCCCATGTTGCACGTACAGTGATACTTCAGTGTTCTGCCTTTTGCTGTCCAGGTGTTCCACAAACTACTCAGCGGTTCTCAGCACATTCTACCCTTGCATGCTTCCCAGAGGAGCATGATTTTTTTTATTTTTCAGGGTCAAAATAGCTTTCAAATCATATTGACAAAGGTCTTGAGTTCCATTACAGCTTTCGCCTGGCCACTGCAGGATGTCCTCTTGCCAAGACCAAAGACTTGACCTTTAGCTGAAATGCTCTTGGTCACATTGTATGTTCGAATATCAGAAGCACAGAGTCTTATGTTCCCATAAGTTGTTTGGAAAGGCCATAAAATGTCCTTTTTCTGTAAAAAGCATCTGCAAGGCCTTAACTACTTGATTGGACATGTAGGTAAAGTTACTCTTCTTTGATGGCAATGTTTTCCTCCCCTTTCCCTCTGCATTGCAGATAGACTTCGGTGCTGTGACTGAGGTGGTATGCTTAATTACAGGTTGTCTTCCTTGCCTTGGAAAAGCTGAAATAATCCCATGGCTTTACTGCCTGTGAAAAGCCTAGGGGTGAAAACCAGCAGGAAAGGACTTGTTATCTAGTAAGCACTATTATCTTGGTTATTGGCAAGGCATTATTCTTACATCCACACTTGGTAGGTCTCTTGTACCTGTTCTTCACACAATTCTTTCTAGGACTTGCTGAACACTAAGCGACAATAACACATATGCAATCTGCAGACAGCTTTGAAAGCTGCCGAAAACCTTTAGCTGTTGTGTGGATATATACGTGTGCGCATTTTATATATATATATATATATATATATATATAAACCCATATACTTTTGTATTGAACTTGCTTCTGAATGCTTCATAGGATCTTCTACAAAGCCAAGGATAAAACTAAGGTATGCACAGAGTCCTGGTTGCTTCAAAGACTAACAAAGCTCTGATGGCTCATTATTATTCCCATGATGAAAACGCTAGGGAATGGGTCATGTCTGTTTTTCAGAGACTACTGCTTGGTTCCAATGTTTTCCTTCCCTCGGTTTTCATGCAGGATGTTGAAATACCCACCAGGGGTAAGATATACTTGAATAGAAATCTAGACCTTTGCATTGATCTTTTGCCTTGCCTACTTGATAGGCAAATGTAATTTCCAATTTCAGTCTGCTGCGATGCTACAGCTAGTAGCAAAGAGAACCTACATCTTCTACTTCAGTAGAAAATAAATGCACAATCTTCCAGATACAGTTTGTTGTTTAGAAGGCCCCTGACCTTTAACAGTCACCTTTTCTTTCTCTCTGTATCAAAAAATATCAATACATAACCCAAACTAATAGAAACTGTGACTTGCAAATATTTTCAGCAGCTTTCACCTTGGGAAGAAAATGACTTTTGTCTTTTCACCCAGTTTGGGAGTTAGGTACTATTTTCATAGTGGTATATAGACAGCAGTGACAGACTTTACCAGAACTATTTCCCCAGAAATGATACAGAAAGGCTTTTCACATATGAACATGCAATATCACTTCCCTTCTCATTAACTCTTCTCTTGTCATCTTATTCTGTTTGATTAGGGATAACACTTAAACTCAGACAGGAGAGAAAACAAAACAAAGCAAGCCCACAGATAGCTTCCCAAATCCAATTAACCCTGATTCATAAATCCCATGGTCCACCCATGGTATCTCTAGTGCAGAGTACGAGGCTTGATGTTCTTATGACAAAGTACTTGAGTGTCTCCCAGTGGTTTTGATGGGATCAGTAACAGTTTGTTTTCAGTTCCTTGTTCACAGGGACAATAAATCTTGTTGGCTGAGCACGGAAGCCATACAACTTCCAGAATAGCAGCGAGCCAATCGCTTTGGTTCTAAAAGGTGAGCACAGGATATAATTCCCTCTGAAATTCTATAATACCTGGTTACATTCTTCATTCTACTGGATTTTAATTAGGACCCCTTAATCCTGGTATCAAGATAAGATGTGGTTTATGTCTTTGGTAAAAATTATGTACATTTACATAGTACACCAGGTGTTGTAGCAATACTGTTTTGGGTGCAGCAGGTAGCGTCCTAAACTGAGCACTAGATAAATATTCTAAATTGCTGGAAGGTTCAGTAACAGCTAATCATATTATTTGAATTTGTGAATGAAAGTATTTTCTCAGGGTGGAGTTCAGCAATTTCCTATTATAATTTGTATTCATTTTTACTACAAATCTAAGATCTAAAAATATGTTCATTTCTGATCTGGCTATTGGGTTTCTTCCATTGGTCCATATGAGTCATGTGGCTTTGTATGTTCCAGAATGTCTCAGCTGCACAGGGCAAAGAAAGAAAAGCACAGACTTGTTCTGTAGATTTCCACTGCCATGCAGTATCACCTCTGTCTGTAGGAAAAAGGGAAAAAGAACAAAACAAAGAAAAACTTGCAGCTGGGAACACAGATCATTATGCTGGGACCATCTCTAGGTCTTGCTATGTCATACTGAAATGCAACATCACATCTTTACACAATTATTTTTTTTCCCTTTCATTGCAAAGATGCCTTAGAATGCTTTAAATATACCCAGTTCTAGAGTGGTCGTCTC
This sequence comes from Falco biarmicus, assembly GCF_023638135.1. Taxonomy (NCBI): domain Eukaryota; kingdom Metazoa; phylum Chordata; class Aves; order Falconiformes; family Falconidae; genus Falco; species Falco biarmicus. The sequence continues at coordinate 58,377,173 of NC_079291.1, read as the reverse complement.
TGGAGTCAGTACCGGGAAGGCATAGAGAAAGCGTGATATACAACAGCACCACCATGGAGGTTGTAGCTCCCAGTGAGAATAAAACTGAGTTCACGTATATCAGTCAAAGGAATCAGTGCTGAAGTGGAAAATATATTAATATTTAGGAACCCTTTGGAAGGAATGCCACTGTAAATCCTTAACCTACTAGATGAGAAAACTCTCAGGACCCAATAATGTTTTTTTCATGGGGAGATATTTGTTCACATTCTGCATCTGAAAAGAAATTAAAAATTCTGGGATTTTGGAGGAGTAGAGAGGTGAAATGAAATGTTTCAAGTAAGGCTCACCAACCACACCACACGGGAATTAACATTAGGCTTTCTGTATGATGTTGACAGCAGCTCCAATGCTGTTCCGCAGTTCACTTGCAGTGAATGCTAGAGCAGGATTTTCTTATTAATAATAATTATTATTTTTTATTTCATTTTATTTTGTTCATTAAAATAATTATTATTAATTAAAATTAAAAGCAGTAACAGCTGGTAGTTTTAGCCAAATCCATAGATATTTTTTCAACAAAAACCTCTCCAGATGACAGTTCAGTCTTTTTTTTTTTTTCCCTTCCCATTTTACTGCATATGGAACTCAGACATCTGAGCCGAGGCAGCCAAATTCCTTTCTGAAATTCATAAAACAGACAGCCCCTTCCAGCGATTTCCTTCATCTTAAGATAAACCTTTGAGATAGGTCAGAGGAAACATCTTCTACAAGTACCCATTGCTTTCCATTTACCAAACTAGAAATTCAGGTGATCCGTTCAGACTTACAAATATAACCTAGAGATATCCAAAACCAAGTGACATAAGTCCTACTCCCTCTTTAAGATTGACATATCTTATGGTTTGCCTATACAAGCAGCTGGTGCTTCAGTGCTTCATAGGACAAACTTTTTAAAAGTATAATTTAAAGTTATTGCTACTATTTGTAAAAATGATTTATGGTCATATAAAAATTTTGCTGTATTAAAAAAAATGAAGGCACTATTATTAAATATTAGTGTCAGTGCCTAGCCTAGTTACATATTCTAGAAACATAGCAGCAGCCAGAGGATACTATAACAATCTATAAAATGTGATTAGCTGTGTCTTTGAAACATTTTAGTTATCTAATAACCCTTTATTTAAGGAACCGTCATAAAATGTGACTTTTTTCATTAAGCCCTCATTGAAACAAATATACTCAGGTAATTATAATTAGCAACAATGATAGTAAAAATTCATGCTGATTCAACCACAAGAGTGATTATGGATGTAGATATTTCCACCTTGGGGTCACTAGTGCAAATCCAGCTGGATCGGTAGAGATTTCAAACTACTCCAGATTAAATGTTTATTTGTTTATCTAATGAATTATGAATCTTGGGTTTGTTCCTACTGAACAGATGTCCAAAACCCCCTCAAACCCAGCACTATAAGAGGTAACAGCTGTCGCTTTTGTTCATGATCCTGTGAGGAGATGAAAAAATCTGGACATATGTTTACACTGGACTGACTACTCCTCCCTTAGGGTCATACTATCACCCTGCTACAGGTCAAATGGGAAGTACAGTATGTGAACAAGTCTGTAAATCCTAGGCAAATAATTTAAAAATATTATTTCAGCCTGTTACTTTACATAGCTCTAGTTATGAAGAGCTTTTCATTTATATATATATATATATTTAAGCATATATTACTTTTTTTTAAAAAAAAAAAAAGTCCCATTAACAGTTAACAGGTTAGTTAAGCTCTGGAACAGATCACAGTGACCTAAGCTTGTCCTTGAGGAGGGAGATGGGTTAGGTGACGTTGGTGATGTTGGGATTAGGGGCAGCCTGGGCTGCAGTGATCATGCACTGGTGGAGTCTGCAGTCCTGAGGGATATGGGTCAGGCAAAGAGTAAAGTCAGAACCCTGAATTTCAGGAAAGCAACCTTCCAGCTGTTCAAGGAATTAATAGGAACCCCTGGGAAACGCTCCTCAGGTGCAAGGGGGCAGAACAGAGCTGGCAGATCTTTAAGGATGCTTTCCATAGGGTGCAAGAGCTCTTGATCACCAGGTGTAAAAGAACAGGAAAGGAAGGCAAGAGGCTGGCATGGCTCAGTTAAAGTGTCAGAGACATCTGTTGAAATAGAGAATAGTTAAAGTGTCCATGGCAGAGTTGAGTGGACTGGTTGGCAGCGGGGGAGATTTTTTGTGCCGTAGATGTACATGGCACTACTCTCCATAGTATTAAATTAGCAATAACGCTAAGCATTGCATCTGAAACAGGCAGGGAGAGAGAGAAAAGTGATTGCATCCGAAACAGGCAGGGAGAGAGAGAAAAGTGATGTTACCATGTGTTAGCACACTGTAGCTTGAGGGTATGTAGGGGATTTAGATTACAAACCATTGAAAAGGAGAGGTCCTAATGGAAATTCAGACGGACTGTCTAGAGCAACAGGCCTCCTGCAGTTATATCAGAAGATGACAATGTATCAGCCATCTGCTGATGTGCAATAAATAACATTAAAGTATTTTGCCTGCAGGCTGCAAGCATCACTGTTAACCAGATAGTGAAAACTTTTGGTTGGGTGTGTATCCTGCGTTAAGGATGACCAGAATTGGTTTGACCATCAGGCTGAATGACAAGTAGTCAACAAAAATTGATTACAAAATCACAGAGAACTGAAACTGAGAAAACCCAAACCCACCAAAAAGCAACCAGCCTGAAAGAGGGATGGACGTTTCCTTACCCACACTAGATACAAACCCTAATGAATGCTGGCATGATGTTTTTTTTCTATTATCGCTAAACACAGATAGCTCAGTAAGTGCTATTGTACCCACCAAGTCAATACTAAACCAATATTACAGCAATAAAGATTGTGTTTAATTATACTGGCTATAACTAAAACACACAGAATTACAGTATAAAGTATATTTTTATACCTGATCATTTAAAGAGGAACTAATCTTCGCCCATTCAAAAGTTAGGTGCCTATTTTAAGCAAATTGCCCTTAGTACTTGCTGGATAAAGAAGTATCTCCAAGGCATGATTCGCCTTGTGTCTCTTGGAATAACAGAAATTGCCCTCTGTGGGTCTCTTTCTCTCCACTGACTGCAGATGGAGTCTAGAGGACTCATATAGCTAAACCCCTCAAGTTTCATATGGTCAAATTTAGATGAGATAATGATCACCATCAAATTCCTTTCCATTTCACAAGACCATTTCTACTTGCTTCAGTGTCTGGATGAGTTCAAATGGATGTATGTAAAGGTGAGGATTTCAGCATTCCTGGAGCTGTCTATGAAACACCATCTCCCACAAATAGCGTTCTGTGTGTGGCAATGCAGAAAAGGCAAATTTTGGACTCAAAACTATAAATGAATAATTAATTGGGAAAATAATCTTTAGGGAAAAGGATCCTTGGGGACAATGATGAACTTGTTTCTCAATGGACAATAAAGTGATCTGCAGTAGCAGAGATGGGTTCTGGGAGGTGATGGACAAAATTGTGTTAATTGCAAAGAAAAGCTTGTTGTTAGATACATTGATGGGAGGACAGCCTCTCTCAGTCATTCAGCTGGGAAGGAGATGTCATGAAATCACACACAAAAAAAAAAAATTTCAAAAGAACATCTAATCAATCTATATATCTGCTGTGAACAACTTAATAGTTATTGCCTCCTGTCCACATATCCGCATTTTTCCCTGGCAATTTTTCATGCATTTCAAAGGTAAAAAAATAAAAATAAAAAATTAGAAAACAATCGAGAAAGGACAAGGGTTTTTTTGTATCATGCAAACAGTAGTTTGCACAGAGATGCTTCCCATTAAAAAGCACTACATAATATTATTAACTAGGTCAAATAGTCTTACTGCTAAGATATGTTCTCCTTTTAATACCAGCTCATTTGGGAACAGTGACTGGTTGTACATGGATTGAAGCTGGGGTCTAATAGAGTTTGGTTAACAAGCATGGTGAGTGCATGGGACTTTTGCTCCAGGCTTGAAGTGGTAGCAGAAGAAAATGCACCAGCCTCGCTGACCATCTGCAGTATTTTTTGCAAGACAAGGGACAACTTTGTTAGACAGCGATGCATTCTGGAAGCAGGAACAGCCCACATTTCCGATCTTTCATTTGCTTGCTTAGTTGCTGATGCCAGCTGCAAGGGACAGAAGGACGCTGAAGTCTAATTTCTACAGACCACAGAAAGGCACGATGGACCTTCTGCATCTCTCCAGGAATCTTTAACTCCCACTGACTCTTCCCTGGACTCCCAACATGGGAGCTCCTCACATTGATCATCTCATGCTTATGCTCTCCTTAAGCATGAGCAGAACCCACTCTGAGTTTTAGTTATTTTCTAAAATAGGTTTGAATGTGATTAGTTATCTAACACCCAAACACGGTTTCAGGTCTCATTGATTTCATTGGAGACTCGAGGACAGAACACCCCCTGTAGCAACCGGAGTTGGAGGTATTTTCATGTTGTATAGTCTGTGAAGACTTTTTTCACACATTCCCTCCCAGCCTTGCACACACACACACACATCTCTACACACAAACATCCTGGGTTTCTACAGTATTTTTTTTTAACTGAATCCCAGATCCAGGCCACTGTGGTATTCTTGGATTTCCTTTATAGCAAGTATCTAAGTGAGGTTTTTACACTCATGCTGGTCATGCAGCTTTACCACGCAGAGGCAAAGAACAAAGAGAAAGCACCTTACCATCTTCAGAGATGATAAACCTGAACAGTGCCGGACACTTGACAAAGACGATTTCACCCACACTTGCAGGTTTCCAGCATGTAATATTGTCCCACATTCCTGGGCATCCTATAGAAGTGAAGGAGAAATAATATACATTAGTGATGGAAATTCACTCCTTCACATAGTTGTGTTTTATACTTGGTTCTTTCTTCTATATATTAAAATGCTCTTGTTTAGAATAATAATTTTCTAATAAGCTATCCCTGGAATAAATAGCATAGAAATAGCATAAAATATGTAGATGCATGGAACACTAATGGCCAGGCTCTGCCCTCACATATGACACTTCTTAGTCCCAGTTAAATCACTCTAACATATACTAGGAAAAAAATTTCCCTTGAGCATAAAATCTGCTGCCATTTAACTATTTTTCAGTAGTGCTGGGTTAAGGCGTCTTTATTTATGGATCACACCTTTGCTTTAAATTCTATGAATTTCTGTTGGCCCTAATCCTCGTCAAAAGTTGGGTACTGGCACATTTTGGAATTTGACCTAGGGAGATGACTGGAAACTGAAAAACTGATTCTGCTTCATCCTGCAGCCAGTTTTGTGGATATGCGAGAGAAGATCACCTCTTTCATGCTATTTTCTTTAAAAAAAATACTGGGAATAGAAACATCCTTCCTCAGTAAAGAACTGTTATAATATCATTCACTCTCTTTACTGTGGTCTTTGCTCTAGAGACTATAAACTCACGATGTCAAAAGGATGATTTTGACTTCTAATGGTTTCTTGCACAAGCTAAAACCAGAGTCATGCCTTTAACAACTGTTCAGGGATTAGGCTTCAGGTAACAAGTTTTGAACTAAAAACTGAGGGATAAAGAACCAGTCTCCTGATACATGCATGCAGAAAAAGGAGGTGATACCATTGTGGATGGGAGTTTAGTATACAGGAAAAATTCAGGTCCCATGTGCTATTGTAAATAGAATAAAAAAGCCCAGCTCCTGCTTCTTTCTGATCACTGTGTCAGAGTGACAAACCATCACTACCTTTCAGGAAGCAAAAGCCCTCCAGTAATTTTGTAAACCTCCATCTTCCAAGCTGACAAACCCAGAAGACAGATGAATTGCACAGAAAAAATGCAGCACAATCTCTCAGATTTCCTATTTATGTTTACAAAAATGACTTAGTGCAGGAATCTCAAATGAGAATCATCTTCTACCTCAGCAGGAAAAGAAAGGAAAACTGCATCTGAATATCTCCACTGCTTATTTGCATTTGAGGTTAAGATAACATCATCTTATCAACTGTTAAAAGCTGCGAGCTCCAGGATTTTCTAAGCGTTTTTCTGTTAATATGCTCTCTCTTTGGCTATGTGCCAAGAAAAATAAGATCTTTGGTAAAAGTGGATACTACTGCAAAGTGTCATACTTTCAGACTGGCACAAGTACAATATAATGAGGTATGGGTGATAAACTTATAAAAACAGTGTGGGCTTTCTCAACTTCGGTGATAGTAGCAGATTTCTGTCAGTGGAGAATGTATGCTGACAGAGCTGGAATTGTATTTTTTCCATCATCTTCAGTGGCAGGGAATCAAGCCCTGTGTTTTCTCACAAAAACATAAGCCAGATACTACCATGTGTGGTAGATAGGGCAGTTACAGTGTTTAAGAATTATGTCAGGGTCAAACAACACTGTTAGGATGTCACAATGATGGCATATGCTAAGCAGCTGATAATCACGCTTTCCAAGTAAAGGATGCAGCGTCAGATTACATAGTATAAATTAATAACCGTATAAAATCCTGGCCCTATTCGATAAAAATCCCTCAGCCTTGCCAGACCCACCAAAATAAAATATTACTGAAAAAATATTCATTAAATCCTCGCAGGAGCTGGCAAAAAGGAATCCTTTACATTTCCCCCTCCTCCTCCTCCCTTTTTTCTACTCCTACCCCAGGTTGTTTCCTTTGCCAGTTGAGGATCTCATTGTGTAAGTGTTGTGATTCACTAGAATATCTCCAAAAGGCTCAGACACTGGCGTTTGAAAAGTTTCATGATACAGCTAATATACTAAAGATGGAAATCAAGATCACATTGAGTGCTGTTAGATTTTATTGGTTTTGATAGCTAGTGTCTGTCCACACAGTAGGAACTGTATTTACCATGTAAATCTGAAGACATGCAGTAATAGGTTTATAGTTTACTGATGTACGGCAATCTGTACAAAAGTAGAGGATATGTAAATATCCATGGTAATGAGACATTTGCTTACAAGAGGTGTTAGAGACAATCAAAGTGGCTAATGAGATCTTCTGAGAAACACCTGCTAGCCTTGCTTGCTCAAATTAAATGGGCTTGATAGGAATAGGGAAAGCTTCCTTATTATTACTTTGACATCGGTTGTCTTCCAAACACTGTGATACTAATAGATATTGCAAATCTTCCTAGAGAAACGCAAAGAAATCCTCATACTGTAAAAAGGATAGCGTAGACATGGAATACATATTTTATAGCACTGTGTATCAAATTCAGCTATGCCAGGTGGCTGCTTTTGTGGTAATATCATGCAGAGCTAAGAAATAACCCCATTTAAAAAGACATTATAAGTTCATTGTGCTAGAAAGCACTGATGTGCTGACACTGGAAGAGAGAGAGAAGCAGAGAGTCAAGTAATTTGTTACTAAAATACGTGAGTGATGGAGATCAGAAAGAATTCTCTGTCAGTGAGAATGTTGCCTGATCCTGGCTGGAAAAGTATATTTGAAACAAACAATTCTGAAGAGCAAAAAGATGACAAAAAATTTACATGGAATAAAGGTCAGCATGCACAATCCCCTTACATTTGTAAACCATGATATAGCCAGCAACTCCTGCTGGGTGAAATCTGCCCACGGAAATCAATGTGACTTGAGTGTGAAACTGCACAGCGGGGCTCTCCTCTGGCACTGACAGAATGTCTCCATTGCCGTGTGACGGAGTGATGCCCAAGCTAGCTTTGAAAGAGGTAGCTCAGATACTGCAAGCAGCAAGGTGCTGGCTCAAGTGGGCAAATTTTCCTTGTTCTTAGCATGTTAGAAATCAGTAACAAGAAATAGTTCTAAAGATTAAGATTTCATGTGGACCAGCGTGAAAAAAAGAAATTAAAAGCGGTGACCTTACTATAGGATGGTCTTGAAAACAAGTTACTGTGCAGGAAGGCAGAATTTGTGCTTCCTTTCCCATGTCTGCACTGCAACCTGCAGACTGAAATTCTCGTTTGGTAAACGCTGTGTGATTCATCTCAGCTAACATAGGTGGTGTAAAGCTTGGCATCTGGTCTTGAGTAAGTACTTATGCCCTCTTTGTAGCATGGACAGAAGAATGCTTCATCTTATTTAGCTAGTTACCTCTTCTTCCATGGGCTGGATTATTCTTTGTGAGTCCGTATTCCTTGTCACCGACTTTTGAGAAAACACAAAATGATGATTCTACTATAGGTTTACACAGGATTGGTTTAACTTTGGATGGCTAAGACTTACCCTTTTACCCTATTCAGCTAAACAAGGTTTCCTCTGTTGTTCATGGAGAGAGAAACTCCAGATAGATATAACCCCATTTTCAAGGTGGCATTGGTGGTGAACCACCCTGTAAAGTCTAATTCCATCTCTCCACTGACTACACTTGGTAGAATAAGGTTAGGGAATAGCGCAGTCTAGACAGCTGCCTATTAAATGGCTGGAGTGTGTATTCCCTATATATAGTTTGTATTCCCTATAGGGTCTATGCGTTTTTTTGGAGGAGACAGGAACCAGCTGTGCCCTCTGGGCAGAGGGCTGGCCAGTGGCTGTGCAGCCTCCCTTAGCCACCTTCTGATTCTGAGCGAAGGAGTCCAGGTGAGGGCTGAGACACGTTGCTGCAGGCCGTAAATGGTGCCAGCATAGCTATACAGCTCCTGAGCTATTATCGGAACCACAGGCAAACCACAGTGTCTGCTTACAAAAAGTCACATGATAAACCCTACATCTCTGTCTCAAGCTTCTTCTTGTAAACGCAAGATAAAACTTGTGTTTAGACTGCACAGCCCCTGTGGCTGGATGCACTTTTTACTGTTCTTGAGAAATGTACTGCAAAAAACAGAGTCCTGATTTCAGCTGAAGCACAACATGGATTTAATATAGATTTCACATGAAGCCCATGACACCTAAGTTTAAATTCAATACTGTTGAAGCTGAGGCGTTGCCTTATATACCTAAGGATGGACCTGACTTGGCAGCCACTGAAATAGAACAACACTTTCACAGAAAGGCCAAATTTCATAACGAGGAAACTATGTTATTTATTGTTTTCAGGATCTTCTTATGCATTTTTAAAGTTACACCTAGCACTAAAACCATTCTAGTCATCTCCTCTCCATGAAGGTTTACACAAACCTTGATCCCATCCTGTGCTTCAAATTAGGCACCTCTGAGCAAAACACTTTCTCTTGAACGTGCTATTTCTAGTAGCTGAAATGCTCCCTTCTTACCTGAAAGATCTGGACAAGCACCAAGAGGAAAAAAAAATTAAAACGCAAAACAAGCCATGCTGGCAGAATAGCAGTAATAAAGAGCTCTTCTGAAATTGCTTATGGTCCCTTACCTTCTTTTTTTCCTCTGTCTAGGGCTGCCTTGAGAGTGGCTAGCTTTAAAACCAGGTTTTAGGCAGCCACATAGCTGAAGTTCACAGAGTTCAAGGAATAGACCTCAGTTTAAAGCCCCTGATAATAAAGCCTGTTTTCTTCCCCCAGCATAGAGCCATTACACCACCAGGACTATGTACAAACCTTTATTTTTCTATAGATTTGTGTCATGTTTTCTCATGGTGCCTCTACCACAATACCATCATTTACACTCCACCCTCTTTACAGTATCCATGACATCCTCCCAGGTCTTTATCCTGCCCTAGTGCAAAACGCCTCCTTCTCGCCTCTGCTTTTTGGCAAGAGAACGTGCAAAAAGAGTGATGTATTTTTTTGGATGGCAAGACCCTGGGTAGTAATTCACTATTCACCCATTCACTCCTCTTAATAAAGCAGGTAAAAGTCCTGCCTGTCTCCCTCTCCATGAAAATAATTATTTTGACATCTTTCTTGCACTCAGTACACCATTTTCACAAATTATATAGGAATTTGTAGCTTTGAGAGTAGTTCACCTCTGTCAGATGTTGCTGGCTTTATTCAGTGGACTCAAAATTATTGGGTGGAAGGGGGAAATGAAAAAAGGGATGGCAGGACAATGGCCAAAGGGTTTTCTAGATTCATACACAGACAAAAGGGAATAGACAAGAATTTGCATAAAACATCTCTCCCTGGAAAATCAAGAAAAAAATTAAACACATAAATGTTAGACGTCTGTATTTTTCGTGTATGGAAAAAAAGCCTAGAGATGAAAATCCATCCCTTTGGCTTACAGCATTTGGTTTGATTTTCAGTTCCTCTCCTCATTTATTAGTTTAAAATATTACGTTCAAGGTCATATTGCCTTCAGGAGAGTCATATCAAAGGAAACGTAATGTTACAAGCCAGCATATTAAACTGAATTATGCGATGCACAATAACTTTGAAAGGGCATACTACATATCAAGCCTTTCAGAGAGGGGGAATATGGGTTAGATGTTCTCTGTTCTTTCATAAATCTAGGTAAATACCAAAATAAATAAAGGTTTAAGTGTGGCCTGGATATGGGGCCTAGATTTTCAAAAGTAATTGACATTTCAAAGTAAAGGTATCTTATAGGAGCCTCTATTACAGAGGTGGTGGTTCTATAAGTGTTTTGAGTCAGGCAGCAAGTTTATAACACTTTCAGATTCAATAACCTCTTTTGAAAGTCCAGGCCATAAGAGAGTAGAAAAGAAACATCAACTGAAGTTCTAGACCAAGTTATAAAAGGGGAGGGGAAAAAAAAATCCCCCACAAAAAGTGGGAAAAAATACTAAAGGAAGACATTTCACGTTGGAAAAGAGAATACTTGATCATGTACAGGGAAAAAGAAAAGTTATTCCTTCCTTAAAATGTCTTATATAAAAAGCTGGCATGAAAAACTGAGTACAAGGGGAAGCTGAGCAGCGAAAAAGGACAGGTTTTTTCCTTCCCAGTTCTGCTCCCGATTGGAGATTTTGGAATTATTTGAACAAAGCCTATTGATCCTCTCAGCATATATGTCATCTGGACCAACTATTGCACTAAGAATTTATTCATCTGTCCAAATTTTGTTACTGTTGTACTGTTACTTGGTCTAGTTGTACTCATTCATCTTAATGATATAAAAAAATACATATGTAAGCCTGAGCCGAGTTCTTCTACATTGCTTTTACAGCGCATGAAGAAAAACAGACATCTCTGGAGGGCACTGCTAGAGGGTTTCTAGGATAAATTATCTTATGGCAATACATATTTTCTTCCATTGATTAGAAGAGGCATAAAGAGAAAGCTTAATCTTAGGCTTAAAACAGCTGTAATTAGATCTGTGGAATTCAACATATATAGTGCGACTCAGCTAGGGCCATACATGAAAAAAAAATAAACTGTGGTAAAGCTTACCAGCAGTCGGCTCACCTTAATATTTTCCATTACCTTTCTTTAGACAGCTGCTGCCACTGGTATAAAGTTATGCAACCATATATATGATATCTATTTAGAAGCAACTGCGTACATAATGATAATTATATAAACTATGATAGCATTTTGTACTGGTACATCATTATCAGTAAAGTGAGTTGTTTTATGGGATGACATTTTCAGAGATCTAAGACATCAAATGCAGCACTGTTTTCAAAGAACTATTTAAAATATCAGCTTAATTTATGAAGGAGAACATTGGACAAAATTATTTGACATATTTCTCTTCTTATGTACCAAGTTAATCCTAGATTATATAAAAACTAAAAGTGAAAGAAATAGAAACATGGCTTTTCTTTGATTGGAATGGTGGGTTTCATAGTATAACAGTTAAAAAAGATGAGCTGAAGATAGCAGGCTTCAGCTCCCAAACAGTGCTTTGCATTTGCCAAGCATAAATTGCGTATTTTAGAACTGAAATCTAGTAATTTTTACCAGAGTTTGAGAGATAATGTCACCTGGTTTGGATATTTTGCATCACTCGGGGACCTTGGTTCACCTTCTGACCACCTTGGGACTGAGCCACACACCACGTTATAAATTAGAACTCTATCTTTATTCCTACTATTTTTGTGGGGGGAAAAGTAGTTACAAATACACACACAAGTCACCGTTTGACCATGATCTACAGAGGCAAAAAGAGAATGAAGACCTCATTCGTATAAAAATTGAACCATTAGAACTACCGCCCTCGAAAGGATGAAACATTTTGTCTATGTCCCACATGAAACATTCACACCTCAAAAGGAAATGTTAACACCAAGGTGGTGGGTTTTTTTTCCCCTTGAACATTTTATACATGAAAAAGATCAGCCTTTAAATGACAGGAGCTGTTATCTGTAATTAGAGAGGTATAAACCTTCTTCTAAAGCTGTTTAATTCTTTACAATCACAGGATATTTATTCTAAGCTCATGCTTATTGCTGTTCTTGCATTGTTACTTGCCAAGAAAATCTCCAGAATGCTTTAAGTGCTGCCAACCAATTGGCCTTAGGTGAGCTTTGGAGAGTTTTAAAGGGAAACTTCAGTTGGGCAAAATCCTTGGAACATTTATTTGTCTAATTATACAGAAGATTGAAAAGCCAATAATCTGGGAAATGGAGAGGTATTTAAAACAAACAAAAAAAAAAACCCCAAAAAACAAAAAAACCCACACAAAACACATACACACAAAATCCCACCACCAACAAAACAAACCTTCTTTAAATACAATACAAAAGACTGGTTATTCACTTACAAGAATGTTACCACTTTGCTGCTCTGGAGGTAGAGAGACCGTGAAATTACTCCAAAAACCTGGGAGATTTTATTCCAACACTGCTGGAGGACAGAATGACACTTACAAGCTGCCAGAACCTGAGCTGGTGCCAAGCTCACCAGCTGCAGGTGATCTGGCATCACTCAGGCCACGGGTTATGTGAGATCATGGGGTACTGCTGGAGGCAGCCTTGCCTGGCAGCAGCTGGTACCCCTCACTTCTTTAATTGCTGGTGGCAGCTGGAACCACTGTCATTCTACCCCAGCACCACGCCATTCTGACTCACTTCCTTCCCTTCCTAGAAGAAGAGGAGATCAAAGAATTTTCTTTATCAAATCTGTCTTTCATTAATTCTCCAAGCTGAGACAAGAGGAGGTGATTCCACCAGTGCCTCGCAAGACACCACAATGCTACAAATTTTAGTCCTGGAGTGACTGGGCTCACAGTAATTTCTGGGAAGAGCACAGTAAAAATACTGGCTGAAGTCTGCAAATTTAAGACACAGTTTAGAAGAAAGCAATGGAGTAAGAACTAGAAAGATGTATTCCTCTTCCACAAAGCCTTATCTTCCTCTGTCAGTTCCTACCCGAATAGATCCTCCCCTTCACAGGCACAACCTGCCCCATAAAAAGCGATTAACTAAGGACAACAGGTTGTAGTGCCATCAGCTGCATCTTACCTTTTTGAATAGTTTCAATTAACAATATTAACTAAGCCTAGAATTGGTTGTGGTGATGGAGCAGCTGGATAGAATTTAATATATATAAATATATGTATATATTATATTTATATTATATATAATTTTTATATATAATATATATTTTAAAACTTTTTTTTTTTTTAATCTATTTCCCCACAAGTATTGAAATACCTCACAGTGAACCCTGGCTTTCAACTCGGGCTGTAGGTAAGGAATCTTTCCAAGCTGTACAGCTGAACAGTTCATTGCCACTTGCACCACCCATTGAGTCGTGATACTTGGCCCATTATGAGATTTATGGACCTGTGAAGAAAACATCTGTAAAGATCACTAGGATAACTAGTTTCTATGGATATAGAGGAAGCAGAGCTTTTTTGCAGCATCTTTTTGGTGTTTTGGAGTATGCCTGCCTTTGAAAATGGAGAGACCATTTGGTTGCATGGGAGAAGATGGGACGATTTACTAGCAGGTCTGCTGAGCATTGAGGTTTCCCAGTAACAAATTCAGGGATTCAAATCTGTTCTGTCACAAATGAAAAAAAATTATAACACAGCTTTTTGATTCGTTAGTTTCCAACTAATCTCACAGCATCACTGAAGTGGGACTAAAATGGGACACAAATCTTGAAACAGTCTCTGGGCATGGGGTTTCCCTTCAGTCTTAGAAAAATCCCAATGTAGTAGAACAGGATTTTCAAGAGGACTTATTCAGGCACAGGCTGAGATCAACAGTTGCCTAATCAATAACATCTGTCAGGACTTATGACTTGTTTCTTAAAGGCTAATTAGACCAAAGAAGGTAGACAGACATGAAAGAACTGAAAATAACAACTGACCTTAAGTCTGTATCACAGATAATTTAAAATCTTATATTAAAGTCTGTTATACATATACAAAGTTACCTCAAAGGAATTTACACAGTATCATTATTAAGGTTTCATGGTAGCTCTGGAGGTAAGAAGATTTTCTGCTCTTTTTACAACTGGAAAACAAAATAAATGGTGCACTGAAAGCTAAACAATCTCTAGAAGAAGAGCTGTAACCGAGCTCAGAAGCAAGCTGCCCCTTCACAGTCAGATTCCTGTCATCCCAACTTTCTTGCTTTTCTATTGTTTATAAATAAAATTATATCTATGGAAAAGGCACTTCTGTAGTAGCAGATAACTTATAACTGATCTTGGGCCAAATTCGTTCCTGATGTAACCAGGGTGATGCCAACATTGATACTCCTGAGAGGCATTTATTCCTTGTTTACTCCTTCAAATCTTCTGAGAATGAGCAATGACTGAATTAACTTAATTTTTTCCAGTGTGTAAATTCCATAAACTCTCCTGGAAATTGTTCTACTGGTGAGTCAAAAAATTCCTTATTAGAGCCCATGGGACCTTATGATGTAGTGGAGGAAACAAAGGAAATAAATACATTATAAAAAGCCAGTTCATACTCTGTTAAGAGGCATGTTAACACATCACATTTCATACTCCTGAACAGGAAGACAGAAGCCGTATTTTGTTCAAGCATTTGGAGTAACTGAGTAAGAAATCTTGAAGCGAAGGTGTGATTCAATAACAATGTCAGAATTTAACAAAGCCCGTCTTTTGTTTCATATCAGACTTCTCTGACTGCCCGCAATGTATTCAGAGAGTAGAAAAAATTAACACTGAAAATTAAATGCAATCCAGCCTCGCAAGGATTTGCATACGTCTGGGAAATTTTGGTCACTATGAAAGAAACTAAAGGAAATTATATTAATATTCAGTAAATTCCCAACTTCTAGATGCCTTCTTGTCAAAAGTAAATGTATATAAAGAGATACACCTTGTTCTGGACAGGTTACAATCCTAAATCAGTGAAAAGGCAATGTGAGGAGTATCAATACATGAAAAGAGAGGTGCCATCACATCCAGACCAGCACTATCACCAGCAAGCAGAGGCCATATAAATTTAATCCAGAAAAAGTAAATGTGTACAGACTGCTCACAATTCTACTGTGTAGGGTACAAAATACAAAATCTGCCAAGAGCTTGTAGTAAAGAACAAGAAAAACAAAACCCCATAAATATTATGAGACACAGGAAGAGGTCAGAAACATTTCTGATGTTTAGACACATGAAACATTAGATGAAACTGAAAATGCCCAGAAAGCCATAGAAAGTGGACACGGAAAGGCCCAAAATTACAGTGGTGGCAATGCAAAATCTGAATCACTACAGACAAGATAATTTCCCTTTGCTTGCCCTTAGATCAGAACAAGCGTGGTGGATCTGTCTCTCTGTCTAAAGGCTGGAAGGATACAGGAAGAAACAGGGGATAGTCATCAGAGAGTACTGAGGCTGCCATCGCTACTTAACAATTTATGGTAGATGACCAGTAACATCAGTAACATATAGAGATATGCTTCAAACCCCCAGCACTGCTGGTTTAGTCACCACCTCCATAAAAGCCATTACAGTAGTCATCGCAGGAAGTGGTATTTTGGGAATAATGTGGATTTTAACCACATCTGGGGAAAAAGTGTCTGCAGACCCTCATTTTCCTTGTGCTTACTCCTGTAAATGAGGAGTTGTGGTTTAACCCCAGCTAGCAGTGAAGTACCAGCAGTGCTCGCTCACTCCTCCCTCCCTGGGTGGGATGGGGAGGAGAGTCGGAAAAAGGTAAAACTTATGGGTTGAGACAAGAACAGTTTAATAATTGACATAAAATAGAAATGGTAATAATAACAACAACAATAATAGTAATGAAAAAGGAAAAACAACAAGAGAGAGGAGTAAACCCCAAGAAATCCAACTGATGCACAGCACAGTTGCTCACCACCCACTGACCGATGCCCAGCCAGTCCCCAGGCAGCAATCAGACCCCCCAAAACAACTCCCCCCAGTTTACATACTGGGCATGGCACTCTATGGTATGGAATGTCCCTCCAGCCAGCCGGGCTCAGCTGTCCTGGCTCTGCTCCCTCCCGGCTCCTTGTGCCCCTGCTCACTGGCAGAGCACGGGACACTGAAAAGTCCTCGGTTTAGGGTAAGCACAGCTCAGCAGCAACTAAACCATCAGCGTGTTATCAACATTATTCTCATCCTAAACCCCAACCGCAGCAGTGTGCCAGCTACTAGGAACAAAGTTAACTCTATCCCAGCTGAAATGAGGACAGGAGTTAATTCCAATGGTCAATGATTTTCTTCAACACCATCTATAAGTCTGCTTGTAAGTCAGAGACATACCTATGTAACATCTGTAAGCTGCTATAAGTCAGAGACTGATTGGTGTAGAGAATTTAGAGATGGGTTAAAAAAGAAATACAAAAATTCATTAACTATATTATTCTTTATCCCTCTCTTCTTACTACAAAAAGTTAAAGACCTATTAGGAAGAGAAATTATTTTGTGGTATTACTCACAAATACATGTGAGCAGGTAATTACACTCCCTTCTGAAGTAATAAATAACTATGAAAATTTGAATACATATAATCAATATTCTTTCACTGTGGTATTTATTGTAATGTAGAATAATTATAGAAAAACAGAAAATAAGCCTAAAGGGACCTGTGGAGTTCATAGAGATTATTCCTTGCACCCAGGAAAAATAAACCATAACTAAAATATCTAAAAGGAAGTCTGGGAGTTCTCGCTGTCTGTGACATTCATTAGCTGGACAAAGGATGAGAAAAGTACATTACAGGGCACAATTCTGAATGCTTGAATTACAGACTAAAGGTCCAGAAGTTTCTTTATGTTTGAATCATTTGATAATTTTTTACTTGCAGGGACTCTGATAGCATCAGTGTCATATATAAACATGGTAACAAATTCCTTCATGATATACTGAGAGTGAACAGAGGTCACATTACTTAGCAGATATAAAATTTACCCCTACTGTAAAACTCAGTTAGATGTAGAAGTTATTTAGAGGTATAAGTATGTATTCATACAGGTATAGAATAGAGTTATATATTTACATATATCCTCAGATACTGCTTAGGTTACATGTAGAAGAAAAATTAGAAAGTGCAGGAAAAAACGCTCCTTTGTAACCCAAATGAGAAATCTTATTCATGTGGACAGGAACAATCAGCTGCTGCTATCATACCATTTGAACTTTTCTTTATCAGTTCTCAATCAAGAAGAATAATGGAAACAAATTGGTGATTTTGGTATATCCTGTATGAAGACAACTCTGAAATAGTTCTACTAACTGGTAGTTCTGTATTTAATTTTGTTCTAGCTTATTCAATTATGCTAACAATGGGTCCTGTTTTAAGTAGTTTGCAGGGTAGCAGAGGAGGGGTAGGATTATATTCGTCATTTAGCTGTATGACCAAAAACCTGGAGAAGATTCAAGTACTGTCACATCTTGGGGAAAAAAGGTGAGGCATGTTCTCAAATACAAACTCAATTTCTCAAATACAACTGTCCTTCAGTGCATTTTAATTAATTGTTTGTGGTCATTATTTCAGTTTGGCTTTGCTCTTGCCACATGGTTTGGGCATACTCTTCTTGCACACTTTAATAATTGTTTTTCTCTTCTAAAGCATTTAATTGTGCGTTGACTTCTATGTCTGGTATTATTTTTCACACAGGTCCTGGTTAGTCACTCAATAATGGATTATTCTAACCTTGCCTTGTCTTTTGGTTGTGATTTCTGGTAGCCTTGTTTCATTGTTCTTCCTTTGATTTGTTTTTCTGAAAGGGAGGCAAACCAATCAATTCTAGCAACTGTGTAAGCATGAAATTTATGGCTTGATTATCAAAAGTGCAAGCGATTTGGGAAGGCAGGGATTCAGGAAGCCTGAAACAGCTTTGAAACAGCTTTTAGCGTAATCAGAAAGGCAAAGAAAAGGATCAATAAGAAGAGCACCTCCAGGTGCTTGTCCACAAGACTCATCTATCTGCTTTTGAAGGGTGAACACTGCATCATCTAGCTTCATGAACATGCCTTACCTGGCAAAACTAGTTGAGTAGGGATCCCATTTAGTCTACTGAAAAAAAAAAAAAAAAAGGCGACAGAAAATAAAATAGTGAATTGTGGAAATGAAATAGGCAGCTAAACTCTTTGAGATTATGGGTACACTTTGAGTGGGACTCAGCTTGCATATTAAGACACCTTAATTTAGATATTTTAATATGTAAACTGAATGTAAATCTCAGTATCTATCAACTCCACAAGGAGTCTTAGGAGACTAGCCAGCTAATTTAGCCAATAAATTAGATGTCTAACATCCAGTGATGCAATTGTTCCCCAAGGAGGCCATTTTCCCCTAAATACAGAGCTTGGTACAGTTCTCTTTGCTGAAACATGTATTGAAAATGCCTGTTGAATTCAGTGGGGGTTGAGGCTGCAGACTGACAGCAGCAGAATTACACCGGGAGAAGGGTAAGAGCTGTTAGCAGAACCCTCCCACACTGGCTGGGTATTTGCTGCTCTTATTTTGGTAGTGAGCTTAGTTTAAGAATTATCAAAGTCTTAAAAGTGTAGTTTGTTAGTGATCTTTTCAGAAAATTAGCCGATTGTAGTCATAAATATATTATTAGCTGGGAGGCGAGTCTGTTTGGAGATTTCCTGATGGCTTGAGGCTCAAACCTACCCATGTTAGAAGCAAAAGTGCCTCTAAACTACATGTTTACAGTATGGTGAAAGAGGCAGGTAATTACTTTGATTCATCTGTAAATAATTTATAAAATGCTATGTATTCATCAAGCTGTCAAAATCATGAGTCTTCATGGCATCCAGGAGCAAAATTCAGAAATAACGTTAGGAAGAAAGAACATCTATTTTAACTGACAGTATTCTGAATTCTGCTTGGCAAATTTTCTAAATTCTATTCCTTTCCAACTATGTTGTTGGAATGATGCATATGTTTGCAAAAATAAATGAAACCAAAAGTTGACTTAGGATTGGACTCTAGCATTCAATGTTCCCTTAGATATGAAATGAAGAAAAAACAGATCACGTATTGACAGAAGAGAAGGTATAATACCCTACTTCTGAAGCATCTAAAATTAGCAAATTATCTTAAAATATATATCAAAGACAAGCTGGTCAAACCCCCTCCTTTTTTTTTTTCTTTTTTTTTTTTTTTTTTTCCCCCAATGGAGGACCCTACATGTCCACTTTAAGCAAACATTCTGCTTTCAGCCAGCTAATGTGTGATTAATTTCACCTTCAGACTTCAGCGTGGTACTGCTAAAGTGTTCCTGCACCACAGAATAACTTATTTCTATGGTGGAATACATATGTGGAAAATGAAATCTCAAGCTGGGAAGCATAACAGCAGCACAGGCCAAGTTAATTTTTTTCTAGTATAGCACACAAAATCCTTCTCCCTAGAATTAAATATTTCAGCACATTAAGCTTTATGTCCCCCAAAACAAAACATGTGAGAAGAGCTCTTCTTTATTAATTTCTTTTACAAAAGGCTGGAAAAGTGCATGAGATTGAGAGGTATTTCTCTTTTTCCTTTCCTGCTCCTTCTATTTCATGAGAGGAATTTGGGGAAAGAATTGCACATTTTCTTTTCCTCCCTTTTGCCAGGAGCAAATTACCATGCACATTCTGAGTCAGCAGTGCTGGCTAGCAGCTCATGGACAAAGCCAAGGATCCCCCTTTCCCACCCCCACCCTCCCTTGCCAAAGAAACTAAAATAAATAAATAGATAGATAGATAGATAGATAGACAGATAGATAGATAGATAGATAAATAAATAAATGCATAAATAAATGCATAAATAAATGCATAAATAAATAAATAAATAAAATTAATATTGGACATGCAGTTCCTGCTGCTTTACTCTTCCAGTGATGGAAGAGGCTATAAAGTTCAGCAGATACTGCAGGGCTGTCTCCACTTTCTAAATCTCTTCAGCATCCTGCAGAGGAGATCAAGATCTGATTCACTCTAATTTCAAACCAAAGAAATGGCATAGCTTAAGTGTCTAATGAAGTAGAAATATGAAGAACTTTGTGGAAAAAATGGAGCTTAGTAAGGGCCAGCTCAGGAGTTGATATTTAAGGTGTTGTTATTCATGTGAGCTATTCCGTACTTCTGCTTTTGAGGGTAAGTAAATCTGAATTATGTCCTTTTTGCCATGGTGAGAGGAGTACGTACAAGTATTTTTCTACCACTTAGCAGATGGATATATTTAATAACTTGTTATAGTACTGTAACTTGCTTATCTGTCTGAAGATGATTTAACTTACTGTTCTTTGGTTTTGTTTTGCTGAGGAAAAATCAATATGCAAAACCTGTCAGGAGTCCAAATTATTACATTTATTCAATTGCATGTATTATTGAGTAGGTAGTTTCCTGTAATAAAGTTCTTGGCTTAAGTTTGTAAGGTATATTAAGAAGTAGTGGATGAAGCTCAGAATAAGCTGAAAAAAGAAATTAAATTGTACAGTTGGGCAATTTTAGTCATTGGCCACCTATGTGAGACTATCAGTACTTGCTGAAGCCCTATAAGAAAAAATACATTTCACGGTAAAGAACCAGCTAAAATGACTCTCTGGAGTCTTTGGTCTAACAACACTTGATCCATGACCAGAGCTTTCCAAGTGATCCTGCAATCCACACAGATACCAAACAGAGTGATTTTAAATATAGAAATTTAAATATAGAAAATATGGTATATCAGAATGTTCCTGCAGAAGCCCATACACTGGCGAAAAGGGAGTGATTCTTAGGAGTGTACAGAAGTTCTTCCATTTACAGTTATTAACAGAAAGCCATTGGAGTTTCTTCTAACCCCTTCTTGCTCCCATCACATTTACTGTTCTCCCACTAGTGGTCTAAGTGCAGGCAACCGCTCTCATTAACACAGCAAGCAGTAATTGGCAAGTGTGCTTTCCAGAGTGAGATACAAATGACCAGTTGCCAATTCCACATTTGAATAGCCCTCAGTATTTTTGTAGGAATAGATAGAAACAGGCAATCCTAGAGAACAATGTCTCTCATCTGAAAGCAGACATTTGAAACAGGTCTGAAGAGTCATTCCCTCAAAAAGCCGACTTTTGTCCACTGACCATGAAGGCAGCTTTGGGGCAACAGCTGAGATAAAAATACCTATAGCACAGAAATCTCAGGTTCCATGAGAAAACCTCCATGCTGTCTCACTGTAGAAAGAAAACGCTGATATTGTTCTCATCTTCATATCAAAGTACAGAAGAATAACAAAGGACCTTCAAGCAACACCACCTTCATAGCAAGCTCACAAAAGTCCCATTATATCCCAGAAAATCAGGTCCAACCAGTTTGCTTCTTGGGCTGTGCCACTGCTAAGCCTATTAAATCTACCTCTGTTGAGAGACTAAATGAAGGATTGGTGAGAAACAAGGCAGAAAGAGGACAATACATGCTGCTTGACGACCGTCATTGTCATCTTATGCAAATGTCCACAGTCACCATGTATAAGTAAAAGGGGGATTCTGGTCAAGCTTCTCTGCAGCATACCCCAGGCTGGAGCACTGCTTCCCACACACACTTCCCTTGGAAAAGCTTTGTGCATTCCACAAGTTCATAGCCCTGTCAGCTGATGAAAAACCAGTGTCATACACTGTGTCTTTATTCCCTTTTTGTGCTTCTTCCATCACAGAGCCAGAAGAAGGAACAAGGATCCTGATTATCATTACCAGCAACAGGAAACATTATCTTGAGGAGCTATTGTCGGGTAGAATGGGAATCAGTAGGTATATTACAGATCCTTCATCATACAAGGGTGATAAATCATACCCTTAGCACAGCCAAGAATCCAACTCTCAGTCTGTATGTGTAGATCCGATTATATTCCATGGCCATACTTTATGAAATCGTTACCAACAGAAGCCCAAAACTAAGGAATTACAGAAAGCATCAACATTTGTATTTTCTCTTTATTAGCTATCACCATATGTACCAGTATCTTTCGCATCGTTCTAGGGTTTTAGAAACTCAAGCAGAGATCATGAATAATTGCTGTACTGTCCTTTCCTTTCTTTAGGTAAGACTAATACAACCAAACTTTTGTGGGTTTGTATGTACATTAATCCTGTGGTTTCTTTGTTTAAAACCAAACATATCTCTGTTAGTCAGTGCTCAGAATACTTCAGTAATTTTTTATTATTTCTTTGTCTCTGCAATCAATGCAAAAAGATAGGCATTTTTGCATAGGTTGATTAACATCCTTCAGCAAACAACCCTTCCTTCATTTTTTGAGAGGGCTCTCTTAGGAAGCATGACTGGTTCTCTGGAGATGCCTATTTCTTTCCATCAAGTTCATAGAATCCTAGAATGGTTTGATTTGGGAGGGACCTTTAAAGGTCATCTAGTCCAACCCCACTGCAACGAGCAGGGACATCTTCAACCAGATAAGGTTGCTCAGAGCCCCATCCAGCCTGACCTTGAGTGTTTCCAGGGATGGAGTATCAACAGTCTCTCTGGGCAACTAGTTCCAATGTTTCATCACCCTGATTCAGTGAATCCTATAGCTTTTTATGTTCAGACTAAGAAACCTAAATACAGATGTCTGTATGCAGGCTGAGGTGGGCTTCAGCTGCCTCAGTGCCACCTGAGGTGACCTCCTGCTTCTACTGCAATATTGTTACTCCAGTATGCCTGTGCCTTCCTCCAGCACTGTGTGGGTATCTCAGACAACACTGAATATCTGACTCTATATATTAAAACACTTTCCCCAGTGTCTCAGGTTCCACTATAGCCCACCAAGCTGATGTATTTACTGAAGCCCTGAAAGTAATTCCAGTGATAAAATGAAGGTGTCTGCGGGTAATGATCTGCACTTTGAAGTCTTCTGTTTTTCATCACTGATTATTGATGAAGACGGGGTGACAAACTTAGACTGAACATGGAATTTTTACGTAGCTACATCAAATATTTCCACTGTAAAGGATTTATTTTCACAAAGATAGGGCTTTACTGCAATTTGAGATGCTTCAGGAGATTGAATTGCCAGTCCCAACAGACACAGATCTTCTGTAGGCCCCGTGTCACAATGTCTTGATACACTGAGGAATGTAGAGACACTTGCTGTTTATGTGTACCTGAAGCTGGTCCTAAAAATCTCCAACATATTTCCCTAATTCCTTTGCTTCAGGAACTTTCTGGACACTAAAATTTACAGGCAAAGCCTAGGGTTCATTTAGGAGTTCTCTGAAATGTAGTCACTGCCAGTGCAGAGAAATTCAAAGATAGTCGGTGCTGTCTTAATCCATGTTCCATCACTAGAAATAAAGATCCTTGAAACCAGTCAACTGTGCCATTGATTCCAGCAAGAATCGAATTCACTCTTGCTGCTGTGTTTTTTTCGATGAGACTGACAATCTACTGAAGCAATAAAGACTCACTTTTGTCAGAAAATACAGCAGCCAGCCACAGGATATGCCATGGGAATAGGAACAAAAGAGTATTTTCACAGAATTACCTTTTAAAAGAATATCCAGTGGTCTGACACTTGACACTCATTTTTAGAGAAATATAACATGTTTTTAGGACCTTCCTGAAAACACAGTTTGCATGCAAGGAAACTAATTCAGCTCTGAAACATATTTGGTTCTGCAGAAGACTGCAGCATCTGCCTGACAGGATATAGCACAAGCACATAATTTAAAAAGAGCTATAAAATCCAAGGAAATTCTAACTAAAATCATAGACGGTCACTCAGTTATAATTCAGGTGACATGTTAATAGACTTTTGGGTATTTTTTTCTGCCATGGTACTGTAGACATTAAAAAGTTAAATGTTTGTAGGTTGTCACAGCTGCCAGCTGTCCATGACTGAAGATACCAACAGGTCACAGCAGCACAAAAAAGAGCATCACTCATTTCATTGCATAACTTTTACTGCTATTCATGGCTCATTTTTTAACCAAAGTGACCTGGTTATATCATGCTTGCAGTTTACATGTAATGCTCACAATTGCAGTTTGGGGCAACATGAATTAAAACAATTCCCCTGCCCCACAGGTGAAATCTGTTGCAAATGTATCTACTACACTTTGCATTTGAAAATGTTCATTAAAAAAAAAAAAAAAGAAATACAAAGACAAAATCCCAAACAAACAAATAAAAAAAAATCCCAAAACCAAGTAAACAGGTATATGGAGCAAACCCTCACTTACTGATAGCCTCTGCATATTCTGTAAAGAAGCTGCCCCTGCTTACTCCAGATCAGCTTCTCATTACACATGGTGTGTGCCATGTAGCAGAAGGTAAGACTAGACTTTGTGATGTTATTAAACTCTGGACAAAAAAAGAGAGGTGGTGTGTTTTAATGAACTAGCTGTCACCATAGAAACAATGAACTACTGTTTGAATTACACAATTCACAAGTGGAATTGTGTAAATTGATATTTTGTTTCAATGGTTAAACAAAAAAGAAGAATAAAACCTTCATTCTATTCAATTAAGTGACATTTTTTTTCTTCCTTTTTGGCTGATGTGAAATACAGAGTTGGATAGGCAGATAAGAAATGTTATTTTTAGCTTTTTATTTTTAATTTTAACATTTATTGATTTTTTAACCCTAACTAAACCAGCAATACTTCTGAAACAATGTTCTGTCATGAAATGTCAATAGATTTTTATTTTCCAAATTTCTTAATGGTTATTATTATTTTTTCGGTGTAAATTATTTAAGAATTTAACCTGAACTTGCATTTTTCAATGACTAAACTGCTTGCAGAAAAATATTTTTATACAGCCCTGCTCCCAGAAACTAATTTTATCTAAGTCAATATCTTACCCAGTTGCCTAGACAAATTCCATTCCGCTTTTTATTTTCTTTTAACTTATGTTCCTCAGTTATTAAAGAAGGACTTCCTGGCAATTCTGGAGATTACAAAAGTAATAGCTTTGAAAGAACCAAGTAGGAATTATTGCAATGAATATACTATGGGATGGGAATAGTAGCTTATACACATGTTTTGCAGTTAATGGCTTTCAGAGCTGTAGGCATTAAATTCCAGTACTTTTCCTTCCCTTCGTTTCCCATCTGAATGGAAGTCCAGCAAAAGCTCAGAAGATGACTAAACTTAGATTTATTAGCAGGGCTTGCAAAGGAGGCAGTCCTCATTTAAACCACCAAAATGCTGCTGAATCTGTTGGCAGAATGTGTTCATGCTGCCCAAGGAGATAATAGAGATATCTGCTCCATTACAGCAATTTTTGCATCTTTTCTGAGTCACCTTAACTGACAGTTCCCAGGCTGATGATCACCTCGCCTAAGTTTTAACTTTCTTAGAGTCCATCTAGCTGAACTTGTCCTCTGGCTTTCCTCTGGAGTCAGTAAAAAGAAAAAGGTCATTCCAGAGAACAATTTATCCCACAAATGGCAGGAACTCATAGAAGTTTGAAAGGAATAACGCTAAGGAATGACCCACAACTCTTCAGTGGCTACTTAGACTTAGTTTAGACTAGATAATTGAGGTGCTAGTTAGTAAAATCAAGAGAAAACACATCCCTGGAGACAAAGCAGAGAGTAAGAACTAGTAGGATTTGGGGTTAATACTCTCAGGACAGAGACTAAAGTATCTATACCTATCATATGTGCTGTAAAAAAATCCATGGCAGAATTCTCTTCTGGTTCTGCATGATGCACCTATGGCCCTACACACTCCACCAATTTGCCATGGGTTAGCATTATACTGTGGGTAGCACATGGCATTGAAAAGAAAGGGATAGTACATTAAGGAAAGATTTTCTTGACACTGAGACACGTAGAGATTACCAAAGACTCTGTAATTGCTAATGAAGAATTAGGTACAGAGATCCCCAGTCTAATGGCAACCCAGCTAGCTCTGGACGCAAAAGCTGTAGGACTGCACAAGCACAGCACTGCCCTGCAGCAAACTATTCCTGCAACCAGGACCAGGACCCCAGCTGAGAGTTACAACGCCAAATAAACACCCCAGCTCAACTGGCATTAATACGTGCAGCTTCACATTATATCTAGGGTACATGGATGGGGTTTTAATCCCTGTTACTAGGAATTCTTCACCAGTAAAATTATTGTTTTTACACTATTTGTCTTCCCCGTCAGACCACACATAGAAGTATAGCTTGGCTGTATATTATAGAGGGATGAGAAGCAGGGTAGAGGCTTTCCCAAGAAATAGGAACATGCCAGTGGTTCACCCACTGGAGATTTCTCTTTTCTCCAGCCGTGACTAGCAAGAAAAAGTTTCATAGATCTTTCCAAAGCAGTTTGGCTGTGACACAGCACCCTTTATTTCCCCTACCAAAGCTGATCCTGAACTTTTTCAATAACAGTGCCCTTCCAGGCTTTCAGCTTCACTAATGTGACCGAATTCATAGTAGGCTCATAACATCCTTTTTAGCTTCTGCTGCTGCATTTGAGAACAAGATTCTTTATAAAGCCTGCAGCTTGGTTTCTGCCTGGATTGTGAAGATTTTGTTCGTTCCAGTTCTGTTACATTATTATCCATAGAATTCATACCACCCAACTTCAGATCTCCATAATGATTGCATTAAGAGGCAATGGAGACAAATGGACACTCGTCATAGACTTAATGTAAGATGGATGTCTAAAATAAGGCAAATTTAAGTCACGTAAGTACAGTTTAAATAACTAGCATTGATAAAGGCCTTTCTACTTTATAAACCCATACTTAGGGAACATTAATTCATCCATTGCAGCTGATGAACAAACAGTGTTGTGTTGATAAACTCAGAGACATTCAGCAAAGAGCTAATCTTTGGCAATGCTTGGAAAACAGAGGTCAGTGAAGCTCTTTTTCTTGCATTTGCCTGAGAAAGAGTAAAGCTTGATCACAGCTTGGGTACAGATGGTTGCATGGGTGCCCTGTTCAGATACAGATCTCTACAGTATAGATGTCTGAAATGAGCACAAATCCTAACCCTGGTGCCACATGGTCCCTAACATCTACCTTGAACTTTTTGCTTGTTTCTACCATCTCTAACTTGAGGTTAGTAGAAGACACTTTATGCAGTGTCACATGGCTAAATCCATCAGCACGAAAAAGCCACTTTGACCAAAGACAGATGTATCCAGGCAGATCAAAGCTATCTTGGTCAGCATCCTGGCTCAAATAGGAGCCAAGTAGAAAACAATTAAGTACAGAGACATATTCTTAGCTATACCCTCCCAGCTCCAGGATTTCAATAGTTTTTAAAAGCTGAGTGTGAGACGAACAATCCTAGTTCTATTGTTCTTGTGTGCAGCTGCATCAATAAGGGAGATACATCCACACATAGGCAGGCACACGACAAAGTAATGTCTTCCTGGTGGCACCAAGGGAAATAAAAGCAGATAATTAAAAGGCTCTGAAAGAACAGGAGGCTGACAAGACACCCAATAAAAATCTAAAACTAAAGAAACCTGCTCCATCTTTAGATGAACATGGAAACACTTTTCAGAATCTACTCTCCCTGCATTACCACCATTATCTTCTAATTACTGCCTCCTACCCCCTTGGTGTCCCTACCAGTTTCCCTCCTGTTGATTTATGGGATAACTCGCTGATAGGATTCTTCTTAACCAAGATCATTGTAGACATCACATCCCTGCAAGTACTTCATTTGAATTTCTTGGCTTGCCTGGCAGTGCAACTGCCCTTCAACATTTTTCAGAGGAAGGACAGAAGTGGGACTAGCTTACCAGGGTTACAAGTTAAAATTTAATTTGACAGTGAGTCATGAACCACATAATCACCAATGAGTCCTCGTCACTTCCATTTCTATTCAAATTCTTGCACTATGTTCACTGTTATCATAGCTTGGCTCATTCCAGATTAGTGCATTTTAGGCACTATAAACACTAAATCAGAGGCCCAAATCTGCAGATCACTCAAGGAACTCCCCCACGATTTGAGACAGCACCACATTCAGGGGAAAAGTCTGGAAAAACAAGTTCCAACAGTGCAAAGACAAACAGGTAACAGGCTGGGAAAAGTCTGTTATGCCAAACTACTGCTGGAGAAATCTACATTTCATCAACAGGGCTCTTACCATTATGGGATTTCTCTGAGTGGCATGTGTGCTGGCTGTGATCCTGTGCCCCCATGGACAGTATCAGATTAAACTGCTCAGCAGATCCCAGATCAAGCCAGACAAATGTGTATGGTCCTTGGAATTACAGCTAGGTAAGATACAAACCCACCTGGAAGCGGAAGACAGCTGGGAGCTTGACTTTGTCAGTGCATGTGTGTGGCAAGTGTGAATGTGCAGGCTGCTGAACACCTCTGCCTGTCTTTGGAGGTCACCACTCAAGGAAACATTGATTGCAAAACTTGTTTACACAAGTCTAAGTAGATCCACTACAGTTTAGTACATGGATGTCATAAAGAAGACACCTACACATCAAAACATCCCATGGTAAATATAGAGTAATCCAGACCTCTGGCGTGACCTACTCAGTATAGCAGAGCCAGATGCTAAAGGTAGGATTTGTTTGATAAAATGTAGACATCCACAATGTAAATATTTACAGCTGAGATAGCCACCTTTACTTCCACATATGTCTGTAGAGAAAAAAAGGGCATCATCTAATCTACTTTGAGGATGAAATGAATTATGTCTCAGGCTCTACTTATTAGATATCCAGAGCTACAAAATGAGCAAGGTGACTTCATCATTCATAGTGCAGATGCATTTGCAGGTATCAACATTTAATTAGATGAATCCCATGCTAAGTGTACACAACCCAGGAAACTGTCATTAAGTATCTGAGTAACTCCTGTGCCATTCTTTCCTAGCCCCAGGGCAGGGAACAGGTCAGTAGAGTCTGGATGGGAAAAAATAAAACCGAAAAAGGATGCATATGATTTGTCAGTGAGCTTTATCAATTCTTATCTGGCAGAATGTCCTTTGAGGACTGCTGACAGCTACAAGAGGGTCCAGCAGGAGCTGGGGCAGCTCTACACTAGAACAAGGACAAAAATTCAAACAAAGGACATCGGAAACACTGATGTAAGAAATAGCCTGGCTCCACTGCCTGGCGAAGTTGAGTATGAAGTAATCATTACCCTCCTTCCTTTCTTTTCGGCCTTTGGCTTTCATTCATTATTCCCCTTTATCTCTTTAACTCCCTTTCCAGAACAAAAGACTCCGATTCTGGGTCCTGCTGAGATTTCGTTTTCTTCAAATTCTTTTTTTCATTCAGGCTGTAGGTGATGGCTGAGCAGGGAGGGACACCTAGGGTCAGCACATACCCCTTATTTCTTTTCATATGAAGGCTCCTAAAGAATTTAAAGCATTTCAGAGGAAGAAGATGTCATAAAACTCATGGAAAAAAACAAACAGAAATCTCAAGGCAATCATTGTCTCTGAAGCATTATAGGCATTACACAGCAGCAGAAGGAGAGAAAACAGTGCTGTGAAGAATAAAACAGTAATGAGCATAACATCTGGGTATGTGAGGTACAGCAGGAGGGAAAGGGGAAAACATCAGAGCCCTGACAAGTCAGGGCTGGATGCCTTCCATAATACAGTGCCAGCCTTGCTCTTCAAGACTTGTGGTTGCAGTTGCAGCATCAACATTGTGCTTGGGTTGGACCTCACCCAGAGGAACTCTGGGGAACCATTTAGTTTATGTCTGTGTTCACAGATGCTGAGCACAGCAAGGGGCCAAAGCAAAGGCAGGAGAGTTGAATTACTGCAAAAATGTAGGAAGCCATAAGATGTTCTTCTCTTTTGACATCAAAGTGCATTGCTTTCCATGCAGTACTTTTAAACAGGAGAAATATTAGTGCAGAAAACAAGGTCCCCAAACAGGAGCAGAAAACCTACTATTATTGTTATTATTTTTTGCACCACGTGGGCACCTTGGGATAATTTTCATGATGTGTAATATTATTGTTCTAGACACTAGAAATACAGATCACAAGGACTGTTCATGTCCCAGACCCAAATGTTATACATGATCATTTGACTTTGTTTCACATGCAACAGAAGACTGTAGCTACCTTGCTTGCATGGGTTACTGTAGTTCAGCTGATTTGGTGGGTGTTTTTTTTAAGCTGCAGGAACTTGAACATGTGCCCAAACCTCTACAGACTCCCTAAAAACTCACAATACCATTTTATACCCTGCAGCCCCTTTGAGGAGAAATAAATCCTCAGAAAAAAACATATATATTGAAATGTTCTATGGAAATTTGCATGCAGAAATAGTCCAAAGGGAGATGAGGCAGTTTTGTGCTTCTCCATGCTCTTAAATAAACAGAAGTTTATTCATCAGCCAGGAGGGATTTCTTCTTTCTTTCAGCTGTTTCTGACAAGCAAGGGAGTTATTTCTTATGTTTCTCTTTCTTTGAAGGAAACAAGTTAATATCATATTTCTCCCCTACCCGCCATCATTAACATGTCTTACTGCTACAGATGAATGACAAAAAACAAATGTTGGGCAATTTTCACTTCTCCCAGGTGAAAAATAGGTTGTCTGCAGCAAGTGAAAAGAGAGAGGAATCAACACACTGCACAAGGCTGCTTAATTTATGGGCAGTTACTATGTCTGCGGGGAGTTTCATAACAAAACTTCTCCAACCAATGCTTGATAACTTAACCTAAAAGCCAGGATCGGTTGTGGTGAATAGTGCTCCATTCCAGTAATAGACCAGGAGCAAAAGTGCTTTTGGAGTAAACAGATAACTGTGGTATTTTCTTAAATCCTGTGGTATGTGAATCCATCATGTATGGAGTATCCCATGTTGATACACCCCGTGTTAGCAGGCAGCAGCAAGGTGTCGTTCCAAATACAGTAAGTAGTATCTCAAGGATGTTGAGCAAACAGTGAGGGTGGTAGAGCTCTGCTGATGTCCCATCGTTTAACTATGGAGATAAGGCTTTGTTGGGAGTGATGGTGGCTAGATCTGGTTTGAAATAAGTATCATGTAATGAAAGGTGAGTCTGGAAGGTCAGGACTTAAAGGGGATAAAGTGGAATGCTGTAGTCCCAGAGGTGAAATGAAATACCTATAAAACACATCTACACTAATTTTAAAAAGGTAGAGAGAAAAAGCAACAAACAGGATCCATGGAATGAAATGTCTTTCAAACAAGAAACATGTTAGAATTCTTCACTGGAAAATAAATGCCTTGGAGGTGATGTGGTTTCTTTACCCAAAGCCACATAAACTGTGGAACTCATTGCCACAGGATGTGGTGAACAACTGAAAGATGCACAATAAGCCTGGGAAAATCTTCTATACAGTAATTCAATCTAAAACTACTAGGGGCACAGAATAAAGAGCATCTGGATTCTGCTGCTGAGCTACTACTTGAAAGGATTCAGTCCCTGCCTGCCTGAGTAGGTGATACATTTTAATCACATGGAGATGCAAAAGCCTTTCCGATGGCTCCAGACCTCCTCTATCTCTGAGCTGTGTGCTTTGGATTTGGAACAGGCATTCTAGTAGGCAACAGTAGAAATGGACTTTAATTTGGAACAGGCGTAACTGCCAGGGTTATTCTGGGTTTGAGTGATAAAGTACCAACTAGCTGGTAAAATGGTCTCTCTTGAACTGAGAAAATCTATGAATTCTTGAATCTTAGTCATTGCATAATCATAAGAAGCAGGGCTCATGGTCAGCTTCTGACATTATTTTGGGGGTACAGGAGGAGGAACACGTTGTTTTTTCCCTTTTGTCCCTGCATAAGCCACTTCTGGACCTCAGCAGAATTGGGAAGATCTTCTGTAATGAACAAAGAGGATCCTAAACCCACATCACTGGGGCTGAAATGAACTGCCTGCAGTACATGCTTTCCTCAATTTCGCCAAACCACACAGTTCGTTTCCCCGAAGCTGGGAAGCAGAACAAAAATGACCTTATGTATGAGCTGAATAATAGGAGGACTCTGATGGAAATACTAGCAGCTAAAATGCAGGAATAGCTTGCTTCAGAGGATGCTCTGATAACACAGATATCTGCATCCTGCCTTCCCTTGCTTCTGGGCTAAAATACATGGTGAGGAAAAGGGGAGAGAAATCTCCCTTCTTATCACACACTATGTGTTTTATCTGCTTTCCTCTGCAGCTTTACCAATTCTAGTCACAGTAGAAGCTGTTTGGACAGGACTCAGAAAATGGACCCTGATTTCCAATTAGTTTCTCTGTCATTCTTTGCCCTTCTCTCACTGGCACTGGCCATAGGCAGCTGCTGCTGCAGTCAGTGGGAAATGAGACAGGATATTAAACTATTAATTTCTTCTTTGCTTGCTGCCTCAGTTTCTTAGCTCAGCAACAGCACAAGTATTCTTCATCAAGATTATGGTCATCACAATGTTAATCCCTGTAAAGGTCTTCAGATCATGAGAGAGGCAGGCACAAGTTATCACTGAGCTGATGAGGGGGAACGAGTTGTCACAGAACAGACCAACGATGCACTTAGTCTTATGTCCAGTTCCCAATAACTTTTGCCACCTGCACAAGCAGAGGACACAAACACTACCAAGGCCTTTCCAGGCATACTGTTTCTTTTTCCTTTTCTTTTCTTTTATTCCTTTTTTTTTTTTTTTCTGAATTAATTTTGCAGTCATATGTCACTGCATCACCTAAAGTACAGAAGCAAGTTCCTGACCTCTGATAATAACCAGCAATTGTTCTGGTACATCCCCATTGATTGATTTTTTGTCCTTATAATGTCTCTCTAAGCTCATTCAGCTGCAGTGACTGCACCTATTACCGTAAGATGTTTGCATGGACATTGCTGAAACCCCCTGCAGACATGACAGGAATGTTTCGAACGCATGACTTCAACGTACATGGTCTGTCCCCAGCTGCAACTCACCTGGAGAAGAGTCATTGAAAGGGTTCAGGGCAGCTGCCCTCCGTATCTTCTCTAGACAGGTCTCTTGCTCCTTTTTAATGATGCAATTGGAATGGGTTGCTGTAACCTGAAAGGAGGGGAAAAAATGTGGAGAAAGAATAATTACAAACTAAAAATAGCTAGTGAGTTTATCAGGAAACATCAGTAAGTTTTGAGGTCCTGTTCTAAAATGCGAAAGAAATAAAAGCATCCTTGTAAGAGAGAAAAGTGCAGAAAACCTTTCAACAAACCTTTCTTCCTTTTTTTTTCTTTCCTTTATTTCAATACCTCTTCCAGGAGGCTTAAGGCCAAAGTATGGAATTACAATTTTTATAAATTGTTTGGGGGGTTTTATGTTGTTCTCCCTGCCAAACTATAATTTCTAATGTGTTTGCTTTATTTTATTTTATTCCTTCCTCATATAAGGCTGAAGCAAAGGTACCTCTAAATGGAGAAATAATTTAAAGAAGAATCAGAAATCAATTGAGGCTCAGTTTGATCTTACACCAGTTTCTTATGAGTCTTGCACAATCCATTAACATCACTCAGGACTCAGAATTAAATTAAAAGCTCTTTCTCTTCATCTTTCACCCTGTCCATTCCTTAATGTTTCCTTCTTCCTTTATTCCTAGTGAACACAAGGCAATTTTCTTGCCAAAAAAAGAATGCAATGCCAATTAAAGTGAGGTGACTTGATCCAAATCTCTTCTTTTTCTCCCCGCCGTGTCCCCACCCCCTGCCATCTTTAGGGCTCTAAGGCAGCCCACTGCAAGAAAAAAAATGGGGGGAAAGCAAATGAAAACAAAAAGAAATTAGTTTATAAGAGGAACATTGCAGCCAAAAGAGTGCAGGCAATCCCAAAGCAGCAACAAAATGTGACCCATTCCCAGAAATCAATACAAGATTTCATTCCTATCACAGACAGTGGCCAGAGTGTATCAATTAAAGGGCAATACAATCTCAGGTTTCATTAGATCATTTTACAGGGGCACTGTTAAGGTTGAAATCACACCGCGGAAAGCACCGTGAAAATCAGTGCACTGGTTGAAGATGGGGTAGGTCACCCTGGTTCACTGAAACAATTTTGCTGTTTCATATTTCCCATCCCATTTCCTTCACTCTTGACGATAGAGAACTACAGAGGAAGCAGAGCGTACCTGACCTGCCAAGTGGTCTGTTTTGCCTTGCCTGCTATGTAGGAACAAACAAACGGGGAAAGCAATACCCGAATTCAATCTTCTTCAATTTATTTTGGAGCCCCGTCTACACAACTTCACTTCCCCCGCCTCCCAATAGGCAGAATGGAGTGAACAGTTTGAAACGCCACAATACACTCAATACACACTTACAGTAAATGCCAAGGCACAAGTAATCCTAGTTTGGTGGTGCTTGCGTTGTGCTTTTGGGTGTGCTAGGAGGTGTGGAGCCATTTGCACACTTTTGGCCTTATAACAGTTATAAGCCACCAGCCTTATTTCAAAGACAGCGACGGTTTCCTTAGGAACCTCTGTTGGGAAGTTTTCCTCACCATTTGTTAGAACTGATAATGCTACATAGTCTCATCTCCAAGATCCCAGTAATACATTTCAGCTATTTTCCTCGTGGGATGCACCAGGCATAACCATATTATATTCGTTTATCTTCAAAACAAACACTGTTCTGTTTTAAGGGCTCCCATGGGCCTGGAAAATATATATTGTCACAGATCTCTAGGATCTCCCAAGAACATAAGGGCTTTTGCTACATCGTCCCCTAAACCTCAGAGAAGATTGGGAAAATTGCATTGGCTGACATTCAAGTTCTTAGAATGTCTGTTAAAAAAGATAAGAGAGAAATAGCAAGTAAATCAGGGTTCTGGTGCTGGTTCACTCAGGTCTGAAAGGAGTATCTAAGGGTTGTCTCAGTACATGAATATGGAAGTTTCTGTACAGGTTAGAAAAGTTCTCATGTAGTAATAGTAGTCATAATAATAAAAATTGTAATAGTAATATTACAATATATATTGTCTACGCAAGCAGGATACAAATAAACAAAAAGAAATGTTTCTTCACACACTTATTTTTAACCTGAAGAGCTCCTTTCACCTTGATATTGTGCATGTTCAATGTTACAGGAGGTCAAAACATATACATATATATATGCATGTATGTATTTATGCAAAGTTCATCAAAGGATACTAAACACTAAGAAACCCACCATGCCCAGATTTTGATGTCCTGTGGGGCACTCATAGACCTTTGAGAAGGTTTCAGTTCAATCTATAGTGAAAAGACAAAAGAGTTATTTATCCTTCTTGTATTTGGTGTCTGCTTTAGTAGAGGTAAGCCAAAGCCAGGACTTGATTGATTATAAAGAAAGCCTAAGGATTTGATTATAAAGAAAGCCTAAGGATAAGAGCTCAGATTTTATTGTTTTCCTCACAGACGGGCACATCTGGTCAGATGTCTCTGACTGAACTGACTAAATTTAGTCAATTGTATCTGAGTAAGTCTGGCTCAGGAGGTATTTGAAATGCAGGCAGCTGGGCACAAACGGCACTAGAGCGATGGGCTTCACCTGCCCCTGTAGCTAAGCTTTCACTATTGGCAGACTATTTTGATGTGACTTCCCATAATCATTTTTATGCCATTTTGTGGCACTCTTCATCAACGAGGGGAAAAGGGGGGGCGTGGGGAGAAAAAAATAAAGCAAACAAAAAAAACCCCAAAACACTGGGGAACACAGAAACTGAGACAAAAAGCAGAGAAAGGGAGGAAACATTAACCTCCGTGCCAGAGAAGCTGCTTGTCATCTTTGCTAATAAAAAAAAAAAAAAAAAAAAAAAAGGGTTTGGATTCCTAATAGCAAAAGGTTTCGCTGTTGAATGTAGAGATCCTTTAATGTTTTCACGTTTTCCTGAAAGGATCCACATGTTTTGTGTTTCTTCATTAACTACGTACTGGTAGAGCCTTTAATCTGTCAAGTCAGTCTTCAACAACTGCCCTGCAGAGCACAATTCAAATGGAAGTGTGAGATTGAACTTCATGGCCTCCTGATTTCATTTCTTTTGCCTCAAGGACATTTGCAATTTCCTGAGTTCAGCAGAGACAGGCTGGTTTCAGTTTCCCAGAAGATATCAGTGATATGTGCAGTTAAAGAATGTTCTGACACATACTAGAAAAATCAAGAAACTAAGAAGATAGTGCATGAAATTCACTCTTTTATAAAAAAAAAAAAAAAAAAAAAAAATTACTCTCAGTGGAGTGAAGGAGTTTGACTCACACCTGTTTTGAAAAGACATATGTTTGCCTAGATACAAATACAGTAAATAGAATTGACGTCTGTTTAGTTGTGAGGGAACAGAAAAAGACAACAGCAGCTAGCTACCGCACTACAGCTGTACAACAAATTAAAAACTTTCATTTTTCTTCATTTGTTTTTATTAAGGTGGCCACCACAAAAATAACCCGGCATGTGCTGCATGCAACTTATAGTACTTAACTCTTTGTTGCTCCCTTGGCATTACGGTAAAGTTAATAACAATGATGTCATTAGGTAACAAACTACATTATTCTCTGACACATACCCTCAAGGTACTGCTTTACTGTGAACTGTTCCATTAGGAAAGCTATTGATGGTACATACACCTAAGCAGAGAACCAGGTGAACACATCTCTGCTGCTTCCAGACCTGCCCCAGCTAGGTAAATCAGATCAGCAAATTTTAGAGTCATGTTTAAGCAAGGAATTGCTCAAATATACAGATGGTTCAGGGAGAGAACCCCATGGGAGGAGCTGTGCGGATCAGAAGAGCATCATACACTTCCCTGCTCATGGAAGTAAACACATGTTGCCAGTTTATTCCATCAGGAAATGTAAATAAACTTTTTTCTTCTTGTTTTGGTTGAAGTATATCAAACAGTGGGAGCAAGGCAAGTGAAGGTAACTTGGACAGCAATTTTTCCTTTCCCCAAGATTCCTCCTCCACTGGAAAGGCAGCATGCCTAGCTGTCTGCTTCGGTGCACGAAGATCTACAGAGCACAGTGGTGGCTCTGCACCTCTTCCCAGCGTGTAGCGCAGGCTGTGCCTCACATTAGGCACAGCATCGTAGAAACTTTGGTACATGACTTTCAGTTTTAAAAAGTTAGCTTAAAAACTGATACATTATTATGTGAGCATTCCCCAAAGAAGCTTATTTTGTCATGGAAACATTACTAGATTTAATCCCTTATCAAGCAATGATTCAACTGGTCAAACCAGGGCCAAGACTTGCACAATGTTGTGTTAAAAATAGAGGTGTTTGGGAAAGAGCTCTGATTATCTGGATTTTTTCAGAACTGATTTACATCATTACTGGTACACACAACACTGGCTTGGCGGTGGAACAAATTGTCTCCAGGAAGGCCTTACGTTGTTGCTTGATTGCGTTTTTGTCTGCCTGTGTAAATAGCACCCAAACTACTGTAATTTCAAAACACTTCAGACTAAGTGAAAGGGTAAAACGATTAGGAAGTTATTCAAACCAAGGCACAGTTGTACAATCTGCAGCATAGTTTTGACACTATGTTTTAAGAAAATTGTGCAGAAAAAAACCCACAAACAGAGCACACTGCCAAAAAAGGCACTGATCCCTTTCAAACTGTCTTACATGAATTTAAGTTATGGTAACTTTTCTACACTGATGGCTCCTAGAGAGATGCATGTCTCACTGCAGATTAGAAAATAACAGCAGCATAATCAACAGTTCACTCAATGGATGCCTTCTCAAGTGGTAACTCTGGACAAAAGATGTGTTATGCAACATAGGGTAAATCTATTTTTGAGTTTGCTGTCCTGGTTTCAGCTGGGATAGAGTTAACTTTGTTCCTAGTAGCTGGCACACTGCTGAGGTTGGGGTTTAGGATGAGAATAATGTTGATAACACGCTGATGGTTTAGTTGCTGCTGAGCTGTGCTTACTCTAAACCGAGGACTTTTCAGTGTCCCGTGCTCTGCCAGTGAGCAGGGGCACAAGGAGCCGGGAGGGAGCAGAGCCAGGACAGCTGAGCCCGGCTGGCTGGAGGGACATTCCATACCATAGAGTGTCATGCCCAGTATATAAACTGGGAGGAGTTGTTTTGGGGGGTCTGATTGCTGCCTGGGGACTGGCTGGGCATCGGTCAGTGGGTGGTGAGCAACTGTGCTGTGCATCGGTTGGATTTCTTGGGGTTTACTCCTCTCTTTTTTTTTTTTTTTGTTTTCTCCATTATTATTATTGTTATTAGTCTATTATTATTTTATGTCGATTATTAAACTGTTCTTGTCTCAACCCACAAGTTTTACCTTTTTCCAACTCTCCTCCCCACCCCACCAGCAGGAGGAGTGGGCAAGTGGCAGCATGGTACTTAGTTGCTGGCTGGAGTTAAACCACGAGGTTTGCCTTAACTAGCTTCTTATCTTGAAGATCAGTTGAAAAACCTCCTTCCGAGTATGGTGAGGCATTCTCAGTATAGTTGATAACTTCCACAGGAACTGACATCTTGAGTTAAACGAGTGTGTACCTTTAGCCTATTATCTCTATTAGCAGGCAATACCAAGCAACGTTTCTCAAAGCCTTGCACTGGTAGGATGCAACCACTAATTGGAAAAGTTTTTTTTTAAATCTTGCTAGACATAATGTGCTTGAGGTGAAACTAAAGGCTCAGTAGCCTTTTCTGATTGCTGATTATATTATGTAAAATGGCTTTCTCCTATTGTTCCTGAGACTTTCTTCTCCAAAGATAAAAATCTAGAAGTATAACTCCAAATAACACATGCTACATGTCTTCCTTCTTCTTTCCTCAAAGGATAAATCCCAAATGGACATTAGCCTTCCTCGTCGCATCTCTGCATGTTCTGACCACATCCCTATATTCCTCCCAACTCGCCTGTCCCTTTTACCACATCTGTAAGCTTCCTTTTGTTTGAGGGTTCCCAGAATCTTTATCATCAGGGTAAAAAGGCCTCTCTTTAGTACAAACCTCCCTTGTTTCAACCTATGACCATAGTCCATTTGTCTCCTGCCATCACCATGACAAAAAGCATTGCTCTTCCCTCTTGATGATGTCTCATAGACACTGTAAGGCTGCTACTAGGTTGTCCCAAAAGTTTTTCTCCTTCCACCAGCTACACAAGCCCATTTTCCTCTCCTTACAGGCCATCTTGGTGTCCCCTCTTCTGAACTTGCTACAGTTGATTGATATCTTTAATACACTGAGGAGCCTAGAACAGGATGCAATACTCTAGAAGTGGTCCAGCAAGTGCTGCGTAGAGGGGGATTAACCACTTCCCTGTATCTACTGGCTATTGTCTTGTTAATACAGCCCAGGACACTGTTGGCCTTAACCTTTCCTCAGGACCCATGTAAACCGTGCAGAGGCAAGGGTACGAAGTAGTCTCGAATGGTTTATCACATTGAAAAAAACTTTTGGTGATTTTCATTCATTGAAGGCTGAAGGAATCTGTGCTAATGTAAGACTTCTCTCACTGTGGGGACCTAGCGAAACAGAGAAGCTTTTAGGAGTTCTGCATTTGCCATGTTGCCACATTCATTTGCAAGGCAAGTTCTTGTTATTACTTGTGATTATTTGCCCATTTATACCTCATTACATTTAAACAAAACCCTGAAGAGAAAAGATCTTAGACAGGAAATTTGTTTTGTGCAGGCTCCAAGCAAGTTCAATAGAAACCCCATCTGAGTCACACTTGGAACAGAAACGTGTGATGAACAGCTACAGGAGGGTGTAGAAACACTTTCACCACACACACACATATACCCTACCCAAGGGAGAAAGCTTTAATTAATCTACTAATTAAATTAAAGCTATTTGCCCTCAACTATCATACACGTTCCTCCCTTTCACTTCTCCCCGCAGGCGGCTCCAGCAAGTCGTGCTACAGCTCTCACTCTGATATTCCCCAGAGAGGCTTTAGGACTGGGGATAATTCTGAAGAAGGGAGGCAAAGAGCTCATTACAGCAGTGGTAATGGGAAGTGAGCAAGCTCATTCTCAATTTCCCTCCTCCTTTCAGTGCTAAGCGACGCTGGTTCACATATTGTGCCAAAGTGGAGGGGAAAAAAAAAACCCACAACCCAAAACAGAAAAAACCCACTCAAATCCCACAAGGAATCAAATCTTCGCACAAAAGACTGTGCCTAGAGTAGCTTTCTCAACAAACTCTTCTTTCTCCTTCCTGTCTCTGGAGGGTTTCACCACTATTTAGCTGTAAAAACTCAAGGAGGGGAATAAAGTACATATTCATGAAGGAAAGAAGGGAGCAGACTGAATGGTGTGCCAGAGTAGCAACAGGGTGAGACGAGCCAGCATTGGAACTCAGCAGAGGGGATTAGAAAGGAAGAGAGGCAATGTAGGAAAACTTCCTAATGATGACTGGTGAGGCCATACACAGGAAAAAGAACACCAACAAGTTACTGGAGAAAGAGAAAAGTCACCTTAAGAGCATTTATGACCAGCTTTGGTTGTCCTTGGGCTATGGACATTGCCTGGGAAGAAAGTACGGTAATGGCTGTAAAGTGCCTTGTTCCTCTGACCTCCCAATTTAAGACTGTCAAAAATATGATGAAGCTGCGCTTTCCTGTGCGCTGGCCACATTCACAGCCATATATCATTGATACAAACACAAAATACGATATAAAATGTTGCACTGATCAGTCGAGGAACTGAGATGTCATTCAAGTAATCCAGGTCAGGGGTATGGAAAGTTTTTGCTCTGCTTAAAGATGTCACTGAAATATCTTATTATTTTGGAATAAAAATTTTAAAAGGTGATGCAATCTGCTCTGGAGGGGAAGAAAGAAAAAAAAAAAGAAAAAAAAAAAAAGAGGAAAAAAAAGGTCTAGATATGTGAACATATTCCTGCAGGATGACAACAGATATTGAAACAACTGAGTTTTCCACATGATAGAAGATTCAAAAATTTTCTTGTATAAAGTTATTAACCACTGTAATCCTTCGGTGTGGGTTTATACCACAGAGAATGATGCTAATGCTACCTTTATTAGGTGATTTAATAAAATAGGTTGTCTGCCTGATGATGAGTACCTTATCTGCGTGTATTCAGTCCTGCATCGATGCCGTGCTGCTGAGAAGCATCAGCAGATACTCCTCTCACAGCTATTTAATGTTTTGGACACTCTATGTTGATCAATATTTATGGTCTGAGTTACCTGGGTGAAAGACATGGTATGGAGAAAGACTTGCAGTGTCAGTGTTTGTTTCTTGCTAGTAACAAAAACAAGAGCCCAAGGTGACTTGTGCAGCTATAGATGTTGCACTGATGAATCTCATCCCCATCCTGCTTGGAATCTGTAGTGTTTGCATTGGTTTTCCTCTTTAAGCACCCCACATTTTATAGGCCAGCAAAAATATTGCACTGTCATTGGGCACACAATTTAATCACAGCTGTTCACCAGTATTTAAATATCTGGCAAGAGCTCTTTAACATTTAAACGTAATCCTTAGAAAACATAATCTCTGGTGATATGCAGTTATATCGTGACAGTGAGTAGCTTCGTTCTGGGTAGACAAGTGATTGCTAAAGGGGTGATCATTTCCACCAACACAATTTCCTCCTCTGAGGCAGCAGACGGCATTTGGCACATTCGTCATTTGTAGCAATTTAGCCACATGCAACATTTCTGCCTTGGGCATTTGTAAGCTCAAAAATGATACGTGTTTAAAGATGCCCTGGGCGTCACTGAAGGTAAGGAGCCACATTACCTGCTGTATAGTAGTTGTCTCCTTAAAGGAGTCAACTTCTCAGCTACTGTATATTGACAAATAAGGACTTACACAATGGGAGATTTGGCCTCTGCCTTTAATCCTATGAACAACATTTTCGAAACCTGAGAACATGCACCTCTGAACTAGGATCATGCCTTGCGATTTTAATGCAGTTCAAATGTGCCCCACTCAAGAATATGCAGTGAATGAGTGATGGAGTACAATTTTGGATCTCAGTTCCCTATTCCTGATATTTCAAAGGAACAATAAAAACATACGGCTTTTATATATGCCATAAAAGACAAGCACATGCCCAGACTCACTATCAGCAGGGATCCATATGTTAGCCACAATAAAACCACAATAGGCAGACAGCAATAACTGACATTTTCACAGGACCTTGAGAGATGCAGAAATACAATCACACCCGATTCTTTTCTTTAATCACAAGAGCAGAACTCTAGAACATCTTAGATGAGGTGTGACATGCGGGATTTTCTTTTTACACACTATAAAAAATCCAGATCCACCAACCTAAATCCATTTTCGGAGAAGTTGAGAGCAGTAGCTATATGGAAGGAAAGCAGGGATAAGAACCAGCAATGTGTGATGAAATCTCCAGTCCACATCACGCACTAGGCAGAATATTCAGCAATACCACACACTGACAGGGGGCCAGCTATAGCCTTCTTACACCCCAGTACATCTTCCCTGTTCGAAACCAACCCTGAACACTCCTGCTTTTTATTTTTTGTTTTGTTTTGGGTTTTTTGTTCATGTTGCTGTGGGATAGGATCCCCAAAAGCAAAGATGGTGTTTTGGAAGGGTAATACACTATATAAAAGGTTTGAGCTGGTGTGGAATGGCGTGTTTAAAACCATTTCTGGATGCAGATGTGTTAGGCACACAGTTCCCTCTTTCTCCTTCCCAAAGTCTCCTCTTGCCCACCCACCCCAAGATTTTATTTGCTAATATTATTATTTACTACTTGTATCAAGAATACTCTGCCATTATAAACTCTAACTCAAAGTTCTTATGAACCATGATGTAAGAATGCTGCCATCTCCTCCAAAAAGTGTCATTTATATCCCTGCATGACTCCTTATCCAAAAGCTTTGCTTCACATCACATGAGGATAGATAAGCTGCACAGCGACTGCCCATGAGATGATCATGTGGGTAGAAAATAGGTGGGACCCAGCTTCTGCTCTGCTAAGTGCTCTGTTAGCAGCATAAAATGCATGCAGCAATATGTGCACTGCTCGTGAGGTGCTCTTAGATAATCCTACCAGTGACCAGAATATATTTCATGAGCTGAACCTCAGGCAGGTTGCAGGTAACTCAGAAACACAACGTGTTTCAAAAATAACATCGTAAAATTACTAGAAAACAAAACAAAACAACAAAACACAGTGCCAGGTTGCCTACCCTATCTCAAATTCCTGTTTTAC
This sequence comes from Falco biarmicus, assembly GCF_023638135.1. Lineage (NCBI taxonomy): Eukaryota > Metazoa > Chordata > Aves > Falconiformes > Falconidae > Falco > Falco biarmicus. The sequence goes on along the minus strand of NC_079291.1, from coordinate 58,333,901 downwards.
ACTTATATCACTGCAGGGTAGGATTTGATTTAAGGAGGGACAACATGCAGTGATAGAGATGGTCTTCTTCTAAGAACAGATCTCCCCCTTAAAGGGTGACTTCATTCCAAATAAACCAGCAGGACTTGGATGCATTTCAAACCCTGACAGATAAGACACAGGTCTCACTTTCAGAGTCTTGTCATGACCCAGATTCTGCTCCAGCATTTTCTGCTCTGCTGCTATACAGAAATTTGCACAGATAAGGAATATCTTACTGAATAAAGACAGATTCAGGATGCATTTTATTAACATGGTACACCTCCTGTTGTTTTCAGCTCCAGCAAAATGCAGCAGGCTTCTGAAGTGTTAAGCCAGTCACCTCAGTTGGCAGGTACAAGGGCATTCTTGATGCAGAACTGGTGGCACAGGGGCTCTCTCTGAGGTTAACAGATGCTTCAGCTGTGCTGTTTGCAGCTGACTGCAATGCGCAGACATTTAAGACTCAGAATCTTTTGCATATTTAAACAAGAGACAATTTTTCAGCGTCAAAAAAAAAAAAAAAAAAGGAAAGGAAAAAAAGGGGCCTTTAAAGCCCAAGCATATATGGTTGCTACCCTACACTAAAGATAGTAAGTGCTGGCCAATACATTCAAGCCTCTCTTCCCAAATTTAATTTGCTAAATGGGTGGAAGAATCATTAAACTGGCATCCTAGAGAAAGACATAAGGGTTCTGCTGGAGTATTTATACATGTCATATTTAATAGCATCCTTGTATGTTGACTAAGAGAGCCTAATGTTATGTATTTGGGCTTGAAAATGTTGGATCCTACTTCATTTGTGACAATAACCACACCATAGCCTCACTGATAACTCGTTCGGAAACCTTCAGCCTTGCTAGATTACCTCACATCTTGATGTGTCTTGACGTAGTATGCATCCCAGCAGTACAAGTCACATTTTGGTTCCATAGTTAGCAGTGGTGGCGGGTGAAAGCCACACAATACCTGCAACACGACCTCAGAAAACACGCCTTGCTTTGCATGAGAGCCACGAGTTCATGCCTGTGTCTTTCCCTCCATTGCTGCTCTTAGCAAGCCAAAAGCCTCAGAAAAGCTTGTTGCTCAGGTTCAGATGAATTTTCCCACATAAATGCCTGGCCAGGACCTGAAGTGGCCAGAATTTCTCAGTTATTAACTGTAACAGCTTCATTTTCAGCTCTCTACTGATATCAATTTTCACTATTTTTACTTGCCACAGAGCTGAGACCCTTGTCAACCATCCTACAGCCATAAATGCACAATGGAATAAAGACGTGTAAAGCATTCTCTCTCCAATTATTTCTGAATTGTAGTATGTCAAAAAAGGAAATATAGCTCTGAAACCCTTGATATGGCAACATTAAATTGCAGTAATCTTTTAATTTGGTTCAGATTGAAGTTAGAAGAAAGGTGGTTTCATTTTCGATGGAGAAAGGTAGGGTCAGACATGGGAGCAGATATTTTGGACAGCTTGGGTTTTCCTGCTATCAGCAGAAAAAATTAACACATGTAAATACTGTATGTCTAATACATACTGACAATGAGAAACAGAAGCAATTCCCTTGCCACAAGAGCAAATTGCTGTCATACTTCAGGTAAACAGAGATTTGAAAGTAAAATTGGTGAAACCTATTTTATATTGTCCCTCGTGTTATTCTGGGTGACTCCAGTGTATGTTAACTGTGATTCATTTGAGTTTCAAGGTTACTTGTGTTCTAAATTTCTGCATTACACTTTTGACAACAGATACAGATATTTCACATTTTTACATACTAAAAAAAAAAAAAAACCCACACACCCCCCAAAACCAAAAACCAACCTCAATAAAAGCCACTACCTCCAAATGCAAACCACAAGTACTGAAAACAGAATTTTCTCTAGACAAATGTTGCTCATACACATCCCTGTCACTTTCCCTTTATTTGTTGTTATAATACATTGAACAGGATCTCATTCTTCCACAGTTTTAATGGTGTTATTTTACAATGGCTTCTGCAGATGTTTGGTGTTTGGTTTTTCCCAAAACCATGAACACAGCTAGAAGATTGCCACTTCACATTGCTCAGCATCCCAAAACCTCCCTTCGTAAGCAGGGCCATGTAGGGGGAGCTGACCTCAGTACAAGATGACCTGCCCCCTGAATTTTAACTGTCACCCTCAAGGTGCTATTATTAACAGAGATATAGGAAAAATTCATGAACACAAAAGTGAAAAATATAATTTCCATCAGTACAAGTCTTATGAGGAGCAACTGAGGGCACTGGGGGTGTTTTACCTGGAGAAAAGGAGGCTCAGGGGAGACCCTATCGCCCTCTGCAACTGCCTGAAAGGAGGGTGTAGGCAGGTGGGGGTTGGTCTCTTCCTCCAGGTAACAAGCAACAGGATGAGAGGAAACAGCCTCAACTTGTGCCAGGGAAGGTTTAGACTGGATATTAAGAAAAACTTCTTCACTGAAAGGGTGGTCAAGCACTGGAACAGGCTGCCCAGGGAGGTGGTGGAGTCACCATTCCTGGAAGTGTTTAAAAAACGTGTAGATGTTGCAATTAGGGACATGGTTTAGTGGTAAAATTGGCTGTGCTGGGTTAATGGTTGGACTTGATGATCTCAAAGGTCTTTTCCAGCCTAAATGATTCTATGATTCTATGGCATTCATCAGATGAAAATTTACATGGGACTTCACACCAGTATTAGAAAATCAAGAGGCACTGTGCCCTGCCCTGGGCATCCCCATCTGTGCTTTTTCCAGAGCACCCAGGGATGCCTCCCTGCTGCTATGACATGTACTATACATGAACATGGATCTTACGGGTGAGAATAAGTTAGACACCAGTTCATGTACAAAGAAATATGAAAGAAAAGGAAGAAAAATTGGGATCCTTGATATCATCAGTTCAGTATAGTGAACTGTTGAAATAATGTCATGATTCACTCAGATATGACTGATGATTTTGTTTATGGTTTGAGCTGCAAAATGCATGGAATACAGAACCCAACATTATTATTTTTTTTTCAGATTAACTGAAGATATGAATCTCAGAATGTTCTGGAAGCCAAGTGTCTCACGGAGCTCCTTAACCCCGGACAGATCTCCAGGCAGCTCACCAGCACATGCTTCTCCATAGTGCATCACTAAGATAAACCAAACTTCTCATATGTCATACATCTGTCTTTGGCATCATTGCTCTAATACCTAAGCATAGTTTATCATAAAGTGGATTTATCTTTTCTACACCTTTTAGAGACAGGGCAGTGCAGCTGGTCTTGTTTGACACAGAGAAGTGAAAAACAAGAAGCTGCAGCATTGCTCAAGTCAGGCACTAACCTGGGGCAATAAGAACATTTGATCTCCAAGCTCTCATGCCTTAGGTTAATACCCTAATTGCCAGTAATCCTGAATTGCTAGGAACCTGAATTAGTTGATAGATTTAAAAAACAACAAAAAAAAAAAACCCAAAGCTGATGAGTTCTGCGAGTGGTAGCACAAGACTTTAGCCATTGATTGCATGGAGTAGTGACTTCTAGATGGTCTCTTCTTTGGATACTCTGCTGTCCAATAAGGCTTGAGCTTACGCTGAAGTTCATTTTTCTGCAGGGAATTAACAAAACCTCTGTCTTTGCTTAAATGATCATATGAAACTTAGAAAATCAGTTTGTCTGAGAATGTAGTCCTCCTGTCAAATTTAGTTGAAACCACCCATCACATTCAGGATTTAGGAGTAAATAGATGACCTGAAGGAATAGCAAAATAAATACATAAGCATAGATGTGATCACATTAGTCTGCTTTCCTCTGGGTATCAAAGGCCCTTCAGCATCTCACAGTCCATTCCCACCGATATTGCCTGCCTGTAAAAATTCCTGATGCTCCCACAGCTGCTCTGCAAATGGGAGTGTGCAAGGGAATGCCTACAGCTACAGGCAGTTACAGGATAATAGTAACTTCATCACTTTTGATGTCAAAGCTTTTAGACTAAAAATATGCAGTGAGATTCAACAGTTGTTTTAAACTAGCATACGGTTTGTTCACCTGGTGTTTCTGCATTAGCTCAGACGTAGGAGACAACACATGATGGCCAAAAAGGTTTAGGTTTTGTACATCTGCATTGCTGGAAGAGGTACTAAAATGGAGCAGCTTAGCCTGAAATTGCAAGAGAATTTAGTTTCTATTGCAATGCAAACATGTCATGTATTTTGTTATGTTTTTTAAGTAATGGGGCAAATTATCATAAAGCTGGCTAACAGATATAATAACTAAAAACTGCTCAGCCAGAGGGCAGCAACAGGAAAGAACATTTTAATATTTGTGAGGAAGTAAACACAAATTTATACCCCTGAGCTTTATCATACCTCTAATTTTATCCAACATGCATTTTGCATTATCAGTTATCTGCAAGCCCTTAGCAAATAATAAAGGTCCCAAATAGTTTTATGCCAAAATATATAACATGCTCAGAAGTGGCTATCAAGTAAGAATAATTAAAACAAAATATCTCTGTACTTACCCTTCCCAAACCTGCAAATACTTGTAGTTCAAATTATTGAGAAACTATTTCAGGAGTCTTCAAACCACCAAATTAACACTCTGTATTTAGTCTAAATAACCCCTTTGGCCACAGATGCTGAGTCAGAGAGAGACTGTAGGACCAAAAGCATTTTTGAGAAGTGTACACAGAAGCTAAAGTGTTTTCTTTTTCTGTCTAAAGCTCTTAGAGAATTGATAAGAATTTTATGCTCCAAAATAAGTCTGCTGAGCAACGTTTGACAGAAAAGGATATTTCATAAATGTGTTGTAGGGAAGGCCAGGAACAGTAAAAAACCTTTATCACTTTGCAATCCTCAACAGAATTTTTCAGCATAAGTGTACATATATAAAGTATATGAACAATGACCACAGCCAATGAGTATGTACAAAGGTTGGGAAACCATTAAACCCACCAAGTGACACAAATGCAGTCTGGCTGAAAGATGTTGTTCATTGAGAGTATTTTCCCTCAGGAGACGGCATGTTGATTAAGTTTACAGTCTAAACCGTACTGATAGTGGTGGTGGTGGTGGAAATGTTATTTGTTCCTTTTTAGAAAGAGGGAGAATTATAAAGTGCTCCCTTTCCATAGTGTCTTGTTTGAAGACAATATTTATTTAGAAATTTTATTTTGAACAAAAAAGGGGGAGGCAGTGGCTGAAATTGAGATTAAATTCTTTAAACTTTACTAGAAAGAATAATTCTATCAAACTAGTACAGCATATTTCTAAAATGTGGGGAAAATATTTTTCCTGTTCTCTCTAAAATGGTTCCTCTTTCATTTTTTAAAAATCCTGAATATTTAATGGTATATATTTTCTATTTTTCAATACAGACACAGTGATCCATTGGTATCTGCCCTCACCCATACAAGCACAAACATTCAATACTTGATTTTAAAAATGTATTCCAGGAAAGGTAATAAACAGGATTTGTGATAACCTTGCAAACTGCCCTACAAAGATGAGTCACAAGATGTTGATAATGCAAGACAATCAATTGGGCAGCAGTGACTTACAGTCATCTATTCATCATCCACATGACATTCATGAAATGTAGCATACTACTCAATGAAGATGAGGTTTCTAAATATTAAATAAACCAAAGTCTAGTCAAAGCTAATTTTGGATGAACTTGCAGTATGGAGAGCACTAGGGGACTTCAGAATGGGTTATACCAATATCTAGAGATCTCTGGCCCTTGCCACTGAGTATAGAAACATTATTAGTATATATTAATATAAGTAAATAATCTAGACATTCAGCCGGCTAAAAATTGGTCTAAGTATATTTTCTGATATCAGTTAGGGACACAATTCACCTCTAACATGCACAGGAAAGTGCAGAGGCAGGTCCCATCCATTTTGGGCACCACTAGCATTATATTGTATGGAATAAGCATATCACAGGAATTACTGTATTTTTGTACAGAACGGGACCCATATCTCCAAATTCCTCACTTCCAAGTGATTTCCACATGGGGGAAAAAAAAAAGAAACCTGAGGGAAACCTGATTTTCTTTTCAGGAGCATGAGCACAAGTTAGCCTGGAGTGAGCTATTCACTCCTTGCCCAGAGAAACAAAGAGGGGTTTATTGAGTTGGGTTCCATGCCCTTGGGGACTGCAAGGATAGCAACACTTAGGCTTTTATGGTTGGCAGTGCTTTGTAACGGGCCTCATAGTTTTTGATTAAATAGCAACTGCTTTGCAAAAGCAGCCCTGGAAGCAGCCTTAAGCACTGTACACTCTGGCTTGCATCTACTTCCTAACCCCATGGTTATTGTATAGACAACGTCTGGACAGTTCACCTGGAGGGCCCTGTGGTGTGTAACCCTGGGGCAAGCACTGATCCTGTATGCTCCCCCAGGCAGGCTTACAGGAGCTTACAAGAGCTACTTGATCCTCCAGGCGGCCCCAGTTCTTGCCGTAGGACATACATTCACTCTGAGAAGCAGCAGAGTTTATTTCACAGATTGGGAAGAAAGTATTTGTTTCAAGCCATGGTGAGAGGGGCAGGAGGGCATACAAAAGACCAAATCCCTAACAGTGCAGTGATACAAATGTGGTTGTCTTTTTTTTAATATTCTTTTCCTCTCTTCCTGCTCCTTTGCTTCCATTTCCCCCATCCTTTTAAGACAGCTTGGGTTCTGCATCACAGCTATCTCTTCAAGCTGACTCCACAGTAAATCTTCTTAGGCTGCTGACTCAGCAAACTGAAGGAAGAGCAGACCAGCAGCACACTTGCTAGAGACTTAAATAATATCCCTCCAGGTGCTGGATATTAATAGATGAGCAACATGAAAAATCACTGATTGTGATTTATTTTTTTTACAGGCTCCTTTTCTAAGAAATCTTTTTTTCATTTCCCAATTTGTTATTTGACTGCTTATCCAACTCTCCTCCAAACTCATGAATACGAAACCAACGAGGACAAGAATCATATTAATGTCCTTAAATCAATGTTGTCATCATACTATTTGCCTGTCACAGAAATTATTACTAGTACCAGAGGGCAAAAAAGTCAACACATTAATGTAGAACAACCATTTTCTCTGCTTTGTAACTTGCTGCCATGCATTTCTAAGACCTAGATATCTTGCCTGCTTAAATAAAGTTGCTTGTAGATACCTGTGCATAGCGTTGTGAACCACGTGTTGGTAGAATACATGTATTTCTAGACTTTCCCTTTTTTGGTTGTCATTCATGTTTTGTGCAAATAAACTTAATAACTTTACAAACATTTTAACAAATTGTGTCTAGTTTCAGCTTCTGCTGTAACCATAACTGACACCTGATGTGCTCAGCGTGAGATTACAAGTGCCAGTGTACTAGACGGAGCACCAACACAACATCAAGGTCTCACACCAGCTTCAGGCATCTTAGACAGGAGTGTCAACATGTAAGGCTTTCTCAGGAAAGCCCAGGAAGATAGCACCCTGAGATACCTATCACTCTGTCAGTCTCTGTAAGTACTTATCCCACCTAGCTTACAGGCTAAGGACCACCTGGAACCTAGAATCCTAATTTTGCACCTCTGAAAGGTACTTGAACTTGGTTGATATCAAGGGCACTGTCATCATTTTGTAACACCAATTTTCTCAGATACTTTCTGTGATACAACTTACCAGAAATTCTGAACCTTCTCTTTAAAACTACCTTACCCAATATTACATACCCTGAGACATTTTTTTCTTTTTTCTTTTTTTTTTTTTTTAAACCAGGCATAAGCTTTTAAGAGGTTGTTATATTCTTTGATTGTCCCAGCACCATCTCCCTATATTAAAAAGGAAAAGCTATAGCAGCAGTAATGTCTTGGCTAGCTGAGGTTTTTTTCTCCTCTGGAGAACATTCCCAGCAGTTCCCTAGCTATATTTGTACATAATTATGTTTGCATTACATAAGTAACAGGGAAGTCCCATGTAACTATGCATTATGTTAGAGGCAGTTGCAATCCTACAGAGAACTTGACTTCTCTAATAGGGTTATGAGATGTTACAAATCATAAGGCAGATAAACTCATTAAAAGCTGTCTCATTAAGTGCTGCATGGAAAAAAATAGTTTGCTTAAAGAGCCGGGACCAACACAACCATCTACATCCATGCCTGAAGAACCTCACATTTGAGCTGCAGCAGAAAATGGATGCTCTAACAAGCATAGTAGGGTTGGAGAGAAACTAATGGAATAGTGTGTCTGAATACACTGTCTCTCATCTTTAAAAAAATGACAGAGACTGAAATGTAGATGATCCTATTTGAACACAGCCTGGCACTGAAAGTGACAGCTACAGATGAATAATGGAGGATCCAGACAGCCCTCTGCTCTGTAAATTATACACATCCTTAAAAGACTGAGAAATATACCCCCTTCAGTAAACAGGGTCTGAGCAAACAGATCTAGTTTTTTTCTCTTCATATATTGCTTAAACATAATCAGATCGAGGTTTCATACTCTGTTCTGTGAGATGCTGTCTGTGTATCCAAATCTGTATTTGCCCAGCTGACCCTCATACAGTGATCGCAACTCAATGTTGATATACAACAGACATCACTTGCACTGTTCTTTTTCATCTCTCTCTTTTATAAATATATATTTTTAAGGAAGTCAGTGAACATATGTTTGCCAGCTAATGAAACCCTACAAAGACTGTCTTATCACTTGAAACATTTAAGCTTATTAATATTAAAAATGCATCCACAAGAAACTCCAAGTTTTAGCTGAAGAAATACATCTGATTGAATTATTACAGACAGTTAGAACACCTGCATTGCAGTTACATTTAAAATTCAGTTCATATACTAAGCCAACTTTGTGAGTCATGAATTTCATTGTTTCTCAAGTACATTTGGAACCAGACAAAGGAACGATGGTATAGGATACTATCTCCTCAACAATTTTATGATGAATTTTGTTAATATTTCAAAAAAAAAAACCAAGCCCACTGTTATCATAGATGAATAGAATGAGAAATCAATCAAAATGGCAGTGAAAGTGAATTCAGAAGCAAAAAATAGGTACGATGAAGAAAACTGATGTGCAAATAAAAAAAGGAGATGTCCAGAGAAAACAAAGAAAAGAGAGTGATTGAAAAGAAGCAGGCTAGCTAACAAAAAATGGATTAAAAAGAGCTGAAATAGCAACATAGGCATTTATACCTAGTAAATGGGGAAAGAAATAAAGCTCAAGAATTCCTCTAAAAAGCCTAGCAGGTATCATGCTTCTAGTTCCTGCCTTCAGTCCCAAGTGAATAATAAGGTGGAATACCTTTGTGGTCAGCAAATACAGAACAGCCTCTTAAACACGTGAAAAAATCTAACCAGCCTTAGTCTCTGACAATTAGAACTGGCTTGACATGCCCTTTTCTAAATATATCTTAGCATATTATTTTCTTGTTGTCTGCTCTGAGTCTATACTTGAAGCCACCAATAATTTTCTGTTAATGCAGTTTGTCCTTTTTTTGCCTTTTCTTGATCTGTTTATGAATGCAGCCCTTAGTCCCAGTGCTTTGGGTTTCTGTGGGTAAAATGGGCCTCTGTTGGTGAAGCCAAAACCTGGGCATCCAAGCAGGTGTGCAGATTCTCCCTTTGTAGAAAACCTGAAAATCTGAATGACAGAAAAGTACCAATTTGAGAACATCAGCACAGCACATTAAAGGTGATTTGAAGAGAAAGTGTGTGTCCCAATGGAGAGAAAATGTGTTAACACAAGTGTTATAAAAGAGTCCCAGTGAGGGAAGAAGTATAAATAACATATCATTCCTGAACAGTGAAAAGAAACTTAAGGTATGTAACAAGGAATGAGTACTATATACAAATTATGGTACAATCCATCATAGGCATAAATCTCTTCACAGGCCAAAGAAATGTGTGTACAAGTTCATGTGTGTAAAATCGTTAACTTTAGTATCTGGGTTCCTGCAAGAGATCATAATAAAACCTTACGCTCATAAACATTGCAGAAACAGCATATATAAAGGCATACTTGTTCTTATTAGCTCTGTTTTGCTTCCTAGTATTTCATTAGAGAGCTGTTCTTTCCAAAAGCTAAAGCTGATCACTAATTATCCAGCTCAGTGATCACAGTTACGTCCTGAAATGCTAGGAATTGGAAACTTGCTGTCCTTCCACATTTGCCAGGAAGGTCGTCCATCTGAAAGCCCAAGAGGTATGTTCAGGCACATCTATTCCCTTAATTAAAAATTGTTCACCTCTGAATACAATGACACCTTTTAGCTGTCTCAAGCTGAACACTAAAAATCTTGAAACTATGAAGATCACTGGTCATTTAAAAAGAAAGGCTTTTGCCTTTCCATTCATATGGCCATTTACCAATCTACTTTGCAATTTTATCTGGTGTAGGATGTGTCTGACCAACACATATTGATGAGAAAGGCTTAGCTGTAAGATGGGAGCTCCTAAGAGACCGTGACATGACAATTGTCATTTCTGGGTCTCAAACCAGAAGCAACAAGGTGTATTTATATAATCTAACGTATGGCCAAAACCCCAGCATATGAATTTGAGCTAACCTCCTTCTATAGTCAAGAATACAGGAATCTCATGCTAACATAAGCATCTAAAACAGGTCAAAGGGGGGTGGGGGTGGGGGTGGAGAGAGGTGTTTTCCCTCTGCATTAGCTTAGGGAAATCTAGTGTAACTACTTCAGAGATACAGTGTAAAAATTAAACACATTCACTTTGTTAATAAGTAATGCTTTCTACCTCACCAGGAAAACTAGGCAATGCTCACAAGAGTCATGTACCAGAAAGAAATTCAAAGACTAGGTATTTGTATAGTAAGGGACTGTATTATTTGGATGAACAGAAGTATACTAGCAGTTCCAATCCAATTCTGCAGAATTTAGCTGAATAAGGCTACATTTCTGATAAGCAGTTAATTAAAGTTGCTTCTAAGTAAGACCTAAGAGGAAAGAATGTGCGTTTTTGTGTGCCAAAATAAAAATAAGTCCTGTATGCTGACCAATATGGACTGTAAAAGACAGGTCACACAATCAATACACATGAGCAAGAAACTGTAAAATCTGCTGAAAGATAACTGGGGTCACATGACTACCATATTAAATAGTCCTCATTTAAAAAATAAAAACAAAATCTGTATCAAGAATTCTTAGAAATACCTGGCTTTTAAAGTGCAGTAACATGAGAGTATCTGTATATTAAGCAATTGTAAAGCATCTGCATGGAAGTTATGGAAGGTTATTAATGAGAACAAGATAAAGGATTTAAATACTAGTGTCATAGCATCTCACTGTGCAATGCTTCTTGAGAAGTGATGAAGGGCACAGTTATGATCAATAGTCCAGCAAAGAACTGGATTGAAATGTAAGATGAGTTTATTATAGGGGTTGTGTACCATACCTCACAGCTGCAAATGCAGAAGCATGCTTTATTCAGGGATCTTATGGCTGTCATGTGAGGCTAGATACAGCCGCAATGTGTAGGGGGATAATGGGCAGGAACAGTGTTACAGTCCTCAGATGTGTTCAGACTGAGTGATTCGCGGGATAACACGTTACATAGTAAGTAAAGAGTTACAATGAAAAAAAATCCCTATAATCTTCATAAAGAGTTGAAGATCTTCAAGAATGTGACCAAACAATTTGAGTGCCTGTATCTTTAGAGGTTATGGTTACTTGAAATTGGTCTTCTGAAAATAAAAGCACCCAAAAGCACTGGCTGAAATATCTCAAGGCTTAGGTTTCACCAGGCTGATGGGAAGCTCTAACTTTATTCCCTTTGCCTGAAAAAAAAAATATCTTAAACCAACAGATTTGAAACAGAAACCCCACTTTTTAAAAAAAATTATTACCTTATTTTATTCTTAATCTCAAGTACAAACAGTGAACAAATCCCCTCAAGGAACTGACTTGCCCTTCTACAGGATGGGCATCCATAAAGTAGGGAAAGTCTTTATGTAGGCTATGCGGTCACACAGAAAAGCCAGAATCGGTGTCAGCAACAGATCCTTCACTCTTAGCAAGTGCTGGCCTTCAGACCAGTATATCAGTACAATGGAAATCAAAAAATCTTTCCTTACCACTGGAAGCAATATGAGAGCGAAGAAGCAGATCTTCCAATTGACAGCCATCGTCTCTCTTAATGTTCAGCTTTGGTCACGTTTTGCTTGTTAATACTATTGTTAGGGCTGAAGCACACACTCTCTGAAGATCTTTTTGTTAAGGTCTACACGTCAAGGCTCAGATCTCTGCAGTGAAAGAGGAACATTATTATAAATACGGAAAACATGAAGAGAATGAAAAAGAAATGAACAGAAAACAGAGAACCCAGCACTTGAACTGTGAGCTGTACATTAGAGATCAACCATACTTGTCTGGATTGCTGCTATGATAGGTGCTATAGATGGTCTTGGATACTTAATTCAAAGCCAATGTCTGTATGATGAGTAACTTGTATCATAGAAACTACTGAAAAAGGTTCTGTAGCTGGGAAGACCTAGATTGTACCCCAAGGAAATGATATGATGGATTATTTTTAACCAGAAAAAGGACCTAATTGTCTGCTTCATTTCTGAAGTCATGATTTTGCCCGTCATGATTTTCAGTAGTGTCTCAAAAGCACAACTGTCTGGGGGCTTTTTTAGGAGACTGCATGACATGATAATTTACTCCCAGAGATCTCTTGTTCAGATAACAAAATCCATGACCAGAGCTGTTAACAGCCTGATAGCTTTTTGAGAACTCAGCAACAGAGGTGCAAAAGAATGAATTACACAGCCGGGCTAAAGATTCATCCATGACATTAGACAGGACTGACTTATGTGGATGACAAGGTCATGCATGTCTGTGACTTCCATTGCTTGGTCTCTGCCAAGAAGCTAGACAGGTGGCCAGGATATAACACAATTCTGCACCTGACATTAGCTTTGTCCTAGCACCTCCCACCATAAAACAGTGTTTAAACATTCCCACTCGTTCCAAATCATGATGGTTCCTCAAACATTTTTTCCTTGAAGAGAACCTCTCTGTCTTAATCTCTGGCTGGATGCAATCCTCATAACAGCGTAAAACACGATCCTGCTTCAGGTCTTGGTATCCTGGTGACACAGAGATCTCCTTTGGTGCCCTACCTACAGCCAGGTTTTTAGTTTTTAACATGGAGTTATACTTTCATATTCACTAGTTGTGTTTCCCCGGTTCTCCCTTGCCTGAGATGGATCACCTTGTATCAGGTTTGCATGGCAAGGTGTTGGCAGTGGGGGCTGCAGGGCAGCATCTGTGAGAAGGTGCCAGAACCTTCCCCCATGCCCGAGGAGCCAATGCCAGCCGGTCCAGGCCCAGCCCAGCCACCACAGTGGCAGCGCCAGGGGGAGAAGAGATTTCAGGGGGGAACCTGTGCGATTGCAGCCAGGGCAGCAGCGAGACTGTGTGGGAGCAGCGGCCCTGCAGCCCCCCACGCCAGGGCAGGGGTAGGCAGGGACTCCCCCAGTGCTGCTGGGGCCAGGCTGCTGGCAGGGCTGGGGACCCTGCGGGGACACCTCTGGGGCAAGCTGGGCTTGAGGGACGGCACTCATGGGGGGGACTCCCACTGGGGCAGAGCAGGGGGTGAGGAGCCCTGTCCCTGCAGAAGAAGGGGTGGCAGTGACAGCACGTGATGGACGGACCCCAGCCCCATTCCCCATCCCCAGTGCTGCTGGTGGGGAGCAGGGAGAGAAATGGGGAGCAAAGTTGAGCCCGGGAAGAAGAGAGGGGAGGGGGGGGGGGGGGGGAAGTGTTTTCAAGATTTGGTTTCATTCCTCATTATCCAGCTGTGATTTGATGGGTAATAAATGAAACCGGTTTCCCCACGCTGAGCCTGTTTTGCCCACGACAGCCATTGCTGAGGGATGTCCCTGCCCATACCCCGGCCCAGCAGCCTGGGGTGCAGTTCCTCTGCCCTGCCCAGCTGAGGAGGGCAGTGACACAGCGGCTTGGTGGGCGTCTGGTGTCCAGCCAAAGTCAACCCACCACACCCCTTCAGTGCATCTCTACCCTATAGACTTAATTCCTCCAAGGTAAGCTCAGCCAGCAGTCCTTTGGCAATGTCTACAGCAGTTTAGGTGCAAGCTCTCTGCTTCAGGAAGGTATGAGAGTTTAGCCCCATTGGCATGAGCTGTGCCACACCAGTTTGTCTTGGAGCCAGAGAATGGTGTCTCATCTGTTTTATTTCAAAGTGCAAATGAAGCTTTTGAATGCTGAGGCCCCTTGTAAAATCTTCTTGTTTGATGTAGGTTTCCTACATACCATCACCTATGACCTCCACGGGCATAAACACAACTGACATACATCTTCACAGCTAGAGAAATGTTTAAACAAAGTAAGTAAATATTTGAGAAAAGAAAAGGGATCATAGATAATAACAAACCAGGGACACAAACAATTAGAGAAAGAATAAAACAAGGGTACATTGGAAAAACATTTAAAATATCAGAGGGAATGCGAGGAAATATAACAGAGAAAAGACTGAGAAGAAAACAGAAAGTAAACAAAAAATGACAAAGGCAAATGTAAAAGAACTTTTATGATCACAGGACACTCAATTTTTTTACTGACTGCAACATACTGCCAAGACACTAGCATTTCGAAAGGAGGGAGTCTTTCAATTAAAAAATAAAAGAAGGAAAATTAAGCTCTTTAAATTTTTGTCTTCTCTATCAAGACCCTGACTAAATGGAGAACAATGATTTATAAAATTCCCTCTAAACTGATCTGCTTTCTTCCATCCTCACTCAATCAGTCAATTTTGCTCTGCTCTGGTACAGAATTTAATTACTTAACTGTATTTCTGATGGTTTATCAAATAATGAGGGACTGATAAGATCTCAGCTGAGGAGGACAGCAAACATCCATGGTGACATTCAGCAGTGAGGAGATGGAAAAAGAAAGTCACTCCATTAACAGAAGCAACAGAAAAACAAAAGATGCATTAGCAGACATTGGATTTGAAATTATTTCTTGATCATTTGCACTCTTGTGTGCAGGCCAGTCCAGAAAGGCGGGAGTGATGTGGAGATTGAATTCTATCCTTGGGTTCTGCTACTGTAATGCATCAGAAAAAATAAGATTTAAATACAGTGGAGGGGTAGGAGATGCCTGACTAAAGAGATGGACAGATACCCCATGAGGAAGTGGTAACTGCTAGAATACATTGTTTCCAATATTTGAAGATCCTGTTTTACTTTTCCCTGACATTCACTAGGTTGGAGATGTGGAGTGGATGCTTTCTGTTTTATCTTAGTTTTTAAAAAACTTCTAAAGAGAAGACAAGAACATCTGCAAAGCATCTCATTGACTTTCTTTCACATTTTGCCGAAAAAGTAAAAGAATTGACTTCATTTTTGCCTTCAAGGTAGTCATGGAAACCTGCATCAAAAACTGGGCTGAGGCCTTCATATCGCCCACAGAGACTTAAGTGTTTATTAGGTAATAACAACTGCCAGTTCTGTGAAATTATGCCCTAGACCTGAAGTGAACTTGTATATATTGTTTAGCAGCTCCTAGCATGTATGATAAACATAGGTGCAGAGTCCACATACTACCAATAAAAGGCTTGTTATCTCACAATCATATACTAGAAAAATAAACTTTTTAAAAATACAGGCAATGCTCTTAAAGCATTTCCATTCAGTACTGGGGAAAAAGAAATAAAGATATGAATATGGGATTTGGAAAGAATGCTTGAATTATCATATTGTTTTCTGATGTCACTGGTAGCCAAGTCCTGTAATTTCATTAGAAAATTAGAGCTACTAGTGCTCCATGTTGTTGTTTTACCTGCATCTGCTACTGTAATTAAAATTGGAGAAGTCAGAACAGCCAATAGCATGGGGGCTGCACATTTCAGTTATGCAAACAGTTCCCCAATATAAAAAAAAAAAACTTCAATTATCTCTGATGAAACAGAAGAGCTGTTGAAGTCTCTGACAATGAAAATCAGTTGATTGTTACTAAGAGGCACTGGGCTTCAGGGAGCTATTTCAAGCATGGCTGAAACATACGAAGAAGGAAAAAAAACACTCAGCCAAAAAAAGGACTTGTTTTGGTCACATAATGACTTAAGGAAAAAAATTCATCACCTACAAAGGTGGATTGATTTTTCCACTGTAGACACTTTCGTAGACACTTTCAGTGCCACAGCAGATTCTTTGTATTATTCAGTGGTGAGGTACTCCAAGGGCAGGTTGGAAAAACTTTGACAAAACCCATTCTGCTACAAGTGCCCGTTTTTCCCCTATCTAAAAAGGAGCTCTGGAGTGCTTAGCTCATATGTGGACTAATTTACGGAAGCCTAAAGGCTGATGAGGAGAATTACACAGTCAGAAGCTCTCAAGTGTAAAGTACAAAACATTATGTCAGTAACCAACAAAAACAGAGAGCGAGTCCTTCCCAAGTAGGATGTGCCCACTCCCAGGGGGCCATACATCACTACCTGTCATATCAGTTATTCTTTTCAGTTGTTTTGCAAATACTGCCTTGTTCTGAAGTCAGGGCTCCCGCTGTCAGAAGTGAGCTAACCAAGACTAGCTCTACATGTTGACTTCTTGAGAAGACTTTTTCTTTCCCAAGATACCCTTTGGGAAAGCTACCACATGACTATTTTTAGTAGTAGGAAGTGCAGGAACTCTTACCAGACAGTTCTGCAGGCTCTCCCTGTCAAAAGCAGGGATACCCCCAGTAACTGCAGCACCTTGTGGGTTCCCTCTTAACAAAACCTCACCATCTCAGGTAATGGGTGGAACTGTTATGCAGCATCTTAGACAGCACATACCCATGTAGGATGAATGAAAGATGATTTTTAGTGACTTTATAAGGCAGTTATGAGCTGTTAACTGCATTCTCACCCAAAAGAAAGAAACAAGCTGATCTGCTAGGCTCCTTGGTATGGTCCTCTGGGATGCATGCCAGTGGTTTGGAAAGAAGGCAATAAATTTCAAAGCTGACCCACAATGGCTTAGACCAGCAGTTATCAAATGCAAGTTCATTACTTAATTAATCTTAATTTTGTGTCTAGTCAAGGCTGCCCACATCCTTCTCCTGCACACCAAGCCACTACACAAGTGTGGAAATCTGAAAGCTTCTGACAACATGCAGGATCAACCGAGCTTCTGCACATTGAATACTCTATGTTGCACAAAGTCACTCATTCCACAGTTACCCCAGTACTTCCTAGTGACATGAGGAATATTTCCCTATGCAGAACACACATGGGTAGAGAACATTGGGGTGCAAAGGAAAAAAGGTGCTGAGGAGAATACTCCAGCCCTCACCAGTCAGTCTGGCTCACAGACCGCTCCCTTGGCATTTCAAAGTTCTTCCCAAGGAAGGGAACTCCACAGTTGTTTATGGCACAAAGTTAGCCAGATGGGCATCTTTGGCTTATATATGAACAAGTAATTATACTGATATAGATGATCCTCTGTCTTCTACAATCTTTCAATACCAAGTGTGAAATCCAGTGCATTTTATTATTTCCCTCCTAAAACTTCCCAAATGTAGCATAACAGCTTCATAATTTATGTTAAATGGCACGGTGAACCTTCCTCATGCCAACTGAGACAGTTGCTAGCAAGAAATAAGCAGGTTGGGGAAATAGCCCATCAGAGACTTGGGACACCACCTAATTTTAGAAACCTAGAAGACACATACTCACATATGAGCTCATTGTCAAGTCTTTTTTTATGTAGTCAACAGAGGAAAGTAGATATATGAAGGAAGCAAATTGTCTGACCTATTTTAGGTATGTACTTTATACTTTCTACTTCTCTTCCCTAAGTGTGAAGGAATTCTTAACAGCTACCTCATATGTTGACATATACATTGTGGATATCTAAATTCATACAGAATAACCCCACTTCCAGTCTTTTCTGAAGTATACAATTCAGCAATATGAAACCCAACATAGCAAAGTTTGACCTACCATAAAGGCTTGAGAAGGAATTGGACTGTTTAGGGTGTCAAAACATTGATACTGAAATATTTAAGATAACAGAAAAACTAAAAGAAAATTTAACTAAATATCAGACTGCAAGAGCTCTAAAGTTTCCTTTAGAAACTAGCCTGTAAAAAGCAATCCTATCAGAGCAAACAAAAAGATTAACATTGTGGCCTTTCTAGTATCTTTAATATACCACTTCTCATTTCTTGGAGTTTAATTATTTTGGGTTGTTTTCGTTTACTTTCATTAATCTTTGTAAATTCACTGAAATTAAAGTATCTGCATGGATCACAGCAGCTGAGAATCTAACTCTATCTTTCTTTTAAAAATCAAAGAGTCATTTATTCACTTTTATCCCTTTGTATGCTTCACTGGAAGAGACCCTAGTCTCCTTGTTTCCACTCACCATGTCTGTTGTCAATCACAAAACAGGATTTGAAGGGCAGCTACAGCAGGAGGCCTAAGATGTGGATTTTCAGAAAGGTGTTGCAGCACAAGCAAGCTATCAGGCTGCAACAAGGCTTTACCATCAGTCAGAGTCTACTGTCCCCACTGTTTCTCCTTCCTCTATAGGTCAGACCATACTGTCTCATCTCCTCCATCCAACCCCCTCTCCCCCACTCCTCAGAGCTATTTAACTACTTAGGGGGAACGACCTACACCTGCACATTATCCGTGTCAATCAACCCACTGCCTTCGAGGCCAGGCCACAGCTGCATGTTATCAATGCTGATCAACCCACTGCCTTCATCCCTCTACAGAAAGGAATGAGTGAGCACTTCTCAGGTCCACGTGAATATCCTGGGGCTCTTAGGCAGAAATGCCACCCTTTCACCTGAAAGAGCTACAACCAGGAACGTGGATTTTGTCACAGGATTGTCCACAAGGAGGAATGGAGACTGTAGGATATCTAGCCATCATTCTAAGACAAACTGTTGTGGAGTCAAGTGCTGCAAACTGTCCGTTAATGACAGATGCAAACCGGTAGTCTCTTCTAATATCCAGTGTTTTCACTGCTCAAGAAAATTGTTGCTTTTGACTTCAGGAAACAAAATTTTTAAAAAAGAGCTGATACAGTGCTAGCAGTAATTTTGCATGGAAATAGTTGAAAGAAACATATTCAACCTGCTGCCTGGCTTAGACACTTCAGTGTTAAAGAATAACCAAGTCTGTCAGTAATGCTCAGCAATAGTCTTTTTTCCATCTGGAGGAATATGGGGGGGGTTAATTCTGTTTTTCCTTGCACAGCATGCAGAAAACACCTATGAATTTTTCTAGTCCTCCCTTTCTAAAAATGAAGATAAAGATGTGATTACAAAAATAGGAATTGGTAAACTGCAGGTGCTGTGACTCCTGTATGTATATGAGAGTCCAGATGGTTGAATATTTCTACTTGAAGTAGGATTATCAATTTCATTGTCTTCTGTGAGGACTTCTGTAGGAAAGAAATCAGAGCAATGCAGTTTTGCAAGAAGAATAACAGATCAGGGGATTCACAGAACTGGGGGTTGGCAAGGAACCCTGGAGATTGTTTAGTCCAACATCCCTGCTCAAAGCAGGGTCAGCTAGAGCAGGTAGCTTAGGTTATCCAAAACCCATTTCCAATCAGGTTCTGATTATCTCCAAATGTTGAGATTCCATGAGCTCCCTGCACAACCTGTTCTAGTACTTGACCATTCTAACAATAGAAAAGTGTTTTGTTATCTTGCAGTTGTATTTCCTATATATTTGTGCTTGTTGCCTCTTGTCCTGCTGCTGGCCACCACTGAGGGGAGCCTGGGTCTTTTTACACATTAATAAAATCCCCCTGAGTCTTCTCTAGGCTGAACAGCTAGCCCAGCTCTTTCAGACTCTCCTCCTGATTCCTTAATCATCTTTGTGGCTCTGCGCAGGACTCACTGCAGTGTGTTCATGTCCCTCTTGTACTCACAGTCTGGCACTCGACCCAGCATTCCAGATGTGTCTCACTGGGCTGAGAGAGAGAAGGATCAACTCCCCTGGCATGCTGCCTATACTTTTTCTCATGCAGTTTATGATGCTTTTGGCCTTCTTTGCCACAAGGGCACATTACTGGCTCAGGATCTGCTTCATGTTCACCAAGAGCCTTAGGTCCTTCTCTGCAAAACTGCTTTCCAGCCAGCTGATCCCCAGCTTGTCCATGTGCATAGAATTTTTGCTCTCCAGGTGCAGGACTTCACATTTATCTTTCTTGAATTCCTCTCTGCCTATTTCTTCAGCCTGTCTAGTTCCCTCTGAATAACAGTATGACCAACCACTCCTCCCAAACTTTCTGAATGTGCACCCTGCTCCATCATCCCATCATTAATGAAAACATTAAACAGCATTGGTCACATTCAAAAGTTAGACATTATAGTTCAGCCCGGTCTACCCAGGCTCTCTTTACAGTCAGTGGAGAAGAGGTAAGTATGGTAAGTATCCTCAGGGAGCAATTCTATACCCTAATGCTAGATAACTAATTTTGGACAACAAGAGTTACTGCCTGGAAAGAGTCTATTTTTCATTCCTCTGCTTACTAAGGCCGATGAGGGCAAACAAAGAAAATTCCATATCCAACATTTCAGACACCAAGGCACTAATGGTAAGCAAAACAGAATACTGACTTCCATCTGTGTCATGGCCTTTTGTTATTTTCAGTACTATCTTTATTCCTTTTATTAACACAACCTAATAACTTCCATGTATGTTTTATTTCAGCTGTCCCTGATTATAATTTTGGTGGAGTGTGGTTTTTTTTTTCTTTTCCTTTGAATGGTTTCAATTAAATTGATATTCCCTGAAGATGTAAGAGTATTATAATTTGTCCTTACAAAGTACGCTCCTTATCATTTCTGTATAACCTGACAGCTCTTGAATTTCCTAGTCCTCTAGCTTTATAGAATTTTCCTAACATTTAAAAAAACCTCTCAAAACTATTCTAGAACAGATTTAATGAGCGTCACTCAGCTAATTTAAGAAAGATATCCCAATTTACACTTTCTGAAGATTGGATACATTTCTTGATCATTTGCAAATTTTGCTATCACATTGTTCACTTTCAGACCTTACACCAGATTAGGCTAGCATAGCTCCTTGTGGCATTCAGTATTACTTTTGAGAAAAAGTTGTACACTCTTGCTGCTTTGTTTTCCCTTTATTTAGGGGTCAGACACATAGCAAAACTTTTACAGCTTGCAAACTTATTATGCCAGAGATGATGCACAGTAAATATGTATGTAGCTCTTGGTTTACATCAAATTCAAGGCAGGATCATTTAGTTTTGGTTGTTTTGTTGGTAAGCTAAGTTTCATTCTTCTGCGTTCACCATAGGCAAAGAACTCACATAAGAAGTTACCATAGGTAAGCATATGTTTGGAAATGTGTTAAATCAAAGTAAATCAGTCATGTGAGCCACTCGGCTCTTCTGATCCCAGCTGATGCCTGCTTTCTTCAGTAAGAATATTATCAAAAAATTTTTGAAAATCCAAATTCACTATATCTCATCCGTTCATATGTGTGACCATAAAACCCAGCCTTTCTTAAACTTTGAAATTTTATGCCTTTCTGGACATGGTGTGTAAAACTAAACAGCACTTGAGGTTTTTAAACAAACTCCAGTTAAAATGCCTGGCTTTTATAAGTTAAAAAAAAAATATGATATAACAATTCTTCTCCTTCATATTATGCTGCTTCACCCATAGGGGTATGATAAAACTTTGAAGGTCATTGACATCTAAAGAATTCTTCTAGCTATCTGAGTATTTTGACATTATAATGACTTTGGACGTCTGTTGGAACTGTTGCTTCAGGTTTTCTGAAAATTCAGGCATACATGAATGGATCATTCATCTACAGATCAGGATTTTCTAGCTTGTCTTTGCAACTAGAGCAGCTATAGACTTATGAAAGCAGAGACTATGGAACACAATTCATCCCTCCCTGTGCATACGATTGCTATTCTTGGCAGATTTCCCATGTAACATCACCCATAAAATGCATGCAGCAGTTCTTGCCTTGATTGGAATTATTTTCTCTATTGTATTATCTATCAGATTTATTGTGGCCTTATGTTGTTGACATCCCCAGAGACCTGGTGAAATGGCATGACTTTTTTAACTAAAGACCACAGATACTCAGTCGCAGGGAAATATTTATAAACTACCATGCATTTAAGAAGCATTAGTAGGTAAAGTAAAAAATTATATGAGAAATTTTCATCTTCATAGGCAGGCCAATTACTCTTTTGAAGCATCTGTGGTGTATGTGGAACTTTATAGCTAATATACAACTAATATGGAAACATAGAGGTAACTACGTGCTGCTCCATTCCAGCAGAGCTTAAGTGCTGCTTGGCAAAGTCCTTCAAAATCATTACTCTGCTACCGGTAAAATGTGTTCTTTATCTGGCATATCAAAGTTTTGCAAGAGCTACTTGATTCATTTGCTTTCCTCAAGTGGTGATCTGCATTTTCTGCCCTGGCTATAGCTTTCACTATTGTTTTTCAGTATTACATAGGAACTTGTAAGAACTCTTTTTTAACCATCCATCAACATCGCCATCACTCTCTGCTTTGAACATATACGGCTGGATATATGTCTGCTCAACAGTGTCACTGTTGAGCAGACATCTGTCACAGCCAGAGGAAAGAGTAAAAGCAGAAAAATGCACCTCTGGACCAAAGCCCTTTACTCCCATTGTGTCTGAAAAGCATCCTAAGTGCAGTACTTCTATAGCACCTTCAAACTCAACTCAAAATAATATATTTACTGGAGTGCGATGCCACTCTTAACACCCTTAATTAGCTTTGTTGATGTGCTGAACTGATTATCTTGAGATAAAGCTGCCATTATGAAACTATCATTTCTCCCCAGACCCAAGGTAGTCGCTGTGCAAGGTACTACGTGCTCTCAGCTGTGAGGAAATATCAGGGGTATCTTTAACAAGGCATTCCATTATTTAGTACAGGCAGACTCCAGGCCCTATAGCTGGTGATGGACCCATGGGCGAGACAGTCTCTGAACTGCAGTAACAGCACACCAACATCATATTGTCTCTGGGAAACAAGTCTACCCTGCTCATCTGAAAGCAGAGCCATAGTAGTAAAATAAGCAATGAAAGGGAGTTACCTGTTACTTTGAAAGGTGGTAAATACAACGAGCAATTGCCTGATGCCAAAGGAATAAATATGTGGTGGTGTGCAGAAAACAGTCTGATATAACCTTGGCATTGAAAGACTGATGCTTGGAAGTATGGAAAAATTGCCAGGGTGTTCAGAGAGGATGACCAAATGATCTTTCTTTGCCTTATATGAACTTCTCATTTTTCAATGCAAACAGCAGAGCCATTCTGCATACAACAGCATGTACTTCTTTGAGCATTCTGACCTGGCGACCTATGGTGATGTCCCAGATGAATATCCATAGGCCTCCGCTACACTTCTAAACAACAACATAGAAAGCTTTCATGGGCCAAGGTTCAGCCCATCTTGAAAAAAACCAAACAACAAAACCCAAAACCTCAGCTATAATATGTTTCCTGATTTATTGCTGGATAGAGAAAATGATCCCCTTACAACTGCGATTCTTCAAGCTCATAATGTCCAATTCTCAGGGAAATGTGTCCCAGAACAAGCCTGAGAATACAACTCTGCCTCTTCTCTCCTTAGGAACATGAAAATATTTGCCTCCCACCCCCCCAGCAGTTTCATTCCTACACTGAAGGATAAGGTTAAGTCACTGCATAAGCATTAGCAAGTTGCATAATTCCTTTTTTTTCCACCTACATATCCTATTGTCCTCTTTTTTGTTGCACCTCAAACAGCCTAAGTTTGCCCAGCTGTATCCCATCTTCTGGTTAATGGACTCACTACATTTGGACAATATTAGGACCTTCCACAGCACATGTTCTTGCAACACCAGAGATGGAATTCATGTCACGTAAATTTGGCTGTCTAAAAGTGAAACATCTATATCCAAGCTAGTTTCCCCTAGCTCCCTCTGCAGTGAACAAAAGATGAGCAATTCACCTCAGCAGCACATGGGTTTGCCTTGCTCTGGGACACTGTGCTGCAAAGAAAGAGCTAATAAAGCAGAAAACCAGTTTGATTAGCTCAGAAGACTCTGTCGAGTAGGGACAGCCAAAAGCATAGCAGAAGTATAAACAAAAGAGGAAGAAAAGCAATTGAAATTAAAGTCTGTTGGGACAAGAAGATGTTAAGCTGGGAATTAGAAGAAAGCTTTGGACCATCAGCAGAAAGAGGCCCTGGAAGTACTTTCCAGAAGTAGGAGGATAATCAAAAAAGGAGGACTTTATGTAACGTGAATATTTTGTAAATCGACTGATATGTAGATTATTGCAGTGCTAATAGACATAGGTTCCCAGTCACATGGCCTCTGACTCACAGCTGGCTCCCATCCAGCCACCTTAAAGCACAGAGTGAACTCGTGTCTCAGGAGGAGACTGCAACGTGTTCTTGGTCTTTCCTGCTCCCTGTAGTCTGGAGGCAGTGAAGGCTGCAGAGCTTTTTTGGTAGTGGGTGCTGAGGCTGATGGTAGCTTAGACATATGGACAGGCAAGGGAGTTCAGTCCTTCCTAGGAAAGCTCCTACTTACACGCAAGGTGTAAGTACACACACAGTCCTTTGGTCTGACATAGAAAGGAATGAGTCTAGAGGAAATGTTATGGACTTCTTTTTCTATTTTTTTTTTTCTTTATTTCAGCAGGTCACAAAGACCTTTGCATCCTGTCTCATGAAGCAAGGACACTCAGGTGACACAGTGAGGATGTTGCAGGTAACTCCAACCCTTTCAGCCCTCTCTCTTACCTTGTCTCTAGATAGTTTGCCTTTTGAAAAAGAAAACCTAATAACCTGGGTAGCATTGCACAATTATTCCACACTGTAAAACTGATTTACCAAGCCGTGGTTCACAGTAGTTAAGATATCTTAGCCAAGGTCACATTTCAGGGTGCCCAGTGCCTTAAAAAGGTATGAATACCCATGACTTACAGCAGTGAAGCTTCTTAGGGACATTACTTTTTAAAAACTAAAATCTGGATAATGTAAACATTCAGCTTAATTCATACACCACTGCTTCACTATTATTCTGAATTAAACTGCTTCTAGAAAAAATACAGCACTGCCACCCCTAGGAAAAAAGTAAATACAAATAAATGGAAATTATTCATTTCCCTTTAATCACCTTCTCAGACTGTGATTAACCTGATGATTTCTGTATTCATCTTCGTGATCTGCTCATGGATTTCCATGATAAGTTGCCCCTATGGTGCCCTATAAGGTGGCATAATATGGCCCTAAGTGAATACCTGGGAGGATTTGAACAATTCAGGATCAAAACAGTTCAATATAAACACACATACACACATAAACATACAATTACATGCAGAATTTTTTAGCCAAGGTATATGTTCTCCTTTTCTATTAATTCAAGAGATATCCAAAAACAAACAAAAGAAATGCACAAAAACACAACTAGAAGAGATCAGTTGTATCCATTATAGCACGGTTGTTACTTCTGTGGAACTCCAATCTACTACAGCAGGTTTCTTCTTATATACAGAGGCTGTGTGAACAGAAGTCAATGGGCTCCATTAAAAAAGTGAGTTATTTTGCCATATTGAACTTGGCTGTTGAGGTAAAAGCTGAAAACCCTGACTGTAGATAGTAAGATGTGTGGTGATAAAGTTGACAGGATGGTCATCAGATCAGATGCAACTAACTTGGTATGATTCACATTTTCCTTCAAAAATCATGTGGAACTGGAATATTCCATGTGGCCCAGAAGACAACCAAAATGTTATTGCTTTCCATTGGCTAGCTTTGACATTTTATTGTCATGCACACCAGTAAAACCTAGGATACAAGGATGTAAATTCAATCAGGCTGAAATCCTTGCCTTCTCCAAAGTGCCCACTGCTCAGTTTTAAATAGGTTGACTCATGTTTCAAAGGCACAGTGAAAATGCTTCTTCCCCATGGGTGCTCTTTCAGAGCCTTGGATGAGAGTTATTTCATTAAAATGTATCCCTCTGAAAATGAGCTACTTTCCACAGATTCCTTGTATAGTCACTGAGACATAGCCAGCACATCCAGTAGAGCTCAGAGCACAAGTTAGATCATCCTAAATTATGTATCTCAGAGCATCAGATGAATTGTGCCCTATATCTCTATGTTTTCTTTCAGGAAGGAGAGAGAGAGGAAGCAAGGGAAAGGAAGAGAGAGATTTAAGACAGACACACAGCATAAAACATTTCAGCCCAAACAGTAAAAGTTTGCCAAAGCTACACTCAGCTGATTAGTGGCATCTTATATTGGGCAGCAAATTAAGGTCAAATAACATTAAGTATTCAGTAACAGAAGTTTTTTTCTTGTTGTTTAACCTCCTCCCTTCACTTTCCACACATTAGACCAAGTCTAAATTCTGTTCAGGTCTCCCTCTGCACCCATCTTGAGTTAAATTTGTAATTAAAGCTCAGCAGAAATGACACGGAAGGAACAGCGGCTTGAGAAGCAGGTGATGCAGTCATGCAAAGATATTTATGTTAGCTGCTGAGAAAAACTAACTAAAATCTGTGCCTTAAAGTGCTGGTATGGCTCAATCATGGTGATGATCATCATGTGCCTTTCAAGGACTTCAGGGATGAAACTTTGACCCTTTGGAAACTTATTAGGTCAAAAGATTTGGCCAAAGATTTCACAACTTCACTGTAGTGTATAATACAGCAGTTCTCCATTATTCTCCTATTTCCCTTTATGCTCTGTGGAGAGGATTTCTTCTAAGCTCTTAAAATAACCACAATAACATCGCTGTGGGCAGGCACCGCTTCACAGGTTGGTTTCTCACAAAAACACCGTACCTGCCCATCCTAGTCAGCACTTGACAAAAACATTTTAAAAAGAAAAGCAGCCTTGGAAGGAGAAAGCTATATTGATCTCTAGCACTGGGAGATCCACTTCAGCAGACTCCGAAGGATGCAATTTATTAAGATGAGAAATAAAGATGTCCCAAAGCCCTCATTTCTGCAGGCTGCATTATTAATGACCCTCATGCCTGCAGATGGCAGAGAGCTGCATGCAAGTAGTCTTCTTGGCTTTTCTCATTGCCAGTAAGGTAGGGAATTAAAGATGGACCAGGACAACAAAAGTAAAGGAAAGACCACCAGTGACATATGAGAGCCAGCTAGAAAACATATACCAGAGCTGAATGGTTCATCTGTGCAGTGGTTAATAGCCAGAGAACCTCTGAGGCATCCTTGCTTTTAAACATGGAAGCAACCTTAGGAACTAGGCAGTGGTAGCTCTGAATAACTATGAATTACCTTTACATTTATTTTCTGGCTCAGCCCAGACAAGTGAACTGGCATCTTAGGGTCTCTTGTTGCTGTTCCCTGTGAGGGTATCTGCAGCAAAGACTGGCATTTCATTTGAGGCACCAGGGAAGAAAAAAAAAAAAAAAAAAGGCACAACAAAAAAATCACACACAAAGAAAAATAATCTTTCACATGCAGTAGAAAAGTGAGTTCACATTTTTTGGTATTTCTTTCACCATGTCCTAGAGTTCACTTCTGTCCCTAGAGTTTGTTGTCAGCGGGACTAAATGAAGCATGGGATGAGTTTGTATGTTGCTCTGAAATGTGTAACTCGCTGAGGAGACCAGGGTAGGGACACATAAAGGAAGAGAACGATCCTTTCTTGGCAAATAAAATGAAATGTCTGATAACCTGAAGTCGGCACAGTGTGAGTTTGTTTTGGACAAGCAGAATGAATTTTGTGAGGGAGTCAGGATAGGCTGGTACCCAGTCACTGCACAATAAACTAGAGGACTTTCCAGGGCACAGCTTGGCTGCCATTAGACATGGCCAAAGAACTGGATGTTTTATTGAGGGCTGCTTTATTCAGAAACAGCCATGAAATGAAAACACTGTGTGAGGCAGAGAATAATTTTTCCAATAATATTTTGCACATTTTGGGTGTGTGCATGTCTCCCACTTAGCTGAAACCAAACTTTTGTGGCATGGATTTAGATGTCCTTTAGACTGTTTAATTTCATCCAGCATTGCTTGGCTCTAATTGGTCACAAAATCTTCCTTGATGGGCAGTAGCACAGGTTTTATGGAAATAATTCTGGGTTATGTTCTGCAAAGGACTGGTGGTATTCTGTATTGTCTTCAAGCCAGTAATGAAAATAATCATAATTTTAAATCAAAATAATGCAGAATTAAATTGAAATGATTCTGCCAAAAAAAACCTCTAAACCAGACCATAACAGTAGGACTTCCAGGTCATAAACATGTAGGTGAATAAATCCCAAGTACAGTAATATGTTATTTGGTGCCAGTCATCCAGCTCCAGTTCAATAGGCCAGCACCTTTTTTGCCTTCTAAAACAGATCAGCATGTCTCTAAAATAGAAATGAACGTGGGGTTTTTTTAACTCTGACCTTTTAATTTGTTTCCCAAAGCAAAAAAACCCTCCCCAGTTTGCTTACACATGTAAAGTCATCCTGAAGGCAGTCTTTTAAGATTATTTTATCAACAATTCAATAGACTGAAGTTGTTGAATAGTTGAAGAATATATCTTCAACTAAAATATAGTGCATATTTGCCCTAGGCTTACCACTCCTATTTTGCTTGTCAACAAAGATATAAAGCAAATAAAAGACCCACATTTCTGACAACAAATGTAGCAACTTCTGCTAAGTGACATGAGTGAGAACTGAGGGCATCCTGTACTTCATGTCTAGATAGCTCCAGTATCACCAATACACACAGGATTAATTTAGCTCTGAATACCAGCTGTATCTCCTCTGATCACCAATATAGGCAATAACACAAAATTCTCTTTATTATTCTTTCAAAATGTTTTCCTTTTTGATTATTTTCCAGCAAGCTAATAGAACTCATTTGCATTAGCTGAAAGGTAGTTGATTTCTCCATGAAAACATGAATTCTTTCCTTCTGCTGATCCTCTGTAGAAATGAGATGCCAACCAACGTGTATAAATCCCCAAGGAGTGCTTCGAACAACTGCCAGCTCTTGACACTTGCATTAGGCTGTGGACATCTCTCTGCAGCTGTAGCCATGCTGAAAAGAACATTACTCCCAGTTAGCTTAGAGACACTAATCCGTGCTGCACTGCCTCCAATCTGCCTGCCGAGCTGATCCTAGGAGCGTTGCCTAACCCAATTTCCTCCAAATAAATTGGGTTAGCTTAAATAATAAGGCTTTTCTAACCAAGGTCAATGTGATTCAATCAGGTTAGGAAGCACTCACACCAGGCACTCAGCTGGCAGATTCAAGAGGTGGTGACAAGATGGTGGACTTGGCTAAAGGTGGTCATGTCTTCAGACAGCTACAGGACGTCACAGCCGTAGCGTAGACTTCAGACAACAGAACTCATAAACCCAAGGTCTTCCCATACACAACTGTTTGGGTGGTGTTTTTTTCCTTTTTCATGTATGTATTATTCCTTACTCCTGATGCTCATAACTTTGACTATCAACTAGTAGATTCCTTCTGCCACTACTGATAGAGCAGGTGAAAAAAGGTCTTCGTCATGCATATATTCTAATTTTGTGATGAGAAACATTTTTCAGTAAGAAATATGCACCATATTCTCCTGCTATTTCATTTGCCATTTAATCAATGTGTTCTTATCCTGTACATTAAATGGTCCATTTTCAGTTTAATTTGTTAAACTCTTATTGTGGTTCTTTTTTTTCATCCCACTTACTTCCCCTTTCCTCAATACATAACTAACGTATCATTTTGCATCCCATGTGGGTTTTCTGTGATTTAACCTAGTAAAGCTTTTAATTCCTAATTTGGTATTCTGCTCTAATACATTCACCCATGAAAGAGCCCGGAAGGCTGAAGCTAAGAAAAATCACTTTCATTTTCTTAGATACTACTGAGTGGTTTAATGTAAAATACACATGCAGTGCACAGTTTGTAATCTCAGATTTTATCATCCGTGTCTTTCAGAGCCAAGTCAAACCTGATCAGATTTTTGATGAAAGGATAAAAATTTAAGTCTAGGCTGGAACCACTGAACAATGGTGAGTTACTGAAAAAAGTAGTTGCATAAGAGCAATGAACAGTTCACTAGAGAGACTGAAATTTGGCTCCAAACCACTGGTGTGAAATGTGACTATCAGCAGAAGTACTCCAAAACAGGACTTTGAGTTTAATTAACCTTGCCGCTTAGTTATCAGGGATTTCCATTGAAATTAATGGTTCAAATCAAAGTGTTAAAATAGCAAATAGCCAATCTATATTTTAGTCGTAAGTACTATTTCCATTTGTCATTTATATTTTTAGCTTTTTTTTCCCCAAAAGAAAGGTTGATGATAACTGATTTGGGACATACAGTTTGGAAATTCTTTTTGGTAACTGGGGAAGGTATTTCAGGAAGATTTTAAATGGATGTATATTTTAATTAATATTTTAAAATTCATTTTGCTATATTAGACCATGCCATATGATGCATTCTGAACAAGTTTATACAATTGATAATTTAATCATGATTTACTGTGTCAGAATTGAACAGAAGTTAAAAACACATTTGGAAATGCACACACACACAGTGTTAAGGCCCACTACCTTGACGGAGGGAGGAAAACTAAAGCTTATCATGACATTGAATATTATTTATAGTTTTGTAATGTCCTGAACAAAGAAAGTATCATGTGGTGTGAGTAAACTGACTGTACTGCTTCTGGTCACCAGGACTGGAGCTCGCTCCAGTTAATTATTAGCATTTAAATTATAGGCAGAGATATTTTAAATTCCATTGTTAATAAAAAGTCAGACACCTCCATTGCATGAATCATATTCTGACTTCAGTCACTCTTTGCAGATGCCTAGCTCTCTTCTTTGGTTAAAGAGGAATCCTATACTGACTGCACTCCTAATTCAGACATGATAATAGAATTTGCTCTTTAGTACCATCTTCATGGTTTCACTCCTTAGGATTTCCTTCTGGCATAGCTTGCAAATCCTTTTACTTTTTTCCTTGTTATGCCTCTGTTTCACTGGCACCTCGCGACCTCTAAAAGTTCTCCCAGGTTCCAAACTGCATTTTTTGGTGCCAGTTTCAGTCAGTCTTGTTTTTCTTGGAAATCAACACTAAATTCCTCTGATTGTGCTCATGCTCAGGGTCTTGGGTGTTCATCCTACCAGGTTTTTTCAGCATACACTAAACCAAGAAATTAGTCTCATTGGTAGAGCAGTCCCATTCTGCAGTTAATTTATCTTTTTTTTCCCCAAAAAACAGGTTCCAAAATTTGTTTTCAAAATCTACTGTGTATAGTGGCAAATACAGAGGTTGCTGGCTTATGTCAAGATTTGTTTCTTAAACACAATGTTGTGTTTTACTATGTCACTCACTTTCCTACTCTTTCCTGTTAGAAGCCTGGTTTTGAGAGTGGGTGAGCACCTTGTCATTGGAGTTGGGTAAGCTTCATGTCTAGACTACAAGGCCCATAGCACTCACACTACAGAGATAACCTCCCAACTTGCTACCATTTACTAGACATATTAAGAATCCTGCAAGATCTGTTCCTTTAGCTCCCACAGTGTCTGTGGATTTAAAAATACTAACAGTATTAGACAGACAGATCCCTATTCTAAACAAGAATTCCTATGTGTAAGCTAGAAAAAAGAAAAACAACCAAAAAAAAACCCCTTTCTGCAGAGAAGTGCCATTTGTAATCTTTGACATCTGAACATATCTCAAACACTAAAACAGGCATGAAGAAAATACTCTAAAATTGTTCTTGTTATTGTCACTAAGGAAACAACTTCCTAGGAATCTGCAAGTTGAGTATACAGACGCTTTGATGTGCAGCCAGCTCTCTCTTTCAACATGCTTCCCAGCTTTCTGGAGAATCAGTTCTGCCCACCAAGGGAGCTCTCTCCTGCTCTGTCTCAGCTGAGTCCTTACTTCACAAGCAGATTGAACTCTAATGCTCCAGAAAAGCCATAGTCCAGATTTGCCACAACATGAGATATCAAAACAAAGCCATGACTAAGCCAAGGGATTTTGCCTTAAGATACTCCCCGCTACAGTCCAACAGCACGGTTAGGAGACCTAGAGCAGCACAGGAGCTAGGGAATGTGGGAGGCACAAGGCAGAATTTTTTCTGTCTGTTCACTTGTGGTGGTGTTTTCAGCCATACTTCACCCCCTCTTCCCCTGCCCCTCCAATAATTTAGATGCATGCTTTTTTTTTGCATTGAGGTCAAGAGGGTATGTATAGGTTATTTAACCTTTTCATCCCTTCAAATAGAGTAGCCATCCACAAACTGCCTGTTGGGAATGATATATGGAATTTGATAATCTCTGAACCATGAGCAGGCATTATAAAGAAGAATCTTAGCTGACCTGTCTGCAAACCCTTTCAACATGCCATGCAAATAATTTAACATTAATTTAATAATAATCTAATAACAGTTTAGTGACCAAATTTGAGAGGTCCAGGATGTTCCCTAGTGGTTTTTAATTTCTCAGCATTGGCACAGCCAATGTATTCCATAGTCCTAGAGCCCCTTGTATCCCGAAGAACTTGATGAACAACATATTCTGCTGAAACACATTCAAACAGGAGCATGCACACAGATATCCCCTGTCACCAGTTCTCCTGCAGACTGCAAATGAAATAGCAGTTAAATCCATTGAAAAGAGACATAGCTTATAACAGGCAGCAACTATGGAACAGAATCATTTGCTCTAATTTCCAGGGACTCAGCCAAGACTTACAGACAATGGTCCAAATAGAATACATGGCAAGACTTCACCAATATAAAAACATTTCAGAGCATTTGAGCTTTGAAAATACTTTCTCATTACCACTGACGGGAGTCCATGTCAGATCCCACTTCCTAAGGTTCCTTGGCAGTGTCAAGGAGGTCTCATGTACAGTTACGTTTCCCCAGGAACCAGAACATCTCCCAGTAGATAAGTTTACTTCTGGTGCGGCCCCTAGCTCCTTGCAGTCTCTACTCTTCTCTTCCACTTCCTCTTGTGTAAAAAGTGTAACCTGGCTCTCTGTAACGCTCCTTTCTATGGCCTCTAGACCAAAAGTGCTTAAAAGGTCTAAAAGCAAAACTGTTATGTCCAAGTAAACAGCTGGACTACAATGAATCCATCTGTCAATGGCAACAATTCAATAACCACAGAGCAACCCTTTACCAAGGTAAAAATCTACGTGCCCAGCCAGCCAGGAGCCTTTGCTTTTATGTTGAATTCATCATCTACCTTTGTATCAAAGTGTTTTGTCAGCTCCTTGCTTGTGTATAAGGAGCTTACAGAAGCAAACTGAGTAGCCAACAGCCACCAATGGTGGTTTCATAGCAGAAGAGGAAAAAAACCCAGATTTTAATGTTACAGCTACACTGCTAAATACATAGGGTCTGGGATCGTTCCTTGACCTTGAGGTCAAGTAACATGTAATCATTTTTACCCATCCTGTTAAACTGCTTTACCACAAATTAAACTGGCCTCACCCAAACTGCCTATGAGAACACCCTCTGGGCCATGATTTTCCCTGAGCATTGTTTGTAATTGTGGTGTTTGCCTTTATTTCTTATATATCCTATTTATTAAACACTGCATAGAGAGAAACTCATTTGGAAATCAGATTCTCCCGGTTACTGCAGATTCTTCCTGTTTCCCTCCCATACTACAGCATTGTAAATGATTATGTTTTCCTAACCATTTTCAGTCTAATTGGTATTCATGCCAATGCTAAGTCTAGCAAATGCACCATTGCTGAACAGATCTTACTGAAAACTATTTCTTCCATGTAGAGGGAGTTGTGTTTTATCTTGAAAAGACAACAGAAATTTCTGACTTTCCCTATAATAAAAATAAAAAGGCACATTGCAATACCTAAGCAATTGATAAATGTTTGGCAATGGGTCTGTGCTTCTCTGAGCACCTAAGAGCTCTGAGGTTGTGAGTTTTCCACAGCTTATTCCTCGTTAACTACCAATTTAGGATAATGACAGTGATACTTTCAAGAAATCCTTTGGGAGAAGAAGAGTAAGTATCCACTTTTAAATTCTCTAAATCTATGAAGGAAATACATACATACATATATATATATTTACCTTTTTTTTACTTTAAATCTATTAACCCTAGTGCCTCATCCTTTACATGGAAGGCCTTTGTATTGTAAAGAGGGTTAAGAGATTGTTTTGATAGCAACAGTACACAAAACCTCAGAGAAATTGTACTCAGCTGTCAGCTTTTATTCAAATTTTCTCTATGTCTTTATGCAAATCAAAGCGGATTTCCCTCCAGTAACTTCAAACATATACATTGTGGATGTTTGTAGATAACCAAGTGATCGCAGACTCCCTTAATGGACAGTGGGGAAAAAACATCATTTGGGGGCATCATCTGATTTATTTTAAATTACTGTTTCAGGTAAAAAATTAATTGAACCCTATATTCTTATGCTTCTTCGATGTATCTCAGGTAGATATATTGTAGGAATTTATTTAAACTGTAAGCTCTCCAGGAGTCTTGCATAAGTTGTTGCACTTTTGCAATGGAGCTTCATTGTTATTGGAGCAACATGTTGGAGAAGTCACCAAATGAACAAACAGGTTTCAATATATAGACTGATTTATTTAAATTATTTACTTTAAAAGAATTAAAATAACATTAGTAGACTGTCTACTGACAGACATATTAAGAAATCAGGGTCATCTTGTTGATTCAATGGTATTGTAGCAAGGCCAAGTTGCAACAAGCAAGAAGAATATACTTGACAAACATTTCAACATTGCTGACATTAATAACAATGGTTCCTTCCCTTAGCTCATTGCAAAACATTGTGTAGGAGCTCTTCCAAAACTGCTCATGGGAAGCTAAAATGCAAAATAACAGGTGGAGCAATGCGTAAGTCACACTGAACTTTGCCTGCTTTCTGTTGTTACTTATGGGGTCGCTAA
Source organism: Falco biarmicus (assembly GCF_023638135.1). Classification (NCBI taxonomy): domain Eukaryota; kingdom Metazoa; phylum Chordata; class Aves; order Falconiformes; family Falconidae; genus Falco; species Falco biarmicus. The sequence continues at coordinate 58,298,938 of NC_079291.1, read as the reverse complement.
AGACAGTAGTCTACAGATATAGATGACAAAGAATAAGGTGTGGAATTGTACAGAACATTTCGTAAAGCCAGGCACGATAATACAGAGCTGCCAGCCATGGATCTCATTTTAATGTTGGCTGAAGTCACAACATTGGTAAGAAAAGCTTGAATCCCAGTTGAACAAAGAGGGCACACAGCAAAAAGGGTACTGGACAAACTTGGCACTTAAGGGAGCAGAAAGTACTTGGAGAAATGTGCATTTGTTTGCTCTTTTGCTCATGTGATTATTAAATGGGATGGCAAATCAGTATGGTTCATTTCGCTGAGCACAGAGGAATTTATATCTTTTTAGGGACTAAGTCTTTGTGGAAGGCTAAGGTCAGCCTCAGATGATGTCACTACTACCAGTTCAATTTAGAGCATGTTGTTAGATTTTTTTTTCTTTGTGTTCCCTTACGTCAGTCATTTTTCTGAGCCTTCTTGATCTTAGAGGAGAAAAAACTGCTACAAAGGTTAATACAATGTTTAGAAGTGCTGAAAGTCAAGGCAGCAGGATGATGGACAACATTCTGATCTAAGTTGCTCCACCAGCCAAGGAAGCTAAGTCTTGAGATGCATTTTGAGGAAAGATGGAGATTATTTTATGCTGAGAGCAGTTGCAGAGATGTGAAACAGCAAGATAAGTTCAGCCATCTTCAAGTCTGTCATCTTCATCTTTGTCATTCCTGATACAAAGGCACATTGTTTTCTGTTGTACGGGTTATATCTCCAGGCTGACCTTTCACCTGTTCCAGGCTAAACGTAAATACTGAGGCATTAAAGCTGGTGATTTTTCAGGGACACACAGAAGTAGTAGCACACTAGGGTGATGCATTTTGGAAATGGCAAGGACACAGCAGAAAGCATAGAAAAATTTTACAGGTTGGAACCAGCCCATGATTCACAAGCTCTAACATTTCGGGTTAAAGCTCTCAAAGCTGATTTACAAAATGCAAGTTTGTACATGTTGCTAAAGAGAGTGATATGGATTAGCTTGGACATGCAGTCAGACATGCCTGCATAGTCTTCAATCTGGCCAATTCAGATTAAGTCAGTAGATCTCATTTAAATTTTTCAGATCATCTTGTCTAGCTTACCTGGCTCTTCCACAGCACTCACTGTCCAGTATTCCCACATAGTTAATGGAGGTAAAAAGGACGTCCAATTTACATGAATTATTTTAGAAACCTACTTGGGATCAAAAAAATTGAGATCTGGACTCCACTGCCTATAAAGGCAGCATATAATATACAGTCATTTAGTCAGAAGTAACAGGGGAAAGAAAGTTGGACAGCAAAAGATCTGTGTCTTGGACACCCAGAAGTGCCAAGATAAAATGAGAATATTCAGTCAGGCTGTCATAAGGAATGTAAACTGACATCAGATCATGGCACAGCTGCCATGGATTGACCTTTTCCCCTGCTTGAGATTAGGACAGTGATGATGTATGGATGGAGGGACAATGTCTAAGGTAACAGGACAGAGCCAGCATGGACTAGTGAGCTGTACAAGGCAACATAATAAAAGATGAAGCATAGGCTGAGAATATTTCAGCCGTAAAGGTGCAAAGTCCTGCGCCTGGGATGGGGCAACCCCCAGTATCAGTACAGGCTGGGCAGAGAATGGATTGAGGCTGCCCTGAGGAGAAGGACTTGGGGGTGCTGGTGGGCAAAAAGCTCAACATGGCCTGACAATGTGCGCTCACAGCCCAGGGGGCCAAGCAAATCCTGGGCTGCATCACGAGCAGCATGGACAGCAGGTCGAGGGAAGGGATTCTCCCGCTCTGCTCCGCTCCGGTGAGAACCCCCCTGCAGTGCTGTGTCCAGCTCTGGAGTTCTCAGCACAGGAAAGACACGGACCTGCTGGAGGGGGGCCAGAGGGGGGCCACAAATATGATCAGAAGGATGGAAACCCTTCCCTGTGAGAAACGGCTGAGAGAGTTGAGGTTGTTCAACCTGGAGAAGAGAAGGCTCTAGAGAGATCTTATAGCTGCCGTTCAGTACTTAAAGAGGGCTTATAAGAAAGATGGGGACAGAGTTTTTAGCAGGGCATTTTGCAACAGGACAACAGGTAATGGTTTTAAACTAAGAGGAGGTACATTTAGATGAGACATTAGCAAGAAATCCTTCCCTGCGAGGGCAGCAAGGCACCAGCACGGGCTGCCCAGAGCAGCTGTGGGTGCCCCAGCCCTGGCAGTGCCCAAGGCCAGGCTGGATGGGGCTGGGAGCCACCGGGGCTGGGGGCGGGGGGGGGGGGGGGGGGGGGGGTGGTGGTCCTGCGCGTGGCAGGGGGCTGGAACTAGGTGATCTTTAAGGTCCCTTCTAACTCAAACCATTCTATGTATCCATGAAATTATGTAGGAAGAAAAACATGTTCTAGATTATTCTGTCACAGGAGCTGCTTGTGGTAGTTGAATCTGGAGAAAGGTGAATGCAGTCTCAAGGTACCTCAGGGAAAATAATTCCAGGAACAATGTGGAGCTATACAGATAGACCTGCAATGTAGTAATTCTTTTGTGGTTCAGTATCTTAACTGTGATGTCCCAAGACAGCAATACCAAAGGGCATTTCCAAGTCCTGCATCAGAGTATATGAAAATCAGCTGAACTCCTTCTGTGTGGGGTAAGAGCACTGAGGCCAAGATTTGAGCAGTCTCATTTGAAATCACCAGGAGGGATCAGAAACCCAGGACAGGATTTAGACTGCAGATTAAACTGTCTCCGTGGCATTTATTGAAGACTTTCCAAGCTAATGAGTTACAGAGCTCACTCTATAGTAGATACCTATGTTTATCTCAACATCAGGCATTGGCCTGGGGCCAGAATCAGTAGCCTGAATGCTGGTGTTTGGTGTCACCAATGCCCCAGGGTATTTTACCTGCCTTTATACGGAGGGTAAAAGATGTGGTGTACATAAGCATCGTACCTACAGATCCCTGGTAGATCTTAGATACCCCAGGGAACCTCAGATGGCACCTAACACCTATGTTCAGGGGGCTGAACCATGTCCTAAATCTCCTTTGACTATAGCAGAGGCTTTTGTCCTTAGGTACGGGTAACCATTTCAAAACACACACCTATCTTTAGGTGTCTTAATCTATGACTTGAATCCCATTTCTGGTCAGCATGGTAGAAACAATCCTAGCAAAAAAAGACATGCAAGTCTTCCAAACAGAGGAAAGGGAGTAAGCTGAATGCCAGAGGTAAAAATCTGTCAGGGCTACACTTGCTGGGGGAACCAAAACATTGGTGACATTAATTTCTTCTCCTTTTCTGAATAACATGCAGACATTTGTAGTCTTTGAAGGCTCTTTTCCATGACCATCAGTGCTACACCCAGCTGTGGTACAAAAAACAAGTCGGAGAACAAAAAGCAAGAGAATGCAGAGCAGTGTCCAGAGACTTGACTGCTGCAGAGAAACAACTTCAACATGGCTCATGATGGCTTTTCATGCTGCTCTCTCCTCTGCAGTCACCGAGTACTATTCTCTGATGAAGTTTGTTCCAGCTGTTCGCCCACTGTACATAATCATCTTGGCTAACTAACCCATTCACTAGCACAAAACCACCCAAGATGTCAAACTCCACGCAACTCGAATGAATGAGTGTGGATTGTGGAATCCAAGGCTCCAGTGACAGCTGTGACACATTCACAGCCTTAGTCATGAAGAGCTTAAGCATCTGCGGTATTTCTGATGCTCTCTCATCTCCTTTGCATCTTAAGTTAGAGCACAAAACTCCTGGAAGGAATCCAAAGATCCAGCTCTCTAAAACACAGGAAATGAGTAACTTTACTAACTTTAACTTGGGCTTTTACATAATGCACTTGTGCTGGCTTTTTTATATAATTTGTTTCTAGGCCAGCTCTTAAGAGAGGAAGTTCTGTTGTGTGTCCAACATCTCAGAAATGTACTAAGCCCAAGCTCATATTTGACTTTTGGTACTAGTTACATTATTTTAAGGTTTTAGATACACATATAAATGTCCTTATTACAAAAAAAAAAATTGCTTTTTAAAAGGAAATGCTTTTTACTTATGACCATAATGTTCCATTTTATGGTTTTGCTAGAAATGAAAAAAGCTTCTATAAACCTACTTCAAAAATGCGACAGTAAGAGCAGAAACAGAAATGCTGTGACTTAATAAAGTCTTACCATTCCAGGAAAAAGAATTAATAGTTAAGGATATCTTAGCTTTTTTAAACTGCCTTTCTAAATAAATATAGTTTCTTTCTGCAGTGGAGAAGGGTATCTCTTACTACTGCAACTTTAATTCCAGTCTACTGATCAATGTGTTCTGGGAGGTTCAGATATATTTTTTTTCATTATGTGGATTTCAGTAAATATTTTTAAATGTCATAGTTAAGGAGGAAGGTGCTAGTTAAATCAATTTTTCAACCGACTGGGGGATTTTGTTAGCTTAGGACAGAGGGTAGATGTATTATTAAAAAAAAGCATCGAGCTATTGATTTATGGCAAAAAGCCGGCTTTTAGATCATGTAATCCTAAGCATGTCAAGTGCTCCAAGCTGGTCAAAATGTACTTCACAAGGTGCAACCCTAAGCTAATAAGGTCCAGTGAGCATTCATCTCCATCTTCTTGCAACTTACAGTGTAGCTATTCACAAGTAGGGTGTATTAGATGAAGCTTGGAGCATTGCACAGTTTCTGGCTAGCTCAGAGAACAAGCAAAACAAGCTTGCATCTGCCTGCAGAAAATCATGTTGCCATCCTAGATGTGTGCCTGTGTTGATGTATTCCCCCCGTTCACAAAATTATATACAAGCTTCAGTTGGCAAATCTGTCTTTGTAATTGGAGATGCTCTGAAGACAGAAAGTGTTGATACACGCAGAAGGAACCCACTGAGATTTAAAATAAGCAATGAATAATAATTAAAAGAAAAAAAGACAAATAGATAGGATGTTGCCTGGGACACATGGCATGAATTCTCCCTGCAACGGACAGCCTGAGACTGCCATTGGTTGAATAAAGGGAAGATATGGGTGAGGAAGATGTGGGGGCTACCACAGAGAGCTTGGGCTTTTTAGAAAGATTAACATCTATCACAATTTGCTATTGCTATGAGCTAGCAAAAAATTACCAGTCTTCACCTGAGCACAGATGAGAGCAAGAGAGGAATTACACTCCGAGATACTACAGAAAGATTAATCCCACTGACTTTGGATGTGGATGCTGCTGCAAGAGCCTCCATGGGGTGATTCAGCTGACTTCAGGATGAGATGAACCACCCTCCCCACATATAGTGGATTGGGGTGATTAGCTTGGATATGACCACCTAGTTTTCAGATGCTTAAGTGAGAGTAGATGAACATCACCCAGGCTGCTTAACACTTCTGAGCGAGAAAGCCTTCCTCCACATGAAATGAATGGTAATTTTGCCAGGGCATCCTTTGGGGCCAAGTTTTCCCCTTGAGAATATGGAAATTTATACCTCCTTCACTCCTCAGAGATGGACCTAAGGATACATCTACTCCCTATGAAAGAACTTGATTCTGTCACATTTCCCTTCAGCAGGGCATTTTTCCTTAAGAATCCCCACCCAATCAGCTAGGACAATATACTGTCCCCTGCAGGAAATGAAAGTAGCAAAACTTGCCTCATTCTGCAGAACTAAAGAATAAAAATAAAAATATCTAGCCTATTAACCCACCATGCAGATTAAAAGGGCTTTTCCTGCCCTAATCCTCAGCTCCATTTAGCAGGCCCAACAAATCACAGATAAGGGACTATAATTATCCTTCCATTTGCAGCTCCTGAGCAATCATGACCCAATCATCTCTAATGGAGTGCAAAAGCCACTGTGATTGAGGCTTCTTTGTGAAATGCATCAACATGGGATGGACAAACCTGCAAAGGTATGTGGCAGAAGGTTGTATATTCAGTAAGGAGTACTTAGACTTCAATATTCCCAAAATATTAGAAAATAAATTATTATTATTATTGCTATTGTCATAACTATTGTGAAGAAGAGTTAGACCAGATAAATATTTGCCCCTTTAGCACTAGAGTGAATTATGAGTTATGCTAAGAAAAACTAGAATTATTTTGTTGGGTTTGGAGTTTTGGGTTGGTTTTTTTTTGTGGTTTTTTTTTGCCTTTTTTTAAACAGTGGTATTAAGCAGAGGTTTAAACACCTTTTAAAACTTTATTTCTGAAACAGTCTGTCTATTAAATAGATCAGAGCAGTTTCAGAATATAGTCCTACCTTAAACCATCCAAGAGTAAAATGTGACACCTGAATGAGCAGGAATGAGACTGTCAGGATGTCTCCAGAGCAGATAAATTCTAATGGCAAATGCAAAGCAGCTCATTCTATGGGATGATTATCTCAGAAAAATTTGGATTCAACTGTAGAAAGAACCAGAGTAGCAAACAAGAGTCACTGTAACTGCGTCTGTGTATTTCTGCAGGGAATATTTCCTTTCCAAGGAATCCCTTTCCAAGGGAATACTCCTCAGCACAACAGCCATGTTAGCTTTAAATGCTCTGTGTGACAAGGCTTCTACCTTTTCTTCAGGAGATGGAATGATTTAGTGCCTCCTGAGAAGTTCTACCCTGAAATTATTAGTCCTGCTACTCTACAGATCAGCCCATTAGCTTGCATAGAGATACAATCAATGAACAGCAATGAGTTACGTAAACAAGGTTTAAACAACAAAAAGTTCCTAGTTTGCCTTGTGGAGATAAAAGTTCAAGCCTAAGAAGACAGATCAATAAACTGAGAGAGCAAAGGTGGTCAGAGAATAAAGCACAAGCAAAGCAATGGGGTGAGGGCTTGACATTCTGCCGTGAAGTACTCTGCAAAAAAGTCTGGCTTTCTTCCCATATATTTGTGTCCACTCAGTTACAATCCAAACAGCGTTTCAACAGCTACCACAGACACATGAATTCTAGTACTTGTTAGCATTGTGGAAGACTACCAAATACCTTTCTGTATGCAGAGCATTTTTAAGAACAAACAAATTCAGCACTGAGGGAACTGGAAAAGTATCCCATCATAGGATGCTGTATATATTGGGTAGCAGGATACTCCGAAACAGAGTGGTGTTGCTGTCCTTGATGATACATTACGAACAAAGATGACTTTAAAGTTCTAGATAGGAAAAAAGAGGAAGTTAGTCACTGGTGCATTTGCATCCCTTTCAGTAGAGTTGTTCCACTTCTGCACTGGTGTGGAAAACTCACTCCAAAATCCTGTTGACTGCGGCATGTACTGAATCCCACCCCCACTGTCTTCACAAGTGATATGGGATGGCTGCATGTGGAAAGAAAGGGGATGGAAACAAAGAAACATAAGCCAACACAAAAATACACTTTGCCGACTTAAAGGTTGAGGCTGCACTCTCTGGGCCAAGTAGTGGGGTGGGTGAAATAAAATTCAGTACCTCCACTGACTTCTATAAGCTGTTATCAGTTTACCTCTCCTGAGAACTCTGGCAAATAAATAACACTTCTGTTAAATCAGGATTAACTGTAAGACATGACATTTCTGCCCATCTTAATGCCAGATATGATTTAAAGCATGATCCTGTCCTGAGTTTACTTTTTCTCAGTGCTTCTTAACTCAAATACTCTGGTTTCATTAAAAGATAATCTGAGCTAATTTAGGAATTAGACTGTTTGTACTAAGTGTGCTCAGAAGGAAGGAAAGGAAAACAAAATCTGCTACACTGAAATGAATCAGCTTGGGGACATGGGTCTCAACTTAACAAAGGCGTAGGCACATATGGAACTCAACCCCAGAAAAAATATCTCCAGGATGCTGGCTCAGTCAGCCAAATGAAGAGAGATGTGATGAACAAAGGTCTGAACGTGATCAACAGTGCAGCCCACAATCTCAGAAATCTCGGGTTTTCTCTCCCTGGTAGCATCCCACAACAAAGCTTCTGCCTTCGTGTTTACAAGCTTCACACATACACTGACAACAGAAGATCTAGAGACCTACATGCGGCTGTGGCACCAGCATGCAAACAGCAGACATCTTAAATCTATGGGGAAGAAGGACCCCCCCCTCTTTTCTTTCAGAGACCCCAACAAATAATGGAAGGCTGAAGCCAAGAAGCTATCACAAAGCTAGTTCCCTGTTTAAAGACAAATATGTGTATTGTAGCTGCCCTGAATGAACAACAAAGCAGCAAACATTGCCCTCAGCACATAGAAGGGGGGGGGGAAGGTAGGAGACCATAACCCAGAACTGTAACCGACATGCAAGCAGATACGTCAACTTTAATCCAACTCCCATTACTGCACTGAATAGCTTTCCTTAATTATTCATCAAACTCTGGAGCAGTATTGCCTCAACCCATAGGACAACTTCTTTCAAGGCAGCTCCAGGGTGTTATGTTTTAGCCAAGTATAGGTGTTTGTATAATGCATTCTTTCTCTGTAACTGTATCACTCTCACTGTAAGGAGTTTGCCTTCATGCTGTCACTGACAGTAACCCTAAGTAACCATACATGCCTTTTGATTACTGTATGCTAGCCAAGGAAACATTTCCCCCCCACACCTGACCAGTGTTGCATAGGTTGAATGGAGAAGTGAGATGGCTGTGTACCCAAATAGCAGCAAAGGAAAATCCATTTGCTGTTTGTTCACTCCAACAGATGAAAAAAAAAACCAAAACCAAAAAAAAAAAAACCCACCCCAAACCCAAACAAAAAAACCCACCTAACCCCACAAACAAAAAACCCAAACACCACCCAAAAAGCTGCTTCAGTTACACTGCATATTGCCATACCAGTCCAAAACTTGCAATGTAATTAAAATACACAAGACAGACAGTAATCCATAATACCCTAGGAAAGAATCAGGTCACTTTGCTGCCTTTTTCACTTTGTCGAAAATTTATTATTGTTATTATAATTATAATTACCTCTAGTGCTACTGCAATATATTCTTCAAGCTAAAGGCTTCTGTTTACCAGCCGATTAGATGCAGAGGAAAGCCACTGACTTCCAGGGAGTTCATCCAAACCTGCTTCTGTGTAAGTGGGATGCTCGTCTAGCCATAAACACCGGCATGACACTAAACAAAACCACCTCTCTTTTCTTTTTTCCATGCATTTGCCAGTCCTGAACAGCATGCTGCATTTCTCTCCTTAGCCCTAAACTCTTCAGATTCCAATACACACCTGAACTGTGCCCGTGTTCAATCCACAGCCCAGCGGTAAGCACTGTCCTGTATGCTGTCTCTCTGACTTAAGATGTGCTTTACATAAAGATATTACTAGAACCAGCTGTTCAAATACTGATAAGGAGAAGTGCACAGAGGCATGCAAGCAGAGGTCAAAGGCAAATTAAGGCAATTTTTACTACTGCCCCACAGTAAAAACGGCGAAGTCCTGGTGCACTGCTTGAAGGGTGAATCAGAGTTTCTGCGGCAGGTGAAGATGCAGAACTGCAAAGGGAGCCTTGAGCTCGAAAATGCCAACAGCAGCACCGGGTCTGTTAGCAATCAGGTTTTATTTACCAGCCATATTGTGTTAAAAACAGACGTGATCCCCATACCGAGCACGTTAACCTGTCACCACTTGCGAAAGGAGATTTATGTGTTTGAAAAGAACCAAATCTATCTCGCGGACGCATCCTCAAAGCCTGCAGTTCTGGCTGAAGACAGAAAGCCTGCATGCTAGTCCCCTCCAAAAGAAGTATTCCCAGGTCCTGGGGAAGATGAGGGAACAGCCGATAAATCAATGTCACTCTAAGACAAGCCGGCGGTTCCTTTTCCCTCGCCGGCTGCGGGAGCCGGCGCTTGGGCATCTCAGGATCGGCCCGAGCGGGGCAGAGCCGGGCTGCCGCTGCCCCCCGGTACCCGCTGCCCCCCGGTACCCGGCCCGAGCGGGGCAAAGCCGGGCAGCCGCTGCCACCCCGGTACCCGGAGCCGGCGCGATGCTACCCCTGCTGGAGGAGGGGGAGAGGCCGACGAAAAGGACTTACCATTGCAGCAGGGATCCGTCCCGGCGCTGGAGATGCTGCATCCCCTCGGTGCCCGGGCGGCGTGGGAGCCAGCCGCGGGGGACACTGGCCGGGTCCCCGGCAGGAGCTGGCCAGCGCCGGCTGCCCGCGCTGGAAGTGAGCGGCCGCGGCCGGGCTCCCCCCGCCTCGCTCGCACCGGGCGGAGGAGGGGTCGGCGCCTCCGAAGGGAATCCGAATTCCTCCTCCCTCGCCTGCCGGTCATGTCCAGGCTGCCTTTGCTCAGGGGATGGGCCAGCTCCTGGCCGTGAAGGAATTTGCCATAGCTAAATTAAAAACAACAAAAAAACCCAAAAACAAAACCAAAAAAAACCCCACCAAACAACCCAAACCACCAAAAAAAAAAAAAAAAAAAGCCAAAAAAAACCCCAAAACCAAACCAAACACCCCAACCAAAACACCAAAAGCCAACACCCCCACCCAAAAGCAAACAAATCAAGAAGGGAGAGAGGAGATCTGCAAACTTTTCTTTTTTTCCCCCTGACTTCCCCCCCCCCTTTTTTTTTTTTTTTTTTTTTTTTAGTGGAGATTATATGTGCTCGGGAAGTAGGGGGTGGGATGGGGGAGGAGGACGGTCTCCAAACTGGATCAGATGCTCTGCCTGCGAGTCAAGGCTACGGTGTGCTCGCCCCTGTGTTTCTCTGTGTGTGTGTGTGTGTGTGATTCTCACAGCCAGACAATGCTCTGCAAAGCGAGCTGGTCCTGCGGAGAAATGCAAACACCTCCTCCCCCAAGTGCCTGAGGAAAGGAACGGGGATATGGAACCAATAGCTTGTCCTTGCCTGGTCTCATTACTATGGAGGAAGAAAAGGAAACCAATGAGGAGGAGCAGGAGGAGGGGTTTATTCAAATTAAATTTCTTAAATCAAACACCCCCCCACCCCCGTTCCCTTTTCTCCTCCTACCTCCCCCAAATTCTTTCTCCTTGTCACCTAAGCACCGTTTCTGCCGTCCTAGAGATTTTTTTTTTTTTAATTAGTGTGACAAGGTCAGCAAAACGCGGTGATAGGAAGGAGGACGGCATTGCTGCTGGAAGGGAGAGGGGGCTGTGGGAGCGAGGGAGAAGGGAGGCAATTTCTCCCTGAGCTGCAGAATAGTTGATTGCAAAAAGAAAAAATTATAAAGTAGCTGGAGTTGTCAGGGAGGGGAACGGAGGGGAAGTGGAGCAGGAATTTCACCTGGAAGCATCATTTTGGTGATGGTATTTGTGGATAGGCAGGTGGCCCGTGTCCAGGATGAGCCCTCTGAGCTTGTGGAAAGCATCTCCTCCCCTCCCACAGCAGACACACACACAGGAAGGGAAGTGACTGCACAGGAACAGCAGCATCTGCACCGTCCTGCATTGCCTCAGAGCTACACAGCAACAGCATTCCTGCAAAGGCAGTGCAGGAGTGGTACCTGTTGCAGGAAAACCAGTGAAGTGGAGCTGTAGAGAGTGCTGAGACGATTAGCAAGAGCCTAAGGGATGTCCAGCTCGTTCCTGGGACTTGTATCTGGAAAAGAATGGGGTGGCACATGACTCCTGCAAGGTAAGCGCACAAAAGTATTCAGTCGCTGCTCCTGGCTGGAGAGGGTAGCACTCAAGGGGAAGCTCCCCAGACCTGGGAAATGCTCGGTAAACATCTACAGCAGGCCTCGAGGAGCCCTCTGCCAGGGCATCCCGTGGAGACACTTGGCACCACACTGCTTTTGCTGTTGCCAGCCATGCTGCTCTCAGGCCCCACAGACCCATGTCAAGCACTTGACATGCTGAATGCCCCTGTCCTTCCCCAAATTCTCAGACACCCGCACTGTAAGAGCGGCTGCCTGATGATGAGGCTTTTCAAATTACCCTGAAATTTCACAGCACCTGGGATAGTGACACTGTTGCTCTTCCTCTTGTAGAAGCCCTTTCCTCTGCTTATCTTTTACCCATTGCCCTTCATTTTCTGCATCTCCCATCTTCCATTTTCCTTTGCGTGTATATTAATATAAAATCCTCCATGCCTTTACCCTGCTCCTAGATTAAACAAAGGAGACCAAAAAAGCAATTTGGTCATAAAAACATCTAAATCCATTACCTGTCCAGTGTAAAAATCCCTGACCCAATTACTTACTTGTACTTTACAGTCCCTGTGGCTCTCAGTCCAGGTGCAGGAGCCCGAGGGGCATAGCTCCACAAGAGCAGCACTAGACCAGACAGCCTTGCTCCCAGCCCCTTGGCACCGTAACAGCCCCCTGGCTGCAGAGATGCCTTCTCTTCAGAAAAGCATGCACAGACACATTGTGAATGCATTCAGCTCTGGTTTTATTCCAGCACCATGGGGCAGTAAAAAGAATCAGCTAGACTTTTCAAAGCTTCCCTTTTCACATTTTCTGCCAGTTATGCCATCTTCTCTAGCCGCATCTCACAGCTTTCAGTAACCTCACTAAATACGACAGGAACAAAAGAAAACAGACAAAAGATGTAGATATTTACATTGTATAGCTGAGATATTCAGCCTGTGTACTCTATACAGTCATGAATGAGAGAGGCACTACTAGGATGTCATCTATTGTACCTACTTTGTCTGTCTCCATAGTATAAAACACCTGACTATATTTTCATGAAATGTTGAGGGAGTCAAGATTAATTAAATCAGACACCGAGTTGTTAGTCAAGTGTATCTCAGCAAGCCTTATTTTTCTGCATCCTAAAGGGTAAGGTGTGGGACAAAGAAACCTCTACAGCAAATTGTTTGTTCTACTCATGAAAAAACATCTATGTTTGCTCTACAGACCTAAAGAATCTCTTCCCCCTGCAAAAAAAAACAAACCCACAACAAAACCCCAGCTGTGTCACCTCAAAACTTCCAGAATTTATGGCAGTCCTACCTCAAAAACCAGAAGCCCCACTGTGAAATGTTGTCTTGGGTTACTAAGCATGGAATAAGGCTCCCAGCTGTTCATATATTATGTGCTGCTCCAACATCTGCTCCCTCTCTTTCCCCGGAGAAGGGCAATGGGCCAAAAGAATCATCTAGTGGCCCATATCCAGCTGCAGTTGGACTGCCCTAGATGATCTCAGCTGATATTCATACCAGGTTTCCTACTGAAGTAATCAGGAGAGTCTACCTAAGAACTTTGTTCTCTGAAGAAGACACTTTTCTTTAGGAGAAAACAATTAAGCCATTTTCAGGCAAACAAGGCTTTACTATTATCCTCACGAGCCATCTATTAAATAGATTTTCATCATTTAAGTGTGTGTAAAGCATCATAGCCATTACCCTGGCTGGCCTGAGAGACTGACAGGGGCAGGAGACGGCTTCCTGAGAGAAAAATGTGAGCTACTGCTGAATGACCTAGAGAGCCATCCATCTGCCATCCTGCACAGGGGCAAGACATGGGCAAGCTGGCTGCTGGAGTGTGTATTGAGACTGGGTTAAAGGTATTTTGCTGGAAGGTCCTTGTCGTTGTTCTTTTATTTTGACACCTCAGGTGTGATTTAGTTAACCGAATAGCTAGGTCTGCATGGGCTAACCATCTCTCCCTTCATAGTAAGGTCAGATCTGATCAGTGCAGTCACAGGAATATAAGGCAAGATCCATCTCATCCCAAGGAGATATTGAAAGCTTGGAGGAACTGTGTCCTAAATGTACCTGTTTCTCTCCACAGACATCAGACACGAGGGGAGCACTAGCCCAGCTTGGCAACACCCACAAAGTAGACGTCTAAGGTTTAATGAGATTAATTCCTCTTTCACTATCAAGCTGACAAGCCTGAAATACTGAGACTCACCCATCTGGCAGCTTCTCCTCTGCCAGGACAAGAACTACCCCTGGATAGTGCCACAGCCTCCCACCTACCCTGAGATCCCACCTGCCATACCCTATTGGCCTGCAGATCCCCTGATGTGATGATCAGCTGTACTGGGGATCAAAAAAAGGCCCAGAGGAAAAGAAAGATCTCCTGTGCTGAGGTGTGAGGTTGAGAAATCCCTCATGCCAGATGAAGCCCTCTGCTCTGCATATTCCTCAGTCACTTCCTACCAACCAGTAGATTTCTAACAGTGAGAAAGAGACATCTCCTGGTTCCTGAGGACAAGATCTGGTAGAGGCAGAGAGTAGGAGAAAACAGCTATTTATGCAGACAATGACAGTAATGTGTTCCCTTGCTAGCTGTTAAAACGAGCTGTACTGTTTTAAGACATTTCTATGAGTGGAACTGTGTCCACAGACGGGAAGAATGCAGAATGCTAAATACCCCACTTGCTATGATTAACTGGGACATACTTGGTGTGTAGGCAAAGGTCTACATCACTGTGTTAGAAGGCAGTATCTTCAAGTGTGAACTTAAAGAGCAGCAGGTATCCTGTTGTATTCTTACTTTTACCTTTTAGTTAATGTAAGGCAGCATAGCCCACAGAGATGTGTACCTCAGGCTGCTGGAAGGTGGCATAGCAGCCGCTAGTAAGAAGCTGAAGTGCTGTAAATTCACTCCCAGCTGACTGGACAGGAGGCTGTTGATCAAATTCCTCAAAGGGAATTTAATTGAATCAACCTGCTTGATTCCCGTATGCAGCCTTTCTTTGCCTCCCCCAGCACTGTAATGAGGTTTATTGGAGAACAACTGCAACCTTCCCTCACCAACTCCCCTCACTTCGCTCACACATGTTCTTCTGCAAAGATGCTGTAGTTAACTACTTAGAAAAATGAGGGGAGAACACACATTAAAATTGGTTTACAGTGCAGGCAAGGCTAACCTGTTCTTGTCGGGGTCCCTCAGGCGGCATCCCATCCCTCAGGCATGTCAACTGCACCACAGAGCTTGGTGTCACCTACAAACTTGCTGAGGGTGCACTCAATCCCACTGGCCATGCCACTGATGAAGACATTAAACAGTCTGGGCCCAATATGGACCCCCAAGAGACACCACTTTCACCAATCTCCATCTGGACATTGAGCTCTTGACCACTTGTCTCTCAATGCAACCATCCAACCAGTTCCTCATCCACTGAACAGCCCACCCCTCCAATCCCTATTTCTCTGATTTAGAGAGAAGGATGGTGTGTGGGACTGTGTCAAAGGCCTTGCAGAAGCCCAGATAGATGGCATCCGTAGCTCTTCCCTTTTCTACTGGTGTACTCACTCCACCACAGAAGGCCAGTAGGCTGGTGAGGCAGGACTTGCCCTTGGTGAAGCTGTGCTGGCTGCCTTGAGTCACCTCCCTGTCCTCCGTGTGCCTCAGCAGAGCTTCTAGGAGGATCTGTTCCCTGGTCTTCCCAGGCACAGAGGTGGGGCTCAGGTCAGTAGTTCCCAGGGTTCTCCTTTCTACTGCTTTTAAAATGGGTGCAAATTTCCCTTTTTCCGGTCACCAGGCACTTCATCTGACTCCGATATAAATATACGATTTATATATTATAAAAATTTATTTTACAAATAGATCTATAAATGTATGTTATGTAATTTATTACGTAAATTACTATTTCAATCTGAACTGAAGCTCCAGCATTCCTACAGTTCTACTTATAAGCTCCCTATCACTACAGGGCCACGATTTTAGGCACTTAGATGAATGAGTTTTCTAGGACTTCCCATGCTCTACGGTCTGTTTCTAGAGATGGATCCCTCCTGTGACTGTCCAGGTACTTCTGAAACATCCCTGCCTGCTCGCTGACTGTTAGAAAGAGCTCACAGTATCTAAATTGCATTGAAGTAATTTGGGTTATATGGGACAAATGTGTCATATGGTGGTTACATATACAGCCCAAGTTGCACTTGCAGGTAAAAGATATAGGTATCACTGTTGAGGAGAAAATTATTTGTAGAGGTACCATCTGTAAAAGAAGGTCTCATTTGTGATTAGGCATGACAAATAACTTGCAAGTAATACTTTTAGCGGTGGGGTTTCTGGTAGCTGAGCTATCACCTTCTCAGACAGATTACTGTCTCTCAAGTGTTTCAATTACTTGAATGTAGTCTGTTGCTCTCTCCACTTTTGTAATTACAATATCTAAAGCATTTTTGGAGTGGAAGGCACTCAGATGTTTATGTTCAGTCAATAGCAATCCTAAGAAAACTTAGTTTGATTGTTAGTTGATTTTTGCAACAGTTCTGTTTCTTGATTGTACAAACACACACCTGTGTGAGGGTTTAAGGTTCACTAGCCCTGCTAAACTGCAATACAGCCTTTCAGTCTGACCCACCGAAAGTTCTGCAGGAACTCTGGCAAAACCAATGAAAATTGTTTCAGTTTTGAGCTTCTAATAAACAAAATACAAGTTGTGTAAATAAATCAGTTGTTAATGATTATAGTGAGTATTCCTTCATTTCAACTCCACTTCATCCCCTTCCTTAATGAGACTGGGATTATTTTTTTTTTTTTTCTGATTTTTGCATGAGGAATGAAGTTATGAGGAACATGAGTAGCATAAATAAAAATAACCAGATGTGGATGCATCTTTGTTTTAGACAGTAAAGAGCTGTCTAGTCATGCAGATGTAACCATAGTATGTTGATGTGAGAAGGAGCATGGCATCAGGTAGTGCTAAAGGGGAAGGGAGAGAAATGTCAAAATGAACAATCTCAGGAGATAATGTCCACCTTCTACCACTCAGCTCTATGCTGCTGTCCAAGGGGAACTTTTCCCATATCCTTGATAAAGCATCTGGGAGTTTCTCTCTTTCCCAAACCTGGATAAAACTGGAATTGGAAAAGAGATCAACAATGGTTACACTGTGTGCCTCCATACTCAGCACTCAGCGAAGGAAACTTGTATTATCTTCTGACAGCACTATTTTCTTTATTAGAGGGCAGGAGGAATAGATATACAATGCTTCAAAGAGCACAGGGCACAAAATGATGCAGTATGCAGTACTTCTTCCAGAAAACAAAGCTGATGATAAGAACCTAAAATACAACAGGAGTGTAGAAAGAGTCTGTTGTTCAAACTGCACTTGAAGGCCAGGCTGGGACTCTGGGTTTTGTCACGATGAGCCTATGAACCTGCTGTTGTCATACCCAAAGTTATACTCGAGTTTCACATAGAAGACAGCAGCTGATGCTACCTCTACTCAGCTGAGATAAGAGCCAGTCTACCGATTTCTCTTAATTTACTTTGTGGCTGGAAGTCTGGCTTTCAGACCATTTGTGTCCAAGGACAAATAATGACAGACAAATTCATGGTATGCCTGGTAGGGAGGTGGAGAAGAAGATGCACTGGGTTTTCCTAGCTCTGGTCAGAAATGGAAACAGCAATGAAGTGCTGAGAAGCTCTGAGGGCCAGCCTCTGAGCTGCGACTTATGGCCTGCTCAAGCACATCACAGAGAAAATAAGGCCAGCAGGCACAGGTGCATCACAAGATGTTCTGTGTGGAGACAGGGAAGGGCTCACCATGTCTATCAAGGCTCTTGTTAGGGTCACGGTCTTGAGAACGTTTCCTCATGTCCTTCACTTTGCTATCATGAGCCTTCCCACTGATTTAGTGAGTTTGCTCAGAGCTAGGCACAATACGTGTCAGCAGGAGGTTTAGAAGAGAAAATTGCAACTTTCAGTGAAATATTCTTGTTGTCTTCTTGGCTTGTCATGTTTGTTGAGGGGAGTGGCAGGACAGTAGGATGAGAGGGTCATCTTTAAGTAGTACCAGAAGTCAACAATTCACTCAGGGTTTTTTTTCAATTTCCAAAACAGATATAAGAAAAAATGTAACAATGTATTTGTTATGTCTCAAAACAGAAATTCAAACCCATGTCTCACTAAAAGAGTTACTGCAAAAGATTTATTTCTCAGCCAAAGATTTTTAATATCTGTAAAAATAATCAGAAAAAGCGCACTAATATAGCAAGACATACATCTGTGCCTTCTTGTAATCCAGTAATCAGTAGCTATGGTCTGCAAAAAGATTAATAAATAACTCCCTCTGAATTTTTACCTACAAATATAAAGAAGCTCAATATACACAAAGCTTTTATGAATAGTCTATTAATAAGCATTTGTGATTAAAAAAAAAATAATCATACAGCCTTATATAAATACAGTTGTAAGGAGTAAACCTTAACAGTATTTATCTTAGAATAGTGAATATTGTAATGAGATCAAAAGCCTAAGCCAAAAATGTTAGAAGAAATAGGTGTCCTCTGAAAGCTGAAAGTTGCCTGTAGATCCTGCTTGCCAACAAGTATGGAAAGAACCTTCCACAAGCACATAAACCTTCATGGACGTTTATCAGAATGTGACTGATCAGCAGAAGTCTCCTTTCAGGGTGCTTATGCTATCCAAAGAATGTGGATACCCATCAGAATTTATTAAATCTTTTCTTAAAACCAAAGCCACCCAAGAAAATTTTCACTTTGACCTTCAGACCTAGAAGGTGGTTGAAAGTGAGTCCACATGAGAATTCTTGTGCTGCAGGTTGATGGCTCCAGAATTTGTGGCCTAAGCCCTGACCCAGACAACTTCTCCTTAATTAAAGCATAGTAAAGACACTAGTGAAGCAGATTTGAGGAAGAAGTCACTGACCTATCCAACTTCCATCTCCAACAGACACACACCATCCTTCATCTTTCAGGCAGTCTCCTTTTGCAGAAGCTGAAAGATGCATTACATCCTCCCTAGACAGTTCTTACTAGAGTTATTAATGACCAACTTGTGGCTAAATTCAAAGGTCACACTTCCCATCTGAACTATCTTGATTTATAAGCTGGTTTTGTCACTTTGGATGATTCTGCCTTCCTTTATCTCCAGGCATAGACATATGGCTCCCCTAACCCTACAGCCAAATGTTTTTTCTTCTAATTTCTCTGACAGGATGTCTTGAGTTGAAGT
The DNA here is from genome assembly GCF_023638135.1 of Falco biarmicus. Classification (NCBI taxonomy): domain Eukaryota; kingdom Metazoa; phylum Chordata; class Aves; order Falconiformes; family Falconidae; genus Falco; species Falco biarmicus. The sequence goes on along the minus strand of NC_079291.1, from coordinate 58,280,147 downwards.
CCCTTCTGTTCTCCTCTTTGTGAGGTGAGGATTGTCCAGCTCTGGCTATTGCATTAATTCCGGCACTCAAAATTACTTAAGTCTAGTATCTGGTGGTCTTGCATGAAATACCTTTGGAGGGAGATTCTCTACTGCTGAAGAAGGATGGCTGGAAAAAAAATCAGCTACAGAAGACAACCAGGAAATCACTTTTCCTTCAAAAGAGATGAAGGTGGAAGGAAATAACACTCTAGTGTGGGCTGCAGAAGGTGTATGATTAGCCTGAGTGTCAGATCTGTGTAAGCCAAGCCATAATTAAAAGGTTTTAATGGAAGGAGCTTATTGCTACATCATGCCACTCATAGAGCTTTCTCATGTGGGACTGATGCCTGCTGGCTGTTTTACCTGATGCAATTCTTGATGTGGAATGAAGAAATCATCTTTTGTTTAGAGAATGAAATTTGTTTGTTTTATATTTTTTCCAGGACTTTTTCACCACAAGAATTTCTTACTCTTTTTATTACATATATTTGTTTTTCTTAATACACTGTCTTGGGTCCTAGGTGCTACATTGCATTTATCATGTGAAATAGTACCTTCCAGTCGAAGTCATTAGCAGTGAACAAAGATGTAACTTTAGCCATTACAAAATATCTCCTGCTCACACTTGCACCAAAGGAATAGCTGTGGCTGTTACTAGTTGTAGTTTGTCATCATTTAGTAAGCCAGACTGTAAAAACGAATATGCTTTGTCACTTGAACATAACAACACTGGTAATTACATTCAGATACGTTCTTTTTTCCTCTGCTTTTTCCCTGTATATGTATTTTTTCTTTTCCATTTAAATTGTCTTCCTTTACTTTTGGCTGAAAGCCAGCTGTCTTAAATCAAATATGACAAAGCTAATTTTTTTCCTTTGAATTCTAGTAGGTATCTCTTCTGCTGTTTCCATGCTTCATGACACTCCTTGCAGTCTAGTGTATGCTGGCATCAAATGCGGTCTCCTACATGGGACTGTAGCCTCCCTGACAATCCGCTTCCCTGCTCTGACCATGAAATGCTATGCAAGCAAACAAAAGCAGGCTCATACAAAATTTCTGTCTTCATCTCCAGGAACATGAATGTATGAAAACATTACATTAGATGAAATATTCACAACAAGAGTACGCTTGCTTCTTGGGGTCTGTCAAACCTAGCAGAGAAGAGAAAAAGAAACGCTAGTGACTGGAAGCAAAAGCCAGACAAATGCATTTTGGAAACAAAAAATGCTTTCTTAAATAAGTAGAAAAAGCAACCACTGGAATAATGTACCAGAGGAAGGGGAAGGTTCTTCATCTCTAAGGGATTCATCTGATCAAAGGTTAGATGTACCTGCAATGTAGATACCTGTGGCTGAACTGATCCTTGTTTCCCTTTCTAGTCAGAAGAAATCTAGTTCATACAGTCACCAGAAGTCAATCCATGAATCACCACAACCTAAGGGAGGCATATAAAATAAATGAGAAAGACCATATCCTGAAAGTGTTTCTCTCCACTAACTTTAAAGGAGCCTTGGATCAGGAAAAGGTACCTATGCTGTCAACATCTAAAGATGGATGAGCTGAATCCCACTCTAGATTTCTTCAAGACAGGTACATTTGTCACCTTCAGAAGATGCTTTATCCAAACACACATTGTTGACTTCAATAACTGAACAAAATTTAGTGGCTTATGATGGCCAGACGAATGAAAAGGTGAGGAACTCAACCCTGACAAAGGTAATACTTTGTAAGATAAGTTTTCAGTGGTGGAACACATTTCCCTAAAAAAAATTAAAGCGACCAAGAGTACAAATCAGAATGGAAGGAATTGGAAAATAAGAAAAATACCGAGATTATCCAGAGGAAACAATAATAATGATGAAATAAATCTAGTAGGATATGTTACAGCTTGAAAGGTTTAATCAGTCCCTAATTACTAAAGGCCAGGGCAAAAATAAAATGCAAAACATATTACCCTCGGCATTAGATTCTTACACTTTCCTCTAATATACCTTGTCTTAGGTGAAATGAAGACTTGGTTAGACAGGTGAAGGGTCTGACATAATCAGGAGGTCCCTATATTCTCCAAACTTCCCAAAAATAAAACCCATTCATCTTATTTTATCATGTAAATTATAATAACCAACAAAGCAAACAAATCAACAAAAAAACCCAAACCACCCTCCGTTCTTATTTGTATCTGGATTTCTGTTCTATACTGGGATTTACTGCTTTGCTCTTTGAAGTTCTTATGATTTCTTTAAACAGGTTATGGGTTTCTGGAATTCAAACTTCTCTTTGAACAGTGACAAGGGTTGTTATTAGAGTCACACAGAGAAATACATGTTGCGGAAGCAAAACAGAAAGTGAGTTACTTAATTACTAAAATCAAAGTCATGCAGAACAAAAGACCTCATACTTCACACCCTAGCGTGGCAGAAACAAGACAAGGTGCAGTGTCTCAGAAAAGCTCCCAAAAATGATTCCTTAGCCTTCTCTTTTATCTTTGAACTGTCTAACTTCCATTTTAATTAATCACTTCAACTTCTTTTACATAACCTTACAATAAGCTACATAAAATTGGTAGGTTTAATATAACTTCTTTTGTATTTTTGTCACAGCAATAACATCTCAGAATTTAGCTTAACTCTACACATATTCTACATTTGAAATAAAGAGTTCCTCACATGGTGCTTGTTTTAAAGACCAGCTTTGTTTCTGCTCTCTGTTCAATCAAAACACAGTCTGATCCTAGCAGGTTGACATGACATAAGGTAGACATAACACATTATCATCCTAAAAAATTAGTGGGTTATGAGGGTTTTTTTTTCCCTGCAATAGCAAGATTAGCAAAAGTCAAATACTACTTATGTGCAGGGCAAACAATTTTATTCTTTTTCCAGCAACATATCATTAATACACCAAACATCTGCCTTACAGCCTAATTCCTTTCTTACTCATTTTAGTCTTAAACCTTGTATAAAGGCTACAGCATCCTCTCTCCAGTCAGTTCTGATCTTTGCACTTTGCCCAACTGTAGCTGTTTGCATTCCTCTGGTATTTTACATTCCTTTGCCTTCTGCCCATCTGTTCTGCTGCGTTAAAGATGCTGGTTTCATCTGCCTGTGTATTGTCTTTCACCCCTTTCTGTCATCTTCTCATTCTCCTGTGGACCTTCCCAAAGAAGAGGCTCAGTCAGATGTCCGCCTGATTCACTCATGTTATCTCTGCAGCCCTCTGCAGTGCCACAGCTGAGTGTCTTACCACCTGCAGGAGCAAGTTCACCAACATCCTTACAAGAAGCGTTGAATGAAAGCTTTCAGAAACACTGGAAGAGGTAAAAATCTAGGATTCAACCCATTTCCTCTCAGTGAAAGGATTCTTTAAATCGTTTGTTTCCACTGAAAGTGAAAATATAAGATGTGTTTGTTTCACTAAGTGAAGATGTCTACAGTATAAATGTTTACATGTATAAATGTGGAGGGACTATCACTACAGCCTCCTCTTCCATATGTACACATACTCAGTACAACTAAGGTCAATAATTTCTGTTATAATACACATTGCTCATGCTGCTTATAAGTGCATTTAACAGCCAGAGTTAAAATACATCCCTCAGATGTCTCCCACAATATCCTTGGCTTTTCACCAAGTACATGCACACTTCATACTATTAGATCTAATACGGTATATGTCTATGTACTACAAATTTGCTATAGTGCCATTTAATCTTCCGAAACAGTTTCTCCATGTATTTTTAATGGATGTATATATATTTATAATTATATAGAAAAATACTTTTTATATTTGTAAATATATAACAACTTATAAATATTTATAGAATTAAAATATATAAATATATTTTAAATAAAAATATACATCCTGCAATTACATGAAGAATCAAGCCAAGGTTGTTCTTTTTCTGAAGTGATGGATACAGTTGATGTGTCAAAGACCTGAGCAGAAGTTGTGACAGTGGGCTGAGGGACTGTATTCTTATTTCTCCTTCTTTTCCTCAGTTTCCCCATTAAAAATTGGCAATTATGGTGCTGGTGAACACCAACAAAAGAGCTATGAAATCTGAGCATTTTCCCCCTGTCCCATGGCAGCATGTGACCACACACACACCAGCTGTAACTGCACAACCCCTGGACACGGCTCTTCTCCCAGGGACTAGAAACCGGCACTTCAGCCCAGGCTAACCCACATTCCATGAAGAATTTGCCATCAGCATGGAAAGGCCAAAATGCAAGTTGGTTCTCTATATATTTGTGACTATCAGAGATAATTTTGAAGCATCAGTTTTGCAGAGACATATTTCAATGAGCAATGGAGGCAATAACGCTGTAGCATTATGCAGTTTTCTGCAATAAGCATGAAAACACACTCCAGCTGCAGTGCCTCTGAACACTAAATGTTCCCTTTATTTATTCCTAGTTCTTTTTTATGAGCAACAAAGCACATCATTCTATCAATTCTGCTCTTTTACGCTTAGGACTGTAATGAAATGCTCTGAATGAACATGGATTGGAAACCTAGAAAAAAAAAAATCCCAAAATGTCATCACTAGCAATAAAGACTTTATCAGCTGTAGAGATGCAATTTTTGTGGACATCTCTTTCAGTTTTGTGGTTTGCTTGGGGGTTTTTGTGTTTTTGTGTTGGTTTTTTTTTCCCCAAAGAGCTCCTCACATCATGACAGGCAAGCAGACTGGCTTAACACAATCATTTCACACTGCACAGAATTGTCTCCAAGTAAAATTGCCAGTGATCGTTTCTCATTTGAAGTGCTTCATAGCATCTATGAAGAAATCACAGGAGAAATTTGCGACATGAATCGGAATTAGCTCCATGGGGAACCAAACACCCTGGGGATTGCCGAACAGCAAACAAAGTGTTGGTGATATAATAATTATCCCCTGTGCTTGCAACACGGTTCATCACCCAGCCCTGCAATGCACTCAGGCAGGCAGCACAGGGTTCATATCCTGCATCTCCAAAAAGTCGTGTCTCTGAAGAGAAGCACAGTACCTGCTAACAGCACATCACCCCCTGAATAATTTAGTGTTACAGGAGGGATAGATGTTCACAGTCATGCTTAGATAGCCTCATGCACTCTTCCCTTTGCATTTAGATTCTTTCCAAACATAAAAGTACTTTTCCTGCACAGGTGAGTATAAATGTCGACATGGCAGAGAAAAAAAAAATAAATTAGCAGGACAGATTGTAGATTGCAAGGATTTTTAAAGGCATGTAGGTGCCTAGCAGTTCCTACAGGGAGCTACCTAAATAGCTTTGCCTTGGAAACATGAAGTAGTGTTGCTGTTTCATCATGAATGAGTCCAGAAAACCATAGTAAGCAGTTCACCAATTTTTTTGTTTCCTCCAGTATAAACCTAAAGCAATGATTTTTAATACCTTCTCATCTGTGAACCCCTGGGGTTTTTTCTCCCTCCAGTGCTACGCACCAAATTTTAAATGAAAACCATCTCAGCTGTATTAGTTACCACCAGCCATCAAGGAAAATGGGTCAAAAGTTGTTCTAGAATAATCCAAAATTATTACTTTGCAGAGCACTGAAAATCTGAATAGTCAGGGAAGGAGGAGTGCAATGACACCAGCCCCACCTTCGGGCCAGGAAGGCTCTGGATGCCAGTGGGAGAGAGACGGATTTACCCTGTTCAAAAATAAAGTCATATTGTGCATAGAAATCGTTAACTGTGTATTCATAGCTGTGTGATACGACAGCACAGAGTGTGGAAGAAGCAGTAATTTAAGAAGTGGAAAATTTGGAAGAGATGAGGACTGGACCAGGAAATTATGCTGCCAGCCCCTGAGCCAGCCCCTTGGAAGCTGGGTCAGGGTCAGGCCGTGGGGTCACGCCGTCAGCGGGAGAGCTGTGGTTAGCTCTGCCTGACACAGAGAGGCACCTGCTGGAGGGTGGCCGTGAAAAAAAGCATCTTTGGTTCTTGTGATGCTCTTGGGACTTTCACCTTTAGAGGTTTGTACAGGGCCGTGCACAATGTTACTTTGCTCTTATTTTCTCAGCACAGTGCTGTTGTCCCTTAATCTTACACAGTTGACCACAGTTTTTTTCCGGGGAGAAGAGGAGAGAAAATTACAAGAAAGGAGGAAGACTGCTGGGGTTATTTTTGTTGTTGTTTTGTTGTTTGTTTTGTTTTTTTTTTTCCCTCTACATAACAAAGTGATAGTATTTACCAAGAGACTCGGTGTAGAGTCACCCCAGCTGGTTTTCAGGAATCAGACATGGTTTACAGCAGTGAACCGGGGTTAGCAATCGCAGCAATGCCCAAGTGGCCACTTGCAGAGCTGCTGGGAAAAGGGGGTCTTGGTATCAGGCTTGTAGTGCTCAGCGTATAGCCAGCTTTGATTCTCAGAATGTATACACTTGGGCTCCATGCTGTGTGAATGCCAATAATCTCTTCTGGGAGCAGAGGTGACCCTGAAGGCAATGTCACGACATTCATGCTGGGTCTATGCTAACAAATCCACTGGGCTCAAATAGACTCTGTACAACACGATGTCTACAGCCATGGTGTCCAAGGACCAAATAAGCCACAATCCCAAATAAAACACACTCAGACTGAGAAGGAGGAGTAGCATAATCTGAATATTAGCTAATTAAAAGGGGTAGGAAGCAAATGCCATAGCCCATGCCATTGAAGGGATCTGACATAAAGTTCGAGAGAGATGTTGAACATAACAGACTTTCTTTCTCTGGGGAACAAATGTCTTATCATGCAAGATTTGCTCAGTGGTGTAGCTTAGGGACCCAACTTTATCTCTTCATCCTCTTTTTGTCAGTGAAACAGTTACTTCCAATCACATTTTGTTACAGCTTCTTCTTTCTGAGGTCAGGTTAAACACTTCCAGTGTGTCTAGAACACCTCTGATCTCAAAGAAATGTCAATCAAATAGGCTTAGTTTCCTAGCATGTAAATAAATTCCATTTCATTCTGGCAAGGGCCTTTTCAAGGAGTAGGTGCTTGGTTCATAACCAGTGTCTTCAGTCACGGCCTGAAAATCTCCCCCTTCTCCCAGTAACATTTCATTTTACAAATCACTCATTACATCCAGCAATACCTTGCTAGGCTATAATTCCTCATCCACAAATAAACCCATCATGAGGTGGGTAGTGGTGAGACTGTACGCCAAGGACATACATGTGTACCTGCATCTGCTTCAAGAGAAAATAAAAAATATCTAGTTGCCCTCCATGAGCCTAGTAACATGCCCCATATCATGGAAGTCTTTTCTATCTATGGCAGTGGATGGCTGGAGAAAGAGTCATAGAACGGTTTGGGTTTGAAGGGACCTCTAAAGGCCATCTAGTCCAACCCCCTGCCACAAGAAGGGACATCCTTAGCTAGACCAGGTTGCTCAGAGCACTGTGCAACCTGACCTGAATATTTCCAGGGATGGGGAATCTACAGCCTCCCTGAGCAACCTCTGCCGGTATCTCACCACCCTCACATATTCCTTAAAGCCAGGGAATTATCGCTCTGGAATACTAATTATGACACACAGCAGATCGAAGCCGGACTGCCCCTGAGAGCCTTGGATCTGTTACAGAGGGTTTTGCTTGTCTGGTTTTTGGCAGGTTTATAGCTGGGCTTGTTACTTCCGCCTTGCTGTGTCCCTGAGCTGCATATCGTGTGCCTGTGCAGAGCAACATGGGGAAGAGCAGAGCAATGATGGCACAGAAGAGCTGTCTGGGATCTCCAAGCTCCAAAACAGCTTTGGTTTTGTGGTGGTTGTTTTTGGATTTTTTTAATAGTATTTTATTTTATATTATTATTGTGGTTTTATTTTTTGTGGTGTGGTTGGTTGGGTTTTTTTCACATCACTCATGAACAGCAGCAGCATTTCCTTGCTGTGTACATTTGTTCAACGATGTAAAGTGAGGTATGGAAGGAATCAAAGATGTCATTCCCATTAAAGCAAACCTGGGAAGTTTTTCTAAATAGAATAAAATGTAATATTAAAATATTGCAACTGTCTATCCTAACTGGCAGCAGACAGTCTAAAAATCTATTAAAGGAGATTAAAGATGTGGAAAGCATTTCAGTTCATAAGCCAGCAAATACAAGAGCTTTAAGAGGGAAGGTTAGAAGCTAACTGTCTATCCAGCTCACTGATGATAAATGTAAATACGATTTCATACAGTGTATAGGCAATCTTTCCAGGCTCACACAAAGGGATTGATCAGGTAAGGACTCAGGACTGTAACAAAAAAATGCAAATTCTTCACTTGTAAATAGAATTGTTTTCAGATGGCCAAATCTTTTTTTTAATCAGCACTAAAGGTATCACATGAACCAGCAGTTCTGGCTCTATTTTTCCTTGCAGATAATGAGGCAAACTGACAAATGCAGCATCCTGATAATGCCTAGATGGAAGATTAAATGTAGATAGATAGAGCAAGATAGCTGTAAGACCAGCATTAACAAGGATGCTGACCATTATTAATCTGTGCTTTCATGGAAAGAAAAAAACCTTACTTCTAGATGGGGTTTATTTCCCAGCAAATAATCTAATGACAGCCAATGAGGCACTTAAATCCAAAAGGACCGGTGCAATTAATTCTGTGGAGAGTTATACACCGGACAATTAGGAATGAAAGGCACAGCAGGGTGTGCGTTTTGAGAAGCAGTTATTTCAAAAAGGTTTCAGAGGGAAAGAAGGTAAGATTCACTGTGATCCTTTTTGTCTGCCTATGCAAAAAAGGGTGGAAGCAGTTATTGTATGTATGAAGAGGAGAATAATCCATCATTTTTCCTCTCTATATTGTTTCTATGGAATTCATCCAGGAAAACTGCATGCCTTTGTGCACTGCCACTGGAAAAAAAAATTACTAAAGCTCACAGAAAATGTTTGACATTACTTATCTGCAAAACATGAGCAGGTCATACCAGGCTCATTTTATAGTCAGTGGGAAGAAATAGACACTTTTCAGGTGAAGCCATATAGCATATTTCAGATATTTATTTTAGGGTGAGATAAATTGTGTCCTGGATTCCACTGACAGTTTTCACTGGCTCTCCAGTTACTGCCAAGAGGCAAGAGGGAATAACACCAGCAGAGTTATTTCTATTGCAAAAATTAGTTTATTCTTATTTACAATATTTATTATTTAGATTACTAAATTATAAAGATTGCATTATTTATAATATTATATAATCCTATACATGTCTTATAAAAGATTATTTACAAATAAATCTGCATAAATCACAGACTGAAAGACAACAAAAAGTCTGTTTTGGTTATCATAAAGATGACTTAGAGACGACTGATAATGGTCTAATATGATTATACCCTACTGGAAGGAAATCAGGCCTCTCATAAGCTCTTTAACCTAATGGTAAAAGCATGGGAGGAGTGACTGGAAGTTCATGTCAGATTACTTAATTTTAGAAATAAAGCATGTTTTTAGTACTCAAAATGTTAAACGACTCTTAGTCAAGCCATAAATTCTTCCTTTCTGATGTCTTCAAATCAAAATTAATATCTTTCTGGAGGAGATGCTTTAGCCAGACACAAATCATGGAGCACAGGCTCAGCACAGGTTGAGTTTCATAGAATCATGGGATCACAGAGTGATTTAGGTTGGAAAAGACCCTTAAGATCATCAAGTCCAGCTGTACCCCTCCCATTGCCAAGTCCACCACTAAACCATGTCCCTAAATGCCACATCTATGTGTCTTTTAAATACCTCAAGGGACAGTGACTCAGCCTGAGCAACAGTGACTTCCCTGAGCAACTCAATCCAATGCTTGAAAACACTTTCAGTAAAGACATTTTTCCCAATATCCAACCTAAACCTCACCTGGCACAGCCTGAGGCCATTTCCCTTTGGCTTGCCACTTGTTACCTGGGAAAAGAGACTGAACCCCCCCACCACCTACACCCCCCTGTCAGGCAGCTGCAGAGAGCAACAGGGTCTCCTCTAAGCCCCCTTCTCTCCAGGCTGACCACCCCCCCTGCAGTGCCCTCAGCCGCTCCTCGCAGGACTTGTGCTCCAGACCCTTTCCCAGCTCTGCTGCCCATCTCTGGATGCCAAATGGAGTCCTAAGAAGCAACTATGATCCTTCTCAGCTTTTCTTATAATATTATTAAGACACAACTTACCTGGCCTGTCAACCATGGATGAATGCCAGTAGTACTAAGGTGGACTTGGGCATTCAGGGGATGATATTAAATCGTGAAAAATCATGTTACGTTATGATTTTTGACCCTAAACCCTTGAGTTTAAGCACTCCTGAAAGCCCTGTATTGCCCTACCCCATCTGTAATGGGATGCACATTCTGATAGAGCAGCAGCACAGTTCTCGTGATCTGCTCTCATCATTGCTATCTGGTATGCAAGGTTAAAAATCATGTTATATTTCCTGTTTAATTAATCTCTGTCAAATACTGTTATCTGAAATAAAGACAATTGATTCTTTCTTTTCTACTTTGTTTCTTTTTTCTTTTTTTTTTCCTTCCTTCTTTCTTTCTGTTTCTGTCTTTTTTCCTTTCTTAACAGACTGTGTAACAGAAGGAGGCTCATTCATTTTGCTTGTTCATCAAGAATATTTTTTCCTGATTTACAAGAAGTTGTCCTGAATAGTTGTTTCGGTTTTGTTTTTGTTTTGTTTTGTTTTGTTTTAAATATATGTGTTAAACTCTGACGTATACCAAGGCTCAGAAGTAATTAAAACCAACTAAAAGACTTTCTAGCGTAGGTTTAGAGAGAACTCAAGCTGTTCACTTCAGCAGGCTCTTATTCTCCGTATGATTCAGAGACTCAAACACTTTGAAAGGACGATACACAACATGAACTTAATATATCATATATTTGGAAGATATGGTGATTGCCACAAATTCTGGCAAAACTTTAGAGACTGTTGCTCTGATGAGGACCAGTGCCTTCACTGGACATTGCCCAGTGCAGTCTAGACTGCACAGAACAGCCACGTCCCTTTTCTCTCAAACTACACAAGATCCCACCCAGATCTGCTTATATGTTAAGGTAAGGTCTGGTACCTAAGTCTGTGGCTTTTACATTCAGGATACTCGGGCAACATAATAAAGTCAAAGCAGACAGGTCCATCATAGCCCTCATGACATAACTCATGGGCTACTGGTTAAGAAATCTTCCCAGGGCTGGTGGATCCAAGTCCTCCCCATCCAAGACAGCAAAGAACCAAATTCTTCCTTGCTAGTGGGGGTAGTATGATCACATAGCCACTATATGAAAAGAAGGAAGACAGTAGAGGAGCTCTGCTTAATTTGACATTTTCCCTCAGAAGTTTTCCAAGTCTGGGTCTGAAGAAGCAGCTCACATTCAGTGTCTTCCCGGAGCTTAAGGAAAGGAAAGCAGATACTGCACATCGTTCAAAATGCCCGTTTATCCTTGGAGACTGAGTAAAAGGATTCACAAAGTATTTTAGACTAATTAAATCATCCTATTTGGGTCATATACCTTCTTGCGTATGTCTCAAAGTTTCAGCAAAACATCTAGCTGCCTATAACCTGGCTTCTACCTTCTGTCACTACCTAGTGTTACTAAATATCCTATAACCTGCTACATCTGAATTTTGGTCACTGGCTAATGAATTATTTATAACAAAGGACCTTGACTGTGATCTAAACATGGGATTATAATTATGTTATAAGTCATTAATTAGGAAAACAACCTCATGTTTGACAAGACTGTTTTTGCCATTTTGTCAAACACATTAACCTTTTTATAGGTATGTGCTTGTATTATTCCACTATCCACTAAACAACTGCATCATCAGTATAAAAAAGTTATCTGTCTTTTGCCTGCAGGAATATTTTAGTTTTTTATTATTTTTATTTTTTCACTGATGATCACTGAGTCTTTCTTAAAAGTGTTACAAAAAATAGCAGTGCAGATTTTGGCTCTCTGCCTGGTCCTCTCTACTCCCATGACACTGCTGTTTCAGGTCCCTTAGGTCACTCAAAACCCAACCTGTCTGCAGAGCAGGATCAGTTGGTGCTGGCTGGGGATGGACTAACAAGAAACTATTTTAGATTATATTAACTCTTTTTTTTTTTTTTTAAATCATCTGTCTGTTGACTGAAATGTTATTCTGAACAACATAAGCTTTTATTTTATGCGCCTAAAATTAGTCTACATGTGGAGAGCACCACATGGTGCAAATGTCACCAATGGTCTGGTCGTTTTCTCCTCTTCACCCCTTTGTTTGCCCCAGGACTCCACCTAATTTCTTGCACTTATCCCCTACTTAGCACTCCTTCACAAAGCCCAGAACCTGCTTTTTCTGCTGCAAACCCTCCCTCATCACTTAACTTGTTCCTTGACAAGAACTACAAAGCTGACTCCAAGGACGTCGTTGACCAACAACTAAAAGTTAGGATTTTTTATACACTGAACAAAGGTTTATGAAGTAACTACAGCATTATATCACAACAAACAGTGAAACAGAGAAAACCTTGTTTGTAGATTATTTAATTTCTAAAGAAATTTCTGCAGAAGCTATTGGTCAGTGTTACCCATCAGTAGCATAGGTAGGTCACGATCTCCAGCTGTCTAGATTAACGATGTATTTGCAGGTATGTATGAAAAGAACATTTACAGAAAGTTCAGGAGATACTGGGGATCCTTATGGGAACTTCTTTCCAGGCACAAGGGAGAGCTCAAGCAAAGGATCTCAGAGGAAGATCACTGTAAAACTTTGTGAGTGTTCATTACTCCTGGGTGGCAGTCTCCATCTGTGGATTGTGGAGATTAGGATTACTCTTTTTCTGCAAAAAACAGACTTTTGACTCCTTTTGCAGAACAAATTGACAGATCTTATGACCTTCGAGTCCTAGAGTTTTAATTTGTAATTATGACCATATAATAAGAGATTCTGGTCACATTCTTTCTCCTATTCCTCCTCTCCCTTTCTTCCCCTGTTTTCCCTGGTCCAGAAAAAATTTTTTTTTGGTCATACATTTATGGAGCTTTTTTAATTTTTAATATATTTTGCTTTCATGAAAACATCAGATTGTGGCTGTCAACTCCATTTCCCTCTGAAATGAAAAATTACCCCGAATTACTTTCTGGTGTTTAAGCTTCTCTCCTCAAAAAGTGGTGAGCTTTCAACCACAGAAGGTTGTAAACCTCATCCAGAAGTCAAGTGATTTTATTCAGCCCATGTTGGGCATAAGATTTTTATTCGGAACACGTGGATGCAGAATAGGGTACCAAAAGATGTTGCCATGCAGAAAATATCTTTGATTTAAGCAACCTTTGAACTTTTAAGCCCCTTAGGAAACATAGGTACAAGGGAAGAATTTACCGTACTCCAAAAGATGCTTGTATACAGCCTTAAGGGGAACTAGAAGTTCCAGGGCTCACCTTGAATTTAGCGGCCCATTAACACCGCTAATGTCATGTCAAACACTTGCTTTTGCTTGGAAATAGTCTTGTTTTCTACTTCTATGCAGTCAATACTTCAAATGAATGAGTGCTGAGACTGACCTGAGGGCTGATCTTCCGGCAGCAATAGGTCCCAAGCCTCGGCAGGCAGGGACTTTGCCATGCATTTGTAACTGCCTTTCTGCCCCTGGAAGCAAAACATCTGACAGGGAGACAGAATAGCAATAAGAAAGAAAGAAGTCCAGAGATATACACCGAAACAAATGAGCTGTAACCTTAGCTGAAAGGAAATGGCTTCTTCTGTGGTTTTCATACCTCCTTTGTTCTATAAAATGCCAATAATTTGACAGCAAGGTACTTAGTTATAGTCAGTACTCTAGACATCTCTGTGCTCTGTAAATAACATTTATATTGCCAAATTTTTCACATGCAGAGAAAGTTTTTTATTATCATCATCATGATTCCCTTGTGTGTCATCTCTGCTTTCTGGCAGGTTGTCATTTTTATTGCTTTCCCTGGAAGAACTTTCCCTTATTTCTCTCTTATTTTCAATCTGAAGTCCTGTTCTGGAGGAAAATAAGATTTTCAGAAGGTCTGGGTAATACACAGAGACCTTAGTCACATCCTCTTTGATTTTAGGTTTGTAGTCCTCCTTAATTTTGATTTTTAAGTTTTTCATAATTTTAGTTTTTACTGACCTTTTTCTTAATCCCTTCCAGTTGGGCTCACAACTAGATGAACGAACTTTGCTAAAAGTTTAATCCATGTTATTAATTTCTGAGAACTTTGTTCCTAATGCAAGCTTCTAATGCTTTTTCAGCCATCCTAGATTATATGAGACAGCCACATGGGACTGGTAGATACTACACAGCACCTACAGAGGACCAATGCCTTCTAGATCAGAAGCTGGAGGATGTTAGAATACCGTTTAGGACACCAAGAAGACATTAAGGGGAACATTAGTTACCTAAAAAATTACATTTATGGTCTCCTGCTTGGCCCTCACCTACCAGAACATAAAGGTACAGGTTTCCTTGTTAAACCAGCATAATCCGACTGTCAAACTGTAACTTTGTTGAGAGCTGCAACTGCAAACTAAGGTGGGAAAAGAGGTAACTTTATACATAGCCATGTCTTCAAGGACTGCCTAGCCATGCTTTTCAGGTCCTTTTCAGCACTATTAGTGGTGTACCTTAAGAAAGATAAGATAAATAGAAAGATAAAAAAAAATAAAATAAAAAAAAGGTCATGACTTCTCTTGAAATAATTGCAGGAAAAAAAGAGTCATAATCTGGCCATTGTTTGGTAAAATCTAGAGGATTCTCAAGTGAACAGTGAATATCACTCTAGTCTGTGTTTGCTTTTCTGCCTATCAGGGAAAGCTTTGTCTAAATTGCTAGGAAGGTCATCATCCTGGCCATCCTGGAGTGATCAGGACAGATCAGTCAGTCAACCTGGATCAGTCATCCTGACCATCCTGAATTCCTGCAGTACCTTAAGATCCTCTTTCTTTACTATGTGCACGCCTGGTCTTCCAGCCAAAAGAAGTCAAGGAGCATAACAGGATAGTTTTGCTTTGATATGTAGCTGGGGGGCATTAACATGCATCTCTGCATCACATCAGCATCTTCTGGCACATCCAGGTCGGTGGACAGGCTCTAGTCGCAAAGTGAGACCCACAGGAGCAAAGCTAATACAGATAAATTCACTACACTGTGTGTAGTGATTCTCAAGTAAAATACTGCATAGGTTCTACTCTTTCTACACAGGTGTTATTAATTACTCGTTTAATTTAATATTCTTGTGAGTTTATCCTAAGGGGCTCACTAAAGTATGTAGTTTCTGTATCTTAAGATGTGGTTTGCTGGGTTGTTTCATGAAATACACTGAATAGCCCATTTCCATAGGGACATAATTCAGCATTATAGGGGTGATTTAACCATATGAAGCAAAGAGCTAGAAAGGCAAACCAACAAGTAATCCCTCTGTTTCCCCAGTTTTTTTTGGAACAAAAGTGTTTCCAGGAAGAAAAAGGAAGCTTTGACTATTTTTTCACCAGAAATATATTTTTAAATGCATTCCAGTGTTTGGATGAGAAAGCCTTTTCATTAGAAAAGTAAAATTACTAGCTCTTCCAACATATTAATCACATTTGTCATTGTTAAAATTTCATCTTGTTTCCCATGTCATTTAGGGAACCCTTTGAGAATGGAATAAAATAACATCTTAATCAAGGAGCAATTATTTTTTTTCCCCCCTCTGACAAAACAGAAATCTTATTCTAACCATGTGGGGACCAATGAAAGACACAGCCAGGAATGGGAATAAATTGGCCCATGTGGGTAGGATTTACCACACCAAACTTCAGGGGAGAGATCCATTTACCTACGTGGAAGTGCCTACTGGCATTAGGGATGCTCTCATGTTGAGGGTACCAGACACCCCCCAGGCCTGGCAAACACGGCAGGATGTATAGGTGTTTTGTGCCCTTCTGGAGAACAGCTGTGAAGCTGGCAGGACATCAGCAAGCAATTTTGTTTAGGAATCAGAACCCTACCCTACATCTCCTTTGACTACAAAGGGAGCAGTCAACGGCCTCAACCTCAGAGTTAAATGTCTGTAATGTTGGTGGTTACTTTAGTGAGCCAGATTCTGCTCATCCTCTATACATCCAGTGTATAACATCAGTTGAAGGTAACAGACCAGACGCCTTTTTTGCTTTGGCCCTTTCAGTCTGTAGCATTGGCCCAAAAAGGCCCAGACTGAAGAAGGGCAGTTTACCTATGAATTCTTCATTGCAGGGAGCACTTGTCTGGTGTAAAATAAATGTGCTGTGCTCTTCTGCCTCTATCTCCCTCTATCTGAGGTAAAAATTTTTACTTTCTCCCAGGTGTCCCAAGCCAGAAAGGGGGTGTTTTCAGCCCAAGCTGCACTTTATGACTTTACTTGGGTCTCCAACGGCCTTTGAGGGCCATATGCCAGTTGGGCAAAGACAGAACATGCCAGGATATGTTCTAATCTTCATTGACAACTGCATCTACAACCCATCCTGGTTTCAGGCAAATATTTGGACAGTGGAAGGTGGGCTAAACAAAGTGCCACATTGACAGACAAAGCCACTTCTCACCATAAGCCATGTTCTGTCAAGCACAGATTCAGCTGCTCAGTAGGGACTAAACAGACCAGTAAAATCAGCTTCTGTTGTGCTATGTGCAATGTCAATCCATTTTACATGCCTTACAGTGGTGACCTGAAAGAAATGTATGGTTTACTGCACACAATTTTACTTCCATCTGGCTTGTTTTAAGATTGGGAGGGCGGAAAGGAGAAGGAGTGGAAGGGGTGGAGTGAATACATGCAGCCCGAAGTGTTTTCAATAGAGCATTAATTGAAATGTTGTAGATATTGTTTGCCTCAGCTGTGGCTGTTCATAATAATTAGGCTGACGGATTCAGAGAGGAGCAAAAAAAAATAAATCTCTCTTCTCAGAGAAAAAAATAAATTCAAGGACTGGGTTGGGGATTTGGGAGTCTGGTAAACTCCTGAACCTGGTAAACTGGACATGTACAAGTCCTGGAGCCAGATGGGATGTATCCAGCAGGGAACTGACTGACAAAATGCTGCCACTCTCCATCTTCTTTGAAAGTTTGCAGTGATTAAGAGGGTCCCCAATGTAAAAAAATAAAATAAATCCCCCTGTGTTACTCCTTACAAAAAGCCAAGGAGGAGGGTACAGAAAGCTAAATGCCAAATACTTTACCTTGGTTGCTGGGAATGAAGCAAACCCCCATACAAGGCATTTTAAAGGCACATGAAGGAGAAGCTCAGTTGAATTCTGAATGGGCTATCATAATGCAAATGATCATTCTTTGTTAGTCCAGGGGGAAAAGGGATCTTGAAAAGAGAAAAAGTATGTTTTAACTATATGACTAACAGGAATGAAGATCTGGTCCCCAGGACAGGTATTGGGGAACCTGGGTTCCTCAGCATTGTTTGGCATGGGTGATTTGTTGTCATCCTGCTTTTAGCGCAGCTCTGATTGCAAAGGACGGTGAAGTGTACTTTGTGCAGAATGCAAGATCTGATACCCAGCACAAAGGATTGAAAGCTGTATTTTTCAAGATATTTCTGAGACATTATGCACAAATAAGTCAACATATATGCATTTAAAAAACACCACTTGCCACTTTTGAGTATATTCAGTCTTAGAGTATGGCATCTGAGATGGTCTCTGAGTAGTTACTAACTGCGACCTCTAGTAAAAGGATCTTAAAGAGTGACCTATAAGTGCAATGGAGAAATGTGACTGGGCACAGAGGGAGGCTTAACTTTCGTGCAAAGGTTGTTTCTTTTCACACTGCAGGGAACCAATATGATTATACCCCTAAATTACAAACTTCCAAAGTCACGATGCAACAAGGTCATACTCCTAACCCCCACAGAGATAAAAAATCAGAAGACAAATTGATATGTCATTTAGGTGTCTATGCATCCTGAAAACTATTTTCTCAAGCTCTCTTGTAAGTACTTATAATAAAGGTAGGGGTCTCCTCCATGAACTGGCTTCTGTGTTATTTTATATGGATCCTACCAACAGGTAGAGAGAGATCCAAGATGAGATTCATACTTTGAATAACCTCTCTACTCCACAGCCAACACATTTCTGTTCTGCCTAGTATTCTTTTTCCAGAAGACCCTTCAGCATAGTTTATTAGTAGGAGCAGGGAAGCAAGGAAATGAGAAATAGCAGCACTCCCTCTTACAGGTAAGTAAATTAAATGCTTAATCTTGTCCTTGGTTGAAAATTTTAAATTCTTACTGTATCTGGATCTGAATATTTTTTCACCAAATCTTTCTTTTTCTAAGACTGCAAGAGAAAGGACTCTTTCCATTTCCAGGAGTTTTAGAATCTCAGAAATGCTGTTGTTGCCTGTGCAAATGTACAGAATAATTATTCATAGATTCTTGGTGCAGAAGTAAGCACAGTCTTGGATTAAGGGTATTTCTCTGGATGAACCACAGCAAAAGGCACAGAACTTCATTCCATTCACTATTTCCTTATGGTGAACAAACACCAACTATTTGCATGGAGTTTTCATCCAGTCCCGTTTCTCTAAACCCAGCAGAAGTTACCAGCATCAGGCAGACTTGCTGCTCTGAAATCTCCAAATCTGCCACTCCAATGAGGTCTGTGCCCAGCCAAGTTTACCCTTTTGCTCCTGAGAAATGGTTGTTTCTGTGAGTTTGTTGTCTTGAAATATGCACAGACTACAAAGCCCAAATCCTTGGTGGTCGAAGAAGATGCAGCCTGCCCACCTGATCTATGCCTTTTTGCACTGGACAGTCCCACCACTGACTGGACCTGGTTCTGTTTCTCAGTGTTCTTGATTTCCTTTTCCTTGATTTCACTATATTGAAGCTTTTAAGTGGTTTGTGTCTTTCCTCCACCTTGCCTTCATTCTGCCAGTTTTTCTAAAGCAACTCAGGAGGGGTGTAGGGTTCCCAAAGGTCTTTTGTCCTCTCAGTCAAGCTGTCTTGGCAATAGCATGGATGGAAACTGTGGGAGCTGAGAGATGAGCACAAGCCATTCTCTGAGGAGTGTCTGAGGTGTAGTTGCTGGGCAGGGACCCACACAAAATCTCAGCTGATGAGCTATTCTTAACAGATGAGATACAACTTTAGGCAATGCGTACACCTCTAGTTTCTGGCAATTCAAAATAAACTGGGAGCTCTTCAGTCCTGACAGGACTGATTTTGATTGCAGGCCAATGGAGCTAACAGTAAACACATAGCTGTGGTACTGCGGCAAAAAAAATAGTCGCTTCTCTAAATGCAGTCACTCGCGATCCTTTGGCTGTGCCATAAAGCAATCATTTCACCAAAGGACTTCCAGCTTGTTAGACTGCTCTTTGCTTTTACAACAGCAGAGATGATACAAGATCACTGCACGCACAATTTCATCTTGAACTGTTCTCCAGGAAAACTCCATCTCAGTAGCTGATCATTTAATTTGCCAATTTGCCAAAGACCACATCTATACAAGAACAGGTAATTGCTTTTCCTGGCAAAATAGGTGACCACTATGACCTTTACCTGATACATCATTTGTTTCTTCAGCCAGGTCACCAAGCTTTCTGCTGAATAAGAAATCACCCTGGCAAACTTTCTGCCCCCCCTGTGAGAAGCCTGATAAACTGCAGTTGAAAGAGTGTCTGGGTCAAAAGTAGGGTTTCCTCCAGTGACATCAAGGGTAAGGTCCATCAGCCAGCATGGATGTTGGAGGTGTCCATCCAGCTGCACCCCCAATTCCCTGTACTATGTAGAGCTGGTCACTCTGACTTGCTGTAACAGGGGCACTTTAGTTAAGCATTTGGAGTCTGAACACGGTCAAAGCTTTCTTTCTAACAACGCAATGCCTAAACATGAAGTGCCTGACAGGCAGTCAGTGGTCCCTTTTGGTCACCCGGGTCTCAAAGATTGACTGGATGGCTGGATCCAAAGAACTGCCAGTCAATGTGTCAACACTCCACCTTACAGTCCTGCAGGGTTTCACTGTCAAATATGATCTGGATGGAAAGTCACAATTTTCCCCTGAAGGAATGCTTACTTAGCAGTTGCACCCAAAGATCTTGAAATGACAGCGACCTTTTATAGGGACACCCCCACTCAAAGGCACCACTGAAATACCTAGTAATACTTCTGAAGTAATAAATACCATAGTTCCTTTTATTTTGTTTCTTGATTTCAATGGAGACATCATGATATATTTTAAAGCCTTTCTGTGCCAATCAGGAAAGGTGGATACTTTTCTTCTTCCTTTCAATTATAGCTGTTTTCACTATTCCTATTGACACAGGAACTGGGGCTTTAAGAAAAAAAAATAATTGGGGTTTTATTTAAACTTAGTATTTCATCTTACAGGGAATTTTTATATCAGATACAAGGTACCCAGGCAAAACCACACACTAGAGGTTCCATTTGCTTTTCACTGACCATAGAAGGAGCTTAGACAGGTAGTTTGGATGCTGTTATATAGCTAGGAGAAATGAACTTCACCCTCCTTTGTAAAACTTACAATAAGTATCATGACGACTGGGAACACATGTTCCTTTATACATGGCAAGTATTACTTTTTCCTTCATTGTCATTTTGGTGAAATATTAGAATGATATTTTTCCCTTTCCTGGCTAGTAAATGTTAGGCATCAGCTTCAAAACTTACTCCTTCCTGACCATATCAGAAAATAAACAATTTTTAAACAATTCCATATCCATGGTGGATTATCTTTAGGGTTTTTTCTCATTTGAACAAGAAGTTCAGATTTAAATTTGAAGTTAATATTTTGGAATTCAAGTGGTTTTTTTCAGTGTATACTGAATTAATGATTTTTAGTAGCAAGAATATGTAAGAAAAGGGCTATGCACTCAAGCTGACATTGGAGTCATATCTTTCAATAACACAGAGCAGGGCATGCTCAAAATCTCTGAGCAGCAGACCAGATAGTAACTGGTGCTGCAGTCATGTATCTTCTTCTGCTGCTCATTTTTCAACTGAAATAACAGCCCTATGTTTGAGAATCTCCATTAGTTGTTGTGGAGATAATTATGAGTCCAGGGTCAAAATATGGCAATTCTAGCTGAGAATATAAAATGAAGAAGAAAGAAATTCCTGGAGAAAAAGAGATCTTCTGTGTAGATTTCTTAATAATAATAATAATAATAATAATAGTATTATTATTATTATTAAAATTAATTTAAAACAGCAAACAGAAGGCTCTGGGCTAAATAGCTAACTCTAGGCATCTGTGTGAAAGAAAAAGAGGCAAGATATATCACAAAAGAAAGGATTTACCTTTACTATTTATAAGCACCTGCAAAGTAGGCATTTCTGCCTGAGCTAGTTCCCCAGGGCTCCTTCAGAGGATCTGATCGATTCTGCCAATGGACACTAGGCTTCAATTCATGTCATCCTCAACTAGACACCTAATGTAGGTGAGGTGAGCCATGCTGCACGCTGCCTGTTTCTGTCCATTGGTGGTCAGGGAAGCCTCGGGGAAAGCAGCTCACATCCATGTCTGCATTGCAAGCATCTGACGAGAGGGGCAGGGAAGCCCATCCGGGGGACAGACAACAGAACCAGCCATCCCAACAGTTCATACACAGGGTTTAGCTGGTGCCCCTTCTCCTTGTGACTGGTGTTCCCTCACCATGTGTCTTGCCAATTGCAATGGACACGTTGGTCATGAATCAGGGAAGTATTTCTCCTGCATCTGCTACGTGGCAGGCCCAGCTGCAAAGCTCCCAGTGGAAAAGTAGCTTTGATAGAGATATAAAAGATCCCTGCAAAGGCAGTGGGATGGCACTACGTAGCAGCCATGAAACAGACGCTACTTTGCAGGGCTCTGTGCTTACAGAAGCCATCTAGAAAGCACAGCAGCATTACACCTTCACATCATCCTGGTCATGCATTCATTTGGGTAGGAACTGGGCAGCACGGTCAAAGGTTGGAGAAGGGCCCTCAGCATGACCAACAATCGAGGAACTGAGCTGACGAGTGCAGCCTAAAACCACAAACAATAATAGACCTTGACCTTCCAAATCAAATTCTTCTAGCAAAAAAGTCAAACAACTCTTATCTCTAAACTGACCAGAAAGAGACTGATGACTTGTATCTACATGTCTTATAAAGAACAGATGAAAATGTATTATATCTTTGATCATGTCTACGTAACAGAAACATAGTCCCTGGCCGGAAAAAAAAAAAAAAAAAAGCATGCTGGAATTCACATCTTGGGGTGTAGCTTATATATAGAAATATACCTTGAGATATAGCTTAGATGAAGGAAAATATTGCTCCTGCACAGCTACCCAAGGATTTGAGAACGACCAGGAAAATATGTTGTTATACAATTGACTAATTTTGAATATTGCTTCTACACACCAAAGTTGGCCCAAGGAAATAATTTTTTTGTACCAGGGCCTTTGGGCTGTCGGTGGCTGAAATCCAGAGCAATCCTCAGGTCTAGGAAAGGAAAGGGAGACTATTCCATCCCAGGACAGGACTATCTCCTTCCCCTATCCTTCAGAAAAGATCCTTTGATGTTTTTGAGTCAGACTTTGTAATAGATCCGTCTTGGATTTATTTTTACATTTTACCAGCTCACCCCCTGGAAATTTCTCTTTCTTGTAAAAACAAAATTAAAAAGAGTAATTGGGGTAGATTATACATGGATTGGCAATTGGTTGTGAACATTCCCAACACTTTATCAGCCTAGCTGCTCTTTGTAGGTTAAGTGGGAGCTGTGGAGGGTAAGGACAATTTATAGATAAGTGTGTTCCAGGAAAAAAAGGTCAAGACCTCCCTGGACAGTGGAAATTGTGCTGCATTTGTCAGCCTCAGATTTTCCTGCATTTTTGTATGAAATACTTGATTCTAAGCATCACAGCACATAACAAGCTGATCAGACAGGCTGCAACTGTAGACTGTTATAACCTTTCAATTGTAGAGAGTGTGTTCTGGTTTTCAGCAGCCGTTGGGAATTCAGTGGATACGTATTAGTTGAGTTCTGAAGTCATTAGTTTTTTCACAGATTCCAGTGAGCAATTTGTAGCTCTGTAAAGTCATTCCCCGGTGGCTTTCGTCAAGACCAAACGCTTATATCAGGAAGCAAACCCTGACACATTAACCTTTGGTGCGTTGACTGTCTGCAAACAACAGGGTTTAATAAGCTGTGAAAGAACATATTTAATTAAAAAAAAAAAAAAAAGTCAGAGCCACAGAGACTACAAGCTGTGACAGTAAGAAGAAATCAGTGCAGGCCCAATTCTCAAATATAGTAAATTGGTGTGATTCCAGTAAAATCGATGATGCTGGATCAAATTATACTAGCTGTGGATCTGGATCCAAGAAGGGAAGTACATCATGGCACTACCGAATCAAAGAGAGATAAAACACTGCTAAACAGAACCAGGTATTCTCATCTCCCTTCAGAATAAAGAAGAAAGGGAAAAGCAGGTCACATCTCTGCTGTATTTCCACAGCTTTCAAAATACATGGTTTACTTCTAAAGCAGACTGCTGTATTTTAGTGTGGTATACTGCTGTATTTACACACGCATACACAGAGCACCGTTTTCATCCACAGTTTTCTTTTCTTTCCATTATCACAAATTAAATTATAGCCTTGATGACTCTGGATAATGCACAATGAAAATACTCTCTTTGAGCTATGATTCTAAATCCCCAAATGTATTCATATAAATAAATTACTGAGGTATCATTCTTCTGTCATTTGATATATCAAAAATTAGAATATATTTTTTCCTGTGTCCTCCTCTGAAGCAGGAAATAATTTTCTTTTTCCTTAGCTGTACCACAATCAAAGTTTGTAGGCATCCATTCAGTAGTTTAGCTTAATCATACTTACGCAATTACTGTCAGAGTATGACATTTTCCTTTCACCTTTACTATTCCCTAGAGATTAAGCTATCAACCCTTCAAGATCATTACAGTTGTTTACATCCAGGTAGCAAAAAGAGTCTCAAACAGCTTGAAATCTTTATCCCTGGCTGCAGCAGGAACCAAACTCTCTGTACTTGGGGGATTTTTTTTTTTTTTTTTTTTTGAGCATGGAAACAGTATCCATACCTGAGAAATGGACTAAATAGGGGCACGCAACTGTTTTTCTCCAAGAAGTTTAAAACAGTAATATAGAAATGTTAATGGAAGAATGCTAGGAAAAGTGTTCGATTTTCTGTAGCTGTGGTAGTAACGCACGTTTGAACCCAAGGCCAGAGGTACCATTACCGTCATTTATTATGGAAAACACAAAGTTTCATTTTATGTTTCCCTCACACAGCTCACAGTGGGTTAATTGTCTGCTGATCTATTTCTTCAGGTCATGATTTTTTCCCCATAAATGAAAAATAAATGGGTTTGAAGTTCAGGATGGAGCATGGCTAGGATGGTAAGAATTGTGGATGGGAAGGAAACCCACCTCCAGGAGTTACAAACCCATTTGGATTTAATGCAATTGGCAATGGCAGTGTTGCGATGGAAAGAAGATGGGCCACAGCAAAGACTGGAGACACTAAGCTGTGCCCCTAGTTTGCACCAGAATGAACAACAACCGCTATTTTCCATAATTCCTTGAAGGTGCTTGCCCACTGTGTACAGAGGTGCATATTCCAGCCATGCATCTGGCAATCATAAGACTACCTTAACAAGTCAGGAGACCTTAACAAGTCAAGAGGATTCAGAAAAAGTTAAAAGGCTTTCAATGAAATAAGCTTGAGCAAATATACCCACCTTCCCAAATCTCCTCTTAGCTCCAGTCACAGGCCACAAGTGCCTGGAGCAGCATCTAATTCCTCATTTTTGTCATGTGTTTCTGATTCCTTAGGTAGCCCCTCATAGCAAAGGGTAATTTTCCTTGTTCCGAAGGGAAGGGGAGAGGATGGGAGGGGAGGGGAGGGGAGGGGAGGGGAGGTCAAAAGGAAGATGCTTTCAACAGCTTTCCAGTTTAGTAGACTGTAGAGACACAGTGGTATCTCCAGAGAGAATTTTTCTCACTGAAGATGTGTCTAAGATTAAAAGGAACATTCTGGATAAAGCTTTCACTCTTCATGAAATACAGAAGCCAAATCAACTAGAGTAAACTCAATATTCCTGTTTGAGGAGAGGGTAGCCTGCCCGTGTCCGTCCGTCGTGTCCGTCCCCCCCCCCCCCGAAAAGCTTAAAGTTTTACAAAGATCACCAGCCAGACTTAGCTAGACATGAAAGACAAAAACTTGGAATTTTTTTCTTAGCAAACAAGAGACGATGCAGCAGGCAGGCAAAACAGCCTCTGTGGAACAGAAATCTCTGTTCTTGTTGGCTGTTAATCCAGGCGTATAATCTGCAGTGAAGTGCCAACTTTCAAAGATAATTTGGTTTTGAACAGAATTATATTCCTTCGGTACCTGATCCTCTTAAACTCATTGTACCCCTTTAGTATATAACAAATTGGGAGTTTCTTAAGACTAAATCAAGAATCCTGAGAGCTTTTGGAATGGCCACAGTGAGAGCAGGGTAAAAGCTTTTTGATCCAGTAATGCTGTATCATAGACATGCATGTTAAAGATAAAATATCCCTTTCTGCTCTTAAAAATACAAGCCAGCCACAGCATTCGGATGCCATCACCACAAGTCAAACCATCATCACAACTCAGATGAGTTAAAATATCTGAGATGAAGTGGTATTTTGTGTGCTTTGACTTAACGCAATTTTTCTTCCTGCTCCTCAATCATCAGCTTAAAGTAGCAGAGACATCTGTAAATTGTGGTTTTTACTCCATTCCTCTTAAGATCAGCTGGACCAATTAGAAAGATAAAATATAAAAGGAGAAACTTTATCTTTTTCCTTTATTCTTCTGGAAGCTTCTGTGCTACCTTCAGATAGTACAGTAATGTGAAACTCCACAGAATCCAGCCTGCAACTTAAGACACCAAATTAAGTTTAAAAAAAGGTAAAAATCAGTGTGATGTTGATCGGTGCCATATAGCCACTTCCAGACAAAAGTTTCCTTGTGCCATTGCAGCACCAGGAAACAGTGTTCCACAAATATCCCAGGATACGTCTTTACCTGCTAAAAGGAGTATCAGATAATAACTTAAACTGTTCTTCCCCTCTTAAGCTGGCATACTTAGGCTGGCACAGTTGTTGCACTGAGAGAAAACTTCGCAGAAATGACAAGTAGCTGAGGAGGAAGCCAGAGCAGCAGATGATGCTGACAGCTTTTGATTCTCCACTATTGTTTTTATGCCAATTAAACCGTACCTTCTGCTGGTGTTCCTGCCCCTGGGGAGGCTGGGCAGAGCAGTTGCTTTAAGATTGACCAGCACAGAGGCTGTGTGGGGTTCTGAAATGGCAGGTTTCAAAAACAGCAGCTGTTTTTGCAGAGCTTACATGGCTGGAAGGAGTTGGCAGAGACTTACAAAATCTGTCTTGTTTCTCATCCATCCCCTCAGTTGGCCTTTAGAAAACAGTTCTTGCTCAGGTGAGATATTCTTGCAGACACACACACATATACTCTAGCAAGTCCCTGGACTTCTACATATATATTTGCTTACAAGTACAGCCATACAATATTAGCTTAATTACATACCTCTTCTCTCTTAATTGCTGTGACAAAATACAGTTTCAGTTCAGTTTTGATCTGGCCACCATCACTAACTTACAAAATGCAAGATGCAAAAGAAACTACCATCATTTTTTAATTGGTTTCCTAAGAAAGGAAGCTTCTGCAATCCTGCTGTATGTCTGCCAGTCCCCATTATTCATTAAATATGTTGGCCAGTTTCACCCCTCATTAGACGAGAAGTATATGTTTCAAGGATATTAAGTCTGCTAATGATAGTTAGGAAGAAAGAAGAGATGGACTACAGCTGGTGTTGCAACCATAAGAATGGGATGTTCAGGATTTCAATCATAGTATTTGACACAAGAGAATCTGCAGAATGGAAAAGAAACCAGATTTTGCAAAGCCTCCTGCTAATGAAAATCTTCATGCTTTCTTTTCTAAATCCCTTTGGCAACTATCACAGTCTGGTGAACATTTATATAGTCAACCTTAGTGGTAGTGTTCATGCTGCATAAGTACAAAGATTATTTGTTTAATTACTCTACTCCCTCCAGTTGTTAAAACTACATCAAGATACTTTTCATTTCTCAGTATATTACATTCTGCCTTTCATTAAATTGAAGGAGTTACTTAATGCTTGCAATGTTCCCATTCAGGTCTTGATCTTCAGCTGGGGTAAAATTATTCAGCATAGGCACAGAAATCAGAATTACCTGAAGAGCTCTCCCTCTTTCCATCACTATGTAATCTTCCCTTTCTTTACAATGTAGGAAAAAATCTTCTATTATTGTTATGGAATAATTAAAACCCAATTCAAAAAGCTGTCAAGCTTGTTTTTGAAAACATTTAGAATGAAAAATCATTAAGAAAGCCATTTTCAGAAAATTCATTAACTTGTTTTCTTCCCTGAATTTATGTTTTAGTTTGAAAGACAATAGCATGGTCATGTAAGTAAAAATTATCATAAATTTAATGAACTGCATTGCTTAACATAATAGAAAACTATCTGTTGTAAAAGGATTTCTTCATTTAAAGAGAGAGGAGATGATAGTACTGTTTTTTAAACTGCTCTTTCCAGTGACAAGAATGCAGCAAACACTTCACTTGACTGAATGAAGAAATGAAGTGATAAAGGCATTGCCTTCTACCCATGATCCAGCAGACAACCACAACCTGTGTGCAGCTTCAGCATGTGCATAACTAGACATTAACCATATGCTCAATAGATTTTTTTGAGCTAGAGTCACATATTATGTTCTGCACCATTTTCAGCCCCTCCTAGCAGCTGAGCTTGAAGCACAACACAGTTCCCACTTAGAAATCTGACTAGATAATTAGTGTCTTATAGGCTTTCAGTAAGAAACCCTTTATATATGAATGGCGGGTAGGATTTCAAGATTTCACATGGAAATACAGGAGGTTAATGGACAAAAATAATCGTTTCCAAACTCAAATTAATAGCTGTGCTAGATGGGTTGCATAATAAATCAGTGAAGCAGCAATTTGCTCACTCTCTGATTAAAATAAGTTCACCATGCCAAGGAACAGGGAGACAGGTACAGATAGCAATGCTCTGTTCATATTTACCATAAACTGTCACGTTAGATGCATGCAATTCTTCAGATTCTTTGCACAAATGTTACTTATTCTCTTTGACTGCAAGGAATACAGTGTCCAGGTTGAGTTTCTCCCCTTGCTGTGCTACACCTTGTAAGGATTGAAGACATCCATTGTCAGCATTAAAAAGGCAGGAATAACAATGACATTCCTAGCAGAAGCAGTTTAAGGGGGTTTAATTAAAGGTAGGAACAAGCACCTGTCTGTCTTACAAATTTCCAGGAGTGTCATAGTCTGGGTCTCTAGAAGGCCTGATAGCAAGAGCTGTTACAATACTCAAGACTTGAATCTCTGGGCTTAATTTTTAGGCTCTTATTTCTTAAAGGCTCTTGGATAAAAGCATGCTAAGTAAGTGCACTCATTTCCTGTTTAATTACTGCTTTTTTGGTTTCTGGCTCTGTACAATAATAAGTTAAAGAATTTGTCCTGAGGACCAAGAACTGTTTCACAAAGAGATTAAAAAGCATGGGCAAAATGATCATGAGCAGTGTGTTCAGTGGATTCGGTCCAGTTCCCAAAGGACTGTAACATTGCATTAGGCAAAATATTTGTACAACTTACAAAGCACTGAACAGAAATAGAAATAATATGAACTTCCTTTGATCTTTCCTAAGGGCAAAGATAAAAGGATACAAATAAAGATATGGGAAATCTTACTTTACTGTTGCCAATACCTTGTAAGTCACAGCCTGTAGCTCCATCTTTCTTGCTGCATCTTGCCCATATTTCCTGAACACTCATTTGTAATAGATTTTCTCAAGATAATTTTAAATTTTTTTTTCATCTTAAAATACAGCTAACAGGAAACAGATGGTATCTAATTCCTCCTCCAAAGTAAACAGGACAAATATCGAAACAGAATAATGACTCAATGATTTGCCTAGGTCAAGTCATTTAAGGTTGCTACTTTGGTGTTAATTGCTGCTTTAATTACACTGACAAGTGAGTGTAGTTTGTAAATGAGACCCTGTAGGGTGATTCAGAAAAAATGTACAATCTGCTTTTGGTTCTGCCTTTCACTTCCCATGTTATGTGCATCATTTCACCTGAGCTCCCCATGTCCCACATTTAAGGAGCAAAGTGGCTAACACTTCACATCCCTTAATTTGCATCCTGTGTACCTGCTTGCCTGCTCTTGTGCCTCAGACCCGGCACCACCCACAGGTTAGAATAAGGAGAGGTGGGACTCATCTGGCTAAATCCAGGCATGCAATGCAGGTGTCTACCTTTGGTCTAGTGACTCTTGGGTGCCTTTATAGTTGAAAAGGCACTCTGGGGACACATGAATTCTGTAATAGGGCACAAGAACTATTCCCCCAAAGCACATCTGTTGGTTAGAAGGAGAGCCTGGGATGATGGGTACATGTCAGGTATCAAAAGCTGTGTGACCGAATCTCATTTAAGCTAATAAACATTTTTTACTTTCATAACTGTAGGAGACTGATTTGGCATGTATCCACTTTCATGAGTGAAAGCAAAAATACAAAGTGTATTTATGTGTTTATAAATATATATGCACACATACTCAAATAGATGCAGAACACATAAATTTATGTCCACATATGTAGAAGTATATCTTATATATACACCTTCAGGGTATGTTAAAGGTTTTGTTTACATATCAGATGTAGTACCTGAGAGACTGGCATGAAATACAGCTAGTATTTATTGTAGATTGTACATACATGTGAGAGCTAAAATTATCTTCTAAGCATCATCAGACTCAAAATCCTCGATCACGTGTTATGTTCACAAAGCTGTCCAGGATGTACAGTCTGACATTCAGTGCAAACTGATAATGTAAAAATTAAGTAGCTTTATTCAAGTTCTACAGAGAGCAAAGTTACTTTCCTATGATCCCATAAAGTAGAACCAATAGCTGAATTCATTTGATCAGGCACAATCTAATTTTATGCAACAAGAGCACTCTTACGTTCCAAGCACCAGAACTAAAGTGGGCTATCCACACTGGGTATTTGGAGGCACACAGTACTCAGCCAGGTTGTAAATTATCCTTTCACATCCTTAAGTAAAATTGTAGAGGTCCTTGCTATAAAAATATGCAAGCAGACACCGATGTGATGGTCATTTTAAGCAGAGATAACCTCCTGTGCCTAGTTCCTGAAAATGAACAGCTAGACTGCTGGCAATTATCTCTAATTACAGCTGGTACAAAAGAGTTTTCATAATGCACTTTGGTACAATGTGCAACCTTGAAATGAGGTCCCAAGGCTGAAACATTTGTTCCCTTTTTCCATTAAGTGTGTTTTAAAAAATAATAATTAGAAGATCATTCAGGAGGGAAGATAACACTCTGACATAGTCACTTAGTAAATACATAAGACTTATTATTTGCCTGTCAAGAGGCCTGATCCTATATCCGTGATATAATATTCACCATTATATAACCATTTCATTATCATAGCTGAAAGAAGAGAAAGAAGAAAAGTATTATTAAATCCATTTGCCAGATAAGAAAACTGCCATTAAAGGTTCTTCGCATATGCTCAGCATCAAAGCTAAGAAACTTGCCAGTCTGCAAACTCCCAGCCCAGGGGTGAGCTGTAGGACCCCAATAACTTTGAATCTGTAAAAAAATCTCTCTCCATATATCAGCCTCAGTTGTAGGAGTTTTTTGATTTTTTTTTTTTTTGCCTTAGGATTTTGCCCTCTCCACACTGTTGTGATTAAAGCAAAGAGATCAAGAACTCTTGGTAAGATGGCAAAGGGATAATCTTCCTTCAGTGCTTGGAAGATAAGTATTAAACTGGTCTTGTCAAACAGATCCTACTATGAGACCTTGCCAGATGCTTATAATTTTTTCAATCTATCAACCATTCTAACCAGAACTTTCTTGCTCAGACTACTTTCTCAAGCTGAGTTCTGTTGGTAAACAACTGTTTCTGAGAAAACCTTGGGATTAAAATTCTGCCTTTTCTTAAACACTGTTGGTAGGGGACATAAGGGGATCTGAGCTGAAAATGAAAAATAAGCCCTTATTTACGTACTGGGTAAAAACTGAGTTCTTTGGTGCCTGTCTCCTCATGTGCTCCTTATGTTACCATAGGTACCATGAAACCCTCAGTATTTACTGAATCATAACATTTATGTGACCCACTGCATTACCTGTGTTTGGAAGCAGGATTGCTTTGAATACTCTGCTAAATGTAATTACTGGGAACAGCAAATACCAAGATTTTTAATGACACTCCCTGTATCTCTTTGTTCTTGGAAATGAGTTCAAATGTCCATTTGATTAACCAAAAGAAGAAAAAGGAGAAATAGGAAAAGTGTTAAATGTCTTTAAGTTCTCTTATCTCAGGATTCTAAGTACTTTCCAAATAAAAAAAAAACCCATGAAAATTGCTATGAAGCAAATGAGCTTCAGCACATCGGTCTTCAACAGTCTTGTAATTTGAAGGGTCTGATTCTGCGGAGGGCTGGTTGTGCTTTCTTGCCTTCAAATTCAAAAGAACCTGGTGTCCCTTCTCACCTTCAATGATCAAAAGATTCTTTTGATCCATTATGATAATTAGTCTCATAGATAGCACCAAATTAAATTAGAATACTTCATACTTGCAAAAGGTCTTGAGAGCTGCAGATGAAGATACATATATTATCACCCCCTTTTTACAGATGGGAAAGTAAAGTGACTTACTCAAAATAATACAGGAATAAACCCAGAAGTACATCTTTCAAGTCTTAGTTCTGTGCTCTAGGCACAGCCAGGCAACTTTGTTTCAAAGCACCATTCCTTAATGAGGAAAAGATATGCTTTCTGCTGTAGTTTTTAAGTTGACAGGTTAATTATTCCACAACAAACCATGTTGTAAAAAAACCACGACACCAGCTATTAGGACTAAAAGGGTATTTAAAATTAATTTGATTATCCATATGAGTACAAAACTATATAACGCAAGGCTGAGCTGAAGAAGAATAGCTTGAAGCAATGCTGGAAAAAGTGGTCCACTGAATATGATAATTTCTCCTAACAGGTTATTTAGATTACCCCAGAGACAGAGCAGTGTTTGCTTTGCTATTCATTATCACATTTGCAAACCAATGAGCACTAGGCTGTGTTCAGTCTGATCTTCGGCTTTTGTCAACTGCAGCCCTGACACTGTAGGTAGGCTGAATCTAGAGAGTTTGCTAAGTTTTATGGACAAAAACAATGCATAAGACACAATTAAAATACTTTTTTTTTTTTTTTTTTTTACATATAACTTCCTTTAGACAACTGAGATCGCCCCTGGGGCGCAAACCTTCTTAAATGGAAAATTTTGTGGAACAGGCAGGGGTGTGTGCTTCATGTCTTGCCTCAGCGTCAGGTATGTTGCCCTAGAAACACATCAAAGAATACGTTCACATTTATGTTTATGAGGCAGTCTCTCAGCTGGACAGAGATCAGCTGTTTCCAATGTGATCCTTCTTGGTGTAGAGACTGTACCAACAAATTTCAGGAATCTCCCACTCATCCCAGGTTGGGAAGTTTAGCAACGTTCACATATGTGCTTTTCAAACATGTCAGGGATCTGTTCTGCTGAAACTGGAGAAGGCCCAGCCTATCACAGAGACAGTGATTCTCCAAGAGGAGCACCACCCCAAACAGATAGTCAGAAGATGGATCTGTAGCTGTGGTATCAGTAGATCGGATGTCATCTCCTGGTAGCATCTGCTGCTTTTCAACCTTACAAATGACAGTTGGAGGAGCCATTGGTCAGGTAGCTGCTATGATCACCAATTTGTAAGGAGAACGAGATTCCACAAGTTGTGGTTAGAGAATATTAAGGAAGAAACTCTTCTCACTGGGCTGGAGGGAGGGAGTTTTGTAAGCTCTCTTTCTTCAAAATAATAAGAGTAATTTTACAAACACGCTGCCACCAGCGAAGGTTAGCTGTGGGCTCAGAGGAAGGCCATGCATCATCCTGTTCTGAAGCTGCCCATACAGGAGGCATGACCCTAACAGAGCTTCCCTAGATCAGCTACCAACTATTAGCCTGGCTCCTGATGAACAGGATTCTTTTTTCCTCCCCTGCATCCCTCTTGGGTCCAGCCAGGCTGTAGGACAGTAATGATGCACCCTTCCTGGGTGCCAGCTCCCCACTCCTGCTTCCCCATGGAGCGGCTCCTCTCCCTCAAAGCTGTCTTTCTGCCAAGGGCCCATGAAGTTTCACCTTATCTCTGAGCTCCATCCCAAGAAGTTTAGTGGGAGATACATTAAGGATGTGTATTCAGAGGACTTCAGACTTCATTCCAAGCCTAACTACTTTCATTTAAGTAGCATAATACATACGTTAATTTATCCCAGAAACATGTCCTGCCTTACGTTCTTCACCAGTATGGGCAGTTTTTCAGGCAATTTTCAATCTTTCTTCTCCGAACCAACCTTCCTCTTACACACTCCTCCTTCTTTTTCCCTGTTTCAAGTAAATTTTGGGGTTTTTGCTCTGCTTCCTTTAAAAAAGTTCTCATTTAAGGCTCTTTTCTGCTGAGTGGTTGCTGCAAAGTGACTGACAAGAAACTTTTCCTTTTATAATCTCCAGTCATACACTCGGGTGACTCCCTGATTAGCCACCTTAGGTGCTCAAAGTAGCCTTTTAATTATGTGTTGCTAAGTTACCAAAGGTGAGATCTAGCTATTGTAATGTGGGCTCCTAAAATGGCAGATATCTAATTTGGAGCTGATCATTCTTGTCACCCTTTTAATCAATGAAAGGAGATGCGTAAGATATCTAAAAGTCTAGTGGTGTCTATCTTGGATACTTAGGTTAGCATGACCTGAATTAGTCTTTGTTGATGATTATTTAACTGCAAGATGAGCCTATGATACTAACTTGTATGTCTAGTTTTTATACAAGGTTATAATAATCCTTCCCCAGTATTATGACTCAGAGTTGGGGTAACGTATCTCCAGGAGATGAGCCCATGTCCTGTTCCAGGTCTTTCAGCGCAATGATTTTGATTATAGTTTCTAGCACCGGTATCAGGAAAAAAAAATATATGGAAGGGTTACTAAAGATTCATTCACAGTACACTTTAATTAGAAATTCTGAAAGAACAAATTGTCTGTTGAATCACAATGATAATGCTAATACATGTATAATGAAAATAACTATGTTTCTATGATAACCGACTGCTGGCAGGCTCACTTGTTACTTTGCAGGGAAAAAAATAGTCAGTAAACACTTGATATTAGAGTTTTCTTTGATTCTTTGGCTTCCCGGCAGTTTTGAGACACAGCCAAAGGGAAATTATGTTCGCCTCTGGAAATACATTTTCAGAGTATAGACTTGGGCGAGTCACTTAGCCTCTGAACTGCAGAATTCAAAAAATACATGATTGCTTTCCTTGTGTAAAAAGACATACCGACTTCCCTAAACGTCTGATTGTCAGAAGCTGAAAGAACACATCAAGACAAGGGCAAGGTTATTTCTGTCATGTTTCTTTGAAACTTTGTTAGAGATAATGCTGAGTTAGGCAGAACTTCCATCTGACCAGAGCAAATAGCCTTAGAGTGCCTCAAATAAGCCATTAAACACAGGTGTAAGTAACAAAATGCCATCAAAAATCTTTAGTCATTTTGTGACAGTCATGGGGTGAGGATGAGATATGACTAATGCAGTGGTCAAAAACTCTGACAGTCTTCACTTATATATTGTCTACTAACAGAATTTTCACTCCCCTCTTCTAAGAACATTACAGATAAATGTTGTTGCTAAGAGTTACGGGTATACACAAGGGGCTGACAACCATGTTATGGCATCAATAAATATCACATATCACATACTATAATATAATTTAAAAAATCATAGGTATTTAGGTTTGGAGAACTGAAAATTAATGTCTCTAGTTAGTAGCAAAGTAACAATATACATCCCTTGTCATAACTCTTTATGATTTAATAGAAAAATGGATAAAGGTCTAGAGTAAGACCATACCATGTCATTCTTTTCCAGTGTTTCAAAATTTTACCAAACATTTTATTGTTTTTTAACCAAGCAGACTGTTTTTTATTTTCACCTGTGGTGAGATTCTGCTGGCAGTAAATGTTCTGTGAAGTACAGTGGGATTCCAATTTTTCTTGTGCAGTTTTTTTCAGAATTGCACAAAAGCAAAGTTAAAAAAAAAATAAAAAGCTTTCAACACCAGATGTTCAAAGGGTAAAAAGCATCTGTCAGGGACTTGACAGGTTGCAGACACCTAAATTTTTTTCAGAATATGAATCTCCATCAATCATCACCACAAGAATGACAGGTGCTAAGAAGGAACAGCAGTCCTGAAGCAGGCAGTGACATTTGGTCAGCTGGACCACTCTCTAGACTCCCCGATCAGGGTGTAGGTTTATTTACCCATACAGTCGGGCAATGGCTTTCGGGGCTAGGATAGCTGAGATATCCACACATTGCTGGCAGATGCGGCACCGCAGCTATGGAAGATCCGTGTCTTCTTGAAACTCAAGTGAAGTTCAGGCATGATACCCTACGGTATTGCAAACTGACACAAAGGCGTGGGCAGCTAAACCAGCTCTAGATGGCTACTGAGCATGAAGAGAACTGAAACACATACCTCACATATTTAGTTAAATTCAGCTGCTTTAATCTTT
Organism: Falco biarmicus; assembly: GCF_023638135.1. Classification (NCBI taxonomy): domain Eukaryota; kingdom Metazoa; phylum Chordata; class Aves; order Falconiformes; family Falconidae; genus Falco; species Falco biarmicus. Next base: position 58,244,394 of record NC_079291.1, on the reverse strand, counting down.
GGCTAAATCGCACTCCACCTGTTGAGCCCATAGGTGGAGTCAAGCAGGCAGATCCAAGCATAACACACTCTATAGCTCCCAAGGCTGGACATTAATTTCTTTAATTTTTTTTTTTTTTTTTTTTTTGCATAAAGCCACTTTGTTATTTCAGTGACATGCACAGCAAATAAGAAAGACAATACTTGTACCTCCCAAAGAAGCCTGTGTGAATATCACCCATTTTCTAAAGCACTGCTAAAAGACATTCATCTGTTGTGGAGGTGCCTATGTATGGTGACTGGGGTAAACAAAACAACTCAAACAAACACAAAAACAGTCCCTGCCTTGTAGCAGAGAGGTGACATGGACAGAATTGCAATCAAACAGCAGCTGTAGTAGAGATCTTACCACAGAAATCCCGGCAAAGCCACAGGGAGGGTGGTGGAGCAAAGTTAATCCTATTATAAATTAGCTTGTGCTTCCTGCTCTGAATGCTTGGGCTACCCTCTTTGTTTCTAGAAAACATGATTTGGGAAGCTTAGCCTGCACAAACAACTGAGTCAACAAGTCCTGTGGCTGCAGGAAAGAAACAAGACAGCTTTGGTTTGCACTGGTTCATGGCTATTTATTCAAGGTTTAAAGGTATGGTCATAGATCACTGGAATCGAAATTCCTCTTTGAAAAGATAAACCTTGAGTTAATTGGTTGATTAAGGTGTTCCTTTTTATCATCTGTCAGTGAATCATGGCTTAATATGTTAGCTATATGTAAAACATACATCAGAACCACAGACTCCAGTCTAATAAGAAAATAGTTCTTGGTGCTCATAGATCTTACTCCTACATATCATCTGGTTAAAAGATTACTCCAACTACCTAACTCATAGCAAAAGTAAATAAACCTTAAAAACAAGTGAGAGTAGATTATCACATCTGGGGCTGGCTAGAGTTAAAACACATTTAAGGTGCAAAGTCTGCATCCTAATTGTGCCAATGATTACATTTGACTTTTTTTTTCTTATTAAAGTATATTTACTTGACCTGTCTAACATATGTAGCTGACTTACATCCAGTTGGCAGCCCATCACAAGTGGTGTTCCCCAGGACTCAGTATTGGGGCCAGTCCTGTTTAATACCTTTATCAATGATTTGATGACAAGGGGATCAAGTGCACCCTCAGTGAGTTTGCAGATGACACGAAGTCATAGGGGGAATGCTGATGTGCTGGAGGGCAGTAGGCTCTCTCTGCAGAGAGGTCTGGGCAGGCTGGGTTAATAAGAAAAGAGGAAACGACCTCAAGTTGTACCAGGGGAGGTGTAGATTGGATATTAGGAAAAATTTCTTCACTGAAAGGATGATCAAGCACTGGAACAGGCTGCCCAGGAGGTGGTGGAGTCACCGTCCTCGGAAGTGTTTAAAAAATGTATAGATGCGATGCTTAGGTGGCCTTGGCAGTGCTGGGTTAACTGTTGGACTTGATGATCTTAAAGGTCTTTTCCTGCCTAAATGATTAATTGCTTCTATGACTCTATGACTGTAAAAAAGAGTACATCTACCTGATTCATATAGATCTTAGGTTGCTTAATTGACATCAATGAAATTCTGGAACACTCACATCAAAGACCTTGCTCACATATCTATAGTTGTATAAATGTTATACATGCTCTTAGGTGATAAAGAGGTAGTCTATGGCTTAACCTATATGCAACAGACACAAATGCTTAGCCATAAGCAAGTGTGTTAATCCTGATTTATAGAACAGACAATTTTAGATTTTCAACCAAGTGCAAATGTACTTGTTAAAGTAGAACACAGTGGCTACTGCCAGGAAACCTAGAAACCTAAAACAGGAGGGGAAGATATGAGATGTAAACACTCAGTCACAGTGTGCTTCTGTTTGCCTATAGATCATCTGGCCTAAAGCCTCCAAAATGGATGATAATGAATTCTGGTCATCACTTGAGCATCTGATACCCCAAAGATACTTAGGGGCTTCCATGTCTTTTACTTTTCATAGTAGGCACCAATCCAAATGGCTGAACATACATATTGCTTAGCTGCTTTACTACATTCCCCTCCAGTCCTGCGGAGACTTAAAGGCATCTTTCAGGCACAGCCTGCAGGATGATTTGAAGGTGCAAAGACATCAGATATTGATCTGTGGACCAGCAGAGGAGAAATGGTGGTCAGCTTTATTTTTGACTGATCCACTACATTACCTCCTGTATTTAGAGTTTGTCTCACCAAACGTGAATTCAATGTGAGATGGCTTGTCCTGTTCAGGTAATTACTAGGAAGACTATTGTTTACTCTCTATGTTCCTTATATCAGTGGAAAAACCTTTCAGAGAGGAATTTTTGAATGATTCTAAGGACAAAGAGTTGATCAGCTCCTTGTCTTTAAGTGACTGTGGGTGAGTTTCCATCCTATGGCTGGAAGCTCACACACCACATGCACCATGTAGTTGGGCAGGGATAGCTACTGACATCACTTTAGTCAGCCTCAGCATCAATAAACGCATGTCACATGAATTTTCTTAAGAAAAAACAATAATAATAATATTAGCTAAAGCTTGGGCGCTTTATACATGTCTGACAATTCTATTCGTCCCTTAGAAAGTTGTGAACATTAAAAAAAAAAAAAAAGGTTTTTGCTCTTCAGCATAGCTTTAATAAGACAGTTTTATATTAGGTGAATATTAAGTAATTGCTAAATGAGATCTTCAGGCATGATAAGTAAATAAGAGCTTAATCTAGTTGCTATATAATTATCTTAAATTTATACATGCAGCAATATGCAATTAAAACTACCCTTGCAGTATAAAAATAGGAATTCAAACACGAGAGCCACAGCTATCCTTAGATAAAAATGATTCACCACTAACTTGTTTTATATATTAATTTCTGCAGACTTTAATGGACTTAAGTCAATGCTTAGACACTGAATGAGAAAAGCAAACATTTCTGAGTCTTGACGGAAAATGTATTGGGGAAAACTCTCTCAGGCCAGATTTTAAAGTCTTAAATGAATCACTGAGTTAAGTGAATAGTAGACATCTACATCCGTACTGTCTTGGGGTACCCTCTACACCCAAGAGAAGGAGAAATATGTCTCCTTAAGTGATTTAGTGTACCTGTCCAGGTACCTAACCCATACCGTAGAGTAAAAAAGGGCTCGGGGAGAATACAAACAATTAATGTCAACAACTCTTTTCAATGCCCAGTATTGATTGGAATATCTGTAGGCCTAACCAACCATCTACTGACTGCAAATATTAAAGGAAGCAACACTTAAAAGTATTGAATGCAAATATCTGATTGGCTGAGATGAACATTTTAATTCTGGAGAGGCTTAATATGTTTGAATTGTATTCTAGAAGCATGACTGAATTCAGAAAGGAATTTTTAGGTCATAAACTCTAGATCTGAATGGAAAAACATTTCAGATACACACAAGGACCTGCCAGCATGCATTCTGGTTTTTGGTTTTTGGTTTTTGTTTTTGTTTTTTTCTGACAAAATATGTTATTTCTAACAAATACCTGTGATCTCTTGCATTATGTTCTAGCTGTGATTCATGAGTTTTATTGACATATGTGTCAGGATTTCATGCTTCAGTTCTACACTAGTTTTGAACAATTAGAAACTATCAGGAGGTATTTTAAAGGAATCCGTGAATATGAGTATCTTTTTGTCCACTCTATAAAACTCATATCAAACCCATATGTGAAATACAGCAGATTTGGGTGATTCTCCATGTAGCAATGAGATTGGATATACAGAGACTGACATAGAATGGTTGAAGTTGTCAGGGATTTCTGGAGAACATCCAGTCCAACCTGTCTCCTCAGAGAAAGAACAACTACAACAGGTTGCCCAGGATTGTGTCCAGCTGGATTTTTAATATCTCCAGGGATGGAGATTACACAACTTCTCTGGGCAACCTTTTCCAGTGCTTGAACCCTATCAGAGTAAGCATATTATGGAAAAAAAGTTCAGGTGGGATTTCCTCTGCTTCAGACTGCACCTGCTACCTCTTGTCCTTTCACTTGGTGCTACTGAGAGTACCCTGGATATGTTTTCTTTACTCCCTTCCAATCAGGTATGTATACACATGGATAAGATCTCACCCCAGCCTTCTCCATGCTGAACTATTCCAGCTCTCTGTCTCTCTTCATGAGACAGATGCTTTAATCACCTCAGTGGAACTGCAGTGGGCTCCCTCTAGTAAGTCCATTCCTCTCTTGCACCTAGTAGCCCAGAACTGGATAAATCCCTCCAGATCTTTCTCACTTGGGCTGAGCAGAGGGAAAGAATCACCTCCCTCAATCTGCTGCTGATGCCATTCATAACGCAGGCCAAGATGCTTTTAATTTTCTTTGCTCTGAAGACACACTGCTGTTTCATGTCAACTTGGTGTCCACTAGGGGTCCACTAGCCCACCAGTCCCCAGACTGTACTGGTGCACTGGCTTATTTCTCCTCAGGTGTAGGATTGGCATTTCCTTTTGTTGGTCTTTGTGAGATTCATCTCTGTCCATTTTCCCAGACCATCAGGGTCCCTCTGACTGGCAGAACAACCATCTGGTCAACCACTCCTCCTGACGTTTTACCTTCTCCAAACTTGTGGAGGGTGCACTTGCTCCCATCATCTGTCAGTAATAAAAATACTGCACGGTATTGATCCCGGTATCGGCACCTGTCATACAGCATTACTGACTTGCCTCCTGCTGAACATCATGCTGCTGATCACAATCCTTTGATCTCAGCAATTTGGCCAGTTTTCAATCCACCTCACTGCATATTTACCTTATACATTCATATGATCATGCTCCATGTATCATTGTTTCCTGATTTGCTTGTGGACCTGCTTAGCTGCCCCAACAGTTACATATAAAGAAAATATGTTAATCCAGACTTTGAAGGGCTAAAGATGTACACAGTGATCCCAGGGCCAGAAATATACTGGCTCCGGTTGAGTATTTAAGGTACCGTAGCTAGCTGTGACTTACTCTGAGTCAGCCTGCCAGTCACAGTAGTGCAGCTGATGCTAGGATTCATCTAATTTAATTTTAGCTGCCAAAAAGTTAGCTGTCTATTCTAAGACAGTCTTTTAGGCTGACTCTGTTGTCAACACACAGAGACAAGTACCCCCAGAGGGCAATTCATCCAACCTCTCTCTTCGCATCGACTCCAGAGAGAACATAATGAATGGCTTAGATTAGATGCCTAATTATTAGATGGTGAAGGTTAGGGAAGATGAGTCCCATAGAAAAAAAACAGGTTGTAGGAAACATTATGCAGGCTCTGTGCCAGCTGAGGACTCCTCTGTGCAGTGACACCTGGCAATATTCCAGCTCTTTTTCTCTTCCAAGTAGTGTGCAAGGGAAGAAGCAGAAGATGGGAACAACTTGACTTCTATAGTCCTCAGGCAGTAATTTTTTTTGTTCCTTTTCTTTTTTCTTTTTTTTTTTTCTGCTTGTCCCTATGGTGAATTGAGAAGAAAGAAGTACTCTTTGGAGTAGCATGGAGTGAGTAAGCTGCGGTCAGTGTGCCCAGGCTGATTTGCTCTTCCCATGCTGCTGTTTTCTTGCACTGCCTGTTCTGCTAGTTCCTTGCAATGAAACAGGCTGCCTTCTCCTGCTTTAACACTAACAGGCATTTGTGGTGTTGAAAGAGCACGCGGAGGATATCCACAGAAGGAAGTGAATGTAAGTTCAGTTTCTGTATAAACAGCACAAGCAGGCTGCCTTAGGATTGCAGGGTAAATAAAATCTAAATCTTCTTGCATGTCCATACTGTGTTAGCAGACAAGTAATCAGACACTGACATTGAGGCCGATATCTGAAATGTGGTCCATGCCATGATTACTATGTGAGCAGATTCTTTCCATCGACTTTGTTTTCACTCTCCAAAATAAGGCATTTTAGGTTTGTTCCCAGATCTGCAACCTGTCTTTGTAACGTCCAAAGTGAACAAGGGATTCATTCCTTTTTTAGCTAGTGTCTTAGTCTTGGTACGATGTATTTGTTTACTTCTTTAACTTCAGTGCAACAACGACAATAATAACAATAAAATCTCCTACTGCAGCTACTATGGTCAGGCATTATAAAGAACTTTAACTAAGGGATTAAAAATCCCTAGACTGAAATAGAAATTAGAAATAGACTAAAATAAAAAATAGACTAGGAGAAGACACACTTGATGTACTAGCATGCTCTGAAGAGATGTTTGGTATTGTTTTAAGGTGTCCGTCAATCTTGTCTTCCATCACCCACAGTAAGACCAGCCTTCACACAGATAATAAGAAAGTCTGGAAACAAAAAATTACATGTTAGGATCTGCTATTGGATCCAAAAGCCACTGAGCCAGAGAAGAAGGCAGGGATAAAGTTACAGAGCAAGAGACCAAAAGAGTTGTCCTTAAAGCTTCCATCTTTTCTTCCAGACCCGTAGTCTTGAAAGATTTAGCTGAACCAAAGGACTTTGTTGAAGCAGTAGTGGTCACATCCCATAATCCCAGTACTTCATGATTCCTACAGGCCCTCATGGCCCTGTTTTCTCTGATCACAAGTATCATCCATAATTTTCACTACCACAACATAACTGCATGGCTAACCAGGCTTTCTTTCATTTGTACTAGAGTTACTGATAGGCAAAAAAAAAAAAAAAAAAACCAAAACACAAAACCATACAGATGTATAGTAAGATACCATGCCCGTCCTGAAGAGTTTTCAGTTTACATTGTGTATTTCCTATTGGAACAGTCACCTTCCAGTTTGTAAAGCATTTCAGAGTGGTAACTATAATGTTTTCACCCAGAGGTGCTGGGTTTCCTACAATGGTTTAATAGATAAAAAATACATCCTTGCTAATGTGCATTCAGGTGGGAAACCTCAAATGCTTAAAAATCAGATCTGTAAGTCTAAAGCAGTAACTTAGGCTTCCTTCACAAGGAGAGGAGAGATAAAGGGGGCAGGATTAATTTGCCTGAATGTGGGGTTCCTTCCACCGTTGGAGATGCCTTGTGTCAAAGACTTCCTTGCAGCACTGGTGGATATGACTGAGAACTTTTGGAAGACACAGTGTGTTTTGGAATAGCACCCGGAAATTAGAAACGATACCCCACAATGCCTGAAATGACTCTGGTTCAGTCCTCAGAAGATTTATACCTACAGTGGTAGTTTGTGAAAGGAGGGAATTTGGAATCACTGTGAAATCTTGTTAAGCCTTCATAGTGTTCTTACTGTTGGGTCTTGTCTGATGGGTGTATTAGGTGTACATAGCCCCAGAGCTGGTAAGAAAATGAGTTTTCATAGTACAGAAAGTTATAATATTTCAAACTTTTAACTCTCTTGAGATAAAAAGTGTTGAGTTTCTGGGAAGCTGTTTGGCTTTTTTTTTTTTGGGTGTGTGTGTGTGTGTTTTGTTTTTGTTGTTGTTTGTTTGGGTTTTTTTTTTTTTGTTTGTTTGTTGTTGTCTTTTTCCAGGGAGGGGAGAGTCAGGCTCACATTTTTTGTTTGCATTTTTGGAAAAAGTGGAAAAGTGTCAGGGACAGGGTCTGACAGCTTCACTTGTTCTGAGGTTCATTGTAAGTGTGGGCCACGTGGGCTGTGGGTCAAGCAGGCTGCCAAAGTTCACCGGCTTCTACCTTCTTCCAGACCACCTGAGTCAGCTTCAGTGATCTCCTCGAAAAGGGAGATCAGGGACCTGATTGTCTCCCTCCCTTTCAGATCCCTGCAGTCAGATGGAGATGCCTCTTGCTGGTCTCCCCTGAATACACTTCAGCAAATGGGTGACTTATCCAGTGATTCTGTGATTTGGTTTCCTGCTGGACTTAAAGCATTTCTTCACACACTTGTTTGTAGAAGTCATTCCCAAACCCTGTGTAGTGCTTCTCAGTGATAACTCATGTAGACTTTTTAAAGCCCTTGTTCTGCACATTTCCCACCCAGCCTGCAGCCAGGTTAAGAGTTCTATAGTGATTTTGGTAAAGATTACAGTACTTCTTTAATAGTATCACATAGCAAACATTTATAACCTTGTTTACAATGCTACTATCTTCACAAGACAAACTTATCTTCCACAATTATAAAAAGACGTTTCCCCAGAGGAATTTTTCGTTAGCTGACAATGCATGCTTGGATGAGAAGAGCAAATCCACTAAGGCTTTTTCATTGAAATTAGATAAATACATACCCAAAGAGAGAGAAGCCTCTTAACTTTCAGTCTACATGTCTTTGCTTTGAAGAGTACTTAAATGGTATTAAGGCAATTTTCAGCAATGGTTTGATGCATCAATCACAGAAAGATTTGTGATTGCAAACAAACCTATTATTTCAGTCCCATGACATTCTGGAAAGTGGGTTTCAGACACAGAACCTTCAGTTTTCAAAATTATTTTAAATTACTTTAAATCAGAGAGGTGGGAAAGGAGAGCAAGTATATTTGTGGTATGCTTCGGTAAATGGACTTAAAAACTCAATAGGCCTTAAATTCAGTGGAAAGCATACTAGAAAATGGCACCAAAAATGCTGCCAATTTTACACGCCCACATAAAGTCCTGTTTCCACTGAAGTCTATGCAAGTTTAAACACTGGTCTTCAATGTTTTCCTTTTGTTTTCTGCTTATCACAGCCTTAACTGCCCAGAGCACAGAGGCACAGACAAAGTAACGCTCCATGCGTTATTCTTGTCTTGCCTTCATATAGGAGAATGTCTCAACAGTTCTTTGTGATGCTAGAAAATATGTGCAAAACAATAGTTCATCATCTTAGGATCACAGAATGATTTAGGTCAGTAAAGACATCTGGAGGTCAACTAGTACAACCCTCTGCTCAGAGAAGAACTAATCAGACCGGGTTACTCCCGGACATACCCAGTTGAGTAGTCTTTAACACCTCTAAGGATGTGGATTCCACAGTCTCTCTATGGAGCCTGTGTTTGACAACTCCTATTGTAAAAAATAAAACAACAACAACAAAACAAAAAACTAAAAAACCCCAACAACAAAAAGAAAAATCTAAACCTAACCCCTCCACCTACCACCCTAATATCCAGTTGGAATTCCCCATGCTCCAGCATCTATCCACTGGCTCTTTTCTTTTTGCCATTTGCCTCCATGAACAGCCTGGATCTGCCTTCCCTGCAGTCTCGTCAGGCAGCTACAGAAAGCAGTACGTCCCCCCCAGCTTGCTTTCCTCTAGGCTTCAGTTTACTCTGGGAAACTCTAGAAGCAGCTGATTGCTGCTGGGGGGACAAAGTGGTTGTCTTTGCTGAGGAACCTTCCTGCTCACTATTGGTGAGGAAAATGTGATGTTCATAAACCAGTTCTGTTGATCTTGATTAGTCCTTCTTTACGGGTACTGGGTGGATGTGCCAAATAACTTTAAACTCCCCTACTTATTACCCAGGTTTTGAAGGGTCAAGGAAAAGTTATGTTTTGAAGTGATAATAATTCTGTCTGAAACTGTAATACAATCCCATTGTTTTCATATTTGAAACTGTCTCACCTAGCCAAACTAACATAGACATTAGTGATAATCCTTCTTCCTTTGGCACCATCTACAGTGAGTATTTAAACCCTACTTCACAGTTTCACATGAAAAACAACTGCTATAAACAGTGTGAAGGAAACCTTTCCTGACTTGCTTAAGAGCTCCTTTAGTTGTTTAAAGGGAGAAAAAGTTCCAAAGATCCCTGTAAAAAATATGAATGAATACATCAAAACTGTTCCAGAAGCAGTATTGCTCACTTCAAACCTCATTCACCTGTAAACTGGTCATCAGTCTAACCTTTGTTGGTTATGCAAAACCATCAGTGGTCAAAGCATAAATAAGAAATCAACAGTGATTTAAAAACATTTAGCAATATTTATACGTCTAGCACTGGCATCATTGCCCTATACTTTGCTATGACTGCAGGGAAAATCTAACTGTTCCAACTGACCAAGAGAAGATGTTCTGGGCTTGTTCTTAGTTTTATGAGTCAGAATCAATGGACGAGATGGTAGTTACACAGTAGTTCAGGTGCCAGTTCAGGTGCTGTGTACTGTACTTGCCTGACATCTCGCTGTTACTGCAGAAGTTTGTAGTCATCCTCTAAATCCTCTATCATATATACTGGCAGCAGGTAAAATGCCTCGTATATCCCAAGGTATTTCAAATGACCAGGGGTACTTCTGTTTAGGTAGCTGTACTCCACCTAGTTAATCTGTCCTGAACAAACTGAGGAGGTTGCATCTTGCCTACATGCACATACTCGCATTTAGTACTCTGTTACAAAAACAGGAGAGAAGGCGGGATTTTTAAGGTAGAAGTCATCTGACATTTCAGCAGTGGGATTCAGCTACAGATTAGGACACTTCAATTTATTTTTTTGTCTCTATGTACATGTCTGCCTGTGAGCTGTCCACGATACAGGGACAGCAGAGTTTAGAGAGCTATACCATTGTGCTGAACTAGACATTTAGGTATCTGTGACAGGCTGTGCAAACCCACGTTGTTAGGGGTCAGAGTGAAACAAACATTTGGGGAGAGCAGCTCATCCAATCTGGCTTAGATGCCTGCTCTGAGATGAGCTGACCAGCCACCTGGAGGTACCTGTTTCTCCTACTGCCTGTAAATGATGGACCAACCAGTTCAGAAACAGATGAGCAATTTTTGGACATCTTAAATGAGATTAACTCAATTTCTAGAGCAATTCAGTTAAATTCAGTAGTGCAGAAAATAGGCCTTAGGGCTACATTTATGACCATTTTTTGACTTTTTAAATGAGAAGAAAATCTCTAGTAAAACCCCTTTGGAATATGCCAGTTTCAGTGAGCACTTCAAATGGTGGACAAATACGCATTAAAAGCCATGTCACATGAGACCTGGGAAGTGAAAGAAACACTTTTGTGCTATCGATGACCACAAAAACCCATATGATACAACAACTCATCAGTGAACGGGACCCTAATGTGCTTTTAAAGTCATATTGGCATGAAAATAAACAGCAACACTAATAGCTGCTTCTTGTCAAGTGGGTTATTCTTACCTGGTCACATGAACATATATATACATTAAGATTGATTATATTCAAATATGTACTAATTTTCATTTATTCTTTAAATACAGTAGAAACCCAAACCTCTAGTTGCCTTCTGCATTTTTTCCATTGAAAGGCATAGTTCAGTCACTAACTCAAACTGATTTGCTTCTGTTTAAAATTTGTAAGTTTGGGCTAAACAACACTTCAGTAGCTTGTCTTAAACTGGTGTTTAATGAGTTGTAAAGCAGAACTGTGTAATATAAATATATAAATATATATTAAAAATATATAAATATAAAGAGTAGCTGTTTTCCTTAGTTACACAGATTCCCTGCACACTCATTCATAAAAACAAAACCAACCCCAAACCAAAACAAAGTACCTACAGAACATTACAGAATATAATCCACTTCATGCTTTGCTAAACTAAATGCCTAATTAACTAAATCATTTTAGATGAGTGAACAACCACAGATGTCTATTTTTTGGTATGAACCAAAATAATCTGGGGGTAGTTGATATGGAAATGTAAATGCAGGTGTCTAGAGATAAGTAAGATATTCTCATCCTAACAGATCTACATGGGATCTCACAGACTCAGAGCAGCTGATTATCATTGTAACTTCCCTCTGAAACAGGAAGAATTCTGCTGAGGAAGGGTTCAGCTACCAATATAAACCTGTCCAAAATGGCAGCACTGCAAGGACTGAGAGAGGACCCGGAGGCAGAGTGGTTGTACTGTCACCACTTACAGCAGGAGGTATGTGCATGAGCCAGAAACTTCTCTTTCATGCCCGAAGACCCACTTTCCATACACAGCTGAGGACAGACTTGTGACTTTCTTCACTGACTGCAGGATATGTCTAATAATTGCCTAAACCCAGAATCTACCAACCATTAAGGTAGTTAACGCAAAATAAAATCTTTCTTAGTCCTATCCCAAGCACAGAATCCTAGAATCAAAATTGTTTGGGTCATAAGAGACCTTTAAAGATCACCTAGCCAACAGCCTTGCCGCAGTCAGGGACATCCTACACTAGATCAGGTTGTTGGTTAGTTCAGTAGTTCAGGGTTGTGCCCCTGACATGCTCTTGCCTCCTCTAGGCAGTAAGCCAAAATTATTTTTGTCTGGACTTTCTTACCACCCCCGTCTCTGCTTTCAAACTCTTGTCATACAGCCCAACTGAGGTTCTGACCTTGCACAAGACCTTTCTGTAAAAAAAGTTGAGTGTTCCATGTAGTAACTCCTCCACTGAGATCAGATCATCAGTGTGCAAAAATCAGCATGTCTTCTTTTTGACAGAAAAAAACCCATTTTACTCCTGCTGAGTAAGATCAGACCCAAAGTGTCTACCTAGCCCAGAACATTAACGTCAAACACCAGGATGTTTAGTACACAACGGCTTTTCGAGTAGTCTGAGAGCGCTTCAGGTGGAATGCAAGAAGTGCAGGGCATGAGTCTTATGTAAATAAGCTCAGGTGTCCTTCAATGTTTATAAATATTTCTCAACTGTAACTAAATTGCAGTAAATTTCAAGTATTCAGGAAGCCCTCCAAGCAAGGCAAATTTTTACATGGGCTTCAAGTGTAGTGGAAATATGTTGAGTATCTGGGTGAAGCTATGTGAATGCACAGTGCTGAAACATTTATTCTTCATCTCCTTTATCAGTACAGTAAAGGTGACTGCCACCTTAAAAAAAACACTCAAGTTTTCAATTAACCTATTCAGGAGATAAAAATCTGAAGTGTCTATCAAGTTAATCAGTTTTCCTAAGCAATTTTTTACCAGTGATCATTAGCAAAAGCTAATAATCAGCAAAGAGCAACTACAGATCTCAGTCCTTCACCTATTGCTGCCTTCATGTTAAAATTTTTAATTCTGCTTTATCCCTGCTGTATGATTCATAGTTATTTTTATGTAAAGCATTAATTTCTTTTGCGTGTTTGAATTGCTTAGTTCACCTTATTGGCATTGCCAAATGAAAAGCTTGGAAAGAAATGGGACACAAAATTAATAATATCAGAGGACAGAGGACCAGAACATTCATGCTGTACATTTCTCTGGATTATGCTTTGATTTAGCTCACAGTCTGCTATTCAGAAAAAAGCAAAATTTGAAAACTTGACAAAAACCTCTCATGAAGTGATGTGGTTTGTAGTCACTTGTCACAATAATAACGTGAACAACAATTGTGCCCTGGGAAGATAAATATTCTGTTCCTAAAGAGCATGAGTTGCCGTTTAACTTCAAAATAAGACAAATTTATGCAACTATATAGCATGATGCCAGGCACTGTGTGTACAGTTGCAAGGAACATTTAAGTCTTCTCCAAACATGTCTCTTCTCATCTCATTCTCCAGCCTCATCTCTGCTGCATCAGTGGAGGACATACTTCAAGATGCTTTGTCTGTTCAGGTGCAAGGCAAGGAGATAAAGCAGGATGAAAGGGCAGGAGTATTGTTTCCCACGAACGTGAAGTCTTTAGGGCTGTTGGTTGAGGTTTTTGTTTGTGATGAAAGGAGTTTGGGGTGAGTGGCTTAGAGTTGGGTGCCTGGTGTTGGCCAGGATTGTTCTCATCCTTTGTAAGATATATGTGAGAGACATGAGCCTACAGCTGGCTGGAGCATGCCACCACATCTTCATCACTTTGTGGAAGAAGCACCACTGTGATTTTTCCAGAAAGAAACAGATTTTGTGAATTTACAATGAAAATACCCCAAAGCTGAAGGGGATTGGTACTGACACATGCTACCAGCGGTGCTGGCAACATTACAAATATCTGTGAACTCAGAGTGTAACAGCAAACAGAAGCAAATGTGTCCAATGAGGTGCATCACAGCAGATTGTAGTTGCTGAAAATGGGGCACGGACACATGATAACTCACAGGAGTTCTGCTAAGGTTCTCCCTCCCTGCTTTCTGTTTGTAAACCTTCCCGCTTGCTCTGCACAGACGAGAATCTACCCTGGCATCTGATTCCTCAGAAAGTTTTTGGCAGTACAGCTCTTTCCCACTGTCTTTCTCAGCATCTCTGGAGGCAGGGATACAGCTGGCTGTTAAAGAGACCAAACTGAAGGGAGAAGATATGAGCAAGAAAATGCCACAGAACCCCTTGACAATTATGTTAGTAAGAATCAGATTTTGGAAAGCCAACAGGAAGACCGTTAACTCGTGATTATGCTGAAGAGCCAACACAACAGCAAACAACATCAACCACAGAGCAGGTGGACTGATTACCCAAATTAGGAGCTAAATCGTAATTTTCCCAATTTTTCATACATTAACCTTTGTCCTCAAGCATAATTAATCTCTAACCTACTTCACCTTTCTTTGGCTGGATCATAATCAGTCTTCGGCTTGCTGTCTAGCTGAGGGACACATGTATGCGTCCAGTTATCCCAACTCCTCTGCAATAAACATGTGTGCTGCCAGCACTTCTTTCACAGCACACTGGGTGGCTAACTGGGCAGCTAGTAAGCTCACAGTGAGACATGTAGAGAGTGATCTTGTTGATCAGTTCTCTACATCTATACCGAGATGACAACAATCACGCTCTAGGAATCTCTGATGATGCTCATCAGTCCTTTACTGATGGTTAAGGAACCTACTGTATAGATACCTGACATAAGGATATCTACATTGCCAGGGGAACCCAGTCTTGATGTGGTCCCGTAGCAGCAATGAATAAGCTAGATCTTCAGCAGTAAACACTGGTACAGGCACCTGGAGCAGGCTTTCAGCAGACACATGGTAGAAAGCTGGTACATGGATCAGAATACTGTCAGTGGTATTCAGCCTTGTGAAGATGTGAAGAGCAACAGTGTTCTCAGTAGACAGGCAAAATAAAAGCAACCTTCTACAGGCTCAATAAAATGGTTATGGGTAGCTGTATTCTCAAGTCTGATGTCCTACATTTCCCTGGTCTTGCTTGCACATCCTTTGGGCATGGCTGCTAGCTTTAAGAGCATGGCAGTGTTTTGTCAAATGTTCAACAGGCAATCTCGATCAGATGCTTCATTTATTTAGAGAGCATCTTTTTTTCTGTCACATACAAAGAGACAAGCCTTTTTTGCCTAAGAAACTTAGGAAGCATGTCTGTGGAAGGCTCATTCCCATGTCTGATTGTACAACTAACCAACACTTGCTTGTGTCATTTACCTCTGATGAGTACCATTATTAATAGCGGCTCAGAACTAATATTTAAAGCATACATAGCAGCATCTTCAACAGCCTGATAAGCTGGCACAGCAACATGACTATGTGAAAGCTATTGATTTGCAGTACCTTTAAAAATAAATATACATCTTGCAACTGTTTTTTTAATAGTTAAATTTCTATTTAAATTTATTGATTCGGTAAATTTTATTTATTTTTAATTTATAATAAAATTTTGTAATTTTGTTGATGTATTTCTGTCTTTCTTCTTGGACAACTCCTTGCCATGAATAGGCAATGAAGCAGCAAGCTACTGAGCATCACTACTGGTGGAAAAAGTTTGAAAGCATCATTAAAGCTTGTAGATCTATATTCATACGCACGATGGAAAGGCATCTTGGTCAAATCTAGCAGCTTCCCCTACTATGCTATTCTCTATACAGCTGGTAAGTCAGGGTCTTGATCTGCAGAAGGAGTAGGTAAAACTATGGCTGCCTTTGGCCTGGGAAAAAGGGATGAACAAAAGGCATGCGTATCTCCATTGCCTACCAAGTAGGGTTTAAACAAAAAGGCTATTCATCCACAGGCTGATCTTTTTCCATGTGCCTTTCCTGAAGGACTCAGACATGACCAGCGGGGGAAAATAACAGCATAGCTGATTTATTAATGTTTATTAAATTGTTCACTACAGACTTCTTTTACAGTCATTGGAAAAAATAGTTACCCCTAGAGCTGGTTGGTTTGATTTTTCCAATACTATCTGTCTTAGAATAAGAGAAACTGCCTTCTAAAAAAAAATAATAAATATTTCTTCCCTGACTGTAAAGTGAGCTTAAAAATTGACATTCACCTTTTAAGTTCCTAAATTCAGGATACACGGATTCCACCCTACATGCCCATATTCAGGACACTGAGCTCAAGAGCTGTGACCCCTTCCAGACAGCTTCTAAGTGAAAGAACATGGTAGGTGTTGTAACACAGCCTTAAATTTTCAGTTAGCAAGTAACTGACTTCCCTCCGCCTGGCAGGCAGGCAGCAAGTCATTAGTCAGTGCCTAGAAAGCCACCAACTGATTCAGCCCAACACCAACAGGCACCTTGCAGAAGCAGAAGTGCATATAGCAGCAAGAAGGGCCAGCTTGTGAGGCTGAGTTCAAGAGTTTGAGCTTATGAGGCTGAATTCAAGAATTTCCCTTTCACAGGGTTTCAGATGAGAAAGGTTCATTGCCCTGTTGGTTTGACGCATCAGCCTGGTGGTAGTGGCCCAAGGTAAAAATAGAAATGGTGGTGATGTCACCAGAGACCGGAAGCTGCCCACGTTGACTGATGATAAATAAGTCTTGCCTCCTACCATGACAAATCCTTTGGGAGAAGCAAAGGATAGCTCTCCATTCATCAGATGCCTGAAACCTTAATTTCGCTTTAATTAGAGCATCACCTCAAAAAAAAAAAAAAAAAAAAAAAAGTGGATTTCTTGCAGGTATATCTCCTCTCTGGAACTACTTAACAAAGGTTTTTTCACAGAAATCCCTGTCCCAGAGTCAGTCTTATCCACCTCCTCTGGCAAACAAATAGGGATCTAAACCCTGGTGCCAAGCACTTGTGCCAGTAAGAAAAAGAAGTTTCTAGCAGATCCTAAACTTGGCCTGGTTTACTAACTGCAAGTACATGCAGATTTGGTTATCTCTTGTCTTGTCACACAGCAATGAAAGGAATGGAAAAATTGAACAAAGGAAGGGGACTGAATTAGATTTCTTCACTAGTTGTTCAAACACTAACACAAGCAATAGAAATAACGTCAATGACTGTCTCTCCCAGCTGTGGAAGCAAAAGTTAAAAAGAAGGTGGTCCAGTGCTCCTTTAGTGTAAAGGGCAGAGTTTGTAAGAATTGCCAAAGAAGATTGACACAGAAACTAGCAGTGGAGCACCATCATCCTTCAGAAAAGAAAAAAGGTAACTTTCAAAATCAGCAATCTGTAATTTTCAAGCCCTGGTCCTGAAATTACATTCCCACAGCTAATAGCAGAAACATTATCTTTGTATTTCTTTAGGAGGATGTGGGATCCTACAAGGCATTTTGATGTAGTACTTCTCTATATATCCCATTACCTTCCTGGTGAACACAATGAGTAGTCAAAACAGTTGGGAAAAAAACCCACCATCTTTGTGTTTGCATTTCCCCATCAGCTACACTGATGGAGGAAAACTCTTTAATTACTGATCTTCTGTGTGATTCTTTTCAGATCAGTAAAGACTCTCCTTAAATGAAGATTCACATGAAAAATGTGAGGAAGTATACAGTAGGAAGAGAACAATATCTTAAAAACTGTATTTTGAGGTGGGTATTCTTGTGGTGCTACCACAACCTCTTGTTTAGCAAGGAATCTGTGCTTCAGAGCAGCAACTACCTCTGCCTCAAGATCAGTTAAAACATTCAGTTGCAGCCTACAGGCACTTAAGAAACTGTTTTTTTCTCCACTGTTCCCATGTTTGCTGGTTTCCAGTTGTCAGCTGCAACCTATAAATAGCTGGAAAGATGAATAGTCTGAACGATGAGACTAAATGATTCACAAATGAAATAATTACACTGCATCTGTGCAGAGCTCTGCAATCGAACCCATAACACTAGTCACTCTGCTTGCTGGGCACAGAAGGGGAAGGACCGAGGACAAGATCAAGACCTGTTTTACATCAATGTTCCTAGCATGCTAAAGAAGCTGTTCATACTCCACGGTTACTGTTTTTAAGGATGTGATCCAAAGCCTGGTGTCTTCTAGAAATCTTAGGACTTACTTCTGCATTCTTCTACCAGCATGTCTTTTTTCATGTGTGTTTGAAGAAATTCACCTGCAGGCAGCAACAGTGCAATTTGGTTTCCTCAGGTGGAAAATCCAACCTCATCACGCACTGCTCGTACAGCATCCTACCTTTCAAATAATATTGTTGTTGGCCTTGCTTAGATAGCTGAGTCAGAAAAAAAATGATGTTGGTTTCGCACAGTGACTCTTGCTGTATTGATTTCTTTCCTGTGGTTTGTAAAACACGCTCCTTGTCACTGGTCCCCAGGGTTACCTCCCTGCAAGAAGCAATGCCCTATGGCAAAGGCCTCCCTGTGCTGCTGTAGAGTGCCTCCGCTTGGCATTGCCTTTTCAACATCTTTTCTCTCCACTTTCTGAATTTCCATAACAAGTATTAATTTCGATTACACACAAAGTTCTCTTACAGAAAAAAAAAAATAAAAAGAAAAAGGAAAAAAATGATTTTACAAGATCAAGATCACCTTGCTTGAAAAGCTAGTAAGAGCCAAGTGTGCACTGAAGTGTATTTATTTGGCTGCCTCATAAATAAAGGCAGAGAAGCCCTGCTGTTGGAAGATGAGGTAATATTCATCAAACTCAGAATCATTCAGAATTGCCATCAGAGGCTATTAAATTCCTCTATGTGCTATTGAATTCTACTACCCTTCATGTAGTCCTACCTCAGTGAGTTTTAGAGGTTTCTAGCACACCTAAATTCAAGACAAAAATCACGATTCAGCCACAGCAGAAGTATCAAGTTGCAACAAGTTAAAATCTGTTATGGCTATACTGCTTTCCTTCTCCCATCCATCACTGGTACTACAAAAAAGCTGTGGATCTATCAAGGGCCACGTATCCATGTGTATCAGTCATTTGGATAGATGCTGACACAACTCTCAATTTTAAAATATGTGCCAGAAGAATAAAAAAGGCAATGACAATCTCCTATAGTGTTTTTTTTGCCATCTCATTCTTCTTCAAGACCACTGGGGAACAGAGGCGCCATGCCACAGGAAAAGTGGCAATGACAATAGATCATGTAGCAGGTAGCAAATTGACCTGGATGAGACCAAAAGGGCCACACACCCATCGGAGCCTGGACGACAGAGGCTGAGTACTCCATACCTTCCACGATCAAGATATCTTCTCTATCTGCCTGAATCAAAGTTTATGGGTGTCCATTGCCATTATAGGTGTTTGGGTGCATATAAAGGAGGGTTCACCTCCTAATTTTTTAGCCATTTTGAAGTCCAGTTTGACCTAATTCTCTGTACTTGTTTTAATAAATAGTAAAAATTAGTAATTAATAATAAAAAAGTAATAAAAAGAAAGAGGCAATTTTAGAGAGAATATCATCATGCATACTTTGGCACTTAAAATACAGAAAGTCCATGACTGTGAGCATTCAGAAGACTGGATACTTAGTCATTTTTATCTTCAGGGAAGTACTATCCCAAGACGAGCTTTACTCTTACAATTAACTCAGTAGGACAACAAGGAATTTTAGTTGGAATATATCCTACACACAGATCTCTTAGTTTGACAGCATAGGAGTCAGATGTTGTATGCCAGCCAGCCCTTAATTAACTGGCATTGAGTAAGGTCATTCCTAAGACAGCACTCAGAATAGTCTTTGAACACTATATGACAGCTGTAATTGTGAGATGAAGCCATCTCCATTCTAAGTATTTCAAGCTTATTTGAGACAATAGCTCTGCATCATGACTGCTGGCTAACATTCAGTTCTTAAACGTCTCTGTTTTTTCCCATTTGGATGTGCCCAAAATACTAGATCTGATCCACCGAAAGGGTGAGACAGTCGGTGTGGATTGTGTTCTCTCATATAATCATATAAAACCCCCAAACTAAACAAATGACTCATTTTGCTGAGACCATGTTGAACTGCTTGGAAATCACTCTATAAAGAAGAATGAAATGCCTAAAAATCAGGGCTGTAGTTGCTTACTCAGCTTTCCCTCCTTTGTGGTGTCAGTACCCTGAAATACATCTCAGGATGTTCTAGACACTGCTGAAAATGATCCTCAGGATACAAAAAGTCATTCCTCCTATAAGTCACCAACAGTAATGGAGCTAGAGACCTCTACTCCCAAACACTCTTAACTTCTTATTTAGAGTCCAAGTCAAAGCAAAACTGCTATGGTAGAAGTTTTTGATATAGAAACAGGTCTGGGAGCAATAGCAATGCAGGATAATGGGTAGAAAAAACATTAGTCATTTATACAGCTGGTATAGGAAACACTCGTATCATGAAACTGGCCATTAGTAGTCTGTCTCACAGTACTTTGCAAAGTGGCAGTATGAACTGTTTCTACAGTAAGGAGCCTCCTATCAGGAAAAAAATTACATGTAGCACATGTAGAATTATTTTGCAATACGGCATCTACCTCTAATGATTACTGATTTGCAAGCAGAAAGGAGAAATGGTCCATCCACTATCCCACTGTCTGGGAGTAACAGTAGCAGGGGAATCCTACAAATGAACGTGAGCCAGGAGCAGAGGGTGACAGAAAGGCAGGTAAGGCATTGCCCTCACCAACAACGGCACGGTCACTCCTTGCGTGAGCAAGGAGAGCAAAGCAGGTCCAGTAACAACAGCCATCATCATCCAAGAACCTAGATGACCAAGGGAATCCATGATGATGTGACATAGCCAAGGTCAAGCCAAGGTGTCAGCGAAGCAAGGTCAGGATCAGCAGGGCACAGTACTAGGCACAAGTTTACTTATCTTGGGCAATGACATGGGACAAGGGCCTGACCTCAAATTCAGTTCCTACACATCCCCAGGGAGGTTTCTTATAAGCATATATCTTGTTTTCTGGTAACCCCACAGCTGCCTCTTTGTAAAGGGGGAATCTCACCTTTATAGAGAAAGTGCCGTAAGAGAAAGGAAATTGCATGCTAAAGCATATCAGGTTGGACTTATTAACGTATTGTTACAGTGTATTAAAGGGAACCTAACATTGGTCTTGCCTTCTGACTATACCTGTTAGAGAAACCCATCAGGCCTGTATCATGCTCATTCAGCACAGTGAGAATTGCAGATCTGCAGATACAGAGAATTGCAGAGCTGCAGGATTGTCAGCTGTGGCCATGGAGCTGTAAGAAATTATCATCACCCACAGCATTACTTTTCACTTGGAGTCTCTTTGGGTTCTCCAGACAGAAAAATTGAAAAATACATTGAAAATACAAACATGGTAGTCATGGATGGGGAAAAACCTCAAACAGCATGTTGCTGTGGTATGACACTAATGCAGCCACAGGCTAAGAAAAATAAAATTAGCCAAACAGTAAGAGTGGAGTCAAAAATTCAAACCCAGAAAATTGACTGCCCCTTGGAAAAGAGTGCTAACTGGCAAAAAGAAGCAGTGTTAACTATGTATTAACATTTTAAGAGTGAGATCAGTGAAACACCACACAACGCACAGAACGTGGGCAGATGTATTCGTAAGAACTTGGTGGAGAACTGGAAAAGATCTCAGAACTTACTATGTAGGGAGCAGTGCAGTTAACTAATTAGAAAAAAAAGTAACAAAGGATTGGAGCTGATACAGCCTGTCCCTCTGTGTGGGACATGAGCTAATGGCACCAAAACTTGACAGAGGGGCACTTCAAGGAATACGTGAATAATAATGACTTGGTCTGGTGGAAAGGCAGTCTAAGGCAATGCTACTACAGCTAGAACCTCTCATGTGTGTCTGTAAAATGGATATTACCCTACAAAGGCAGCAGGTTGTAGAGCCCAGCTCAGTACCAAAGGGCAGTTGTCACAAATGTCAGAAGAAAGGAAAAAATAAGTTAGTGATAGATGACTGTTTGCTTATATATTCTGCTGGTATAAACATATGCATCTTCTTGTAACCATCAAGTCAGGGAGTCTGTTGAACATATTGGCAGATATTTCAGCAAAACTGGGAACTACTGAATAGCAATTAAATACCACAGCCAGAGCAAATAAAACAGGACAGAAAGGTGATCACCTTCAGCAGGCAGGTGGGATGGTCTTCAGTTCTCTGCAGACAAAGAACATGCAGCCAAATGTGCCTGAGGAAGCTGAAGTCATTCTCCTGGCACCAGGAAGTACAACCACCAACTAAAGACAAACAACGATTATATCAAGACATGTCCTCCCTTGAGTGAAACTGGTTTCTATTTCCATTTAGAACACACAGGAAGGGTTAGTGCTTCCAGCAGAGAGAGTAATTTGAAGATCCTTCAGTTAAAAATGTCATGTAACCCCTGATTTGGTATGGAATGGAACAAATTCAAGGCAGAGAAGCAATGAGTCTAGAACACAGCACAGAATCAGGAAAAAGATCACAAAGAAAATGGAAGAAATCATCTAAGAAACTAATGTTTCTTTATGTTCCTGAAGTTCCCTGCTTGCTGTCTGCAGAGTATACAGCCCAAGAGACAAAGGAAAGAATCAACTCTTGCAACTAAACACAATGCTTCCTAGTTGACGTAAAATCACAGTTTCGTGAGAAAATGAGCAAGCCTTCCAATGCTATTAGACATGCTAATAAGTTAATAGAACTTTAGAGAAAAAACGAGTACAAACTTGTTAATTTGTCAATGAGATACCTGTCTTTATGATCTCATTTTTCTGTGCTCTGAGTCACCACCGAAATCCTACTTGCTTACATACGCACCTTTTGGATAATTCATCACTACTTAAAGCCTAATTCACAATATCCAAAAGTACATGCATCCTAAATCACTATGGAATTCTCTCTTGACAAATTGCTGACATACAAAACCAACATGTAAGATTAATCTTTAATTTACTGTCTGAGACTGCAGTGCATATTTACAGAAAGCTCTCACATGAGTGGCCACATGATGCTACATATCAAGTTGTCAGCAGCATCAGTCTCAGCTCAAGACGCTGCACTGACAGCAGGAACCATGAGAAGTAAAGCCCACCCAAGCACTGCATTAAGCAAGCAGGTACAAACCTCATGAGAAATTTCTTGAGCTAAATTGAAAGTAAACAGATGTTAATAATTCACTGTGCAATCATGAGCCACTTCCAAGAACTGGCTGGAAAATGGAGAACAACTATCAGCACAATGCAGCATCTCACATTTTATCTGATTGAAAAGAAATACATTCAGCACTAAATGTCGGTGTGAAGTCTTGCCTATTGCAGTGCCTATGACAAGCTCATGCAAACATTCAGGCTAATGGTCCTTGACTAGCAAGCAAGCTGTTAAGTTTGCTAAGCAAGTCTGCAGCCTGAATTTTCACTCAAAAGAAACAGCATTTTGCTGAAGCCTGAAGCATGGAAGGAATAGCAACCTCTGGGGACATTTGCCAACTGAAAAATGCGGCATTATTTCGGAGTCTTGAAAGTAGATCAAGTAATTTTCATACCTTCTTCCATTAGAGCACACTACCAACAGGCAGTTTTCTGATGAAAATTTTCATGGGTCATCATCTTCACCTCCTGAAAACCAGAATCTGCCAGGCATATTCTAACTCTCATTCAGCTCTTAAAATAAGGGTGCAGTCTGGTGCACCAGGGCGTGCAGACTTGGGGATTGTAAAGTCCATTATTTGTGCAAGATGTCAGTGTGTGATACCGTGCAGTCCATGTACCTTCTGTGCCTGCAGCTTCATTCTGTGGGAGTTGAGATCCGTTATTTAAAATGGGATACACATTGAACAAAATGCACACCAACGTTAAAAGAGAAAGTGCAGAATGTATGGCATGTTCAGAGAATCTCAGAATAGTTGAGGCTGCCAGGATCCCCTGATAATCATCTAGTCCAACCGCCCTGCTCAAACAGGGTTAGCTACAGCAGGTGTCCCAGCACTGTGTCCAGCAAGGTTTTGAATATCTCCAAGGATGGGGACTCCATGTCTGGGCAACCTGTTATGGTCTTAGTAAGTTTAACTCACAGTAAGAAAGTTTTTCTTACATTTAGAAGACATTTCCAGTATTTCTGTTTGTGCCCATTACATCTTGTCCTGCCACTGGACACCACTGAGAAGAGCCTGGCTCCTTCTTCTCCCCTTCCTCCATCAGGAGTGAGTACACACACAAACTGATAGGCAATTTCAGAACAAATATTAAAACATACTGCACCAATATTTCTACTTCAAGAGGCTGATTGAGTACACAGGCCTGCAAACAGACACTGCCAGCATGGGAATTCGACACTGCCAGCATGGGAATTCGAATTTGTAGAGTAATACATTGATATTAAATTGAAAAATAATATATTATTTATGCACATACAATCAATATAAATGGTAACAAGCGCTGGATTTGTTATAGCCTCCCACCATGGCTTTGATGGTTGTTTTTTTTGTTTTGTTTTGTTTGTTTGTTTGGTTTTTTTTGGTTTTTTTTGGCTAATGAATAGGACAAATGGCAAGGTTTACCAGAAAAAACACACAGAAGCTTTAGAGCTTGTTTGGCTTCTACATTTAGGTCAGCAAATGTTCCTGCTACAAAGCCAGTGAAGGATTCTTGCAGCCTATTCATGTTTCTCACCAACACAACAGCAGCTAAAAAGATAGGCAACCATGGCTACCGTCATGGGATCAGCAAACTTCTTTTCACAGCTGTAAATATTTGTAGTGGAGCCAATTAGAGGCAGCATGCTTTTGTCAGCATCACCTAGGAAACATCAATACCTCCTCCAAAGAATCCCCCACCGCTCCTTATCCCACTGTCATCTATTGAACAGTAGTATCAGCTCTAGTGGCAAATGTTGCCTCCTGCGCACACCGTGTTAGAAGCTCTGTTTGCACTAGGTGAGAAAGTGGCTCTGACCAGGAACAAAGCTTCTTCTGAAGACACTGAGAACCTGGGTTCTTGCTCCTCAGCTCTCTGGTGGGCCTATAAAAACCACCAGCTGTGAAATATCCCAGGCAGTGAGCTTCATTGTAAACTGGCTGAAAGATTTCAGGATCCTTTTGTATAGCTATTTGTATGCAAAATTCCTGTTCTGAGCAAGCACCTTTCAAGGGCATTTGAGGACTTACGCATCCGCTCACAGGGTAATTCCATAAGCAAGCGAGCCACATGTATAGAAGTCATAGATAAAACGCTGTTTCCTTTCACTCAGTGTAAAAGCAAATACAACCTCATAAATCTGGAAAACGTTCAAACAATAATTACCTTACACCCTTCTTTGCAAAGTACCCCAAAAATATAAGGCATCTATATGCAACATACCTCAGCTATACATTTTTCAAAACACAGGTGTCCATGTATCCTGTCAGTTTTACACAGCCTTAACCATGTCTAGACATCCTCAACTTGCACTTGTCAGGCACTGCACTGATGTTCAGGACAAACTCTAGTGCATGTTGAGAAAAGGGAAAGGTGTATAGCCCATGGAGTAGGTCAGATGCTAATCCCAAAACTTATTATGCATTTATATGCCAAGCAGATGACAGGCCATTTGAAAAACTTCCTATTAGCTATTCATTAACATCTCCTCTCTGATTTTTAGGTGTTTTCCAGCTCATTCCCAAGATCTATAACATAGTCTTTCATAGCAAATCACTTTAATGTATGGCTATAAGCACGTGCATTCATGTCCAGTAGCTATCTCTGTGCTTCATCTTAGTTCTCAGTATTTCTTCTGCTTTCCTAATTTAAAGGAAACACCATTCATACGGGCTGTCAGCTGAGCACAGAAACAGGGCTGTGGTTCCACAGAGGGACCACATTATTTTGGATGCACCATGAGAATTTGTGGATGCCTTCGAACTCAGCAGGAAAATCTGAGGTTAAAACCCCCAACTTATTAAAACAGCCCTAAAGCCTTTCCTGCTTTTGAGTGAAGAGAGACAAATGGAGGGAAGTTGTTAAATGGACGTAATCCTTCTGCAGGTATTTTGGAAGGTGGTTAGTGTCTCTTCCTGCTCTTTCTACTGCTGCACTGATTGAAACATCTCAGTTTTCCAGCCAGAAGCAGCTGGCAACAACCACAACTGCAGCAGAAATGCTGAACTATCAGTGTCAGAGGGTGAAGGAGCAGGAGTCACCAGCACCCTGCTAACACATATAACGTGTCTAGTTTTACAGAGAAGTGGCGCAGTTGCTTACCATCAGATGGGATAACAAGATCATTGCTCAGGCACCCCAGGATTGCAAACATCATCGACTTCCATGAACAGAAAGGTGACAGCTCATACTGTGATAACTGCTATGGCACCTCATTTCTCATGCTGCTGTATAAATCCTTAGGAGAATAGTGGTCAACACGCTTGCTCAAAAGACTAAATAATAATAATAATAATAACAATAATAATAATATGGGACATCAATGCATCAAGATCAGGTTAATATAATTCTGTAGCTAGGCAGATTCAGGTAGAGCTGCAAGAAATATACCTCCAGACTTACCAGGCTAACCAAAGGCTTGGTGCTATTAGAAAACTCCTATACATGTATGGCTGTCCAGGCAATCTGGGAACTGCCATTCACTGAGTTCATTGTCACAGAAGAGCAAATATCTTGGAAGAAGGTGGAACATAAGCTCCTTTAGTTGCTAAACCCAGTACTAAGTAAGGCTGTGTCTGTGCAAGACTCCTGCCTAAACTTGAACAAAGCAATGTTTTTTTGGATCACAAAGAGAAAACAACTGAGGACCTCATGTCCAGTATAATTTTCTTAATGGCAGAGTATTCAGCTACAGAACAGTACAGCCATTATCAAATCGGAGGTGAAAGAATTGCCAGCCCGTTAATTCTGCAAGTAACTGAGCTCTGCATGCTGGAGGATGCACAGCTTATTATTGACCATGATGCTGTGTAGTGAAATGACAGAATTTTAATAACACTGCAAAAAAACAGAGACCCTCTTCCAATAACTTCAACTATCTGGAAAAGATATGCAGGTAGTAGTTCATACCAAGGGTAACATCCAAAACCATGGGCGAATACCCATGTAGTTAAAGTCCTGCAGAATGCAGTGAAAGCTAGGAAAACTTGACTTGCAGGGTTATGATCCATTTAAGGATCACCACAAGCTTCCTTCACTCTGTCCAGGCACCAGCAACTTAAGCAGAAGAAGGGGAAGGAATTGGATATTTTACCATCTAATCCCATCTCTTTGCTAGACTCCATTCTATTTGCTATATTTGCAGTGAGAGTTTGTGCCACAAAGTTTACTGCCCAAATATCCACTGGGATTTGCATGTTCCCTGTATGCATGTTCCTCCTGTCTCTTTGCTACTGCCATTGACTGATCCATCAGCAATGGCTGACGCTCCTCCTCTCAGCAGAGTCCATGATCACAGCACTACCAGTGCGAGGAGCTCTTGGGAAGGTGCATCATGACAAAGGAGTGGCTCTTTCAGTCTGTATGACCCAATCTCCTTTCTAGCTGCCTTTACCTCGTAACCCTAATAAATATCACTGACTCGTTCTAGTCAGATTTTCCCACAAGGTTCAATATGCCTCTATTACCAGACCAAGAACTTCCTATCCAGCTTGCACTTATCCAGTGCTTAATGCTCTGAATATGTATCCTTACCCACCTCATCAATGCCCGCAGGACAGATGCAGAAAGCACCCCTTGGTTTAGAAAAGTAATTTTCCCACTCTTTCTAATAGCATTTTATCCATATATTGTACACCAATTTATTCATGTGTGTGTGTACACACACACACATAAATATATATGGAGCTGTGGTCTGATCAGACGCTTCTTTCCCACAAGGCAGTCCACCTCTATGTAACATGGTAGGTGAGGCAAACTCTCAGGATTGCAGTTTTTTGGTAGATTGTGTTCCCTTGACTCACCTCTTCAGCTGTGCTGTTTTAACACATCAGCACTGACTTGCCATAGTACAAAGACCATTGCAAAAACTGGAATTAGACTGCATTTCATCCTATTGGTCCACCTGAGTGCACCAAGATTTCTGCTAGGCTGGGGAGTCTGGGTTAATGATCTGAAAGTCCAGCATCTCAGAGGGGTGAATCTGCATATAAATGTGACAAAAGGTGAAAAAATGTGAAACATTCACTTAATGTTTCTGCCAAACACAGAAGATCATAAAAAAAAAAACAACCTAGGAGAGCAAACAGTATCACTGTTCATTGAGTACAGGATTATTTAATTTATTTCTTTCAAAGGCATTTATCTTTCAATCGGGGATTACGCAATTCCTATCATCCCATCCTCAACACCTCTAATTTAGAAGAAGAAAAAAAACCCTATCAGCCTGTCAGTGTACTGCTCTGCAGATTGTACTGGCAATACTTGGATGTTGCAGCTTCCATATAATCCAATTTTATCTTATTGCAGAAAAATACCTATCTGCTTTTTACAAACTCAGACTTTTCCGAGAATGGGGAGCCAGCCTGTGGGTCATGGCAGGATCCAGCTGGACCTGGGGAAAACGCTCTATAGAAGAGGAATACAACCATAACATGAACAAACCACTGAGACGCTACCCCTGCAGAACTGAAGTGACTGGGGATGTGAAGATCTGAGAAGCTGTGTGAAGAGGGGTGAAAGGAGAGAGATAACAGATAAATCAAGAAAGAGCTATAAATTTGCACAGAATGAGTTAAAAAGCTTGGTATTATGTGATGCACGAGCTAGCTCCTACCACCTACAGGGGATCTGGGCAAGTGCACAGGTCACACCAAGCCTCGGCAGGTATCACTGTCTCCTTTCTAGGCCAGGCTCAGGACCAGCACCCTGTGCCTAGCTTCTCCTAAAGGCCATTCAGCCCGGATTATTTCTATTGTTTATGAAGTGGGGTTTATATTATGTTTGCATCTGCCTAAGAATCATGGTTCTGTTATAATGCAGGATCTAAAGCTTTCCCCTATGCAATCTTCTCTGTTTGTGCTTTAAGGAGAAAGAGGGCTGGAAGGGGGAGGGAGAAGGGGAGGTCAGCGTGCTGTGGGAATTACCCTGTGACAACTTCATTGCTAAGCACAGCACAGAGAGCCTGTGAATCTTGCCTCTTCTTGGCAAGCACAGCACAGCTTGTACCTGAGGCAAAACCCATTTCCATAGTCCTCCTCAGCTAGCCCTGCCCCACACCTTCCTGCAGCTGGGTGCAGACAAGTGCCACCAGCTCAGGAACCAGATGCTTTACCAAGTGAGCTCATGTTACCTTCTCCTTCACCTGCAGAAACTGTATTCTTGTGCTCAGACCACAAACACACTACTGAACAGTACTGTCACCAGCAATACATCTCTTCCTTCCTCCCTTTTCTTCCTTCCTTCCTCCTCCTTTTGACCTTTGCACCTTGACCCAGCCAAGGGTTAACAGCACATTCCCATTTGTGGTCCCTTTGGTGGTGAACCTGCCATCCCTGCTCTTCGCATCACACCAAGAACTGCATTTCAAAAGAAGGATCCAGATCCTCTTAGTTAATAACACCAAGTATTCTAGGTTATCTACATAAAATGCACCTCTTACTTCATCCATTTCCAGTGCATTGCTGAGAAGGAAAGAAGAAAAAGTATAGTACATGCTGTAACAGCAGTGCCCTTTGCAAAAAAGTATGTTCCACCTACCTCTGTGGCTAACTGGTCTGTCATTAGAGTGGGAGTCTGACACAACGAAGTCCCCCAAGCCCACTCTCCTGTCTTTCAAAGCCAAAGGCTCCATTTCCAAACCTGCCAGTTCCCTTCTCAAGAACCTCCCTGCTCTATTCAGTCCATTTGCAGACTTCCATTTTCTTTAAGTAAAAGGCAGAAATATCATAGATGCTTTTACAAGCATTTTTCCCTTGTAATTTTGAAATCTGAGTTTCATTTTTGAAAGCCTTGTAACAATTCCTAGCATGGAGTAAAATGATGTGACCCACTTTATACAAGGGGACAGACTGGAAGTTCTCAACACCCCCTGTCAGGCCTTAAAACCATTGAATGTCATGAGCAACCTCTCAAACTCTGCCTCAGAAGTGGGATAACGATTTCACCTTAGGCTTTTTGAGGAGTCGTTCATGTATTGAAGCTTGAGTGTACACCAGGTCTACTCTATGGCACCGGGAAGCAGAAGAGCAAGGGCATCTCCACTATCTGGAAGGGAAATGAATAGACTGCACAAACATTTTTGTGACAAACTACTGCGGTTTGAACTATATTATGTTCTTGGTAAATAAGAACTGTAGGAGTAAAAGCCCCTCTGGACACACACCATCATGCTGGTTCCTGCTGTAGTTTGGTTTCTTTGCTTACTGTACCTGCCACTGTTCTTCCAGCAGTTGTCCCTGTGCACAAGCCCTTTGGATAACCATGTCAATATAGCAGGTTCCCTCCTTTTTGTATCAAGAATAAGTGATATGTTATATGCCTCATTTCCTCATATGCATCCCTACCTTAGAGTTCTCCCATGGTACCTAGATCATTCACACAACTTGTGGATACAGGGTGCTCGATCTCATCCTCATTCAGTACAAAAAAGCAGTAACACTCTTCCAAAGTAATTTTCTCCATCGTTGACCTCCCACAGGTATTTTCCAAAAGGTCATCTTCAAATATTGGGGTAATGCACACTCTTTCCACAGCACATGGTCACCAAATTCTTACTACCAAGAGCTTTGTCTATCCATACCAATGTGAATATAATATCATGGGTCCTGCAAAAAGGCAGTAAATAATGGTGCAAAATTTATCTCCCAGATTCCCTTTCTCATTCAACAATTTGCCTCCAAGTTACACTTTCGTTCGCTCCTGTAACCCTTTTCCAGAGCCAGAATATACAGATAAGTACACAATTCGATTACACGTTACACACTGTTCAGTTATAAGTGCAACCTGTTCTCTGTGAATGAAGTAGTGATTTCTCTGGACTCTCACTAAAATTCTTGTTTCAGAGGCCACTTATGAGAATGATGGGTCACACTCTCCACATCCCTCAGGAGACACTGAAACCATGTTATAAGCTGCTGTTCTCTCAGATTTGTTAGGAAAGTACCTTGATATGTTTAGTGGTCCACAGCCTTCAACTGTGGGAGTTCACATCTCTGTCGACAAGGAATATCAGCTTCCACATGGTAATAGAGCAGCTATTACTACATATAATATAGTATGTATGGCAGGTACATGTAATAAAGCAAGCATTACTACACCTGCCTGGATCTATTCTTCCCAGCAAAGTAACCAGCAAAAGAAAAATGTATTTTTTCCCAAGGTACTATATATACATAAATGCATACATTTATACATAGGAGACAGTGAAACAAAGAGGCTGGATTCTTAAAAGCAGGAGGATGATTCTCCCATAAACCTTCATTTCATGTTCTCTGCTCACCACACCCTGTTTAGACTTGGCTGCAGATCTAGAAAAGGCTTTGTCTCCTTCATGGAATCCTCTTCTCAACCTGTTAGAAAGCCTCAAGGAAAACCTTGCAGACAGCCAGATATCATCTCTTGTAAAATTGCACTGCAGATTTTCTTTCAGTACTTTTATTTTTCGTCAGCTGCGTTTGAAACATTCCAACGTGCTGCCGTGGCTTTCATGGTTTGTTGTTCAATCCAGTTGTACAGCACACTGAATTCAGTAATAACAACTCAAAACACTTAAAATTTTATTTATTCTCCCTGTAAAGTTTGATAGCTTTTTCAGATTAATAATTAATAATATTCCTCAGCAGTAAAGATTCTCACAAAAAAAAAAAAAAGAAAAAAGAAAAAAGTAAAAGCAGCATGGTTTTACTCCTTGCTCAGTTTTCCTCCTGTACACCCTCCCTTCCCCCTGTGAATTCAAGGCACCTGAAGATTACTGACCCTGTTAGCACACCTCTGTTGGGAATCACACTTTAAAACTGAAAATATCTAACTGCACATATCGATTCAACAGCCCACTGGTGCTCTGAGAGACTGAATCGCCTTTGGGAAAAAGTTAACCTTGTCATTGCTCAGTGGTTAAGCTTAGCACAAGCTCTGTCATCCCTCTGTAACAGGGAAGGTTAGAGACTGTCAGCTGGGAAATAGGAAGAAAAATACACTGATGAGGAAGAGAAGCTCAGTGACAATGAAACAAGAGCTGAACAGGAGTAGTCCGAGATGAGAACAGTGAAAAATGACCAAGAAGTTGAAGGAAAAGAAAATGGGAAAGATTTAAAATGAGTTGTAGAGAGAAGGAGAAATGGAATAAACATTGCAAAGAGTCTCATTTAGTCCCTGGCCAAAAAATGTGAGCTCTGACACCGAGAAGTGGAGTTTGGACTTTGCAGAGACTGATCAATAGCAAACATCTGAGGTGGTTCTTGCTAGATACAAACCTCCAAAAAGAGCAAGTCTTGCAGACACTGCTGCCAGATTTTCCTCTGCGTGTGCTGCTTTTTGGTGGCTGAGGCTTCCAGCTCAAGAGGAGGTTTGTGGGATGGAGCTTTCTCTTCTGCCCTCACTTTAAAGACAAAGAAAGAAACTGCAGAAAATTTTGGAAAATTCCTCAGGGCACAGAAATGGCCGTTGCCAAAGTTAGAACTAACGTGACTGCCCACCTTTTTCTCACCCCCTCAGTTCTGCCTCACTCTTTCTCCCACGTAGCTTCAGCCTTGTCCTAAACACCCATTCCTTGTCGCCACAGGAATAATCTACACTCCACCGAGGCTGATTGGGGACAGTGGCATTTATAATGTACTGGCTGTAACACTGACCCACTGGTTCAATGAGTCAAAGCAAGAAAAGGCAAAAAGAAAAAGGCTATTTGTAAAAGCTGATTTCTGAAAGACAGCAAATAAATAAAATACATTTTTCTTAAAAAAATTAAATCAAATCAAATCACTCTGGAAACAAAAAGCTAGTATCAAATGGAAAGCGTATGTTGAGAGACAGCTTTGAACTTTGACTCTTAGGGCTGTATTTCTGCCTTTGAAGTACCTATGGGCTAATAACGAAGCTGCTCTCAGCAGGAAAAATGAAAAATACAGTTTCTCAAAGAAATGCAAAAGCTTCCTACTATCAGGCTGGTAACCAGAGCCAGTGGCAAGCTAGATCTAAGGTAGAACAAAAACCTATTATCTTTCCTTGGTGAAAGGCTCCTTGCTGAAACTTCAAAGACAAGGGATGACATGACTTTCTCCCCAGGATCATGCATGTCTCTTCAGCAATGTCCCCTCTTGAGAAGGCACATCAGTGCCACAGCCTGAAAAACATTGGAGAATGTGCTGGTTTTGGTTGGAGTAGAGTTAATTTTCTAAATAGTAGCTAGTATAGGGCTATGTTTTGGATTTGTGCTGGAAATAGCATTGATAATTCGGTGATGTTTTTGTTATTGCCCAGCAGCCTCACACAGAGCCGAGGGCTTTTCTGCTCCTCATCCCACCCCACCAGCGCTGGCTGGGGGGCACAAAGAGCTGGGAGGGGGCACGGCTGGGACAGCTGGCCCCCACTGACCACAGGGGTGTCCCGTACCATACCATGTCATGCTCAGCATATAAAGCTGGGGGAAAGGCTGGCTGGGGGGCTGCTACTGAAGGACTGGCTGGGCATTGGTTGTTGGGTGGTGAGCAATTGTTTGCATTTATATCACTTGTCTTTTATTTTTCTCCCTCACTTTTTTTTTTTTTGACCTGGAAAAGAAAAAAAAAATCTATTTGTAACTTGTCAATATTATTATTGCATTATTATTATTATATTATTATTGTTTCAATCATTAAACTGTTCTTATCTCGATCCATGAGTTTCCTAACTTATCCTTCCAGTTCTCTTCCCTCCAACCTGCTGGGGGGTGGGGGGGCAGTGAGCGAGTGGCTGCGTGGTGCTTAGTTGCCAGCTGAAGTTAAATCACCACAGAGAATCCACTTTTTCTGCGAGGCGGGTTGTCAGTGGAAAACTCTCCCCATATCCTGGGGCAGAAAGACACTGAAAGCGAGACTGAGCTCGTGAAAGCAGTGAGGCTTGGATGGCTTCATTTTGTGGTATTTTCCATTTTGGTTTACATATTTATTTTCAGTCCCAGCAGCCACCTCATAAAAATAGAAATACGAAGAAGGATTATGAGTGATGTGGAGGCAAGAAAGGAAGTCATTAAAGCATGAGAAAGGAAATCAGTGGCTAGTTATTACCATTACCACTACCACTAGTGAGGCTGCACATCCATACCAGTGTGCACAATGCACAGGGGGAAATGTCCTGACTTTTAGGCTGGGTTGTTCTGACATAGGGAAGAAGCATCTTTGCCTTCTGTGGGAGCTGCCACCGTGAAGACAGGGATTTCCACACAGAATGAAAGACTTTCAGAGCAGCTGACATCTCCTCTTAAGGAGGAACGTAAAGCAAAGCCCCATCCCAGCACCTGCAGCCATCTGTAACTCATCGGGCAGAGTCACTCCCTTAGTTCTCGTTGCTAGCTGCAATGCTGGTGCTTTCTACAGGTGTCACCCTATGCAGGTTAGACCCAACTACAAGATCTGAGCAACCATTCATTGGCTTTTTTTTCTGTCTTGGCTTGTAAAAGGAAGAAAGTGAGACTAGATAAATACAGAAGCACCTGCAGAAAGTGTCTGACATGATAGGAGGAAACCACAACTCCAACGTTTTACCTTTTCCACAAAACCAGCAAACATTGTTTCACTTAATAAGGAAAATATTCTTTCTTTTGCATCTTTTCGAAGAATAGGATATTCACATCTGAATATCCCTCTCTAGACTTCCCCATTGCCATAAATGTCAGTTAACGTACATTTGACTACCTTTCATTTTTTATTCAACACAATGCGATATTCAGGACACAATTTTCTTACACGATAGCTACACTTGCTATGGAAAGTGTCTCCGTCTTAAATTATTTTACTTATTAGCTGTCCTCTGTAGCAGAGGAAAATTAAAAAGTAAGTAAATAAATTAGCCTTTCTAATGCCATCTTCTGACTCTGACTGAATTTATTTGCACTGGGACCTCGATCACCAGGTGGGCAATATTACAGAATCGTAAATGCAAGCTTGCATGTGCGGGTACCAAACGTTGCTGATGGAGACTGGCTGTTAAGCATTTCAGCTTCTGTAAATGTCTCCTGCAGCAGGTAAAGTAGCTGAACAATGACCTCTGGAGAAATCATGCTGAGTGAAGAAAAAAAGCAGGACTCAATCTTGACAGAAGACAACACATTAATAGTTGTGAATAAACTACACTCTTCTGTTTACCTACGGGTGCTGTTTCTCTACATAATTGCCTTATCAGTGCTGGAGGAGCACAGTCAGATACTGCACAAAATATTTTGCCCTACTAATTGGTCCTGCTGCTGAGGGGATGGATCTAGGCATCTCTCTAATTCTGTGCAACATACTCCTGATGGATGACTGGTAGCATATTGCTAGTAAGGCCATCAAATAACAGGGGAAAAGATGAATGCTGAGAATGAGAAAAGACTGCATAAGTTTAAAGACAGCAGCCATTACATACTTTACAGATTTGCTGCTGGCCTAATTAATTCAGACCTGAACTCAATATTCAAAATCACATGAACAAGTGCAACTTTTTGTTATATATATGTTAAATATATAACTATATAAGCTATATATATAAAATTTATAAATATAAATATTAGTGCATTAAGACAAATTATTAGTGGTCATGGCAGCATACAGCAGGCAATAACCCATCTCCGTACAAATATTACTTAATCTTTATAGAATTTTTTTTTTAAATGTATCTCTAGCTAAGCCTGACCCATTTAGAGTGGGCCAACAAATCTGATTTAGCAAACTATATAATGTGATTTTGATACTTCTGTTGCAGACCGTGACATATTAATGGCCACGTTCAGCATTTCATACACAAACTAGCCTTCTGTGTGAAAGTTTCCTTGTTTCTATGATGTACTATTTACTTCACCTCAGAAGATGTCATCCTGTTAGGAAAGTCTGGCACGTGGGAGAAAACTGATGATACTTAAAAGCATTATTAGGAAGGAAGTGACAGCTATGTACAACAATAGCCAGACATGACAAAGACATAAAAATGCCTTTTGTTGCGTGCTTGGATGGAAAAGCTTTTGTATGCGGACCACAGTGCCATTCCCTGCAGGCCAGAAAGTGAAAATGTCACTGTAAATTATAATTGACATGACAGCTGTAGTGAAACCACAGGTCGTATACAAGCAGGTGTGAAAAATACAGAACCTAATATACCAGGTTTGCGAACAATATAAATCAAATACCAATATACAACATACATAGCATAAGGTGTCCAGTAGCAAATGTGAATTATCATCAAAGGTGCTGATCGTTACATGAATATGCATGGTGGCAAAGAAGACGTGTCTTTTCAAAATGAAGAGAGATTTCCTTAATTTCTCTGACTCATGGCTACTGCCCTAAACAAACGGTAAGTCTGTGCCTAATGAGGAAAGGACAAAGCCACTGAAGTCTCTGATGGGCCAATCTGATAGCAGATTGCCAAGGAAAGCCAGAACACTCTCAGAGTCAAAGTATGAAGTTCTTTGAGTCCGAATAATGTGCCCCAGAACAATTATCAGGCCACATCCCTCTCCAAGCTTCAGAAATATAATTGCTGGGTGCACGAGCTGTCATGCCTTGCAGCAATGCCTCTGCAGCCTCCTTTGCTGAAGGAACAACTTTGAACATGACTTGACTCCCAAAGGTTCATCATTATGAGGAGAAGATGATCCTCGGTGTCTCAGGACCATTATGAAGAA
Source organism: Falco biarmicus (assembly GCF_023638135.1). Taxonomy (NCBI): domain Eukaryota; kingdom Metazoa; phylum Chordata; class Aves; order Falconiformes; family Falconidae; genus Falco; species Falco biarmicus. The sequence continues at coordinate 58,207,819 of NC_079291.1, read as the reverse complement.
TCGCCTTTTTATTGGGAATGTGTTAATTTTCTGTGAAGTCCTAAAACCCCATAACGTTTGTTAACCATATATACAGAAATGTTTTGAGTGAAGTAGTAAAAACATTTAAAGAGACAGAGAGGTACATAAATACCAGTCAGTCAACAGCTGTGATGCACAGTCTTTTACTATGCCTGTACTCCCTCAAGGACTATTTTCTGGCCAAGTGGAACAGCACAGCTCAGCTCCACAGTGTAAAACTCATTTCCTAGCCCGGGAGCTAGGTGGCCATATGTGCAGGCTGCCTGTTGAGAAGTTGCATGGGTTGGCACCAAATTGTGCCTAGTCACTGTCAGCAGAGCTAGTCAGCATTGCTAAAGCCATGTTAAACATTCAGTAGTATGGGGCAGTACCCACATTGCCTGTTTCCTACCACTGTTTAGTTTTAATAATACACATGTAGCCCTGGGATGACAACTTACAAATAGAAAGTTTTTTTCTTTTCCAGGGTTGTCTTCCTGGCTGATGATAACATAGGAGAGCTGCCATCTTTTGTGATTGCTGCCCACAAACAGCCTGGCTGCTGCATGAGGCAGTTGTGTAAGGCATGTTTTTTGGACACAAGACATTGCAGCCTGTGTCACTGCTGGAGTGAATGAGAACAGCTCAGACACATTGCAGAATATGCTGTCTGATTTTCATGGCATAATTCCCTTCAAAACCAAAAGAAATAACACTGGTGATGCCTGAAGAACTTTATATTTTATAGAACTTTTTTTTTTTTTTGGGGGGGGGGGGGGGAAGCAGCAATTGAGGCAATAATGTGTATATCATGCAAACTTCTGCATCCAGCCAGTAACCTAGCAACAGCAGCAAGCCAACACTGAAAAGACTTTTATCCAGTGTGCTGGTTAATACCCTAAGCCATGCACTGGGAGAAAGCGTGCAGCTGGTGTCAGCTACATTTTCCTGTAAATTGGTTTTGATAACACCTTTTATAGCCTAAGTCCATGAAGTAGGAGAATGGCCTGGCACAAAGCTGGAAGGTGGTTTATGATTTACAATTATACTGCTGGCATAAGGCCATGGAGAGTGACCTTTTTGCTGACAACTCCTTGCCCTTAGAGCAGAATCTTTATTGCTGGAAACACCAGTTAGAGAGAAACTTCCTAAAATTTTTGGTAGGGAATTTCTGGTAGTAGAACATTGGCTTCTAAGAATAAAGTGCACAAGGCTGAAGAAAATTAGTCACTTTCTTTTTTGGAGTCTTCCAGATTAAAGTACATGGGAAACAACTATTAACCTAAACAAGTGACAACAGAGAGAAGATCTACTTGCATGTGTTAGATAAGTGATCTTTTCTTTGGGGTTTGTTTGTGTCTTGTCTTCCCCCCCTCCTTCCACAGTGTCCCTATAACCAAACTGGGTTATGGACTGGATGGAATTACAGTTGGCTGAAAAAGTGACCAGATGAGCAGGCTGAAAAGGCAGCTGTCAACAGTTCAAAGTCTAACTGGTAACTGGTTATGAGCAGTGTTCCTCAGGCATGACATGTCTCATGAGTCAAATTGTAACTAGACAGACCCCAGAATAGCTGGAGCTTTGGAATCACCTGGTTTTAACAAACCGTGACTCTAAGGAGGCTTTCTCTCTCAGAATCGAAAACAGCAGGATAAGAAGATCCCATTTCTGTGAAGAGACAACAGAAGGGTTAGGCCCAAGAGGCACAGCACAGGAATTGAGAACCTATACCATTCAGTACTTTGACAATCAAAGTTTTAGAGCATGTTTGGCCCATTTATTGCAACCCAACACAAGCAGCTGGTCCATGTCTTGCCTAAGAGCAGTTTGTGAGTAGACACCAGAAACTGAAACTAGTAAGCAAGCAAAACAAGTACTTTTTAAAATTTCAATTGGTTAAATTGTAAGGGAGACTGAATAAATATATTGGTACTTTCTCACCAGTACAATCTGCCTTTGATGAGGGGAAAAAAAAAGACCTGTGGAGAGTAACCTACTAGTTTCCTCAGCAAGTGTACTAGAGGAGACCACAGGTTCTTAAACAGGTTTTTTGACAACTGATGCAGGTAGTATGTCAATATAAACAGCCATTACTCTTGATTCAGAAAAGCATAGTGGTGTCTCATGTAGTCCAGCTCAGAGCCACCCCACCATATGGTGGAAACAGAGAAATCACTGCCCCGTCTTTTCCATCTCAGCTCTGCAGAACCTGTCTCACCAGTAAAACCCCACTAGCCATCACATAAATTAACAGATCAGGAAACTTCTGTCTGTGGTTGGTAGTTGCTAATTGTTTTTCCAACAGGTATCTTCTCCATTCTAGATATGGCATCATGGCTTCAGTGTTACCTGCAGCTGTCTAAATGATAAGACATCCCAAGGGAAGATGGGATTGTGTCACCCCTGTAAATGAACTCTTATTCCACGAGCAATATAAACCACCTCTGTATTAGGCTGATTTAATACCAGACTCACCACAAAGCAATTATCACAGGAAAAGTGGGCAACTGTGCACATGAATATCTGCTGCCATGTGTTCAGAAAGAGCATTAAGAACTACAAAGAGAACTACCCTGAGACGGACAACGGCAGTTCCGTGTAATTACTACAACAATTTAAGAAAAAAACAAGACCCAGACGTAGACATATGTTAACAATAAAAGCTGACATGAAGCATTTATGTATTGCTCAAAACATAATCAAGATTCAGTCTGCCAGGTTTTATCCTCAACACTGTTGAGAATTCAAAATGCATTTTCATGTACATGATCGTTTTATTTAAGAAGCATCTGTCTTTCAGCCATTTGTACTCAAATGGACCTGTTTCACACCAGATACATTCTGTTACCATTGTCACTTTCTAAGAACATAAAAAGGTCAGTGAGTAAACTGACAGTTGAAACATTGGCAACTACTCATCAGATCATGGGCTACTCCCGCTTCCTCTTCATTAGCTTCTCAGCACTAGAAAACAATGAGGACCAATGCAAATCTCTCTTTTGCTAATCCGAGAAGAGCTTTTGAAAGATGCAGTGCCAAAAGAAATACCAATAAAAACCATTCCCTTTTAGGAATTTTAGTCTGAGGGATTTAGTTACGCTAAAGACAGCCTGAGAATACTTTTGTCACACTAACTGGTCAGAATGCATATTAAGAGTAGGATGAAGGAAAATTAAGTGAAACAATATTTTCTAGGCCCACACAAGCAAACAACATGTAACTGAAATTAAAAGAAAAATCAAGACTATATTCTGTGCATTCGATATGCTTTGAAAATAAACATTGACATTAATAAACCTTAGAAATAATGAAAGAAAAAATGATAAAAATTTTAGACCAAACCAAAATGGATAAATGCAATCAGTGCTCAGTCTTATGCTTATTATTTCTTAAATTGCTTAAAAATTCTGCAGGCAGCAGTCTGCCCTGACTGAAGGAACAAAAGGAATGAGTCCAACACTGAAAACTGTCCTGGTAATTTAATGAGTTTAGCAGAATATTGAGGAACGGTAAGTACAGCACGAGACACCCTAACCTCTAGTACATATGTATATTTTTTCTATATGTGCATAAAGATGACAATGAACGTGTCACATGTGAAAACATCTGACTTTTTTGATCTTCCCCTGGGAGAAGTTTGACACTGAATTTGACAGTGCTAAAACTGAACACTGAATTTGGAAGTGACAAAAAGGGTGGTAGAACGTGGGAAGCTGTATCCCCACTGTAAATTGTACCACCCCAGCAGATAAGCAGTGGATGGGGTCACTGGTGAATGACTCCCGATCAAGCCGCACAGGAGAGTTTACACATTTCTGCAGGAGCCCACTCCAGCTGCTTAAATCTCGGCTTTAGCTGTAGTGAAATGGTGCTTTGAGACTGCGTGTCCTGCCTTCCCCCACCTATAGTCTGGAAAGGCTGTGGGGAAGCCTCCACAAGCTGTGGCCTAACCTCCTTCCCATGTGCTGGGAGAAGGAATCTCTGACCTGCTTCCATGGACATGTCAGGTTGCTGTGCTTGCAACGTGTCAGCTGCCTATGGGAAAGCAACGGTGTTAAGAAGGGCTTATTCTGAAAACACGGGATCCCCAAGGCAAGGCAGTGGAAAGGCCACAGGGGGCTACACAGCAGCGAACACTGTCTTGATGGCTTCACAGGTAACAAGGTGAAGGTGCATCAATATTTCAGGGAAGGAAAACTCACGCCCAGGAGTCCTCCTTGGATATCCAGTATTAGCCCTGAGCATTCTGGTGCAAAGCCTAATGCTCACAGATTTGGATGATATTTCAGTGTTGACTGAAGTCATGTGATGTCTTTTAAGTGTTTGTTCATTCAAACACACCTGTAGAGGTAAGTGAAATAATGTTGTTTGTCCAGGCTGGACTCAGAGACCTCCTTGATTCTTTCTTTTGATTTGCTTTTACTTGACCTTTCATGTGGTACTTTATCTTTAGACATGTCCACGAACTCTCCATCCACAGCTTCTGCCCTCCTCAGGTTTTTCCCTCAAACTGAAAAAATCTATTTTAATCCCTCAGAGACAGCAATATAACCATGACCAGGAAGATTAATTGCTTTTAATGGGTACCACAACATCAAAGAAATGTTCCCCCTGCCACCACCACCACCACATTCAGCAAATCTCTGTGAAACAAACTCTCTACATGCAGAGAACAAGGCAAAGCTTTCCTGTTTTCCCACGTTCTGTACAATGTGTACCCTTGTTGAGAATGTTGCTGTGAGCAGCAGAAAAAGAAGGATCTTAATAAGGATAATTTATTGCAAATGAAAAGGAAGTAACCTCATGACTTCCAAGATCATTTTTCAACAGAATGAATGACAGAGCCTCTGCTTGGGGAGGCACAAGATGGAAAGCCTCTTCATCCTGAGCCCTTCAAACGCACAGGTTAGGGGGAGAAAAAGGAATAGAGGAGAAAAGAACATGATAATAGGGCCCAAAAATGCAGTAAGAGGCTTAATCAAGGAGAAAAAAAAGTGAACGTTTTCATCAGAAATGAGCATTGTTTATTGTTGGAATAAAGGAGCTTTCACACTGACAAAGAACAGAGGGAACTCCGTGTACTCAACAAGACAATACGCTATGGGTAATGTCAGAATCTACTTGACTGAAATTACCAAGTTGTGATAATATTCCTAAATGGCACTTTGAATCAGGAAGCATGTAACATCTGGTGATTCCAGAGATTTATACATGTCCTCCAGGGTACATTATGAACATCAAGAAAGATACTCTGAATTCAATGTGAAGACTGAAATGGCAACAAAAAGCTGTTGATGTTTTTTGTTTGCTATGTTGAAGGAAATTATAAGTATTTTAAACACTAAACTAGCATTTTCCTTGTGGCCAGGATGTTCAGGGCTCAAACTCAAGAGCACAATAACTATGTTTGTTACTTCCTTTCTTCCTTTCACATTTCCTTCTTCCCAGCATGTCTTCTTCAAAACTTCCTATGTGCTTGTGTCTGAACTCCTGGCTGCTTTCTAAGGAGCCTTCATTTTGAGTTATCTTTGACTTTCAAACAGTTTCTGTGTTTCAAACAGATTTCTTCTTTCTTTACTTCTCATTAAAAATTACTAACTGAAAAAAAATATCATTTTTACATATTATGTAGATAATTTATACAGAAAAATAATTAAAATAGAAACTGGCTGGGACCACAATAAAATATTTTACTGAAAAGTACACATGAGTTAATTAACTAGGGAATCCAAATGAATAATTTCATGGAAGGGAAATTCTTGTTTCAAACAGTAGCAGAAAAATAAGCAAGAAAATTCCTTCATCCTTCAGAAGATTATCAGGAAGAGCTGGCTACAAAGATGGGCTTCTAGAGTGATTGTTTAAAGTGAATTTTGAATCAGACAGCGTCTCTAGTCCAAAATGCCGCAACCATGAGCTGAGGAATTACAAGAGAACAGTTCAAAATAGCACACAGTCCTTGGAAAAAGTTACTGCAAGGAAGTAACCCAAGTATATACAATACCACCAAAGGAACATGGCACATCAAACTCACATCAGGCTTTTTCCTGCCTTTGGGTGGGAATGATGTTTAACTGCTCTAGAGTCATCTAAAGATACTTCTATGAGAACCAACATGGATTAAAACTTGCTATTAGAGGTACTTCAGGAAAATAAAAACCAAAGGAGAGGAAGGATGGAAAAAAAGTATTGCAGGAAAGAACAGTAATAGTGGGAAATGAATGAAGAGGAAAATGGAAAATGTAAAAATCAAGACCAGCAGAAAATGGTAGGAGGAAATTGAGACATCTGATGGAGGCATATTGTCCCTGATTCAGGAAGTGAGAGATTGAAACCTGAAATACCTGCATTTCCTTTCTACTATATCTAGAATATGATATGTCACCGTAGTTTTACAGAACTCACAATTCAGTGAGGGCAGGAATGTTTAACAATCAGCAGTAGATGTCTGTATTTACAGAAAATGTAAGGCAAAAGTATAATAGTTACACTTACTGGGTTGAACAGAAAATTGGTGTCATAGAAGTCAGTAAAGGACAGAGTTACAAAATATGCTAAAAATGAGACTAAAATGGATGGGCAACATCTTCCAATATTGTAAGAAAAAAAAAAAGATTAGAATAGCAATATCAATATTATAGGATTACAAGGAACATGTAGCCGCTGTTCAAAAGAGACAAAAGTTTTTTGGACATATGACTGATTTTTCTACCTTTAATTAATGCAAATAATGAAAGAAATTAATCAGGTCATAAATAACTACTCTTGCCTCAATTAGAAAATTAAAAGTTTCCTGCATTGTGCCCATTTTCTCTTTGTAAAGAGACTGTATTTAAGAATCTAATGATAAAGCACAGAAACGTTTTATGATCTAATTTTATGAAGCTGTTCAAAGAAATGTGAAATTTTGTCACCCTCAGACTTATCAACTTCATCATGGTAGGCAAACATATCCTTCCTCTAGAAAGAAAACAATGATGATTATAATAATACTCATGGAAGAGAGTCACCAAGCAATGTACTGCATGTTGAGTCTATTAATTAAAGATTTTAGCAAAAACAATTGCAGTTTGGTTAGATGGATACTTAGAGGTTATATAACCGTAGATCAGTGAGTGTTTGTTTCCAACTCCCCGCGCCCCCTCCCCCCCCCCCCCCCCCCCCCCCCCCGAAAACTAGAAATACTGTGGGAGGAAGGTAGGGACTGATTTTATAACATTAATCAATTTGTACACACACAATGCTTTCCCATCTGTAAAAGCTCTAGGCATAAGTTATTACATCCTTTGGAGAAAAAGGAATTTACTTGTCTTAAAAAAAAAAAAAAAAAAAAAAAAACAAAGGAATTTCTACGATGCCATTTTGGGAGCAAAATCTGCTTTGGTGTTGAGTTCAGGATGTAAAAGTTTGTTTTCCATTAAAATCCTTGAGTTTCCATACTAGTTAAAGGAACTCCCTCAGATTAGCATATAAACCAAGTGTTGTTACTGGTCACTGTGGATGCTGATGACTGTGCCCACCACGAACCCCCTGGCCATTTTCATTTGCAAATTCATTAAGCAAGCGTTCATTCTGATGGCTTGGCTGCTTTTGTACTACACCCCTGCTTGAAAGCACTGTTTCTAGATATGTAGATAATGTTCCACCTCCAGATATAAAATCATTTCACAAAAAATAATTACCAAGAAGTGTTAGCAATTCTGAGAAGGTTAAGTAGGTTTTATGTGCATATGCAATTTAAGTGGGTTACAAGGCATGCATTGTACTGGAGAAGCAGTGGAGGCAAGGACTTCATTTTCCATAAGCAGCCGTTACACAAAAATGTTGAAATACTCTCAGATGAGATGACCAAAATAAATGGTCTTGTAAAGGCTGGCTGTGGCATTTTCAAGATCTGCAATCCCTAATGTTTCAGATACTGTCTTCCAAATTCTCACCCTCTTGTGACCCCAGATTTCTCCTAAATGGCCCTCCAATTCTGTTCTCTCATTAAACATTCAATTCACACTGTCTCTAGTCTTTCCCTTAGCATGACCTGTTCAGAGGCTGAGGTGTAAAGCTTCATTTTGCCCGGACTGGCTGACAACAACCCACTGAATATCGATGCCTTGGAAAGCCATAATAACATCTACCTCATACGGTTCTTGTGTATTTCACAATATAGAGGGATTTTGTTTATTTTTTTGTTTGACTGCAATATTAGCAACCGAATGTTAACAAAATGGAACACAAGTATAGAGACTTTTTTTTTTTTTTTTTTAATCTAAAAGGTTTATGATCCTTTTCAGAGATTAGGAATTAGACAGAAATATTCTGAAAAGAGATTCAATCTACGGACACCCTCTTGTCATATTGCATTTTGCTTTGGGTGTTTATCTGTAGAGGTGTCACATCTCCAAAACTTGAAATTTTATTTTTTCTCCAGTAGGAAAAAGTAGGGAAGAGTAGGGAAGGTACAAGACCATCATTTCTATATTATTTCTGAATATAAAACAAATGTACCTCCATCCCATTATGGGCTGGACCTTGAGGAACTGAACATGCAGACATTGTAGACCAAGCTTGAACAAAATTTTGAAGTGGTTTCTGCAAGCATCTTCTAAGAATGTGAAAGGGAAACTACAAACATGCAGAAGTGTGTGTTTACCACTCTAACCTGAACAAGACAGGCAGCGTCTAAACCTAACAGTGACCACTTTGTGCATAAACAGCCTTCAGGTGCAAAAACTGTCAGAGCAGAAACAGTTGTGGAGTAAGCTCAGGGATCAAACTGGTTTAGTTGTGGCTATGGACAACATAGGGTTGATCATAGGGTGAACAAGGGAAGTATTAGGGCAGCTCAGATGTTGTAGCATCCTGAGGAATTACTCCCAACAATATAGTGCGTCTACCCATTAAGCAAAGAAGGATAACAGAAAGATGGAAGTTAATAAATCAGGGCTTGTTAACACTGGAAAGAATAAAACAGCATCACTCCTGGTCTCTGACCACCTAAAGAGAAAGTGGTCACTTGTTTCAAGATACAGTGACTGACATGGTCAATCATGACAGAAGTCACTAGCAATTTTTAGAGTTCCATCACTAAAATCACCAGAATTGCCAGACAGCTGCAACCGCCTCAGAACATTACACCAAAATAAGGTGTTCACCTACTTGTCCCTCCTGTTAGGAGTGGGTCAAAAGCAGAGTAACTCCTGTGATGAAGTCACAGACAATGAAAAGGAGAACTCCGGATTGTGCAGGGTTTGTTACGTCAGCCCAACACTGTCTCAGCACTGCTGTAAAGGGATCCCATCCATGAATTTATCAGGACCTATCTTTTGTTTCCCTCACATCTGCTGGATGCTTAAAAGGTTGCTAAGGGATGCATCCAAGTCATGTTGAAGGAAAAGAGCAAACACAGACCTCCCACGCCAAGGACTAAGAATGTCTTTCCAGTACATGTTCATTATCATATTCATGTCAATTTTGTTTCAATTACCTTTCTGTGTGGAAAAAAAAATAAAACTGAGACATTAGGAAGACAGACGTTGTAACATACTCAAACTGCACTACGTCACATTTCTCCAGTGCTCAGGAGAAAGATAACATTTTGTTAGATTGATTTCAGTTTAATAATGTTATCTTGTCTCTATTCGTTTTCACAAGATGAGCAAGGTATATAGGTAGATAAAGCATTCTCACCATAAGGAACTGGAAATTATTGGTTCAGACACCATATCTACCACACTCACTTTTCATTTTCCAGCCACTCTATGTACTTCAAAGCATGACCTAGGCCACTTCTTTCACCTACACCATGACTGGAAAGTTCACACCAGTGTCCAGAAGCTCAGTTTTTAACACTGGATTATCCCTTCATGCAAACAAGGGAAGTTGGATGTTTGTTTCAGAACTGATCAGTGACCCAAGGTGCTTGTACCTTGTTTGTATCTCTGTTCAGAAATGTAACGGGTCTTGTCTCTAGACCCTTCAAAAGTCTTGCTAAAGTTAAGGAGAAGAAAGTAATCTTCCTGTCCAGTGCTCTGGGTCCAAGATGTATTTGGAATTAAGGCTTCCTACATGGCAGTGACAATAACCAAGTTACTCACACCAGCCAGTCTGGCCTACTCTCAACACGGAGGTTTGCAAACCCAGTTACGCCACACAGAGGCAGCCCTTCTGCCAGTTTCAGAGAAGGTACCAAGGTACAGAAGATGTGCACATGTCTTGAAAAGCAAAGGATGTTTCCTTTTCTACAAAATGCAGCCCTCACAAGCCTTTCTTTATTCCGAAACAGCAACAGTGGTTGCAACTTCTTCACATTGTTTTTCTGGAAGACTAGAAAGACACAGAACACTGCAACGACATGTTGCATATTTAGTTAGACTTAGCTGCCTGTCCCCATGTCACTGCAGAAAACAAATGGCAGAAGAGATCATAGGACAAAAGGAATATGATAAAACGTTTGAAGATTTGCTCCATCTGAGCTAAGTTTGTAGTTCATGTGGAACACAAGCTCCTCAGTGTTTCTGTGCCTATGCAATGCAGTGTTATACTACATGGAAAGAGAATACTGCTTGCTTTGCTCTCCAAAGGTTAACAATGATAACAAATACAGGCAATTTTACCTGAAGCTATTTCACCTTCTCCTTTTCAATTTTAAAAAAAGAACCCACAAACAAAAACCCAAAACAAAACCCCAAATATGTAACACACCCAAACTTTTTGACACTCACCTTCTTGAAAATATTAAGTCATGTGTTTGAAAATGTTTGTTTGCTCCAATACTTCTACTCAGATTGGCTGCTGTTTTACTCCAGAGCAGGAAATGTAAGATACCATCCAGACTGTCAGCATACTTTTTATGCTGTCAGACCAGATCAGAGGAGCTTGCATCACACAAATTTGCTATTACACCTCAAATGCTGCATCTGCTACTGCAATCATCTAAGGAATTAGAAAGATAATTCTTCTGCTTATTCTCAAATACCCAGCAGACACAGTGCTCAGCAGTGCCCTTCAGAGTTTGGGGAATGGATGCAGAATCATCTTCCTGTAGCCTCAAAGCAGCAGCAGAACAGCCCTTGGGCCATATATTTGCATTGAAGATGATGCTGAACTCTGCCATCCTTGCAAGAGCAAACAGCAGCTTTACACTTCAGATAACACAATACTTCTCATGGTAGCCTGAGTCTATGTGTCTGCCTTCAAATAAACCCCTTCCAGGGTGTACCATATGCTCAGCCATCTCCAGAGTGTTTAAGACTCTCCTCAAAACATGAAGAGACTACTGTGGATGAACACCCTCACACAGCGATAGCACAAGGCCCAAGAGCAGTCTGCTTTACCGACATGGAGAGGAACAACGCGCCAGCTGCTCACACGTATGTTAATACACACTATTACAGGCTCTTACGTTACATAGGACAGTTAAGCATAGTCGAAAATTGCCAATAAGGAAATTAAAGCAACTGGAATTTGGGGAAAATACTTTCACTGTAATTAAGACTTGCCTTAAAATATCTGTCATGAAATATATCAGTATTTTGACTCAAGCCACAAATTTCAGCATTTTATAACCTCTGGATAATAAATAAAACTCAGATAACCATGGACCATGTCTCAAAAACAGTGTGTCTGGGCTTTTTTTGTCCCCAAAGCTACCTTTAAACATCCTGTGGGACAGAGAAGAGAAAGATTTACATTTTCTGCTGTTTTGGAAACAGAAGCCTTAAGGTCATTAGAAGTCTACTGAAAAGACAGCGGTAAGTAGAACACCTTCATTTTTATATATCTGTACAGACACACAGAATGTACATATCTATAGAGATATATACACATACACACACATTCAGAAGAAATCATTCTTGTTTGGCTTCCCTGCAGGTTAAAAGTGGAAGAATTGAAGCTTTTCTCTCTAGTTGGAATGGAAATTCATTCTGAACAAGTTGCCAAATGTGAACAGAGCCAAGGTCTAGGTCAAGCCCTACATCTACTGATCACCACATTACTAGACGTGGCTCATTGATAGGCATCCTCCCTAAAGCTCAGGTTCCCTCTTTCTCCAATATCATCTTTGTCAAGCACTTCCCCATCTACTAGCAGCCCAGAATGATTTATTTGTAGTATATTTACTGTAGTATATTTACAGATCAGAATCCTTAAAACATCTCTCATGATCTTTTTCAAAAAAGCCAGAAGTCAAGGCAGTGAATAATAAAAGATTGTGTTAAATCCCCCCCATTAAAAACAAAACTTCTAGGCTGCATGTGGTTTGTTGTGAGTCCGACCAGGCTTTCTGTGAAGGAAGAATACACGAGCACCGGGTTGTCTTGAGATAATGGCTCTAGTGTCTCTGGAGAAGAGGTATTGTCCTCCATGCCCTCCAACAGAGGAAAGGACAGGGCTGTCAGCTCAGGGACAGAGTTTTTCCTCTTGGGCAGCTATACTTGTCAAAGAGGATGTGAGATAAGTGCCTGGCAGCAACAGGCTTTAGTGCTCTTTGATGATCCTGACTGCCATTAGCAGGAGCTTACTGAGCACAGCACATCTTCCCACCCATATTAATATAGATTCACAAAAACCTGGCCTGGAAGAAAAAAAAACCAACAAAACAAGTCCTGCAGACAAAAAGGGTATCTGAGCAGGTACATGAGCTTCAGAAGCCAGAGGGTTAAAACTAATTTAAAAAAAAAGTAACCAATTACGAACTAATTAAGAACTTACAGATAACAACAGACATGTCCACCTCAACTCACTGTTCCTACTTAGGCTGACAGAAACAAAAACAACCACTCAGTATTTACTGAGTAGGATTCCAATTACAGATGGAATCAAGCAAAAGAAAGCTAGGAGCTTGAAGGAGGCTCTTTAAGTTTAACACCCTTTCTTGTGTTCAACAAAGTCAGTATCCCAGGTTGTGTTCAACACAAGATTCTAAGCACAGACAGAATTATCTCTACTGATCCTAAACAATGCCACAATGACTTTGGAATCCATTGCAACATTTATGGGAGAAAAGGATGAGCTCACAAATACATGATGGATATTCAAAATACACTGAAAATCCAACGAGTCTTTGCAATTCTAATCTCTTAACTGGAGAGCAAAAGCTTTGAAAATACTGGTGAAAATATTCACAGGTAGATTCACATCAAGAAAGCCAATATACTCTTAGACTGATGGACTTAAATCTAGGACTATAATAACTGTCTGAGCAGGAAAAAAGGCCCATTTATTTGAAAAATAGCTTCCCCTCCCCCCACCCCCACTCCCTTTTTTGTATTGGGAATTGTTACAGACTTAAATATTATTTTGTTCCTTTCCCATTCCTCCTCTTCTCCCTCTTCTGAGAAAGTACTATTCACTAAGTCAGATTAAATCAGTTTTTTTAACTGACAATTTGAATTGACATACAATTTGAATAATTACAAGCATTGAAAAATATACAACACATCACAGTTACCTGCTTAGCAGGACTCTTGCCCACCCAGTGCCCCATACCACAGAAGCCACGACAGTGAATACCCTTCACATGCAGCCAAGAAACATTAAGACCTCTGAGCTCCCATTCAATTTCTCATTGAAGTTCTGCCAGATCTCAGTAGTTCACAACATTTTTCTGTTTGGTACTAAAACTGTTAAAATCTGAAAGCTTTAATTTTTCTAAAGCGGACTTTTTTTCTTAATTTAGTCCTTAGCTTGAAACTGAAGCGGTAAGTACAGCTAGATCAGGGTTTTGGCTGTTCAAAAGTTGGTTCAACTTGCAGATATCAGTAATGACATAAAAAGATTAACAGGACCATGGATAGGGCTCGAGTGAAATAAGTTGCAAACTCCAAGTTGCTGGACTCATAATCCATTTGAATGTGACTCTCCTATGAAATGAATTACATACACCATGTCCCATAGCTGTTGGTTTCTGGGTAATTTTGCCCGACTTTCACGGAAGTGAAAGAAATTTGAGCTAAAGCATATTGGAAAACACAACCTTATGATTTTTATCAATGATGTAAATGATACAGGTGGAAAAGGTCATTTAAGCCATCTAAGCAACTCTGGTAAGAAACAAACTAACTAGTAAGGCCACCTCGAATCAGTACTTGCTTTCTTAAGGAGACAATCCACAGCACAGTTTTAGTTTTTCAAGCTGTTAAGAGCTGTGGAATTTCTTGCAAAGATGCTTTTATGCTGGGTATGCCAAGGATCTCTACTTCGGTTCTCAAGGCTGTTTCCAGACTATAAAAGGCACACCTCAGATTCATCAACCATATGGCAGATGAGAACCACAGAAAGGTGCTCGTATAGCTGAACCTGTCTGAGCAAGCTTTGTCCCACTTCTTAACATGAAAGGGAATGTTAGGTGCCTGCACTATTTGAAGTATCCTCACCTACAAGTGGCACTCAGTCCTTGTGGCTTCCAAGGGGGTAGGTCACATGCTAAAAAAAACCCCACGGAGTTTCTGGTGGTTTTTTTTCATTGAGGAGGTCAGTGGACTTGTACTGTCAGGTGCCACAATAGGCATGAGAGCCACTATCAGGCTTAAAAAGTGTAAGAAGTGGGAGCTGTGTAATTTACTTTATTTACTCAGGAGTAGCTCATGACCTCCACACAAAGCACTGCCTATTCATTACTGAGATGTGCTCACTTACCCGTGATACCCAAAGCAAGAAACCAGCCCAATTCTTCTGAAATACTAATTTTAAAAACAGAAGAGTAGAGATACTTCTAGGTGCTTTCATCTTCAGTTATAGCTTGAAGTACTTTTTCCCCCACCACCACCCCAGACTAGTAACATGGATCAGTAGAATACCCCAGTCCAGGTTTTCAAAGGCAGCATGAGAAGTTCAGTGAAAAACTGATAATCTATTCCAGTGATTGTAGCAGAGGTCAATCCAATATTCACTTTCTGCAGAGCCAGAGAGGTTTTAACCCAGGTCTTCCTTTATAATCATATTACTGCACTTTACTGCTTTGTTTCTAATTTAATTGACAGTATTTCTCTTCACATGTTTTCTCTCTAGCTTGTGTCTATTTTAACAAATTCTGCAGCCCAATAAGGACAAACTTTGTAGATAGTAATAGTTCATGTTGAAGAGGCAGTGTCTACACTACGCACTTTTCAGGAGATTTTATTTTGAAATAGCCTAGCCTATCACCCACTGGAGTTTTAGATGCTCTTCAGAAGTGTATCTTTCAGTTAATTTGCACCTAAAAGGAATTCAGCTGATTTACTTTGTCATTGCTCCAGGATGTGAAGCACAGCATGGCAACTATAGAGAACTGGGAGATTCACTTTGGGAGTGCATTTAGACTGTACCAAAAAGCTCATGTAGATGCAGGCAGCAAAAATTTGTCAGTTTAAATTGTTTTTCCCATAAGTATTCAGATCCACATGATACAAGATTGTCATGACCAACTTGCCATCAAAAGGGCAATTCATTCCAACAGCTTTCTGTTATCCAACAGAAGATAAACTCAATCTGAAAACAAGCAGAGAACACTGTTCTACCTCAATTACAGTTCATCAAGAAAAAAAAAAAAAAGGGCAAAAAATGACAGTATGGTTGCTATTTTTTTTGAAACCTGGTATGAGATTAAAGTTCTCAATCTATTATTGTTGTGTATCTCAGCTCAAGGAAATCAGCACGCCTTCCAAGTGAAGGTCAGAATTTTCTCATGGAATTTTACAAACCTGCTGCTTTTCAGTGACTGAACTATGGGGTCTTTTTTTTGTCCCTGCAGTTAAATAGTACAATGATTATACTTCCTGAGATATCTTCCACCATTACAAGCACAAAGCCTGACTGCTCATATCTATACAAATGACACATTTAATTTGTAAAACTGCATTTATGAAATATGCTTTGCGTATTAAAAAAAAGGAAAGAACCAGTCTGCTTTGATTATCAACTGAACTTTTAAGAGCTAATATGGCCTCTACCAATTTTCCTTGAGTGCTTCCCTTGAGAGTAATAGCACAGCCTCATCAACATTTTAAATTGCCCCTCTTCTTCCCTTGGATGGGTGAGTTTGTCTTTGGATCCCCAACCTCGAGTCATTCAAGAGCCAGGAGATGTGTCCAGGTTATGAGGTTCCCAGTAACACAGAGTACCTGAATGCCCACTGATGGCCTCATTGGTTATAGCATCTATATGAAAGAAGGTCAAACTCACGTGCTGCAGAAGCTCAGACAGTCAACATCTAGACAGTCTAAGGCAGCAGACTTTCTCCCCAGCCCTCTTGAAATTCTGCCTGCAGAACTAAAAATGTACATGTCCTTTTTGAAACACTTGAGAGCACAGAGTCTTATTGAGATAATGTGAATACAGGTCAAATTGTTGTAGTGGCTAAACTCACCTGTGTCTATCCTAAGAAAGTCACACTACCCAAATGTTACAGCCTCCAGCCTAAATAACAAGAAAATTTTGATCAAACATTGTTCTGGGGCAGTTTTCTGGAAAAGGAATAGCTTTTGTTAGGAAGCCTTCCTTTTCCGTTAAGGACTTTGTACTTGTTCAGCAGTATTTTGGTTTTTTGTCAAGCCGTTCTGAAGAAAGGGGCACATCCACTCAAAGCAGAGGCAGACTAGAAAAAGAGTCAGACTAAAGCAAAGCAGCAGACAGTCAGCAGGCACGTTTGGCAGTCAGGCTGGTGACAAGCCCACCCAGTGGGACAGAGAAGTATCAACCACGAATCCCAAAAGCCTTTAGCAGCAGATAACACAGTAACCAGACTCAGCAGTGAGTGCTGAAAACCTCCTAAGCAGCAGCAATATAGATACTTGAAATGGAAAAAAGCTTCACAATTCCAGAAGCAAACCATTACTGTTTTGTGGGGTGAACAGGATCTAAACCCAAACACAGGGAATTCATATGTCTGACCCAAACCCAAAACTGAGTCTTTCTCTATGTCCCACCTTTCCACCCAGAGGATACTTTACTGGCTTGTTAAATTCACTGAGACCTGCTCAAGAAACAGTCTATGAAGTATCTTTATACCTCTTGTCTTCTCTACAAGGTTGCCTGGTCTTTATGTGAAGCCTAATAAGCCTAAAACTTCTTTAGTTCACCCCTTGGAACTCCTTTTTCTCGGTCACTTTGGACAGTACTACTCCTCCACCTCAAACATGACCTCTTTTTCACTTCCAACCTGTTTTAGCTTTGTTTTCTTTTTCTGCATAACATTTCTAACACATACACCTTCTTTTTAATTGGCACAGAGCAAAGGCTGTAATTCAGCTTCCTTCTTATATCTCAGTAACTCCAAAAGCATCCTCCCTAGCTAAGCCAAACCTTCCTTTGCTTGCAGCAATCAGAAACACCACTATCTTCTCTTGTTGTCCTACTACACAAAGCAGACTGCTACTACCTTCATGTCTTTTGGCAGGATCCTTCACATTCTACCAAGTACCAGTCATTTATCTTGTCTCCTACAGTATCAAGGGGCAAGCACGTGGAACAGATAAAAGTAGTGTTAAGTGGGAGGTTTTCTGTAGAGGTTAGCAGGAATAGATTGTTAAAAAAACCAACAACCCCAAAACCCCAGCAGATGAAAAGTCTGGACTCATACCTCAGAGGCATCCAAAAAAAAGCAAGGGACTTGAGTTGTGAAAGCTCAGAAGAAAAGCTGATGTTGATGTGGTTTTTCTCTCTGCTATAGGAGCAGGTAGCTGTCTTGAGATACAGCCTCTGGGTTTGCCTTGCATCTGACTCCTCTGCAGCAAGGTGGCCCTAATTGAGCATCCTTCCTCTGATAGTGCTTGATGAATCTGGTAAATGGTTAAGTATCACCTGACACCTTTAACTGGGAAACAGTTTTTTCAAAGTTTATATTTAACTTCCAATAAATTTCTGCATCCCCATTGCCTGGGGTGGTCCCAAGCAAGTGCCCTGGCAGTTTGGCTCTCCAGAAGCTGCTCACAAAACCACCTGTAGAGATAGGTCTTTTGTTCTAGTTCCCACTAAAAACACCCAAAAGGCTATTCTTAGGTAGCTATTGTCAACCATATCCTACTTGCAATGAAAACCAGTTGTTTCTTCATTTCCCCTGTGCTCACACACTCACCAGTGTCCATTCTGTCTTTTTATCATCACACATACTTCCCAAGGACAGAATCCATTTTTTTTTGTTCTGGGCTCACACAACAGGATCACAATCCATACTTAAGTTTCACAAGTGTTCTAATAATAGATAGCAATAATAAACCCCATGTATTACTTTGTGTGAATCAAACAGTGTGTCTTCTCACAGTGATATTTTGCATGCACAGTGAAAAGCTTATTGGAGTACAAAGACATCCAGATTAACACTGTCAAAAGCAAGCTAATGCTTATATGGCATCCAAAATCGTAATAAGTTTGACTTTGAAAAGGTTAAGTTCATCCTCTAAAGCTTGCAGCAGACCCCACACTGTCCCTGGGAACACATTGTCAATTTACTGTTCTGACAGATGATCGTGAAGATGAGGAAATGATCCAGAAAAGTGGCATTGATTTTGAAGAGCAGAGGAATTTGCCAGACACCGGTTGTTGCTAAACTACAAAAAAAAAAAACCAAAAAAAACCCAACCTCCATCAGCTCTCAGCATGTTACTCACAAATATCAATGAGACATGGCATTTATAGTGTTTGTAAAGCCCAGGGAATGATGTAGACTGCGTCCTTCCACTTAGAGCAATTTGGATAAGACCTTAAATACCAAGAACCTCTTGTTTGGTTTCACAAAATAAGCTGTGTGATCTTTTTCCTTGGGCAATTTGTGCTTTTCATCTGTAGACTGTGATCCATTTATACAAATGCAGGAAAAGTATTTTAGAGAAAGGGGAAACTCTAGGACTTGAACCAGTTTGCAACATCCACTGCAAGCAGGTGTTTTTCAGATCCTCCTCTTGCAAATGACATGCCTTTTAGAGCATTAAATCTCAACTCCAAGCCTGGAATTTGTTAACAAGAGCCGGACAGTAAACTGCAGCCAGAATAAACAATTTTTATGGCAAGCTTGTGTTAGGAAGCAGACTAAATGGCCTATTCTTTACTCCTTGTTCAAAATATTATGCATCTATAACAAAATCCAGCTGATGTCTTTCCCCACACTCTGTATGTCCTTAGAAAATCTGATGCTAGACATGCTCACCGCAAACTTCAACACAGAAAATTTCCACTTGCTTTGTATCCAGGGGATGGAGAGAGCTGGCTCCCTAATCAACACAAAACTTTTAACCCTTTCACAGAAGAATCACTCTATAATACATGGTAGCAGAGGAGGAAGTTTCATAGCTGTTGCAGAGGCCATGTATTTACCTTGCCCTACACAGTCCCTGAGGTCAATGAGTAATCTACTGGTAAAGAATAAACCTGTAAATCTACAGGTAACAGCTGTTTCTTTTGAGACAGGCTTCATGCAAACACAGTACTGTGTTGTTATATATAATGAGTACTATGTGTCATGGCTAATGGCTTGCAGAAGGAATTTAAAGCATTAACCTCAGAACACTGACATAAAGGATTCCCTGCACCCTTTTTTCTCTTTCCTCTTCTTCAGACCTCTCACCCCTAGGTTTATCTAAAGCATTTTTTTACAGGTGTCAAAAACATTTGTAAACAAAGCAGAGAGTGGCAAACTGAGGTACAAAATTTTCAGGTGATTCATTCTTTCCTAAAACATTTCAGAGGCTGCTCAGACTATGAGATGAGAAATCACCATTTTCAGGTGCCTTAACTTCCAGTCAGGAACCCTTTCCTTCCCACTCTCATTCTAAGGTCTCATTTTCCTACTCCATTTCCAACGCTGCCAGATTTAGGAGTGTAGTTAAAAACACTCAGCTCTCAGATCTGATAACAGCAGCTTCATGCCTGAACACCCCTTTTAACAAATGGGAATTTATATTATATGCTAAGGACGTCAATAATATGGAGGAAGAAGACACAGGCTCACACAAATGTTACAGACATAATTTGATCTCTGGATTCCCACTATAGCGATGAATACATCTTCAAAGGGATGAAATAATGCCAAAAACCCTCCCTTCAGCCTGACAAAACCAAGAAAGTTCAAGTTCTGAAGGCGGAATTATAACAGCAGAGAAGATAAAAGATTTATTTTTTCCTCCTAAGAGGATAAAAACAAGCCACCTCAAGAAAGTAGATGACAGGCCCAGAGCAAATATCAAGCATTACCAACAGAGCTTCAAAATCCTCTCTTCCCTCGCTCCCAGGCACCCTGCGCATCTGCCCAAGGCAGTTTGCCATGCGCCTGGGTTATAAACAAGTACTGATGGCAAAGGTTTTCACAGAGGAGCACCGAGTGGGGTCCAGAAAGAAATGCTCCACTCCCGTCACCTGCTCTTCTGCTCCAGTCCAAGCTGGACAGACTTGTCCTTAGCTGCCTTTCCATGTTCCCTCCTGCCTCTCCATATCACCTGCACGACTCCAGTGCAGGGATGAGAGCAGAAAGGCGAGGCAATTAAGCAAGTCAAAGCATCAATCAAGCTCATCAATAAAAGTTGCGTGAATCTAGAGCAAAAGATTTTCATTTGCTTGAACCAGGACCAGAAGGGTGACCGAAGATTCCCCCCTGGTTTCTGTTGCTGCTCAGAGAGCCAGAAATGTCCCTGCATCAGTGGAGTTAAAAGGAAAGATTGCAAGAACCAGATGTTGTGATATTTTTGGATGCAATCACGGATCAGGCCACAGTGCTTAACAGCTCCTGTCCAACACTAATTTTTGAGAGAACAGAATGCACACCATGTACACGTTTACTGGCTTTTTGCCGAGTCCTGTGCAGTGCAGAAAACAAAAGCCTTTCCAAAATTGGTTTGGCTGGTTCAGTTTTCTTGCTTTAAATCCTCTTATTAAAGTTCATACAGAATTACATTCTTACTGCAGAACTATACCAAAGCCTGCAAAGAAAATCATTTAGCTATACAGGAGGTTGATTTCTCAGTTTTGTTCAGTGATTGGTTTTATTTTTCATAGTGATTACTGCCAGCTTATTTTCTCTTACTCACTCTGAATTTTTCAAGATTTTTTCATGTAGGGATAACATCTCTGCTGTTATTTTTGCTTTTCACATGTGCGATGAACATGGCATAAAGGCCACCATGTGTCCTCATTTAATTCATGAGGAATCACAGCAAATTTTCCTGTGGGATCCATTAGTAATTTTCTTGGCAACCCAGAAGTCATATTGCCACATGGAAACAGAGGCACCAGGAGCAGGTTTGCACTTGATTTTTAATTCCTGCACACTCCATAGGATAATTTTACCTCAGGCCCCAGGGAGATGGAAGATGAGGGAGCACACCCTGACTTTAATAAGAACCAGACACTTCTATATCTAGGTGTTACCTGCTTAGGAACTTGCAGCTTTGGAGAAAGAGAGGACAGAAGAAGAATGAAAGAAGAATTTGCTTATAAATGGAACCAGTTCTAGATGGCCCAGGATACACTGAGCGTGGCTGTGTGAAATCACTCTTTGTAGAAGTCCTGATCCCTTATCATGTCTTGAACCACTCAGAAATGTAATGTTATCTAAATAATCTGCCTTATATATCTAGCTACCTGCTACTCAGTCCAGCAGTGAACACCCACAAAACCCCAATGGTCAACAGCTTGGCTTTCCAGACCTCAGATGTCCTCCAAAATCTCCTATCTCCAGAAGATAAACTTTTCACCTTGAAGTTTCACTGTGTCCTTTTTTCTTCCTTCCCCACGCCCCCCACCCCCACCCCCATGCCAGTTTAGTAAAATTCCTGTAAACATCCACTCCGTGGATGAAGGCTTGGTTTCCACATGTCATACTGGGGAGCACACGCTAAGCCATTAGAGTCTGTCAGAAACAAACTGAGAAGCTGACTGCAGGCTCCTGCCTGTGGATGATCAGACTGAATGGAAGTTAATGGCTTTAAAATGTCAATTATTGAGCTATTAGAATCCCAACTGTTGAGCAGGAATTAATGAGCCAGGGTCTAATTTAACATTGATAGAACTATCAAAAGTTGTGACCGCGGTATTTTAGCTGTATCCTGGACAAAGACAAAAAAATATAACGTAACAAGATTCTTTCTTTTTAATGCGTTTATTTATAAAATTACTTTCTAAGTGGTTTGAGATCAGACTGCTTTGCAAGCAAATTTAAGAACAAGCTTGTACATTACAAACCCTAGAAGGAAAGGTAGTCGATAGAAGACCTAATCAGCTGTTTAATTTCAGGCACTTTGGTGCTTGCATTAAAGACCTAAGCACCTTGCATCGTCCAGGGAATGAGGTAGCCGTCTCCAAAGACAAATGCAAAGCATTGCCACTGCCCAATTTACATAACATGACAGCAACCATGACCTAACCTTATTTTATAATTAATTACCATCAAAAGACACCCCACTCCCCTATTCTTTGTCTTCCTCCCAAACAGGGGATCTAGGTTCCTCCTTGGTTACCAGCTTTATCACTGGTCACCTCCTTGCTGTGTTGAAATGAAACCCAGACTCTCAGTATAATTTGTACTGGTATTACAATAAATAATAATAAAAATTAAATTATTTCATCCCAGAAGTAATTTTCTGACAACTCAGGGTTAAACAATCTAATGGATGAGTTGCACTAGAGGTAGCAGAAGATTAAGTGTGGGAGTAGGAGGGCTGGTGTGGTTGGAAAGACTTTCTTGTCCATTGGTTCTGCGCTGTTATGCTAGCTGCACCGTGCTGTCTGAATGCAGAACAGAGCTACTGGTGGTTGCAGAGGACTTAGGAGGGCTCTAACACCCTTTGACCCATGCACCCTGTATTGCAGTGACAGTGGTGTAGTCTACAGCTCTCAGCAATTTAGGTCAAAGCTGCTATGAATGCCATCTCTTTCTCTTCACTGCAAAGCACTGCTGCTATGTATGACATGCCAGAAAGACTGAAACCCCATAAAAATCCCCAAAATGCCCCAGGGGACACTAAAGATTAGAAGTACATCAGTCAGAACAAAGAGGGCAGACAAAATGCTTGCTCCTGAAATAGAGATTTTATGTGCAGTTTATGTGCCAACAGGCTCAAATAGGCTAAGAAACAGGAGTGAGTATCAGAACCAGCCCAAAACAGGAAAAGCAGCAGTAAAGGACGTGAAATCTGTACCTACATGATAAATCAGTAACACAAAGGATTCCCTAGCCCTGCATCTCCTGTGCTTTCAGGTTTAACATTGGCTTCGGTTAATGATATATGTATCTTTCCTGTGCACCAGTGCTCCAAGGCAGCCTTCACAGATATGTCATATGGCTCTCAAACATGTTGTGACTGGAAAAATCTTTATTTTGGCAGGGTGGACCTGAGTGGGGGTGGGGGATGGGGGGTGGGGGGATGGGGGGTGGGGGGGTGGGGTCCGTGGAAGGGGATGCTGTTGAAAAATGAAATCCAAAACGTCCTCCTGTCAATATGTCAATTAACAATTGGCAAGAATATGCTAAATACTACAGAACTTTAATTTTAACAAGATGTTCTTAATTAACCAGGCTGATCAAACATGATCAGCACCACAAGAGAAAGCATAGACAACCAAAGTGACGCCACTGCCTTCCTCTCCCCCCTTTGCCAAGGCAACACCAGCCTCCAGCCCCTGGTCATGATGTCATGATGCATTCTCCTCTCCTTGTGTGCCAGATAGTGGGGAAGGTGCTTAACAGGAAAATGGGTAACTAAGCAAGGGAGATAAAACCCACAGACCTACACAGGTTTGGTGGGGAACTCAGTGCTTACCAAGAGATTCCTGTGAAAAGAAGTAGAAAAAAAAATATTAAATCTGTTAATGTGCACACAGCTTTGTAAAATCCCAAACACAAACCTAAATTTTTACCCCAGTTTGGCTAATTCAAAAAAGTAAAGGGGGGAAAAAACCCTACTCTGAAATTAAGTTCAGTGCAACATATCATTTTGGTTTCAAGCCCTGTCAGTTCTTTTAAGGTCTTTAAACAATACAAGAAAAATAACAAAGTATTTGTTCAATCCAAATATTTGGATTAAAATATTTTAATATCTTTGTAGTTTGAGTCATGAGACTTCAGGTTCAGTGCAAACAGTTCTGTGAAACTAAGGTGGATTACAGGTTTTCTTGCTTGACTGGGAGCTGAAGGCAAAAAATAACCAAAGTAGAAACACGTGGGGGTCATGTGCTTCTACCAGGGAGACTGACCCTGCATATCCACTAACTTACTGGCAATTTACAGCAGAGAGAAGGCCTTAAAAAGGAATTTAAAATCAGAATTTCATTAAACGTCTACTGCAGCCAATGAAAAAGAAATATTACTGCAATATTCAATGAAATCACCTTGTATAGAAAGATGGATTTATCTAACCTAAGTTTGGCCTTGTGATGGTTAGGATTCTGTTCTAAGGTAGTCGGGGGGTGCTCTGTGTATTCACTGGGGAAAGACTGGTGTGATTTACCCAGCCTGTTTAAGACAGATGTTTTAAGATACGAGCCTGATCTAAAAGCACACCTCTCACTGTACATTATGGGATGCCTGCAAAGCTGGCTTAAATCAGACATTTCATTTTCACATGATCAACAGTTGTTACCACGAATCTCATACTAAACCTCTCAATATCCCACGGATTTTATGGGAATCTCATTTACGATAGTGTCACGTCTGTGTAACTCCCCAAACTACACAGAACAATACATTGCCTAGCATCTGAAAAACTGTACAGGAAATTCCTTTCTCTTCTCCCATTTCTCTTTTCCTGAGACATTCCCTCTTTTTCTCTCTGTTTAAGGTCTTTAGTCTGCTTGCATGCAAATCAGAGAACAGGTTAAAGAGAGCTTTGTACCTGTGCTGAATGGAAACATCAGGATCTGATGTTCTAGGCTTACTCATAGTCTGGAGGTAGTTTGTATCTGAACAACCCAACAGAACAGACATAACACCCAGGTGCCCTTTCTCAAACACCTCCAGAAAATTTTTGATGGTGCCCAGTTTGCTTACTGTTATTATTATGAGATCACAGGATAGCTCAGGCTGGAAGGAATAGCAGGAGGGCTCCATTTCAACCTCTTGCTCAAGGCAAGGTCAGCCCTGAGATCAGAACGATTTGCTCAAGTTTTCATCCGGTTGGGTATTGAAAATCTCCAAGGATGGAGACTGCACAGCCTCAGACCGCACAGCCTCTCTGGGCAGCCTTTTTGACTGAGTGTCCTCATCAAAAAAATGTTCTCTTTATATGCAGTCAGAACCCTTTTTTCTTTAGCTCATCAGTTTTCATTCACCCTCCAACCAGCACCACTGTTCTTACTCTTAATATTTGTTTCTGCATCCTTCTGTATTTCACTGAGAATTTCTGGTGTCAAAGAACACACGCTCAAGCCAGAGCTGCACTGAAGATAAGTTTGTCTGCGTCAAGTGAAAAAAACATACAACAAGCCAGGGCACTTCAAAACTTAATCATAAGTGAGCAGCAAACTTTATGCTGAATCTCAATTTCTAATTTCAAGTGAGGAAAGAAAGCCTGTAGCTAAGATTCTGCCTCTGAGGTTATCAATAAGTGTGACTGAGACATGTGAAGGTCACAGCTATGAAAGGTAGTAATAGCAGGGAAAATGCAGCATATAAGGTAGAAATCCAAATTATTATCAAGTTCCCCACTGAGCTTACACAGTTCAATTCACACTTACGTTGCCAGGCTTGGTAGTTGAGATAGCCAGATTAAAGCTAGCAAAGATATGGCTTTGCATCTTCCATTTACAAAATGTCACACATATAAACTTCATAGTATGCCTAAGGGGATCTGTCTCCTCTGCTGCCATGGATTTGTGGATGTATATTGGAAACTTCACACTTTAGAGCTCTGCTTCCTAAACTGTACTATATAACCGCTGGTTTTTATAGCTGTGCGCCAGTTTATCAAGCCTATAGAGGAGAAAGCAGACAGGTACCACTACTTTACTCGCTGGTGTGTAAGCACTATACCATCTTTTTTTGATGCTTTGAACTATAATATGATAACATGATGGCTGACAGAAATGCAAGCGTGGATGCCCATCTGGTGTTTTTGTGGAGGGGATGGTCATATCCAGAAGGACAGAGCAGATACCTGAGGACAACTTAGATCACCTGTTGCAGCTAAGCCTACAACATGCTTCAGCCAGCACTTTAGATCATCCAACCCTACCCTGAGGGTTATTACACCTCCCCATTTTCCAGGAGCCTTGTGATGTTTGATGTGAGAGTGGCTTCAGTGGGACTTCACGGCCAGGAGGCCTCTGGTGCTTCCCAAGCATCTGGCAAGAAGCTCTGTATCCTCATGCGGTGCTTTGAAGCCCCATGTTCCCAAGCTATCCAGAAACACCCAGCATTTGAACCAGGCAGATAGAAAGGGAATCTTCTTCCAATGGATGTTTCATTAGGAAGGTTTTACAGAGCTCAGCGGGGGGAAAATGAGCAGAGAAGAATCCTTATTTTATGAATTTTCTCTTATAGCAATGTGACTCCCTATTCAAGCCCAACTTTTCAGATTTTTTTTTTCAAATCCATGACTTCAGAACCTGGTAGCGATTTCATTTGCTGTTCTAAGCAAGTATCCCTTAAATAATCTATGACAGCATTTGCACATCTAGAGTGAACGATGGGCTTTTAAAAAAGGAAAAAAGAGCTTTAAAAATTCTTGATGACATGTGTGCTCGGCATCAGCTTTATTCCCTTTGCTTTGTCTCTGGCCCATTCTACCAGAAGTGAGTAACATCCATTATTAATGCATCTCATCGGAGACAGTGCCCCTGTGTCTGTGTCCTCCATTTGACTAACCATCTGGAAAACAACAGATTCCTGACAGCTTTAAGACATTTTCCCTTAAGCTCCGGCGTTGCTCACATGCAGACAGCACCTTTGACACAAGGGATGCTTTAGCAGAGGGCTTTTTGTAGCACACAGCAAAAAATTGTATCCATGGTGATTAAAGAAAGAATAACAAACAACAAAAACACAAAAACAAAGCCCCACAAAAAAAAACCAACCAACAAAACAAACAAAAAACCAAAACAACAAAACAAACACACACCCCCCCAACAAAACAAAAACAAAACCAACAAACAAAACAGCAAACCCCAATCAACCCACAAAAGGGATGATTTTCAGTTACATTACTCTTGTTAACCAAAGTAGTTCTACCTTGATTTCATCTGATTGCAAGCTCAAATCGATCCATACTTTAACAGAACAGAAGTACTAGAATTAAGATAAAATCTGAGATAAAAGCACTGGAATTGGTCATGTGAAAATCTATATAAATAGTCATTTCTGGAGCAGAGGGAAGCGAGGTAGTAGGAGTTTGTTTCTGTCATATACCAGTTAATACATGTATAACTTCTAGTTAATGCTACGATTTATCCAAGAGAAAGCCTTAACTACAAATACTTGCTTAGATGATAGCAGTTTTAACCAAAGTAGGAAAGACTCTTTAAACTGAGAAGCTAAAGAAATTGTATATTACAGCTTCACGTAGGAAGCAGAGACACCCCACACTGTTCTTTTCTTGGAAAGTGACAAGAGCATGGAATTATGGGTGATTTGAGAAAAAGAAATTCAAAGTGGGTTGGTCGTGGAGCAGAAAAATAATTTTGTGGTTTTGCACAAAACTGTAAGATAAGCTAAAAGTTGACCAAGGGAAAAAACAAACATCCTGGAATTTTTCATTATATCAAGCTATGACATAAATAGAGTTCTTGAATTATTTTCTATTTAATAAGAAATTTATCTCATGTATAATGTGTATACAACTTCACTTAAAACACAAGCTCTGAAATCCAGACTCTGACAGCAATCACTTTTTCCAGATTTTTTTTAAATCTACAGTTTCACTATTATTTAATACTAATACAAATACAAATACTTTCCTGTTTGCTTTTAAATACACTAAGTAAAGCCAATTGAAAAGTAAAACTGAGCTCGTATCCATCTCATCTCTCCTAAAGATGGTAACCAGGCAAGCATTGCAGATCCCCTCTCAAGCCAGTGTAAAGGAGAAAGTAGGAAAGACAGAGAGAGATAGGCATGTTTTCTTTCCCTTTTGTCTATAATAGAAGGACAATTTGATGACAAGGATTCTAACTTGAGCTTCAGCTGAATGCCTGGAGTTTGATAGGATATATCTAAAATTAGGTATTTATGTCCAAACGGGGAAAAAGACACAGCAGATGGAGAACGAAATGAGTGGCTGTTTTGGCAAGACATTTGTGTCGTGCTTCATGGGAGAAGCATATTTTAAGAAGGGACGAAAATGTCCACACAGAGAATTTCAGGCATGTGTAAGTGACTATGTGTGAGACTGCACAGAGCTGAAAATGAGATGAGAGGCAGACACAGCAAGGATCACATAGTGCTTGCATGGAGAATGTCCTCCTGTTGAAAATGCTAAGGGAAATAAAATGCAGAAGATCAGTGATTATGAGCTCTCAGAAGTGAAAACATGTTAATATGGCTTCTTTTTAATTTTGTCATTGTTTAAAAAGACATGCAAGGACGAACTTTCAGTAGATGACCGTACATGCATTGTTGGTAGAAATTTGAAAGGTTTGAGATGTTCTTTGAGAACAAGATTTTGTTAGGAGGTATCTGAGGCTCAGTGTTATGCACTAAAATATCATTTTTAGGAGGTACTGAACACTGACATAATATGCACACATCGCTGGAAACACTGAAGGTCAGGTTGGACCAGGCTCCGAATAGCCTGATCGAGCTGAAGATGTCCATGCTCACTGTAGGAGTGGGTGGACTAGATGAGCTTTAAAGGTCCCTTCCAACCCAAACTATTCTGTGACTATGTGAAGACTCATTTTGAA
Source organism: Falco biarmicus (assembly GCF_023638135.1). Taxonomy (NCBI): domain Eukaryota; kingdom Metazoa; phylum Chordata; class Aves; order Falconiformes; family Falconidae; genus Falco; species Falco biarmicus. Next base: position 58,179,025 of record NC_079291.1, on the reverse strand, counting down.
CACACCTTTGGTCTAGCACAGGTAATATAGCACTGCCCGATATCCCCTACATTAATAACAGCATCTAATGAGCCCACCTTGGTAGCACACTCAGCCTGGTTTGCTGTGTTCTGTCATATGCATATTGTGAAAGTTTCATCCATCCATCGTCATATTCCTGTTGCATTTAGTGTAAGGGGAGCTAATTTGTAAAAGAGATCTGGTTAATGGCTATTGAGCGTAAGAGGCAAAGGGAAGAGACAGGAAAAGCAGTAAACTAAGCACACAGGCACATAAACTTTAATGAGGAGACAGCTGAGACAATAATAAAGACTAGAATGATGATTTGCTGATTGATGAGTCATGGAAGGAACCACTTATACACAGCTTTGGAGTATTTCAGCCAGAACTTAGTAACTGATAAGACCAGGGAAACAAGATTATCATGGGTTTCATGGAAAAGAGCAAAACTACTAAGAGATATTTGAGGGAGTTTGTGGGATTGTGTAAAACTTACTGTGCAAACATGCACAAAAATTATGTCATATTCAGGGGCAGGGCCAGAGGCTGGGAAAGGAAGGAAGTCCAGCTGGATCATGGAGCAATGAGAATGGGAAAATGGGTGTGGGTGGATATAGGGAGTCACTTGCATGCAAACAAGCCACCGGTCAGTACACTTCTCTGGCCGTGACCTGTACCTGACCATCACAAGCCATCCTGTCTTATTAAACTGTGTTTTCTCTGCACCTCTGTATCACCCTGCATCTTAAAGACCACCTGACTCAACTTCCCTTAATAGCTGTTATGCCACTTTGGTACACAGCAACCCCACAGCCTTGCAGAGATTTTTTTAACATTAATATAACCAGTAGATGCGGGAGGCAGGTATACATCACTACACAGGTAGCGAGAGCAACCAGGGAACAAAGATGCTGGAGTGAAACCTCCCAGTGAGTGGTGCAGTAGTCACAGGTAACCACTTTGATGCACCAGCTATTAGTGATGCAGAAAAGTAAGAACTGTTTCACCGTTTTAAGACACATTTTAGGCTTCGTTGAGGTGGACAAAGGTCTTGCAATGTATTACGTTCATGCGCGTCTATATCTCAACTCCTCTAAATCAGAGTTGAATGATTTCCATTAAATCACTTCCCTAAAATGCTTAGATATGTACAGGCTATTTTGCTTCTTACTTATCCACTAAGACATTGTTGACTTTATGCCTTATATACTCTCTTGACTCTGCTTTCCTAAATCAAGGTAAGAGCTCACATCTTTCATTTCCCAGTAAAACATGGGTATGTTTCATTAAGGATACGTTGTTGCGCCATGTATGTCTAGGTCATAACTTTTTCTGTGAAGCTCTAAGCCTAACTACAACTTTTAGACATTGATCTAACTGAAAAAATCCTTCACATTTCCTCATCATTTTGGAAGCTCAAAACCAGCCATATTTCTGAAAGCAAAGTTTTCTTGTCTAAATGTATCCACACATCCCATTTGGATTTTCAACCAAAAATAGAGTAGTAACAGCTTATTGCACAGGATTTCAGCGCAGCATTTCCTTTTAAACCTGCTCTGAGATAAACAGAAAAGTATGGAGTAGCATCAGTAACACCAGTAAGCAGATGATAGTAGGCAAAATAGGTACTTGCTTGCTCAAAAAAAAATGTTTATTCAAGACATACTGCAAAGGGAAAGAGAAAGGAAACAAACTGAAAAGAAAAAGGAGTAGAGAGTTTTATTTAACAGCCTAAATCTATGTAGTAGTTTAAAATTTAAAATTGACCAGGCAACTCAATTATTAGACTGTAAAAACCAAAAAGGGAGGTATCTTGAACTGCTATTGTAAGTCAGAGCTTTTACAGGCTACTAAGAGGCCCCATATTCTTTCTGTTTATTTCTGTTGGATTCACTTTATACTTTTGCACCATGGTAGAAAATGCACTTGGACACTTAATCTAAAGGACTCTTTTTTTTCAATACAAATCACCACCACCTGAACAGATGTAACAGCCCATTTCTTAGTGCTCATCAGTAATAGCAGCTGCTCCTTTTCTCCCAGAAAAAGAGGATGGAAAAGAATAGCAGTCCTGAGAAACCAGGAAATGTATATTCCAGCAGAAACAGCAATAGGCAATCTTAAACCCTTTAAGCCAGGAGGTGCTGGGGCCATGTATCAGAGGTTGCTTTCTGATTACCAAACACCTGATGTTGCTGCCCTATCCAACCCTGAATCAGCTCTGAAGAATAAAAGCATTAATTTTCTCTACTATAATATATATTTTGAGAAGAAAAGGTGCTGAGTACCTGGAAATTTCAGACTAAGTTGAACCAAGCCATAGCTAGCACATGCCAAAAAAAACAGCCCAACAAACTTCTACAGGTAGGTACTTATGAAGAGGGGCACCAAAGGGAGTTTAGCACCTCTCCCAAAACTTCATTATATGGAGAAGCACAGAAATGAAATAAAATGGGAATGAGGTTGTGAAACTTTTCTCCCCAGTCAAAGCACACCCTTGGGCTAAACCTTACGCAGAGTTCCTTCCCAGCAAGGCACCTCGTTGTTTGCATGGCTTTAGCAAGGGAATGTTACTGCTGGTGACTGGTGGAGTCATCTGGTGAAGCGTGACATTGCTGAAGTAGCCCTTCCAAGAGCTCCTATACACCTCACATGACTTTGCATCGTCCCCACTTCACAGATGTATACATATACAGCACTGCTATATTCTGACTCCCAGCTAAGGGCTAGGGTGGCCAGAACATCTGAGACAACATCTGCATCCAGCACAACTGAGTAGATCAACCACCTTCTGTCCAGATGATCCAAAGCATCATTGAGTGCGTAGGGAGGTAAGACCTGGATACTTTGGATTGGAGGGATTCAAATTGTCCATCATTGATTATTATGATTATTAATTAGTTAGTGATATCTATGTCAATTTTACATAGCACTGTAAGTGGTCAAAAGCCATGAAGTCACCTAGTAACTGAGTAGACACCCAGCTGGAGCAGCAGTTTATAGGATGCTCGTAGTGTTGCAGTCCACAGAGAGAGCAAAGACATGTGCAGAACTGCTTCTGTTTACCTTAAGGTCTTACATCTACACTGGTTATTAATTTGAGCCATAATTCTCCCCAGCCTTGGGTTTCCGTTGCAGATTTTCTCTCCATATTGATCAATGTAACGAGGACTATCTGCTCATTTTAATTCCCCTGGGTAAACGCTGCCTCAGGAGGAAGCTTTCACTTTCAGCAATAATCTTTTCAAATACTCCAGTTATATATAGTATAAGTTGGAGCTTAGGCAATGTTTAATAAAAAAGTCAAATTACTGGCAAGCTATCAGAACAGTACTTGCTTTTGCTGAAATCCACTTTGACAGATGCTTTACAACATTTCCTTTCATGCAGGTGTTGCCTTCCCAGCGAAAAGCCGACACCAGCCCCAGCCACACCGCAGCAGCAATCTCGCAACAGACCCTCAATTCAGCACTCAGCCGAATGGCACCTATTTTCTATTATCCACAGCTCTGGGATTCCATTCTAACACATGCTATGGATGTTTTCAGCGGAGATGAGTAATTGCTCCTGACTTCATGGGGGTCCCCCCTTTCCCGGGCCGTCTCCCTCCGCTCGGCTCAGCTCAGCAGCCGGGGGCAGGCAGCTCCTGCAGGCAAGGGACAGGTGGGGTGGTGGCACCTGCATTTTCTGTTTCTTTTGAGTGCTGCTGCTTTTACCTTCCTATCATTTTTCCTACTCCTTGCCCTTTCTGAATCTCCACATACTTTTGTCAAGGACTGAATATCAATCTGCCTCTCAAATTAAGTAAAGATTTTTATACATAAGAACCTACCTGCCACTCCTGCTCAGCTGCTTATGACAACGCGTGCTGTGGCTCAATGGCGAAGACTGTAAGAACATTATTGTCTGTTTGCATCTGATGTATAAATACCACAGTGCAATAAATAAGCTGGACGTATGCGGATCTACACATAAATACCAGGCCTAGAACATTTATATCAGAAGTTGCCTACAGCCCTCTTCCTTTAAATAAATTGTGGTATTTTTTTATTAGACTGCAGGGAGAAAAAAGAAATGGGAGTTTATCAAAACGCTTCCTCTCTTTCCTGATAAAACTTGTCCTATGTGCCTCCATGATTCCTTCTCCAGTCCATTCTATTCGTCACTTAGAAAGACTTAGAAAATCTTGTTTATCCTTGCATTTTCTTTTTGCCTTGTACTTTTGTAGCTGGAGGAGGGAAGGTGATGTGGCAGCGGGTCTCATTGTGATGTCCTTTCCTTACTCGCTAACTTGGACATTGCTGCCATCATCCATGCCACCTAGAGGACTCAGCCCATCCAGGACCACATTTTTGTAAGCACAGTATTCACCAAGACAGAGATAGGAGTGAGAAATGCACTCCTAGCCCTCTGAAATTACTTTCTAAATTGCTAAATGCTGCCTAAAGCACTTAGCATTTTAATTGTTTGTACTTTAATTGAAGGTTTCTATTGTAGTAAGTTTATAAAAGGGACATAAAGGGCAGACACAAGATACTGGGGAGACAACAGGAATTCAGAAAGTTGCAAGAGATTCACTCATCTGCTGAACTGTTCTTTCGATTTTTGCTTCTGTCGTTTTGCCTTGCTTTCTATTTCAAAGCTCAGGGTTCATGGATTTTTTTGGTCAACTTTTAAATGACCAGATGCAGTTACTTCACCGTGGGAGATTTGACCCTGAAACTGCAGAATTACAAGGTTGTCCTTTTGCAAGTGCTCACCCTAAGGTTTGATTTGCCCAGTTTGGCTCATTCTCACTGACTTAACAAATGTTTTAATGAGGTAGTTGCAGGAAAAACTTCTTGTGTAACAAATTATATAACCAATCTTATCATTGCTTCAGAAAACTTCGGTTGCAGCAGCCATCTGGGAAATAGAAGCCTGAATCATCTGCCATACATCCACATATATATATAAATATATGTGTGTGCACATTTGACTCTTACATGAATCACATACACAGCTCTACTAAAATGCAATGCCAGCTGAAATCTTTTTTCAAAGCTGTTATTTCTGAATGAAAGCTATACCCTTTGATGAATGATGCATTTGAGCCATTACAGATATGCAAAGACATCTTGTTTCCACTGTAGAAACTCTTTCAGCACTCAACAAAGCTTTAATTACTCATCTCTTGTGCTACTTCAGCATATGACTCAGTGTAGGTGTCATCAGGACCAATGAAATGGAAAATGGGGCAAAAAGTATTGCTTTGGCGAAGGAACAAATTCATGCCTGTTCTCCGCTGTATGTGGTAAGGGCTAGCGATGCCACTCTGCTTTGGAGGGCAGGACACCAGCACCAGAAGGTGACAATTATCACTTCTGCAACTACCATGATAAAATAAACCATTTCTTAGGACTCTGAGACAAGTACTCTTTGTCTTCCAAATGAAAATGAGGTGTAAATGAGTGCTGAACACAGAGAATCCTTGGCTTAATTACAACCAGGCTGAAGACAAGGAGGCTCCTTTTGGAGTAAAGTACTCTGTAAGCCAGGCAGTGGTTATGCTGTTTTCCATGGGAGATCTATGTGCTGCCAGATTGCCCATCACAACCCATTTAACATGATCTGAGTGCGGGTACACACATTTCTTTCCAATTAATAAAAAAAAAAACCTCCCATGATTTTGCATTTTTAGCAACTACTGTCTTAAAAACAAAATTATATCTGCTGAAGATACAAATGATGCTTGTTTTGACCTCGAGGTTGTCAGGACATTGTTCTGGTTTTGGGGCAAATTTGAAGTGGGTCTGTATGAGTTGAGTTTTTTGCTCTGTGAAGTTATGGCTGTTTTGATCTACTACTAAGTTGCCTCTAATCAGACGACTTCTTAAATGGGACCATGGTATAAGGGTGTAAATGATATAGTATCATTTGAATTACAAAACTTAAGCTTATAGTATATTTTAAATATTGAAGTAAGGTCAAAATATTTGTAAATGATTTAGAAAAGAAAAGAGTGAATGGTGACATGACATTTTGCTGATTACAGCATTTAAAATAGTGAGCAAAAAGGACTACTATGAGGCATTATTTTTATACCGGTTAGCTTTTGATCAAGTAGGAGATGACAAAAAATATACCACAGATGATAACCTACAAATCTAATCTTGAGAAATATTAGGAAAAAAATAGAGAGAAAAAAGGAAGTATCAGCATAGTACTGTATAAATCCATGGAATTCTCAATGTTACATTCTGATTGTCCACCTCCAAAATGTACAAGGAGCAAGAACAGGTATGGAGAAGGAAAGGATATCCAAAGATGCTGAACTGCATTTGTGTAAGCAATGACTAGGTATGTTAGGATTCTTAAGTTCAAAAAATAAGACGGCTGATGAAGGGTGTGATAGAAGTCCATGAAGTCATGAGAAGCCTACGGATATGGGTTGAGACATTAACTGAAGATAGGTGGAAATATCTTACAAACAGATTTAAAAAAACCCCAACAACCAAAACCAACAAAACCCAAACAGACAAAACCACCAAACCCCAAGACAATTCTTCATCCAAATTATAACTCGTTACAGAACTCCTCACCAAAGTGTACTTCAGGTACTAAAAGTTTTCATGGGTGCAAGGGCAAACTGTGACGTTCACAGAAGATAAAAACAGAGGGCATATTCCACACCAACCATTCCTGGTCCTGAAATAGTAGGAGTCTGTAGGAGTAGGGCAACCAAGATAGACAATGCCCATATGCTAGTTCTTTTCTAGTACTCTTGTGCAGACATCCACTTTTGGTCATCATTGGAGAGGTTACCAGGCTGGACTGACTCTCTGGTGCCACCCACTGTGTCTGCTTTTCTTTTTTCCTAAATTTTTTCAGCCCCAGCCAGGATGAAAAACTAATTCATAAAAGATTTCATTTTCTTAACAGATGAGTATGTTGGCATCTTAACAGAAAAAAACTGAAAAAAATGGTCATTGTGCTTCATAATGGTTCATGGTTTACAAAAAGAAAGCACACAGGTTATCATAATAATAAGGAAATGCTTGATTAACTTTGCAAAAAATGAGAATGTTTTACAGTTTGCTTTCTTGGAACAGATAAAACATGCAAAATTACATATTTCTATTACAATGCATAATAGTGTGAAAAAGGTAAAATTTTAATCAATGTGTGTTTATTAAATAACTTGCCATTTCCTTCAGCACTGATAATGAAAAGTTTACAAGTAATTTTATCACTACAGTTGCATGAAAAATATTCCACATGTCATCTTGTACTTAACTGTAACCTACTTACAGAGAAAAAAGCCTAACGCCCAAAATACCTTTTCCAAACATTGCTATCTGTTGCATTTTTGGCAACATTCCCAGCAAGAAATAGAGGATTAGAAGTACCTGAATATAATATCCAAAAATTATTGCCTGGAGCTCTACCAAGCTTTTTCTCATTAGCAATAAACTCAACTGCTTTAGCCAACAAGTAAAAAAAAAAAAATAATCTGGTGTTAGAAAGGCTGTGAAAAATACTAGGCAATGGTGAACAAGTAGTTGCTGCTATAGGTGGAGAATGCAGAATTCTCCAGCCATGTGCTCTCCCTTTATGACCTATTGCCTATGCTAAGTGGTTCATCAGTACTAAAAGTAGAATTAAATCTAAGCAAGCTTATTATGAGTGATTCAAACACTGAGCATCTTGCATTGAAAACACAAGTGCGTCCTGCTCCAGACAGGAAGAAAAAGGAGAAACATAAGCTATTTACCAGTATTTTCTGTGCCCTAGTTCATTAGAGTGTGTGTGGTTTCTACATTATTTAATATTTGCAAGATACATCAAGAAAGTCACGTCCCTAGACATACCTTAACAGCTTGCCATTAAGGGGGAAAGTGTGCAGGCAAAACCTTTTGAAGTTGTTTGAAAATACATCATGATATGTGTTATTGAATTCCAATTTGGATTGGTAGAAGCCAAAATGAACAGAGCCACTTCTTTTTTCCTAGTACAGAAGCAAAGGAGAAAAAGAGAAGAGATTAAGAGATTTATTTTTCTTCTACCCACAAAGTAATAGGAATGATAACTTTTTTAGCTTTTGTTTTCTGCTCTCACTCCTTGAAATGCTAACGGCAGAAACATAATCACTGGGGTATATGATATAGTATAGATTGACTTACATCTAGGCAAGAATCCAGCTCCCTGATAGCGTTCTGCCAATTATGTGTACTTTATATTGAAAGATTTTGCTCTTCTCTTCAGTGGACTTGAGATATTTTTAACTCCTAGTTAACAATCATTCAGGCATCATTTCACACCTGCATATACACAGTATGTGCAGAAGTCATATTTCTACATTAAGAAAAATAGGACAGTAGTTTTGGAGTGAATTCTACAAATTCTAAGACTTGCTTGTGTTACAAAGGCTTTTTTAACTCTATTCTTTTCACCATTATTGAACCTTTGGATGAACAAGTCCTTGGTCAGCATATTCTCAGACTCTGCCGTCTAACATCAAAGCCATCCCCACACCATGTAGCAGGATGCCTTAACACACGTTCCAGCAGGCATCAGGCCATGGAACACTTTCACATGTCAGGAAAAAAGAAATTAACAGCATCCAATGTGGCTATAGTGTATGCAGTGGCTGCTGACAAAGATGTAGGATTTATTGAGAGGGTTTAGCAAGTTGTTTGGCTTCAACATGTCATGATCATATGATAATATTGAAAAGACACAAGGTCTAATGATTTAGATCACTAGCAGCCCTATTTATTTATTTATTTATTTATTTATTTAGAGTCGTGGAGATACTGAAATTGAGGTACGAGACTTTCAGAGTTGCCATGACAACTGGACACTTTGCTTTGATCAGTGATTATAGTTGTACCATTTTGGCATCAGGCATGAACTTTGATTGCTATGGTAACATCACAGCCATAACTTCTATTTTATTCAGCTCAGACTTTGTTCCCAGGAGCCTCTTTGCTTGTCGCTTGTGAGGAAGCTGAGAACTGTGTCAGCTGCATCAGAGAGAAGCTGTTAGGAACAACACGAAATGGGCTTTCCCAGTTTAAAGAATACTTCACATCAAGAAGTGATTCACTCAATGCCCTCATTATACTTGGTAGCTGAGCTTCTTGGCTGATATAAATGGAGGTAGGTCCATTAAGGGCAGTAAAGTCTCCTGAATCCCAATTGGGCAGTAGGGCAAACCCACCTTTCCCTGGTTCGATGTGCATTGCTAGGGGTGAAAAATCCCCACTGCCACTTATTTACGGTCCAGTTTAGCATTTAAACAATGAAAAACAATGTACAGGAAAGTGTAGGGATGGCAAAGAAGGTTAGAGGAAGAGAGGAAGATTTAAAAACAAAAGCAAACAAAAAAAAAAAATACCCCAGCATGGTGTGTTTACCAGACTTTGCAAAACTTTTTGAAATTCATCCCAATTTGGAAATGAAAAAAAGGTTCACCACTCTTTATAGAGATTTCATATTAGAAAACGTACACAGGTTTGTGCAGGTAGGATGGTAGGAAACTGACCTGAGCTGTGACAATAATAGAGAGATTCTGAAAGATTATTAGTTCTTCCAGGTGATAAGAGAAGTGATGGCTTTTTGTGATCCATACAGAACAGCAAAAAGGATATATTCCTTTGTACAACTTATGTTTAAACTGTTATTACTCTTCACCAAGGGATGCTCCAGAGGCTAAATATTTTCAGGTACAGACAGCTCTGAAGGAATTTAGGATGACAAAAGGGTTAATAATATAAAGACATTTTATTTCAGGAAACCTTTAAACTACAAATCATGGAGACTGGGATAATACGGCAGGGTAATATTGCTACATGACTGACCTTCTAAACTCTTCTATGAGCAGGCATCAGTGCAAGTGGTTGTGGTTGCACTGAACTAGGTGAATCTTTCCTTTGACTTTTGACCATCCTCATGTTCTTATACTCATAAGTCTGTGAATGAGTAAATAAGGACACCTTCATAGAATCACAGAATGGTTTGGGTTGGAAGGGATCTTCAAAGATTATCTAACCAAAACTTTATGCTGTGAGCAGGGACACCTTCCAGTAGACCAGGTTGCCCCAAGCCCCATCCAACCTGGTCTTGGATACTGCCAGGGATGGGACATCCACAGCTTCTCTGGGCAGCCTGTGCCAGTGCCTCACCACCCTCATTGCAAAAAATTTCTTCATCATGTCAAATCCAAACCTACTTTCTTTCAGTTTAAAACTTTTTCCTTTGCCCTGTCACTACAGGCCTTGGTAAAAAGTCTCTGTCTTTCTTATAAACCCCCTCAATATTTTGAAAAGTTGCTAAAATGTCTCCTGGAGCCTTCTCTTCTCCAGGCTGAGCAACTGTCACTACACTCTCCAAACTATCCAGCTGCAACAAAGTCTTTTACCATCACATACCAACACAGTCTTCATGCCAGTCCCTCTGCTGCCTTCTCTTTGTCTCACCTCATCCAGGGCCTGCTTTCTGTTCTCTTGCTTTCTCTTCTCTTGCTGCTCTCTCTTGATTGGCTCCCAACCACTTAACCAGCCACAGCTGCACCTTATCTACATTGCCAACCCACCACCCCTGAAGCCAGCCCACAGCTGTATATTATCAATGTTAATTAACCCAGCTTCATTCTGCTACACTTCACACACACAGAGACATAGACACCCAGACACTCCCCCCCCCTCTTTTTTATGTTTTTAACAATCATTACAACCTTTTTACAAATAAATTTTTCATACAGTCCTCTATAAATCCTCTACAAGCAACCCCAGCTCTCTCAGCCTGTCCTCACAGGAGGGGTGCTCCAGCCCACTGAGCATCTTCATGGCCTCCTCTGGACCTGCTCCAAGAGCTCCATGCCTCTTGTGTACCAGGGACCCCAGCACTGGATGTAGTACTTAGCATCCAGTTAGGCATCTAGAACTGGATGCTTAACTAAAAGGACATTTATAAACTGTGAAGCATGGGTGCCAATCTCTGTAATTCCTGGAGGTGGTAAATCTCACCATCAGTTCTACTGCTTCTGACATCTCTCTTGCAACCTTAAGTAAGTGCACTGACAAATGAATTTTGCTAGAAATGAAATAACAAGAAATGATGAGTTGGAATAATTGTTTTCCTTAAAAGGTTACTCTGACTTTCTTAATTTATTGCATAAATTTCAGTTTACACTGCTCAGTAAAAATGTCTAAAGCCATCAGTGAAGCGCAGGACTTCCCATGAGTTGCTAAAGAGAAAAGATCATGGTACTTTAACTGGCTTACGATGTTACTCATCTGTATCTCAGTGTAGCTATTTCTAGAGCTAAATTTACCTCTCCCCAGTACAAGTATGTGCATAAATTCTACCTTGAAATAAATAAATAAGGAGATGGCAGTACTGTGTGGGCTACAGTAAAGGATATTAATCTATCACACGATGTCTGCCAGATGCTTTGGAGCATTAGATCAAGTGGTGTGTTTTAGCCCTGAAGATCTTAGTGTTCACACAACATCAGGATTTAATCTGTTTTGCTCAGTTCAATCTGATACTCCGGAGTTCAGCATCAGTATCTGAAGTGATCTGGAGACATGAAGCTACTCATAGATATTTAATAGAAGGTCTTTAGTCCAACCTGAAATGTGCTGGATTTCATATGTACTAGTCTGAAATCTTTAGTTCAACAAGTGTTTGCCCAGCAAAGGTGCTGAATCTGCAGCTGTGCTAGGCACCTTGATACACTGTCAAGGTATATTTATGTTGTAGAACTCAGCACTCCAGCCTGCTCCTTCACAAGCCACATTGGCACTGAAAGCACGGTGCAGAGACACCCATGATCTGCAAGCAGCTGAACTTTCTCAGTATACCTGACCAAGGAAAATCTTCTTCTCCAACAGGGAGTATTACTGTGGTACGGCACTGACCTCTTTTCTGCCAGGCTGGACCTGTTGGGTAAGCTTGTGCTCCCCAGAACCCCCACCCACCACCACCTCACAAGGTACATCAGAACATCTTCAAGCCCTGCAGCAGGAGACAATTTTTTTCTTTGACCTAGTTCTCATTGATGTATGATCTTTCCAAAGTGCTGAGAAGTGCTCCTTTAAAAAAACGTATCCATTAAGCACAGAAATAAAAGCATGCTTGGTAGGAGGTGTGGGAGGGCAAAAATAAGTGTTCAGAGATGTAAGTTTTATTAAAAAAAGGAAAACATCCAACCACAAAACAACCTCAAACCTCAAATTATTGTGATTATTTAGATTTCCTGGAATTCAGCATTTAATGAAAATGACCACTAAGCATGTACATTTTGGGAGAAAGGTTCCAGAGATTGTATTTAAATCTTCTGCTTTGAATTTCACAACTGAACCTGAAGCTGATGATGCCACACAGTGTTCTACTACAGGGAAATTACATGAAATCTCAAAGTATTTTCTGAACACTTGCTTTCCAGCTAGCTTAAGATCCACACTCTCAGATGTTGCTTTAAACCACACAGCAATGGCCTTTTTTGCTCTTCCCAGTGCCTGAGGTCAGCAATCCATAGCTACATTGCCACAGCCATGGATTTTCTCTTAAATCAAATTACATTGTATTCACAGGCTATAAAAATTCCCTCATTCTAGGGACTTTTCAGGTTATAATCAGATCATCCCTGACATGCCACTTAGAAGCTTTTTTGGAAGGTGAAGGTAAATCACTTTCCAAAGTATTTTGCAGGTCTCGCTTTGTTCAGTGTTCCCATCAGCTTTCTTTTCAAACACATCAATGCAGGCTGAGAAATTTTCTTTGGCCTTTGCATTCTATTCAGCCACATCAGTCTGTCTCGATCTCGGTTTTACTGTACCATGGCACTGCATTTTAGTCAACCAGCCATCGGGACATGTGAGGTGACAGTTAGACTTGTGTCTCTGATGAAGAGATCAATGAAGGTTTGTTGAGACAGGCTCTAAACCAATATGCACGGTAAATCAAATGCAGACAATATTGCTAGGCAGGGTGCAGTCATTAAGTCCTGCAGAGCTGTAGTGAAGTTTATGCAAACTGCATTTGATCAATGAGACTGGGTAATTTCCAGCTAGAAGAAATCCTGTGTTAGAAATGGGAACTCCCATCTTCTCTATCAGCATAAAAATGTACATAATGGATCATAGAACCTAATGATTTCTTTTTTTTTCCCTACGTGTGAGCATTGGCTGAAGAAAAGTGTAAAACTCTTGATATTAAGCAGATGTTACAGTCTGTAACCCAAATGATTTATTTTGAGCAATAGAAGTGAAAGGTTAGCTTAATCTTTTTGAATCTGAGGCTTTTATAGCCTTTCTGTATAAGTGTATAATTTGTTTTATATCCAGATATTCTTTCTAACCATCTAGTGATCATGTTTCTCCTAGAATCTTACTCAGCTTTTAGTGGTGCCGACCACTTCATGCAGCAGTAAGATTCACAGTTCAGTTTTGCAATCAGAGCAGAAGCAGGTCCATATACCACTTTTAATTTTATAATTATTTTTTTTTTAAAGAAGAAGAAAGGATGTATCTCCCCTTGTTTTAAACAACTGAGAGACAGACACCCACATTTTATTTATCTAGCATTTGTCATCAATGAAGAGAAAGGCAGTATCAGGGTATGGTTTGCCGCCTTCTAAATACCTTTAAGAAATTGAATGAGTGACTCTCCAGAGTTTTCTGTGTCTATTCATCAAATCCAAATGAATCCCAGGGTGACTATGTCAGATCCAGCCACCTAGAGATGCCCAGGTGTGGGTAGTTTGCACCCTGAATATGTGTGACAAAACAAGGACACAACCACAGTGAACATGGGTTTTATTATTACCTTCTTTCGTCTTCTTGCAGAGGTGAACATTCCCAGTCTTTTAAACTCTTTATATGATAGACTTTCTGTGCCTTCCCTTATCTCCTGGCTCTTTTATGGAAATTCTTCAGTTCTGGCAGTACATGTTTTTCTTTGAACCGTCAGAATTGAACACACATTCCCATTGAAGCTGCTCTGTTGATTCACGTAAAGGCAATATACTCCGACATATTCTTTTCTTATTGTTCCATGTGCAATATAATTTATCATTGGCATTTTTACTGCCTATCAACATTAAGAGGAGTATTAGTCGGACTGCCTTTGCTAGTGCCCTGGTCCTTTACTACATCAATGTTGTATTTGAATTGGTAAGTGAGGGGATGCTTTTATCTGGTTTTGGACATCCGCAGTGGATGCCTGCAGCTGAGCTAGTCATGTTGGCCTCCCTTTACAGTCAATACTTTTGGGATTTGATAATCTGCTGTATTTCAGTTGTGGACTTTGGGGTGATTTGAATTGCTCTTCAGACTTGGTTTATTTTATGACTATGACTAAATCTTCATAGTTCTTCACAGAGTGATTATCTTAAATTAAGCTCTGGCATTTAGCCAGATGCACCAGATCAGATATGAGTAGTTCAGTGGAAAGTCCAGAGATCTTTAAGACTGATTGTAAAATATGTTTTTTTATTAATTGTTTCTATTTTTCTTTCCTGTAATGGACAGGAATCGGTTTCCAAAGTTTTCAGCAATTTGAGTGTTTGAAGTTCCAGCCCTGATTCAGTCCCATTTTTTTTAGTTCTAATAATGAAAGCTAAATGCGAGCTAGAAACCTGATGAACAGCTTCCTTACAGAAAAGCAAAAGCAGCTTGAATCACTTAGATCAGTTACTTATAATGATGTGAACCCTTGTCACTGGCACAACAGACTGATGTTAGGAGACAGAGGCTTTTTCCCTGGCTCAGGTCAAAGGTTGTTGCTTGATGCTCATCAGTTACTTCACCTCTGTGCACTTCAGTCTCCTGGTTGTAACAACATGAATAATAAAGAGTATCTACTGTGCTTTGGGATCTCCCGAGGAGAAGTGTTACGGAATCCCTATGTGGTATTTATATACTTTATGTTTTATGTATGGGAAGAGTTGTCTGGGTTTTTTCTTCCTTACTGGGGTAAAAAAGGTTGATTCTATTTCTTTCATCAAAAATACAGGTTTTCAAAGTCACAGATGGCCTTGCTATTGTCAATTGTCAGAGGCTTTTTATCACCGCTGAAGCAGAAAAAATGTATAATGGATTTATCAGGTGTGCTCTAAAAAGCTGCAGTATGGCAAGACTCTTTGATCAAAAGCACAAAGCAGAATATCGCTTTCTTTGGACTGCACACGTGACTTGCCATATACATGAAGAATGTGAGCTGTTCTTCAAAATGAACTTCGTCTTTTTCAAGAAAGGCACAGATTTAATGCATACTATAGAAGATTATGAAGTGTCAATCAAACTTTTCCCTTAAAGGAACTTCCATGCAAAAGAAAAATATCTGACTGATTCAGTTCATTCCTGTAAATATTATTTAAAAAAAAAAGAAAAGGCAAGATCGATATATGAAGTTGAATATCAAGGGGTTTGGGTTATTTCTAGTTTTAGACAGAATGGCACAGATCTTTTCGCATTTGGGAAAAGGTATCAAGATGCTTGATTTTCCTTTCTGCCAGACTTTCCTCTTCAGTTAGTCTGCCTGGATTGCTGCTGTATATCTTCATCAGTGTTCAAGCTGCTTCCAGATACAGGATCTGAAAAGTTTATGAAAATATTCCCATAAGAGCTATGCATTCAGTGCAACAATAACAACAAAATCACGGTAAATGATGGGCTGGGAGAAAATGTGTGAATCACTTTCAAAGAACTGTGTAAAATGCTGATTTGAGGCTAAAAGGACATTTTCTTAACTGGCTGTGCACCACCAGGTCTACAGCAGAAGTCATCTGGTAGCGTTCCAGCAGGTAACAGTGCACGGCTTGTTTCCCTGCTTGTCAGAATGGTACAGCAGGGAGAAAATGCTGTGTAATCACTGGTTTAGAGGCACCTGGGCTGAAGGATAAGCAGAGTTATTGCACAGAGCAAAAGAACTCATTCTTTGCTCGAACCTTTCCAACTCAATTGATGTACCTGACACCGATGCTTGGCATGAGGCTGCAGTCATCCCCCCAAATCCTAGCTCAGAAGGTCACGTTTGCTTAGGTATTTTCTACCATGCACAAATACACTGTGCAAGCAGAACATCAAGAAGTTAAAAGTACACAGCAAATATTTATTGGCTGACACGCTGTGGAGGGCAAGGATCCATACATTACTAAGTGAAAGATTAATATGGGCATGACCCTAAATGTGACATGCAGAACATGTCCACTGGACAAGCCTGCTTTGTTCCTTCATGTGGGCTGCTTCTCTGTCCTGTTGAGTTGCCATCGTTCAGTTCTGGTTTTTTTTTCCTAAGGGTTTTAATATCTTCTCATGTCAGTATTTTACAGTCCTTGAATGCTTACTTATCACTGCCTCCGTAATTACAACACTGCCTGCATTTTTACCTTTATCACATAGCTTTAGCACACAGTCTTCCTCACAGCTGAAAATTGTTTTCCCAGCACAACTGAGCCAAGATCCCACAGCTGGGCTGCACCAAACTGGGCCTGGGATCACACAGATGAAACCATGGGCTGTTTACAAGGCTTCTGGAGGAGAAGTGATATGGAGAGTATATCTAGACTTGACACAGCTGATCTCTCTTCCACTGAGAAATCAAGTTTCAGTATTTGCTATGTGCTATAAAGAGGTAGATGCTGGCTGTTTTTAATCAAGCCCCACAGGTTTTAGATTATCAGAAGCTACATGAAATGGACTTCAGAAGATTAATGCTAGTCATGAATAAACAGTTCATCAGAAGAATTCACATTTTAAATCAAAGAAGGAATCTTGATTATCTTCCAAGAACTACAAACCAAAATAAAACAACCAAAAAATATGTAGGTCAAGAAGAAGGGGGTATTAGTAATTCTCAACAGGCCAGTCGGTTTTCCACTGAATCTGAAAACTTACATCAATACAATTAAATGCAGAGTAGCCCAGTACAATGTGCTAGTTAGGCAGCATCTGATCATTTCTAACATGAAAGTGCTCACAAATAAATGCAGCATTGGTAGCATAAATCTCTTATGGGTGTCTGAAAAAGGATTTTAGCACCCAATCCTGGGCATAAAATATGTAGAGCCTCTGACATCTCAGTATGAACTATTCAGTGCAGTAAGTGAGGAACAGAAGAAACCCCTTACAGACAAGAGTGGAGTGATTTTAGAGTGAAGATCGGTGTACCAGTGGGATGGGCAGGAGCCACTTTCAGCCTTGAAACAATTCAAACACAAAACTCCCCCTGCGAGTTGAGGACAGCTCACAGAACTTGAACCTTCTGGAACAGGAACAGAGGGAGGAAAGCGTACACACACCTTTGTGCAACAGCTCACCAGACTAATTATCTCAGGCTAGTAGGTGGGCCAGTTACCCCAGCACCAAGTTGGCGTGTCCAGGCTGCTTCTGATTTCAGAGCAATCTAGCTCAAAAATCACCGTGTGTTGCATAGAGACACCAGCATTTTAACATCTGAGCTCAGATCTCTTTGATCTCCTGTCTGACATTGCAAAAGCAGTCTTCTCCTTCATTTCTGTACATCCATTTTTCTTCTTGTCGGTTAAAGTACCAGTGAGTCTCACTGACTATTCTCAATAGGCCTTCCAGAGATGAAAGAATAACACAGTTTTGCGGTAATGTATCTACTTGTCTACCAGAAATGAAGATCCTACGCCTAAAACTATGACTGCAGGGTTAAAAACCCACACAATAAAGCACATTCTGCCTGGAAATTGCTATTTCTTTTAGCTACAGATGCTGAATTGGGGAAAGCAAAATCCATAACAGACTGGAGCACGGGAAAAAAATTTGCAATAAATTAATTGGATCAAAGCAAGAAACAAAGAACTTATTTTTGTCTACTCTACAGCTCATAAAAAAAACTAGCACAAAAACAGATAGGAAGTAAAGCTCCATGCAATGCGCTGAGTGTGTGAATGCAGAGGCAGAGCTATCTGATCTGTTTATCAGAGTAGGCGGAACAAGGTTTTCGGTGGCAGCCTGACTCCAACCGCACAGCTATTTGTCTCTTCTGACATCTAGAAATCCAGAAAAGCAGTTTTCTGTAGTTAACTCTTCAAAGTATCAGGCTTTGCCAACTCTGACTCTTCGTCTCTGATTTACAGATAGAAAGAACAGGTTCCACTAAGGCATTTTGTAGAATTGATTTGGGGTAGACTTTGAAACAACTTTCATTACATTTAGTTTGATACAATATGCATAGTCATTAACTGCAAAATAGTGATCTAGATTGCAGAGGTCATCAAAATAATATAAAAGTTATGCTAATAATTATGTCTCAACTAGGAATTCAGTCACATAGAATGATTTGCCCAATGGGAGGGATTAAATAAGTTGGGTAGACTTTGAAAGATATAAATAAACTTACAAAACCTGAAATATTTGTCATCCATATTCTGTCTTTTCTTGCATGGCAACTTTTGATAACTTCAATAATGTGTTAAAAAGAAGGCATTTTAGTACTTAAGTCCATGTATGCTGATGTAAAATTTTACTCACCAAAAAATCAGACTCCAGATGAAACTCCCTAAAAAATGAGCAAAACCAAAAAAAGAATGTCTGAGAATTTTCAAAAGCATGGATAGCAAGTACTAAATGAATGCTGTTAAAAGATAAATATGTCTCCCTGTGTTTAGGGACCCTTGTGAAGCATACCACTCATTCTCCTATTTTTTGCGTGTTTAATACACACTTTTTTTTTTCTTTTTTTTTCTTTTTTAAACAAGTAGTGCATCACACCAAATATTCCATGCCAACACAGAATGCCTCAGTGCACTTGGGTATTATTTTTTTTAACTAATGGCTGGAGAGGAATCCTATTTATCTGTAAAAAAAGTAAAATACGATAGAAATTATGGAGAACTAAACAAAAAAAAAACATTTTTAAAAAGATGAAAAGAAAAGATCCTATTCTCAGCTGGTTTAAACCCCTGTGGCTCCCCTGGCGGGATGTTGCAGGGAGCTCAGCCTCACGCTCCTTCCTGCAGGCAGCACTGCAGAAAAAGCTGCCACCCCGCAGCCAGTTGTTATAATTTCTCTGCCAGAAGTTACTTATCCTTATCAGAACTGGCAGAGATAACAGCTTCCCAGTTGCTCCAGTGCAGATTTAGATCTCTTAGCTCAAACCTGCCTCATCAGGAATTTATTCATGGCTGACCAACTCTTGGCCTATAGCAGGACGCTGTCCTTCTGATGAGTGTGCTACCGTAGCAGGAACCACCAGGAAAAGATGGGAGTGACCACTTAGTCTTTTAAACCAACTCAACAATGGGAAAGCAGCAAATGAAAAGATGTGGGATTTATTTGAATAAATGCAGCCATATTATGCTGGAGAGGTCTCCACATGGCCTTTTCACCTGGGCAAGTATTTACAGTCAGTGGTGATCTAGTCTGTGATGTTTGTGATACTGGTCATCACATTTTACTGTGAGCATCTAGTATCAGGTTATCCATAACCTGGAGTGGCTGTTCTGCTAAAGGGAATAATGGAAGCCCGGGTGGTTACACTGCAGTTGGGAACCTCCAGGCTGTGGTTATCTAAAGGGAGATAAATCTCGGCCTTAACGTCCTGATCGAGTAGCACAACATGATGGGGCTTACAATTCTGGACAGCCAAGTGGTTTTCCCAGGCTTTCAGGAGATTAATGAATCTGAAGTGGTTGCCCCGATGAAGAGGCACACTCAGAGCTGGATGTACACAGTTCCCCGATGTTTGATGCACGGTCCCCTGATACTTGTGTACTCAGTTGATAAATAGAAGCTTTGTGCATCAGTGACAGCAACATTCCTGCTCAAGCTGTGCTGTTAGCTACAAAGATATAACAGCTAATCTATGGTTAGGGGGTTTCATCGTTCTCTCAGAAGTAACAGATAAACAAACCCAGGCAAAACCCGAAACGTTCCTGTTGCCTGTGGGGACTTCTTGTTAGGCAGTCTGGAGAGTTTTGGAGTATGGACACAAATGACGTGTGTCTGAGAGAGAGAAAAGAATGCCTGCTGCATTTTACTTATTAATCTAGATGTAACCTTAACCTCTTCACATAGATGCCTGGGTTCTGAGTATGGAGTTCACGGGTGAATCCATATCAAAGACACAGTCTTTCTTGTGGTCACCTGATTTCAGAAAACGTTCTTCCCCAGTGATCATCTCATTCCCTCCTCTGGCTTCCTGTGGAGCATCCAACATAGAAAAATGTGCTTTGCCTCAAGATCCTTCTGCTTTGGTGCTAGCAGTCTTAAAAACACATGCACAGAGAATCTGCATGGTTATCATAATGTGCCATTTAACTCAAACCTGTCTCCAAGAAGGCCAAAATTTACCCTATTTCCTAGAGAAAATGAGAAATTTGGGAAGGTGCTTGTCAGAGTTTATGATCTTCCATGACAATATCTTGCCTAATCTAAATATTCCTAGAATAGCTAGAACAATGTCCTGGAGGCAAATTTGGAAACTTGTATCACTTGTGAGTCCCAGGAACTTAGTGTAGTTTGCTGAAATATTTGCTGAAATCTGAATATTGTTTTTCAGTGCATCAGGAGTTCTTATGGGAAGTTCATATATATTTGTCCTCCCATAAATGCAATTCCCTGCAATGTTGCTTCATCATCTTCCACTTCTCTCCCTTGCTAGTTTTTTATTATTCTTTCAAGACTCTCAGATAACAACCTCCTGGATGTTCTGCTAGCCTCAAGCAGAGTTTCAGAAGAAAAAAGACCACCTGTTAGTACATAAAGTCAGTGATACAAAAAAACCCCTTAAAGCTAAATCTCTTTGGAAAAACAGAAGGAGAGAGAGACTTGGTTTTCAGCTAATGTTGGGTTTCATTTTGGAAATGTAAAGGTGATCAAAAAGTTGTCCAGATCTAAAATAAGCCTTTAGCAAAGTACAGACGCCTTCTAAACACTCACTAGGAGACTAAAGGGCTAACCAATTTTCAAGCTGACAAGCAGAAGTTGAATTCACAGATTAGCAAGTTTGGATAAACTTCAGGCAAAAGTGAACATCCATATTGAAAACTACACCACAGTTCAGCTGCAATGATGGTATGGCTATATTGTGTTTGTTTCTGAAATTTGTTATTTTAGTGCTGGCTTTCACTACGCTTCATTTCCAAATCTAATTCTACCCTATGTCTCTTTCAAGTCTAACATATTTTCGTTGTCTTTGCCTCAACATCTAAACGCATCTGTTTCCTTTCAGGTTTTACATTTACTTCCACAGCCAGCTTTTTAGGTCCCTTTTTGCACTTTAATTTTTTTCCTGTGACACTGAGGATCTCTGTCTTTGCAGTTCCTGAGCTAAGCTTCTTGTGAGTAAACGGCAGTATGAAAAAGAGATCAAGTTATTGCTTCTGAGATACAGGCTCCTCTTCTCCTGAGAGAGCAGTCTGCTCTGATGAAGATGCCCTGCAGGATGATACATCCACTTCAGGTGTAGTGCTGGAGATGTTAGTAGTAACAACTCTTCCTGAATTACTAATACCCATTATTATGTGTGTATCTCCCTGGAAAGAGCGTAATTCATTTGTGTAGTAAGGCTGAGCGGGCTGTTGCCTCCTCAGGGGTGCAGTATTTATCCCAAACGCAAGAAGCAGAGAAAATACTGAATAGCTGTGTCTGTAAGAACATTGCTTTTGCTTGCATTCTCATGTGGATGTTCAGTTTATATCATCATCCCTCTTAGAAATTCTTCAGGGTAATTCTGGCAGAACCGCAAACATAGGTGGGTTCTGCATGGAGCTCTGTCACATCGGAATGTTCTTCATGTCCTGAAATACAAGGTAGAGAATGGGAAAATTATGAGTAGTACTATGCTCTTATATACCTATGCTGCTACTACTACTACTACTATGATGAATGCCTTGCCTAAAAATATGTGAAATTTAGGGATAACTACAGAGAGATTTCTGACCTTCATTATTAATTTTCATTTTCTCCTTGCATTTCTAATTGTAGCTTTATTGTCACTTTTTCCTTACTTCATAAGTAGACATTTTACCTTTCGTTTTTCTGTTCCACTCCAAGATAGAAGAGAAGCATTTGGGGAGGCAAGGGCATGTCATCATTTTTTCCTGTTTGACTTTTTACTCTGATCCAGATGGAGAATTTCAGAGCAATCATAAATGACACAGGAAACAACAGTGCCTGATTGACTTAAGCCTTGCACACCAGGAGCCGTACTGGGAATCTGGCACGTCTGTGTTTAATTGTGGCAAAATAAAAAAAAAAAAAATTAAAAAAAAAAAACCAAAGCAAGACATTCTTAGCAATATGTATTTCCTTCTGTATTACATATACTTGAAACAACTGATGGATGCACTTAGAATTGCTTCATACACCATCTGTACCCATCTATAAATGCTTGTGTGCTGTTTTCAAATCTATTTTGAAAACCAGTACATTGGATAGAAGTGGTGTTTTCTGTTAATAGAGTGTATTTATAAAGTTCAAACAATATCTCACTTCATTCAGTCCTATGAAATACATTCAATGTATGTTTAGTTTAAAATCAGAGAAGTCTCAGTTAACATATGTTAATGCTTCCACCTCCAAATCTCAGCTGTCACACTAAAATTATTGTACAAAGCCACAGCCTTATTTTGGCAGAAATCAAGAAGTAGCAGTTACAGTCTTTATGACTAAAAAGTCAAAGTATTTTTAGAAAGAAAAGAAAATAAATGTTTAGAAATTTGTCTCCCTGTTTTTATACACACTTTCTTTGGCCTGACAGGAAATATGACCAACAGATGTGAAAATTGTCTTCTCAAATAATAAACAAAAAATTCCTACAGAAACATTATTCAAACATTGTCCTTTTAAACCAGGTCGTCTCATTTATGTATTAGTTTTCACATACTTCAGAACACAGCAGTGATATTTTCTTCCACTAATTATCAGTTCATTTCTATTGAATGCCACTGTCTGGGAATTTGTTATGAACATAACGACCTTAAAACCTTTAAAAATACAGAAGTATTTTCAATATAGCCCACTCTAACAGAGGTCCTCCCAGCCTCTCCAGCACCTCGTGTTTATAGCAAAGTCCTATGATTTCTTCCACAGATGTGTGCTTTTCATGCCCCTGGCCACCCCTTACCCAACGGTAAGCTGTAGCACAAACCTGAGGCTCCCACCCGTGAGATACCTCACGTGAGCAGGACTCCTCCTCTGCAGCTCTGCCCCTGTGTCATGCTATGTCCCAAGTAATGGCAGATGACCTACCAGACCCATTAACATTAGATTTTATTTCTATTCTCAAAAAAAGAGTTTTCTATGTCTCCTACTGTGGGTTTTAGAAGCGCTATGGGCAGCAAATGGTCCTCTTTTTTGGTTTTTTGTGCTTTGAAAAAGTTGCCGAACTACAGCCACCACTATGTTACGCATCTTCAGCCTTGAACAAGGCAAAGGAAATAGACCAGAACTATAAAACGGTTACAGCTCACCTATTATGCATTAATTTATACCATATGGATCTTTTATTTTTCAGAGGACAAGGGTGGGCCACACATCCTCCTCCCAAAAAAATTTTGAAGCACAGCCCTGAGTTACTCTGAAACAGCACATCAGCTGTTTCGCTTCCAAGGATACAACCCATAGCCCTGTTGAGCAGCCTTTTACCACTTGCACTCCCCCCCACTCCCATTTCCCAGATGGGACCTCAGGGTCCCCAGACCAAGATTCCAGTGACATATTTTTCTCACCCTCCTATCACACATTCCCACCTCCTGACCATTGGCACCCACAGATTTTTGGGATCCCCTGCAGCATCAGAGGCAGTAGCGAAGCCTGGCAGACATGGCACAGTATTCCAGAGCATCTCAGAGAGGCACAGGGGCAGCTGGATCGCTTGCTGGGTATCTATATGTAGGTGGGCACATGTGAGCTGAGTGTTGAAGACTCAGTTCAGTTTTCTACAGTACATAGCACAGTACAGTATGTACATTGATACTATACATACTTCATGTACTGTGTAATATGTATTTCTCTGTTGCCATTTTAAGAGTATTGTTTGGCCTCCACTTTCTCTCCAGAAATGCATGGATCACTTTTAATCATTATGTCATCCATTAGCCCTACATGGATATCTGGATACCTCCGAGCACCTCAAATGGCATTAGAGGACTGACTGAGGACAACTGAATCAAGTCTCTTGTAGGAAATTCCAGTGCTCAGCTTAATACACCTATATGTGATGGACTGAATCACTCGCCGAATTCCACAGAGAGCAGAGTGTTTCTCTATTAACTCTAAAGAAACATAAGCAGCCTGGCTTGTTTACAGACCTGCATGAGGATGCCCACATATTAACATCTTACTCTGCAAATTGACTTTCACCCAGAGAGACAAAGGCAAGAGGTAATGAGTATGCCTCAGAACTTTAAGGTTATGTCATTAAGTTCAGCAGAAGTTATTTATCTGGACCATTTTCAATGATGGTCTCATTTTACTGAGTCTTAATTCCAGATAAAATCACATTAGAAATATGGAATGCCACCCATAGATATAACATGCTTACTACCAGGCGCAATTCTTTGCCTTCCCAAATATAAGCTAGGGATGACTCAAGCTGAATATTTTAAAGGGATTCCTCAGATGTATGTTTCATCAGCTGCATAATTTCACTCCCTAGTTCTGAATTTGGAATTTCACATCGACACAGAAAGCTCTCAATCCACACGACGCCGTGTTTCTCTGTATTCATAGAACTGTTCTCTTCTCAGGAGAACCCATTTCCTTCCCAACAACACCAATTACTGTCACCTACTCTTACTTGACACTAATCGCGAGACAAGCAGAATTAGCTATACTTAGGCCTGCCAGGCTGATGTGCAACTGATTTAACAGCTCCGTTTATGCTTACTGTTCAGTGCAGTAGTAAAGAAAACTGATCTCAGTTCAGCGGAAAAAATGTTTTATTCATTATTTTAGGTTAAAGAATCCCATATAAGACAAAATGCTCATTGGAAATCAGGCAGTATAGGCAGCATCTCTTATGTATGTATGTACTTAATCAGTAGGGTTGTGGTGGGTTTTTTTTTTTGGTTTTCATTTCTTTCTTGATTAAAATAACCCAGAGGAAAGTGATTAACCCAAAGTAAGTGACTTCAGTTGGAGCATGCTTATAAGGAGGGAAGGTGAGGAGTTACCACCCATTTTAGTCTGTCTTTAATAACAAAAAAATATTACTTCTTGTTGTCGTTTGCCTAGCCTTAAGAAGGCAAGAACTATGACATTGGCTATGGGCTAATGACTGGATCATTTCTACACCTGTGTTTACACTGCATACAGTCCCAAGGCAGAACTGCCCTCATCCTGTGGACTTTCAAAGCATCAGCATGTTTCAGGACCTGAAATAATCTGTGTATAACCCCAGATTTAAGGCCTTCACACTGAAAGCAGGGGATGTACCATGACCTGAATCTATCTGTGGCTCTGCTCAGACACAGTACAACATCCCTAACCTCTGTGTGTATCTCTGTCCCTGCCTCTGTCTCTTGGTTAATCAGTTTAATAGCATATATGCCACACTATTTTAATACATCCAAAGAATTTCATGAGACTAAAGTCCAGGCATTTCCTCAAGGGGCAAGCAGTTGGAGCAAGCTCTGTTTTTAATTAGAGTAATGGAGTTTATTATCCATAGCTGGACTTTATTTACTTAGAGCACACACAAAATAGGAAGGCAATATGACCTCACGGAAGAGGAAAGCTCCAGAAATCTGATGTCTGTGCTGGTTTTGCCCCTAGCTGTCTTCATAATGTAAGGCTGCTCCTTTCACAGCTGACATCCCTTACCTTGCCTTCTCATTTCAGATATTTTAGTGCTAACACAAGACCTGTCTTTCACTGTATTTGTATATACTACTTAAAATGATGTATTTCCCATCTGAGTTGGAATATCTATATGATACCGATATATAAATACCAGGTTATGATTGCATACCATAATAGGGGTCTTTACACGTAATTGTCTTGTTCTCATGGGTATTTAGATATGAACTTCCCATATAAGTACCTAGGATTCATTAATTTCAAAAAGCAGCTCACTGTTTTAGGAAATTAAGGTTTAATTGAGGTTCTTCTGGGACACTTCAGGTGCATTTGCTCTCCAACAATGTCTAAGGTTTGCAGACTGTACCTCCCTATGTGACCAATGGTGAAGCATAACAGCTTCTCTCTCAGTGCTGGCGAAGCTCCAGATTGAAACCATTTGAAGTCCTACTGGGCATCAAAATCCACCTTTACCATCCATGGGGTGTTCTCAGCAACTGATTTCAGCAGCTACCAGCATCTGCAATGCAGATACCTACAAACCATTTGCAATTGGAAAGAAATAGACCCTTTTAAGTGCTGTTCCTCTGATGTATTTACAATGTCTATTTTTCTAAGAAGATGATCTGCTCCCCTCAAAAACTAATTTCTCTCTTCTGACACTAAGTGGAATCTCAGCTGAAGATGTCTACATTGCAGATGTCTATACTTGCTCAGGCGCCAGTCTATATTTACGATTTGAATGTTCACCAGCTGATTCAGTCTGAAACATGAGACTTCCTGATTCTTAAAGTTCATCCTATGAAATTAGAATACGATGTAAACTGTTGTTTCTAGTCGGGCAAAGGAAATTCTTAAAGATACTCTTTCAGTTTGCAAAGGTTTTGAACAAAATAAAGTGCTTTTGGGGGACCACTGCCACCTTTGTCTTATGAATATTGTGACTATTTTTTTGAAAGGGAAAGGATTATCAGACACCTAACTTTCTGGATATTTTTTTTCAGCCCTAAGTAATTTCAGCCCACTAAAAGCATTTCTTCACATATCAGCTCTTCCATGTTTACAATCCACCCACAGATGCACTCTAACATTGCATACAACCAAATGAATAGGATTTTAATATTAGCAGGGGGAAGTACCATAAACCCAAACAAGATTATGTTACATAAATTAAATCAGATTGCATCTCAGATACCAAAGTCAATGGAAGAACAGAGGAATGGACTGTATTAATTACAAATGATGATGTTTGGACATGCATTAATGTCTATAAAAAGGCTGATTGATACCAGCTGTTTGCTGAAGTTACCATTAACTGAGCCAACTACTGAGAAGGCAAGGAATAGCTTTGGAAGGCTAAAATGTTGTACTTTGAACATGATTTGCAAAGAGAAACTGCTGCCACAGTATTTCTATATTAGAATGTCATCTTTAGAGCACCTTCAACTCATTTGCTACAGCAAGGTTTGGACTGGGCTTTTAGAGTGTGTCAACGCGGTGCCAAGCTGGCTTTACATGAGCTAGCACAGGATCTGAGTGCTAACAGACCTTTCCAGCATTTTCTAGACTTTGCAGACTACTGAGAGCGAAGCTGTGATGTGCAGAACAGGCCCTCTGCCTGCCCTTTGCTGTACATGGAAATTGGGGTAATTTTGCAGAGGAATCCTAAGAATCCTTAACTGATTTCTCACCAGTCTCCTCAATAAAGCAAATCTTGTAAATTTTGCGTGATTTCCTGTCAGAACAAGAATAATATGGATCTCCAACCTTCCGGTGGTAAAGTAAACCTAGCTCTGAGAAAACTGAATCAGAGAGAGGACTTTTTCCCAGGAATATTCCCTTAAATTAGCCTGAAAGCAAGTTTCGCTGCCTGTAGCATTTCCTTTTGACAAAGAAAAAAGTAATAATCATCTCCAGCTGTGACCCTAGCAATAAACACATTCCTATTGTCATTCTCAGGCCATAAACCCACAGTTTCTCTGCTGGAAACAAAGAATCATTCAGGTGCCAAGCATGAAGGCCTGTTATTTGTACAAAAAAGCTGTGCTTTTATAGGAACTTCACAATCGGTGTAAGTAGTACATGTGCTTTCAAGCAGTGGGGATCCATCATTCCCAGCAGTCTTCATATCATCTAGTTTATGTTGACTTCTTTCCAGCCACAGAAGATATAGGGTTTAAAATATTACTGTGTTCTTCTAATTCAATTTACCCTCTCATGCCTTAGATGGATCACCTGCTGTGGACCTAATTCTGCTTCCAGTTACAGAAGGGTAAATCAGCATAATAAAATCTCCCCAACCCTAAGTTACCTTGGAGAGGGGGGGAAAAGCTATACAAGTTCCCTTTGACACAAGAACTGTACAATAGCACCAAACATCTTAAGATATAAAGAAAGGGATTTCAAGAAACCATGAAAATAATACAGGTTTTCTTTGACTTAAAAGTATGGGTCTAATAAGTCCTATGGGGACTTACACATAGACATATGGAAATTTATTAGGTATTACATTATTTATTCATTTACATTTTGGAGAATAATAATTATTATTATGATTGAGAGTATCAACTGATTTTAGAACTGTCTGAAAGGATAAGATTTATCTGAACATAAGTACAGCGTAGACATGTACGCCTTGGTTGTTTCTCTCAACTTTCAGAATCACTGGAGAGAAGTAAGAACTTACTGAGTGTGATTAATCTCGTGTTGAAATAAGTGTCTGGAACAAGTGACAGGAATCATATGCTGAATAGTCCATTTCTCTCTGCTGCCCATAGCAGGAGTTTCAGCTACAGATCTGCTACAGCTGAGTTACATTCATTAACAATGCAGACATCTCACTTTACATGAGAGAGATAATCATGGGGCTAGACTGTAAAGTTATACTTCTGCAACGATAAAAAACAATTTTATATTTTGAGGTAAGATTTCTACCCTTTAAATGCAGGTATTTGCATGTGCTGTGTTGCTGTTCACTAGCATTATTCCCTCGTCCTGGAAGTTTTTATGGGTTGATGGGAATGGACGTAGTGATAAAACACACAATGAGAGTGAGTCAGAAAACTGTTTGCTAAGTCTGAGTTTCACTCATCTCTTCTTTTATGAAAATCACCCTAGGCATTACTGCTGTCCCAGTGAACAGTAGTTCTGCTGTCCAAAGACATCTTCATCTCTTTGTGGGACAGCATTGCAGTTTCACTGGATTTCTACAGTTACAGAGGCTGCCTGAAAAGGAACGAATTTGTAGAATTCACTTTGAACTGCATACAGCATATATACAGTTTACTTATAACTATATTCTGGCATCCAAATCCCATTAGAAACCTCCAAGTTCAATATTTTCCATGGTTCCTGATGGTTACCTTGGCTTTTGTCTCTCTGTTAGGTGTTGAAAATCAAGATGAGTGCAAATTATGTTTTCTTTCCTTCTTGTTCATGTGATCACTGCAGATCCCTGCCTTTCACACTACTCTTGACTACACAGAGGAGCACACAGCACTTAAACTTCAAGCACACTCTCAAAAATCATTGTATCTTTGAGATTCCTTATTGCAAGAAAGATAAGTTGGTTAAAATAATAATAATAAAAAAACACCAGATTCTTGGAGTATTTTTCAGGAAGGATTTATCCTTAGGTTTCAGACATCTTATATGATGGAGTGATAAAAGTAGCAAACTATGGTGGGTTTTTTTGTTGTGGGTTTTGTTTGTTCTTTTTTCCTTTTTCTTTATAGCCGTTAGTACAGACCTGCAGATCTGCCCAGCAGTAATTAGAGGCAATCTTTTGTGTGGACAACTTTGTCCGATTGCCTCTGTGAGACCCAAGGAGTAAGCAGGATGCATAGCAGAGAGAACAGGAGTTGACAGGAATAGCACTTTTCCTGCTGAATATCCCTCTCCACACTCCGTATGCTTTAATATTTCACACTCACTACTTCCTATCCACAAAGTACTTCTAGAAAGACTTACGTGACCTGCTACACAGCGTGCATTGCTCCATCATCCACCCCATGGCTTTTGACCCTACTACAGCCCTCATTCCACTGGTAAAAAGCATGCACCTGCTTTTACTTTGGAAGAGAAAGCTGCAGGAGCAGTGTTAGATACCAGACTTTGCCTTGGGTTGACCAGAGCATGATAGCGCATACATTCCTGCCTTGGAAGGTGGTGTAAAAGCAGCGAGATCAAGGGAAGCAGTGTGAAACAGCTTGGCACACCAGAAGACACTTGGCACTCAGATGCAGTGGTTGTTCTCTCTTTTCTTTCTGGCTGCTGGATTATATTGAGTTTCAGGTTCGAGGGGCAAAACTAGTGAAGACCAGTATCAGCATCTCTTTCCCCACATACAGCCTGGCAGCATCTTTTTCACTTCTTACAAAAAGGGTAGAACAAGAAGCTGGAGGACTCAATCCTGAGAATATTTCTTGAGCATCTAAAGCCAATTTGCTAAAACTGCAGCAACACCTTCCAAACCTTCATAGAAACCAACTCTTTCCCCATGCCCTGCTGCCCCAAAGAGCTCCTCTGAGCAGTGACAGGAGGTTGACACACTTGGCAGCTGTCTGTTCTGTGCACTTGACAGGGAAGATGACACACCGCCTGGCCTTTCCTCCAGCCCCTTCCTTCATCCTTCCCTAACCCTGGTCATTATGTGCAGTTATTTATCTTTTCTGAGATACTGATTGATTCCGGCAGAGAACAGAAGAGCTGGCTGTAATAATGCAGCATGCCCCCCCAACAGCAGGCAGGGAAAGTATGAGAGAGAGGGAGGATTTCAGTTCCTCAATAATTCCAGCTTCATAGTGGGTGACAAATAGCTCACTCAATTCTTGGCTGCCAGCTGATAGGATTATCGTAAATAAGCTCTGTGAGGCATCATTTTTATGCACATGCACTCGTCCAAATTAAGTGATAATCTTGTTGATACTGGAATCAAATAATAATGTGGGTATATCGGGCACCGATCACTTCAAACAACAACAAATACCAATCTGGTATCTTATTAATCATTAAAATTAGCCCTGTGAAAAGCAGCAGATCCTCAACTGGTATGAAATGGCATTACTCCACCGAATCAGTGGCATTGAACTAATTTTCTCCTGGTGGGAGCTTTACCCATTATGTTTTTATTTCCCTCCCACCCACCCCCCCACCCCCCCCGCATTATTGTTAAATGTTACGTGAGGGCTGGTCCTGTGTCTAGCCTTTGTAGAAACAGATGTACAACAAAGAAAATTATCATTATGATGGACTAAATTGTGAACTCATTTCCTTTTTGCAGTCTTTCAGTTAATTTTTAAACGTGATTCATTGGAAATAGGAACATGCTTGGGACAGATAGAGATGCAAAGCAGAGCATGGTGTTTCAGGGAAAGACAAATGACCAGGTGCATGCCAGTTATTCTCACTTATGCACCTGTACGTTATAGGAAGAGGCAAAGTTCTCCTCTCTTGCTCAGCCCAGCTATGAAGCACAAAACAACACTCTGTGCAGAGGCCTCCATTATAAAATGAACTGCTAAAGAGCGAAGTCATTTTCGTTCAAGCATTTAGTTTCATGTTCTAATTGTCATG
The DNA here is from genome assembly GCF_023638135.1 of Falco biarmicus. Classification (NCBI taxonomy): domain Eukaryota; kingdom Metazoa; phylum Chordata; class Aves; order Falconiformes; family Falconidae; genus Falco; species Falco biarmicus. The sequence goes on along the minus strand of NC_079291.1, from coordinate 58,147,688 downwards.
ATTTGGCAAGTCAACTAAGTTGTTGTAATGGCCCATATGCACAACATAAGCCTGTAGGAAACAGTAACACATGATAACTGAGCTCTTTTATATGGATGTTTGGCCTTTTCATAAGTGCTAAGTAAAGGATTTAACTTAAAATTGTTTCAGTGAGTTTAAGTTATGATTAAGAATTCAATTCATTACATATGCCATGCGGCTGACAGTGCAGCTGATCAGTAACCATTGCTCAGCTGATGATAGAATAATTGTAATTGGGCCATTAATTTGAACCTGGGATGGTACATTGTAAGTCAGATTTTCCTTGTGTGGCTCAGGTGTGCAGCCTTACCAAATGGGAAGCAACAATTCTTACCAGCACAGGAGGGAAAATTTCACCTTTGATTAATTCAGTGTGAAACAGGAGCTTCTCTTCTCTAGGCACCCAAGTACTGCCTCCTTCAGCTCATGTCACACTCTTGATTACAAGCAGCTGCCACTACTGTCTCTACTTTGTGAGCCAAAAAGAGACATGCTGCTCTTCCAGGCCAACCTCTGTAACAGCACAGCATTCCACCCAGCAACTCATTTTACCCATCCAGTAACTTATCTCAAACCGATCTTGATTCAAAGATGCCCACAATGAAGATTTTACTAATGATCACTGTCACCCTGCTTTTCAATGTCTTATGTCTGGTTTGATTTGTCTAGATTTAATTTCCTTTTCACACCTCTGTTTTCCCATTCACTGCCAAATTGCAAGGGTGCCAAAATCAGAAATTATGTCTTCTATAGGTACTTAGTTATCGGACATAAAGGGATAAACATGGTTCATTATTTAGTTACTTTCCTTTTAGTGTTTAAAAAATTATTTACGTATAAAATTTTATGGTGTAGATTACTGCTTCTTTTCATTATCATTTTATGCTATAATGAGCTACAAAAATCTTTCAGTTAATTCAGAACCCCCATGAATTAATACCACCAGCCCACTCTGTTTTATTTGGCATCCTGACTAGCTAGACTGTTGGGCTTGCTCTGAAATCAGTTATGCAAATTGCCCATTGATTTTATATATAAGGGGAGAGCCTTGTGCATATGTACCATATTTATGGAGAGCAGCAGAAGGTACTAAGCAACTGGCATTGCAAGCTTCAAAACTTCAGGTGATGTAAAGGGATGATGTATTTGTCCAAAGAAGCCTTGCAACCCACTGACATTCACCAATCACTCAGAAGTGCCAGCATCTTTGATAGCTACACAAATTCAGTTTCACACCTCCAGTGCTACATGCTTTTCAGCTGCTTTCAAGGTTCAGGATTCTGCTGAAGTGTTTATTTGGCAAATGGCAATGATCCGTCACGAACACATTTGATTTTGAGAAGCTATCAATGTCATACTGACCCTACAGTTAAAGAAGTCCCCTGATAAGGCTTAGTTTCACAAGGTCATCATTTCCTTGGAGCACTTTACACTTGGATTAAAAACCACAACTACCATGAAGTGCAAAATCCTTGAACTAGTTGGAGTTGCCAGGTCTGTACAAGTTTGTTTCTTAGTGGATGCATTTTGGGGTAGATTCTGATGGCAAGGAAACATTTAATTGATTTTTGGAGGGGAATCCAGAATGATTTGCTCAATGACTTGTTGGAATGACTCACATCCAACAGGAAACAAAGCAGTAATACACTCAGAAGAGACTGTGGGAGGCAACATAATAAAAGCTCATTATAAAAGTCACGCTTTTACCTGCACTTATGAAGTGTAACAGAACACAGGTTTTTGCAACCAGTTTACCATGAAGGGCAGAGAAGAATTAGGACAACACAAGCTTTTAGGCAACATCCCCTTCTCTAGGCAGAAAAGCTGGAGAGTAATTCTTAAATGAATCTCAACTGTGAGCAACCCAGTCCTCCTCTACACCTGGCACATTCTGGTAGCAGTGGAAGGATTAGTCAGTTGCCCCTTTTGCTTATTTTGAGTGGCTAGTGCTCTATGAAGTGTTAGTAGTAATATGACTTGTGTTTGAGAGGTGAAAGGAAGACAAGATACTATGCTTAACTATCTTAGCTACTAAGGGCTAGGAAGAGCCCAGCTCCATGACCACCCTGTGAAAGAAAGAATCCCAGAAGTCCTTTTATTTAGTTCCCTACCTTTCACATAGATGAAGACTTGTGGTGAGCTGGCCCTAGTTGGATGCCAGGTGCCCACCAGGCTGCTCTGTCATTCTCCCCGCCCCCCGCCCCCGTAGGATAGGGAGGGGAGAAAATAAGATGAAAATACCCTAGGAGGTTTTTTTTTTCCCACCTGGAGGTGGAGATTGTATTGGATCAGGCTGAGCCCCATAGCAGCCCCCACAGTGCTGTGCTCTGTATTGGTGGCTGGAAAGGTGGTGACAACACACCAGGGGTTGGCTACTGCTGAGCAGCTGGCCCAGCATCCAGGCTGCCTCTCCAACACTCCCCCCTCACCAGTAGGCTGGGGGTGGGGGGGCAAGATCCAGGACAACCGACCCAGACTGACCAAAGGGATATTCCATTTCATACCATATGACATCTGCTCAGATATAAAAGAAGGGAAGGTGTTGCAATTTGAGTTATGGCAGTCAGGAAATAACACAAATAAAATAATAAGCAGCAAAAAGCTTTACCATTGGTCAAACTCTACCATCCATGCTGGTTCTCCATCCTCCAGAGACCAGACCACACTGCTCCTCGTCTCTGCTTCATCCAGGCTTTTCTCCCCCACTCCTCAGCGCTATTTAACCACTTTGCTGTAGGAGCTCAGCTGCACATCGTCAAAGCAAGGCCACAGCTGCATATTATCAATGTCAGTCAACCCACTCTCTTCATTCCCCTGCAGGAAGGAGCATTTATTATGATGTTTATTTTCTAGAGTAACTGCTACATGTACTGAAGCCCTGCTTCTCAAAAAGTGGCCAGACCCTGCCTGCTGATGGGAAGTAGAGAATAATATTTTGTTTTCCTTTGTTTCTGTGCAGCCTTTGCTTTTGCTTTATTAAATTGCCTTTATCTTGACCCCCATATTTTTTTTATTCTTACTTTCTCCCCTTCCACATTATTCTGCTGAGGAGGGGAGTGATAGAGTGAATTAGTGGACACCTGGTGTCCAGCCAAGGTCAACCCACCACAAGACTACTATCAGCTTTTGCTTTGGTTTTATTTCCTCTAGGCTAAAACACAACTCCATTCATCTTTGCCCTTTGACTATGCAGTCTTCTCCCTGATTAAGGAGGGTAGGACTCACACTACCTATTACTTAGATAGTCAATAAAAAAAGATATAGAATATGATTCATGCGACACATGTTGTATATCTTCTTTGAGTTTATATCAGTAATTAGAAACTAGATCTCAGCTCCGTGACCATGAATGGACAGGAACTACTTCTGCTGGAAAAACCCCCACCAACCTACATTATATTAACTAAATCATATTTGTGTTCCTCTGAATTCTGTCTGGATTCCACTATAAGTTATGGATTACTTGAGTGGGGATAAAAGAAAGATCTGTATTTCTGCATAACCAGTTAACTTGAATCACATCTTATTCATTTGTTTGCCACACCTGTTGAAAAGTATGTCTGGAAAATGTTAGAGGTATCTGAACGACTCGTGGTATATTTTAATAATCATAGTGTGTTTTGTTTGAAAAACAGTTTCCTACTAAGCAGAACAATTCAGTAGAAAAAAAGAGAAATAATAAGAAACATTAGCAGATAAATACGTGTAATTTAATAATTTATGTGAGCGCTCTGCATTTCTGGCTTGATACACAGTCTGTTGATGTATGCTGGATACCTGTGTACTTGATATATGTAAAACTGGCAGCAAGACATATGTAGGAAATTCTTAAAAAGTACTTACCAAGCAGTCCCCAATTACACTAATGATTCAGAAGAAAAGTGAACTGATAAATGAGGACTGCACTTTAAGCTGGACCTTTCAGAAGGTCTGAATTGGGGGACAATTTTAAGGCAGTCTGCAGTGAAACAGCAATAGAAGAATTGTAGAAGTGTGGTAATATTTTAGGCAAGGCTCTTGCATTAAGTTCTTAGCAGACGACGAAAAAATAAGCCACCTGTTATCTCAGGTAATTAACTCATGCTTCCTGGTGAAAGTGTCATGCACTGCCACCAACAGCAGGGATTTCAGGCATTACACGATGCTGGTGGTTACATTTAATAGAGGCTTTAATAGGACCTGGTAAAAACAGAAGGAGATACAAAACAAATAATAGACAAATATGTTGAGAATAATTTTGCTGCCTTTAACTATCCAAATCTTAGATGACTAGCCTAAATTAGGCTTTTAGGTGCCCTCAGTCATCTGTGAAGATAGGCAGATACTTACAGAGGGTGATTCGTCCCATCTTAAAATAGTTGTTTAAGGTATCTGCAAAAATTTGCCTTCTAAGGGTACCTAGAAGTACCTTTTTCTCTCCATTGACTGTAAAAGGAACCTTATAAACTAAATGAGACTACGTATTTAAATTCTGAAGAGCTATCATTAGATTTTAAATTTTGTTTTGGAGTTTATCTTCGAGCCTGAGCAGGGCTGTGATTCAAGGGCTCAGACATATTTCAAGTTGTTCTAGTGAAAAGTATTTAATTAAAGCAGGTTGAAAATTTTCCAAGAGTTTTTCTTTTCATCTTCAGAAAATTCTGGTGCATAATAATGAAAGTGGTTCACAAAATAAGTAATTTTACAAGGACACTATATAAATACAGAATACATAATTTTAGTCTAATCTTGAGACACAGTTTAAAATATTTTTCCTGGGGAGAAGACCACAGGGTTTGGCTGTAACTTGGCCTGTTGCCTCTATACATTCATACTGCGGCATCATATATGCTTTCTTTCCAAGGTGTAACAATATCAGCCTGGACCCTGATGCAAGGAACCAAACAGGAATTTCCTCCAGTCAGGTATGAGAGTTCCTCTTTAGCTTCTTTGTAGCCTAATATCTGGGTCCCTCTGGCTTGTGTTGCTTCGATGTCATTGCTCTAACACAACCACTTACTGTCTGTATTTCTGTCTCCTTTCTGGACTGAATAAACCCCTATGGATTCTTCTATGAGTGGGATTTCACTGTTTAAATGTATATCTAAACCAGTCAGCCCAGGCCGATTGAGAGTGAGTAAATCAATATGAGTGTGTACGGTGTAACTGTGATCAAGCTGACACAGATGGATCAGTCCCCAGAAGTACTGTGCAGACATGTAAAGCCGTGTGAGATGTCTCCCATCCTCTGCCTGCACCTACTCTGGGTTCGGTGTGGGAGTTGACAGTACAGCACAGTGTACTGTCCTTTCTGCTCCTCAGGGCAGTGCAGCATCAGAGATCTATGCCTCAGAAACTTTTGACCAGTGCTACAACAGTAAGAACTTTCTTAAACCACAGGCAATATGATCCATAGTTTTAATAAAAGGGGGTGGGTGGTGGGGGAAAGCACGTTGGGGAAACAACACTCACATCTTTGTTCTTGTTACAGCTTCCTGCATCCCGGGGCACCTGCTTTACGAACTGTGGTTTAAACTCTCAAAACACCCCTGATGAAGCACCTCAATTTCTTTTAGGAGTCTGAGATCCTCCTGGGAGCTTAGAAGTGCAACTCCCCCACCCCAAGCAAGGAAGATGCAGAGGAGACAGACACCAAATGCTTCGCACTTTGAACTGATTTCTTGGTATCCTCTAGTCCATAAAAACAAGCACAGTAGCCTAAAACTAATCATGCTACAGAAAGATATTATGGGGCTAAAGATTTTGGAGAACACTGGGCTCAAAAAAAGCATCTTCACAGTTTTCTAATAGAATATCCATGAAGGAACTTTTGTGTGATTTTGGAAACAAAACCAACTTATTTTTTTTAAATTTATTTTTAATCTTTGCAGGCTCTGTAAGGAGGCCTAAGTGTTTACCCTTTCACAGTCTGCAATTTTACAGCATTATCTGCCTGAACAATTTAAGAGAAAAGGCTATTTTTATCAAACAGTTGTCAAAAGAATAGATATATTTCTTCAGCCGTGTGTAGTGTATGTTTATTGCAGAGATGAACAAGCTTCAAACATTTCTCGTAAAAGCATTTTAAATAGCTTATTTGAGGATGGCAGTTGTTTACCAGCTGATGCAAGCCAGAAAAGATGTAAGAATCTGTTAATGCGATGGAGGGGGGGGGGGAATCCATATTTTACATCATCATATGGCTGCATAAAGGATAGCATGGCATAGATAGCACATAATAGTACCCCCAATTTTTGCTCTAATATTCTATCTTTAATGTAGTATTAGCCACAGCTAATAACTTAATCTAAATGTAGAATAAACAGGGGAGAAGAGAAAGTAGGACTTCTTTCAGGCCACTTCTGAAAATGCTGGAAAACAGATTCTTTAAACAAGTCTTGTTTTGCCAAGTTTAGTAAAAAAAGGGAGTGAAATTAATTTAGGAGGATGTCTTTAGGCCTGACATCGCAACTTCCCCATTAAAACTTTTATGTATTTAAGCAACTGGTCAAGACAAGGATTAATTGACAAAAAGCACATTTAAAATTACACTAATTATGTTTAAGCATCTAAATGATATCTTAACTTGGCATCTAAGGGTTAAGGATCTAAATATTTCTAAAAGTTTGGAGTTTAGGACTTCATCCAGTGGCACAAGCATAGGCATATGGCACAGTTTGAGATACCCATCTTTTATTGAGTGGACTTTATTGACTCCTTGCATGATTTCAGTGAAGTGACACAAAGGATGTGCCCTTATGTGCATATGATGTTATCTAATTTGAAATAATTAATGATGAGGCTCAATAAAATTTTATTTCTTTCATTCATTTTTAGCAGATGGTCTTTTTAGCCCTTTTTTATTTATTTTTCAGCCGGGGCTGAATAGAATTAACAATTTTAGCATTCCTGCTTTTACAAATGAACAAGAAAAACAAAGCAATGAAAAGCCTTTAAGGAGCTCTCTGAACACCATCAAACAAGACCAAAATGCTAGAACTGACCTATTATCCCAGAGATCCACAGACATTATTCTAAACTTTTTTTTTTTTTTTTTAATTCACTACTTAGGTATTTCTTTCTGTAGATAATATTTTTTTGGAGCGGAACATTCTTTTCTTCCAGATTTTATATTCACCACCTCTGAGCAGGCCAAGGGAATCTGCAAAGAAAGGAAAAATCTGTTCAATTCATAGGGTGATGAAGAACATTGAATAGTATATTTTTCTCTTTATCAGACACTAAACCAATGTCATGATACCCTGATGCTCTCCACTATAACAAAAACTCCTTAAATTAAACTCTTCCACTACTTTTTGAAAGTTACAGTAATTCCATGTTAATATCCATGTTCTTAGTTTGTTAGTGGCAAGTTACTCTAAAATGAGATTTACACAAAAGAATCTCCTTAAAGAATGATGATTGAAATTTGTCAGCAAATTTCTTTAACTAAGAAGCTCCTTTTGTATTTCTGGCTCAGTGTATGCTCAGCTACTCACAACCACTTTCTAGAAAACTGCTGTGTATGCATAAATGGTTCTCCTCCCCCCCCTTCCCCCATTATTTCAGTATTTTATCTGAGGAACTATGCCAGCCCCTAAGAGAGATGTTATTGGTTTTTCAGAATTCCTTTGAGCATCATCAAATGACCTAGCTATAGTTATTCCCATGTTCATCACACTTGGCTCAAAGAGAGCTGTGCAATCTCCATCTGTGTATCAATTATTCAGTGCATCTTTATTGCTTCATAAGGTTAATGTGAGAACATCAGCTGATATAGATTAGCTGAACTCAGTTTGTTCAGAAGCTGTATTAAAACAATACTTCAATGGTAAACCACCACAAGGCTTTTACAACATACTCGTTACGCTCCAGCAGTAGCACAGGCAACGAATGCGAAACTGCCTTGTAATTAATGGGATGGAGAAAATTTGGATATGCAAAATGTAATTACCGTTACTGAGTTTAGCTAGAAAATCAGATTAATTACCCTATTTTAAGATACCACAGAGGCTAAAAATGCAAAGAAATGCTAAATAAAACAGAGAGCTAACAGAATAAAAGTCTCGTGAAAAGTTCATCGGGGTTTAGTGGTCAGTCCTGGGTTCACAACCTTTGTGAAGATCATTGCGTTCCAGCTCCATTGTGAGCTTTCCCATCCTGATGGGGAAACAATTTATTTTTATTAATATTTTATATTGATATTATAACAGTTCTTCACCTCAGCTAGATAACTATGACTGATTTTGGAAGCTAAGCATTTGTCCTCCAGCTCAAACCAGATGCAATAGCTGGTGAGACCTCAGAAGGAAAACAAGTGAAAAGATGAAGAGTCTGCTCAGCCCCCCTGACAGCCCTGGGCTGACAAATGAGGAGCACACCCACCCACACCCAAAAAGGAGTGCATTTTCTTGCAGCTTTAATAAAATGTTCTTAGGTAGAAAAGTTTTGGGTGATTTGTGGGGTTTTTTTCACCTTGCTGCTGGCCAAATTCTGCCACACACAAATCAGGGAAAACTAAAAACCTTAATGGGAAAAGTTAGGTATTGCAGGGTGCACTGACACCTACCCAGTCTGCTTTGGTGCAACTTGACAGGGATGAATCCTGCTTCCTACATCACTGGTATTTTGACTTGTTGAGGAAATAAAGGATCAGAGCATCCACATCATCTCTCCAAAACATATATATATATATATATATACATATATATATACATATATATATGAACCTGCAAGATTGTTTTTCAAATCTCTGAAAATAAAGGGTTGTGGCTGGAAAGAAAATGCTACTTCCTGTTAAAATAAGTTTTGTGGTACTAAAACACACAGTAATTTATGTAACAAAATATTTTGTTCTACCTTTAAAAAAGAGACATATCGTTCACAGAATCTCCCTACTTCCTGAAAGTGTTCCCATCCCACATTGTGCTCAATATTCTCATTGCCCTTTCTTCCCATTTTCAAGAGAAAAGTGAGTTGGAAAAGGAAGCAATACTTTCTGTGATTGTTTTAATTTTCTTTTCTCATTCCTTGGAATAAATAAAAAGTATGAAAGCACTTACCAGAACCTTTCCTTGTGTGGTGCTACTATCGTTCACATTCACGTTCACTATCATTGTATCTAAACCTTTTTGATTCTTTTTATTGTCACGGAAAAGATTTGTGAAACCACCCAGGTCTAAAAAACTGGTGTTATTTTGGACAGGCTTCCACACTTCCCCACAAAGATCTGCTTTCTAGTAGTCTGTGATAATATTCCTGTAGTAGGGATTAGTGTCTAGGCAGAGGGACAAGCACCAAATTCAGCAGGCTGTTAGGCATGTTAACATCCTTTAAGCAGATTCCTTTTGGCCATGGACACCTCCAAGATCCCTATACATAGTCTGTCTTGCCCTTTCCCTCTGCCTTCCCCTTGCCTTGCCTTGCTTTCCTTTCTCTTTTCTATACTGCTCTTGCATATTACCTTTTAGCTTGTATTCTGCTTCAGAAGAGTCTCATTGCACATCATCCTGGCAAACCTGCAGGCGGGAAGGTACATTTATACTTACAGCGTGCGGTCTAGGGCAGCTTCAGAAATAAATTTCAGAAATAATGGCAAAATATTCAATGTCGATGCTAGAAATTAGGACCCAATGAGACTGTGAACTCAGCAAGAACAGTGGGAGTATTTATCAGGGCAGGCGTGGGCTCATGCTACTGAGCACATCACTGGCCAGGTACAGGCCAGTTCTGGTCTGGAAGGTGTAGTTGCATAGTTACCTTGATACCTGAGCGTATGTACAGCAATATAAGGAATTATGCAGTCTTTGTCTCTGGTTGTCCATGCACCACCATTTGCTGGATGCTGTATACATGACAAGATTTAAGTGGGTCCTCTAAAATTTAGAGATAATGATTCTGAAAACATGAAAGTATCCGATCCCTGGATTTTAGTGAAGTCCTCCTGCAGTGACTGAGAGCGTGCTGCCATCAGTGCGTGCCCTGCCTGAAAGCAAACCGCTGAACAACCAGCGCTGCGTGTGAACATGGTCAGAGCAGCATGCAGGCTCACTAGGATGCCCTGGAGAGCTAAAGCGAAGACAACAAGGAAGGATAAAAGCAGTAAGCAAAAAAATAGAGAAAACAATTTTTCCTGTCTGTTGGCCAACAAGTAGAGATAAGCTCAGTAAGTGAAAAAATAAGACAAGTATTGTTTATTACCTATTGTTTCCTAATGCACACTGTACTCCTAGAACTTGGTGAATATTACTACAGCTCAGAACACATGTTTTCTACAGAAAAGAAAGGAAAAAATTGACATTCTGGAATTATGGAGAGAGAAAACCACAAAATCTTATTTTGGCATGTCACAGTTCTTAAAATTTAGGTATATAGCAAATCCCACAGCTTCATGAGCTTCCTGTAAAGCATTTAGATACATAAGTAAAAGAGTTAAATTAAAACCCAATTCTATTGTACAGTGATTGGGAAACTTACTGGGAAGGAAGGCCTCCATAATCTGCCGCTGTACTTTTTTAAGTAAGAAGAGCAAGTACTAAAAGCTGTACTAATTCAGATCACTTAAAGGCTCAGGAACACTCTTCCATGCAGAAAAGAGTGGTGTCATGATGATTAATGAGCTGAGTCTAAGAAATGTGCATTTCACTGCCCACTTGTCTTTATAGTCAGGTCTATACCCATCAGCAGGCATTTTTAAGCTGCCACAAATCTAGAGTAGCAGTGGAGAAGATATTTAAGGAAGTGATAGATGGCCTTGGAAGTTTAAAGTGGTGCCCACTACTTCCAGCCTCCCATGCATACTGCTCCAGCTGAAAGGAAAAAAAAAAAAAGGCAATTCTGAAGTTGTAAATAAATGTTATTTATTTTACTTGCTCACTTTTCCCCCATGAAGCTTTATACATTAATTTAAAAGGAGAAGGGATTTCTGAAATTACCAGAGAAGAACTGCAGTATCCTGGAAACTGGAGCTGATCTGTGTATGCTGAAAATAGGAAACCATGTGATTGTAAGAGACCATTCTTACTGCTTTAAAGAAGCAACACTGTTAGAAGGCTCTGCAGTGTCACCAGCAATGGGTTTGGAAATTGTTACACTCTAAGGATTATGACGACAAAAAGTAGTTCACTTTTCAGAAGACAATGCTTTGACTGTGCTTAAATTAAATTATTTTGTAATACCTACCTGTACTTAAAGACAAGGTAAAAAAGGTTTTCCTCTTTCCTGAAACTGAAATGTTGACAAATGTAAAAGAAAAAATATTGTTTGTTTTGAATCTTTCTTCCATTTTTTTTTTCTTCCCGGAAGATCACTAGCTGTTTAGCACAAGTGCAGGTACATGAATATATCTCAGAGCAATAGCTTTTACAAAACCAATGATATATTTCAAAAGGGAAAGTTTTTCTCTTAACTGTAATAACTCTTGTTAGCAACTTCAGTGAAGAAGTGAAGATGGTGTTAAAAATTATAATCAATGACTCAAGGGAGAGCTACAAATTATTTTGTCATGTTACAGGAAAATGGAAATTCACAAACAGACCTTCTATATAACAGATGCATAAACAGGCAATATGGAATAAAATACAAGGAGGATGGCTGACCCTATCAATTTAGCAAGCATCCCATCAAACAGAAGAAATTGAAGATAGATGATGGCAAGACAAGGCTTTTATCACGGTTGAAAAAAGACAATTGCTGGAATTTGACAAGGTGGCCAGTTATCAGAACAGATCACTGAGATTAAAGATATGTTGATATTTAAGGGCCATAGAACACTGAAAATATTTACAGACAGGTTGTAAACATCTGTTAAAGATGAACATCTCCTAAGTGTGTTGTAAGTCGGCAGTTACGAAATGAGAACAGAGGCTACCAAAACCCAGAAATGTTTGTTTTAGCAAACTTCCTATAATTCAGATACAGTGTATTACTCCAACTGAACCATTAGCTAGAAGGCTTATTGTTTCGTTTTAAAAACCTGATATGCACCTTGTTGCACACCTCCACTTGCTAAATCCCTTGGCCCTTGCTCAGGATCAGGACCCAGATAGTACAATTTCCAGAAGACTTCAGGGTTCAGATACTCTCCCCGTTACAGACTTGCACACCGAGAATACACTGATGAAGTTAGTTAGGACTCTTTTCCCCTTCAGGTAGCAGTCCACATCACCAGCTACCCAGGCAGCCCCTGAAGCTCAGTATAAAGGAGCACCCAACAGACTTTCACTAACCTGGTCATTACTGGGGTGCTGCACACTGTCACAGTGCAGTTGTTCCAGTCTTATTATCGTCTTGAGAGTGAAATGCTCATGCCTCTCCAGGTACCCTGAAGCCATTCTTAAGACAACAGCCTTTTAGGCAGAGAAAAATGAGATTATTTCAATTCTGAATGCAAAGCTTCAAGAAGCAATTTAGAGGCAGAGGAGCATAAATAAAAGATTATTAAAACATAAAACCCAGCATAGATAAAAATTCATAAACTAAACAATGGGCTTGCTTTTATCCCAGAGGATCAGTCTCTTTTTTAATCCAGAAGAGAAAAAGGCTGTCAGAAAGTTTATTCAGCTCTCCTAATTGACTTCCAGTCTTTGAGCTATACCCTTATTCTAGCTACTGCCTCCATTGACTAAATCATGAACTGCCCCATGAGGACACAGCTGTCTTCATGTGTCCCTTCATATAAACATCCAATATCGCCAGAATCCTTGGTCATATTGCAAACTTGCAGCAAATATCCTAGATTTATTCTGCTTATAATTCTTTAACCATCTCTGAGTGGGACTACAGGCTGCTAGACCCTACCTGCAACAGTAAATCAAGCAGCGAGGGCAGCGACCAAGGCGCCACGTGGCAGCTCTCTGTGTGCCGAGTGGAACCCCTGTCCCTGGCATAGTTTTGGCCCAAATGGACACATATACCCCCAGACAATTCCCAGGCGTGACAGAGATGTTAGCACAAGCAAGGGAGCATTCCCAGTAAGCAGCAGAGATACTTGATCCCACTTCGAAAGCTCAGAGACTTTCACAGCACGGACAGGAGTTGTGCCTGCCATGCCAGCGAGAGCCAGAGCTAGCAAATGCTCTCTGGCCTATTTCAATTATTAATATAGCTTTAGCCCTACTGTGGAGCCTGAGAAATGCTGATGCCTTATCAGTGGTCTGGCTGGAGCCATCAAACAGGGAGGCAGTAAACAAAGGTTGCTACTGCCAAGCACAGCAAATTGGCAGAGTTTTGGCTTTAGCTGTAGAAATCACGTACCCACGTGGATGCTGTATCTCTTGTAGGCTGATGAGGATCAGGTTTTGATTGGAAAACAATATATGATAAGAGGTATACTAAAAATCATGCCTCATATGAGCGTACGAAGACTTACAGAAAAGCCATGGTTTTGGATACTTAGAGTAGACATGATCCTAGCCAGATGACTTTGGGAATTGTAGCAGCTTTGGGATGAACGATCCTCTCTCCCTAGCTCTCAGAAGTCACAAGATGCCCTGATGCTCTGCCACAGGCAACAGGAGCATCTCCCAGGCATCACTCACAAAATGTGACTATTTAATCCAACTCTAGGAGACAGTGGCAGTTCTGGTGAGCTGATGTATCAGCCACTGTTGTAACCATCACACAAGAAAAAGAAGCCCCAGAATTGTTAATAAGAATAAATGTCCACAATTTGTCATGTATCACATCTAAAAAGAGGTGCCTTTTCAGTAGCATAATACCTCCAGAGCAACTGGGTGATGCATTGGTGTGGTCAAAAGTGAAGGGTTTATTTATTCCTAGATGGTGATTTACCGGAGTTCTCATTATTTTCCTAATTATGTTACCACTGAAGTCACTGGTGTCCTTGCTAACTTCCCACTCACCAATCTAAAGACCAGAAGGCTTTTTAGATTCATCTACTTTTATTTCCCACAGAATGTAGTCCAGAGATTTCTCTAACTGGTTCTCCAACAGATTTTTATTCAAAACTTAATGAACATTCTGTAACAGTATCCTTCATGTAGGTACCACAATAGGACTATTATTTATGGTTAATTTCTCACATTTTGTTTTTAAATAGTTAGGCAGTGGAAACCTCTTGGAATTCAGATGAAAATATATTTTTTGGTTCTGTTTCCCTGATGGTAGGATTCAGCTTTATCTAAAAGTGTTGATCTGTTGTCATCTGTGAGAATAAATTTTCAGGGCAGTCAACAAAGACCAGAGGCTTAGCACAGATGCCTGGCTAAACATGAGTCTGTTGGCTGATAGGTGTGACCATGCTGTCAGCTTTCCTGGTGGTGCTGGCTACATCTCCACTGCCTATAGCAACAGTCTAACCACCTGGATTGTATCTAGACACTTAAGTTAGACACACAAATTTAATTAAACTGGAGCTGAATACCACACTGGGGCTTGCTTCAGTGGCCCAACAGCAGCCTCTTGGTGCACCTTACAGTCAGCCCAGTTGTGTCCCTGGCACGCAAACCATAAAATTAGTCCTATTTTTGAGACATTTTTATTTAATTTTATCTTTTGTTCATTATTTTTATCTTAACATTGTAAACAAGTTTTCCTTTTAAATCACCAGAAAATCTAATATTTAATATTTACATAAGGTTATAAATTATTTCTGAACTATTTTGTGCTCAGTGCAAAATTTGTCTTACACATCCCACCAAGGAATTGTTCAGTATTTGACTTGCAGATGCCACTGAAGTCTCTATTAAAAAACAAATAAATCCCTAAATCCTGAAACTTTCCTCAGAGAACATATAGCATGAAATGCTGTTTGCTCTAGTGCAAAACATTGAAGATTGCATATTCAATCACTTCTTGGATATAAACCATCCCTCTTCATTTCCCTCCTTCTCATTCTAGGTCTCCAGGGTTTGGGATTTTTTGTTGGTTTTTTTTTTTTAAACATAAATTGAAAAGCTTAAGGGTGTAAAAACCAGTTTAAAATATTATATTCTCTCAAAATGTGAGAATAGAATTTCTGGCAATATATTCAATTTACAGATAGTCCTTATGTTATAGGTATAACAGGTGACTGGAATATGAGATGAAGAAAAAGAAAAATTACAGAAGAGGGTTTTTTTCCTTCACTTTCAGCTCACTGATTTTCAATATTTAAACTCTGGCTTGGTTTTTTTTTTGGGGGGGTGGTTTTTTTTTCAACAAAAGAGATTTCTAGCTTGGGAGCTGTCAGAAGTACTGTCATTTAATGTATGAAACAATAACAATAGGCATAATAAAAACACAATAGCTACTTGTTTGCTTCTACATTCTTTAAGTGAAATAAATTAGTTCATTAATACATTTCCAAACATTGGTGCTAAACTTCTTCATAATACATTCTTTTCCTGCATTGTTCAAAGATGGCAAGTGCAAACTGGATTACAGAGGAGGTCAGTGGAGGTCATCTAAGCCCCCGATATGTTAATTTACCTGTTGCTTGTTGGATGTCTTCCAATTGCATGTCTGCGTTACATTATAATTCAGCTTTGGTAAGAGTTTTGTTTGGTACATTTGCTTGACCCATGAATAAGAAATTTAGCTTTTGCTTATACTTAGCATTTATATTTCTTGTCTGGACTTGAAGATTAGCACTAACTAAAAATCCCTTGGCCCTCATATATTGTAATAAATCAGTATATTTTCATTAGGGGTTATTTTTTAGATCATGTGTTTAGCACAGTTATTACACAATTAAGGAGTTTAGCATCATGATTTTATCAAAATCTGGTTTTGTTTCAAAAAATTTACCTGCCCTTACCACTAGTCAGCAGCACTTACATAGTAAAATTATGTACATGTACAATTCTAGAATAGTCCTGACTGTATAAATTGTTTGCACAGTGGTTTGAGTCCCTTCTGAACGAAGACTCCCATAGGCACATATTATTTTACTTTATTGGTTGCTGCAAAATTGCTTTAATAGACTTCAGGAAAATTCTAATTCTAATTCTAATTATTATTATTATCTCTTTTTATATTTACTTTTTTTGTGAAATGGATAAGGTGTTTAGGATAAGATTAGTATATGTGAAGATTAATAATTTTTGATTATGAAGATACCCAGAAACATCTTTCTCCCTAGGAATTTTCATCTTTCTGTTAGTCTAGCCATCGTGACTGTACAGCATTTGTTGGTTTAACACTATTGTATTGGCTACTGTACAAATAAAAATCTATCAACTTATCAAAATTTTACCATCTGAAGTCTTATTCCTTGAATAATGATTTTATGTATGTGCTTAGATAAGGAATCTGAATAGTCTGATTTTATTCACTTTCACTTGTGCTTTGCCTAAGTCCTTTGCTGCATGGGTCCATAGGGGTCCGTTTCCCACCAGTGGATGCTGGCAGCCAAACTGAAATTAAGGGGATAGCACAGAGCAGAAATGAACTGTACGTATGCTCACCAGGCTGTGAGCTTTCCAAAATACAGTATAATAATTGTAACAATGATAACAACAACAATAATAAAAAGAATAATAATATCAATAATAACACGAACAATTATAATAACAATAATATCAATAATAATATCAATAATAATATCAATAATAATAGTAATAATAATGATAATTGCTCAACACCCACTGAATGATGCCCAGGCAGTCCCCAAGCAGTGATCGGTGACTCCCAACCAAGTCCCCCAGTGTATACATTTAGCATGATGCTGTATGGTATGGAATGCGCTCCCTCCCAGCCCCTTGCGCCCCCCAGCCCTCTCTCTGGCAAGGCCTGGGAAACTAAAAAGCCCTTGACTTACTGTAAACATTACTTAGCAACAACTAAAACATCAGTGTGTTACCAACATTATTCTTATCGTAAATCCAAAACACAGCACTGCACCAGCTACTGAGAAGAAAATTAACCCATCTGAAATCAGGCCAGGGTGTCAGGCTCTTTTCCCAAGTAACAAGCAATAGGATGAGAGGAAACAGCTTCAAGTTGCCCCAGGGGAGGTTTAGACTGGATATTAGCAAAAATTTCTTCACAAAAAGAGTTGTCAAGCACTGGAATGGGCTGCCCAGGGAGGTGGTGGAGTCTCCATCGCTGGGGGTGTTTAAAAGACGTGTGGATGTGGCACTCAGGGACATGGTTTAGTGGTGGGCTTGGTAGTGCTGGGTTAACAACTGGATTCATTGATTTTAAGGGTCTTTTCCAACCTAAACGATTCTATGGTTCTATGATTCTATGAAATATTAAATAGGATTTCTGTACTGCTTGCCAGAGGCAAACAACTATATAGCCACAGCATGAATTATAACTCTGAAATGGTTTTGGTTTGTCTCAGCTGAATCACTCATCTCTGTATGGCTGGATGAGAGTCTTGACTGAGTGATGATCAACAGCAAGGTACCTCACTGTCCTCTGGCAGAAGTGGCTGACACAGAGCAATTAGTGCATTAGCTTTTCCACCCTGGAGATCTGTGTTCAATGTGTAATTTAGGATTCAAACCCTCAGCAGATACTCTAGTCCATTGATCTTTTCGGAGCCAAACTACACTCTCTGAGCAAGTGGGGCTGTGATCCCAGGTGAAAAACATGCTTGATGGCTTCCTTCTTCCCTCTTATTCATCCAAGTGTAAATTCACCACTGTATCAGATGGGAAGGATGGAATAAAAGGCAAATACTTTAAAGACAGAGGCTTGCAAATTCTCTCAAAGTAATTTCCACCTAATGTGGAATGCCATTGATTTGCTTTGCTTTTTCATCACAGTAACATAACTGAGAAATTTTAAACTTATCTGTCTTTTGATGATTCCCCTTCTCCCAACTATGTTTGGGTAAAATTTAGTGTCTTCGAATATCTCAACCAGGAAGACCAAGGAAGAATAACATTGTGAGTCTGGGACAGGCAGCTGTTAATGCTGATAGAGCCTGAAAGGCACTTCCAGCCATTGCTAGGAGGAAGGATAATTGTCATCTGAGGGTAACTAAGCGAAGGAGAAAAATCAATGTATCTAAATAATTTCCCAAGAGAATGTTTCATTAAAAAGGTGCAGAGAAATTAGGGTGGAAAAAGTTCTTGTTTCTGCATGCACTCTTGCCTCTTAGGAGAGATTAAAAACCCCAGCTCTTGGTAATGCAACCTCTTAGCCACCACAATGCTGAGGTTTTAAACTATTCCTGCTAAGATTTTAAAAGATAATTAAAAAATTCTTCTGGGATGACCCCTGTACTATTGAAATAAAGCTCTTGTTTGGGGCTGGAACTTTTAACTAACCATGTGAGGCAGATTCTCAAATAGTCTAAGTTTTAATCTCATTAATAAAATATGCATATTTCATTTTTTACTTATTTTTTCTTTTTTTATTACTATTTAAAAAGTGCTATGACAATATTTTACTTGTTTTGTGAGGCAAATTCAATGCAGTCAAATCTTTACCTGGCTTTGGGATGACTTTTATGAAAGTTCCTCCTGATTACATTACATTATCTTCTGTTTCATAACTTCACTGTAGGAGAGAACGCAGATGTTAGCATTCCTGACACAGAAAATAGAGCTTTTTAAAATAATGACTCTAAAATTCTTTCCTCCTAGTGAAAAAGATGTATGACACTCTACATCATTGCTTCCATAGCCGCACCCTAGGTCCATGAAATAACCTAGTCCACAAGAATATTTTTTAAAAAAATATATTTGGAAAAACGTTTTTATAAGGGCTTCTTCAGGTATTTTTCTTTAGATAGTCTTAATTAGTACAGAAACATGTTCCATATTTACATTTAAGGTTCCCCAGATGTTTTGTTTTCTGTGTCTCCCACTTAACATCTGTATACTATACGTATGTGTGATGGCCCTACGTCAGGGCTAGGGTTGGTATTCTGATACCAGTGACTCTGCAGGACAATTTTGTCCTTAATATAAAATCCATTAAAAAGAGTTTTCTAAATCAGACCCCTGATCTAAGTGATACCACTGTGTATCTTCACAGGCATGCTTTCCTCAGGTAAATTAAACCTAGCTTGAGGGACCTTTCTTCTTCCTGGAAATTACTTCTTCAAACAAAGAATCTCCAAAGTGGGAGAAAAATAGGGTAAGTAATTGCACACCACCAAGTTGTACAGTGAAGTCTATCATGAAAGGAAATACTTCTGATCATCTTTGTTCTTACCAAGCAGTCTACAGTCCATAGACATCCTAAAGGAAAAAATAAAAAGTAATTTATATGCAGAAAATACCTCTTAGATGTAAGTGAAGATGATAAAAAACCCCAGACTTCAAACCTAACAGTCTTTATACTTTTGCTATAAAAGAGAGATGTTCCTAATTTTGTGCCTGTGTGGGCTTATAAGGACTTTACCCACTGAGCTGAGAGAGGAGACTCACGTACCTCACCCTGCCTTTTCGTTGTATTACTCTAGTGCCTTGTGCTGGTTTGGGCTGGGGTAGAGTTAATTTTCCTCACAGTAGCTAATATGGGGCTGTGGTTTGAATTTGTGCTGAAAAGAGCGTTGATAACAGGGATTTTGGTTATTGCCCAGCAGCCTCACACAGAGCCGAGGGCTTCTCTGCTCCTCCCCCCACCCCACCAGCGCTGGCTGGGGGGCACAAGGAGCTGGGAGGGGACATGGCCGGGACAGCTGCCCCCCACTGAGGGGACATTCCATACCGTACCACGTCATGCTCAGCACATAAAGCTGGGGAAGAAGAAGAGGGGGACATTCACAGTGATGGCGTTTGTCTTCCCCAGTCCCTGTTACTGGTGCTGGAGCCCGGCTGTCCTGGGGGTGGCTGCGCACCTGCCTGCGGTGGGAAGTGATGAATGAATTCCTTGTTTTGTTTTGCTTGTGTGTGTAGCCTTTGCTTTACCTGTTAAACTGTCTTTATCTCAGCCAGGAGTTTTCTCACGTTTCCCCTTCCAATTCTCTCTCCCATCCCACAGTGGGGGAGCAGCCTAGTGGCTGCGTGGGGCTGAGCTGCCGGCTGGGGTTAAACCCCGACAGTCCTTTTTGGTGCCCAATGAGGGGCTTGAAGGGTTTGAGATGATGAAAGATGTAATTGGAATGTGCTGGATTGAATGTATAGCTGTTATCATTGTTTAGCTGTCAGTCAGCAGGCTCCTGCGCTTGCCATGGGGCTTGCTTGCCTCACTCTGTATTAGAGTCCAGAGCTCATTAGTGGCTGCTTTTTGCTTGTGCCACTTGCGGTACCACTGCAGAGCTTCTCATCTGACCCTGCCATGCCGGGGAACATTTCGATAATGGCAACGGCAATGTGCCTGGGCTGGCAGGTGGCCAGGGCATCGCTGCTGCTTCTGTGCTGCTGTAGCAGCTGGACAGGCTGGAACTCCAGTGTGAACTCAAGTCAAAGGGACGGTCACCTGTGGCTGAGCCCACATGGGAGCAGGACACCCTGAAGCCTCTGTGGCTGTGGATAAGCCCATGCCAGAGCAGGTACATCTCAAAGCATCTGTGGCCATGGTTATGTCTGTGCCACAGCAGGTATGCCTCTGGAGGGACTGTGGCCCAAGGATAAGTTCATGCCAGAGGAGGTACACCTCAAAGCATCTGTGGTTGTGGGTAAGGTCACACTGGAGCAGGTCCATCTCTGAAGGCATTGCAGCCCATGGATAAGACCACGCTGGAAGAGGTGTCCCTCAAAGCGACTGTGTCTATGCCGCAGCAGGTATACCCCTGTAGAGACTGCAGCTCATAAATCTTTTCAATCAGCACATTTAATCTTGAAGATACTTCTGGAGAAGATTGCTAGAATGACAATACAAATGGCTTTGTTTTTCACCTATGCACTGTAGCAGGGGCACCAGTGGTGATTAATTTTGTCACTAAGGCAACTACTGGCAGGGAGGGAGAAAGAAAGGGTTTTCCAGAGCAATTCTCCTATGGCAGCAATGCAGCAGCTGTTTTAAAACACAAATCCTCTTCTTGGAGCACACAAATATCTGGTTTACTGCATATGAAATTATTTAGCTCTGCAATATTAAAAGACAAGGACTGCAGGATAGAAAAGAGGTGAAGCTGCTTGCTGCGGTAGGGTCTGTGCTCTGTCTATCAGTCTAGGCATGTGTTTCATGACTAGATGAACATGAATCAGTTTAAAGCGAGGCAAGATGCCTCCCTCCTACCTCCCCTGCCCACTTCCCCAACATAACACAAACCAGAAGCTATACAATCGTGCCAGAATGAGAGAACCAATTACATCTCTGTCTCTCAGGAAGAAGCAGATCCTATAATGCAGATGTTTTTACAGCTGTGAATACTGCTGATGATTTAATGGTTTATGATAATTGACCCCTAGCACAGTTGTTTTTGCAAATGAGGCAGGGAAAGGGTTTGTGGGAGGGAAAAGGGAAGAGTGTGATAAATGTAAGCAAAAAAAGATGTGAGCTGCCACTAAATGCATTTCTGTTTGACAAGACATAGCACTTGAAAATAGTCATTAACAGAGGCAGTTTGGAGAGAGACGTAGCACACAGAACAAGAGTAATCTTTGCTCTTGCTGAGTCCTTGCTGTCTCTGGAGCTGCTGCTGTACCCCATATTCCCAATGCCTTCCTTTTTGTATTGAAGTTTTGCTTTGCTCACAGCAAGTGACCAAAGGAGAATTGAGAATAGACTGAAACACAATTCACAGCTTTGTTTCCTGCACTGGTAAATGCTTCTCCCTTCTAATTGCATTATCCATGCTGTCAGAGTATCAGGTTTGCTACTGATGTCTTTGTTGTAATATCAAGTCATGATGCTTCTTGCCCCATTATCTAATAATGAGACAGCAAACAGCTAACCTCGGTATTTGGGACTTCAGTGTATATTATTTATGTAGCAAGATCATATTAGGGTCCAGCTTAAACAAGAACATCCCGGTCCAGGACAATGACACATAATTTTCTTTCTTTTCTGCTATACACATAATATTTAAGACTAACCTTAGTCACAGTAAAAAAAAAACAAAAACAAAAAAACAAAACAAAACCAGACAGTTGATCATTTATTATTATCCCTATCAACCTAACCTTAACAGAAGAAAAACCAGAGGAGGAGATTACAGCAAGATAGTGAAATTTTCCACTTCTAGGATTACTTAAAACACAAGGAGTGGAAACCCCGTTATCTAAACAGAGGTGCCAGTAGCGTTAAGAAATGCCCCAGGTGATCTCACCTGGACTTCCAGTTGTCTCACCAGCAAGGCTCAGGTCTGCTGTAGGTCCTGTGCCACACCACCAAGCTCAGCACACGTGTGGGCTGTGACACTGGGCACAGCATTTGGCAACTGAACCTCACGCTGGATGTCTAAAAGTTGGATTGCAGATTGGTCATAAATGCAAGAATCAGTATTCCTGTATGGATCGGTCAGTCATAGTGGTTCTGTGTAGCCTCAAAATCCAGGTTTACCGTTTACCCAAATGTTAAGATCAGATAGCTGGCAGATTTAACAGATTATATATAAAAATAATAATTGTTACTACCATTGTTGATGCATGATTACTAATAAAAACAGATTTAGTCTTTCCTTTTGTGCCTGTAGACTTATACCTTGGAATATTTATCTGTTATAATCACTTTTATTTTTAAATCTATCTTGACACATAGACTTACTCATATCCTCAGAATTACTTGGCATGGATGTTTTTTTCACTAATAATGTCAAACCCAGAGTAACTTCTACTAAAATATATGATCTAATTTTTTATACTGTTCAGAAAAGTGGAGGTTATTTTAAATCTCAAGAGACTAAAATTTGCTGCTAGAGTCTGCGGGTGAGATCCGCCACTGGTATAAATGTCTCCAAACATTTCACTTGGATTCAATGGCATTTGCCAGACTTGCCTCTGTGTAGGTGTGAGATCAGCAAGTCTAATATTTTCTAACATGACTATGTGGGGTTTTCTTTGTTCAGTGGTTTTGTTTTATTTTTCTCTTTCCTTTTCTTAGGCTTTCCTATCCCTGCCCTTGTAAAATCTTCAGAAAATTTCTGATTTTGAAATTTAAGAGCCAGAAAATAAACAAGCAAGAAACAAGCAAACAAAAATGTAGAACAACTGCAATGATTTAGAGTATTACTAAAAACATCTGCAGGGCAGAAATTCAGGTCATAGTGTTGCTGATATCATGCTTTTTCAGAATGTCTGTAGATGTACGTGCAGGGAGGCGATTGATGTAAGCACCCTCCAAGTGTGTCACCTCCATGTACAAACATGGTGGCCCAGCTACTGTTCCTTTCTACATCTTCTCACTTGCCTGAAAGAGAAGAGAAAAAATCTAAAATGGTCAAATTGAAGCACAGATCTGCTTTGGCAACCCTAAGTCATGGAAAAACGTTGTGATGTGGACCAAGGTGGTCACATCCTCCACAGGCTACTAAAATGAAGGTGCATTTTAGTAAATTTAATTTTTTAAAAAATTAAAAATTAAAATAAAAAAATAAAACTAAAATTGCAATATTAAAATTGGAGTGCTTCTCTGAGTGCATTACACACTCTAAGACTACACGGCTCTAAACTCTAAACTCCAGTCCAGTGCTTTAACTATAACTAGCAATTAACTACTTTATTTGCCTTTATCATTTGAAGCAGGTAAGAAAAATTTTCTATGATTTATAGTTGAGGACAGACCTTTTTCTCATAGATGCTGAATGCTCACACCTCCAAAAGATTTCAGAAGAAATGAAAAGACACATTTAATTCTGAAAGCTTATCTGTTTCTTATATCAGCTGGTATCACAAAAACCCAAGACCTTTCCTTACAAACTTCACCACACTTTTATAGTCAGAACACGGGCAAATAAAGAATAAAAGTTGCTAAAGCTCATGGTCAGCTTGGCCGCCAAGTCAGCTGCTGATTTCAGGCCACTGACTCCAGCTGAAGTTTGTCAGAACATTGGCTCTCAGGCCATTTTTGTTCTCGGAGAAATATACTTAGGACTTTTTTTCATGATAAATTTAAATGGCACAATGGCACAGACTTAAATTATTGTATTGTAAATAAATTCTTAGCAGAAAAAGAATACTAATTCTTGCAAATGCAGTTTAACTGTGGTTAGGGTTTTTTAGACTTTTTTGAGTAAATGAACAGAAGACTTCCACAGGTCCTTCTTTGGTCCTCAAGGAAGATAAAGCACATGGTCATCAGACTACCTTAAGTATAGTAAGAGTCTTTGTAGGAGCCAGTGTTTAGAGTCCAAAAGTTTCTGTCCTTGGGTTGTTTCCTGTGTGAAACAGAGAAATATACAGCAGTGATTAGAAAAATTGCAGCTGGACCTGGATGAATGACCATCCCCAGATACAGCACATCAATATGCAGCATCTGATTTCATTCCAGCAAGCTGTTGAAATAACAACAGCCCACAAACACATCTTGGCAGATATCACTCTGCCAGCAGGTTAAAAATCCCTGAAAATGTAAAGCAGCTGCTCCATAAGGGAAGTGTTTTACATCTGCCCTACCCTGCTCTGAGCCAGTGAGGGAAATGCTGTGACAGAGACTAAATAAAGAGAAACCCCAGGTTTCTTTGCAAGGTCTGCACTTTAAATGTTTGTGTTCTTTTTACTCACATTAAGTCAACTGTAAAGCTTGCAACTTGAGGAGCGTGCACCAGCTATGCTGTTGCGTTAGAGGTAAGGTCGCTTCACAGCCCTGCATCAGTGCCGTGTTTCCAAGTACCTGCTCAGCATCGCAGCTAGGCACATCCTTTTGCTAAGGCACATAGCTATTACAACAGGTTTACTTTGAAAGAAAATGAATCATGCCCTGAATATTGACTCTGTGGACTTGATATGCTTTGACTATAAGGGAGTGTAGGCTGGCTGGGTAATGCAAATGTCTACATTTAGTCAGTACTGCTTTTGGAGAGATGACATTAACTGCTTGGCTGTCCCCCGAGTTGCCAAATAACGACAGCAGCATAAGACTGAAGATGTCTGAAGAGTAGACTGAGGACTTCAATGTCAAGGGTGGAGGCTGCTGAGAAAGAGTGCTTCCAGCATTTCCCATTGCTGTTGCTTTACATGATCATCTGGAGAGAAAGGGAGAAAGTCTTCCAGATGGAAAAGAGGTGGATGCTGGAGGTGGATGTGGGCAGACTTGTTGAATATTTTGTGAAGCTATAAAAATGGCCTCTGCTAAAAACCTGCAACTACCCAGGAATGCATTATGCTCCGGTAAAGAAATAGGTTTCACTTGTGAACATGGTAACAGAACACATGCAAAGCCTGGTTTGTGATTACTGAATTTAATATAAAATTATATGGGATAGTGAGTCAATAATTTCCTTATGTTGCATGCAGAGATTTTAGTAGTCTTTGCAAGAATTTCTGTGTGCAGTTTAAGCAAGTGTTTATAAATAACTCAGGTTTAGATTTGGATTTTACAACAGGGTAGGAATACACTACAGTTGCTTAAGTCAGAAAACCATGAACCTAAAAGCATTTCAATGAACTTAATAACAGGTTAAATTTAAGGGCATTGTGAGCATCCACCCACCCACTCCGAGTCAACATGAAAAAGCAAAGGGATGGAAAAAAATTCCATGTCTTCTTGATAGAAGGAAAACTGCAATGGAGCTGTTGTGGTGTACCCCAGGACGTCAGGCAAGCACTGTTTTTATTTAAACCAAATAAAACTTTCATCTGAAGTGGTTTTATTTCCCCAAGACAGGGGGCATGGCCCAAGAAGGAAACTGGTTCCCATGGTCTGAGAAGAAACCCTCCCAGCAGGGTTAGAAAATGGAAGGCAGGAAAACAACTGTTTTTGAAAAGAAACTGAATATATTTACACAGTGCAAGCTGTCAGTGCTCAGGTCACTGTCTTGTCCAGATATTTTCTTCCTTCCTCTGTCATCCCCACGAGCTATACCTCCCAGGTCCCAGCCATTTATCTTATTCTCTTCTCCTTTTTTCTCATGCTTCAAAGTCCTTGTTTCTTTTCTTAAATAGTTGTTTCCTTTTTCAGGGACATAAAAAAAGTTTGGCTTTGAAAGTGTTGTCATTTCATCTCTTTTTCCTGTAATAAGGCTTGGCCAACTGGTCAGTGGAAGCATTCCAGTCTGTGGTGGTTGTGATCTTTCTCAGCTGTTTCGTGGGGGAAAAAAAAACAACAAAAGAATGGAAAAACCCTAGTAAGCTGTCATCTCCATGCAAATAGGGATAACATGTTACTTTTCCCTCAGTGTAAGAGCAGAAATTGCTCCCAGGTTTGGGTGAACTTGCAAACAAGATGCCTTCTGTTCCTTTGAAGGGAAGATTTAATACCTGGGAGCAGGACTGCGGGTGGCAGCCCCAGAGGCTCGCTGGTGAGCACCACAGGCTAGTGAATGCAGTGCTACCCCTGGGCATGGCTGAAAAACCCTCTCTTCAGAAAGGTGGTGGACAAACTGGAAAGGTATGCTGTCATTCCGTGCCCTGAGCAGGAAGGCAAATGAACTGCAAGCTAGGACAGCAGGGCTGAGAAAGTTGGCAACTTCCACATGGCATTTGGCTTAAAATGGGAAGTTTGGGGGAGCTTTAACATTTATGAATCAACAAAAATGAATAATGCTACTGTAGCTAGCGTAGAACTGCATTTACCTGGCTGGCTTCTCAGGGTTATAATTCCTACTGGTAATTTTAAATCTTTCTTTAACAAAATTACTTTTCTTACGACACTTCTCCTCAGTGGCCGACCCAGGAATGCCATATAAGACACCACCAAAGCACAACATCTTACTGCTGAGTTATGACATGACAGAAGTATGACATGACCATGAACACCACATTGTGAAATAGAAGTGTAAAGAACAGATTCTGTCTGAGCATTTGATCTAAAGTGGGCAGGAGATATTTCAGGATGTGAAGCCATGAGCACAAACTGAATTACAGAAAAATCAACTTAAGCTTAAAACCCCCTTCTTTACCGTGAGGATGATCAAACACTGGAACAGGTTGCCCAGGGAGATTGTGGAGCTTCCATCCTTAGAGATATGCAAAATCATGTTGGAAACAGCCCTGGGAAACCTGACCTAGTTGATTCTGCTTTGATTGGTGTGGTTGGATTAGAGACCTCCAGAGGTCCTTTCCAACCTCAACTATCGTGTGATTCAGTTATATTTAATAAAGATAAATCTGGAGCCACAGAAGGCAAACAAGTATATTAATGGAATCTTAAAGGCATCAAAATGGTGTGTTTCAAAAGCAAGCAGATTAGAAGGCCGCACAACTCATTTTTAACTATAAAGTTGTCCTCACAGCTGCTATGTTTCATTCTGACACGTTCCATGTCTTGATAAAGCTATCTGAAAATTGGTTCCAGAAATGCACAGGAAAACCTGCCATTAATAGCAACATTGTTTATGGACAGAAGCCACTCTATTCCACAGCAGTGCTAGTTGACTTGCAACAGATTTACAAGCACAGACAGGATTTTTGCTGTATGGTGTAAGTGATTGCTTCCAGAAATGAACTTTTATCTTCATCTTTTTTTGAGCATTACCCTGTAGCCCTTCTGAATCAAAACAAATACTAACCCATTTCTCTTCTTTGGAAAAAGAGTCTTTCTATTAACCCATCACTATCCAACAGTATGGAAATTTCCTGAAAAATGAAAATGCTTTGAAATGTCAAAAATTATATTAGTTCCACTATGACAACAAATACAATTGCTGTTGATCTCCTGAATTTGTAGCTGTCTTTTTTTGTTTTCTTTAAAAGCTTATTTGCAGAAAGGAACGGCATTTAAAAAAGAAAAAAGCAAAAAACCCCAGCAACAGCAAAAAAAACCCACCACAAAGAACCCAAATCACCATTGAAATGCTGCTAATATAAGCAATATTTCATAATGCACTGCATTAAACAAATTACAATATTTTACAATACCAGAGTGTTTTAAGTGTCAGATATGGACGATTTGGGGAATGATGTGCTGCAAAATTACTACACGATTTTATGGAATTATTGTAGTGACATGTTAAACATGCCAAGAAAAGCCCACACACAAACAGTTGCATATTGTCATATTGGAACAATGATCCATCAATAATGTTTCCATAATTTTTTTTCATATGATTAGGGTTAACTACATGAGAGAGAGAAATGAGAGATGATATGAAGCTGTACCTTGGGGTGCTTCCTTGACTTCCACCACCTTCCATTTGGACAGGGTTTTGAAAAACAGGCACTCATTTTGGAACCCCCTGGATGTATTGTTCAGGATTTTTATGCAACTGTCATCTCTTCACAATGGAAAGGAATGACTAGCAGGTTTGTAGCGTGAATAACAAACAATGTTTTATATATCTATACTGTAGCACTTTCCCTCTTGGTTTCATTTCGAAAGAAATTTTCAAATACAGATCTATCTATTTATCCCAAATTAAAGGTAGGTACATTTAGAGTGAATCATTAACAGTTTACCAGAGCCAGGGTCATCTCCAGAAGTAAGCATGTGAGTAGTTTCCATCCTTCCCAGATGTGAGCCCATTTGTCATTCTAATCCTCCATTCCTGTTGAGCTGGCAGCTCAAAATGCCAGCCTGATGATTCAAAGTCAATATAACTGGCTGGCAAGGTTTCCACTGTATTCCCAAGCACTATAATCCCTCTTGAAGCAGCCATCCTTAATCTGGAGGGAAACTAGTCTAAGAACAACATAGTAATGGTGATCTACTTATCAATTTTTATTTTTTTTTAATGAATAAAAAATAGCTTGGAAATTTACTGGCAGCATATTTTATTTACAATTATTCTCATGTGAAACTGCTGCAATTCCTTCAGATTCAGTGTCATTTATCCAACCTATCACCTTTTCTTTTATGAGTGCATATATCATCAAGAAGCCTTGACTACAGGATGGAAAATAATGACAGTCAACATCCCAGGAAACATTTCAGGATTATGAAAAAAATTCCACTCTGCATCTGGGTAAAACTGAGACTTTTCCAAAGTTTTTCACTGAAAGCCAAAAGGAAAAGTTCTGCCTGAGGAAAGCCAGTAGTGTGGTGGGTATGACCCTTCCATAGAAGCATTGAAGAGTCTTTAGGAGGTAAGACAAGGATCTTCCAAAAGTCAGTCATTCCTCCTAGGTCAGTTCTCATTCTCACAGTTGTAGATGAAGTCCATGGAAGAAACTGGAACTGGTCCTCAGATCATCTTGGTGTTATCAGCCACCCTACCAAGGACCAGCCCTTCTGTCATGAGCTAGCCAGCATTTCACTGTAATACACTGAAATATGTGGCCATGGTTATGGTATTCATTAAGGATTTGTCTGGACTTGACTCCCTGAGCTATCATTTCTCTGGAGTTTCCCTGCATAGACCAAGAGCCAGTCTTTATTGTGTGAAAAACATGGATGCAAAGTCCTGTCCAATGGGTCATCCACTGCACTCTAACTCCCACGAAATATACACTGACATCTTATCTGAGACTGTGATTTCTAAAAAAAACAGGAGTTGTTACTGAACCTGGAACTTAAAGAATCATAAATCTTTTTTGACCAAAATTTGCTTTCTGACTCATGATAAGGGGGAATACGGTTCCAAGGAGTCTCTTTTTGTGACTTATACCTTGATGTATGCAGTTTGCCACACAAGAATTTTCTATAGAGAAAATGGAGATGTGAGTAAAGTTG
The DNA here is from genome assembly GCF_023638135.1 of Falco biarmicus. Lineage (NCBI taxonomy): Eukaryota > Metazoa > Chordata > Aves > Falconiformes > Falconidae > Falco > Falco biarmicus. The sequence goes on along the minus strand of NC_079291.1, from coordinate 58,118,135 downwards.
AAATATAATATCCAGAACCAATCAAGAACATTTAGATAAATTACTTTGATTGACAGCTACTTGGTTAGTTGATAAAAAAAAAATCACCATTTTCTGCAGAAAGCAGTCCTTATCAAGAGTGGTTCCAGCTGAAAATGTCTGGCAAGCCCCATCCACTGCACTGTTGTTAACACAAACCAGAGTAATCCATCTAGCAAATGAGCACCACTTCATCCTGTGATGAGATGCAGCCACACACAGTTGAACATCACATTACATGAGTGCACCAACACATAGAAAATACATTGCAACTGCAAAAATAGGTTTATGTTTTTAAATTCTCAGTCTTATAAACTGATAATCGTCCTTTCTTTCCATGCAACAGTGTTAATGGTTCACCTATCAAATCTGCTATTTAATAATCTCCACAAACCTTCTACGTATAACATATATATATTTACGTTCTGCACTAGCTAGCTAACATTGATTCATCTGCTCACCTTTCTAATATGATAATTCTGTTTGCGTGCCATTATAGACCTTTGAATGCTAGTTACCCCATGAGATGAATGGTGAGGTCAGTTAAGAGGATTCACATTCCAGTCAGCTGTTTTCTTTTTTTTTTTTTTTTTTTTTTTGGTCGCTTGTTTGTCTAGTGGTGATTAAGGTTGCAGTTCCACTCATTAGTGAAGTGTATTAAATGGTAATATCAATAACTGACAACAGCACTACAGTAGGATTGACTGTTCCAGAAATCTATAGAAACATGCCAAACAAAGCTTTCTGACCATCATGTCTCCAGGCATGGTGGAAATGTTTACTCTTTGCTTCCTAGCCTGGCTCACAATCGATGTAAGGAATATGACAAGAGTGCCTGTGAAGTGCAGTAGCACATTGCTCCATTCCTTCAAGTAAAACTGCCTTACACTCAGAGGTGGCAGGATAGGTTTATTTGGTTTTGGTGGAAAAAAAAAAAAAAGAAAAAAAATAAGGAGAAAACAACCATCACAGCTATACATGAATTGCTTCATGAACCATCACTGAAAAATTCTCAGGGTTCTGATACACACTTTAAGAAGTCTTGTACTCTTAAAAATTATACTCAGTATCTTGCAATACTGAGGTATCAGCCTGAGGCATTTTCCTCTTTGGGGACCTGCTGTGACAGATGCTGTACAGAGATGTAAAGAATAATTGTCCTTACCATAAAAACCTTTTAAAGATGTAACAGATGGATGAAATAAAAGGAAGCTGGAGATGGTACTGGGAGAAATGAGTAGAGAGAGTAAGATTACAAAATTAATGGGATACTTTAGCCCTGAAGGGAAAGACGAACATTTTTTAAACCAGCTTGAAAAAGTAATCACAACTTACTATTAACCCACTTATTACTAGACAGCTGTGTGATGGAGAAATCTTACTGAAAAATAAATCTCTGTGTGCCTATTTGTGGGTGGGTGGGGGGTGGCTTCGTTTTATGAATATGGCATATGCACTTATGTTGTTTTGTTTGTGTATATTTTAATCCATTTTCACCTAATAATGGCCAATTTCAGACAAATTCCATAAAGCATCATAATCACAAAGACATTACATTCCAACACAAAAAACTTCAGCATGACGTGCAGTGGAGGAATTGCAGGTAGCACCAGTGTAATTTCTTTTGTCTCAACTCCTCTCCACTAACACAATCTCCGTCGGTCTCTGGCCAGCTGGCTAGCCAGCACTGCTGTCTCTTGCCCTGCTTCTCAGAACGGTCAGTAGTTGATGTTGGAGAGTCAATGAGGTCATGGAGGGAGCTTGGAAAGACAGAAGACATGGAAGGGTGTTGTTCTTGAGATGAGGGATGTGAAAGATAGGGGATTACAATAGGTGGGAAAGGGTAGAGAGGACTCTGAAGAAGAATTTGGTAATATTATATTGATCAATTTGGAGTGAATTGCAGGGAATCTGAGGTTGCTACTTTTCAACACGCATTGCCATGGGAGACCAAACCTCTCACACTTCTTGGTTTCAATGACAAATTAAGATTTTCTACCTTTTTAAAATCCTAATAGAAAGTGGATCAGTCTATGCTTCAAGTCTGAGTTACTTTGAAAAACATCATTCTTTTTTCTTGAAAAAAGAGAATAATCAAACACACTGTTGCTGTCCTAAATCCTATTTATTCCAATGTCCTGTCATATCTGGTCACTGAGGACCACCATACATCAGCCTCTCATGTTCAGAAAAAGCATTCCTATTACTCTGCCACAGCATAAAATACGTATCTCAACAGAAAATGTTATCAGGCCATTATGTCAACACCACAAGTTCTAAGAGCAATTTTCCAAGGTTAGCAGGCCTTAGCTTCTCAAATCCATGAAGCTTATAAATTTCTTCTTAAAGACTGTTGAGTAGTATAACAGACCCTGCTTTCAGGAAGCATTTATTGACCTTATATTACATTTTTATATTCATTCTAGCAGCTTGTCCTTTTACATGACTGAATTGTCCTAGCAGTCAGGAGAGAAGGCAGCTGTGAAATATTTGGTTGTCATTAATGTGCTTAATTTCCTTTAAGAACTTCTCTACTTAGGAGAAATAAATTTCAGAGATCACCTGATCCACATAACCCCCACCCCCCCCCCACCCCCCCAAATCAAGACCATTAAACTAAAATTCTTTATGAGAAAACAAGAACCAACCTGCAGATAACTCTACAGAGGTGTCCAAGACAAGCTGTAATGTCTCTTCAGTAAATGGGGAGTTGGATATCTCTGGACTGAGGATGGCAAAACTGGAAAACATTTATCACATTCACATGATAACTTAGGTGCATTCAAAGACTGGTCCCTTTTGAGTTACCGAGAGCATGCCCATATTCTTTCCCCTTCCAAAACCACTGGAGGATCCATCAGCCTTTAAGAAACACAGGACTTCAGTGGATTCCATTTCAGAAGCTCCTTCCTGAAAACCTTCAAACTGTAACACTTATTTCCCCAGCAATCCCATTCACCCCTGGGCTTTGGAGAAGTAATAAAGTAAAGGAATAGTTTTAAGTTGAACAGTCCCTCTGGATGTCACCTGGTCCAACCTCCTGCTCCAAGGGGGTTGAAGCTTTGAAGTGAAAGCAAAACTTAAAGTGCAATGATCTTCTCCCAGTGACCTGCTGCAGGATTGCATCTTAACTCCAAAATATGCATGCTGGAGAGACAACGTAGTTCAGAAATAGAACGGAAAACGCTGACAGAAATCCCTGAGCTGAGATCCTATAGCCAATACTTGCACGGACCATGCTTCTCTGTTTCCAACCCACAGGTCTTCTAGTCCTCTGTGTTTTTTGTAAAACCATTAAAACTTTTAATCCAATTGTTCTGGTCCATAGTACCTTCCACTGTAAACAACTGGACTGTTACGTGCATGCACTTCATGCCCGACCTCTTCTGCCTGCTCCATTTGGTTTTGTGGAGACCTATTACTGACTTCAATAGGAAGAACATTTCTCTCCTAATTTAGATGAAGTCATCTGCAATAACTTACAGGGTTGCTTCTGTTACTAGAAGGGGGATATTTTGCCAGAATTAAAAGATTCTTGTCACTGCTCAAGGACAGTTTTGTCAGCGAAACTATCTGGGAAGTTACTTAAAATCTCTTCAAAACTGATGACAACATTTCCAAAGTATAGCTCTTATAACAGAGGTGACTGCATTGTTTGTCACGAAAGGAGAATTACATGTATTAAGCGACTAAAGGACTTCTTTATTTTTAGAAATGAATAATATTTTTAGGTGTTGCTATGGCAGCAGCTTTGAACATGATCAGAATGGGGTAATACAGGACTTAAAATATATTTGCAGAAAATTGCCTACTCACTCTCCGAGCATGCTAAACACCTCAGGAGATGTAGAAGATGACGTAAACTATATAAGAAAGTGAAGTCATTACATAACTCAAATCAGTTGAAATAATTTCAGAAATGGATCCTGAGGTTTGCAGTGATGCGGTACACTCTTGAAACTGTAACACACACTCTGAGCTGTAAGACATTGTTTCTGGAGGGAACTTAACCTTATCCTCCTGTGGAGCAAGACATTCCCTGCAGAACAGGAGACACATTGACATCCAGATTTGTACAGCTGTGGGTCTGCTTTAATCTCCTACTCTAGAAGTAAACAGCTATCTAAGGTTACCTGTCCAGTTACACTTTTGGCAAACCCCACCTAGTCAGGTGAATAAAGAGCGAGATGTCTGTCAAAAGCTTAAGATCTTCAGGCAATAAGTGTTGCATCAAAAACTCCCCCACATTCTGCCAGCTCGGTGTATCTCACAGGGTTAGGCACTTTATCTTTCTACTAAAGGACAATTTCTAAGTAATTCACTAGAAGTCTGAATCTATTTTACCAGTAAATACGTAAGTATCCACAGCATATATAAAGAAATACGTGAAGAGCTGAATGCTTGCAGCTTCTGCTGAAAACAAGGTGAGGTCCACAGAAAAGAATCTGGTCCCTCTTTCACCTGGGTAAAACCTACCACAAGGTCAGCTATCTAACCAAACATTATGAACTAGTCGCATTGTTTCTCCTTTTCCCACTAACCCTCAGCCCTGGGGATGGAAGTCCACAGGCAGAAAGGTGAAAACAGAGAAGTCAGTGTATTGTTTCTTCCTGCCACCCTCTTAAATTTCCTCTGGAGAAAAGGTACAAAAGTTGCTGAGACCTTGATATGCTTGCAAATCCTTTCACCCTTGCTCCTTAAGGAAATTTGGAATGCTGAATATGGAGAAGAGTTTTAACCTCTTATGTAGACTTTTTCAACATGTATTTCACCGAGGAATAATCTCACCCACAACTGAAGACTAAAAAAAACAACCAACCAACCAACCAAAACCCCAACAACAAAAACCCAACGGACAAAATTCTCCTGTGAATTTAACTTTTTGGGTTTTGAAAATCCATGATAGCTGAATGGAACGTTGGCACAAAATCTCCCAGTACTGACTGGCATAGGTTTAATTCCTGAGGGCAGAAAGTAGTGCTGAACCCAGGGGTTCCAGTTCCACTAAGAACACACATTAATGGGAGTTTCTACTTTTTGGTTGTGCTTGATGCACTGCAGTCACCTTTACAGTTGACAGCATCAACACTTCAGAGTTGTCAGTCAGCCCAGGATCCCACCTAGAAAAGAGAAGGGTAGAGGAATTTTTCAGTATATTCAGGCACAGGTGAACTTCCAGTAAGCAGCTGCAGTCTCTAACTTCCAAAAAACCTTTATAATTCAAGCATTTCTAGTAAGTATCCCTAGTTCCTCAAAACTAGCTTCAGATTTTGAATATCTTCTTAGAACAGTGCATCTTTTCTGTTCATGGCTGGGAACTTAATAGCAGTGTGTAAAAAAAACCAAAAACAACAACCACCAAACCCAACCAGGAAGAGACTGTCTCCGTCATTCAGTTTAAAGTGTTAAAATACTTTTATAGACAGGGAAGCAACTGGTAATTCAGGGTAGAATCCCCCTTGATGGCCAAGATGCCTAAATTTAAGACTGCAGATTAATGAACCTGACCATCGGTGCCTTTCTGTACATTAGTTGTTTATTCAAAAGAGATTTAATCAACTTAACTAAGCGGAACCTAAAGAGTAACATACTTTCCCAGGCCCAAACCTGTGAATTCAGAAACTTCCTGAGGTTCTGGGAAAGGCAAGTAAACAGCATCACTCCAGATCTCTCTTAACAATACCACAGAAGCTCTTCAGGACATGCACTGATTTCTATTTTGTGTATGTGTGGGATCTAGTGCTTGGAGATCATCTTCATAGCAGGTTTTTAGATCTGATTATAAAGAACCCAATGATAATGACAGCACTAATTCATGTCCTTGTCACCAGCATCCTTAAAACATTGCTGGATTATTTCTGTGTTTACAGCATTATCTAAATGTTCTCCAAGCCTGACAGCATGAATGACCCTTCCCAGTATAAAAATGGAAATGATGAAACAATTTTCTCTGGAACAGGCAACATGAATTATATATATTTTGGTCCTATTACATTGACAAGATTAAAAGGTACAACTGAATTTATCATTACCAATGAAGCATCTGAAGTGTTTCACTGAATGACATTGACAAAATATAGAAAATATAGTAAGGAATAGATGAATGGAAAAATAAACATATAGAAAGGAGTGACTGACAAAGTAAAACGTCCTCATCTAAACAACAAATGCAAGGGAATGTGAGATAACAGTTTAATATTTGAAGATTTTAGAACTAGACAGCAAATTGTGTCTGAGTAAAGAAAAAAAGTACTGTATTGTCAGGGGCATGGATACATATATCCTGATAGACCATTCCATCTCTGAATGCTGTCTTTAGCTGCTGACCTTCTGTGAAGTCTCTCCAGCTTATCAGCATTTAATGCCTTTCACTCTACAAGCTTTTAGAAGCATGATCATGTAGACAGACATTCATTTAAGCTTTTGTCAATACTTCTGCAGTATTTTATTGACAAACCATGGTTTGGGATTCAGAGCCTGGGTCATCCACCAGTTTGCAACACTGCAGTGAGTTAATCCAGCTAGTGATTTTTGGATTTTAAGAGCAGGTTACGCAAACTCACCAGGAATAACTTCAGTAACTGTTCTTGCCTGATGAGAAGAGACAAAGAAGGCAACTTCTTGTGGTCCTCCTAGCCTTACTTACTATGTGGAAAGAAAAAATAAACCAGCAATTTTGGTTTGCTGCCTACAGATTATTTCCTCTTTCCCACTTTACAATCTTCAATAAAGTTGGGTTTTTTTTTTTTTTGCATTTGTATTCCTTAAAAACCAACATGAGATCCACACAAAATTCTCTTCATACATCTACTATACTTGAAATCATCTTTAAGTAACAAATTCCTGCTGCTAACTTATGCAAAAGTGAAGCCCCTTATTCAGTGATTTTGAAATTCAGCATACTTTGATTCACTATTGCTCATGTCCCTCACACCAACAGAAAAACTATTATGTGTTCCCTGTTGGAGAAATTGGAGGGAGAGGACCTAAAACAGCCCATACCAGTTCAGTGCTTCTCCTCTCGGCTCCAGTTTTCTTGGGATAAAAGAGTGATAAATGCAAAACATTTTAGAATAGCTATTACTCACAACAGGAAAAAAAGGGAAAAAAAATCTATCCCATTTCCAGAATTATTCTTTGTACCAGTATTTGACCTTATTCGTAAATTCACAGAATGGTCAGGGTTAGAAGGGACCTCTGGAGATCATCTACTCCAAATCCCTGCTAAAGCAGGTTTTCCTGGAGCAGGTTGCACAGGATTGTGTCTGAGTGGGTTTTGAAGGTCTCCGGGGAAGGAGACCCCACAACTTCCCTGGACAGCCTGTGCCAGGGCTCCATCACCCTCAGAGCAAAGAATTCAGTGAAGATTTTTTTTTCTTCAGTCTGGACACATTGATTGCTTCATTCTTCATTACAATATCTCTTTATTCAAGGATTGAAAACAAAAGAAATAGACCTACCTGTTCTCACTTTATATCTTTTTGTTAATTTAGCCTTTTTCAATTGCATTTTCAGTTTAAAACAGGAAGGGGAAGCAAAAATCTGAAGAGAAAAAGAAACATTAACACGGGTAGTGAAACAAAACCAAACCAAAAACATTTGAATAAGAACCTGATGCAAAACAAGAATAAAGTGAAGGTTTTGTCATTAGCCAAAGAAAAAGCAGGTGAGCAATTAAGGGCTCTTGTAGTATTCAAGAGAAAACTTACTCCCAAAGCTTCCTTTCTCTTCCATCTCCACACATATTACAGCTCCCTTGCAACTATATAAATTCAAGAATAAACTCAAATCCCATGTTTGCCTCAAATTTGGACATCACTTTGGCATATGGTAATGGCCTGTTAGGAGAAAGCTGTCTATGATTATTTCCTCCCCTCCCCTTCACTAGCACTTGTGTTTCTGCAGCCAGAGAGAATTGGCTCAGCTGAAAGAAACACACAAAGTTAATCAGTTTCCAGCTGATAAAATTTCTAATCTGTTTCCCTGTGCAGCCACGTGAACACTAGCACAGCACAAAGGCACCATGGAGGGCATCAGCTTGGGCTGGATTGAAGTGGCTGTACACCTACAGCTGGAGAATTGTATTTGTCTGTTTTGGAGAAATATTGTTACATCTTACGGTTTAATAGCTGCACAGGATATTAAATGGTAGGTGTTGCAGAAGAACAAATTATTTTTAAAATGACTACTCATTTTTGGCTTCTTTTCTCTCTTCTCTTGTTTATATATACATTATATATATTATATGGTAGTCCCATAAGATGTATACATATTTACCTCTGACCTGAAATCTTCAAGACAGTGCCCTGCCCTGTGCTCAGTGTGCTTCCAGCAGCACACACAACAGGAGGTTCAGTGTTTTCATAGGTGATGAAGTCTTCAGTAGCTGTCAATCGCTTAATATAGTCTCCTTAATGTCAGTGATCTTGTCACTTATGATCTAGAAAATTTCATTCAGTATGACGAGGATCATTACAGAAGTGATTAATCTATTCCAAGTAAAAAAAAAAAAAAAAACAAACAAACCAAAAACAAACACCCAAACAAAAAAACCCAAACAATAAACCCCAAAAAACAAACAACAAAACAAAAACACACAAAAAATGTAGATTTTTTTTTGTGCTGAATTGATTTTGCATAGGTTTTACCTGTGTGCTTCAACCCCTCCTTTTCCCTGCTTCCATATTTTTCTTGAAAACAAGTTTTTAATTTACCATCTCACAATTTTTAAACTCCCTCCCATCAAAACTTTTCCTTCCTTCTTTCTTCATCCAAACCCACCAAACTCGTCAATCACATTCTTCTTACTAATTTTTTTCCTGTGTTTATTCTGTGATCCCAGCTTTGACTTTCAATTGCACTTGTTTTCTACTCAGCAGTGCAATAATTTTCTCTTATTAATTTTTTTTAAATTAAAAAGTGATTTAAAAAACAACCCATAGTATCCAGTTTCATTCCCAGCTGCTGTTGACCCCCACCATTTCATTGTCTGCAGCTGCTACCTGGAGCTCTCTTATAATTCCATTTTCACCTCTCTCACCTCTGGTTTTAATTCCATTCTCACATCTTACACCAGTCTCACCACCATCTCTTATGTCTCCCTGACCAAAAATCAGAATATGCATACTCTCCCCTCTCTCTTGTCCTCCTACCCATCTGCTCCAGACCTGCTCAGCTGCTTTTTCTTCAAGTTTTTCCTCCCTAAGATCCATGAGTTTTTCTGTCCTCCTCTAATTTCTCGAGGCAATTCTCATATCTTTCAGAGAATCTTCATTCACTCCTTCTCCACCCTTTCATGGTGGTTATACCCTTGCTTTTACCAGGTCACCCAGGGTGATCAGGTAGGTTCCTGAACACTACAGTCTGGATACCAGCATTCTAGATGTCAAAGCAGTCAGATTAATCAAATCCTTTCTATGCTTTCTGTTTTCCAAGGAAATCTTTCCTGATGCTTCAAACCCAAAAGGGCTGTAGCAGAGTTTTCATTTTTTCACTAATTCTTCACGCTGTTTCCATTGCCACCCACTGAATAAATATAACTACCATATTGATCCATCCATCTATTGAACTAGGAGTCTCCTTCAACATAAGGATACTTCCTTCATATCTAAAACCTCCTGATCATTTTTGAAGGTGTTATCTTCTGTGCATACAAGAAATTCTCACTCAGGTTCTCAGCCTCTCACAGCCCAATTTCCACTGCATTTCTTTGCTGCTGATATTGCTTTAAACCCCAGCAAAGGCTGCCTTCTCTCTCACTCTGCTGCATCATCCCACCACCTCCCATTTCCTCTCACTTAAAGTTTATTTCCAATGCTTTTATCAAGCTCACCCATCCTCTTCCATTTACTAACAAGCTGTTAATAACCTAAATTAGCTAGGTCACCCTCAATGACCTTGTTATTATTTATTGCCAAAGGCTTATTTAATTTGCCTGTTCTGCCTGTATCACCTGAGATGGGCTTCCCACTAATAATGGCAAAGCTATCTCGGTCCCTTTACATTTCTTTTTGCATCTTTTCTTTACCACACACCTGAACCAGGCAGTGGGTTCTGTGCTTAGAACAATGTCCATTGTGGTGACCAATGTTATATCATTGATTCCTTCTACTCACCGTTTATCCATCTACATCCAGCTTCATTTTCATGTCTTACATTTTACTGAAGATTTCTTCAGCAAGAAATATTTTGTCCTATATTTTCCACTTGAAAGTTCCCTGTGTTCCTCCAATAGCTGACAGGATTCAGCAAAAATCATATGGATAATGGAGCTTTTGCTTCTTGCACAGAATGAAACACAAGTGAATAAAAACTTTACTTTTTGTTTTCCACTAATAAAAAAAACATTTTAAAAAGAGTAATTAATTTTCTGCAGGTTTTAGAAAATAATGGGGCTTTATGAATACTTGCAGAGTCAGATGAGTTTGTTCTTTTGATGGACTTTAGAAATGAAGCTTTACCTCTTTCCTTTCATTTCACTTCTCAGTTTTACTCTCAGTAATTTATATAGAAATCCTTGCCACACTACTCAGGAGTGAAGGTATGCCTAGGGACATGAACAGAGAAGGCCATGCCAACTCATGCCAACCCATTTTATCATTTCACCTTCAAGATCTATCTTTCAGAGGAAAATGTTACTTAATTTTTCATACGTTAACTGGGTTGCCAAAGAAGAAGGAAGAAATAACTCTACCCTTGGAGCTGTTCAGTGATTCTGGATCTTCCAGAACAGAATCAGGTGTCAGATCCATAATTTCTCCTGAAATTACTATGCATTTTTAACCTTTTCTTTCTATTGTGGCTCATTAGAAATGTCATGGCTTCTTTGTAGCTACAACATTACTAATGAGGCTGTTCAGCTACTAAATGGCTGTTCACCCTATACAGATGTATCGATAATGCTTCCCAGACACCTCCTGATTGCTCAAGTAGTCCATTGCAGAATAGCCAAAAATAGCTTAGATGCCCACTGGAACCTGCTTTTATCTGCATACTTGTTTCCTTGCCTTTGCCCAAGAACTGATATTATAGATATTTCTTTTTCCTTCCTTCATCTAATGCCAAAAGACATATCTGCTGAGTTATAGCTATCTAAGGTTTTATAGTCTGCATCCTTTTTTTGGGTATAGAAAACCCTAGATAGCAGAACCCTTAGATCACAGGTGTTTATCAAAAGCATTAACATTTGTGACACTTTATTGCAATCACTAAAAGTTTTCTTATTGTCAGACATTTGGAAGTCATTGAGTTCAAGTGCAATTTTGTGACATCGGTATATTAGTAGCACAGCATTTTACGTATTACCTCTGATGTTAGTCACCATTTGAAATTCTGTCTGGATCAGTTTGCAAATCTAAAAGACCAGTTGCAACTCTGTGACAAAGGTGATATGGATACTGTGCTTGAAAATATACCTTTTTTCTTTTTTCTTATTCTTAAGAATTCTTTAATGAAAGGTATTTACCACTCCCCACAAACACTTCCTCACTTAATACTATTGAAGTAATTTAATGTACTTGTGAAAATATTGACCCAAAGCTGATTTAAATCCGCATAAATACTACAGTTGGTTTTGGATCAAGCCCTTCTTTCAGTATTGGCTAAACTTATTCTATAATCAATGTGCTAAAAACAGAAAGGCAAACACGCAGAGATGCTGAATAGAACTGGATCTGGTACTGTGAGTCAGATGATGCAGGAATAGAAACTAATTTTCTTTACTCAATTACTTCTAAGCAGCAATAATTGTTAGGAATCTACTCAGTTACAGAGCATCAGTGCTGCATGAAAAAACCTTCAGGTCACCATCTAATGCAGCTGTTGGTGGGAAGTCATGCTGCATTGCTACCGCCTGTTTCTCCTTGGTGGCACCGAATGTGTTTTGACACGAGCCTCTTGCCCGTGCAAAGCTGGCTGTTTGATTATTCAATGCAAGTCTGTGCTAGCCAAGTAATGCATACCCTGCTAGCAACAGCAAGGGGCTGGAGGAAACTCTGTGTCAACGTATTGCAAATATTAGCTCTGGAACACAAAAGTTTCATTTCCCATCAATTTGTGGTCACCAGGTGGTGAACCATCACTTTGCTCAATCTGCACAATGACAGTGGCATTGCTGTTGGCTGCTTACCCTTCAGATATTTCATAGAGACACTTTTAAATGCTGGTTATTTTATCTTTTTGTCTTATTGAAGTTTTAAACAGTATGGGTTTACTCTCCACATTCCATTTGTTTTCTTGAAATTCCTCTTTGCTGCTGTTTATTTTAATCTTAGCTTTTATGAGCTGCTCATCCCGAATATCATTGCTATGCAGGAGTTTAAAGCCAAACAAAAAAAGCAGGTTTATTTAGTGGAACTATTCACATCTGCAAAACAGGAAAACTTTGTGCTTTGTTCCCAGGGGCAATATAAGCTTTCAGAGCAGCTAACAATAACAAGAGAAAAGATGTAAATTAACTATGCTTCTAAATCTACTTGGACAGATGAAAAATGTAAAATATATGACAAAGAGCAGTTTTAATTCCATTCTATAAAAACTTACTTATTTACAGAATTGTGTCAGTCAATGAGTCTTTCTGTGAAATGTAGTGATTTACTCCCTACTTCCCACCTGGTAGTAATACCGGCCTGAAATCCCTCTTTCCTTTTCAGCTGACTACCAGATCTAGTGAGGAAATAGAGTATTTTACCCTTGAACATGTAGATCTCATAGTGAAAAGGGGGCAAATTTTTTTAAATGGGCTCAGTATCAAAATCTTGCTTTTAGAGGATTCCTCTGTGAGTACTCACAAGTTGTTGATCCATGTCTCAGTAGAAAGGGCAGGGATGGCAGCCTCTGAGAAATTCCTAAGAAATCCTTAATATCAAAACAATTATTTCTGATCCTAAAAATATATTTTCCTCAAACAATATGGAAATTTCAAAGAGGGAAGTGATTAATTTTCACTGAGCTTGCCCTCCTCCCAAATGGCTTAGTCAGTGCTGGTAGTCCCACAAATTGATTTCATTCTGCCTATCTAGGTTTCATGACCTACAAGCCTGTAAGACACAACAGCCCTCGATCACATCTTCTGCTAGTGTCATTGCTCATGGGTGGCAGTGTGGAAAGGTAATGGGAAGAGAAAGTCTCATTGCATCTTCCAAACTCGTCCTTGATGCCCCCAGACTTGTGGAGCATGGCTGTACTTTGATATAGGGAAGGGGCTCTGACTTGGGTGGAATTACTTTAACAGAGATTTGGACAAAGCATACTTAAATCTGAAATCTAAGAAAACATAAGCTCACACTAGAACTTTAAAGACTGAGAAATCAACAATATCAGCACAACACCCCCACACACACACCTAAGGTTCTGCTTTTTCATCTTTATTCACTAGTATGAAGTAACTGAATAATTTGCAATTAACTCAGTGAAGAAAAAAGCTCCAACCTTCATTGGATTTTTTTCTTGTTAATCTCTATGCCACTATAAAAATATTCTTGAATTTAAGATCTGAAGCTCAAAAACTTGTTTAAATATGGTTGGATAACATTTTGCATAATGGGGCTGTGATTTGGCCATGACATACAAATATCAGTATAGTCTAAAAAGATAGATCATAATTGAAAAAGAAGGTAATTTTTTCTCTCTCCTATAATGCACAGCTACACATGCATAGCTTATTCACATGGCAACAAAATAGTCTATGAAATAAATGCAGAAGAATGCAGAAGTCACTTATTTCTAGAGATACAACTCCAAATTAATTTCATTTCAGGAGAAGGAGAATTTTTTACTTTTTTCCTCTCAGCTCCTCAAAATCCCAATTCTCATTTGTGTGTCTCATAAAGAAGTTGATGTTGATAAGACAACTTTGAAGTTATTTTAGTGATTCAAGATTGTATCCAAACAGTGACTACTAGAATTTCACCATGAAGTGGGTACTGCCTGCTGAGGCGATGGGATGGGGTAGGAAGAGCAGATCAAAGCTAAGCTTTAATTATTCGAAGAAATTCTGTTTGGGCATGTTTTCCTGTTGCCTTTGAAGAAAAGCAGCAAAAAGTGGTTTTCAGAAGCCTGCATTTCTGTTGCTCCTGTTAGTTCAGTAAATGGTAGTTAGCAGAAAAATCAGAACTTGTTATTCACCCTTTTAACATCTTCACAAAATTAAGGTTGCCAAAAGTCTAGATGTAATTTTGGTAGGTCTGATTTTAGTAGTTTGTCCTGCTGCAATGATAAAAATGATCTCATCTGGGGGCATATACATAAATCATCTGTGGAAAGGGACCCAGAGGACGAAATCCTACAGCCTGTATGAATTACCAAGTGCTTCCAAATCTCCTGGACGAGTCCTGAGATTCCTCTGCTGTGGAAAATATCAATGCTTGGTGCATGTTACCTGCTAGATCTCCTGTTAGGCAAAGAGGAAACCAAAGGGAAAAAAAAAAGGAAAGGAAAAAACAATAGTACAATGTCTACCTATAGAATTCAAATGCCCATTCCCATGGAAGACATCTGACTGAGCTGTGCAAGGAAAGCACAGTACTGCCAGAGATTTCCTTCAGCTACAGTCATGGCTATTAGCCATCCTATTTTCAGAAGCAACATATTCATTTGTGGTTAAAAATTATATATATATAAAATAGTGGACTGCTGGCCTAACTTTTTTTTTTTTTTTTTATCATCACTTATAGGGGCAGATGGGAAGGGTCTGTTAGCATCTAGGAGAAAAGAAGCAAATTAGTTTTCATGTGTCATAAAGAGCATGAAAACATACAAGGACATCTTGAAAATAAATATATGCACTTACTGGGATAATGGATATTGGCTTTAGAGTATAAGTGCCCTTAGAGAAAAGAGAGAATTAGGCACAGAAAGTTGAAAGTAATAGGAAATAATTATGGGTTGCTTTTTATTTTAAATACAAAAGATCTAAGCTATTAAAACCTAGATAAATAACTAAAGGAGCACTCTCCTTTTTACTGCTTCTTATTCTTCCATGAGGCAAATTATCTGGAAAAAAAAAATCAAAACCAAAATCTCATTGCCTTAAATATGTAGAGACAGTAGGTTGCATTTTCCTACCTGGAACAGTGTAAGGAACTAATAATAGGATGTTTCAACCTGAAGATTACAAAAGCTCAAACTCAGACAGTTCCATTCTGCATTCAAACAGGGTTTGTTTTATTGGGGATGGTGGGGGTGGGGGTGTCAGTTTTATTCCTCAGAAATTGATTTAATCAAAACAATCAAAAAGAGAATAATTCATTATTAATATCTTACATCAAGAACAATCAAGAGATGAAGGTGAGGTATAGCTCAGTCTGAGTGTTAGGACAAAATTACTACTCTTAATGTAGCCCTGAATGTTTATACCACCATCTAAATTAATTCAGCTTTCTCTGTATATGGTAGAATACATTTCCCTTAACTTTAGGGGTCTGTGGCAGAGTCTAGACTGTCTTACATGGAAATATGTACCTTAACTTCTGATACATCTAGCACATTTAAATATCTACCTTTGCACAAGATGAATCACGCCATGAGTTTCAGTGACTGTTGATGAGGTCTGCAAAGGGAGCTTGTGCTGAATAACTCAGATGCTGGCATGTGTAGTTAAATCAACTGTCCATCCTAAGGGTTTAAAACATGATTGTCAGCTAAGGATTATTTGCTGAATATGTTTTCATGCTTGTGCCTTGGAAATTCCCTCCCTAACTCCATAAGGAATCTCTTTCTAGTTATTTTTGAGGAAATGACATCGAAAGACAGACCAGTTGCTGCAATGCCTTGTTCTTTCGGTATGTGAGCAACAAGATGAACATAAGCCAGAAATGTGCCCTTTTGGCAAAGAAGGCAAATGGTATCCTGGGCTGCATTAGGTAAAGCATTGCCAGCAGGTTGAGGGATGCGATCTTTGCCCTCAGCCCACCATGGATGAAGCCACCTCTGGAGTCTCATATTCACTTCCCAGAACAGGAGACTCATGGACATACTGGAAGAGTCCAGTGAGGGGCCATGAAGGTGATTGGGGGCCTGGAGTATCTCTCCTATGAGGAAAGAATGAGATCTGGGACTGTTCAGCCAAGAGAAAAGAAGGTTCAATGGGGATTTATTAATGTATATAAATAGCCAAAGGGAGGGTATAAAGAAGATGGAACCAGGCTCTTTTTAGTGGTGCCCAGTAACAGAACCAGAGGCAGTCAGCACAAACTGAGGCACAGGAGGTTCCATCTGAACATCAGGGAACATTTTTTCACACTGGGGGTGACTAAGCCCTGGCACACGTTGCCCAGGGAGGTTGTGAAGTCTCACCCTTTGAGGTAGACAAAAGCCATCTGGACACACCCTTAGGCAACTGGCTCTAGGTGGCCCTGCTTGAGCAGGGGGTTGGACCAGATGGCCTCCAGAGGTCCCTTCCAACTTCAACCAGTCTGTGATTCTGTAATAGAGGAATAACGTGAAATCAGCTAAACCCTACCCTTAATGGACAGATACCAATTTAAAACTGAATGTGCCAAGGAGATGAATAAACTGACTTCACTAAAGAACTGGAGGCAGCAGAACTGTACCAAGGTAGCCTGACTTCTGAGCCCCTACAAAATTTACAGTCAAGGCATAATGGCAAGCAAGGGCAGAAAAAGAAGCTTGTCAGTGCAGGTAGACTCAGAATGCATCTGAGCAGATGACACTAAGCTCATTAACCATGAGACATAACATGGAGGGTGTTGCAAAATGCCCAGGGATCATGGTGGGGATTGCTTAAATCTAGGAGAAGTCATTACTCATAAAAAAAGGCAGTGAAGCACTTTCAGCCCAAAGGGAAGACAAACATTCCTCAGTTGACAGCCCCAGCTTTAGCACTTCATAAACTTTTTGCATTATTCAGGAGTTCTCTTTCCACAGGAAAAGAAAATTAAGGAATCTCAAGGCTCTACTAAGACAGCTGTTGGAAGCACAGCCACTCTTTGATCAAAGTCTCTGCTGTTGTCCCTTTTCCAGGAGCTGCACAGCCCGGCCACCATACTCCAACCATTTCTTCATGCTTGGGACCTATACACTCATGTCTAACTTCACAGGCAAATATCACTACAGACAAAAGTCACTACTGATTAAGAAATTAGATTCCGCACACCCCCCACCCCCACCCCTCCCCAGGGAACAATTCTTCCAATCCAGAAAGATTTAATCCAAATATTTTTTATTTTTTTTTTTTTTTAGTTTTGGTCTAAAAGTGTGTGTATCCTCTTGTCTTACTGTAAATGGATTTCTTCCACCATCTCTCACTACTTTTTTTCCAAACTCAGAAAGAAAAAAAAGGTCACTGTAGGTCATTTTGTGTTTTTAAAGGTAATCTCTATTTCCAGCTCTTGTCCATGAACTGTGCACCACCAGATTTTTAAATATATATTTCCCCAGATGAAGACTAAGCCCTGAGCTGGTAACGTACTGTTTGCAAGAATTATTCATACAGGTTTCATCTAGGCAGGGCTTGATTTACCTTTTGTTTGTTTGTGAGTAGATTTAAATACATGGCAAATGAGTTGCTGAAAGTACACAATGTCATAGTCTGTTAAGTGGAAGTATGTTCATTGCATTGAGCATTTTTATGTTAGTCTGAAGCCTACTGAAATAAATCAAAGGGTTTCAAGCTATGTATTAGTTTTGCTTCAGGAAAAAAAAACCATTAAAAAGCCTTTATAAATAGGCTGCTGTTTTTTCCTTCACAAGCTAGCTAACACATATTAAAAGTGCATTTGTTGTCATCTAATTACAGCACATCAGGGATAATGTAGCATTTTTGAGAACTGTTCCATAATTCTGGTCATGTCTCATAAAACTGTCTCATAAAAGCCAGAAATAATCCTTTCAAATAAATAAAAGAGAAATGACAATGTCTGAGGGGCATTAAATTAAAAAAAAAAAAAACAAGGAAGAAAGAAAAAAGGGGAGTAGGGATGGATAATTAATGACATTTGGAGGAATGATGGATAATATTTATAATGCACAAAACTAATTTTATTAGAAATAAAAGTTGTCTCAGTCTCGATTAAAATGACAAAAGGAAATTTTTTTTCCTTTCCTTTTCATTTCAGCCTTGCAACTCTTGACGCTGAAGATTTCACCTGCTCCTGGCTTCTTGGCAGGGCATAGACTTGGAGATGTTGTGCTGGAGCAGGAATCAGAGTACATCCATAGGACAGGACATGGGATTGCTCAGGACACTGGTGTGTTGCCATGAACGTGCTACCCAGGAGGGAGCTGTGTGGAGGGGAAGCAGTATGGGACATGGGCAGTGCTGCACCTGCTGCAGAGGGCATGTTTAAAGTGAAGGAGACCTTTGCCATTTAATTAATCTTTGGATCTAGCCTTACACATTTTTGCAATAAAGTCAACATAGTGTCAGCATCTCTAGAAAGGAAAATGGAAAAGAAAACAAACTGGAGGGGTTGTGTGTGTGTGTGTGTTTAACTAGATGCCTTCCCTCTTGGTGAGATAGATGACCTTCTGTGAAATCTGGTTTAATTTCAAGTTTACTCGCATTAAATTCACCTTGACCTCAGCAGAGCTTTTACCACTGTCTCCCATAACATCCTCATATGTAAACTCAGGAAGTGTGGACTAGATGGGTGGACAGTGAGGTGGACTGAGAACTGGCCAAAAGGAAGAGCTCAGGGGGTTGTGATCCACAGCACAGAGTCCAGCTGGAGCCCTGTAGCCAGTGGTGTTCCCCAGGGGTCACGGCTGAGTCCAATCCTGTTCAACCTAAACATCAATGACCTGGATGAAGGGACTGAGTGTACCCTTGGCAGGTTTACTGATGATACAAAACTGGAAGGAGTGGCTCATATACCAGGAGGCTGCAGCACCATTCAGCGGGAGCTGGGCAGGCTGGAGACTTGGGTGGAGAGGAACCTCATGAAGTTCATCAAAGGCAAGTGCAGGGTCCTGCACCTGGGGAGGAACCATACCATGCACTAGTATAGGTTGAGGGCTGACCTGCTGGAAGGCAGCTCTGCAGAGCAGTACCTAGGAGTGCTGGTGGACAGCAAGTTGCTCATGGGCCAGCAGTGTGCCCTGGTGGTCAAGGGGCCACTGGGATCCTGGGGGGCATTGGGAGGAGCATGGCCAGCAAGTCGAGGGAGGGGATCCTCCTCCTCTGCTCTGCTCTGGAGTGCTGTGTCCGGTGCTGGGCTCCCCAGTTCAAGAGGGACAGGGAACTACTGGAGAGGGTACAGCTGAGGCTACCAAGATGATGATGGGACTGGAGCATCTCCCTGATGAGGAAAGGCTGAGAGAGCTGGGCCTGTTCAGCCTGAGGAAGAGGAGACTGAGAGGGGATCTTATCAATGCCTACAAATATCTTCAGAGTGAGTGTCAAGAGGATGGCACCAAGGTCTTTTCAGTGGTGCCCAGCAACAGGACAAGGGGCAACAGGCACAACCTGCAACACGAGAATTTCCATCTGAATATGAGGAAGAACTTCACTGTGAGGGTGATGAGCCCTGGCACAGGCTGCCCAGAGAGGGTGTGGGGTCTCCTTCTCTGGAGACATTCAAAACCTGCCTGGACATGGCTCTGTGCACCCTGCTCTGGGAGAACCTGCTTGAGCAGAGCATTGGATTAGATGATCTCCAGAGGTCCCTTCCCACCCCAACCATTCTGTGGTTCTGTGAAAATACTAAGCAGGCTCAGGCAGATTTTCATCAGTCATGCCGGTACTTAAGCAAAAAGTGAAAACTGCCAGAATGTGCCTGTGTTGCTGTTTGTTTCTAATGGAGAGTGAGGAACTACCATCTGCTTTTTACTATATTCAGGCATAGCTCAATAGTCAAAAAGCTTTGTCAGCACACAAATCTTGAAGTATAAGGGATAAGACTGCTGGAGCTGTGCCGAGGTAGTCTGCCTTCTGAAAAATCAGGGTCTTCTGCATCAACAAGTTGAGCACATGGAGACATAAAATTGTCTGTCACAGTGTTGGACCTCCTTTAAAACACACTCATCTTGGCCACCAAGTTGTCTGTGACCAGCCAGGGAAAAGCACATCATATCTAGGGTGGGGTGGAGTGTCAACAAGTTATTATATGATGTATATTTACTGGAAGAGAAAGTTTTGCATACTCCGTGTTCACATTAACTTAGGCAGTACTTATCAGCTATGTCTGTACTAATACATTGTACATCTGACCTCAAGGTAAATGATATGCTCTCACCATGACTATACCATTAAATTCTCTAGGCCTTCAGGTAGAGTGATTCTACTCAAACCATATGTTGGGTAGAGTCCCTGGTCTAGCCTAATGACTGAACTGTGCCAGGGAGTCCCAAATGACCCTGACCAAAATCATACCAAAGACATTTATAGCCATTTATCAGTGTCCATCCTGGGTTGCAGTGCTTGGACCCTTGCCCTGGCATCTTTAATTTGCTAACATAGCTGTACCTGTAATGTTTATTCTCTGTAATTGCCCTTTGTAGTTTTTCATATGACAAATTTCTACTTAAAGCAAAATTTTTGTGCTAGTCTCCAAGTCCATGATCTTTGTCTTTGGTACCATTCATTGTTATTCCACTATCTATTAACCTTTCTTCAGGGTACTCAAGCCACCTAGGGTGACTCTCCAGTTCCATACCACATTGAGCACGCTTCTGAAGAAATGTGTCTTCTGTCCTTACTGCACATCTACTTTGTATGGCAAAATATTTAGTTAAAAGCTTAATTCCTGATTGCTCCAAGGCTGGTAAGCTACTAACATGACTCTTTTTTGCTAATACTCCTTTCAGAATAACCAATTTGAATCACCCCATTAATTTGTTCATCAACTGTCTGTAATCTACCCAAGAAACAGCTCTTCCTGAGCTGTCTCCCTGAGGATCTGCCCATGACATTTTTTGTAATATGAAAGATCACCCTTGAGGTTTTTTTCATTCTGATCAGGATGCTTTTGAGCCACACACTGCACCTTTGCCATTGGCAGATTTCTGCTCTAAGGACTTGTTCTGATGGCAGAATTAATGGTTCTTTTTCACAGTAATCCCTCTGCAAACAAAGAGAATGCACATGATCCTGACCCCCAGACACCTTTTGCCCCAGCGAATCCCATTTTCTGTTCACTTTCAATGCCTCTAATCTAAGATCCTTATTCCTTCATGGGCTCCAGATCATTACCTGCTCCATGATATGTTCTCTTCTCTGTTCATATGCATTTTTGTAGAAGAGGTCATGGCAGAAAGGGAGACAAAAAAATTAGGAAGATGACATGGAAAATACAGGTAGAGTTAATGGCAATTCCATGGTTTAGGAATATAGTTCAGGTTTTCAAAAACATTAGAAATCAAGATGGAAACAGATGCCTTCCTAGGATTTTCAAAACCACTTACGTCAGTTAAATACTTAAGACCTTTTTCTAAAGCTAATGTTAGTTGTATTTGAGAAGTGTTCTGTAGCTTGGGGTAGGTGGATTGGAAGCTTTGTGAACTCTTCTGTTAGCAGGTCAGAATCGAAGAAATCCTTCACCGTGAGGGTAGCAAGGCGCCGGCACAGGCTGCCCAGAGCAGCTGTGGGTGCCCCAGCCCTGGCAGTGCCCAAGGCCAGGCTGGACGGGGCTGGGAGCCACCGGGGCTGGGGGAAGGGGGCCCTGCCCATGGCAGGGGGGTTGGAACTAGATGGTCTTTAAGGTCCCTTCCAACTCAAACCATTCTATGACTCTATAACTTCAATCACTTAAAAGTTAGTCATCTAGTCTATCCTAGTCATCAATCTCCTTCATAATCAGTGGAAAGGCACAGGCATCTTTTAAAGATGACTCATTGCCCTTTAGGCAGTTATTTTATTATGGACTGACTCTGAAGAAATTTGTCTCTCCCTTGGACTTCAAAGGGAATTTACATGACTGGCCTAATTTTCAATGGCTAAAATCAAGTGGGATGAATCCTATTTTCCATACCGATTCCATGGTTGCTTTCAGCTGTGGGAAGCTGACCTTAGAGATCAGCATACTTCTTCCAGCCCTTTTCATAAAACTTGGCTAAGTATTTATAAACCAAACAAGTTTGCCATCAAATATGCATATGCCCAAGCTATGTTTAAAAGTTTTGATTCAACACAATGCTGAAGTTAACGTAAGCCATGTTTGAAGTGGGAAACAGAAGAGGTTTATACTCCTTAATGTATATATCTTAAATTTTTTTCTGCAAAAGATGTGACTGATATTATTGCCCTCATAAGTGATGTTAGCTGATACAAATTGTTACTGCTAATGTACAAAGACAGTAGCTTTGTCACTAAGTGAAAATGTGTTTTTAATGTGAAACTACATTATTGCCTAAGGCCTAGTTATGTTCAATTACTAACATAATGGAAGAAGCTCAGTGACACAGTCACTGATTTCACACAGTCCTTGTATAACCCATCACAGGAGCAGGAGTTTGGCCATTGGCTTTACAGTCCAGTCCAGCAGCGAACGGATCATTTTTCTGTTCTTCTTCTAGTACGGCTGTGCTTTGAAACTTGCATATTAGTCACCCTCTTAGCATAAAGATGCCTTGACAAGCAGTCAGACTGACAGAATATGTAAAGAAGTAGAGGGAGTAAGGAAAACATTTTTTTGCTAAAGTATGTCATCAGCAAAGCTCAGAAATTTCTGCAGACTAGCAAGAAAGAAAACTTAGGAAAGGCTGACAACTGATACTCTCCCTCCAGTCACTGGAAAATAAAAATAAGGATAGCCAAGACAAAATCCCACTCACCTGAAGTAGAAAAGATCTCTCTAAGTAATTGATCTGCACACTTTTACTTCAGTTTCTAAGCCCCCTATAACTGCTATTTATTCAAGATTTTAAAACAATTTTCCCTACTGCAAAGACAGACAAATAGAAGGCAAACAAGTCATGCCGTAACCAAGATCATACAAGAAGCCTGTGGCAGATTAGAGAATTAATGAAGGTCCCTTGACATCCAGGCTAACACAATTTTTCAAAATACCAGCCAACTCCCACCGGAGAAATGAAAAAAAAAACCACCAACCAACGCAACCAAAAAGAAAAAAAGATACAAACTCTGTATTTTTATTTTTTTTTTTATATCAAGGGCCTGAGTTGTGAGGAACATTTCTCTCCAGTAGCTAAAGGAAAAACACCAACATCTCATTTTACCCTGCTTCAGAGCTGAGTATCTCCAAGTGAACAGTCATTTTGGAGAGCCAGCACAACCGATGTAATCACTCATAAGTCGTGTGCCATGTTTTCACTAGCTTCGTACACATGCAGGCACATTTTTTTGCTGACAGCTTTATGTAACTGACAGTTTCTCTGACAGCAATATGCTGCTTCACGCATGCAATTTGGCAGACAGATAGCCCCTTTTACCAGAAGCAGTGTGTGAGATGATATAAATTCTGTATAAAGATATCTTCTTATAAAGGGGGTTCTGGTGACTGCAAATAACTTCCCTAATAAATATTTTAGGGCACATTTTTTACTGCTCAGTCTGTTCAGATCCTGCATTCTCTTATCCATACACAACATAGATGAAGGATTGGAGAGCAGCCTTTTGTGTCTTTTGCTTTAACAGGGTGAAGAAGAAAGACAACGTTATGAATCTCCTCCTTGATTTGACATTCAGTTTTGGATTTAAAGGTAAGACTTCTGCTGGGGGAGATATATCTGACCAAGGGAGATTACCCAGCTGGAGGCAGTGTGGAAGAGTGCTGTAGGGATGATGCCACAGGGTGCTCCTCAAGCCTCTGAATAAGAATGGAGGGAGGTGTAACAGGCATGACGTTGGCACGGATGGGGAATTTGTAGCAACATATATATCCGTCTAGTTAAACCATGGGTCTCTTCAGTTATGTGGAACAAAGCTAGGAAAAGAGCACTGCAAAAGTCATTTAAGCAAATTGCAATTTTTATTCTGTGATCTGCATTAGCTCTGCTATGGAAGCCGGAACTGTTGCTCTAAAACATTGGAAAGGGGTCAGAGAGAGGGACAGCTGGTTCATGTGTGTGGATTCTCACATTAATGGTTTCAACATACTGGTCAAGTCATTCTCTGCACAGTAAAACAAAAGTAAATGCAGAAACAAATATCTGGTTTTCACAAGCGTGATGAACAAATCATGTGTAAGACGAGCTCAGTATCCCACACTTTAGGATACTGAAATGATAGCTGCTTGGTGTCTTTTTCTTGTGTTTAATGCCTCTGACACCATATACATCCCAAGCAAGGACTTCTACCAGTGTTCAATAATCAATCACATGTAGAGCTGGGAGGACCATCTAGTCCATCTCCAATTGCCGAATGGCATCACACATCCTGACATTCTTCTTGACAGATGTATGCCTGGCATATTCTTAAAAGTTTCCATAATTAGGCTTTCCTCCATCATTTTAGGTAGCTGTTCCAAGAATTAAGGATTAGACTCATTTCACATAACTTTATGCATGCATGGCATAGGCATTGACAGCTCTGCCAGTCCTTCTGGGTTCCTTTTACAGTCAACAAGAAGAACAGAGATGTGGAGGGCATGATTCATCTCACTTGCTTCAGACGTCTGATCTGGCATGAGACTAATCCTATTCTTTCTGCATGTCCCTGTTGAATAGAAGGTGTTACTTGATGACCAGCTAAAATGTGGACAACTCTATGTTAATTGACTGCCACCTTCATCATCCACATAGCTAAATAGCTTTTCTCAGCACCTATCCTGCATCTCCCAAAACCAGACACTTTAATCCAGAGGGGTTCATGGTACTGGTGGGCTAATACTTACCTAAATATATCACAAAATGAGGATTTATTTTAACAGTAAAAGCATCATGTTTTGAATTCACATGCAGACTGGAATTCACTGTCACCTCCAGGTCTTCTTGTGTTTTACTTGCAATTAATCAGTTAGTTGTAATTTGAATTATGTATTACATTTTATTTTTAAATTATCCTAATTTATTTGTGTGTTTGGTTGTGGTGGGTTTTTTGGTTTGTTTGTTTGTTTTAATAAGGGTTGCTGTATTATATTTTAGTTCTATTTGGCATGGTAGTAATTTTTAATTTTAATTAGTTCCAGATTAATCTGTCCTTATAATCACACTGCTATGTATGTGTACACACCTATCTAAATACACACACACACACATGCACGAATATTCAGAAGCACAAATCTATTCTATGTATAAATGTATATAAAATCCATTTGGGTATATGTAAAGAAATGTAGATTAAAGTAAACTGTAAATTTATTTCCATGTCTTTATGAATTTCTTCAGTTCAAAACCTGAAAATTAAGCTGGTACCAAAGACATCAAATCTAATGAGTTATGCCTAGCAACATGTCAGCGTAAATTGTAGCATAAGCCCCGTCACCTTGCTTACACCAGCAACCTGGAATATACTTTTAGCTTTGATTCAAACACGTGCTCATTTTGAGAATGACAAAGGAGTAGGAAAACATTTGCACTAACATAGGGACATTCGTTTCTTAGAACCCACAGCTACAAAAACACCGAGTGGTCAAAATTATGAAAAATTGTATCCATTTTCCCTGGGAGATATGTATCTTAGACTGCCCAATTTCTTTTTATACACTGCAACATTTATTACTATAGTAACAACATACAGCTCTCTAATTTGCTTGATTGCAGTCTGAGAATCAGAGGAAAAAGCAGATTGGTGAAATATTCAGTAAGATATGAATCTTTCTACTTAAAAAATTGTCAAAGAAGGAACATTTAGTTCTCGGCTGTTGCTATACAAAACTGAAGCCATTTTATTTTTCAAACTCAGCAAGACCTGATGGAAGAAAAAATAAATTTTCTTCTTTCTTTAACTTTTATTTATTCTAGTTTTGCCACTCAGTATGGATGTTTCAAAAAAACTTAGTACTTCAGTATTTTGTGATAAATCAGGTTTTCAGAGCAATCACTACTTTCCCAGCGTCAATGCCTTTTTTCCACTGTTCTTTATTTTGATTTATTTTATTTTATCTTACATTTGTTGAAACACCAGTAGCTCTAAAATTCAAGTTGCCATATACATTTGTTGTCTCTCCAAAAAAGATCCAAAAATTTTCTCATTGCTGTTACTATGCAATGATTTGGGGTTAAAAAAAGTGGATTTACCAAGTTTTTGCTACATACTATTTTTAACCCTATATAGAACAAATTCTGTTTGAATATTTATTCTCCTGTGCTTTCAAAATGGTTGAGAGATCAGGCTTGTGCTGGCTAATTTGGACATCCTGAGTTCAAATAGCCTGGCACCTAATTTATATTTGCCAAGCAGGGCAGCAACAGCAAATCTTATTTCTGTCCAAATTGCCATCGCTGCCAAACGATACTGATTTCTCTGTGTCAGTACCTGTGGTCCAAACGCCTCCTGTAGTTACAGAACCCAGAGAAATGCCCAGAGACTGATTCCTCCTGCTTTTTATTTGTGTATACTTCTTTTCAGAGACTGTAGCAGAACTTCAGAAGCATAGACAGGTTCTTGATTTAGCTGCTCTAAGGGACTGACATCGTGGCACAAAAGGTTTCGGCAGTCTGTGGACCCAGTTTAACTCTGAGGGGATTCCTAACCATGCATGAGCTGGCTGTCATCAACACTAGTGAAAACTGCAGAGAAAGCAATCAAAATAAAGGAAAGCAGATTTTCTGCTAGTTGCTCTGTGTACCAGGTTGCAGATTCTGTGCCTCTTCAAACTGTCAAGTGAGTGCATCTTTTATTATTTCCTGCTTACACCCATTTTCAGGCAAAATTCACTTTTTACATCTACAAAGATCTTGGTCAAAATACAGCCACTTCCACCCTTATTTTAAAGCACAGAGACCATTTTTCCCCTACTAAAGCTCAAATCTCTTTTGGAGAATCTGTACTTTTCAGACTTTTCAAATCTGAAAGCTATTTTATATGTTATTTTTCACTTCAGTATAATGTAAGATACTGTTATTCTGGGAATGTAAAGCAGGAAATGAATTATGTTTTACTTGAGAAGATAGTATTTTTGATAGAAAAAAGAACTGACTTGCCTAGAGGTGCTATTATGTCTGCTGAAACCAAAGTGCTATTCAGTTACCCTTAAAGCAGCATAACATGCACACAGCAAAAATTTTTAGCAGAAACTCTGTCACTTACTCTCTCGTGTAATTCATTCACAGTATCCACCTCCTCCCAAGTCATTGTACACTTGGTAATAGAACGCTCAAACCAAACATGACTATTTTTTTTTTCTACAGCCTATTATGGCTGACATCAAAAGAGTCAGGAAAGCAGAAATCACATACAACTTGAGTAAACTAATTTGAATGCACTGCATCTGTTCAATGATCAAAACAATGTGTGGGATTGATGAGGCTTTTTTCTTTTTTTTTTTTTTTTCTTTTTTAGTTTTCCTTTTCACACTTTCAAGGGTGATTTATGTTACAATTTCCATACTAATAGCCACAGTACTTTTCAAATGAACTCACAAGAGATCAAGTGAAAAACTAGGAGAAATAATGTCTGCATGAAAGGGCAGAGGTCGTATTACTTTGTGCTGAGCAATATATAAACCGATACTCCACCAAAGGGAATGGCAATACCCTCTAGCAATCTCCTATACATGCAAAGGCATCATGTCATGGAGAAGAAGATCAGAGATTCTGTTGTCTTGGATCCAGAAAATAAACCTCCTCACCGTTTTCTCCAGTTTTCAGCCTTCCCAGTGCCAATGGGTTAAGGAAGTTACCCAAAACCTGAGTTTTAATGACCTCCTGCTGTATAATCTAGATGCTTGGATTGTGGTTATAGTGAGCAGAATAATGTACATGCCTAGAGACATCACTTTGGCCCACTCTGAAACTGATACCCAAGACAGCTATGAGGAACCAGTATCTGTTGCCACCTCACGCTGTGCTATACTGTAAGATTGTAATGTAGTATATGCTATACTTGAGGACTATAGGATTCTACCATTGATATGGATAAGGCCCCAAATACTTAAGGAGATAAGGAGATGAGGTAAAATCAAGCCTTTGTTTAGCAAATGGGGAAAACAAAATCTCTATTTTTAAAAGTTTTGGTTTAGTTTTGGTTTGTTTGGTTGTTGTTGCTTTGGGTTTTGGTGATTTTTTTTTTGGGGGGGAGGGCGGGACATGGGGCACAGTATTTGTGGGGTTTTACCACCAAGCATAGCCATTAAAAAAAAGGCAAAAAGCATTGGCTTGCATGTGCAAAAGCACAATGAAAGTGTAGTTTAATGAGTGTTCTGGGCAGGGTTCTGCTCCTCTTAACAAAGCACGAGAGGAATAGCTCAGATATGACGCATGTGTCCTAATTTAATCCTTTAAAAGGTAGATGTCTAACTCTAAAACAGTTGTTGCCTTTGACATCCATGGAAGTAAATAAACACTTCCAGAGTATCATACAAAAATTAATCATCTGAGCAGGCTCTGGAGGAAACTGCTTCCAGTGACAGAGGAAAGCAGAAGGTAACCAGCTGTCTTGGAGGCAGACATCTACTCCTTTGGACTCTATGTGCTTGACAAAGAAGACACAGAGGAATTAATTTAATGTCTGTTCTATACTTCCAAAAGAAAAAGTTATTTTCACCAGGTTTTCATATACTTTCTTAAATTAATTGCAAAATTTCAGACAGTTTTGTACAAGAAGGCCCAACTGAAAGCTAAGTAAAGCTCATGAAAAATGTTCCTTTAGGTGAATTTTGGAAGATAGTCTTCCAAAAGCAAGGACATACATTTTTTTCCTGTATAATTACATTAAATATGAACTGATTAGGTACAGAAACAAATTCACAAGTGTGAACCACTCAGACGAGCTGCTCCTTTAATTTTAATTAGTTTTACATGGGTAACTGTAAATTCTTTAGTAAACTGAATAATCCTGTTGGAGAAACAGAGAGAGAGAGAGAGAGAGAGAGAAAACATCCGTATTACATCCTTCGACTGAGAGGAAAGGAAAAGGACTTTTAGTGTATGCAGTACAGTGAGTTAAAAATAAGCTGTGTGCTAGCTATTACTACTTGACAGTTGCTTTGGATACTGAGGATCATTACTCTGTCTGTTTGTGTAATGTGAGAGATGGAATTAAGATTTCATGAACATAGTTTAATACTCAAGGGAGGCTAATAAATATGCATAAGTTAGGAGCAGTAGTTTTAGTAAGGAAATTAATTAGATTACCTAGAAGCATTTTATCATGTCTTTCAAAATCCAAGTGGTATACAGTTCCCCATAAAGTAGTGCTGGATGACAAAAACAAAATTATTTAACTGTATACTACTTTGTTGTTTAATGCAATGAGATTATGCTGTTTCTTCAATATTTTACTGAAATGGTGACTATTAATAAGTCTGATTTTGCTTGGCTTTCTTTTCAAGGTGATCTTGAAAATACTTATATATTTATATTGCCTTAATTTTATTAGGAGGGACAGACCCTTAGCTGGACATCACTATCTTTTTTTTTCTACTGAAGGCATAGAGCTAGCTATTCAAATTTACTTCAGATGAAAACTCTGAATATTTTAAAACAATTAAGAAGACAAAACTGTATCCAAAGAATATGCAAAGGCTTCCTCTGCATTCTCTAGAACTCCTTGTTCAAGGACTTATCTATAGATAGTCTCTTTCATAGTTTCCCACATTAATTTGAAAATTAGAAGATTTCTAAAGAACAGAGTAGAGAATTTCTGGAATATCCAATCTTGTTAGAAATTGAAAATAAAGTCTTAGAAAGTGTTGATGAATGTCCAGTATAGAAATCATATTTTTTGATCTTAAAAAAATGTAGGTATCCAAGTTCTCTATACATAATTTTTTTAAACTTTGCTTCCTTGCACAGTAGGTGTAAACTATCTGAAATATGGGTTTATGGAAATTTATTTAGAGATTCTTGTTATCTACTCATAGCATCTAAGCTGTCTCAGTAAAAGTAACTGCAAAGGGAAGGGGATCTCCAGAGGATGGCTCATCCCACCCACATTGGGGTTTCATAGAAACATCAAAGCATTTAGGTTGGAAAAGACCTCTAAAATCCTTAGGTCCAACTGTTAACCTAACACTGCCAAGCACACCACTAAACCATGTCCCTAAGTGCCACATCCACATGTCTTTCAAACACCTCCAGGTACCACTTCCCTGAGCAGCCTGTTCCAGTGCTTGACAGCCCTTTCAATGAAGATATTTTTCCTAATATCCAATCTAAACCTCACCTGGGTCAACTTGATGATGTTTCCTCCTAGTCCTATTGCTTGTTACTTGGGAGCAGACCCGCACCCACCCCACCACAACCTCCTTTCAGGCACCTGTAGAGAGCAATACAGTCCCCCCTGAGCCTCCTTTTCTCCAGGCTAAAGTCCCCCAGTTCCCCCAGCTGCTCCTCACAAAACTTGTGCTCCAGACCCTTCACCAGCCTCTCTTCCCTTCTCTGGACAAGCTCCAGCAGCTCTACATCTGTCTTGAAATGAGTGGCCCAAAACTGAACATAGGATTTGGGGTGCAGCCTCATCAGTGTTGAGTACAGGGGGATGATCCCTCCCTAGACACCTCAGTTGCTCACACAGAACTCCCTAGTGTCATCAAAGACTCCCTAAAGGGTCTTGCCTGGCATTCCAGAAGACAATAGGTTGCACACTGTTTCTGTGTTATATCTGCCAACTCCATAGGTGTTTTGGATACCCTGTGACAACTTACATTGCAATAATCGTCTCTATATGAGTACCTGGAAAGGAGCTCAGGCACCTAACTCGTGTGGAGGTCTAGACTGCAACACCTAAATTTAGGTGTCTGAGTCTGGAGCCTTAAGCTAGAGGACATGAACTGCGTACCTAAAAATACACACCATAGCTCCTGCAATAAGTGATCTGTCCCTTTTTTCCCAGGAAGACATTTCCTTTCAGTCTCAGTTAAAGATCTTAAAATCTTAGAGACCGGACAATTCAATCATAGCATTTAAAGGCTAAAGGAAGAAAGATAAGAGTATGGATTGGGGGATTTCCTCTAAAACTTTATTAAATTCGATAACATCTGAAGAATAATAATTTAAATGAACAGTTGCTGCAAACAAATGGTCAAACCTACACTGCATACTGTGTTCATTTAATAAAATGCTGTGGATTTTTCAGTGACACAGCATCTTCTGATACAGTTATTGTCTGTGAAGATTGCCTGAAACCAGACAGCAGAATATTTTAATATTCACCCAGAATCAGAAAGCTAAGGTCTCTCTTATAAAAAAAAAAAAAATAATAGGCAAATAGATGTGGAGGAACATGCTGGTGACAGACTGTGTGAAAAGGACCAGGAATATATCAAGGTCTTTAATTGAGCTCCATCACTCTTAAAATGAATAACATGTAATAGCTCTTTGGCAGTAGTAGCTGGGCTATTTTAAAGAGCTGTCTGACAGTAACCACAAAGCCATATTAATTTTCCTGACACCTGAAAGCATTGGACCATCACACGATGACTTAATACTCATTAGACTCTCTTCTAAAACACCTTTGATATGCTACAGGACCGTGTAATAAAGAAGAAGTAGACTTAGCCAATTTAATGTTCCTAATTTTTAGGACAGAAGTTTAGATTCTATTCCCCTGAATCTTTTTGAAGATTTTTTTTCCCTACTGGAACATGAAGATGAGCAAGCATACAGTATTGCCCTTTAGTCAAGAAGTGCTGGTTGACCACGCATAAGCTGCTTATCAGTTGTGCCGTGAAGTGAAACAAATGAGTTAATAAAGTTTCAGAATCCCTTGCAGTTTTCCTGTGAGAAGCAGCAGCACCCTACCAATTGGTGGTAACTCTTCATAATATCCAAACTTTTAGTGGCAGCCACCTGGCTCTATAATATACTGGGAAGTCTGAACCACAATGTTAAGCAACTTCTGTGCTGAGATGTGAATGACAGTCAATATATGGAGCAAGACCTGATGGGAACTGATGGCTAGAACTCATGTGAAGATTTTTTTTCTTTTTTTAAAAGATCTATTTGGCTTCCTTAACAATTAATGGAATGAGATATATATCTTTACATATGTGTATATATATATATATACACAAAAATAACCTATTTGAGATGTTTATTTGGCAAGGAGTGAGTTGGTTGTACAATCCACTGACTATATTGACTAAATCTCTACTCTATAGAGAGTCAGTCAAAGATACTGGGTTACCTAAAGATTTCTATGTTATAAACATCTACACTTTGTCATATAAACCCAGCACTTCACACTCAAAATCAGCCAGTTATCTGGCTCCCCATCAGGCTTTACAGCAGGAAGGCAGGCACAGGCAGCGATCAGTGGCAGCCTGCACATTAACAGAAAAGGTTCCTTAAGTGATTGCACTTCCACCAGTCAACTTCCATGAACAGATAAATGTTTCCTTTGGGGCATGCCCAGAACCATGTACATTTTGATGGCACTGAGCAGCTAAGCATGTAATTCATATTTATGCACTGTCAGGATTTAAAACCCAGTCATTTCTCTGAATCCAGTTAAGAGACACACAGAAAACTTTTGCACCAACTGCAGGCTCAGCAAATTAAAGCATTTTTTTTTCCTTTTTTTCTTTTTATCAAGTAACTCCTGTTCAGAGATTTTAAGTCTGTCTCTCAGCCAAGGAGACCTAAACCCACATAAATTTGTCCTAACCATTAGGCTTCAGTCTGGTAGAGTTCTATAATCCTTTTGCCATTTTTTTTTTTTTCTGTTATACATGCTAATTATCAGTTACCTGAGCTTGAGAAAGGAACAAGACTTGTGGTTAGCTGATGCACCCAGGAGACAGGGAGCTGCATTTACACCATGCTCTGATGAATGAATACATTACTTATATTAATTGGAAGTGGTACTGAAGTCTAGCTCCCTTCCTTCCAGTAAGTGACTAGCCTCTGGGGTTCAAAATTACATTTACTAATCTCTCTCTCAGTGGTCCAATTCATACTGAATTATTTCATGCAAAGTGGAGCAGCTTAAGGAGAGAGTGAAAACATCTGCTTCTCCTGTGCTTGACAAGTCCACAGCAGCTGATAGCCTTTTGCCTGGAGTACCCTGTGCAAGTGTGTAGGTTTAACCTCTGGAAGCACATCAAGGTTTCTCAGGGTTGAAGGGGAGGTTCTGCTGAGCATCCTGCCAGGTAAAGGGTGGCAGCACTTGCTCCATGGAATAAAAGACTCCTGTGTATTTTGAGGGGTGGTGTGCTGTTTTGGGGTTTTTGGGTTTTGTTTTTTGTGGGTTTTTTTTAATGTAAACAGGAGACAAAGTTATTTAATTCCAGGAGTGTGCATAAAGCTATGAATTCCCTATGAAGGCAGCTCGCTACAGTTCCAAATAAAATACTGAAATCTTCCAGAGCTGCAGAATTCCAGACACAACCCTCTCTTTTGCATTACTTATTGCCCAGCCTGCAGTTTCCTTTGGACAGAACTGGCTGTTTCAGCTCTCTTCCCTCTGCAGCTCCATCTTGGATGCCTGTGAATTCCACTCAGCAGGTTGGCACCTGAAGGCACTGTAACAAGTAGCTCTACGACACATTATCCACCTTCACAGATTCGACCTAAAGTGATTTATTAAGTCTCACACAAGAAGCGTGCAGTGGACAGCAGGGCTGAACTTGTCCTCTGAATCCTAATGTAATACCTTATCTCTACTGGATTATTCTTTGTCTGAAGGTTTAACTTCTGAAAATCTGACCAATCAGATGCTCTTCAGTTACATTTTAATGTCTCAGGATCCAGTCATGCACATATTGCACAGGTCAAATTCGGATTTCTGGGATCAAAGACAATAAAAAAAAATAAAATCAAAGACTTTTCATTTTATGTTTCATGGGTAGGCATTTTGTTATGTGAAATGTAACTAAACTGTCCTGCTTGGTGTACTGATGGTTTCTTTCTATTTTGACTTGAAAAGATTATTATTTTTCATATGCAGTAAAATGGAATTATTTCTTTCTTTTTTTTTTTCCACTTCTTTTTTATTGTTATTTCAACATAACATGCAAGGGAAGTGTCATTCTGGTTGCTGAAGCTTGAAAGAGAGGAGCAGTACCTCCCACAGGGTTATGATAAAGTAAGTTTGAATAGTAGTAGTGCTTATTGGCCCCCAATGAAAATAAAGGTAGCTGAGCAGGACTATTTGGAATGCCTAAAAAAATAGTTTATTTGCATTTTATATTTTATTTTATGTGGAAGAGTTTAGTCCTCACATCTCAGGGACACTCTACACTTAAGAAAATAGCATGATTATCATAAGTCTGAACAAACCAAGCAGCCCTGCATGGATCTAGTCAAACTGGCTGAATTACATAGCTGGTAACCTTAAAGTACCAAAACCCTAAATGAGAGGCAGGGGAGAGGGAGATACTTTTCTGAGGTGCATAGTCTGTTGTAATTCTGCTAAGCAGCCAAGGTGATTAGAGAGGCAG
Source organism: Falco biarmicus (assembly GCF_023638135.1). Classification (NCBI taxonomy): domain Eukaryota; kingdom Metazoa; phylum Chordata; class Aves; order Falconiformes; family Falconidae; genus Falco; species Falco biarmicus. Next base: position 58,083,720 of record NC_079291.1, on the reverse strand, counting down.
GTGATGGCAATTGGTAGCTATTGAGAAAGCTTACAAAAAGGGATGGCTGGCTGTCCTGGGTCAGCAGGCAGCTCTACCTAAGGGTCAGGTACAGCTCTGTAATGTTGTGCTTATCTGCAGACCAGTAAGAGACCCCCCCAGAATTTGGCACAACAACCTGCAGAAGTTATTACAAAGGAGGCAGAGGTTAGTCTGTTCCTCTTCTTGTCACCTCATCATAAATTAAAGAGTTTTAAATTATTGCTACTCTATTCTGGGAAAGGGGTAGTTCCTTCCTGTATGCTCTTTTTTTCCTCTTTTGTCTGTCTTTTGGCATCTCTCTCAAAAAAAAAAGTGTTGCTCTGTCAAGACAGTTGATTCCTAATTTGGGAGCAGAGCTTTTTAAGTACTCAAGGAATTGGATTTAGCTCCCAGATTTCTGGGCAGGTCTCAAGCCCCTGGAAGATGACTCCAGTCATGCAGCTGCCAAATAAAAATGAAGGACTTGCAGAAGGAGAGTCTGTTCATGCCTAAATCCGAACTCAAGATTTCCAGAAGCTTAAGGGTAGGAAAGATCATAAATTGGTGTCATTTGTCTACTTCCATCCAGCCTCATAATTTCATTCAATCACTTTTCCAAGGGGCTGAAGACATCTTTGTATCTTGGAATGGGCTCTGCTTTGAAGAGTCTCTTTACAAAACCCGGAGAGACCAACGGCGTGTGGTGAGGGAAGACAATAGTTAAATCACAGATTATTTACCCTCGTTATTAAAACATAACTTTATTTGATTTTCTTTGTCTTCCTACTGTTGGCCAACACTAGGCTTTCCTGCACTAACACCTCTTTAGGACCATACGCAGTCACTTTCACAAATCCTAATAGGTGCAATTTCCATCTTGAGGATCAAGCACCAATGCAAACCTGACTCAACAGTAACATCTGCAAGAAAGTATAAACATTTATTTTGGAATAAAAAACAGCCTCAGGATAAGTTTGAAGGATTTTTTTAATTGAGCTGTCCTCTTACTCAGTATGCAAAAAGTAGCAGTTGAATTCCTAATGAGCCCTAATTTTTCAGAAAATAAAATCAGTGTTTGCTGTTCTTAAAGCAAGCTAAATCTTTCCTTTGTCTCCATTATTCCTCCTATATTTATCAGACTGTCAGCAGATGTTTATGCTATTCTCTGTGTAAGCTGAGATCTTGTTCTTTATGTACTGCTTAAGATCTGCCAACAAGAGGAGAATATTACAACCCTGTAGCTACTGCACAAACAAAAGGGATGCAAATGATAGTGATTCGGTACCTATTTTAAGAACAGCAGGCAGGCTTTCAGTTTCCTTTATGCAGTCCTCACAGTAATAATAATTATAGTATATAGGTTTTTACCTGTAGGAATGCAGGAAGAAATTTGCTAATGTGGAGGGTGGGGGGGTGGAAGACCACTTAACTTTTTAGGATCTGATAAGGCAGAAATACATGTTGCAGTGATGCTGTTGGGTACAGTGACCTGTCCCAATGAGCCATCCCATGTATGAAAGCTCTTTGCTCCCCTCACTCTGCCAGGACTGCAGCATGGTCACAACAGTCACAAATCTGAAGTTCTTGCTGAGGTTCTAGTTTTATGCATTATGGACACCATTTGTCAACTTACATATTAAATGCTACAATGAAGTGGTACCATCACCAATTCATTTTAAGTAACTTTCTGTTCATATTTCCCTGAATTTGGTGTGTATGCAGAAATAAAAAAATGTTCATTGAAATCAGAATCTGCTTTGACTAATGTACAGTAAAAGTTACCTGTGATAGAAGTCTAAGTTACTTATAGTTACCTATAATTATCTTAAGAATGCCATTTCTCGAGAAGTCATTAACTAGTTGGAGGAAGCTTGCTAGAACTCTCTCTATCCACAGGATTAAATCTCCAAATAATTTCATTAAATACACCTGTTCTTTTGCAGATGAAAATATTAGATTCTGGCATGCTCATTTGGAAACAGACAAAAAGCAAATGGATCCATTGCAGAAGGAGCAGGAAAGAAATTTCAAGAAGTAAAATTTATGCATGCCTTTTCTTATACCCCCTTTTCTACTGAAGTGAGGAACCATTGGTGGAATGTTAGTGTGGATTATCTCAGCAACTTCTTAGATATTTGAAGAACTGCTTCACAGAGGAATGATCCAAGTCTGGGTGGCAGTTAAATAACCTGGCCAGTGACTGACTGTAGTCCAGCTGCCAAGAGATTATGTGAATGGTATTCACAGTGAGACTTGGTTAAAAAAAAAAAAAAAAAAAAAGCCTTTTCTTGGCCAAGTAGAGATCTGTCTCTTCCTTTCAAACAGTTGGGAATGTTCTTGTTACAAACATGTATATCTGTTCATCCTCTGCATGTTAGGCATCCTAGGCACTTCCTGCATACAAATGAGTTGAGTTATGCCTTCTTAGAGATGGACCTCTTTTGGTAGATTAAAACACACCAATTTCATTAGCTAAATATAGATATCTACATGTGTGGAAAATATGTAAGTGGTCATGATGGTCAGTGAAGGACTGATCAGCGCTGCGGAGCCTAAGGAGCTGTTTCACTCACCAGATGAAGGACGGTACATTAGGATATACTTTCTAGCACTTACCATACCAGGTTAGTTTTGGTTTTCTGTTGGTCCCTTGGGGCTACCGGTGAGTCACAACACAGATGACTCAGACATCCTAGGGCATCTCCAGTATCACTTGACACCTGTTATCAAAACTGAATCAGTAACGGGGGCCTGGGCACAGATTACACATGTAGATAAGATGCTGTGTATACATAGGAAGTCCAGAAATACAGCCTGTCTGCTCTCAGCTGGGAAAATATTTGCAGACCATTAGCCTCTTTGGAGTTGAAATGAACATTTCCTTCTCCAACAGTACACAAAGAAAAGGTCATTCTGATTTCGAGATAATGGCTGCTGTTATCTAGAAGAGGAGTAGGATGTGAGCATTGAAGGTCTTTGCTTCACGTATTCCAGACCGTAACTTTCAGACTATATTATTCTGAGAATCTATCACAGTGAGGGCTACAAGATTTCTCTTCTCTAATGAATAGTGAAGGAAGGAAGGTAATGCCATGACTGAAAAATATTTGAGACAAATAAGATGTTTAGAGAGCATTTCTCCTACTCCCCCAGTCACTTTCTGGTTTTCACTTTCTGGGTTTGGTGGTTTTCTTTTTGGCAGCTGCTCTTGAAATCTTATGCTTAGCACTCTCACTTCATCCTCCCTCTTTTTTTTTTTTATGCTGGAGAAATAGCTAATGACGCTGCCTAGGTTTTATAATTCGTTATGTCTCTGTATTACAACAGGATGACTCTCTGTAGAACCAGGTTTAATTCTTGCGTCTGACATTGAACTGTAGCATGTTTTGGGGTAAATTTCCTTTTAAGTCCATCTTGGTTGGCTGAAAATTCTCATTAAATTTAATTTACTTTGTGTCCATGTTTCTCTTTTTAATTTTAGGTGAGATTTATTTATATAAGGTAGGCAGGTTACCTGTCAAAGCCGTAACTAGTCATCCTTGTATTCACTGGAGAGAAATAAAAACTGCAATAGGATGATTTGTCCAATTCTGAGAAAAATTACCTCCTTAGGTGCCTATTTCACTCCATTGCCTATAAAAAAAGGAAACTATCATAAACTGAAAGATGTAACTTTTAAATATTTATAATAAGGTGAGGTGAATTGCATGTTTTATAGTTAGGACCTCAGGCAAAAATACTTTAAACACTTTGTTTATTTAAGTGGCCTAAATGGAGAGCTCTTATGATAAAATTGTGATCAATTACCATATCAAATAATTCTGTAAAACTTGAGGAAGCATAATAAACTGTGGTTTGTATCTAGCGGCATAACTGAGAACAGAAAAGAATACAAATGTGAAACTTTTGAGTTTTGTCAATTTTATTTTTTATCATTTATGTGGTCAATTAAAAAGAACAGCATAAGACAGATGTATTTTTATTTGGGTTTGGGGTTTTTTTGGTGGTGTTTGTGTGTGTGAGAGCTGGGTTTCTCTCTGGCATTTCCAGTCTTAATCTGTAGAATTTCCCAAATCTATCATCTGCTATATTCTGAGTAGGAAGCCTGTAAAAAATTTACTCCCTTGCAATCTCAATCCCCACATAAGTCTATTAAAGATATAAAATATGTTTGTCAAAGAGAAAGTTGTACATTCATTTTTGTGTCTACTGTGGCTAAAACAAAAACAATGTTAAATCTCAGCAAGAGGTGTCTCAGGTAATTATAAAGGAATTAGTTATAAAGCATTCTAGTAAGAACTATCTCCAGACAGATTGCAATGTTCTCATTTTTTTATTTCATTAGAAACAGACTGTAAAAATATATAAAATAGTTCTTTAGGTAAGCAGGATCTCCCTTGGAGAAAGACTATTGGCAAGGCAACCTCTTGAGGTTTTTCCAATGATCTTTTGGGTTTGGGCTTAGCTGCAATGAAAAATTAGAGAGCATGTCTATCAGGACATGGATTTCATTGAGAGAAAATTGAAGAAAATCAAGACATAGGCTGCACAGAGAGCTTCAAAGCAGAGCCAGCTGAATTACTTGTTATTGATACATGACTAAAAATGCACAATAATAATTCTGGAGGATCGTTACAGCTTGAAATTTCATGTCTATATGAGCTACCAAACTCATGTTATTATTCCTCTGTTAGTGTCTCCAATTATTTAACAGTACAGAACAAATAAATTGGCTCTTTTTAGACTACTTGGAAGATGCTTGACAGAGAAATGCTTGATTTACAGGAGCAGTACATGCTATAGATAAACATGCATGTAAGTGTTTCCTTTCTTTCATGAATTAATAGCTCAGGAAAAAGCTTTGCTGGCACTCCAGAATGTGAATAATTATTGAGGTTTTTCTCTCCGCTTTTTGGCCACCCTTACACTGAGGACTGCCTTATTCCACAAAAGGCATTCTTGTAGACAATGGGTCTGACAGGAGTGGCAGAAGAAAAATGGTAGAAAGGATCCCTTCTGAGCACATCTCCATCCACTTGATTAATGGGTAGAGAGATGATTTATGCAATATATTAAGAGAAGCAGCTGTTGGCAATGATATTTATTAGTGACTGCATCTGTAATTAAGTCCTGATCACAATGAAAAATAAAGTGCTTTAATGTGTAAAATCTTCTGGGAATGGAGAGAGAGCACCTCCTATTCTGGGATTGTGTTGTGCTTCTTTGATTCCACTATCCCTGATTCAGCTCATTTGAATGCTAATTGCTTTCGTTGTTATCCACCTTTCACTCTACAGAAAGGAAATGGCACTGGGCTGACCCCACAGGCAAAGGAAATTGATGGTGCTCAACTGGTTTGAACATTCTGTGTTGCTACCAGCTAAGAATGTGTCTTACAAAGTAGTGACTACTGGATGATAGATAAATAGATATTACTCTTTAGAAGATATGAATAAAATGGAAAAATACAGACAGGCAGGCAGAGGAATAGATATGTTGGTCCTTGATTGTTTCAGATGCCAAGATTGCAAATCTAACAGATTGACTGATTGATTATATTCCTCCTAGATATTTAACAGTTATAATAGCTGGGGTCAATCTGCCAGCACTGGCTCATGAAAAGTAATTAATCTGGTTCATACCCTTACCCAGGGGAAAATAAATTATGTACATATCTTCCTTTGGTTGTCCTTTGCAGGCAAAAATTCCTGGCTTCTAAAGCACTCTCAATCTAGATACAGTATAAGGATTTCTTTATTAAGAAAAAATAGAAATTTAAGGTCTGGGAAAGCTCAGAGGCAAAATGTCAAACTGAAGGTGAAAGCAATTAATGAACTTGAAGTCACCTGTTCATCTCTGCATTCATACTTTCTGATACCTAGAAGGAATCAGATTCTCTGTGTGCCACTCTCATGCACTACAAACTGCACATGTGGATGAACAAAAATTTTTGGAATAAACACCTTGTTTTGGGCAGACAGATGAAGCTGGATTCATCTTATCTAAAAGCAAAGGTCTTTCACCCTGAAGTGATCAGGCAGTTGGACTAGATGATTATTGTAGTTCCCTTCCAATGGGAAATATTCTATTACATTGTTCAAGCTAAATTTTTAGATGGTCAATGGAGACACATAGACACTTCCAAATGTCAATTCAAACACCCTTAAGGTATGATTAACAGAAGTCAGATGAATTAGATGTGGGAAATTCTGGATTTCATTTAATTGAAGTTCATGTTATTGACTAAAGAGATGGTCTACACAAACAGCTTAGATTTGATTTCTAACTTCTGGACAGGTAATAAAAGGTAAAAACTTCACCTGCTTACTTGTTTGGATTATTTTTTTTTCATAACTTACTAAGTCTTTTATCTCTATGAAGGCGTCCTGCACATTCATACTTCTCCTGCCCCCATTTCCCACAGCCTCCTCTGAGGCAATATCTAGAAGTTACAATGCAACCTAAATTGAGGATTTTAAGCTTGCCCACAGCAGTTAGTCATTGTAGTAATTGTAAAAAAAATGTAGTCAGATTGATGCATCAAAATCTGTTACACACTTGTGAAAAATCTCTCCCTCCACCTATATAGTAATATACACAAAGACTACCTTCTGCTTTCAGGCCTTCTATCAAGAGGACTAAGCACTACAGTGATGCTTTATGAGGCCATGAATTTTGATTAATTCTTCTGCAGTTTGCATACCTAATTAAACAATTTACCTTCACTGTCTGAGCACTGACACCTGTGTTTGGGATTATGTCATACATCAAAGGTCAGTAGTCCCAGTCAGTAAACTCAGTCTCTCCTAGGGTACTGCTTTCAAAAATAAACAGGACACAAAGTAAAGCCTAACACTTAAATTATGAAACAATAGCAATAATTATACTGAAGCTTCAACTGTAGTCAGCGTGATCCACAGAATAAATTATCACACAATACAGCAGCTCAGGAAATTGGTCTTTCATCCGTCATTCTTACCTCACTATGCCTTTAGCAGATGGTTCAGAAGGACACAGGTCTTCTGTAGGACCTCAGACATATCTGTCACTTTGAGCAATCCAAGGCATCTCAAACAACACAGAAGTCCTGTGCATGAACAACTGGATCAAGTCCTTGATATTAATGTTCCTACTCTTAGTGGTGGGATTTAGCTTTAAATACAGGCACTTAAATATGTGTCTAAGACACATGTCAGTTGTAAATGCTTAAGTCAGCTGCCTGTAGAAGTAAAGACTTTTTTTAGATCTGTTCTAAGATGTCAGTTGTCTGACCTGGATCCTGTCTGTCAGTCCCATATAACTGTTGTGGAAACCCTAAAGTAACTCATATGATGAACATCTCATATAGTGTTCATCATAACAGGTGATTATGGGCAACTGAACATCACCTTAAAGACACCACCTGATTAGCTCCCTCTTCCACTTGCTGTTTTTGTAAGGAGGTCATAGGTCTCATGCAGCTCCTACGTTATATTTGTCAGCAACATGTAAGTGTACAAGGTATTTCAGGACACCTCAAACAGCAGTAAGCATTTGTCAACTACTGAATATAGCTGGTTTTTACAAGGTTAGGTTTAGGTGGTACCACTCCCATCTCTCTTTTGTGAAGCTAGATATAAGTGTTAATAACATATTAATAATAATTAATAAAAAGAAAAGTTTTTGCAGCTCTAGAACACAGAACAGAATTTGTCTGCTTTAATACAATATTGAAAGGCTGCTGTCTCAGTCTGACAGAGGTGTCCTCTTGGCTGCCTTCATGGATTTAGAGAGAGAGAGGTGCCAACAGTTTATTTAATTTCAGGACGGTGCACCTCAGGTCGTGACTACTGCTCTCTGAAAGATGCCTTCTGCTTTCCATCACATATCCTGGGAGCCTTGTTTAATTAGTGGAGCTTTTAAACTCTAGTATTAAGTAAATCCTACCAAAAATATTTGAATTGCTGTAGTGGGCCGCCAGACACCAACCAGAGCTGCCTTATCACTGCCCTCCTCAGCTGGGCAGGGCAGAGGAACTGCACCCCAGGCTGCTGGGCCGGGGTATGGGCAGGGACATCCCTCAGCAATGGCTGTCGTGGGCAAAACAGGCTCAGCGTGGGGAAACTGTTTCATTCATTACCCATAAAATCACAGCCGGATAATGAGGAATGAAACCAAATCTTGAAAACACTTCCCCCCCTCCCCTCTCTTCTTCCCGGGCTCAACTTTGCTCCCCATTTCTCTCCCTGCTCCCCATCAGCAGCACTGGGGATGGGGAATGGGGCTGGGGTCCGTCCATCACGTGCTGTCGCTGCCACCCCTTCTTCTGCAGAGACAGGGCTCCTCACCCCCTGCTCTGCCCCAGTGGGAGTCCCCCCCATGAGTGCCGTCCCTCAAGCCCAGCTTGCCCCAGAGGTGTCCCCGCAGGGTCCCCAGCCCTGCCAGCAGCCTGGCCCCAGCAGCACTGGGGGAGTCCCTGCCTACCCCTGCCCTGGCGTGGGGGGCTGCAGGGCCGCTGCTCCCACACAGTCTCGCTGCTGCCCTGGCTGCAATCGCACAGGTTCCCCCCTGAAATCTCTTCTCCCCCTGGCGCTGCCACTGTGGTGGCTGGGCTGGGCCTGGGCCGGCTGGCATTGGCTCCTCGGGCATGGGGGAAGGTTCTGGCACCTTCTCACAGACGCTGCCCTGCAGCCCCCACTGCCAACACCTTGCCATGCAAACCAAATATATTTGCTCATGGAAATTACTAGACTGTTGGTCACTACAGTTTGTACTTGAGATAAATATGAAAGCTGGTATGAAACAAGCTTGCCACAAGGCAAGTTCAGTGTAGAGCATAACAGAAGCCACAGAGCTGCAAATCTGACACTTTTTCATGTCTTTCTTTGAAACTGAACACCTGAAGAAATAATAGAGCCGATGATAAGGTTTTGTGTGACTTTGTTTTTTATGTAAGACTTCATTTTATGAACACTGACCAAGCAGAACTGAATAGAAAAGCAGATAGGAAAAAAACAGTTCTAAGGGCCATATCGCATAACTATTTGGTATTTTTAGTTTGCTTTCTGGAAAAAATCAGAACATACAGCAGCAGGATTCTCCTCTTCAAAGCCCTAACATCTGAGAAGCAAGGGGAATAAATAAAACATTTCACCCGTTGAATGTGTCCAAGGGCGTCTCCTGTGTCTACTACAGAGAACTGTGAGGAATGCAGCATAGCAAGCAAGAGCAGCAATCGAACCAGCTTTGACACTCTTCAGCAAGTTCACTTTGCTTCACCTGCTGCAGAGCTATGGCCCTGACTTTCTGTCTAACATGTAGGATCTGGCCTTTCTGGTTTTCTTTTGTGGGTAGCCCCGCTTGCCATCTTTTTCAGCTTCTGCACCCGCAGTGTCTCGCAGAGCACTGCTGCTTTTCATTCTGTTTCTCTTTTAATTTTCCTTCTCACTTTTGGTATCCTACATGCCTTGTTTCTTGGAAAGCAATGTGATACGGAGAAAAATTCAGCCTGCTTCCAGCTGAAATTCAATTTAAAAAAAAAGATAAATAGCATGGCATGCTTACAAATACATGCAGTAGAGACAGAATTCAAGTTTGATTCTTGAATTGGGATTCATATGCTGTAATTTAGACACAAAGTTAGATACCTAAAAATTAATCTCCTAATTTAGACATAGAACCCTCTTAAAGCTACTGGTGGGTGATACCACATCTGCAGTGCAGTTCTTCTCTCTGTTTTATATATATTCTGTTCAGGAAAAAATAACCAGCCCCTGGAGGTGCCAGTATAGCCTGTGACTGCATAGGAAGCCTGTGGCACACACCTTAGTTTGGATGAGATGAAACTCAACAATATGGAACACTATTTCTGATCCAAGACAATTAAAAAAAAAAAAAACCAAAAACCAAAACACAACAGAACAATTATTATTAAGGTTATCAAAGTTTATCCATTTTTGTTTAGTTTTGCCAAAATATTGACAGGAAAATCAGAAAAAGGAATGCATGAGTCAGGAGGTCTTAGATGATAACTTTTAAACATCACACCCCTACGAAAGGAAGAATAGCATGTATTTTTCAGCTACCTTATCAGGCTAATTTTTACCAAGAAGTCGTCAATTTGCACTCTGCTTCTTAGGCTTGATCTCATTTATATTTCATATGGGCTCAAAGCTTAAACCTGAACCTTAGAGCTTCATTTGTGTGATTTCCGATGCACCTGTACCAAAAATGCAAAGGCAGTTCTCTTTAGACTTGGACTTTTTTTCCTAGAGGCTTTGTTGACTTATATCTCAGACAGAAGTCAACTTGATATAAGCACCCCGTGCAGAAGGGAGCTCCTCACCAGCACTATTTCCCATCGGATGAGTTTAGCCCATGTGCTTCCCCTGCCAAAATCCCTCTTGCTCTACTTCTGTGGGAGCCCGGTACCTGCTCTCCAGCTGAGCATTTACAGCAAAGCAGTCTGTGACTACTCAGTGTGTTTGCTTATTTGGGCTGCCCTATTGCACACACCCCTAGCAATAGGCTCTCACATTTTGTTTTCAGCTGGCACATGTCAATTCCTGCAACTCCTTCACTTACAGGGTAAATACAGACCAAGCACAAATGCCATGCACTCCCCTGCTGCCTTTTCCACTGCACATGTTTACCCAATGTGAAATCAGCTACTTGGTGTTGGTCCAATTTTGCTGCTAAAAGCCTTGTTTTTCACATCAAAACAGCTTTTCAGCGCTCCAGATGTCAAAAGCCTGTTGGAGGAGACACGTTTTTTTATGAGAATTTGTTATCAGACTGTATTCCAGCATTGCCTGTATCCCCTCTTGCTGATGCCACACCCTGGCACAGACTTGGATTACAATCTCTTTGCCGAGATATTTCCAGTGGTTACAAATCCTGGAGCTATTTTATAAATGCTGAGGTAAACAGACATTCAGGGGAACAGTAATTTGGAAGAGGTGGAGCTGTAGGAATACATAGGGGGAAAAAAAAGATCTCTATATAGGGAAAAACAGCACAAGTACTACACAAGATGGTTCTGGAAAGCGTGTCTGTGTCTGTATGTTTGCGTGTCCATGTGTGTTGATGTGGGTTCTATAATATTTTGACATACTGTTTAAAAAAAAAAAAGCCCCATTTTTTCTCTTGAGGAAAAGGAAGTCAGGAGTTTAATATTTCTCCAAAAGTCTTCTCCCTGATATTACACTGTAGATCAATGTTTTCAAATAGTTTCAGTAGTTTATGAACAGCCTCCTTTATGAATTGCCATCATGTCATAAGCAAAAGCAGTATTAAACAAATGTATATTCCAATGGTTCATTGGAACCTGAAGGAAAATGCAAAAGTTAAACATTCACAATTATTTCATGGAATCAAATTGTATTGAAATGATCAGGTCTGATATTTGGGCTTGCCTTTTGCTTCTTCAGATAGAGCAAACATTTCAATTAGAACCTTCTTCAAAATCAATAATCTATGCAAAACATCTTTTTTTCCTTGAGGGAGAATTTTTTTGACAGACATACTGGCCTCCAAAGCCAACCAAGACATCATTAAAAAGAATGTTCCAGACAGCCATAATGGAATTATTCTTCATTTTTCTTTCTGTAACTTTAATATTTCATTGCTCAAATATGTGGCTATAAAGAAAGACAAGTGAAGTACTAATATAAATGTAGTACCTGACCAAATACTGAACAATCACCTGTGAAGTGAAAGAGCAGAAAAATCAAAGGAATTTAGATTCCTTTTGTCTCAGTATGTCATTGTATGACTCACCAAATGTTTCTCTCCACCACACATCAGAAGTCGAGGTACCAATGTTCTGGCAGTTTACTTGCTGGGTACAGAGGTAACCACTTCCTGCTAAAAGCATCTGAATTGTTTTCAAATAGCTGATAAATGCAAGTTCCTAAAGGAAAGTAGGGGGAAAAGAAAAAGGGGAAAAATATAGAGAAACAAGAAAGAACCTAACATTTTAAATATGAGCTGTGTATTAATCAAATTAAAATATATTCTCCACTGTGTCTCTGGGAGGAAAGAAAATGACTGGTGTTTCAATAGTTGCTGGTTTATTAAAAGCCACTCTATTTTTTTCCCCAAAGCTTTTAAAGCAGAGACAGACCGAGAATCCAACCAGTAGTTAAAAGCTACTTTCCTTTTGTTACTGAGCTTCTGAAAGGGGACTGAGGAAAACAGATGCATTAAAAGCTGAGGGATGAGGGTAGACAGCACTTGCACCCTGTTGCTTTAGTGTATTTTGTCCTATGCCCATGCAAATGCCAGAAACAGCAGAGCAAATGCCACATCCCAGCAAATTAAGTAAGCACCTGCTTAAGTACTGCAAAAAATTTGGGATTTTCTGGACTGTTCGGTGAGAGAAATCAGGGTATAAAAAGGCATTGGGTGTATTTACTCTGCTAATATGCCTACAATTGCACTGAGTTTGGGCTACAACTTAATGTTTAACACGGCCCGAAGACCTCCAGCACCAGGAGCAGACTACAGAGAGCTGGGCTGTAGCAAATTTGCTGATCTGTGGCAAATTTAGCTGCCACAAGTGATGACTTTTGAGCAGCAATGGATCCAGCACACGCAGGCATATCTGTTGGAAAAGCCAGAGAAATTGGACTAGGGCAGATATATTAACATGTGTCCAGGGGTCTGCATAGCCACACAGGTCTCTGGGTGTGGGTCTCACAGGGCTTCTGGGTACAAGCCCTGAAATATCCTGCAAGGTCTTCACATGTCCTAGTGCAGGACAGCAAAAGGGCTTGTGAAAGCATGAGGTACCTCGTGGATGCCAAACAAAACAGCTGTCCGGTTAAGACAATAGTAAAACCGGTCACACCTGATGAGAACCAGCTTTGAGGAGTCTCCAGAGTGGTCCTGAACACTGTAATTTTGTACAGTGTCAGCACAGTGAGTGCAGGCAACTCTCACAAGTTTCAGCTGCCTGTCTGTATGCAGAAGAGCATGCGGGGAGGGATCATTAGGCTAAAAGTACATCTACAGCTGATATAGGTGGGCTTCCTTTATAAGCTATGGACAGCTAGCGAGAGGAGTCTGCAGGGCCATTAATTTCGACACAGAGTGTGTAAAACAGATCAGGTAAATAGCATCTCAAAATTGTCTCTTCCTCTCTGACTATATAGGAGCTTGGGTCGCCTGACGAGAATTTAGGCACCTACCTCTTAGACAATGATATAGTATTAGATGAATGCCATCTGTTTGCTGCTGACCAGATGATTCCACTGGGACTGCTTCTCTAATGGTAAAAGCTTTATTCTTCTATTACAAAGACTGTAAGACACACAGCTTCTACAGCAGACACCTCTTCAGCAAGAAGAAAAAAAAAAAAAAAGAAAGAAAGAAAAAAAAAAGAAAATAAAAGAGGGTCAACGAAAGGAAATCCCGTGATATATTTCTTACATCCATACGTAAGGTATTCTGATTTTATTTCTGGTAGTTTTCTGCATTTCCTGCTCAAAGATACTAGAGTAAATTTTATATCAACAAAGATACAAAACCCCCCATGCTTTGAACTAATATAGTCCTTTTCAGGAAGATACTGAAGTATCTGTGCAGCATTAACTGTGTGAGTAGGTCGAGTCGGTTTCCACAGCTGGTGCAGACTTTCATCAAAGGATGCAACAACTTTTCAGAAGCATTACAGAGACTGTAAAATCTATAAAAAATTTCCCTTTTCAACAGAACATTTATGTTTTCAAAATATTCCATCTAGCCCTGTTTTATGACATGAATAGTAAGTTAATGTTTCCAATACCTTCATTGTTGCAGCCTTTTCTTTATCAGAAGGAAAGTGAGAAAGCTATTTTCAGTCAGAAATGGAATGGTATTTTTAATCCTCTGCATAAAATGTGACAGCTTTGTAATCTGCGATGGTGCCATGTAGAAAATAATTCTATTAACATCCATCTAGTAATTAAATTTTCTTTTTATTCATTCTTTCTCCTTTACCTATCCACAAACACTCAAAAAAAATATTATTTTTTTAAATGAACCCTACAGTTATACGACCACCTACCAGAATCAGAATCCATCTCATTTCAGGTCTAGCCCTTTTACCCAAACTGATCCTCACAGAGGTTGCTACAAGCCTACAAGGTTTTCTCTCTAAAATCCATTATGAATTATTAAAATACCATAAATGCACTAGTAAAATAAAATTAAGATAGGGAACTACAAAGGTGTTGTCACAACAATTAGAAAAAGGAACCTTACATGATATTTAGAGCTGACTTTGCAAATGCACCCACTACTGTCACAACCAAGTGACCAAGCCACCATGGGGACACCCATAAACAAGTTTCCTACAACTGCGAACAGCCAAGCAGCTGTGGCACTAAACCCATGCCAGCTCTTAATTCATCGTATTTTCCTTGGCATCTCAGGTGGTTTTTAAAGCCTAAATTGAGCTCTGTACAACCCCAGCAATACTTCTGCCTGTGCCTGAGGTGCAGGCTTTTCAGCAAATCAATGTTTGCTGCCTGATGGGGTATAGCCTGAGAGCCCTGCTTTTGGCAGGAGTTGTTTTCACTTAAACACTGGTTCCCAGGCACTAATGAGTAAATCCAAATGATTCAGCCTTTGCTTTGTCAACTTTGCAGTCTGCCTGCTTCTCCATCATCTGTCCAAATGGGAGGGGATAGCCCCTCTCCTCCCAGATGCTCCCACCAGTGCGGCTGTGAAAGTGAAGTGATACATATTCCACTTCGCTGTCAGTCAACGCTGGCCTTGCAAACAGCTTGCAGGCTGCTCTCCTGCTGGGTTTGGTGGTCCAGGAGCCTGCAGACCATGCTCAGGGATGAATATGAGCATCATCTGTGTGTGAATTCACACTTAGAATCTCACAACCTATACAAACCTTGACAGGCTGGCTTCAGGGGTGCCTTGGGCTTGCTTTTCCAAGGGACATCCCATATAAACACATGGCCTCCATGTGCCTTTATGAAAGAAAGATGCCATGTCCTGGCTGTAGGATGCATAGTGGAGTCCCTTCTTGCTGTACTGAATGCTGAAAGTCTCAATGGAAAGATGGTGAAATAATTCATCCATTGTATAGAACATCTTAATTGCTATGTGTCAAGGGAATCCATCAGAAGCATAATCTGGTTTCAGTGGGTTGAGGTCTATGAAGGTCCTGGCTGCCATCTAGTGGAGCCGTGATGTGTCTTTAAATTAAAATAAATATATAAATAGTACACATGGGAATAACAGAAAGCTAACCTGTAACCTGTAGGTTAAACAGCCTCATGACTTGAGAAAAAGTCATACAAAACTAGAGTAGCTTAGACACCAACGAAAGTGAGGGCAGAACCACATCATGCCCACACAAAATAGGGGATCAAGGAACACTGAGGTTGTCTTGCCCACCCTTTTCAAAACAGTTTGTGTCACCTCTCTCTGCTCAGTGGAAAGCCACACAAGGGTTTTCATTCCTAACTAAAGAAAATTTGACCTGTTTTCAGAGTAATAATACAGTATTTTGATTCCCCCACCCCAGCTTGTTTTCTAGCACCTGCACTGTGCAACTCAACTGTACCTTTCTTTGCCAGAAAAGGTGGCAGATATTTTCATTGAAAGTTCGCTTTACAACTCTCTGACCAGCACTGTTTGTTCGCCCTCCTAGCAGGTCAGAACATTAGCAGGTCTGGCCTGCACCTCGTCACTGATGGTGGCCAGGACTCACACCTAGGGAGGAGAGCAAGTGTAGGGCAGGTGTATGCTCTGCTTCCCTGAGAACCTCCCAGACTCCCTGCTGCCTTGGCATTTCCCAAATTTTCTATTCTTTTCTCCAACCTTGTCTTGAACTCGCATGAACTTTGCATGGCTGGCAAGGCTTTCAGTGTTGTGCAGGGAGTGAGGGAACCTTTCGGGGAAAAAAACCTCTCACCTGCACACTGACACTGTTTTCCTCTAACAAGCTTTCATGTTCCCTTATGAAATTTTACTTTGTAGACCCCACTGGATACAAAAGCACAGTTTACACAACATAAACAGAATGTCATGTGCTTTTTCTCAACAAGCTGATCTGGACTCGGTGATCTGCTTTACACATTATTATTGGTTCAATAAGGAGAGAGAAAATCCTTAACCTCTTAATGCACTCGGTGTGGGTTGGCTGTGGATAGTTCTCTAGTCTCTAAAATCACTTCAAATCATCAGAAATAATTGCTGTTACCAAAAAAGGTGTTCCTACAACTGCCTGTGTGCTGGTATCAGCACTCATGCAGACATAGTCCATTGGATCAAGGAACTTTATCTGGCTAGAAACCAATCTGAGTTGTTCAAATAAAGCTTGTGTTTGGGCAGGGCAAGGGAGGCACTAACTCACTCATCATTTCTTAACCTTGGTTAAGCTGCAACAGCTAGAGGTGAATTCCATTCCTAATGTAATGTTGCCATTCTAGCTGTTTGTCCTGATCCCGAGGAATCCAGCTTAGTCATTTCTGCTTCATCCATTGTTATTGAAAAATGGGGAAAAGGTGCTTCGTCCCACCTCCCTACCACTGCTCTATCAAACATCAAGGTGAAACTTGTCTCAGTTTTCCATCTATGCTGTAACAGATAGCTGCTACAAGAAAGAAATACTTTTTTCTCATATTTTAAATATGCAAAAGGTGGTGAGAGATCGGTCTGACTCGAGTCAAACCTGGGAAAAGGAAATGGATACCTATAGCCCTCCAATCTGGAAGTGAATTGACCAGAAGAAAGGACTGTATAAACTCAGCTTGGAGCGAGGAATGTCATCATCATCTAGACAGCTCTGCACATGGCCGACTTTGGTACAGATAAAATGGTCTGTCAAGTTAAGTGAGCATAATAATAGAAATAAAGAAACATGAATTTATTGCAGACGTTTGTGTGTAGACTGCAATATTAAGGATTTATTGTAGGTGCTCCTCTTGCTTTAAGAAAGGTATTTATTGTCCACTTGATATAGCAGTTTTGTTCAATCATATACAAAATGACAGGAAAATCTTATTG
Source organism: Falco biarmicus (assembly GCF_023638135.1). Lineage (NCBI taxonomy): Eukaryota > Metazoa > Chordata > Aves > Falconiformes > Falconidae > Falco > Falco biarmicus. The sequence continues at coordinate 58,066,731 of NC_079291.1, read as the reverse complement.
CTGCATAAAATTACAAATATTTTTTACCTTTCTTTTCTTGTATTGTAAAAGGTTAATATATACTAAAAATTGATAGCATTTGAAGAAAAACATAGTAGAAATAAGCATTTCCAGTCAATTAATATTATGTCAGGAAATATGAACGTGATTTTTTTTATTTGTGACTAAACAACATTGGTGTTCTGCAAGCATAAAAATCATGAAATATTCATAGAAACTACAATTCTGTTTTTAAGCTCTTTAGTTACAAGATTTTCATAGTATCTTAGAAAATCATTTTCACTAACCAAAAACTTCACCATTATTCTGATGTATTTTGCAGTAGGCAAGATCTGATTAAAAGCCTTATTCTTTATGGATTACTGCAAGACATTCACCTTAAGGATACCATATCAATATCTTAATTTGATAAACTGAGAGTACCATTCAAGCGAGACAGAGATTGTGTAGATTTAATTGTCTCTCTTGCAATCAAAGCTGATGTGGATTACGCATGTCTGATCTCAGTTTCGATTTCCAGACCTCTCCTTGTTCATCAGGGAACAGTACCATTATAATTAAAAGATGTTTCATGCTTGTTCTCAATCTATTATAGACATACAGGGACATCTCCATTTTCCAACAGATACGTACAGGCAACACAGAAGGTCTGAGATCTTAATACATGGAAGGCTATTAGGTACAAATTGGTTTAGATAACAGATTTTGCCAGTAGATTTCTTATTAGAATAATCAGTCTAAAGATCACTGAACACTTTGGGCCACTTCTAATAGCTGTATGTTTTCTCTTCCCTACAGTGTCCTACAGTAAGGTCAATGTCATTATCACTGTAGGACAACCCTTGACAGAGGTACCAAGTGTTCACTGTATTACAACCTGAATACAGCCTAAATTATAATTCAAATAAAGCGAAACACTGAAAAGCTGCCCTTGCTTCACTCAAATCTGAAATTTTTTCATGATGTAAAACCAATAATAATAACCTTGCCTTGATGTTAGATAAACACAGAAGAACCACAAATGTTAACTGTTAGTCATTATATGATGTACCACTTCATTTTGTCAATATAAAATATAAAATGTATAATGCTAGTAAGGAGAGATTTTGATTGTCATTGGGGATCGGAGAAATTGCTATTGATTGCCATTGAAGTTATTAATAGTTATAATGTGTTCAGAAGCAATGTAAGCCACTAAGCTAGACAGAAAAAAAACAGGATAAAAAGGGTGATTGTCTGACAGAAAAGAGAAAAAATTGAAAACAAAACTATGGATAAGAGCCTAACAGAAAATACTGCCTGAATGTGTAATGTAGAAGAAACTAATTAAATACTCTACAGTGAGATATTTTTATTTAAAAAAAAAAATAAAAAAAAGGAAGATGAGGTCTTTAGCGATGCCGTGCTGTCAAAAATATTACTTATTTTTAGGAATCTGGCAGCTGTCTTTGAGTGTAGAAGAAGAAGAGTTAAAGAATGCCATACAATTGATTGTGATAAAACATAAAAGCCAAGTCTAAGTGACTTAACTTGCACCTAAGCTGGCAGAAACCTGACAGTTGCACCTAAAACTGCTGATCTTTTTTATTCTGCAGCCTGTGCTGAGATCATCTCAGCCGTCGCACCTGGGAGCTTTGTTTTATTTCTGTCTTTACTCATTGCAGTGTAAACTCTGTAGCAATTTACACACCCTGCGAATGCCTCTCTGTCTTCAGGTCAATTTTCCATTGCTCTGGCCCTACTCCAAATGAAAGTAAATCATACTTAGCAAAATTTATTCTTCAAAGGTTAAGGAGTTTCTGCTACTCACGCTTTTCCTACTTGTTTTATCAGAGTTTGCATGTGACAGACAAGGACTTGCAGAAACATAACCTCATGCCATAAGTGTGCACATGCTCCTAAGCTACTATTATGCTCAATAAAATATATCTAAATTCAATGCAATTCCCTTCCTGAAAAGCTGAATTGCCTAAGTTTTTAGATTCTGCTTAACACTTTATATTCAAGATTGAATTTGCTAAAAAGATAATGTAACCATAATAACCATGCCATAACTCAGTCATAACTGATATTAATATTCTAATTAAATAGTTACAGTCATGTCTTCTGGTTTCAGCCACTTGTTTCCAGTTTCAGCTATTCCACAGGAAAGTATTCTCCCTATAGTAGCTATTTATTTCAGGAAGGAATGAAATACTCTCTGTTCAGGCTAGAAAAAGCTGAGATGACTAGAAAAGGACAAAGACCTAGCATTTGTTACCCCTATTCAGGTAAGGATGGATGCCACAGATACTTTAATCCAGCCAAATAATTGCCCCTGTTATATAAGACACAAAGCCAATGGTAATTATTTGGACAGACTGCTGGTATTTTTGATACAGATGGATCTGGGGCCAAGCCCTTAGTGCAGGCTTCTATAAAACAAAGAGCAAGGGCCCTGAGAAGTCCATGTATGCATGTGCCTTCATGTCTGTTACATGTCCATTTAATGTCAGAGTCATCATGGTAACACCATTTCAGAATCACAGAACTTAATTACAAGCCAGAAAATCCATTTGATACAGTCAAGACTTAACAAGAGTCTTATTTGACATGTTACATCACTGCTCAAGACATGGAGGTAAGAAAGTCCCATCACACATTCAAAAATCAGCTGAGGCAGACACTGGTCCAGCATAAGAAAGAATTTTATTTGATTTTTATTGCCTCTTTTTTAATCTTCCAGTTACGGAGCATGATGACCTTCAGAGTAAATTTGCCACTTCATGGTTAATTATACAACAGAAATGCAGCAGCTGTAGGAAATTTTCTATCTAAGTATTTATGGGTGGAGATGGGTAAAATTTAGAGGTCTTAGATGAGCTGTTACCCCAGGCTCTGTTCTACCTGATAGAGACTGTGATCTTTTGGAGGCTGAAAAACATCTATCTCCCGGAAAGAAGATGCATTCAACTGCCTTGACACTCACGCTTACAGGTTATGCCATTTTTTGCCCATTAGCCGGATGCTATATGACACTGAAAGCCCTATAAACTCATCTGTCTGTTAGTCTCTTACTTTCAATAAATCACCAGCCATTCAACATGTGCTTCCATGCAGCTCACCCTGAATCCTTCTGGATAAAGGAAGGAAACCAACATAAAAAATATCTTGGGCCCCACATTGTGATAGGTGTTCCAAAGAGCCACTGCAGAAATAGAAATAAACACCTTCCTCCTGCTGCTCCCTCAGACTCTTCTCCCACCCTTAAATCTGATTTCAGCTATTGAGGTATTTTTTTTCACAGACAAAAGAAAAACAAGGAGAAAAGCACTTTTATTTTAATTGAAAGACGCCTCCTTGGCCATCTGCTTTTGCATGAAAACTAGATGACAGAACATTCCACATCTTCGACTTAGCTTTAATTACATGGGTACAGCAAAGGAAAAAAGAAGGCAAGCCCACTTTCCTCTGTTATAATTTCTGTTGTTTAATTGGACTTGGCAGCACACTGAAGTGTCCAGAAGAGCAGGGTGAAAGTGAATCGGTGTAATAGTCCTCACTGTTTGGTCCAGTTTGGTTTTTTCACTCCTTTCCAAGCTCTGATGTTCCCATCAAAGAGGTTAATCAATCCATTAATCTACAGGACAACCATTGGGGGGAAAAAAAACACAAACCCAACAAAACCAAACACAAAACCCCTCAAGTACAAACACTGGGAATGCAAGTTTATTTTCAAGCTTCTGCATATTTTACAACACTGGAGAGCAAAAACAGTCCCACAAGAAAATACTTGAGTATTCCTAGCAGTCTCCTAGGTCTCTCTTTCTGTGGAAAACTTTGCTTTTTTTTTAAAAAAAAAAAAAACTTGCTTGCAAAGAGCAGTTATTCCTTAATGATTATCTTCTGGAGCATTGTCCTTTCCAACACCTCTGCTTCCTGCTGCTTGGCTATGAGAAATTTGCTAACCTCTAGCTACTGAAATAACATCAGAACATGAGGCATATCAGGGTTTATTGTGAACTTTGAATCTTTTTGCTTCCAAAAAGATAATATAAGAGAACTTCTTAGTCATGGTGTTCCAGTTCAGCAAGACATTTAGCTTCTTAATTGTGTGTCTACTGAATCAAAACAATGAACAAAGCTTGAACAAGCTGGATAGACTCTAGCTCCCATTGCACGAGGCTTGAACTCCACTTTCCAGAGCTGGTCATCTGTGGTGTCCTGTAATAGTACTACTGGTGTCCACTCCCCAGGCACATGATGCTATATGGTTCATCAGTGAAAGCATATGGGAAGCAAACCAAGAAGAGGTGATTTTTGTTTGCTGTGATGCACAGTATATCAGTCAGAGGGTTATTTTGTATTTAGAAGGCCAGTCTGTTTGCTACTGCAATGCTTTAATGCTTTTCCTGCAGAAGATGTCCAGTGGACAGAACTGCTGTGGAAGTGGATCTTCCTCCAATTTGCTCAGGATAAACTGCAACCATTATGTTTGGTGGTTTTTTTTTTTATTGTTTTGTTCTGTTTTGTGGGTTTTGGTTTTTTTTCCCTAATCAGGCTTTTATATGTTACTACTCTAGATCCTGAGGTCATCTTTAGCAGACAGATGTGGTCATTTTTACACCAGAACTAGATGGCACAGTCCATCTTGTCCTTCTCCACACTGGCATAAGTCCATATTTCTTACCATGCCACCTTCGGCCAATTTCCGTTTGTACCTCGAAAGGAAAGGAGAATGCTAATTTATGGTGAAATACTGCTTGGGAGTAGAGTGATGAGAAAGAGGAAAGACAGAAATAGTGGCTAAAGAAGGGTAAAATTTAGACATCTCAGTCCAAGTTAGTTCCTCTGGGCTCCCTTTCTAGCTGATAGAGAAAAGTAAGATCCTCCAGAGAATGTTTCATCTGCCCTGCCTCAGCATGCCCATCCCTTTGCACTGATGGAAACATCCAGTGTGGCTAGCTCAGAGCTGGCCTGCCATGTTGAAAAGCATAAAGGAACCCCACTCTTTCTTTCAAGAAGTAAGGACATTCTTTCTGTGAGTCCACCCAGTCCTGTCTTCCTATGGGCCCAACAATCAAAATTTATTATTAGAGCTGTCACACAGTTAATTAATGAAATAGTCACACTTCATTTTTAACTTACCTGATTTCAATTTCTACCTGATGGTCTTCAGTCCACCTTCCTTTTCTGAACTGAAAAGTCTATCAACACTAAGTAATTTTGTCCCTTCAAAGTAGTTACATCTTGATATATATTATCTTCTGAGAAATGAAAGAGCTTGAGGTCTCTAACTATAACACTGTAAAATATTTTCTCCACCATTAGAACATTTTCTCAGCTTTTTTTTTTATATCTTCTCCTTTTTTTTTTTTAATATCCCTTTGAGAATTTATTCCAGTAATGGTCTCGCCGATGTTGCCTACAAAATTCAACACATTTGCTTCACATTGCTTGCTCTTCCTCAGTTGCTAAAGCATGTTGTCTTGTTTCCATCTGATTCTACAAAATTATAATGTGCAGCAAAATAATCTTGATCAACATTCACCAGTTTGTGGCTGAGAAATAATACTGCTCTGCTCTTTAAGATGATGAGGGGAAAGCCATCAGCATTCAGAAGACATTTGCTTTCTGTGGTTGACAACTGTGTGTTCCATGCATTGGCATGTTCACAGAAACACACAGTGGGTCTAAACCAGCCACATCTGATTCTTATTAGAAATGTGCCTTTCCAGATGTTTAACAAGAAGGAAATTTCTATATTGAAATGCTGTGTGTCTGGGATGTCAAGCTGAATGTAAAACTATGGTCTACCATCAGAAAATTTAGACTAGTGAATAGGAGTGTTAACTGATCACAAGCATCATTAGAGCAATCGACAGTTCGTAGCCATAAACTCAACCAAAAGGCCATGAAATGTTAATATATTTGAAGATATTTATTTAATATTTCAGAAATTTCTGATAAATTAAGTCAATGTGGACCATGGCACAAGTGGAAAATTAAATACTGTTTGAAAGTCTATTCAGCCCTAGGATTTAAACTTGGAAAATGGATATTTAGTCAGTGTACAGCCCAGGGAGTCTAGAGTGGGTCAGCTATCTCTAACACAGACAACTGTACTTCATAATTTGAATATTTCACTGACCGTGATGATTAAGGGCAGGGTTCACCTCCTAAACACATCTTTGACACTCTGGGGGATGCCCTGGAGGGTGGTACATAAGAATCAGGGCTCTCCCTTTTTAGGAGCTGCAGTTAGAAACCAGCAGACTCTTAGAGTACTCTGAAACTGAATCCCAGTCATACTCTAAAACAGCTGTCCCAGCTGCCCTGTAGTCAGAAAAGAGAGGGAAATTCCAGGGTTTCAACCCATTCTAAAATGCGGAGTATAAAATATTGATTCCTATATAAGTCATTTAAGATGCATTCTTATCACAAACTCTAGACTGTATAAATGGACCTGGATACTAAGCTAAATGGAATGATTCCTGTCCTATCAAAATCCTTACTTATATGTCTCAAATGGAAAAACAAATTTATCAACATGAAGAAATACTGAGAAGCTTCATGAGCATATTGAAAATATTACAAAATAATATTTCACTATTGGGAAATCAGCATACATTTAAATTATTTCTAATTTAATCATAGACTTTTAGTAAATGAAGATGTCTTTGCATCACTGTCTGGACCTAGCATGGGTTTTTCAAGTCCCACTAGAGTACAAAAATGTGCACAAAGGATAAAAAATGCTAGATGGAATAGCAAAGTAGTAAAAGTTCATTTCTCCACTAGATGGCTTCATTCCCATTAAGATAATTGAAATGACATTAATCTTCGTTGATTCCCATATTAACAGACAATCCTAAGAAACTAAAAGATTTGATTATCTGTTTGTGTGAAACTTATTATTAACACTGTATATCTGCCAGTGGAAGCAATATTGTAAAGGATATAGTTTCCTTACCTCTTGGTTCAGGAAACAGTAAAGAACTGCTACAAGAAACCCCTGAAAAAGACCAAAAAAAAAAAAAAAGTATGTGTGGAGTGTTAGCACAGTTTGAAAAAGCCATTTGCACTATCTGACTTCATGATGGTACTGTGTATGTGAATTAGTATCATTATAGATTGCAGGATTGTTATAAATTGGAAAAAAATTACCTATCTTCTACAAAGCTGATCAGCCAGATAATCAACTAGTTGTTGGCATTTCACCAAAGTCAGGAATGCAATATGAATTCACAAGAATAGATTATATGGCAATTGAATTTCTCCTGCGTGATGCTTACAAAGATATGGTCCATTCTGTAGCCAGACAGTGAGCTAATTCTTTACACAGTGTAAATCAGTGAGGAAAGACAGACTTTGTGAGGAGATCCACATACAGAGCTCACAGAGCTTTCCAGTCACTTTCTGTATCTTTGCACTCTATCAAATGAGATCAGGTTTTGGCCTACTGAATACTTTTGTTAAGGTTCTGAACTGAGATAAAGCTAGGAAAATCCTAGGAGGTCAATGGACCTATATGATCAGACACCAGCTAAACACCTCACCCTTTTGTTTAGTTAACCTATTCCTCACATTGTTGATTAACTAAATGAAGGCCAGGTCCAAGTGCAGCAGGTCAGGACTAAGATGTGCAAGGTTTATTGGACAGGACTGACACAATGGATTAAATCCTTAAGAGGACTGACCAGCACAACTGCTGGATTTTTGGTGATGCTCCCTGACAAATGATGCCACACAACCATTTGGAGTGAGATAAGCTCCCTCGTGAAGTTTGGTGGGATTGTCCACAGCTGTTTCCTGTAGACTCTGAGGTGCAGTGCAGGGAAAGGGAGGAAAGCAAAGGGTAGCTGGGTGCTGTCTTGCTCATAACTCAGCTGGAGGGTATGTAAGAGCATTCTAGTTGGCACCAAGCTCCTCAAGCTGTCCATGCCCTCCCTGTGTGCCAATTCAGAGCAGCTGGGGGCATCCAAAGTACACCAAACATTTCACTTACCCAGGAGGGAAACTGATGTAAAGTTCCTCAGGGCAGTAGTGTGTATGGGGCTGACGAGCACCAGGCACTATTCGATGTTTATATGTTTGCTAATCAATTTATTCTTTGCAAAGGATTAACAAAGGGGTTGGAACTACAGCTTCTATTGCCCCTGGATAATTTATGTAAATGTGTATTATTATTATGTAATTTGATGTAAATAATAAATAATAATAAAAATTATTATGTAATTTGATGTAAAAACATCAGCCCAAATCAGCTTGGTCTTCTTAGTGAGGTCAGGGAAGGTATGTGGATTACCACTTGTCGCAAAGAAGGTTTTCCATGACTTTGACCCACCATCCAATTTACACATGCATCTGGAAGACTAGTGGTAGTACTACTGGTTTTTACTAGTCTTGTATTTGCAGAATCTGCAAATGTACACTCTACCCTACTGCCAAGTAGGATGTAGGTCACATCTTCAGATACTGTAACTCAGCAAAGAACCATGGACTCTGTAAAGAGACACTGGCTTCAGGATCCAGTCATGTTTTGTACAATACTAGTTGCCACGTGGACACTAAATTAGAAAAGAAGGACCTGAAGCCTCCGTGGTCATTTTACCTGAAAAGATCCAATGCAGAGCTCCAAGTAAAGCCGAACATCCAAGCTGGTATATTCCGGGAGAAAGTTGAAGACAATATAATGGGTTCCAAATAACGGAATTAGAAGTAGAGTTGACCTTGAGAGACGTCTAGCACAGGACATGAGAAGTAAGGTAATAGTTCCCTGAGTAAAGACTAATGCATGCAGTATGCCACAGTAACGAACAGAAGTTAAAAAAAGGATTTAAACATCTACATGTAAAGGTCACGTCTCTTGGGACTACAGTGCTGGTCAGAAAGCATAATGAGATACTAGCTGTAAGTAGATTTCTGATGCTTATTGCTTTATTGGCAACACCATATTCATAGCTTTTCTGTGGTCTTTCGTTGTTCTGTCTTTCTGAATGAGATTACAATTCAGGAAAACAGAAAGGAGTAGAACATATTTTGTCCCATCAGAGCCATTGAAAATTTGACATTTTTTTGTAACTAGCTACAAAGAAAGTAATATTCAGGTTCACTTCACTGTCCATGTACAGGAAAAGTCATCTATAGAGGGTAATTTATTCTGCCCTAAATCAGAGATTGAATGTGGATTCAATGAATTGTTTCCTAGTCTCCCCACTGACTGTAATTGCACGGTAGACATCTGAACTGATCTGAACACCTCCTGTTTAGATAGCCAAGATTAGCTGAATTGAGTCTCCTCCTTTGACTAGTTTCCTTGAGAATGGGATAAGGTTGGGGATTTCTAAAACTTAATGCCAGTCAAACCAAGCCTGCCTCTGAAACCAGACAAGTGCTTCTCTGTTTAGAAAAGATGATATAAGATTTTATTATTTTTTAAAAAATAAGTTATTATTATTATGTCATACACTACCTGTATTGAGAAGAGTTATTGAAGTTGATTTGTCTAGGGTCTAGTTTTTTCAGCAAAATTCTGATGATGTTGATAAATAGGACAAAATTGACCTGTTCACAATATTCGAGGGGGTGGAAAAAAATAAAAGGTTATGTTCTAATGTAGAACTTTGCAATGAAAAATCTGGGTTTTAAATTCATTTATTATGTGATTTGTGCAGTTTCAATGAGACAATTGTAAAATTATTGATGTAATTTCTGTTGGCAGCATTCAAGCATCTAAACAGATCGCACTCCTTAAAGAAATAGCTGAAGATGAAAACTTGAGAATTTGAATTTGTAAAGCAAACTATTTAAATCAATAGATTGTGTAATACTTTTTATTTTTTGTAGTTCATATAATTTTGAATCTCTTTTAAGATGGCTATTGCATTAAGTTCTGGATAATATCTTTAGACATTAGTAGAATTAATCTGACTAAATATAGGTATCTACAATGAGATGCTTTCATCTGAGCTGTTCTCCCTTTGTAGTCAATGGGGAGCCAGCCAGTAGAGTCAGCAGAGCCTCAGGTGGCGTTGGGCATGAGTCATCTCCTCCAAAGGTAGACATCTATTATAAGCCAAATGAATCATAAAACAAAAATGCGTTATTTCTCTTTGTTTACTCTGGAGAGAACTGAGGAGCATTAGCTCAGCTCCAAAGCTAGCTAGGGTCCACCCTAACTTGCAAATCAAATTTTCTACAGTTGCAATTTGGCACAGCTTTTCCAAAGCCTGTGAAGCTGCTCGGTTTTCCACAATCAGAGGGTTTCTCCCTGTACATTTTTATGTGTCTCTACACACCAGCTCTTCTTTAGGTGAAGCTGAATGCTTAATATTGCCTAAGAATATCCATATTTTACCAGAAACTCCAATCTCATTTTAACCATCAGTGATGCCTTAAGTACATTCCAGCAGAAAAATCATCACTGATTTTTCACATCACCCCCTAAATCTCTTAACTTCAGAAGTAGATGATAGGTGAGCACTAGACTAGTAAGGGGGAAAATAATGCAGGTAAAAGGAAATGTGATATTGTATTGAAATACGATGAACTATTACCAGAACTGAGATTATTCATTCACACTGTTTTCATATATATGCCTTATTTGTATGCATTTGTCCTCCAATCAAATGAAGCTTTTACTAGGTGCCCTTAAGTTCATCCACTTTCTCAAACACTGCTTGGGTTTAATGGCATGTGGGAGTAATCATCCATGATAACCATTTAAGGCCCATCAGTTTATTCAATAAATGTCAGGTTCAAGAGCTATTATCATTGTTATTACCTACAAACAAAAACCTATTGCCCTTGAAAGTTTTTATTAAAATTTCTGGGTGATTCTGGACTCTTAGGCTAAAACCTTGTTTTTAAATATTATAAGGATGGTTTAGCTACTTACTTGCTATTAATTTCAACCAAACTGACAATTCTATGAAATTTTTAAGTTGTTTGAAGGATGTTTGCTTTTGGTGAGGTGGCAGTTTCCTACCTCTTCTTAGTTTAGATTGGACATAAGCAAGTTTACAGTAGAAATTATACCATTCCTTTTCCTTACTTCGAAGAGTAATTCAGCAAACAATAACCAGATTTTAATTTAAAAGCCTTTTTTCTTCTAATTAGTGTCGGCAAACTCAGAAGTACCTACCCCAACAGAAATTATAATAGGTCCTTTGATTAGCCACCAGTAAGGAGAGCCTTGATTAATATCCCAGCATCTGAGGAAATAACAGTAGTTTAGAAAAAGATGTGTATGTAATCACCACAATCAATGAAAAATATATCCCAAGAATATAAAATAATGCAGGAAACAATGACTTACGCTGTGTCTTCAAAGTAGAATTTTGCTAATATCCATACAAGGGTGAAAACTGTTGGAAAACCTGTCAGACATTTAAACAAAAACTGTGGTTGTCAAGATTCATCAATTAATCCAAATCTTGCCCACTGAAACTCTGCTGTGATAATATATATCACTCATTTTCAGAAGTGGAATTACCTTTCATGGCCTGTTCACGGAACAGGAACCACTTCAAACTCACAGCATAAACCTAAAAGAACTCCCCTAATACCCATGATAGAACGCAACAAGTTACAGCATTGACTGTTTGGTGATCGTTCACTGCTGTGAAGAAACAAAGGGACACAGAAGCTACTTGGCACATGATATAGTTCTGCCACAGAGGTCTGAACATGCAGCCGCTTACTAACATGACCACAATTCCGCTGTGTGATCTCACCCGAAGCTAGCACCTGCATGCAAATAGTACATTAAACCCAGGTGTAAAGTACTAAGGGTGCTTTTTGCATGACAAAATATTAGGGAATAACATTTACCAAATCTTAAAATAATGGTAATATTAGCACTCTAAAAACACAGAACGTGATGCAGTCTACCTTAAACCTTCCTAAAAAGGCACCTGAAGTCTCCCTAAAACACCAAAAGTAATTCAGTTTCCTTAATTTTCAGGGCTACCTTAACCTTGGGTGACAACATGCATGGAATGCCAAAACTTCCCCTGGGCATGTGCATTCACCTGCCATACAGGAGTCCTCCGGTTCCCTTTACACAGCCACTTTATGGAGGTAGTCACTTAGTTTCTGATTTCTAAGTCACCACAAAGGTCTGAACAATTACATTTATTGCAGACTACCACCAAAAGGTGTGGGAATGTTGCTGCCTCATGCTTGCACCGTTATGTAGCAGACAGAGGTCCTTTATTCATACAATTGCCCCATGTAAAACATGGGCAATAGCAATACCAGGGCTACAGAAGTGTCTACTTGACTCCAGATGGACCCATTCTCATACTCTGCACAAACAGGAGCAAGGTGCATCTAACTTTGATGTTTGTGGTAACTCCTTAAAAGTATCTGTGTTTTCAATGGGAAAAAGAAGGTTAAGTGGACTGGATCTGGATCTCTCTCTGTGGGTTGGCAAATTTACCTAATTTTCCATTTATTTCACAGTGACTTTAATGCTGGACTTTTAAAAAAACTTCATTGCTCCTCACTAGTATGCATGTAAAACTAAAATCAAAGTAATGCTCAAGTTAGGCTCTTCAGTTAAGCAGATTAGATTCCACATCCGGTATTTTTAATGGGATGGATAAAGCCTTGTTTAACATCTTCCCTTTTATTAATTTCATGTAAGAACCTTACTTACCCCAGCCAAAGAGAACAAGCCACCAAAAATATCTTCTTCCATGAGAAAGGGATGAGAGTAGTAGACAGTTTAGGTAAAGAGCCTCTACTAGCAGCCACATGAAATTGGTCATCATGAAGTAGTGACAGAAAACAACTGAGATCTTGCATTCCGTCTAGGGAACAAGAAAGTCATAGTTTAGGCATTACTTGTGGATACATGTGTTTGATTTCCAGATGTAGTAGGCATCTGTAATTGTGGCTAAGATATACAAAGAACAAGATCTCACAATTACATGCATGTTTGAAAGGGGAGCTTCAATTGTAAAATGGCTTTCTGAATAGTAAGGCTTCCACCACAATACCTTGGAATCTTTGCTGTATTTTGCTTTATATCTCTATGTTAGAAATAAAGCCTGGTCTCCCAAGCGTGTGATTTCTCCCACAAATGCATTGCCTTCAGTGTACTTTATACAAGTAGAATCAAGTGCTCTATAGCCCTTAGGCAAATGATCAAGGATCCACTTTCCTACTTATGCTCAGTTCTAAACTCTTGTGTAGCTACAAGCAATGCAGAATAACCATCCCATAAATCTCTGTTTGAAAACCACTGCCATGCTGCCAATATTTGTGGCTGGATCAAAGCCGATTGCCTAGTACCTTGTGTGTCTCGTGGTTTACAATGCAGAGCTTGCAGTCAAAGCATGAAATCCAACATTTCCAGAAGAAACATCTTTTAAAACTTGTGTTATAAGGTAGTTAGAGATCTTCAATTTTAGGCTTCAGATTACAGAAGTGTAACAGTGTAATGATAACACTTTTTTCTATGGCAAAGTCTATATCTGATTTAGAGTACTACAGGATCACAAACTGCTGCAATCAGAAAGTAGAAGTGCATGAAGTACACACTTAAGGAGGTAAAACATACTGAATAAAAGAATATATATAATTTTTATTACCAGGTTAGAAGGGAAAAAAAAGAAAGGAGTAAAAAAAAGCCACAAAATATGAAACGATATGTAGATGGTACGCAAAACATCGAGTACCACAGTATCCTGGTTTTTGTGTGCTTACTGTAGAGAAGGTGCAATGATCAATGTCTTCCTCTTGGAAAAGGACAGCATCCTTAACGAAAACGGCAATAGCTTTTAAGATAAAAGTAAAAAAGAGCTGTATGTGGATATAATTTCTGGGGCAGCGAAGCCTCCTGGAAGAAAAGAAGAGAGGTCCTTCTGAGGTAGTTAACTGACTTGCACTGGCAGTAGTTAAAATATGCAATAAGCCCTTGTTTCATCTGAGATGCTTGAAGGTGCATATAGAAAGAACACTTTCGTTCAGCGAGCTCTCTCTGCAGAGAGGCAGAGACAGAAGCCTTCCTCATACAAGGCGATCCACCCACAGACTACATCTTAGCCTCCTGCCTTGTTAGGTGGTGCCCTGATGATGTTTCTGGTCTGCCAGATTTCAGGAATCTCAGTTCTAGTTTGTGTTCGGTATACCTACGCCAGGATTTTGGCAGTTGGCATTATTTTTGGGTGAAGAGAAACCTGTGTTTGAGGAGTGAACTCTACTGAAACAGTCCTGGCTATGGCTAAACCACTCCTAAGAACAAGCATGCAGAGATATCCTGGACTAACCGGACATTTTTGTTAATAATCAGAGTAATGTTTGCTTAGCAATATTTTCTATACCATATGCCATTGGTGAGTTAAATTGCATTAAACCCCTGTGTGGACAGCCTTATACAGAGCAAAAGAACTCTTCCTTAGTTTACCAAAGTTATTTTTAAGAATTAAATGAATGCAGATAAGAGCTTCAAAACAATCTGGTACATCTACTTTAAATTCTCAGTTAATTCACATTAATTTTTGACCATTATTAAATACAGGGTTTTGGAAAAGTTATACAGCTTCCATTTTATGTTGTCATTGGAGCTGAAGATTTTAGCTATTAAACAAAGAGTTGCATTAAAAGCTGAATTCCATCCAGATCCAGTAATCTCAGGGTCACCTAATCTTAAAGCTCACTTAGGGTGTGCAGAATTTTATTCCTGAACTCAAATGCCAAGCCCATTGTTAACTACAACTTTTTCCTCCCTATTGCTAAGTCTCTTTACGTCCATTGTTTCTTTCTTTCCCTTTATTTGGGCTGGTTTGTTTTCCTGAGGTCAGAGTGGATGTCAATAAACATATCTCTTCATTTCCAGACATGATGTAGGAACCAAGAGAGGTCAAGAAACTTTCCACAGGGAAACTCAATTCTCACAGCATAACAATAAAACTCTATTCTTTTTTGTCTTGCAGAAATACAAGAAATAAACAAAGATTAATAAAATAAATCTTACGTGGTAGCAAACATCAAATCTACAGTAAATTAGAAAATAAACAATCAGGTTTACTCTGGATACTCTAAATTATACCTGAAAATGCCTAATAGCTGCATAGTTCAGTAGGAAAGAAATCTTACCAAGTGTAGCCAAATTCAGAGCCTAACTTTCAAAACATGTTTTAGTTGTAAATTTTTCAATAGTAAAATATAAAGTGCCATAGGAACATTGATTCAGAATCAAGTTCTTTGTGTATATTCTTCTTATTAATATAAAATTCAGCGAACCCATGAAAGGCAAGCACACATCGTTTATCAGAAATTATCTTCATTCCAGCTAAAAGAAGCAAATTTATCTATTGGTTATTTAGGATCAAAGTGAGTTGCTGAGTGTTGCCAATAGACAGCCAGGATTTGTTTCCCAGTTCTGATTCTTCTTATGCCTGCCTTGCTCTGATTACTTTTCATTTCTAGCCTCAGTTTAATATTATTAAACCCATATGGCTGGAAATTTTATTCTTCTGGATTTCTATCTATATTACTTTGTGATCTCTAATGTTGTCATATACAGTCTAAGATACTAAAAACTGTTGAAAAAATTAAGGTTAGACAATAACTTTACATACCTGAATGCAATAAGAACTGTCACAGCAATAATGAGTGAGGTGATTGATACACTGTATCCTACAGTGTAGATGATCTTTATAGTAGAAAAATAGGATTTCTATAAAAGAATAGAATTATTTGTCACATAATTTGCAGCCAAATGACAGCTGTTTTACTGATTCTGGAAGCTTTGCTTTGTTTGGTGCTTCCAATCTGTTCACATCCTTGCCTGCCTTTTTTCCCCCTTTTAATCCCACAGCAAAAGTCAACTGAAATCACTTACTATGTTTCTTTTGCGAAGACCTATTCCATAGCTACATGGATACAGACCAGCCTGATAAAGAAACGTATTGATCAGGATGGTTTCAAGTGCATTCATGAAACCATAAAGAACCAAGCCAGTCTTCCACGAAAGCATTTTAAAAACTCTTATCATTTTAATAAGCACTGTATTTTATACCATTTTTTCTCTGCAGCAGCAGCAGGGCAATCCTGCTGGCAGCTAGCTGCATGATAAATACAGAATTCTGTCAGCCCTTCCTTATGTTTCTCCACTTTCCTTTGCTCTGCTTCCTTACAGCTTTGCCGTCCATTCTTCCTTTCCATTTTTATTGTGTTGCAGGATTAGGTTTTTTTCTGGGGTTGATTTTTATTCCCCTTTTTTTCTTGCTGCTAAACTTAATTGTTACTCAGTCAGAACGTCAATCAAAACCATTTCAATCTAAATGGCACCTCTATCAGATATGATCTCTGAGTAAGGGTAAGCTGACTTCAACTATCACACATTGAAGCAGAAAACAGAATGAATAAGCTCTAGGCTGCAAATCTTTCCCTTCAATATAACGTGCTCTGTCTCTTGGGTTCCATTTCAATGTTTCTATATCCTAAAATCTATGCAGCTATACATTGTGCTGCTACAGTTCACTGTGGGGAAGGAAAGATACTTTTTTTTTTATTCTTATGTATAACTTAAGGCAATATAAAGCTGACACTGAGTAGGATTTATTTAATTTATTTTAGGTGCTTAAAAATTCGCTGCCGAGGTATGAGCAGCCAAGTCTGTAGTAAAAGGAGCAGTGTCAGCGCATGGCCACAGGATTGTACTGTTTAATTGTTAACACAGTCCTGTTTCTTCTTATTCTGTTTCTTTTCTAGTTAATGAGGGGAAACAAGCACCCCCAGAAGACAATTCAACTCATTGTTAGATGAGACCATATCACTTTCTGCCAGCAAAAAAACGAATCTATCACTACACCTGCCTTACCAAGTGCGGGTTGATAGGGCTGATTGGGTGGAGAAAAACCTTTGGTGTTGAGGACCCTACACCCATGCTGGGTGCATTTCTGACTAGTCATAGTCTAGTCCCATGGGCTGAACTTTTATTAATGGTCAGAGCACACTAGGTGCACCTGGCATTTGCCTTGCAGGTTAGTTTCATCCCTAGGAAGCCAGATTATGCCTTCTGGGAGCACCTCTCAGTGTAAATGCAGTAAGTGGGCATAACCAAATGATTTCCTTGCAAGGCTCACACCTGATCCTGACCAAAGCACTAATATAGCTCCACTGTGTAATGAGTAACTCAGACTTACACAATCATTTTTTGAGACTGACAAAGTGAAATGACATGAAAACCATGGAGAGTGGCCTTTTCTGTCGGGTGGATGAATGTGAATTGCACCAATTACCCACGTACCTGACTATAGACAATTCCAGCAGGAGCTCGTAGAAGTCCCTCAGAGCTCCAGAGCTAGACCCTAAGTCTGGAAGGCACCACTCCGTAAGAAACCTGTCGAAGCCATGCCAGGCTGACAGTAGCTGGCAACCTCCACTTACAAATCAGAGATGAAAACCACAGAAAATAATCAAATCCTTCAGTGGACAAACCTACAACTGAGGAGTTTACCTTGAGGTAGAATGTGGGTTACTACTAAAAGAATCCGTAGACTCATTTAAGATTGTTTTTATACCAGGAATGTAAGGAAACAATGAAAGAAGGAAAGAAAGAGTTGCATTTCAGTGTAATTGTTTATTTATACAGAGCAGCAGGTACTGTGACTTAGAGGTTGTAAAGGAAGTTTGAGTTAAACAGCGTGAGAGTAGTCAGCCAAAAAAGTAATGGGAAGACAAAAGAAACCTCCCCATGATGAAACAAACTAAATTCTTTCCAGCAAGTTGAATGGACTTAATCAACTAGGGTATAAATGTTATTTTCATTCTCTCTATAGTGAACAAAAAAGGATAGTATTCACCTGACTTGTACAAATAAAGACAAAAGTGCAGTGTTAGCCTGTACAGAGGAAGGGTAGAGATCTAGACTTAGACTAGACAATTCATTTTTAATCACTTAAAGTGATTTCTACCTCCTTTATATCAGTTTAAACTTAGTGGGGATTTCTTCAGAGTCTTTCCACTGAGTTACTCCTCATTTTGTTTGCAGTAGATAAAAGGACAGCAAAACCTGGTCACAAAAGAGATTTTATGTAACCATAATAATCTTCAGGATTGTAGTATTTTTCATTAAAATATTATATAGAATTTTGGCTTGCTTCTTTTCTCTGGACGAGGAGTTATAAGAAGCACATCTATACAATTTCTATCCTTATCAGTTAGAGATAAAGCACTCTATTTTCCCTGTACATATAATCTCTAAATATCACCAACTGTGCAAATCTAGCTGAAGGTATACATAAAATTCTGATCTGCATTACAGAGATGTAGATTTTGAAACTTTTTTTGTTCCTTGTTGAACTAGATATTTTGTGCTAGGCAGGATAAGAAACCAGAAACCCCTCTTGTCCTTAGAAATTGCTGAGTTTGGAATAGCGGTGTTACAACAGCACATTTGCTGTACTGATGCTGTGATGCCACAAAACTATCTCTCTGACTGATATTATTGAAATGTCTTAAGTCATATTTTGTGAACAATTTGTGATATATATCTAACTGTTATATTGTGAGCTACTTCAACAGAACTGTATGATTGTATGTAATTTGCAGCTGACTATTTTTATTACACTTTTACACCTGAATAATAAAACATACTTACTAATTCTCTAAAATAAGTGACTAGAATAAAAGTGAATTGTATTCCCTACTTGGTAAGAAATTTCAGCTTCAGCTGAGTGGCCCTCTGCAGTGGTCTTCAGAAATAGAAAGGAATCCTATAACGTCAGCGTGCCACTCACATATTTGTTTAATTAAACTTACTTCTTCAAGTGGAATCTCATCTTCTACTGGACAAGCAATATGGTAGGGAGGGAATGGGTCAGACCAGCCTTTCCTTGTGCAGTTCCTTTTTACTATCCCAGCTGAAAGAGAAGCACTTATTTTTTTCTAATGAAAAGCCACATAACATGGAAAATAAAAACCAGAAGACCTCTTGCTGGTACAAAGGTTATACCAGGAGGAGAGGATCATCTCCACTAGCATCTCACAGAGTTGAGAGGACATTTTGGATGTGTACATTCAGGTAGTCGGATACAAAACTTTTTACATTATCTGGAGACAAACAATGGGAAGAAGTGAGAGAACTGAGGTGACGGTGGGAGAGGTGGGAAGGAACAAGGAAGAAATCATACCAGAGATGAGGAAGTCACAGAATCACAGAATGGTTTGGGTTGGAAAGGACCTTAAAGCTCATCTAGTTCCAACCCTCCCAGGGACACCTTCCACTAGACCAAGTTCCTCAAAGCCCCATCGAGCCTGGCCTTGGACACTTCCAGGGATGGAATTCCATTTAAGAAGACTGGGAAGCACTGCTCCATCAGACTTCTGCCTTGTTCAACACTCACTGTTCTACTCCCTTCTCACTCCCACCTTCCTTGGGGCTCACTCTTTGCAGATCAGAGGCTGGAATAAGCAGTTTGTTCTATGAGGATAGCATGTTTCCATAAAAAAGATTTATGAGTCAGATGAATGATAAGTAAGAGAGTCCCAGGGCAGGAAATGAATCTGCACAGATGAAAGGGATTTTCCTTATCCCTCATTTATAACTAGCATGTGCTGGGGGAGGTAGAGGTTGGGGTTTGCAATTTCTTTTTTTCTTGTGGAGCTGCCAAATCTAGGTCTTTCCTGGAAGATCGTTTCCTCCTTATGGGCTTGCAGTTCATTCCTAGCTATACTCACGCAGCAAGTAAGCAGCACAAAGACATTAGTTTGCACAGTCTTGCATTTGACCCAACACATATGCTAATTCCATGACAAAATTCTGTTTTGTATCTCCAACCCTGGTCTTAAAGAACGATCACCTTATTCATTCCTTTGCCTTTTTTTTCATCCCAAGCTCATCAGAACATAAATCTCATCAAGCCCCATGCTTAAGTTCTGACCTAGAAAGCACCACATGAGTTCTTTAGAAAACTAATGCACAAGCTGATCCCAAAGCCTATGAAAACCAATAGAAATCACTATTGATTTCAGTGTTCTTTGGATCAGGACCTCATCACAGGCTACAGGATCATATCCAGTTATGATTATTGTTTAAAATATGAGAAGAACTGCTAAGCTCCCTTAGATCCTATTGCAATCTTTGCAGTAATGCTCTGATCCAACTAGAGAGCAGGAACTTGCAATGTTCTGTCTTCATCCCTCATTTTTAGAAATGTGCTTGCCAGGCATGCAACACAACAATAGTACAACTCTGATGGATAGTACATCACCTGGCTCCTTCATGAAGTGAAAAAGGATATTTGGGCATAGTAAGGCAACAGTCTCTCCAGCATCTGCCTCCGGCCAGCACAGTAATTTGTCCCACATTCCCTTGCAACCTCAGACAGAAAGTGAAATATATTTTTAGGCATAATGATAATTGAGCAAAATAAAAAAGCCAAACCTTTTTCAACTTTGCCACTCCACCCCTTACATATCTTATAAAAATAGTTTACCCACAATTTTTATTCTATAGTGAAAAATAAACACCTCCAGAGAACTATTTAATCTGCTTTAGTTAGACCCCCTGTGTTAGACTGGGGTAGGTTTTCAGACATAATTCAATAAATGAAAATGTATTGTGGAATAGAAGGGAGAGTGATGCTGGAAGAAAGACCAGATTACAGTACTGGTTAGCAGATTAGCCTATTTTTAAAGGTCGACACACCCTCACAGAGCAAGCATGATGCCATGATAACATCCAGTAGGGGAAGAAATAGGACAAGGACACAAGGATTCACTCAGATAGATTGACCATCCATATTTTAATGTGAAAATGGTGTTGAAAATAAGAACTTAAAGGACGGGGAGTAGATGAAAGAAGAGCCGACCAGAGAACAGAGATTTGGGACAAAAAGTGAAACACTCAAACATGCACATCGGCAGCATGGCTGTGTCTTGACTCTGGTAGGGTGTTGCTTCTCTCTCACTCCTTTCATCTCTCACATATGGATACCTGCTGGCGTTACATTTCCATGCTTTTCTGGGTCATCCAGACATTCAGCCTCCTTTTTCTTCAGCTCTGTCATAAAATCACATTCCGGGTGGACATTTCCAGAGACCTGCAGGGGGAGGAGTTTCATCTGATTAGTAAGAAGGGGTCGGGTAGGATCTCATGAGCCATTAAGTCCAGACCTGCTTTTGGAACTAACAAGCTTGTGTTAAGAACCTGGGACATTATCTTAGGGTTTAAGAGTCAAAGTGTGCCACTGCCTCTGCAGAAACTGCAATGCTTTCGGCAGGCGAACTCAGCTGGGCTCTGTCAAAGGCAGTTGAGCTGCGTTACTTTACATCAGAACAAATCATTAGGCAGTATAGCTATCCAAAGCTGGTAGCTACAGCTCTGTACTGGAAAGCTTATGAGATTTGTCTGGCTATGTTCATAATGAAAGACCTCTTTGCTATGGCCTGGGTTTGAGTGCAGGACTCATTTGCACCCTGACTTTAGTCCTGCTAAATCTGGGCCCAGGGAGACAGAGGGCACTTGGACAGGCTCATTCTCTTAACAGTGAAGAGCTCAGCACTGCAGACCATGCTGCAGAGCCCACCTGCTCCTCAGCATAGAGGTGCCTCTGCCGACCTCCAAAGAAATCTTTTGAAACCGCATACGATTACTGCAAAGCTGTCTTCTGAATGTGCTTTTTGCTCCAAAAGGAACAAATCTGTTCTCTCTCTTCTGCCATCTGCCTTTCGTTACACAGGGTGGGAGGCAAAACTCCTTTCTTTGGAAAAAAACCCCACAACTCTGCACCAAAGCATTTGTTTGTTTGGTATGCTGGTGTAAAGGAAAAAAAAATGGCTCCTGGTGTTTTAAGAGCAGGAACCTTTTAGTTGCTTTAGTCCTTATTTAGACTTATGCTTACATGGACGCGGCAAAAGAATTAGAAGGCATCCAGAGTACCTTGGCCACTGAAGGACAAAGACTGCAGCATGACTTCTGTGGATGTAGTCACTGTGCAGAAATACCTACATGTATTTTTCATGAAGAAAGCAATATGTGCCTTGTCCAACCACAACTATTGTCCCCAGTCCCAGAAGGCCAGTTATCATCACAGACTCTCATCTTGGCTCTACACACTGGCCACTGGTGCCAGTGTGCTCTGTATGTGTGAATATAGATATAAAGACATAGATACACACAACAGAAAATTAACTCAGGATGAGACTTGCATGGTGAACAGGTGGCTGGCATATGGATCACTTGTGTTCCACCCAGGGAAGATTAATATTCAGGGAATTTGGAAAACAAATAGCTGGCTTTCGGTTCATTCAGAGGGCAGATCGCATCCATTCCAATAAGCTGGTGTTTCCCCTCCATGTTAATGTCCGTATCTCATGTTGGTCTGCAGAGCATTTGAACTGCATATTGACTAAGAACTTGAGGCTCTCAGGCTGCTGGAAAACACTGGTTTAATTGCACAGCCTTTGCTCTTCTTGGGTTTGGACCTTGGCAGTGGAAAATGGCATGTATCCACATGTATGGCTTCAAGGAGATAGTCTGCTTCCCATTTACAGCACTTTTAGGAGGATGTGGTTTTCCTGCCATACTGACCGACAGCAGTGCTATGGATCAGATTAATGCAGCAGTGAAAAGGAGGGCCCCGTACTCAAGGCTGACTGAAGTTTGGCATATGTGAGAGGAAGATGGCTATGAATGGGTGGAGCAGAGGCCAGCCATTGCCTTAGCCCCAGGAGGTGGAGATCTGGTGTGTAGGATGTCTCAGTGATGTCAGCCCCGATCAGCAAAAACAGGTGGTTTAGGGAGCCCCTCAGCTCCACTTCACTAGGATATGCGATGGTAGGCAGGATGACAGAAAATTGGGATCTGTCTTGAACATCTTTGCTCACTTGGTGTCTCATGCCAACATATATTCTTCTCCCCTTATGCTCACCCTGGACAATGAAAGCAATCTATGCTGAAAAGCTCACTACCCATTATGGACAGCAGCTGTTGCAAAACGTAGTTTTATTAGTCAGTAGAAAAAGCAGTCAACCCATTTACTGAAAAACTATTTCACAACATTCTATTGGTTTGGTGAACTGTGTCCAGAAAAACCTCAGTAGGCAGGAAATGTACCCATTTGCATGGTCCTAAATTATGTCTCCTGGCAAAAAGATGACTAGATTTTGCCTGTGAAAACTCTCTTAGCTCATTGTTCATGGCAAGAACAAAGCTTGTTTGGCTTATTGACCAGTTCAGGAAATCTTTTTTTTTCTTTTTCTTTCTATGTCTCCAGACTCATGAGAACACTTTACCATACGCATCTCAAATAAAAAGGTGAGGCTGATCAAGTGCCACGTATGTCAGTTATTACCTATTCCTTCCAGAAGACCTGACCTTAAGAGGTGCTCTTACAGTTTATATTCAAGTCAGTAGTTACTGCTTGAATAAACACTGAGTGCAAGTTCTGCTATGACAAAAACTCAGCTAAAATAAACTAAAAAGATTGATTCCACTCCTAGGCTGTGTTCTAGATACATTCAACCCCCTAGAACACTTGATTACATCTAGCAGACCCTTATACTTTCCAAACAGCTCTGAATACTGTTCCCAACCAAGGTGTAGAATCAGGTTCCAAACTACCCTGATACCATCTATAGACTTACTGGTTTAATAATTTTCTACCTTCTTCCCTTCTGCCCACTTCTCGAAGCATCAAGTAACAGGAAAGAGGTATGAGCCATTCTTTAGCACAAGAATAAATGTCTGTGAATGTGATTCAGTTTCCTTTGGTCTCTTCATCTACAGAGGCATCATTATCTGATCTAGTCTTCTTAGATTCCTTTTATGAGGATAACAGAGAGAAGCTAGCATTTTTGTGCATGGATCAGTTGAATTATTTTATATATTTACTTTTGGATGGAATGAGCTATGGTTTAGACTCAATTTACTCACATTCCCCTCACTGTTAAATTCATGGTTACTCTGAATTTGGGTTTCAGCTCTGGGTTAGATGAATGCCAGTGAGTACAGCTACTGACATTATGCAGGCTTGTGCACACATCATTATAGTAGAGCTATTTTGCCTTGTAGCTAAGCTGATAATAAGACAAGAGGTTTTGGTTTGTGGGATCCTAAAGAAATGAAGCTCCATAAAATATTTTAGTTTGCCACTTTGGTAATTCACTGGTCTTAGAATTGTCCCTACAGAAACTCCCTCTGCAGCTCACATATCACAGATCATGGAATGATTGAGTCTAGCAGGAACCTCTGGGGATCATCTAATGCAACTTCCCTGCTCAACACAGGGTCAAGTAGAGTAGTTTTCTCAGGGCTGCATCCAGTTGGATTTTGGATTTCAGCAAGGATGGGAACACCAAAGCCTCTCTGGGCAGATTCTTCCAGTGTTGGGCTACCCTCACAATAAAAAGTGGTTTCTTGTGTTTAAATGGAATTTTCTGTATTTCATTTTGTACTCACTGCTTCTTGTCTTTTCCTTGCATACCACTACCAGAGGACCATTCAGATTGCCTAGGAGCTAAGCTGCACTCAGGAGAAATGCCTCCTGCAATGGACTAGAAGGTCTAGCTAACTGCCATCTTACTTTAGGGTCTTCAACAAAATGTTTAATATTATGGTGGATGACAGATAGCTTCTTGTGTTGGGTAGATGAGGCAAAACAGGAATCCAAACTCAGCTTGTTTCTTTTTCTGAATTCTGGTAATTAGTAGAGGAGACATGAAGCAGAGGTTCTAGCACTTTTCATGGTCATTTACATCCATGAAGACAGACAGATGTAAAGCACCACTTCCCTGAGAACCACTTAATGTACAGCAGGTGAGATCTGCAGGTGTGCCTGTTCCGTAGACCTTGCTGAGTAGCTACAACTGTTTCACAAAGCTGAGCAGAACATACATATCTCCTTTTAAAACTGTGTTATCACTAGTTGAATTGCTCACATTTTTGAGACTCTTATTAGTTAAAATGTTCATGTGGTGTGCAGCAAACCTAGATTCAATTCCCTGCCAAACCTGAGAAGTTTCAAGTTTTTGATTGCCATTTTTTGAGGGAACCAGTATCCCAGTAAGGCTTTTTTAGGGAGATGCTTCCTAATCACACAGCTTGAAAACATTCTGCATCTGCACATGAAACTTTTCAGAAAAAAATGGGATGTGCCTGATGAATTTTGGTGACTGATAGCAGAACTTGAAAAAAAAAGGAAGTGGAAGGAGAAAAGAACAGATGGATGACAATTTCGGAATGCATCTTCCCAAGTCCATGCCAACCTGAAGATATTAGTTTTGGATCAGTCTTTTAACTGATTCAGTGATAAGTACTCTTTGACTTTACTGATAGGCAAACACGGGACCTGTTAGTGGGCCTTGATTTTCCAACATCTTTGCCTTCCCAGAACATCCATAACAATTCACTAAGGCAGAGCAAATTGGACAGCAAACTCACTGGGCACTAGATATCTCAAAAGGACTTCAACATGTGGAAGTCAGCTACACCTTTGTGGTGCTACCACTACTGTGAGACAAAATAAATGAATAATGACTTAAGTCTGGACTGAGTTGCTGTCAGGGCCCTTACGGGCCTTAGTGGTCCTGCTCAGCCTGCCCTAGGCCTCCCCCTACTCTTCCCATGGACCCAGGAGCTCAGTTGCTGGCCTAACAATGCTGTAGGATGGTGGCTGCAAGCTCCACCACTGCCCTGCCCTGCCCTGCCCAGCCATGGGCCCTGCTGATGTCTCAGCCTGGCCTCAGCCCATCCTTGTCCCCATGGCCCTGGGCTATGTCTGACCCTGAGTCCCCTCACCAGCCCCGATCCTGACCGGCTGATATGCCCCTGAGGCTGCCCTGCCCCTTCACTGGTGATGGTGGGATGGGCTCTGGCTGGCAAAGTCCTGCTCTGCCAGTCAGGCTATCACTTATAGAACAAATGTAGCTTAGAAAAAGTGTTTTCCTTGTGGTTATATTTGCACCCCATTTGTAGTTAAGATAAGAAACAGGTATTTCCCCAATATTCTTTTTAGAAGGGCAAAAATTATAGGAATTGTGCAACAGGAGGCAAAATAGAAAATCTTTTTGAAAGGACCTTAGCTAATATTTCAGCTTGTCTTCCTGAATAACTTTATACAAAACTCTTCTTGCTGATAAGGAAAGCTAAACTACAAATGAAATAAACCCTGATATGTTCCAAATAGAATATGAATTTGCAGTTGCCGTATCCATCAGATAATGTATTAAATGGAACTGTGGGTTGACACAACCACCAGAAATCAAGCAAATCTTTACCCTTGTCCGAGGGCCTCTGTTGCAAGTCTTGTTCATCTGACAAAACAATAAAACAGCAACAACAAAAGGAAACCCTCTTCCAGATGAGTCTCTAAAAAGGGACGTGAAATGCACACATAGGAAAGTAAACTTCTCTTTTTAAAAAATATTCTTGCTGGTTTTGTAACCATGCAAAATTTGCTGCTTGAACGATGCTTTTCCTGTTTTCTCTCATATACATCAGAATGGATCAATATTTTAATTCTTTTCACATTACAGTAGGTACCACAAGAAATGAAAACAAAAATCTCAGTTTATGGAAGCTGAGAGTCAGCCTCTTAAGCATTTAAAACCTCTCTAAAAGCTGAGCTAAACTCTTCCAGGGAAAGCACAGTATCAAGCTACTACCAACAATGAAAACAGATAGCTGTTCTTCCACCAGTTTCTACTCAAATAAGAATGTTTACCTATCCTCTATTATAATAAATATGCAATAGACACTAGGAGATTTTTATCATACACTTAACACATAAACTTGTCTTTGATCAGTGCATAATTGTATTATAACCAATCCAGCTTTATATTAGAAAGTGCAATACCAATCCAGCTTTATAGAAGAAAGTGCTATTTCTTTAGGGTAAATGGGACATGTTCTAACAGAGAACTTCAGTGATATTTTAAACCGGATCTTGATATTCTACTTATGAGCAATCATATTTATCTACTCCCCCTACAAGGAAGTGGAGTTTGTCACACAATGATACAAAGGAAACCATAGCTTCACATCAGTAAAAAGTTTTTTCTCTCATTTCACACTATTTTATTTCTCTTGACCCATAAAATCCCAGCTGCTGTAGCACCTCTCATGAAATGCTCCTTCAGAGAAGAGATTCCAAGGGAAGAGGAAAGGATATAGCAGAAGAATCACAAATGGAAGATGCTGAAAATGTAATTACTCTTAAAAGCAAAGAAAATATGTTTGCTTCACTTTTCACAGACCTTTCCTGACATCTGTGCAATCCTGAATTGTGATATACTAATCTTTGTCCAAAGGAAAATATCAGTGAGACCTCTAGGCTTTTTAATGCACTTGGATATTTCTAATTCTGCTATAAGCATCCCAGCTAGTTTGACTCATTTGTTACCTGTAGTATCTCAGCTGCTCACATATTTAATAACATCAATGCTACCAACAAGGCAGATAAAACTGTAACTAATAAGAATGCATAATCTGAAATTTAAAAAAAAACTCTATCAAAACTCAGCTGCTCTGATGTAACAGCTCTTCTCCCGTTTTTTCATCACTGTCTTCTAAAGCCTACACACAAAAAAAAGGGGGTCCTGCCAGTTATGTTGTTTCTCCTTAGTGAGCGTGTAGTAAGAAAACAGTGAAATGCATTGATCCTACAACGTGTGCCCCTTCTGCTGCTGTTCACACTTTTCATAGCGTCTTGCCTTGTTTAACTGGAATCCAAAGCAAATAAAGAGAGACTCATGCAAAAAGTAAAACTGTATCTGACCATCTGTTCCAAGAATAAAATGAACAAATATCGAAAAACAAAGAAGTAAAAGCTTTTTTCCATGCAATTACTTACAAGCAGTGCCAGACTCAGGGTGTAGAGAGCACAGTGGTATAAAGCACTGGAGTTCATGTTTCAAAACAAGTAAAATTTCACTTCTTTAGCCTTTCTTAGTATCTTTCACTTGCTTTTTGACTTCCCTTCCTCCTGTCCATTGCTGATTTGAAGCATTTATCTTTTTACACAGAAGTGACGTAACACTGCAGAGAAGTGGGAAATAAATATTAATAATTCTCTAAGCTGTATGTAACCTGCTTTCTACATTTTGGACTTTGCTGCATGCTCAGAGACTGGACTGGATGAATTGAGTGATTGATCCCAAGATTATGGGAATCCTGTACCTCCTGGCAAGACCCTTGTTTTCTTCTTTCTTATGCAAAATTATTTTAGTATGGATGAACACATCTAAATGTTGCTAATCCTGTATTAAAACAATATGTCTGGCATAAGAGAAACCATCTCCTGACAGCTAATGTTAGTGTCAATTTATTCTAATAAAACACATTTCATAGTGTGACTTCTGGGTATCTGTGTGTGAGTGTTTTCATGGCATATAATGACCGTGATCCTATATTTTAAAATATAGGATCAAAAAATACTCACAGGCATGTGAACACAAATTCTGCTGGGAACCTGTTGCACATTGATTTTAAGGCAAAATTCAAAAGGGATTTTTCTCAATTATCTTAATACTTCTGAAAGTTCAGTGTCTAAATCTGAACTACAAAACTTCTTTAGTCAGAAGTATAAAAATATGTACACTCAGTTTATTCCCCTCATCCTAAGGTTTAAGACAGGACAGATGAATCCCACTCTGGAAGTACCCAGCCTCACTCAGAGCTAAATGTGCAATGTTTAGATGTCGTAAGGCTGGCTGTACTCCAGCCATGCTGTCTGGATATGAAAGCTTGTCTATCAATTTATACTATCTTGAAGGACTTCAAATTCCATAACAACATTAAGCAGATGTTAACATTGCAAAATCAGAGACACAAGACATGAAATACCTTTAAAAAATTGTTCTCCACTCTTCTGTTCTCATATCATGCCATTCCTCAAAATGAGTTTGTAACCCCAGCTCCCATCTTCCCACAAGGATCAATTCTACAACCCTGTTTGCACCTCTGACACAGCTTTGTCTATCTTCCATGCTCATCTTTGTGCAGTTAATTTCAAATGACCTTACAGCTTACCTACACAGGCTGGGTAGGGGAATGCTGAGACCTTGAAAAGGAGCCTTCCAGCTCCTAGGGTCACCACAGCTTTGAGGAACTAAAGTTGTACTTATGCAGAGCTTGACTACATTTGGAAACATCTGTGGGGATGAAGTCTACAGGGCGCTTGGTTGTAGCTTGGATCTTGCAAGAGAGCTGAGTATGTGCAATGCAAGAAGGTGTCTTTGGAGAGCTGAGATTGGCAAGCTTTCCTTTCAGTGTGTGCATAAAGATTTATTTCAATTTCCCCCAAAGCCTTATACCTTGCCTAAATCAGGCAAGCTTTCACAGGGATGTCTAAAATAAAACTGGAGCTGTCCTCTTGCCAATTTTCATCATCTGCTTCCAGAGGATGAAGCTCTAGACCTTGCAAATCAACACTTATAAGTCTATTTATCATGGGCAAATTCTGATATTTTCCCTAATCTCATTTCAGAAGCCACTGAATCTTGAAAATTGAAAGATTTCCCTGCAGAAGTATAGCATGGAAAAATTTCATCCCATAGTATTAAATTTACTTTTTCAGTTCATAAAGTTATAAAAAAGCTGATAAGAGAATTTGAACCTACACAGTCTTAATTCACCATGCCACATACCTTCAAAATAATGGCTGGCAACAGTATTCAGTCCATACCAGTGTTCTGTTGATTAGCTCCTATTACCGTTTCAGGAGGTAGACAACCTGAATATTTACAGTACTCAAAGTGCTTTCAATAGTAAGACTACAACAGGGAGTTTCAGCTGCCTTACAAATACTTAATATTTTTATATTACTTGAAAAATCTTATAAAACCATAATGACTGGTGCTGTCATCACAAGCTCATGCCAGCAGAGGCTGTGTTACTGTACTCAGACACATCCCCTCTCCTTTCCCTCTCAAAGAGATTCCAGATTAAAGAAAAATATTTGGCTGAGCATCCATCAGGTTTCCTGTAATGTATCAGTGCTATTGAAGTTAAAAGTCTTTAGGCTATCCTACAAATGCTCTACAAATCATGCACCCTCCAGCCGTTTCAAGCAGTGTTTGAAAAAGAATCATAAGCAGTCCTGTTTCAAATGAGCAACACCTCACATTTCATGGAGATGCACTTTTTTGGTCCATATATTAGAAAAATATGTTGCCTGTGAGTAAGCTTTTGGTGTGCACATTAGAATTTTCCATTTCAGCCACCACATCTTAACCATTATATGTGTTTATTCAGTGTTGTTGAAGTCATGCCTATAAAAACCACAGAAGGCTTTACTTACCACTTTTCAATGTACCAGAGCACAGACCCATATGTAAGACATTTGAAAAGGCTTTCATTTTTCAGGGAGAGTGAGCATTGGTACGGAGGGATCTCATGCTGAAATCCACCACGCAGGGATTCTGATGACCATGGGTCATTTTGGAAAACCTGGCTTTTCTGTATTTTCAGCCTAATTCTGCCGATCTGTAGCACAGACATTCCATTAAAATGAGTTCCTTCCTACTGTCGCTGTTCTGTGCAAATTTCCAGCTGTTTGTGGTTAAGGAGAAGGACATGTCTAAAAGAAAGTAATGATCTTATTGGCCTTATTTTCCCTTAAAAATGATTTTTTTTTTCATTTAAAAAAAGCTTTCTCAATAACGTACAGAACTTTGAGCTCCTTAGTTTTACCATAAAAGCACATCTGAAGGATCAGTATTCCACAGGCACAAAGTTATCACTTCCCACCAGTTGTACCCAAGTTTTGAGTACCACCACCCCTGCAAGCCCCCTTCCCACACTTCTCCTGAGCAGAGACAAACATTTGATAGATCAGTAATTACTGCATCTCTCCACTCATCACCTCCATGACCAATGCACTCCCTATTGCATGCAGCTCCTTTGTCAGGTTGCTAGTGCTGGCAGCTTGCCTTTAGGACTGCAGTCCTGCAGGGGAGATATTGAATATGCAGCAGGGGAGACATGCTCTCCCCAAAGGAGAAAGTCTGACATCTTCACAACTCTCTCAAGGATTCTTTTGCTGCTTTTTGTGGAACGGTTTTATCTTGTGCTACTAACTCATGTAGTTTGTAAGACACCGGCTGATTTCACAACAGCTTGTTGCCTCCTCCCAGCCCTGCCACCGCTGTTTCTTCACTCTTCTCCCTACACACAGAACAGCATCCCAAAACTTATTTAAAACTCTTGGGGTTTTTCTGCCACTGTTTCTCTCTTTCTGCAAGATCCCCTCCATTATTGCAGCTACAAGGATGTTTACTCAGAGATTAATCTTGCACAGTTGAAATGTGGCTATTTATTTTATTTTATTTAAACCATTTTTGAAAATGTCTGTGGTAAATTGCATTGTTTTGACCTAGTTAATCCAATTTGGTTGCTGGAGGTTATGATAAACTGAATAAAACCCAAAAGAATAGAAATAAACTATCAAAGTTTGATGGCCTCACTGAACAGAGTAGTTGGATTTCCCCAGGCAATAAGAACAAGGGTGTAGTTATTTTTAGACCAACCTTGTCTTCTCTTCATAGCCTTGAGAACACAAGGGCTCATATACACCTGATTTGCCTTAAGCAAGACTCAGCTTCATATCTCCTTTTACCTTCCCCACCATGCCACTGCACTTACATGTCAACAGGTGAGAGTAAATTCCCTCTCCCACCAATGTGCACAGCTGGACACTGACTCCTCGAGCACAAGGTGCCGGATGGTGGTAGTAAGGCTAGATTGCACCCATGGTATAAACCAGTAACCAGCACAATATTATCTGAAATTTATGAAGAACATTTCCACGGCAATTAACAATATCTAATAATGGTGGAAAGCTGGACGAAACCTTAATACTATACATGAATATTTCACAATTTTACCATTTACCTAAAAAAGTAACAATAACTTATTATAGTGATATTAAAATAAAGAATAAATAAAACCAAACCATGTGGAGCTTCCAAAGTTAAAAGTAAACAATTCGAGTTAAAAAGTCAAGGTTTCTGAGATGACATTGCTACAGCTTCATATTTCCCAAAGATCATGCCCAGAAAAAGGTATTAGCGTTCAGCATTGAGAAAAGGGCTAGAGTCAGCATTTTGTCTTGAACTTGTTAATCCCATCAGCAGGGTCAAAATGGAAAACTGAGTCAGGACTGCTTCTGTGGTCTGCCAAGGTCAGACCCACGAGCACACCATGATAGAGTTTGTAATACTGAAGGCAAATCTGCTGTGGAATAAAGGGAAATTTCAGCCTCTAGCGTTGTCTACCAGAGACTTTTATTGCCATGATAATTCTTTAAAACTATTGAAATTTAGAGGAAAGGTGTGGGAGGGGATGGGGGGAGGAAGGCTGGGTCTAAGTTGTTTAACCACAGCTCCAAGAATAGGCAATTTTGTTGTGCAGACGTGACAGATAAATGTTTAGTTTCTGAGGAAAAAGGGAATGTTTGAAACAGGGCAACTTTAGACAATCCAGAGCTTCAAAAAGTTTTATAAATGGGGCCTTGAATTAGCATTTAAATATTGAAGATCAAAAATACGCAGAGTCATAATTATGTAGTGGAATTAATTTTTCTTTGCAACGCAGTATAAAAGGGTGATCATTTCACTCACACCGTGTATGAAACGAGCAGATGGATTTTAATTAAAGCTGTTTAAACATAGCACAAAACATAGAGCATTAACCCTTGATCACATTAAATTAAATAAAACCTGTTTAAGCACTTGCATACTAGGGTTTTGCACCAGTGTGCCTGATTGATTTTTTTTCCACTGGGATAAATTTTCCAGCTTGGCAGTAGGGTTATGGCACAGTTACTTGACCACAGTGCTAGCTTCAGCACTTCTTTCCTTTCCCCTTTCAACTTTCTTTGGGCTGCCTACTCCCTGCCAGAGCTATTTGTGGGCATAGCAGGGAACTGGAGCAGGGAGCTCATCCAGACTAGAAATAAACATTTCCCCCCCCCCCCCCCCCCCCCCGCCCCCCAGGAGAATCAGTTTCCCAGTCCACCTCACCATGTCTCGTAAATGCTGTCAGTGTAATGGAGAAGGCAGCCCCTGGTAGAGGAGCCGGGGCCAGTTTTAGGAGAGGGCAGGCGCCACTGAAACAAACCTGAAACCATGTCTTGCGGCTACCTAGGGAACATCAGGTGATGTTTTCAGACACACATCTTGTCATTTGAGTACTGTATTTAAAACTTTGCTTAAGAGGAAAAAAACCAAAAGTTTTTGCATGGAGAAGTAGGAAGACATAAATCCATACACACAATCACTACAAATTATGGAAATGGGTTGATTAGCATTTTTTTTTTTTTTTAATGGCAGCATGTTACTGAAAAACTATAGATTGAAGTGGATTCTCATGCACACTTATTGCTTTCAACTTTGGTATGGTCAAAGGTTTAATCAGTGATATTTGACTTGATTTTCTTATTTACAGGTAAAAAGGCTTCCCTTCCATTTGCTTGTTAGAAGCTGAGGCTGCAATTCAGTAGTAGGGCTGTTAGTATACATAGAGTAATGTAACAAGAACTTTTTTATTCTGCCACGTAGTCTCCAAAAGTCCTTATTGATACACATTTCATAGAAGTTATGTATCAGACATTTCTACAATCACCCAGAGCTGGAAAAAACCACTTCTGTATCTTTTAATAGGGCCAACAGAAATTGTGGAGAGTGGTGGTTTTCTATTTCAGAGAAAAAGCAAAATGGAAAGAAAAACAACAATAACAACAACAAAAAAAACCCAACCCACCACCAAACACCCCCAAACCAAACCAAAAGAACAAACAAAAACCCAGTTGAACATAAAATGAAAATACTTTTTTTAAAATAATAGAAAAGACCATAAACATAAACTGAAGCTTTGGATCTTCTTTTAATGATGTTAGAAAATTAACACGTTGTTCAGCTTTGATAGGCTTATTTTGGATTTCAAGGTAGGAACACTGTTCTCCTCTGAAACAGCTTTGAATGATCATTTGACTTACCAGTCCATTGGTTAACTATTGTCTAATGTTCACTATTGGTGGTCCATCATATCACAAAAAATACCAAAAAAATTATTTTAAATTTAAATAAAAAATAATTTTAAATAAGAAAGTCAATAAAAATGTGCTTTGAAGCATATCCATGTATCTTATGATTTCTGCAGAAGAACAGAAGAGAATTTCCAGATTTCTGGTACAGGCCATGAATATATTGAATTGTTTACCAGTTTCTCTTCATTTCTGTTATTTGGGCTTGACACCAGTAGATGAATATAACAAACACTCATTTCCAAGGCTAGTTGTCATCTGGAAGCAGTATAAAGGGTTCTGAAACTTTTCAGTTGAGGAAATTTTATTTCCCTTTTAAGTGAAATGTTGTCTCAGCCAGATAGAACATCAGTTTCTAACACAAAATATATTGATTACTTTTCCCAGCTCTACAGAAACGTGATTACTGTGTGGTCCAAAACAGCACTCTCTTTGGGTTCTCATTTAATCAGTTGGTCATCAAGACCTTGCAAGATCTAAAAATGGTCTTTACATTCATCATCTGTCATTATCTGCTAGTTGTACTCCACCAGTGCCTTACATCAGAGAAGGAATGTAATCCACTTCCTACATTAATAATTTTAGGATATAGTATAACAGAAACAGCTACAAAAAGCAATACTGGGCTGGAAAAACTCAAGCACACAAATACAAACTATGAGGCTGCTGTTTAAAGAGGAGGCCTTCAGGAAAGCATCTTAGGGTCAAGGTGGTTAACAAGGTGGATAAATTATGTCA
The DNA here is from genome assembly GCF_023638135.1 of Falco biarmicus. NCBI lineage: Eukaryota > Metazoa > Chordata > Aves > Falconiformes > Falconidae > Falco > Falco biarmicus. The sequence goes on along the minus strand of NC_079291.1, from coordinate 58,032,010 downwards.
GTGATGTTACAGTACTGCAGAAAGGCAAAATTATTTGGTGTATAAACAAAGGTATTACTTATTTCTTACTTGAAGCAATACTTCATGATGGTAAGCAGTCAAATTGCCAGAGCAATTTGACTGGTCTGTGATGAAGACTATTTTTGAAGTGTTTTTCAAGAAAGCTTTAGATCTGCTGGAAATACTCTAAAGGAAAGCAGAGGGGTTTTGGAGAGGCCAGGAAACAGCACTGTAAGGGGAATGGTCAGAAGGAAAGCAATAGTTTTGCCAGAAGAGGTGAAGGGGGTACATGACATGTCTTATATTATAAAAAGACCTTTGGAAAAGAGTCAGGAATAATTTTTCCCATGTCAGAGAGGACAAAAAGACTCTGGCTGAAGATGCTAGAGGGAAATTGTCCATGGGATGTCAGGGAAAATCTTTCTGGCAGTTCAGACTGGAAAAGCCTTTGATAAATCAAATGAAGAAAATGTGGATTCTCCATCTTTGGAGGGTTTCTGAAAAAGATCAGACAAACATCCATGGGAGCGATGACTGAGACTGCCTTGGGGCTGGACAGTGGATTAGTTGATGTCTTGAAGTCTCTTCAAGTCCTGTTCCCCTGTACTTTGGTGGATTTCCAGCAGTCACAGGAGATTGATCCTTGAAGTGCACTGCCAACAGAGCTGTCTTCAAGGGTGGGCAAAGTAAATGGCCTTTGAAACAAATGAGAATTTGAGGGGAAAAGCATAGTTTATAAAAATGTGCTATTTTCTTTTCCATACCACTAATTAATTTTCTGGTCACACTGGGAAGAACAATGGGTTTAATTCTTCTACTTCCTGCCCCCTTTTATTATTTTTTGAGAAGTTCAAAAGCTAATGGGAGAAAAGAGCAAATTTTCTTCCTATATTTTTCTTCTAGAAAACAGATTAAAAGCTGCCACTACCTCCCATGCCTTTGCAATGAACTTCAGTATGATCTTCACTGTGCAAATGTTACAAACCTTGTAAAATTACAACATGTCTTCACTGAAGAGAGGAATAAGAATAAGGTATAAACATGGTACTACTTTTCTAAATCAATGGAATAGTTCCTGGCAAAAAAAAGTGGTAGTCAGGGGGAACAAGAATCTCAATTATGCCCTTGGTAAGGAGCAAATCCACGGGTACTTGATACAGAATAATCTGAAAAGCAGCATCCTGTCCTTAACTGTTCCCTCTCCCAGAGCCGTTCTCTCATATGGATTCATCTAATCTCTGGTTTAGTGAACGTGGATAAGAGAACATTGGTTGGAAAGGTTCAGTGGCACAATATTGCTCATGGACACAGAAGATGGTGATGTCCTTGGGGGAATTCTGATTTTAGCCACGATAACATGACTTATGAGGAGCAGCTGAAGGAGCTGAAGTTGCTTAGTCTGGAGTAAATGAGGCTTAGGGAGGACCTTATCACCCTCCGCAACTGCCTGAAAGGAGGTTGTAGGCAGGTGGGAGTTGGTCTCTTCCTCCAGATAACAAGCAACAGGACAAGAAGAAACAGCCTCAAGTTCCACCAGGCGAGGTTTAGATTGGATGTTAGGAAAAACTTCTTCACTGAAAAGGTGGTCAAGCACCGGAACAGGCTGCCCAGGGAGGCGGCGAAATCTCCATTCCTGGAAGTGTTTAAAAAACAGGTGTAGATGCGGTGCTTATGGACATGGTTTAGTGGTGGGCTTGGCAGTGCTGGGTGAATGGTTGGACATGATGATCTCAAAGGTCTTTTCCAACCTAAATAATTCTTGTGGATGCTCAGGTTGATGTACTGACTGAGCTTGCTCCTAAACCCTTACACAGTGGACTCAGGTGGCTATCAAAAACATCTGTGCCTCTATTCTCCCTTTTAATGGTGAGAATAACAGTGAAAATGAAACGTGTAGAGGAGACATGATGTCACACTGTGACCAAGATATTTTTGTGTTAATGTATGTGGTTTATTGATTCTTTATATACATTATTAATAGAAAATATGGAAAATAAGAAGACAATTTCCCATAGATTTGAGGTAGATTTAGGAAAAATGCAATTACGTTAGGCTTTTTGGTCTAATGTTAATATCAAATAATGGCAGAAAAGCATGCAACAAAAGATGTCCTGGGTATTGAATGCTAAACCCTAATAAAGAATAAGACAATTATTAGTACAATTACATATAATACAGATAATCACATATAGCAACAGAATGTTAACAAACTAAAAAGCCCAGCAATAGCAGTTATTAGTTACCTTTATATTTTCATTGAAGAAATGAAAATATATGCTAGCAGTAAGGTATTATTTTCCTAACTGTGCTCTAATAAACTGCTGCTTTCCTCATCAGACACTAAGCAAAAGTCACTGATGAAGAAAAATTTGCATTTCATTAAGCATGTGGATAGTTATTTCATTAGCCAACACTAATCGCTATTAAAGTTAGTTATTACTCTTGTCCAGGAAGAAGTTTGGGCAATTAAAGCCACACTGAAATGTATAACCTAAAGTATAACCCACTCTTTTGAAAAATTATGTTTATTTCTTTCAAGCCATTGCATAGCCTATTTTTACCTTGGGAAGGTCACGAACTGTTCTTTTGATTGTATTGTTGACCACAGGTGGAGACAATAAGTAAAGCCCTGATCAGCCTAATCATGGGAGAAGCTGAGCTAAAAGCAGACCAAATACCAACATCTGGGAGGCTTTTTTTTTTGGTCTTATATATTTTCCCCCTTGACAAGTGGAGAACCTGAGTACTATGCATACAAAAAGGGATTTAGTTAACCATGGCTGCTAGGAAAGGCACGATGCTGTGGTTCTGTTTTACTCTGTGTGTTGTCCATTAACAAATCTTATTGTGAATGCACAGAGTTCTGCTGTCTCATGATCTGCAACGAACTGCAGTGTGATTGGACTCTTGCTTGTTGGCTGAATATCTCTCTTCTGGCAGTGCCTTTTTTTTTTTCTTTCTTTTTTTTTTTTTTTTCTTCCTGATGGAAAATTGCCTCCTGACACATTGAAGAGGTCTCCATGGACTTTAACGTGAGTTCGGATGTTGGTACCCGGACCATATGTGACTATTGATATGTGATAAGTTCTGGTTCATCCTACTTAACTTCCAGCTGGTCAGGAATAGTACCGGTGTTCCCTAGCTCCATCAGCACGGGTGTCCTCAGTACCCTGAGGTTTCTCAAATGTCAGTGGGCATGATGTTAGGACAAGTGAATTAAGCACCTATCCCAGAAATTTCTTCCTCTGCATACATAATATTTAGATGCTGAAAATAAGGTGTTCAGATCTCAGTCTAGATCTTGTTCTTAACTGTATTGGGTCTAGCTGAGATGGAATTAATTTTCCTCTCAGCAGCCCTCATGGTGCTGTGCTTTATATTGGTGTCTGGAAAGGTGGTGACAACACACCAGGGTTTGGCTACTGTGGAGCAGCTGGCCCAGCATCCAGGCTGCCTCTCCACCACTCCCCCCTCACCAGTAGGCTGGGGGTGGGCAAGATCCTGGGGGGGAGGGACACAGCCAGGACAGCTGACCCAGACTGACCAAGGGATATTCCATATCATATGGCATCTGCTCAGATATAAAAGATTGAAGAAGGGAGGGGGCATTTATTGTTATGTTTGTCTTCTGGAGTAACTGCTACACGTACGGAAGCCCTGCTTCTCAGAAAGTGGCTGGACCGTGCCTGCTGATGGGAAGTAGAGAGTAACATCTTCCATTTTCCTTTGCTTCCATGCAGCCTTTGCTTTTGCTTTATTAAACTGCCTATATTTTGACCCTTGAGTTTTTTCCATCTTATTTTCTCTTGCCCTTTCCTGCCAAGGAGGGGAGTGATAGGTCAGCTTGGTGAGCACCTGGTGTTCAGCCAAGGTCAGCCCACTGCAGCCCTTTCTGGTGCCCAGTGTTGGCCATGAGGAATTTGGGATAGGGATAGTAACTGGGAGAGGTAACAGGAAAACATGGACTGAACATAGCTAGGGAGAGAAATGTAGAATGATGATGAGGAATTTCTGTTGTTGTAATTGTGACACAGGGGCTTTGGTGGGCATTGGCATCCAGCCCAGGTCAACCCACCACACCAACTTAAAAGATTAACAATATGCTGCTTCTGGAATAAGTGGAAAGCTATTAACCACTGGAAAAAGGGTCAAACCTTGTGTGAGTTCAATGACCTATTCTGCTTGCTCCAAGATTTTAATCTCTAGAGACTTAGAAATTAGTTGTCATACTTACACAGTTCCAAGCTTGAACTGGAAGAAGACCTAGCCCTGAGCACAGTCAAATAGTTAAGTCAGTGATACCCAGGTGGTTGTCATGGTGTTGACCACGCTGTGTGAGCAGCAGCACAAGATGAGTTAAGTCAAGTGTTCACTCCTGGTGGCCCATGGCCCATGGATAAGCCTGTGCCTGTGGTTTTTCTGCAGATGGTTCAACACTGTAAAATGCTGAACCAAAAAGTAGGGGTTCTGGTGGCATTGGTTACAGTAGTAATGAGAAAAGTAAGAAACATATTATTATTTTGATTACACAGTAGTAACTGAGTAATTACACAACATAGTAATTCAGGAACGACTGAAGAGAAAAGGGAACCATAATTAACTACCCCATCTTGCAACATAGAGCCTTATTTGAGGAAATGACATAATAACATGGAAGCAATCTCTCCTTACAAACCTAAGTACTATAGAAATAGTTCTCAGCTCAGACAATTTTTTCACCTTAGGGAGGTACTGGCATAATAACTTTTGAAGGAAAACAACATGACATTTATACATATGAAAGTAAACATGAGTATGTAAATGGGCTAAACCATGATAAGTATGCTACATTTTCTGATTTTGTGGGAGAATAAATTCTGCCTAGCTGCTTTCCAACCAGCCATCAGATTCAATGTATTTTCAAGTACAGGTTTGAACTGTCTTTCTAGAAAGCTCAGGATTTTATTTTAAATTTAGACTACATATTTAAAATCCTGAAACTGTCTTCAGATCTTAGTAGAAAGACCAAAGTTGAGATTAACTCAATAAAACAAAAAGCCATTCCAGCCTCCTCAGAGAGTTCAGGATATCTATGGTCTATTAGTTATACTGAGTCTGACCCCTGTCTAGCTCCATCATTTAACCAGGACTTCACACAGACGCAAGGGTTTTCTCTGTAAAGAAAATATTTTTTTTCCCTACAAATTCTCTATTTTCCCACTCTTTAGCACCATCTTTAAAAATCAGAATTGGTCAACTTTGTTCTTTTTGATTACTCCACAAAGCTTCTGGTACCTTCCAGAAATATGTATCTTTCTGGACTAAAGCCCTGAATAAGGGAAAAAATAATAATCCATACTTGCAACAGAGAAGAAAGGAAGAGATATCTGTCCAAATAGTGATACTTGTGAAACTAGTTCAAGAAATTTACCCATGGACAAGTTTTCCGCCTTGTGTCTTTCTCATAGAATTGGACTGTCACATGTAAGAAAATTTCTTCAAAAAGTTCTCCCACACCTGATGAATGTTTTCGAAGTATCTCTTAGCACGTTGCTATATCATCCTTACAGATCCTCACTTTTTTACCATATTTTAAGGTGGTGCTGAAATGTAACAGTTTGGATAATACTGAATGGTAAGCACTGATAAATAGAGAAGGGACACCTCACCATGACATTTCTTTCTGTTGTCATTTAGACTGACAAGGCATATCTGCACCTCTTTTCTTACAAGGGAGTATCAGCTTACTTAGCGTACTGGGGTACACAGATCTTGGAGGTTTACTGAAATTACCATGAGGCATATTCTCCTCCTACTCCATTATATTTGCCATATTTTGATGGCTTTCAACAATGTATAAATAAGAGGGAAAAAAAAGTTGTTTTATTACACGGTCCCTCATAGACAGAGGACATTAAAAGAAAAACAAACAAAACCCCCACAAAACATTAAAAAAACCCTTCAAATAAACAAAAAAATAGCAGGTTTCTCTTGGATTATTCATAACTATGAATACCAGTTATGCAAGACTCGCTCTAGCTACAATAACTGAGGCAACTAAGTATGTTAACCCTAATCTAACACCATGGCAATGAGGATTTAATTCTGTGACAGATGGCTGTTAAACTACAAAGATCGGTACTGATAGTGATTCACATCCTCCCCTGGCAACCAGCTCCACAGCTTAGTTTTTCTGGTGGTTATGAAGTTTTTTCCTAATATTTGATCTAATCCCTCCCTGCTGTCTTGTAAACCCATTTCTTCTGCCCATAATGATGAGAAGGAATAACTGATGCTTGTCTCTTATGTAACTTCTTTTTTAGCCATCCTCAGTTAATCACCAATCTCCCTTTCTCTCTGGAATCACAACCCAGTTCTTTAAGGTTTCTATCTGAGACCTTACTTGCCCAGCTTCTTCATTCTTGCAGCTTTCTCTGAGCTCCCTCTAGTCCCTCTGTCTTACTTAATAGCAAACTTGCAGTGTTTATAAGCATATCATGACAAAAATATTAGAATTTTAAAAAACTGTTTTGAATGCCATGTAAAAGCCAATGCTATGTCAAAGGCTTCTCTCCCATTAAGACCTAAACGTGACCAAAATGACCATGACGCTTCATCCAAAGGTAGGCTAGAGAATAAGAAACAACCTGGAGAATTTTACACATTATTTCAGAATGCAAACTGCAGCTACACCTTGGCCCAGCAGACACAGAGCAGTTCACGCAAGGGTTCAAGGTGCGCTGCACATGAATGTAGGCATGCAAGGTCAGTGAACTTGAATCTGTAACAGCTGAAATGTCTCAAAAGCTGGCAGAGAAAGATATGCTTGAAAAAGAGGAAGTGAGATATAGCCTCAGTTTGTTGTTAGGTTTTTTTTTTATTTTTATTATTATTATTTCTTGTAATGTTCTGCTCTCTGCAGTAGCTATGCCAGCAGGGACTTGAATTGCATTTTAACTTCTCCAGGCAAGGCATGGATGAGAAGACCTTGCCTGTAAAGAATCAATCAGCTTCTATCTTCCACCTACAAGAATTTGTCTCAAATTTATCTCATTTCATTCCCTAAGACATCTGAGGTTTGCAGCCATCTGCAGATTAGCTGGCCATACCTGCAGCACTGTGGCCATCAGCTGACTTGAGCCTGTTGCTTTTCTGCAGCTCCTTGGTCCCTCCTGCTCACTGAAATGATCAGTTTTTGCAGAACTATGGGATTTCCAGGTCAATGAGTTGTCTAGTGTTGTAAAGAAAGGGATTCTACCATTATTTTCTCCTATCTGATCAAAAGCCTGCGGGAAGTCAACCCACGGGCATTATCTTGATTTTGTGGGTTTTTGAGCTTTGTAGAGGAGAGGGTAGAGAATGACTGAGCCGTAGTGCTGGGAATGGGCAGCATGACCAATTCACCTCTGAAATAACAAAAGCCATCAAACTTCCAGTTTGTTCCCTGATCAGAAAAGGGAAGTGCAGTGATTTCCCTCTTTCATTCCCCTCTCCCTCTGTCAGGATACCCACATGCTAGCAAAACACCACTTCCATACCAGGGTGGGAGCAGAGACTTGTACAGGAAGAAATAAACTGCAAACAAAGCAGAGTTGTAAACTTTTCGAAGAAGTCTTGTCAGAAGCAGGAAACCATTTATAAATCTATTCCACTTCTGGGAAGCTGGTGCAGTAGGATATAGGGATGGCAGAATTTGCAGCAACAGCTATTCTCCTCTGGAATGACCTTGGAGGATGAGCAAGAAGGCTCAAAAATTTCCTTATTTTTCTGTGTATTGCATAACACATAGCAATGAGGAGCAGTAATCAGTGTGAACTTGCAGTAATTTAAGATTCATCATTCATTATGTAATAACGAGCAGCATTCTGAATGGTTGGCAGTTACAGTGAGATGTACTACTTTGCTCTGACGAGGGAAAAGAAACACACATTTCCCCCTTAGGTGCATAGTAAGGAAAAAGCAGAAATCTGCTTTCCAGACTGATTCACCATTTCTGTTAACAACACTGTGCATACCTCATTTCCCGGGAAGTTCCAAGTAGTGAAATCATCCCTGACACCTTGGCCCTACACATGAACTACGTGCAATTTTCACACTAAAGTGACTATGTGATCTGAAGTTTGGATCAGGGTAAGAGGATGAAGTGTCAGGATCAGCTTGATTTGTGTGACACAAGATGCTTGAATGTCTCAACCGGAATGAGTGTCTGCAGAACTGTAGACTCCAGTGTTGACAGCAGGCATATCATCATGTTTATTAGATCGCTGCTTGCCTGTGATCACACGCATTCACATGGTGTTACTGAAAGTCTGAGTGAGTATAAGCAGAGAAAGAAGTTGTCTCCAGATGGTAAAATGTGCAATATAAATTTTGGAAACCTTCTAGATGAAGGCTTTGGGGTTTGATTTTAGTGTTGGTTTGCTTCCACCCTGCAATACACATACAATAACTTTTAACTTAGAGGGGGTTGTTTGGGTTCTTTGACTTTGGGTTCTTTAAAAGATTAGTAGTATTTTTTATCTTTGGCTGTTACCATAGTATGCGTTGGCCATACTCCTTTTATAAACCTTTTTTGAAAGACTATGTGACTAGTATTGCTTGGGGTTTTTTTTAAATCTATGTTCCACTTGCTATAGAATAAACAGGTGGGTTTTATCTTCTTTTTTCCCCCTCTCTTCTGGAATCTCTTCCCCCCCCCCCCCCCGACCCACCCCAAAAGCAACAACTGACCTTTCAGCTCTATACCTCTTGCTTTCACATCACTTCATTGATAGAAAAGGGTGGAAATTTACTCTTAGGCCATATCGCTGACCCCCAGCTCTGTCATAAGGCATTTCTTAATCCTTGAGTGAGAATATCTCAGAATACCCTGATAGTGTTCTGTGAAAACTGACTAATCAACTGCAGTCCATAGTTTTCAAGACAAAATATTCTCAAACTTCAGTTGTCATATCAAGCTCTAGTTCATGGGGTAAAAGGTTCTTGTGCTCATTGACTTTTGTCAGGATCCAGTCTGGTAGATGTGTTCTCACCAGCCATGAGTACAAGGCAACTTACCTCTTGATGTGTTCGTCTTACTCACATTAACAGTGCATACATGGGCAATTTCTATTGTTGGGTGACAAGTTTGCAGCCCTCCCAGTTTCACAAGAACGTGTCTGTGCACAAGTCCCTAACTACTGGATCTGTCTTCTAGGCATTTGAAAAGGTCAGAAGTTCATTCTGTTTGGCTCAGGCAAAAGGGCAGACTCGTGACCAAAGATGAGAGTTTGAGCAATAATTCTCGAGAGGGTGAGTAGGAACAACTATGAAGGAAGAGAGTGAGCTGTTATACAACATGGTTTATTGTAAGCCATCCATGAGATCAGAGCAGTGCCAGCATAGCTGTAAAAGGACACGAATGAGTTGAAGACTGTATTTAAAATAGCAAAACAACGTAAGTAGTATATTCGTCTGCTCTGAAGCACTTGTAACATTATGAAAGTAAGAGACATATTTTAAAAATCTTCAAAAAGCTCAAATAGGGCAGAAGTACCTGATCACCGTGTTATCAGTCAGGCATCTTAAACACTCAAATATATGATTATTGGTGTCTCTTTCTTTTCTATCCTTCCAGCTCAGAGAAGGAAATTAGACTAACTACATACTTCATAAAGCAACATTTTAGCATTTCTTCTTTTTTCTTCCTTGATAACAGCTCTCAAGAGAAGAGTTGATACAACATTCAGCAACTAACATGTTGCAGTCTTTTGTCTACAGCCACTACACAGAATGCTTTTGAGTAATGAAAAAGAAAAATATAGATAGGATAACTGAAATTAAAACAATAAAAAGTTCTGTACAACGTGAAGAGGGAAGAAGAAATCTGAGATCAAGTGGGACACCAGAGTATCCTTTTAATGAGTTATGCATTACATTGTATGATGTAGATCTTGCTGAGGTATTGCCCTGAATTTTGCCATACCTTTTTATAACACTAAAAACACCCTCAGGACTACAGTGCAACAAGGACCGTGTTTCACCTTTCAAAACCAGAGGCTGGTATTAAGCTAGAAATACTGGCTATAACTTCAACCTGTGTAATTATGTCAATAAAATAACAGTAATAAACATGATCTGAAAATTATATCTCAGAGTATTTGCAAGTCAGTAATTAAACTTCACAGCACCTTTGTCTGATAATATAAAGTTACTTTCTAGTTTTAATATTAAATTTTTTAGAGAGTGCTAGTGTCATAATGGTTGTATAAATAATTTCTACACACATATCTCTGCTTTGGCATAGAAGTTCTCCCAAGTCAGAGGGAAGGAAACTGAGGCAATGACATATCACAGGCAAGGTTTTCAGAAATATGAGTGAAACAGGAGCAACGTCGCCAGAAATTAATGTTGAAATTTGAGTTTTTAATTTAGTCCAATGTCTTTGAAAATCTCACCTCAAGGGAAGAAGGATCAAACTTGGCTGTTTTTCTTCTACATCCACATTTAGGTGCATGTTATGGTTTAAGACTAAAGTACTCTGAAGTTCTGCAACCATCCTCTAGTTTGTTTTTTTTTTCAACCAACTCTTACTTGGACATTGCTTCCTTTTTCTTCAGGATAGCAAATATTACCTAACATGATTTGTCTGAGGCCAGAAATGGAATTGGTGACTGGGCCAGAAGCAAAATCCCAGGCCATTCCTTCACTCTCATTCTCTAGACATTAGCTCATGTTCTTTGAGAACTACATGCTGCAACCTCATTGCTATCACAGTCTTCATTAAGTTTTAATTTGGGATGACTTGGCTTCTGTTACGATTAAATTGAACCCTTATCATAACTCAAATACAAGTTCTCGTTGTGTATTTTCCCAGAACACAACAATATTGGCTCAACACCAAGCTGGCACTCTGCACCCTAGACCTTGGCTAGGAAATTACATCTGTAGATATGTACACATGCAAACACTCCTATATACACATGCACGCACACCCTCGCACACGCACATCCGCACGCTATTTCAAGCACCAAGTTATGACAACGGTGACAGAGGATGCTAGAATATCTCTGGAAGACATACGGAACCTGCAGATTATTTGAAATGTAAAAAACCACTTTGATCCAGTTTGAAACACCAGTCCCCACTCTTAGTGGCTGTGAGGCAACGGAAGCCTTTCAGAGACCAGCACTGAGTCCCTATAAAAGAGTTGTTCCAAATCATTAAATAAAATTTACCAAATCATTATTTTTCCTTGTATTTGACCACAGCCCTGGTGGTACCCCTTCCTTACCCAGCTCTTTTCTTTGCTGGCTATATTTATTAAAGGCAGGGCACACTTCCCAAGCTTTTCAGTGCAGGGATGGAGAAAACACATTGGGCATCCCATCCTGGCAAGTCACTTGTGCCTCACTGTCTCCTTATTCTGCTTGTTTGCAGGACCTATTTTATTTTAAAGAACAGAGCCCTTCACACTGGTTAGTAACAAGCTGTGTCTCCGGATGCCAAAGGGACAACACAGAGCCACTTTGTAAAGAAGTAGATTGGCTGTCCTCCCCGCTCGGAGGGAGAAGGGGCTAAGCGAGAAATGCACTTGGATGGTGCTGAAAGCGGTTTGTCAAGTCATCAAAGGGTCTCTGCACCTCTTCGGAGCCGGCCTTGGGAAAGGGAGAAGGGAAATCTCCATCCCAAGACTGTCTTTGTCACACTGGGAGATTAAGAATTAGTGTTTGCCCTTGGTAAAATCAGGGAGGGGAGAGAAGACTCCTGGGAGAAACTTCACTGTGTCAAACACACCGAGGCCAACATCATGGCAATTTACCTTGGCAAGCCTTACTGATCTTATCCCCCCTCCCCCAGTATCTTCAGGCTGCTTTTTGATCGTCTTCAAAGCACATTTTTCCTCTGCTGAATCACAGTATGTTCTGTTCATCTCCCTTTCCCAGACAGTAAAAAGGATGCTTTGCAAGAAGGACCCAAAGGAACTAGATGTAATAAATCCCCATGATGCAGGAGGGCAATTGTCTCACAGGGCTCTGACACACAGCAGCTGTGAGGTCTGAATACAATGCATTTTCCAGTACAGTAAACCTTTGCTTGGCAAAGCTTTTCCATCAAATGACTTATCTGTGGGGGCAGCAATACTTCCCTGTTGGTCTCATTCTTCCAGCCTCCCTCTCCCACCTCAACCATTGTCAACCTTTCAGTCACAGCTCCAACCTAGTCTAGCCGTCGTCATTTCTTTTGGCCCTGTTTCAGACAAAGGCTGTTTCTAAGCTATCTGACAGAGCCGTACCATGTTCACAATGCCATGGAATGACTTAATCCAAGGAGAAAATGTTTGCAGATTACATTTGCTGGAGTAAATACTGGTTTTCCTGCTCCTCTTTTAGCTCAGACGAGGAGGTGTGTTCCCTAGTGACATAACACCAGCAAGCAACAGACTGAGTAATGTACCCACCGTATGGTGTGCCTTTCTGCTGCTCACAGATTGCATCGGTAACAATCTGCAAAAGGCTCACAGTCCTTCCCTGACAGATTGGGGATGTGGGACGTGGTTTTCTCTTTGTGCTTGTGAAACACACATCTTCTGCAGATCTCCATCATCAAAAGGATCACTCGCACGTCCTTCACCACTGCAATTTCATTGAATGTTTATCACTTGCTGGACAAAATGTACACTTTGCCTTCAGGTAGTTAAGTTTGTGCTAAATCCCTGTTTGTGTATAAGCTTAATTTTTGTAGGCAATTCAATTTCTAATGAGATGGCTGCATCAAAGCAAGAAACAAAGCAGGATATCCAAATATTTTCAGCCAGATGTGAGGCAGCTAATAACTTCTACAGTGTGCTATGGAATTGGCCTAGATAAAAACTAAGAAGGAGAACCAGGTATATAAAATGCTTTAGGCCATCTTTTTCAAACCTCATATATTCAAGGAAAATGCCTTTTTTCTGTGGTAAAGGAAAAAATAAAGAAAATCAAGATAAAGAGCATAATAGAAACAAAAGAAAGGCTCCATCATTTATGGTCCCAGTCAAAGTTGTACACCTCAGAATGCTACTACATTTTTTAGAAGAGAAGATGAGAGAGGAGGCTGATCCATGGTAAGTAAATGCATAGAATAGTCAAAAACAGACTACAGCAAAGCAGAACCCAGACAGTAGATATGTATATTCCCATGTATCATGTGTTCTCTGGAACACTTTAGGAAACAACAGATCAACTGCATAAATTTAAGCTTTTGGTTATTTGCCTCCTGCCTCTGAAGTGGCTTCTCTGCTACTTTCCTCCTCTTAGTGACCTCTTCTCACCCATATCCCCTGCATTTTGTACTTTTAATAATTAGATAGCTTTTCAATTAGATAGATTTTGTTTTGTTTTGTTTTCAGGAAGAAGGGAGGAAATTTTCTTACTGAGATATCCATATTATAGCATACGGTTATACCATGCTCCTAAGAAATAAGCAAGGGAAAACATAAGGTGTAATCATCTTCCATTTATATGGTAATAACTGGTGTTCCTCAAAGGACAGCGTGCATTATTTGTATCAAAGCATAAGTTAGCCTAAGGGGAGCGGACTGAATTCAAGACAACTATTTGTGCTGCTTTACACACCAGTTAGTCTGAGGTGCTGCTCTTTCACATCTCAACAGAATTCAGATTTAGACTGTCTTTTCCATCTGCTGCTTGCCTTCCCTGTTGAGTTCAACCTTTCATTCCCCATGTCTCCTCAGACCCTGATAATACTTCTTGTATCCCTTGTGGAGATGATTAGTGAGAACTTGGAGTCAGGAACCTGGATGTGCATTGCATCCAGCAAATGATAAAACATTATAGGAAAGAGCTTGGGAGAAGGACGAAAATACTGTATATGTCTCTCAAAGTCAGGTTGTTCAACAACTGCCTGTGCTAACCAGGCTGTTCCATGGAGTCTGGCTGCACTTCAGGCCAAGTCTCCTGAAGAGCTAATTATCCTTATCCTTCCTTTTGGTTTCTATACCAGTGTTTGACTCCTAATTTTCCCTTCTCCCAAATGTCTCCTTTCAGCAGTCCAGGTTTAAACCCAACTCTATGCTTAAGTGCTTCTCCAGGTAGGAGTATGCTGGAATTACCGGTCTCGGTGATGATCTAAGATTTGGTTTTAGATTTTGATTGGGGTCAAAAAAATAGGAACAAAAGGGTGAAGATAGTTTCATTCCTAAAGGGTGTTTGATGCAGGATGGAGTAAGCCCAGAGCATACAGAGTGTGCAAGGGAGATGCTATGTCCTGAAATACAGGAGGTACCAGAAGCTCTGCAAGAAGGATGGGAGCTGAGCAGCCCAGTTCCTGATTGTATGGTGTGCTGATGGGTGAAGAACATCTCCTCTGAAGGTCAATGAGGAAAGATGGTACTGAGCTGGGAGAAGAAATTTCTGTTAAGGTAGTGACGAAGGTATGAAATACATCATCATCAGGGCTAGGTATCTATGCAAAAATAGGACTGGTCTGATTACATGCTCCAGTATGAAGCAGAGGAAAGGTAAATCATATTAGGGTAAATGTTAATGAAGAAGATCTGAAATAAAAAAGTATGGAAATATTATGAGGTGTGGAGAAACACATGCAAAAGGGATGCAGCATTTTGACAGGGATGTTCTTCATAGTGCAGCAAACTCAGTCGCGTCTCCAGTCTGCTTGGCTGAAGGGAAAAAAGCAGAACAACCTTCCTAAAAGTGTCTGAAACAAATCAGAGAACGGTTCCCGCTGTGGCTCTTTTTTCAGCCTCCAGTTCAAACACACCATGGCCTGTTCGTTCCCACAGTGCAGGGCTGACCTTAAAATCTTTCATGAGCTTTTGCTAACTGCAGCCCAGCTGGCTGCAGCGTTCCAGCCATCTGCTTCTATTTTTAAAACCCCAGGTTGCAGACAGTTTTCTTTAGCTACCACTCCTCTGGGGATTGCCTTAAACAGAACTGCACAAAGCAGCAAGGCCCCCTGTTAGCATCCCTGGGATCCTGAGGGATTGAAGTGCAGCAGAAAAGGAGGCAGGACTGATCTTGTTCTAATAAGGATGTTTAATGGAAGATCCATTCCTATGAAATCTCAGCTCCGGAGGGGCCAGAAGGCTTGGCTGTTCAATACTTAGCCATCAGGCAGCATTTAGGCCAGCTGAGCAAGCTACCAGATGAATTTGGGTAAGGAAGATGTGAAAAAAAAAAAAATAATAATATGAAAACTGCATCACCAAGAAACAATTCTTGGCTTGAGGTTTATGTTGAAGACCATAGACAGGAACAGAGAAATTCATTTATTCAGAAAGTTCACTTGCCCAGCTGTTAGAAACATTACTTTATGTACCCAAGTCCACGGTTTCTCCTATAGCTTCGCAGCCCACAGACTGCCCTTCCTACTCACATCTCCATTAGAGCGGGTTTTGGCTCTGAGCATTACTCCAGGGAATGCCCAGATTTACCTTGGCTGTCCTGTCCCATGTCTCATGAAAGACTGAGCTTTTGAAAATCTTTGCAGTCAAACTGCTTCCATGAGACTAAGGGACAGATTTAGCAGACAGCTATGTACTAAAATGTTAGTGGTCTTCTGGATCTCTATTACAGTATAGGCAAATAATTTCTATCCAAATTTAGATGCCATTGGGACACAGTTGATTCCTTTGAAGGTAAAAATCCTTCTTTCTTACCAGACAGGCTTTCTTGACAGGACTACATTGAATATCTTCCCTGGTCCCTGACATTCATGCTGGCAAGGAATTACATTTTATTTTTTATAATGCATAATTTGCCCTTTTGGTGCTAAACCGAGCTGTAAGTTCAAAACCATAGTGTAAAGATTAATGTCAGCTATTGAAAATGCTTTTATTTTTCTTGAAATTTTTATGATATTTTTAGTATTTTATTCTAAATTACTAGTCCTGCCTTTATGTTCTGTTTGCATATGTATGTATCAGCATATACAAGGGAGACAGGTCTCTAACCGAGTCAGTCAAGGCCTCATCAATATTGTCAAGGAAGTTTCCAGTTATTCAGCTAACCCTAATTATGTCATCTGAATAGCTTTTCATGTTTTACTAACTGAATTCAGTAGATCTGCAGTGATAGGCGCCTAGAAAATAACCTCTCATGTGAACTCCAACCTTGCCAACACTTAAATTTAGATGCTTTGGCTTGCAAGTCAAAGCACATCTTCTCTGGAATATCAGAATTACACTGCATCTCAATATTATTAAAAATAATAATTTGATTTAAAACATTTGCAGAATACAGTATGAAAAGGTAATGTTTCCTGCCTCCACAAAAATTAAAAAAAAAACAACAACAAAACCAAACACAAAAGAAACACCGCAACAAAAGAGTGAAATAGAGCTGTCCAAATCATGCCTATAACTCTAATGTGAGTCTTCATCAAAACTCACCCAAGAACTGTGTTACATCTTCTCTGGGATAACAGGAGTTGGAAAAGTATGTTCCACCCAGGCTCATTAGTATTTTTATCTAAGTCTGGCCCATATACATGCTTTTCCATATATAAGACCACATGCATAAAAGTTTATACACCTACACATGCACACTTTTTACTGAGTCACATGAAAGTCATACACTAGTCTGAGAACCAAGCTTGGCACAGTGCACCTACCACAACAGGGTGTGTGAGCCCACTCCTTTCCATACTGCAGATATCACTAAATCCCATACATTGCCAATTAATTAAACCTGCAGACCTTGCAGCTCTTCCTTTTCTATTCTATTTTCTTTACGCATGCAAAACATTCAAGTGAATTTACTAAACTAAGCTCATAGGACTAGGCACCATTTAAACCATTTACGCTGATTTATATTTGGAATAAATGTGTACTGGTAAACTCCACAATTTTTCTTAGGCCATTATTAAAATTTAACAATGATTTCAATGTTTGAATGGGATCAGGAAACAGCTTTTATTTATCAAGAAGCCAGAGTCAAGGCTTCTTAACAATATTGGACAAAACCAACTAATCAGACAAACAATCCTTCAAGGAAAGAAAGAGGTCATTGTTCACACAGTGAAAACCCTAGCATAATAATTAACCACTCTGAATGTTTTGACAAAAGGTCAGATGCAATAGAAGCTCTAAGTGTTTGAAAAGTCATGTGAAAAGACTGCATGTGACAATCCAAAGTACTTTAAAGATGACATAAACTGACTACAAACATGTAAATATGAAGTGCCTAAATCACTTACTTGTCTACACTGAGCCTAGGTTGTCTTCAAGGTCCCTCAGAGCCTAAAGCTCAAGTTCTGAACAGATCCACACCTTCACTCCTGCCAAAGCTCAACCAGAAGTCAGAAATAATTTCAGAAATCAGAAATTTCTCTAATCTCTCTGAAAGCAGGCATTCCAGGTTGCACTTGGTGCATATCAAGAGGACCAAGACACTTGCCAAAAGTGTCATGCACCTTGTTTGATTTTAGTTTTCTAAAAGCTCATTTCCATGTTTCTACTGAACAGAAATAGGTGACAACTGAGACTAAGTAACTTCATCCTAAAAATGTCACCAAAACATATTCAGTTATTTCAGGATATATTTGTATTAGTAAATAAAATTGTCCAGTGCCTGTCTGCTAGGTCCGAGAGCAAGTAGTAACGTGATTTGCAACAATACAGCTAAATTCTCTTCCTCCCAGTCCAAGGCAGCATCATCCAAACTGCATGTTTGGAACAACCTAGGCACACCCTACTGTACTGTACAGAGCAGAGCCAAGTTACGCCTGCTAGTAATTAAGAGCCTGGGCAGTAGCAGGACAGCATGAAAGCATGCATTGGTCTTTGTTAGTGTAGATGCAGTCTAAAAGAACAAGTGTAGACCTCTAGGAGGAAGGGAGCATCTGGGGCAGTCCTGGGTAACGATGCACTGGTGATGGGCAGCGTTTCAAGGGCTGTCTGGGTCTAGAAAGCTGCTTGTGATGCAGGTGGTTCCAGCTTGAATTCTGGCATACTTGGTCAGCCTGGTGAAGGAGAAGGGACTAAATTAGGGCTACAAAAGTCACATCTGGAGTAGTGTGTTTTGAGTTTGTTTTGTTTTAAGGAATAGTTTAAATAAAAAGTTTTTCTTCCAAGCACGATGCACTATGGTCACCTTTGACTAACACCCCCAGCAGCATATGGCAACAGTTTTCTTGTCAATCACAAAAGCAGGTGTTTTCTTCTTCTTCTTCTTTTTTTTTTTTTTTTTTTTTTTTTTCCCCAGTAAGGAAATACAACTTTCACATTCCTTCCAGTCTTTTACCAAGATGTGTAATGGAAATGGGAATCTAGATTCATAAAGCATTTTCTCTGCATTCAATAGACAGAAGCTAATGCCAAAAGATGTAAATCTATCAGCACCAGCAATGACAAGAACAAACCCAAAATTTACCCTAAAGCCAAAATACCCACCTGTGGCAAATAAATCTCAGTCTGTCACTTCATGTCTCCTTTATCAATAACCTCTACAAAGAAAGATTCATTGAAGGACACTTCGATGATTAACTGAAATGGACAAACATGGATTAACAAGGAGTAAGACTACGAACCCAGAGCCTCCCTGCGTACTGCACACTGCTGGCAGGGCTTTCCAGGCTTCTCCACCGGTGGCATCCAGGTTAGTGCTGCTTAGACATAAAGGTAATGTGCCAAAGGCACATCATAGGTCTTTCTGGCTCTCACAGTTTGAAATAAGTGTTTGAGATTCATTCCCATGCCTGGCTAATTACCAGCCAGAGCTGAGATCAGATCTCTTATAGGACACATGAAAGTGCTGCTGTCCACTCCCTCATATCTCAAAAAACATTTTACACTACCATGACAACGCAACACACTTTTAAAGCCAGATAGGAATACAATCCAGCTCTTCTTTCATTCCTTAAGCAATGCTAAAACACTTTTGATGAAATCAGATCTGGCTTCAAGACAGAAGATACAGTCACCATACAAGTGACCTCTCTTCCCACACAGCACTGATAGGATATAAAATTGGGCAGGCCCATCATTTCCCCCTATCCCCTTTAATTCATGCCGGATTCTTCTTGATTAAGTAATAATGTGAAATGGTGAAACAAGAAAAAAATTGAGAAGTTCAAGGGAAACTAAATGTGTTCTGCGGCTTGTCGTTTTTATGGTCACATCTGTCTTGAATAGGTTGCTACCTACAAGTGCTTAATTTACTTTTCAGGAAAAAAAAAAAAAAGTAAGACTGTTTCCAGCAATTGCACTGAACTGCCGCTTTTTTGCCAAGAGTTGCTATTTGGCTCCCATGCTTCCAGGGAACATTGTTTTGTTTGTTTTCAATGGCACAAAAGAAAAAAAAATTAATAGACGGTCCCTCCAGGGTTTTTCTAGGAGTAAGGATACACCCTTTAGAAAAGGGAAGTGACCACAAGCTAAAGGGAGAAGAGGTTAAACGGAGGGATCACCTTTAACTGTTTGTCCTGCTCAGGACCATGAAGATGAAGTATAAATGAAAAGAAGAGAAAGAGGAAAGAATTTTCTAGATATGCTACAAAAATGGGCAAATAGTTTCACTGCATTGATCATTTTCCACAAGCTTCTTAATTCTTACTCTGATACAAGAATAGAAACAAAACAGGAAAGGGCACAATGAGGGCAGCTCATGGTAAATGTTAGAGTATAACAGATCACAAAGTTCAGGAGATCATGAAAAGGTGAGTGCATTGAGTTTCTGAGGTTCTTTTTTATCAAAATCTATAAATCTCGTAACAGTGCTTGAAGAAGTTGAAGACCTTTTGTTCAAACAGCCATGGCTCAAGAGCAGTAGGGTATATAGTTCAAGCAAGGTGAAAAGGGAGTGAATCCTTTTGAATGTTAATGAAATCCACATATCTATTGTCTTGTATGTGATGTGTCACTTCCCTCCATGCATTCTTCACTCCTGGATTTGTTTGGGGTTTTTTTTGTTGGTTTGGGTTTTTTTTTGTGTGTGTGCTCAACCTCTTTACCAAATGTTGAAGTATACAAGAATTTATCACAGTATTGCGGCCAATAGGGCTGACATCCACATCTGAATACTATTACAGCTGAAGCAGCTAACCGGTTCTGCCAGTTGCTGTTACCTGCCCATCTCTTACTATGGGATTAGACAGGGTGTAGAAGAACAGGAATGGCCATGGGCAGACATCCATACTTACATAGAAGTGGTCAGGAGCACAGGTCAGTAGAAAATTTTACTCAGAAGCAAAGACTCACAGCAACAAATAACCCAATCTAGAGGCAAATTGGGTTTCTATCTGGTGATAAATAGTTGCAGTCAAATTTTGCCTTCTCAAAATAAATAACAGATGATGACTGTGGCTTCAGCGAGAATAAAATTCCCCTGAGGCTGTTTAAGCAAAGTCCCACTACTGTCAAATCAGAATTTAGTGTGTTAATTCCCTTTGTAGATCTGAACATATTAGATTTGTCCAACAGCACAAGGGAATCTTGAAGTCAACAGGAGTTGTGCCTTCT
Source organism: Falco biarmicus (assembly GCF_023638135.1). Taxonomy (NCBI): domain Eukaryota; kingdom Metazoa; phylum Chordata; class Aves; order Falconiformes; family Falconidae; genus Falco; species Falco biarmicus. The sequence goes on along the minus strand of NC_079291.1, from coordinate 58,011,573 downwards.
CAGGAACATCATTCATAGCTCTATGTGGCACATGATTTCAAGAACCTAAAGCGATGTGATCTCATAGATGACCAATGTCTTATTATCAATGAACCTATTTAAACAGAGGCTTGATTTCCCAGCTTTGGAAAGTCTATAAAATGATGCACTTGTCCCCCAGAAGGAATTCTGGTGCAATTTCTGTAATATCAGGCAATTTATATACAAAAAATAAGGTACTTTCAAGGACATCAGGCTTGGGTAAAATGAAACACAGAACTATTATTGACACAGATGTTTACTAGAGCCCAGGCTTCAGCGGAATCATAACAGTCATATTCTTAATATAATTTTATTGTGTGACTCTTGGCACGTTCAAAGTTCAGCTGGGTAAAAGGAGGGAAAACACCGAAATACTATGAGAAACTCTTTATTGGTATTATTGTGTTATTTTAATTTTTAAAAAACATTAAGCTCTGAATTGTGACTGCTGCAGCTGGTGGATATGGAAAGACAATGGAAGCTTCCTGGCTTATTGGCTGTCATTATGTTATGTTTCAATCACCTTTCTTTCCTTGCACGTGTTAAAAACCTATGTAGAGTTGAGCAAAATGAAACCTAAAATTAAATTGCCACGGTTACAATGGGGAGGCAGAGCATGTATTTACTTCTAAAGATAGATGACCAAAGTTAGGACCTATATCTCTTTAGATTGTCTATAGAATCAATGGGATAACAAGGGGCTTCTCCAGGGATGAATTCAAAACACCTTCATCGGGCTTCTTCCAAGTCTTCTTGTGCTGGTGCGTGCAAAAACCAGGTGGTACTGTCAGCTGCCTAAACCAGAGCGAGTGTGTCTGCCCTGGGATAACAACTGGCCCTCAGACAAAACAAAGTGGGTCATTATATTGGTCAACTTTTCCCAGGAAAAATTTGGGAGAACGTTATTTGGGATGCCCCATACAGGCACTAGCAGCAGTGTCCCTGTGCTTGGGAATAATCCCTTGTGCTTTTTCATTTGCTAGCACCTGTGTGGCCACCCTCTGTGGATATTTGGTATGCTGTGGGCTACCCAGCAGGGTGGCTACTGAGACCATGGCAGGTGGTCCCTAGCTAATCTATGAAAGCACCTACCCTTTGTCATCTTTTCATGTTAGAATGTATGATAAATGCAGAGGTTTGTCCCTGGGAATCACCAGGGCACAGACATGGTCTGTTTTTCCATAGGTCAGAAACTACATACATCATGGGAGCTGTTTCAAATAACCGTTCCAGGCTTCCTCTCAGTGTCAGGGAGATTTTTTTGAGTTTCTGGGTGATCACATGTAAATACATTTGCCCACTTGACATTTGTTACTGGGTTTCGATACTTGCTGCTTCAGCTTTTAATTCCTTTGCTGGGTATCTTCCAAATATTTTAATAAGATTATGATAACTCTTAAGTGTGCTTGTCTAGCACAAAGCAAAACCATTTGTGCCAGGGGTGGGGAAACTTAACAGCTATGGCCTTAAATTGTTTAGAAAATGCTGATCTCAGTTCATAATCTCCGGTAAAGTGCTTACAAAAGCACTTTAAATGCACCACTAATCTTTTCCTGCTTTAAGAAGAGAGGAGTTTAAGCCTGGAATTCTGTTGAAATACATTTTCACTTGATTTCCAAGAGCTTTACTCTAAATTGTTTAAACATTATTATTGTGAATAAATACACTAAGAAATAGCACTTAATTTACTTTCACCTGTTCTTTTTTTTTATTTCTCTAGTGAAACAGTTGTTGTGCATCTTTCATCTGTTTATTATCATGGCGATCATAAGCAGCAGCTAGAGCAGCTAACGTGACTAGTCCTATTGCACACCAAACGGAAAGGCAGTATTGCTTGTCTTCAGAGTTTTGGGCTTTGAGGCATAGAAAATAGGACAAGTTATTGCTCTTCACAGGGTATAGACTAAGGAACAAATTGTGAATCTCAGATTTTCTCCATCACTATATGTGTTAAGTTACCTCAAGCTTGTAAAAAAGCCCTATATGCTGCGGGTGATTCCGCAACTGTTCTGGCCATAGATTCTGCAAGGCAAAAAAAGGGTTAATTGGGGGTCAGTGGATGCACTAGGATACCAACAAATGAAGTTGAGAAAAGATTCTGGAAAGTGGGCACAAGGTTGTGGTACCTTGCTTTACTTCTAAGTATAATTTAGATAGAGCTTTCTTCCAGGTGAGGGCCTGCTTCCCCTGCCATAGGAAGGAAGAATCTCCCTTTCCCCAAAGACTAGCATCAAATCAAAGGAGTGGAAAAGCAGAAATGGTCTCAGTGTTACAGGTGGGCACCTGAAGAGTGGTATAGAAAATGAAATAGCATTGTGTTACAAGGCAAATTAAAAATCAAGAATCATGAACATTTCATGTGTTAGCACAACTGATTTTATTTTTAAACCACCCCAAAATTCAATCATGCTGTATGTACATAGACAATACATGTGATAGCACACCAAATGTAGACAAGAAAGATAAAATGTATTCTGTTTTATTTTGCTGGTGAATTTCCTTTTTTTTTTTTTTTTTTTTTTTCATTGTGCATCTGCTCAGCTTGATGAAATGATCCAACCTATGCGGATTCCCATATCAGCCCTCTCTCAACTTCCATGTCCACACCGTCTCTCCAAGGGGAGACATCCATCATATTACCCCTGGGGTGTTTGAATGGTAAAGTGCACAGCTTTTTGTGTAGGTTCCTCTGGGCCTCATTTCTTATGTAAAACTGTTTAGTGCAGAACAAGTATATCAGCATGTATCTGCTTTAACTATATTCTATAGTTAGTAGGTAAGACCAGCTAATGCTTTGGGTTACTCAGGAAATCATAAGTAGCACACACACAAAAACGAAAACAGAAAATATTCTTCCACATCATTTAGAGTGTTAATTTTCTTTATGTTTCCAGTGTCATTTATTTGCTAAGCACTGCTGCAATTCTTTCCATTTGTCTTATTTTCTTACAAAACAGTATACTAGGCTTTCTGTATAAAACATATATATAAACATTTATATATATATATATAAAAACAAAGCAATGACCCCCAAAATGGACTTACACACAGTTATGCATTTGTCCCTCATTAGAAAATATACTGTGTGTATATCTACTCATTGTCCCTGAATGTCACAGCACTGGCTATTAGAATGGGGTCAGGAAGAAAGGAACCTTCCCTCCCCCCCCCCCCCCCCCCCCCCTTGGTTTGCTTTAAAACATACGGTTCAATTTATAAGATGAACAAAAGCAGAGTAGTCACAGGAACAATCAGATCCTGTTTAGGTATTGGCACTGTGTTGTTCTTCTTGCCATTGTTATTACTACTCTTCAATTTGACCTCTAGTTATTACTTCCTGGTAATTAACGTATCTATACATTTTTTGTCATACGTTCTCTCCCAGCACAATGAGCTGGATGCTCAGGGAGAATGAAGCACAGGAAAATCTAAACGGGTCCTGGGACTGGAGGATCTTGCCCTGCTTAACCTTTCTGGTGCTCTTTCTCAGAGTTTATCAAACATTTAGAAAATCATGGCTGAGTCTACATAACAAGTCATTGTTAGTGGCGTTTGCTTCCAAAGATGCGTTCGGGCAATGGTTTGACATCGTTTTTCACATGTGCTGCTGGCATTAGATACCAGCCTCACATATTTGTATAAATACTTTTTCCAGTATAAGGCCCCTGTTATTGGTACAGAAGGTTTTCTGTCCCCAGTATCTATTCTTTCAGCAAACACACTGGTCATTTGGACTACTTATCATTACTGAGTGATGTGCTGGGAGAACCACTCATGTTAAATACACCAGAAAATTTGGTGGTGGTAAGAAAGGGGTTAATTTTCAGCCCAATTTATTTAGCTCACACAAAAGTGTCTAAAGACTTCTTGGTCTGAAGACTTTTTAATTGAAAAACCCCAGATATAAAAATGTTATTAAGATTGGGGGCAAAAAATGGAAAAACATATTGAATTAAAAAACAAAGTACTGCTTTCTGGTTTACAAAGAGTCTATAACACTGATAAAATCTTCGGAAACCAATGTGCTTTTTTTTTTTTTTTTTTTTCCCCTTGTCCTTCTTTATTTTGGCTTCATTTCAACCCGGGAGTTCATATCATCTCCTTCCAGATCATACTCTTCTACTTGGCCACTGGTCCACACCTTCACACGGTCGGTCAGGTCACTGCTTCTGGGAGCCAGGACGAAGTCATAAATCAGGGCAGCGCTTGCTCCTCCAATGATTGGGCCAACCCAGAAGATCTGAAACACAGTTCCAAGCCCAGTTAATGCCTCAGGTATTACGGCATTTCAAGCTGTTCTGAAAATGTCCTCTGAGGATTTTTCACCACAAGATTTACAGTGCAAACATTAAAATTACAGTCTATCACCGGAATGTTCACTCAACTGCAAGGCAAGAAACTGGGAATGTCTCACCATGAATAGGCAATAGACAGAAGAGATTAATAGCTGTGACTATCAAGTGACTTATCAAGTTCTGATATTTAAAATCAGGTATCCGCTGGTAAAACATCTCAGTTCCTCCAGATAGATTTGGCAGGGGAGCACAAATTCTAAAAGCAACAAGGGCATTGGATTCCATTCTCCCACTATCAGCGATTGGTACTTAGAAAGTAACACTCAGTGAGAACCTAATCAGGTGCTTAATTTGCTGCTAGCTGCTATTTAGCTAGTGAGAGTACTGTAATTGTACTGTCTACTCACTTAAGGTAAGTAAAGTTTGGAGGGAGAGGTAATAAAAGTATATTTTTAGGCAGGTTGGTTTTATTAAAAATAACAGTTGATTTTGAGGGATTTGCATGGCCAAAGACTTTCTGAGGCTGAAAATGTTGGGGTTTTTTTTTCAGCAATGTCAGTGGTTTAATATGAATCTATCTCCTTCTCTCTGTACAAAGGAAAATATTTTATTAAATTCTGAAAATAGTAGCTACTAGCTTAGTCACATTACCTTAGTAACCCAATAGAAGTATTTCAGTGAGATTTAAGTGCCATTAATTAATAGCAAGATTTCCCCAGTGTTCACCTTTTGTGTTTTATTCTTTGGATTAAAATAGCATCTGTATCCAAAATTTTCACAATCCATTGTACTACCACTAAATTTCCATGGATGTCTATACAACTGGCTGTCGAAATCATGAGTTGTAGTGTTGGAACAAGCTATATTTAAAATATTCAAAAACACATGGTCATTTAGGGCTTTTATAACAGCCGCCTTTATTGAGCTTTAGTGAAATGTTAATTTTTGTGAAGTTCCTCATGTTAAACACATTTAACCACAGGGAATAATCTAAAAATTATAATGTTTCCAGAGCACTTATCCATGAAAGCACATAAGCAGACACTTAACTTTAAGAAGATTAATATTTTATTAGCTTCCAAATATTAGATGATCCATTTCAGTTTATAGACCTGCTTAAGAACCTTCCTAAATTAGGTTTTACCAGATAAAGCAGTAGCACGTTACAAACCCAGTTTAAACAATAAATACTCAATACAGGATTCTGTGTATGATGCTTTCACATTTAAAAATATTTGAAATAAATAAAATTTAAGGGAAATAAAAAAAATGACTGTATTACTTTGAATATACACACTCAATTTGAGGACTTTGTGATCTCCAGAGGCTGGTTGGAAGCAAAAGGAGATTATTCTTTGTTAAATGAAATGGAAATGGAAACTCACTGACTTGGTGCTAATGATATGTGTTTATATATTCCTGATTTTGTAGATTGTGTATATGCATAGCCTCTTGTAAGCTAAACGAACTGATTCAACTTACCCAGTGATTTTCAAAGTTGTTGGCAATCAGCGCTGAGCCAAAAGATCTGGCTGGGTTAATTCCACAACCGGTGTAATCAATCTAGAAGGTGGAAAGAGAAACAGTGGTGAGGCACTGATGCACGTGCGGCAGCTTCATTACACAGGAGGGCATGTGACAGCCGGCAGTATGGTTTGGATGCTCACAACAGTTTCATTCATCCCACCCACTCTTCCTCAGAAAAAAGGGGGAAGACTCTTTGCCATGTGCCTGTCTTTTCCCACCAGGGAAACAGTTCCTACTGCAGTGGCTCCTCCAACCTCATCACTTAGTGCCACAGCCACAGAGTTCAAGAAAGAAGGGCCATGCGTGTGGCAGAAACAAGGTCAGTATCTGAAGTGGAAGGAGAAGGAAAAAACTATCATCTTCCCACCATCTTCCTGCCTTCACTGGCCCATCCTGGGGTGGGACATTGCAGCTATCAACTGTGAGAGCTAAAACTTACAGCAAGAAGATGTCCCAAGGCAACGGAGAGACCAATGGCCAAAGGTGCTGATCCTGAGACATCATTCCTTCTCCGGTCTGTGGTGGCAAGGACACACAACACCAGCTGGAAGGTAGCAATGATTTCAATACCTAGTCCTTGTCCTGCATTGATTCCCTCTGAAAGCTGCACAGAGATAAGAAGGAAAATGTCACTTGATGCTCCTACCTGACTTCAACCAGTATGACAAAGTTTTGCAGGATCTACTGTCTCAAAAGGAGAATGCAGACCTGAGCAGACATTTCTCTCCTTGGGTTGCTTTTGCTTAACAGGGAAAAAGATAAAAGAAGAAAAAGAAAAAGTGAACAGAAATTCATGGCTGATGGGGGAATTATTTCAGTTTCCTACTGAAGTAAAGCAAATTGTCTAGAAAAACTGACACTGGCAAATGTAGATATTCCAAATGTATTATTAATCATTAAATCAGTGGAGCTTCTTATTTATGTAAATGCTGCAGAACATATTGAAGCCACAGTAATTCACATAAATGAAGATTATACAATAGAAATGCTGTTATGTTTCAGGAGTACTGTTAGAAACTTGTGCTTAACAAGAAACCATGGAGCTAAACCATTCAATGTCATAAGAAGGTTTGAATTCTGCTTCTAATCGCTATATTCAGTGGTATGTCAGTTAAGACAAGAGAAGCCTATATCTGAGTTGAATAACTTGATGTTAAGCAGAAATAACTACATTGCACAGACAGGCTGAAATATGAGCTTGGACACAAGCCAGAGAAACTGAGAATGTGAATGACTCAGAGTAGGAAGCAAACTGCAAAACTTCTGCTCAAGAATAGTGCTATCAGTAGGTTACCCCATCTGTCGTAGCCGCTGCATTAAAAATTGCTGGGTCATACATGGCAAAAACATAATGTTATTGTGACCTGTCACACTGTCACAACAATGAAACTATGGGAAAACATAATTTAAATCTGCTTTTGTAGTTTTACACCCTAATTTCCCTAAAACTAATATTTGTATAACTTTAAAAAGTGCAGATGTTTAGCTGAACTCTTTCACATTCCACCTTTGCTATTCACTTGTCTTGTTTCTTTGTAACAATGCAGCATAATTTCAAATTCCTAAGCACTGAAAAAAAAATCATCTGAATATTCAGCCAGCATAAATCTCATTAGCTACATTAAAACCAGTGAAATTATATTGTTTTCTTAGACCTGCCAATCTGAAGCATTAATAATATATTTCTATATCTTGTTCTTTAATATGCAAGACTGATATACTTTGAGTTAGAAGCAGTTTATCATCAGATAGAAGTGAATTCTGGTTGAAATTGTGGGCATTTTGCTTCCTTTGACATCCATACAGTATAAATTAATATCATCAATGAAACCTTCAGTGTTAATAGGACTTAAATAGTGAGAAATATGAGTCTGACATATATATATATAGATAGATGAGCTGGCAGTGAAAATTATGTGATCCAGACAATCATGCTGAATGCCTGATATGACTTAAATTACCATTCTGTTACTTTTGTCATCCCCTTTTATAAATAATCACTTTTTTTTTTTTGCTGCAGAGTCAGTGGGATTTGTTGCTGTCAACAAATTAGGTGACAAATGCATCTCATTGGTACTAAAAGTAGCTCTTTAAGAATCTGGACTATAGACTCTCCGGTCAATCCTATCTCACATTTGGAAGTGCAAATGGTCAAACTTATAAAGGCAGGTGTATTGGCAAATGAGTGATATACAGATGCCCAAAAGTGGATAAGAAACTAAAAGATCTTCAATCATAATGCAACAGTTAAGCCCCAGAGAGTCTAGATCTGAGGTCTGACGCACTGAAGTTAGTATTTGACAAAGCCTCGGCATTTCAAATTATTAAACACTGACCTACCATTAGTCTTTCCCTTCGTTTGAAGGCCTTCTATAAAAGGAAAAAGACAATAAGAGCAAAATTGTGTTTTTAAAACCTGTGATAATCCTTATCTTTGGGAGGAGGAAATCATATTCTTCCTTTCCCTCCAGGAAAACACATCCTACGGCTGACGTGACTTGAGGTCATTCTCCCTGCTAATCAGCACTTATTGATGGTCTGTGTGGGATCAAAGAAAACCTGGAAATATCATAGGAAACCTTCTGCTTTCCTCTAGCATGTAATTTTACACAGCCTGCCAGGGATGTAAGATTCCACTGTGAAAGCAAGGACTCTGGGCCATGTTCCAAAATGAGGCAAACTGAGGCAAACCTTGGATGTTCTGCTTTGCTGTGGTCTGTGGATCTGCAGCGTGTAAGTGTACAATCATAGACATTTGTTACCTGCTTCCCTGTCACAGCTATAGTGTCGCTGTGGCAGCAGCCTGGACCATCCAGGGTACAGCAACACATGGAAGAGTATGAGTCTTGACCACCCTAACCATATCCCAGCCAAAGCATAACATGCGTAGTAGGAAGGTGCATTTCCAATTATCAAGTTAAAATGTACATATGTATGTGTGTGTATTTACTTATATAATCCTTAGTCACAGTGAATTTGCAAGTGTTACTCAGCTAACAATGCAATATGGAACATTTTGCACCTTTTGAATCTGCTCTTTTAAATTCTTGACAGAGCGAGGTAGGCATAACCAACATGAGTTTCTGTTTCATTGGTTTTTTTCATTGTATTTTCCATACGCTATGCAGTTTTTTTAAGGAAAGCTTGAATTTTTGTAGAATACCTGACTTAAGAAGCTTCAGGGCTGTCTAAATCTTACTCTGAACCTAGTAGGAAGTAGTACTATACATTACAGAGACCTGACTAGCAAAGGCTGTCATTAAAATAAAGGCAAAAATTAACCACTGGTCTTAATATCTAGCATTCTGCTACTGGGAGTATCCAGAATCTAAAGTGACCGTATCTCTGGTTCTCAAATAGATAGAATAATGCCTTGAAACATAAGACACAGTCACCTCTGCTGTAGTGTTGGGGTGAAGAGGTCCCTTTCCAGCGACCCATATGCACAGTGCAATGACTCTCCCCTGCCTTGGTCAACTGCTCATCAACGGTCACAACAAGGGATGTGGGCAGCGTGTGTGGGCTGACACTGCATTTGCCCTTGATGTGTTTGCTGAGAAATCCCTGACCTATTCTTATCTCTGTCCAGTAACTCTCACAAGCTCTGCATTTTAGGTGATGCTCATCAAGGCAACAGAAAAACTGTCAGAGGGCAGGGAACAGCATAGCCACTCCCTCAGCTTTTCATGCTATAGACTTGTGAAACTTGAAGAGTGGATTTGGTGCTTTAAGGAGCCAAATATGCTCTGAGGGATTAAAATGAAACACACAAGCCCACATTAATCTCCCAAACAGTTTCCCACACCACAGGAACCTATCTAGACTTATCCTCCTTTTTTGTTCACAGGAATTGTTCCATTAAACTTCATCTCTAAGTCACTATTTTGACAGGAGAAGCACCAGAAACACAGCAAGAAGTGGATGACATCATTGGCAAGACCTGGGTGTTAAATATAGACACATATAACTGATCAGCTGAATGAATCTTGGCTGCATCAGCTTGCACTGAATAATTCTGCCTTGGCTGCAGTGGCACCCCGACGAGAAGCAGAAGCCTACCTGCAGGCACTCCAAGTGAGGTATACCCTGTGAGCTGAATTCTACCACTAAATCTCAACAAGTTTGCAGAAGAAAAATCCACTGGAATTCAGTAAATTTATAGAAACCACATCTCATTCAGAAAGCTCTTGAGCTGCAGCCAGTTGGAGCCTAAAGAAGCATTTAGGGCATGCTGAAGCCCTCTGATTTGCGTTACTGGACATGGGATGAGGTACAATACTGGTTCCCCATTAAAAATTTTTCTTTATTTGATAATGCTAATGCCGCTCCTGTGACCTAGCTTGAATTCAGTGCTGACTCTGCTTTGAGCAAGAGATTGGGCTAGAGACCTCCTGAGGTCTCGTCTAAGCTGAATTACCTAAGAGACCTTTTTTTTTTGGAAATCTTCTCCCTGTGGGAAGGTTGGGGACAGAGTTGCCTCAGTGCTGCTCTTTGAGTTTTGCCAAGTTAATGTCCAGAAACAGCTGGTGACATGTGCAGATAGTGGAGCCACGGTCGGTGGGTCCGTCACTGGGAAGTCTCTGCAGAGATGGAATCTGTATTGGTGAGTGAGTCAAGACACTTGTAACACAGTCAAATGAGGAGTGTTAAACTCGAGGGCAAAAGTCATGAAAAATCATTATCTAGTTATTACTGTAAGACTAGTAACTAGCTGAAGCCAACACCTGCTTTTTTTTTTTTTTTTTTTTTTTTGTCTTGGGAAGTGGGCAGTGGTCGCATTGCTTCCATTTCTCCACAACATCAGACAGGAGATGGGAACTAGGGACACCCATTTCTCAGAAGTACCCTTAACAGCCATGTTTAGCTGACTGACTTCCACAGCTTCAAGCAATAATTTGGGCAAATTAATGGGATGTTTTCTTTCCTTTTCTTTTTTTTTTCTTTTTTTTTTTTTTTTTTTAGAGCAGGATATTTATTAGTTGCCTGCCTTCAGACAAGAACTGGGGACAGGAAATTAAACTGGCCCAAGGTAAACTCAGTTGTGTACTTCTCTAGCAGCTTCATATTCTTCTCATTAGGAGTAAAAGTATATCAAGTTCAAACCTGTTTCCCGTTATATGGATAAGACAGTTTGTTATGCAAGGTGGTTTCACCACGTGGTGCTGTGCTCCATCTCATCCAACAAAACCTTAGCCATGGATTGTATCTCTAGGGTCCAGCTTACTTTCATATAACAGGGATTAGTTTCTCATTGTTCCTGAAAAATGAGAGGCCTCTGGAAATGTAAAAGTCTATTTTTCAGTAGGGGAATGTCAACTTTCTACATTCTTATGAAACACTTCACTGCGTGCCATGCTGACTGGTGTTTTTTGGGAGAGGTAAGTTAAGCCACAGCAATTTAGTGACACATACAACATCCTTGATGGCTGAGACTTCTTTGCATATCCCAGCCATCCCCTAGGGAAGGCAGCTTTTGCAGAGCCCCAGCAATAGCATGGCTAGCACATAATAAAAAGCATGTTGTGGACTGACTAAAAACGTATTAACTTTTAATAAAGTGGTTTTAATCTTCATGTTGGGAGAACTAGGTTCTCCTGTCCACACAAAATCTAGCATTTTAAGGACCTCTGCTGCAATAAATAATATCTTTATAGCAGACAGAACTCTTTCCTTCTGTTGAATTCAAATACAAAGCTAACAACATTCACCAGGCCTGCTGTTTTCAGCATTCCAAATTATTAGATTAGCTCAGCCACAGCAGACTGTTTTCTTAAAGGAAGACTTCTAGCATTTTATTCAAGGAAATTCTCTCTGTCTTACTGTGTTTTCTTCCTGTAGCTTAAAAATTCCCTTCTTTGATTTTCTTTATTTTTCTTAATAAGGAAAACTCTTCACATCAGTTTAAGTGGTTCATGCTCTCTTCTTTATCCCCACAGTGGAATTATTAATTATGCTGCTTTATATGAACTATCACTTAAGTTTAGCTGGGCAAATTCTTTAATGCAATGTTCTTCAAATGTAATCTCAGAAATTAATCTCCCTGTTTCCCTCAAAACCATCTTCTACTGCCTGGCCTGTCACTTTCTCTGACTCTTCTCATGCGTTCAGCTCCAACTCTGTCTTGAAAATAACTTGATAATTTCCATCCTGATTATATACCTTTCTTCCACTGGAAGTCTCTTCCTTTAACTCACAGTCAAAATGTACTCAGAGACTTTATCCCCATATATATATAACTGCAGTTATTCTCTTCTCTCCTTGCTATTGACCAGTATCACTCTGAAATGGATGTTTCTATACCTGTTATTTGAGCGTTAGGGATTCAGAGAGTACAGAAATCTAATATCTTTAGTAAGCTGAGACAGGCAAAGATCTAAAGAGTTTCACTTAAAATTATACAACAGAGTCACTCAGAAGAAGCTGCTTATGAGGCAAATAATTAGCTTTGGATCGTATCCTAAATCAACAATAGAAGCATTCAGCAGAACCTAGGGACAAAACATATTGTCCTCTGCTAGATTATCCTTCCTATAAATACAGCCTTAAGAGCTCTAAAGGGGACTCATTCAATTCCCAAAGCAGAATTCATATTTTCCATTCTTTGGACAGCAGACACCCTCCAGGAACAAGCCTAACCTCCCTTCTCCCACCCTGTCTTCAGGCTGATGAGAAACTAGCCAGGGCTCTTCGTGGCAGCAGCCTGCTAAGAGAAGAAGGACGGTTTCATTTATATTAAACCAGAGCACATAAAGTTTACATGTGAGGCCAGTGACAGACAGTAAAAGTCAATTCCTTTACAGCACTTTCATTTAGCTCAGCTCGTTAGAGATAGAGCATTTGTTTCATTTACGCTTTTACTTTTTGATGTGCCTCTGGGAACATTGCTTTGGGGAATTTTTTTTTTTATAAGTCATGCTGCTGAGAAATAAACAACTTCTATTCAGAGGATGAGGAATGGTGAGGGTTTTTTTTTTCTTTTCTTTACCCAGCAAAACCCAAGCAAATAGTTCATTTTCCGTAACACTTTCGAAGCACTCATTTATACCATGGAGCTATTTACGATCTCCTGTATTGTCAGCCCAGAAGGAGGTGGTTTTTCAAAGGAGAATTTTGGGCATATCTGAATTTTGAGCCTAATAGAATTTTCCTTTCTATGTTGTTCCTGGAATAACTAGCTGGATTTGCACAAACCTCACAGTATGGCTGTTGGCAGTTGCACCAAAGCGATATTCACTTTATACTTCTAGACAAACACTCCAGCAAACCTGTGAAGTTTTCAGGTTTCCCAAGACTGAGGTAGTTCGTACAGTCAGTCTTGTGCAGTGCACTGAAGATTTGGCTTTTCCATGGAATTAAAAACCAGCTCTGAATATGTGCAATGGATTTCAGGAACTAGGGGAACAATTCCAGCTCCTTCATTTCTCCACCTTGTTCATCAAGCAAGACGTTGTATCAAAAAAAGGAAAAGGGGCCAAACCTGACTTTATTCATTCCTCAGTCCAAATACAGCCATCATCAACTTCAGGAGAAGTTGTGCATATATGTGTAAGGAAACATGTGCCACAGTTCTGCTTTGAAAGCATTCATTGACTTCGCTTGGCACCAAATTAAGTGTCAAGGGCCTGGAAAAATTTGGCTGTCTGTGGTACCTCTCAGCGGTTCCTGGAGTGAGGATGCACGAGGCTCCACCAGGAAAGTACACAGAGGATTTCTTTGCTCCTTTCCGCTCCACAGGTGCCAAAAGAGAAACCCTGTGCAGAGATTTCAGGACATGTTTTTGCTCTCCTGCTGTTTATAGAGTTTCCTCCAGGATGCCTGTCGGGCCCTGTATATTTGATTTAACAGGTTAATGTTGTGCCTTAGCCTCAGATCTCTTTGACTTCAGTGGAGCTGCAGCAGTTAAACACCAGCACTAGCTTTGGCTCTGGGTGCCAGAAAGATCAGTACTTTCCCATCAGGTTACACATTAATAAATACACAGGACCAAATACTGCTCCCAGCCAGGTCAGAAAAACCTCCAGAAGACATTCACTTGCTCCACGACACTGGTATTTATATTATTCTGGAGGTACTGAGGAGCACAGCCACAGACGATGATGTCTTATTGTGCCAGGTACCCTATCAGCCACAGTGGAAAGGGTGCCTCTGCGCATTGGTAATAGAGACAACAGTTTAAAGACAGGGAAGCACAGAAACTGAGAAATGCAGAGGCATAACATACAGATAGTTTGCTATTTATGAAGTTGAGCACAAGCACAATAGTTTAGACTGGTTTCCCTAACTCTTGAACGGAGATTTTCTAAGAATGAACATTTCTTTGACATTTTCAGTTGTGATACTAGGTAAAGATCACTCTGTTATTGAATTCTCTCAATTAAGCTAAAGAATGGACAAATAAGCAAAAATGTACCACTGCTCTAAAGAAAACAGGCAATTTCCTCTTGAGACAAACAGGAAATTTTTCAAGGGCTATTTTTTCTTCCTTTAGTACTTGTGATGTGGTTTAGCACCCTTGCTTTAAAAATGTTTCCCTTAAAGGTAGCTATATACAGGCAAGATAGTAACATTTTTTAGGATTCTCTGATTAAAGAGATGCTGTTCTCAACTCACCTGAAGGTTCACATTATCTGCTGAAGTATGTGAGCCCTGATACAATGACTTAGAAGTTGTTTTTACCATTGCATCAATTTAACCTGAAGAGCTCCATGATATTCATTCTCATGTTTGCTATGGAAATTTCCATTTGTCCTCAGATTGTGGTTCTTGACATGTCAGATCTTGATTTAGAATCAATATACACTAACAGATACTTTCTTAAATATTTCTAGTTAATTTAAATTATGAAATGAACTTTGGGTTTACCTCATCTGAAGAATCTTTCTATCTATTGATCTGTCTCTGGTATGTGAGTATGTGTGGAGGTGTGTATACACATACACACAAAATATCCGTGTATGCATGGCATAATAGATAGAATGCTAAGGAAAGGAAAAGCATTTTAACTGTTTATTCACCAGTCAAGAAGGGTGGTGGCAGGATCAATTTCCTTGTATTTCATAGTTAATCTTAGTTTGGCAGCTGGTCAAACACAGAAAAAAAAATTGTTCTCAAAAAATCCCAGCATGACTCCATTTGAATTACAGAACCAATCTACCAAATTAATAGTGGGTTTATATCTAATGCAACTCATTATTTACAACCCTCTGTGCATCCCTTTCATAAATTTCTATAGTTTCTAAGTAGAAATAAATAAAGATGACCTTTCATCTGAGGCTTGCAGAGCATTTTTCAAACAATGAACCTGTCATCCTTGAATCCTCTGGACATGGACCCAGTTTATGGCACAAAACCTGCTCTGAACCAGTCTCTTCTGTCATCAGAGGACTGTCCCACAGGTGGACGATCACTAAGGACTATGTCCTGTACCAGAAACAGCCATGCTGTTGCATCCCTGCATGCTCTCTGACAAAAGCTCAGGATATGGCTGTATTATTATAGCAACACTAAGCAAATCTTTGGAGAAATGGAAATATGAAATAACTTGTGACATCTAAGGATTAAAGCTATAACCCCTGTTATCCTGAAAAAATCTGGAGGATGGGTGATAACCATCAGGTTTACATCTCAGCCCAAATGTTTCTGCTGTCACTGTGTGAACACACTAGAAAGCAGCCAAGACTACGGCCAGTTTTGAGCAGGTGCCTTTCCTGTGTTCCACCTGCCCAGCCTGGTACAAGTCAGTACAATGCTGGCATGCCATAAAAGACTGCTGTTGTAAAACTGAAATTGAGTAATGAACTATTGTTGTGGCGCCCTTTGTTAAGAAAATAAAATCCCAGACTAATCTCATGTACAGGAACCTTTTTGCTCACTCTGAAAATGCAGCAACTTCTGCTCCCTTGTAGAAGTTCAAGTGCTTAAGCCCCCAGATGCCAGCACAGGCAAGGCTGGCAGGAGAAGCCTAGGCTGAACTGAAAAGAGGGAGGGCAGAAGACAAGGACAAGGAGAATGAAGCTCACTGTATCAAAACTTGAGAAAGGCGTAGTATATAATCTGCATTGAGAAAACGCATCCAGGGATTTTTAATAAGCGCTGGAGGTCAGGAACTCAGCTGCATGTTTCATCCATCCAGCGGCACCTCTGGAACTGCAATTTTCCATACTGACTCAGAGGAAAAGCAGCATCACTTACTCAATTGTCCACTCACACTGTCAAGCTCTCAGTTTATTTTGGAAGTGCTTCCAAGTCAACCTGACTTTGTTTAATTTGAGGTTGGAGGAGAACAGACTCATAGGGCAAGGGCACAATGAGAGAGGGAAATCACAAGGTAAACACTGAGTCATCGAGTCCAGCCATGCAAGTCCCACTGCCCATGGTCAGAGGGCCACCACTGGTGCACTGGTTTGGACCAAATGTGGGGAGTTTGGTGATTCCTCTCCATGATCCCCTTGGAAGCAACTTTCTAAAGGATGGGAAAGATTCAGTGAGGTATATCAAGATAAAAACATCAGTCCTGACCCACACAAGCCATTAAAAGGTGTGGCAGGCCACAACTTCATGAAAGGGAACTCCCAGTGCAGGAGCAATTTTACGTTTGCACTAGAGGTTTCTGTCTTGGCAATTTCTTGGCAGAAAAATCACCACCACTGATGTCCTAGAGATAAGATGGTACATCTGTGGAAGGTAAGGATCTGCAGACAAGAGATTGTCCAACCTTCAGCTTTCACAAGTAGCAGAATAAGGCTGAACCTGGGGGACACAGACAGCACAGAAAAATGCCATCTCCAGCAGAGGGGTTCAAAGCTGCTCTGCTGCTGCTGCTGTACCACAATCCAGCTCATTGGGATTACCTATGGAAAGGGGACTCATTCTGTAGTGTGACTTTGATGAGTGTGGAATGTATCTCAAAATAGCAGATACTGCCCTGGTATGAAGAATCAAGGACAGCAAAGAGGTCCTTCCTCCCTGTCTTTGACAAAGGATTTGGAGTTGGCCACTGTGTGTTTTATCACCAAAGGGCATTGCACCCCTTTGTGCACCAATTCTGCTGCCACAGCTGATCCAGCTCTGGGGACACTGCTGGGCACTGGTGGCAGAGACACTGGAATGCCAAAGGGTGTTCCAGCAACAAGTGACTTTTCGTGCTCTGGGAGCAGTATCTATATGACTACTCACCTGTCTTCAGAAAACGTTCCAGACCTCTGAATCAACTGCCCACAGATCAATTCTGGCTTTTCCAGAAAGTTCCTCAGTTACACAAACAACATTTATCAGTCCACTGAGTGTTTTTTAAAACTAAGTCCTTCTATTTGTTATTCTTGGTTGGTTTTCTTTTCTCTTTATCTACCCGAGCAACACTACCTTCAGGTCTGTTTTTCTTGCCTACAATTTTTGATCCACTTATAACTTTTAAAATAATATCTTTCATCATAAACTTCAAGGCAGAGTTTTCAAATACTTTCCAAATTATACCCCCAAGACTTAGGGGGCACGTTTCCTGGCACTCTAATCAGTATGCCAAAATATGAAATTGTAAAACAGTGCCTGCATTTTTCACAAACTCTGATAATTTTCACAAATAAAAATAAAAAAAGAAACTGAGCTAAGTTTGGGTGGGTTTTTTTTTTTGCTTAGCATGTTTTTAAAAGCTTGATAAAAGTTCTCAAGATAATCATTGCTGAACCACAAATATTGTGTTACCTTACAGTACAGAAACAGAAGTCTCCTCTCACCCGCCTTTCCTGCTTGAGCTCTTTGTTGGTCATTAACTGACCGTGATGAATAGTTTCTTCCATTATCCAAACTACAGATCTGTCCTCACTAGACAATAGCCAACTATGCTGGCAGATGAGTGCATTTTGGATTAGGTATTTTCTGTTCTTACAGTTTTACCTAATGGAAATTTGTAACATGTAGTAATCCAATTGCCAAAAAAAAGATACAAGATACTCTAAGAAAAATATTTAAATTTTTAGAACAAACACACTCCATGGTCCTCTTTCAGCTTTTCCAATTTTTGAAGATTTTACTTTGGCACCCACATCACTACTAAAATATATGGGAGTTTAAGTGTCTTTAAAAGATTCAGTAATCTAAATACCTCCCTGAATATTGCCTAGAATGTCTTATTTGGAAACAATCAACATAACTAAAAATCTTCCCATTGACTTTAGTAAAGTTTGGAACAAACTCTTCCTATGTGACTGTTTTGCTTGTCCTAGTTTAAGGCAGACCTTACTATTGAACATGTTAAAGGACCATCCTGCTTTTCCATCCTCCCTTCCTTCTCTTAAACCTTACACCTTCCGTGGTTGGTTTTTTGTGCTTCATTTGCTTCTGTTCCCCTTTTTTCCCTTTTTCCCTTTGGGCAATAAGAAAGGGACAGATTGATCCCACTTCATTCTGGATACTTAACAGAGGCTCCCAAGCCTTGAACCTCAGAGCTGGCTGTCTTTGGAGGACAACTCAACAGATATAAAGTACCTCTCTTTGTTTCTCCTTCTCTGTGAACTAGAGAGGACCCTATGGAAATGGGTTCCTCACTTGGCCCCTCAGTGCAGGACCTACAGCTGGGCAGGATAAATATAAGTTTGGGCACACAATCCCACCCAGTATCCACTGGGGACACTGGATGGCCACTGACCCCACATTTTTCCTGTAAAGAACACCCCTCCACAAGCATGGTAGGGTCAGAACAGGGGACACAGGCACATCCCAGCCCTATTCCCAACCTTGCCAAACAAACAGCACTCCCTTTCTATTCTTTCTCCCAGTAGTGAATCTACACCTCCTTTTCCACAGGAAGGGCAGGAAGACAAAGCAGCTGGCAGGAATGCCAGCTCTGTCCCTCCCTTCCTTGTCCTCAGGTTGAAGAGCATGACATAAAAGCAAATCTCTGTGGCATCTCCTTATCATCTGTTTGCTGGGGGAGGCGGCATGCTCTCCATGCTGGGCTGTGGTTCCAGGCCAAGCAGAAGGACCCTGCAGAAGGAAGGACAGCCGTTCTGCCCTTCTCCCCCATGTGGGGCTCAGACCCAACTCCCCCTCAGCCCTCCTCTCCCCACACAGTCCGACCTTGTCAGTGGGAAACGAATAGATCTGCTTTCCTCTCTAGTTCTTTCTTGCAAGGGAGAAGAACTGCTGCCGTCCCCATCCCCATCTCCAGGGGGGGTCTTCTCACAGTTCCTCTAGCCACAACATTTATAACTGAATGTGAAAAAGAAAATTAAAAACCCCAAAATTCTGAATGTTTGACAATGGCAAGCACTGGAACCAGGGAACGATTTTTTAGGAACTATTTTATCCATCAATTCATGCACAGAAATCATTGCCAGATTTATAAAATTGGTATGATGGAGACTTAGATGATTTGGTTTTGCCTAAAGTGCATTTTATGGCCTTGGAAACAATGCATTTGATTGTATTCCAGAGGTGCTTGGCGGGGGTGGGGGGGGTGGGGGGGGGTGGGAGGGATGCAGAATAAAGGCTTCTTCCCTCACATGCTGGTTTTGAGCTTCATGAAGTAGTCTCCTAAGCTTACTACAATCAGTGAGTGCACTGATCTATCCTGACCTTTCCATCTGTCCCCATAGGCTCTGCTCTTCTGGGATGCCCTTGTGCAGAGTTCTGAACTATATCTTTGTAGCTTGGAGACTTACTGACTGAGAGACGAGAAGAGTTTGGGCTTACCATCTACACCCCCTTTACAAATGGCCAGTTACAGGGCTTTTGGGTAGAGAAAGGAGACCGCTGTCAACGTTTTGTGGCACGTAAAAGGGAAAGACCAAACGCAAGTGCTACTGAAACCAGACCTCCCGTGTTTAATGGCAGTTGGACCTCTCGAGGAAACCACTGGGGCGGATACCCCGTCCCATGCGGTTGAGCAGTTCCCTCTGCCAGTGGTTTCAGAGGAAAAGATCACGTATCACACAGACAGTCAGAGACTTCTGGAGTTAATAAAATGTTTCGCTCCTCTTCCCCAGAATGTTTTGGATTAACTGATCAAAATTTCCAAAACAGTGGCATGATGGAATACCTGCAGGCACCAGGCTCGAGGGAGGCAAGCAGCCAACCCGCAGAGCGACACAAGGGTGGATGATACTAAGCTGCTCAGGAAACACCTTCTTAATATCAGATTTTATCATGTTTTCAAAAACCACCCCATTTTCTGAATTAACTGTAATGCCACAGCATGCAAATATTACTTTATTTATTAATTTATTTTTTTAATCCTTTCTTTCCCTTTTGTCTAAATGATTTCTGAAAAGGCATTGTATTTGCAGCTTTTATGTCTCAAATATCCTTGTGGCTTCAAATGGGCGTAAGATTTCAAATTACTAAAGTCTCAAACTGCAGTCAGGAGTATTCTGCAAGGAAGGGGCCATAGGAAAGATGTGAAATACTTGCTCTTCACTGAATCAGGTGAAATAAGTGAGTATAAGGCAATTGCCATTTATAGTACCCCATGTACTGCAGTGGCTGTAGCACTGCCTCTGATAGTGGGATGATTTCAAGTTTAAAAGTGTATCTATCCTTTTTTTTTTTTTTCTTGTTCTGGTACAATGACAACATTAAAAGCAACATTTTGAGGAGGAGGAGTGGTGGCCAGGCAGATTTTGTGCAGCATGCTGTGAGCACCTGGCTGAGAGAGGGCTGAAACTAGACCCCTGTTAAATGTAGCTGCCGCACATCTTTCTCCAGGCTACACCTGAGAATTCAGGGTTTTACCCATTTTTCACAGCAAAAGGAGAAACCCACCAAAAGTGCAGCTGGGATTGTGTGTCAGGCAGGGTCTGAGCACTCTGCCTAATGCAACAGGTAGTGCTCACACCTGTGCTGACAGGCGTTCTCTTGCTACAGCTCTTTCACTGTTCTCATAGGTTTTCATTGCAATCATCATCAGGTTACACAAACCATTAATTAGGTATTGAAAAAGACCCACGTTCATCGAAGCAAAAAACAACATTGGTATATGCACATTCATCAGTCTGTTACCTGAGACCTTCAGAGCCACAAAAGGGACTCTGTCATGCAACTGCCAGTGATTTTCATGCTAAATTGGTGTCAAAAGGCACCTTTCAGCCACTTGGATATACACAATTGAACATGAGCAAAAGTGATCACGGCCATAATGTCCTAAAGATCTGAGGAGGGGGTGGGGAGGAAGGACCATCTCTGTGACAAAGATCGATGCTGATAACAGCCAGCACCAGATCCCCTGCTACAACAAGCAACTGGCTGCCTGAGGTCACCATCACCACTGCACCCCCCATGCACACATCTTTAGTAGATGACAGGTGTTACATTTCTACTCCAAAACAAAAAGGGAAGGAGGAATTAAAAGTTTCTACTTACCGTGTTGAGCCCCAGGGCATTGTCTGGGAGAGAGGAGGTGACTCCAGACAGAATAGCTGTGGCCACCACTGCCCCCAGGCACTGGGCAATGATGTACATGAGTGCCTTGAAGATGCTGATCTGGCAGCTCAGCAGGAGGCCCAGGGTGACAGCTGGGTTCAGGTGTGCACCGCTGATGTGGCCCACGCTCTGTGCCATGGTAGCGATGGATAACCCAAAAGCCAACGAAACCTTCACGTTGTCCTGAGACCTTGTGGATGTTTTGTTGCCCACCACTGGGAAGTTAAAACCCAGAGCTGAGCCAATGCTAATAAAAATAAAAAGGCTCATGGCAAGGAACTCAGCCACCACTGCCCTCCAGAACACTTTCTTTTTGAATTCACTAGCCATCTTTCCTCTCTCTCTCTCTCCTCCTCACTTTCCCTTCTCCCTCTCTCCCTTCCTTTGCCTGATATTTTTCCTTTGAGGTCTGAAGAGAAATCTGGAGAAAAAATACAGTCCTTGGATTATTTATAGGGCTTTGGGTGGTCTGTAGGAGGGAAGGGGTGTTGCACAAAAGGAGGAAAGAACATCTACATAGATGCTGACTGCTAGATTGATGTAAGACACTGTATGCCTGCCAAAGTTTTTTTCTTCCTTTTTTTTTCCTCCCCCTCCCCCCCCCCCCCCCCCCCCCCCCCCCCCCCCCCCCCCCCCCCAGCGTTCGATCTCTGCTGCCGTTTTTAAGAGGCTTTTTTAATTTCTTGGAAAAGTCTTTAGGAGTGCCTCAGGAATTTTACCCTCACTTTTTTAACTCCTGTATCATCATTCATCACACGGTTTGGAATGAAAGCGTTTACAGGATTTCTGTCTCGAGCTGGACTGAAACGAAAAGCAAAGTTATCTGTGCAGCCTGGGAAGTTATTCCTGCTCAGCTTCACCGGCGGCAGATAACATCTGAAAGTAGGAAATAAACCTGACAACTAAATCCACACTCCAGAGACTTCAGTACCGCTGTTTCATTTGAAAACAGGTGGTAATGTCTCTTCTGCTGGGTCGGTGGAGGTTTGGACTTGTTCCTGATGCCAAGCCTGCCGGCTGGACGGGCAAACACGTATTCACACGGGCTCGCACAAGCCGGTGTTAACTGGTGAGCGCTGGGGACCAGTCTGAATCCGTGCCCGCCGCGTACAACTGACATAACACTGCGAGTTAGCGGGAGGCTTTCTAGATGCAATTTGGATCCTGAGGGACAGACGATTTGGGGGGGTTGCTTTTGGTTTGTTTTGTTTTTGGTTTTGTTTTTTTTTTTAACGTGCAGGATTGCATCACTTTCTTTCTTTCTTTCAAGCACAGAGGTGTTTCAGGGTTTCCGCAGCTTGCTCTCCCGTACTCCTTCAGACCAGGAGGAGGAAACCCAGTCTGGGGGCTTCCTAGCCCACGTCGCGCAGTGCAAATGTCCCTCTGGCCACCCTGCGAAGGTCAGCTGTCCTGGTTGTCACCAGGGAGACTGGCTGCCGCTGAGCCACAGCACTGGCTGCAGGCGGGACAGAAGGGGAGAGCAAGGGAGAAGGGAAATTACATGCCTGATTTTGCAGACAAAATGAATCTCCCAACAGTGCCAGGGTGTCTTTCAGAGCAAAAGGTCTAACCGCCTCTGGTTTTATCACAGCAGGACTTGTATACATTCCTCAGATTAACCCTGTGTTATCAGATCTCTGCCTGCTTTAACAGCTGGTGGTACCTTCATCTGTGAATCAGGGAGGCTGCTCTGACTCCAAACTATGCAAAAATCTGATCCAGACTCAGAAATTAACTCCCCGGGCTCAAGTCTTGAACGATGGATGTTTGAAATCAGCTTATTTCTCTGCCTCTTCTTCTTTCTCCCTCTTACTTTAATGCACTAGTGTCAACTTCTAAATTGTACTTAAATTATTTCAAGGCTTTTTCATTAGGACAATATGTCAGTATGAAGATAAAATCAAATACACACCTGGATATTATTAGACAGTCAATAAGGATCTTTGAAATATATTCGGCTTTCAAAAGATGATTCATATACAAAGCTGAAGACTATTTAAATAAAAATCCAGATGTCTGCAGCCTGTCATCCCTAAGTTCTTACTCTTTCTAGACATCAGATGTTCTTGATTTTCCATATAACCATTTTTATTTCCTTCTGTTTTATAATACACTTACACAACAGAACTGTACCAGTGAAAAAAAGGAAAAAGCAAAGAAATGGGAACAAATTATTTGTTTACCCTTCTAATTACCATGGGACTTCAGTGAGCAACCATTTGACAGACAAATCAAAAATCAAATTTTGCCAAACATGGTACATGGTGGGATTTTAACAGAAGATACAATTGATGTTAGCTGTATTCTGTTCAGTGAAAATTTTATTTGCTGCAAACAGTCTCTGAGATTTGAAGAACTTCAGTGACCAAGTTCTCTGGTCCTACCAAGCAGATGCCCAAGACACAGGACATACATCACATACCTTCAGGGGACTAGGGAAAGCAGAGCTCTATGAATAGTTTACACGAGTTTCCACACATCCCAGACTAGCACCTGTGGGAGAGAGCTGCCTGGATATTCAGCTGTGCCCACAGGACATCCCCTCTTTACACCCTTCTTGCTACAGTTAGGGTCTGGGTGACCAAACAACCCCTGTACCAGTACCGATAAGGTGAGAAGGAATCTCTCAAAGGAAAACTTCTAGAAGCCAGGAAAACAGGCTGCAGAAATATTGCAAAATGCTGATTTCTGCAGTGTCCTCTGGGTATCCCTGAGTGGCCTGTTCCAGAGACAGGGTACCAGGCAGGGAAGACCTTTAGTCTGACCACTGGCATATGTGAACAACGCACAAATTAAATGTGCCTTAAAATCAGCAGGTTGATCACCTGGGATTCAGTTGGGAGTCAGTTAAAACACTTAGATTTTCATCCTGGGACTCTCTACTGGTCCCTTCATAACTATTACTTATCTCTCATTTCCTGCTTTGGAACTTGATGCCACAATAACTCAATAAAATTGTCATTCAGACAGAAAAGAAACAAAAAAAATTCTGAAATAAAGACCGAAACTGTTACACCCAAACAGGGAAAATACACAGCTAGAAGAGATGTGTGGAGGTAGGAGCCCATCTTACCCATCTATGCTCTGATGTGAACAAAATTGTGATCATCGTTGCTGTGTTGTTATTAATTGCTTCCATGATGATGATCCCCAGAGGCCCTCTGCCTTCAGTGCTGTGCAAAGAGAGACAGCAGAGACAGCCTTGTCCTGTGTGTAAAAGAGTGACCGAGTGGGGAAACAGAAGGAGATGGCAACAAAAGAACAAATATTCTGCACCAAAAGTAGAGGGACTTGGCAGAGAGGACAAATTAAATCAACAGTATAAGCGTAATGAGAAAAGAGGATACAGAAGGTGTGACTAGAACAGCAACAGGTCAGTCAAACCTCTTCAGAAATGTCCACCACAATGCAGATCTAATTGCTGCCCAACTCGTTATGTCACTTTCCCACAAAATGAGCTCCATCTTGCTTGGGCTGATGGCAAAGACCCCAGAACTTGGCTAAATAATCAGAGACCTGTATACCCCCATCCCCATAAACCAGCAGGAACCAAACTAGGGCAAAATCCAGTGTCCTGCATCTCAGAGGAACGGGGGCCTGGGCAGACCGACAGCTTTTCAAGGTATGGTTTTATCTTATGTGCCAAATCACACTTGAAGGTGGGGTTTGGGTTTTTTTCTGGAATATTTACCTACCAATAGAGACGCCTGCCAACCTTATGTAAGTGTTTAGGACAGGCAATGAAGAACGTATATGAGGGGAGCAAGAAGGGGAAAGTAGCTTTGTAGCTGAGGGATGATTCTTCACGGGTGATTTAAACCAGTGTACTCTCAGCAACTCTCTAATTTAGTTACGCTAGAGACAGTTGAGTGAAAACTCAAGCTTACAGTACTAGATATTAAATTGCCAAGATTCCAGGACAACCTCAGGGTTTGTCTGAAACAAATCAGGTTTGGAAGGGCTGTAGCACAATCCTTACTTAACATTTCAGGCAGAAAACAAATGTACTTGTTTAAGTGGTAGGCTTTGTTCTGTGCTCCCACATGTCAAATTGCTCAGGATCTCTCTACTATTTGAACAAGAAACAAGTGTCAGCGACTGCAAATTTGGTCGTGGCTAACCTGACTTCTCTGGGAATTTTCCACTTCAGTGAAGGAACAGTCAAAGTTGAAGGGCGGAGGGAATGTATGTCAGAGCAGCGGCCAAATGATTGGAAGAACCAGCGGAACTTCAGCAATACAATAATTCTCTTGAGAAGAATTAGTTATCCTGTGACCCAGTCAGCCAAACCTTTTAGCAGGCAAGCAGCAATGGCTAGGAAAACTACATCACTCACAGTCTGAGAGACAATTCTGCCCATAAACTTTCACCCCTCTGGGGTGTCACTGACTCTCACCACTGTGGAGAAGAGCAAAGCCATGAAGCAGGGAAGAGCTAAAGGATCCATCTAGTCTTGCCCCAACATCTCAGAAACGGAAGGGACTGAGCACTGCTGGCTGGAATGAAAATGTTTTCCTATGTACTCCATTCCGTGCAGTCCATACGGAAAGTTGGAGGTCAGAGGCAGGGTTTCCTGGAAGAATAACCACTGATTAAACAGATTTACACCAATATTCAGGAAACATTTCCTGGGCTCAGTCCACTTTCTGACCAGGAGGGGAACTCATCCCACTTCACTAATGTACCAAGTACGAGGTGGCAGCTGAGTCAATGTAAAGACACTTGGGTATATTTCTCCAAGAGAGGTGCCTGAGCACAGCTGACACCTGACAGCATGAGCAAGGTGTCCAAGAACTGGGAGGGGGTTTAGACTGAATCCCTGACTTAATGCTCCTAAATCCAGGAAAGATGGGATAATTCAGACACAGTCCCCTCTTCAGCATTTGCTATCAGCCCGTCTAAGCTCCCACTTGCTCCATATGCTGACAGCTGAAAATTCCCTCCTTAGCTACCTGGCTGACTTTGTTCCCTGCATGGTCAACTCGGAGCCTGTAATGTCCTCTTACAGAGCCAGACACTTAAATTGCTTTCCGAAGCTGAACCATAATTCTCAGAAACTCATCTGAGAGGATCAGCAGTGATTTATCAGCCACATGAATCACCTGCTGTGCCAGGAGCCGAGACGGTGTGCCACCCTCTAATGAGCAGGATTCAAAGGCATAAAGTTCACATGTTTAATTTTCATTTGGATATTTCATTACTTAGTGAAATCAAAGCAGGTTCTAAAGACTGACCAGGTTTTTCCTTTTCTTAGGAACAAAAATATCTGTATGTTCCTCCATATTCGCCAAGTTATCATAATTCTCTTTTGACTGATATCCTTTTTTATATTATTTTAATTTTCACTATATATGGATGTGAGCATTCTTACTACAGCACTTTCCTGTTTCTACTCTTTATTTTCCTTTTTCTTTTATTCTTTCCTTTCAGGCCATAATTAGACAACAGAAGAGAAAATTTTGTCAGTGAGTATACGATGACACAAAATCTCTGGTTGCACATTTAAGTGAATAAAGTTCAGTATCAGCAGAGACAAACCTATTTACATCAAGAACCAAATTAGTCCAGATAGACAAGATAATTAAAAAAATGTTTTCTCTTGAAGAAAGTATTGTAGGCATCCAAAAAGAAAATCACTCATGAATGTCATTGGAGAGTTTGCTTCAAATTTCATTCGAAGTTGTTCTCTCTTCCAAGAGCAAAAGAAACTACCACAGCTCCTGAAAACGTACATAATACAGTGACAAACGTGTTAGTACAGCACGATTTTTCACCACAACAAAGCTATGTGGGTGGCATTTGTCTCCCCTAACTGTTGGTATCTACTATGAAAATGACTCCAACTGAGCTGATGTCCTTTGTCTGCCTTCTAGTGAATGCACAGAATGCATTTTCAGAATGTGGTCACAGCCCCCAGTTTTAGACATCTACACTCCATTGGATCCATTGACACAACTGTTTAGGCTGCCTAGATCCGGAGTCAGCACTTACCTTTCTCTGGAAATTCCAATTCTGTGGCCATGAGAGCTGTTCAGCTGCCAACCATGCAGTGAAAGGACTATTACTACCATTTTTTAAACACTTCTGGGACATGACAAAATAAAGATTATTGTCTTCCAACTGGAACACAAAGGGGAATTTCCCAGACAGCTACTAAATCAGCCTGCATCAGGAACCAGATTTTTCTTTCACCCTGATTCTCTTGTACGGTCACATTGGCAGCAGCATCTCTCCAAAGGAAGCAGAATTATGGACCATGAAGTTTTTCTTGCTGCCTGCTCTCCTGACACACAGCATGTAGTGCTAGAGGAAACGGTACAGAAAAGTTAGCTTTCATCAGAATTACCTTTGTCTGAAGGCATCTTCAAAAATAGGCGTTTCTTCTCCCCAGACTTATGCTGGAGAGAGCAACCACACACTCCGCTGCTTAGAAGCAGGCAACTTGCAGCAGCGTTAATATACCGAGTAATGTCCATCTTCTAGCAGCAATGGATGTTAACCAAACAAACATCAACACACTTTAGGAGCAGGCCATTTTTGTGAGAAAGGACGTATGAATCCCTTACCATAAAATGGGAGAAAATCTTACATCTTTCCCCAAACAAAGATTCTCCTAGATGTGTTAGTTAAACACAGTTGTCTTGTGAAATGGTTGGTTTCTCTGGCAATCCTAGAAAATGTCACCACACTGAGGGTTAAATTCCTTTTTTATTTTTTTCCCTAAGTGAACATATTTAGCAACAATTGTCCTTTTGAGTTTCCTGTGCCCAGTGCATCACTGGGAGGTTCACCAATTTTTTTTTTCTTTTTTTTCCTTTTTGCCCTGCACATTGTGTTACATAAAATAACAAGTCTGCCAGGAATACTGGGCATGACACATCAGTGACTGTGCTAATGAAAGCCTTGGTGGTTCATTGCAAGCACAGGAGGTGAATAAACCATTGTTATTGCTATAGGAAAGTTTTCAGCATAGATCACAGTTTGGTTGTTTTTTTAATGTGCAGGAGAAATCAGGTCCAATCTTCTACTGTCATAAATTACAGAGCCCCACTGGAGCAATGCTGATTATTGGCTTGTTTTGATGAAGGCTTTTTTTATGTAATCTTCATCAGTTTTGTCACCCAGACTTCATCACTGCTCTATGCGCAAAGCTGTTTCACCACGGCTCAGCTGCTCAGGCTCACAGCTTGGCTTTGGCACAGTCCGAGGTGCTGATTCAACATCAGAGGTTTCTTTGTAATAGTGAATTTCTTTTAACTGCCAAGTGTTATAGGGCACTGGATGTTAGGCTGATATAAAAATAAAAGGGAGACCTTGAGGTGAAACTTGTGACCTATTTCCCAAGCAGAAAAGAGCCCTGAGGTGAACTTTGTCAGGTTTATCACACAGCCTGTGAAGTGTCAGCTGGACTTGTCAAATCTATGAGATCACATTGCAGCAGCAAAGTAGCTTAAAAATCTTAATACAGGCTGAAGAAATAAAGCAATAAAACAAAGTAAGCACAGGCAGAGCACATGTATGCCGCATAGAATGCTGTGCCAGAACTTCATAGTAAACAGATCATCTTGGGAGGTTACTTAGTCTTTCCTGCATCCCCAACTATACTTGTAATCCTCCTGAAAACAGTTTATCTAGGTTGTCTTGGAGACCGTCCTCAATAACGGTGATTCTTGTACCCCTTTAGATGATCTACTCCAGTACTTACCATCAGAAAGGTTTCCTAACATCCAAACTTCCCAAATCTCCCTTGCTGCAATTAAAGCCCAACAACATGCATCTTAGAAAACAATTTATACCCTTGCTCTCAAAAATGTGTGAGATTTGTAAAGATTTTTTTTTTCTAGATTCATCAACTCATTTTCTTACAACTTTCCTCTTGGTTTTCTGGACCTATATAAATGTAGTTCATCTGGTGTTTGCATGATTATAACATTGTGAATTTTCTCTACATGATAACCTCTTTTGTACTTCAGTACCAGTTTTACACTCACAAGGTTCATCATGAAGCCTAATCTTGCACCTCCAGAGTACTGCTGCCCCTTGTAACTCAGCAATGTTTGCAACTTTAACACCTATTCACTACTTTACCACTCAAGAGATAAAATAATTGAAAATAACACACCAGAACAAGATCCTATCAGAGACACTATCTCAATAACATCTTCATTTTTTACAATGAACCATTGGTAACTACCTCTCAGGTGTAGTTTTTCAACACCTATGCACTTACTGTAGTTTCATAATCCTGGGTGGTATCGTCCTCACTTGCTTACAGGGACAGAAAACCAAAGTTTGACTAAGGTCAAGAGATAACATATCTATTGCAATTCATCTACATGTAACTCTTAAAACAAGAGAAAATCCTTAGCAATAGTGGCATTAATCTCATCTGACTTCAGAGAGCTACCTTATGTTAGCTGCACTTGTTTCCCTTACAGTCAGTGGAAAGGAACAAGCACTTTTAGCCCTTGTCTCACTGAATCTCTCTATGCATCCACTTTGGACGCATGACACCAGAGACACCATTGCCCGTGTTTACCAGATCATCACTTCAAAGTAAACTTTGATACATAAACCTACTCTGTTTGTTTGTGACACAAATTATTAGCAAGACCTACCATATTTCTCCAGGAACAAGTGTAGAGCAGGTTGGCACTGGGGAAGTAGGAAGATGTGTCACATTGCCTACGCTGGTTGTAACAAAAACGTAAGTTACAACCGGAAATTAATAATAGTCCTGTAGACATGAACTATTACAGACTGAATCAGTTTCCTGGTGATTGTATTTCAGCAGGAAAGACTATATTTAGCCATGATTAACCAGTACACACACCAGTAAATCTGCTGAACTTCAGGAACCTTGTTCAGCAGTTACTTTACAGACTGAAGACCTGTGGGGCCCAGGTATACAGGCACATGTAGGCAACATACCTGCAAGGCCTTTAGATAAGTTTTCTCCTTTTTCACACTGAATCTCATCCTGATTGCATTCAGTCGCGTTTGGTCTTGCACAGCCATAGCAGAAGAGGACATGGCTGTCTAGCACATATCTGGCATCCTGCAAATCCCCTTGTGATCTGCATGTGAAAATACTGAACTTTCTAAATGATACTTTTCATCAGGAGGGTGGGTTTAAAGGAAATGCAATGACCTCCATCCTGAGGAAGATCTACTTTTCCTCTGCCATACATCAAGATGACATGAATCAACTTCAGAAAGTGTCTGTCTTTCTCCAATAGCTATAGAGGGACCTCAGATGATGAGCTTAAACTCAGTACTCAACTTCTAGATGGCTTAAGCTAGGTGAAATTAATCTTGTTCTCAGTGAGGATCTCCAAACT
This sequence comes from Falco biarmicus, assembly GCF_023638135.1. Classification (NCBI taxonomy): domain Eukaryota; kingdom Metazoa; phylum Chordata; class Aves; order Falconiformes; family Falconidae; genus Falco; species Falco biarmicus. Next base: position 57,980,975 of record NC_079291.1, on the reverse strand, counting down.
TCATTGACCTCTGGAATTTTCCATATTCTTAAGCCCAAGTATTTCTTTATACTCAAGTGAGTGAAGATGGGGTTGTCTTTAGCATGGCCAAAACACAGCACCACGCACACTACTACTTCTCTATTTTCACTGACACAGTCATCTTCAGTGACACCTAAAGCATCTTTGGTGATAAAGCTCTCCTATCAACTGCCTTTTCTCTCTTTTTATTGAAAGTACTACCTTTTTTCCCATTTCTGAATATTCAGGAATAATAACCATGGGTATTTGTGTGTCATTGAAGCCACAGTTTCATCCCTGTGCTTCAATGGGAACTGTAATTTGCTGTAAACATAGTTCAGCCTTTTTCTGAGCACTTTGTCTTCCTTGGGTTCACCAGCAGTTTGCAATGTGAGTCCTTATGTGACCATTTCTCTGGTTGAGTACATCTCCCTTTCTCTTTCACATTTTGTCCTTTTCTTTCTTTCTCATTTTTATCAAACGGATCCTCTTTTTCTTTCCAGGTTTGAAAATCCTGTTCATTAGAAGCCAAAATTACACATGAGAGTTGCCCTTCATTGTGGCTTGTTTTATCCCTAAACAAGGATGTGGAGGACACCAGCAAAGACATCAACATTGCAGCCAATTAATTAAAAATGAAATAAATACTGTAACTTTCAGTTCTCTCCCTACATGATAATGATCATTGCAAACATCTTACAAGCTTTACAACTTGAGATCCCATCTGAATGTAAAAATATACAATTAAATAAAAACAGATTGGGAGAGATTAATTATTCTTTGCAGTAGTAATTCCAAATAAATTCACACTTGTGGTATACATGTTTATAGGGGCCATAATTTTCCTTCCCTGTAGGAAAACATCAATATGAGGAAGCATGGAGTCAATCTAGAAAGTTTGCCAGAACTCAATGAGCTAAGTTGCTGAAAAAGTAGTCTGAGATGCGTAACTGGGGAGGGAGAAAAAAACCAATCAAACAACAACAAAAAAGTTTATAACTTATATTTGTTCCTAGCTTTCCTTCAGAGATCTAGGAACCATTAAAAGGTTTGGCCTTTCCAAAAGTCATATCCCGGTTTTGTGGTTGTATGAGTCTGTTTACATCTCACCGGTCATGAATGGTCCCTATCATATTTCCTCCTGTTTTTCCATCTCTTCCTGATGTTATAAGGAAATAAGACTCAAATGGTAAGTGCAGGCAGATTTGTACTCTGTAAGGGCACACCAGCACCTCACTGTTTGACACCGAGTGTGTTCACACTGATTCATCGATGCTGCATCACAACATAGAACAGAGATCCTGGCTTAGAATGAGCTTTCTGTAGGCCTTCATAGCTCCTGTGTCTAGTGCCATCCCTGCACTGGACAGTCCCCATCCCACAGGTAAATTGGGGGCAGGGTCCGTGTTCAGAGGAGACTCAAACACGCTCACAAAGCAGTGACTTGGACAGAAATAGATGATGAATGTGCCCACCGTGTGGTGGTGTGTCACAGCTAGCTGGGTAGAAACTTTCCTATAATGGGTGGTAAAAGCCAGCCAGAGATGAACCCACTACAGCTAATGTGGCAGAGAGCTGGGCCACACCCTTCGTTTGTGCATTCATTCCCTTCATTCAGTGAAGGTTGGGATGATTGCACACACACACACGCACGCACACACATACGCACGCATGCGCACGCACACACACACACACACCCCACCTACCCCACCCCCCCCCACACACAGTGTTTGCAGAGCTCTCAGTAATTCCAGACTAAGTATTTATATTCTGCTGTAAAAACATGTGTGTGTGTGTGCGTGTTTTTATATCACACGGTTTTCCAAGCTTTTTCTTCCAGTGGGACTATCGGAATACCTGTGACTGGTTCAAATGTTATCTTTGTAATTGTTAATTACAGCCTGTAGCCACATATTGCACTGACCTGTTAAATTCCCAGGAAGTGAATTAAAAAGAAAAACATTGCCACGTGCCACAAGGGTGCTTTAAGGGAAAGAAGGGACTCCAAGAAACAAGGCTTGTAAGGCAAAACCTAAGTAAAACCAAGTCAGAGGTAGGCATGCAAATTGAAAACCTTAATAGCTGTTAACAGGGAAACTGGCTTAAATGAACCTCTTTTGAGCGAATTATAGGAGTCTGTAGGCTTTAGAGATTCCTCCCTGCTCTGCATTCCCACTTTGTCACATGGCAGGAAGACCTGTGTGTCTTCAGAGAGAGTGGAACAGTGGGAGGAAGGATGACACTCAGTGGCCAAGACTTTCCGAACAAGGAAGAAACAGGGAAAGCCAGACAGATGTCTGGTTCTTTTGAAATAGCAGTCCTTTCCCTCACACAACAAATCTCACTCCAACAAAATTTCTGCCATAAAGTGGGATAGTGGATCCACTAGCTCCAGGTCAAGGAGAAAAGGGAGGTTGTGTCAACACTCGTCTCTCATTGATGTAAGAAAGGAAAGTTGATTTGCATGAGCATTGGATCAAACCATCATGAAACTGGATGGAGGCTGATTTTCTTCACATGCAGTGGTTCTGCATCTCCTTTTTTGCCTTTGCTGGGCAGGAGGGGAGATGGGAATCTCCTACAGAGTCCCTTTGGTTGGCCTGAAAGAAAGGGGAGAAGCCCCCTAGTCTGGTGGCATCCAGCAGAACTACTCAGGGTTTGACTCTCAGCTTCCCAAGAGATTTCTGAGGCAAACATTTAGCTCCATGCCCCCTAATCTGCTCCATCCTGTGGAAGAAGGAGCCATCTGGGATGAAAATATGTATAATGACCGAGGATTTCAGAATTTGCACTGAGAAAGATGCATGTCCTGGAAGGATGTGTCTCCGCTCAGCTGGTCATTTGCAACACAGGTGAGCAACAGAAACTGAACAGTGTTCCATAAATTAAGTCTGCCCCAGTGATTAATTCATTTTCTCATCATGACTGGGAGGAAAAGAAGAGTGATGATGGATGATATTCTGTGTTCTGAAAGATGACACAAATAGAATTTGGCAGGTTGGAGTAAGCACGTAGCTTGGGCTAGTGGGTCAACAGCATGAATATAAACGGTAGTTATGAGAGGTTTTTCTATTGAATGTTCTGGAATTCCAACCCTCCCAAGCTTCTTAAGGCACATCTAGACTACTTAAAAGTCAGGGACAACTGCCACTGTCACAGAGCAGTGGCGTTTCTGTTAGCAAAGCAGCTGCAGATCTGGATTAGGGTGTGATCCTGTTGCCTTTGGCTATCCACCACTGCAGAGCCACACAAGCGTACAGCCAGGGTGGGAAAGCTAATAGTGAAGCAAATGGCCCTTGAGAAGTTGGGCTCAACTGTGTGTTTCATATTAGAATTATGTTTGGATTGAATATGGCGGAAGGAAAAATGTCAGTTTATCTGAAAGAGGGACTGTCAAGGGAAATTAAAAAGGAACAGCTGAACTTTGTTGCTTGCATATACAGGCAGTTTTGGCTGGTAATGTTGCACAAATTGAGATGCAAACATTAGCTGAAGCTCAGCAGGTCTTGCTAAATAGCTGCTCCAAAATCAAAAGCACACTGGCCCTCTGGGAATACCAAGCATGCCTTCCAGACTAGAGTCCTCTGAGTGCCATATAGATATAAGACCAACCACAGTTTGAGCCTCCACCATTCTGTAATCCTGCAGAGGTCACCAAATTCTTACAATCATTTTGGCTTCTATAGACAAGGAATTGCAATGGCTTCAAAGAGCAGTTCCCCCTCGCCCAGCTGGCACACCGTGACAGGGACTGGGACTGGCACAGACTGTGATGCAAGTTAATTAAAATAATAGTCATACCAAATGTAGCCCTCACTCTTCCTTCCTCTCAATCTGTGCAATGTAAGAAGCCTGAAATAGGACTGAGATGGGCAGTAAACATGTAGATTGAACAACTTCACACCACTTAAATGCATGGTCTTCAGTAAAATTTCAGATACTAAGTTTTCCAAAGGATTGGCAGTTTACATTATTTTGTTTACATTTAGTGTCTTCTACTCCTAAAAATCAAGATATATTAGGGATGTATTGTGGACACAGGAATAATTAAAGTAGATGGTTATCTTTAAAATATCTCCTGCCATCTGGACAGCATGAACATCCAATAAGGTAAGATTTGGATAGAAATTTCTGGTGCCTTATCCTATCCCAAAACATAGTTGAACTCAAATACTTCAAGTTGGTAGCATGCTAGTCTTTATTTTATTTCTCTGTTTTCATCTACCGGAGAGACACATATGAAACCTGCTTCAAGGTTTCTCCAGCTGTCTCAGAGAGAAGGGGATGATAGTTCCAGGTAGAGCCATTAGGACAGCTTAAGTTTGTGAACATGGAGTTGTTTTCATCAGATGGCATTGTGCGTTAGCCTTCCTTGCAACAAGCTGAAAAAATTAAGCTTCTTAGGCTTCATAATTAAAGATTTCTTTTCCTGCCCTGGATTGCATTTGCAGTTCTCCTTTGAACTTTCTCCATTGTTTAGATATCTCTTCTGAAATGTGTACTCCAGAGCTGGACACATCATTTAACAAATATTTTAAATGATGTAGTTTATAAAGGCAAGGTCAGTTCCCATCTTCTACTGAATGTTCTCCATGTACATCCAAAAATTGCACTGGCCTTTTCTTTTTGTAATAGTTCACACTGAGACAGCTATCGATGCTTCATTTGCCATCTGCCAAAGTTCTCCCCTCCCACACACAGAACCTGCAGTCCTGTGTCCCAGACACTTTACCCTCAGTTTGACATTATTAAAATAGATTTCATTGGACAGTGAATGTTTAGTTGTTCCTGTCCTATTGATTATTTACTAATCTGCCTTTGTGGTGATGGCAGAAAACTGAATGCACAAAGATATTGTATTCTAGTGAGGTGGTTCCTAAGCATTAGATAGCATTGGACCAAGATTATCTTTAGCTTTTTCTGTCTTAGGTGCTTTACTGAAGCCTGAGAACTTGGAAGATCTCTGGAAAAGTGGATGATATAGAGTCATTGGCTGACATAATAAATCACTTCCAAAAGGGTCTTTTCTGCTGACCTCATGATCTTACTTATTCTTGATGTAGGGTCCTTCATTTTCTTGTCAGGGGAACAGATAACTGTACTACTGTTGTCTCATTGAGCAACATTCTGTCTAGTCTTTATTATATTTTTTAATATATATCTAGAAAATATTTTAAATATATAATCTTTATTGTTTTGGTACAAGGATAATCTGTCTTTCCTACCCAGTTCTGGAAGCCTTCTTAGTTCTGTCTGATGTCTACTGAGTTTAAGCTAAAAAATTTCTCAGTTCTCTACTTTGTACCTATTTCAGTAACTTCACCTGTGGCAGGTTCCTGCAGACTGTTCTCTTCAAACATTTTATTTGTTGCTTTTCGGTTTTGAAGACACACTCTGGGTTTTCCAGCTCTCAGGTTCCTGATGTTTGTATGTTCCCTAGTCTCCCCTTATTTCTTGACTCTTCCACACTTACCTGCAATGTGCAGCAGTATTGGGAAAATCCAAAAAACTCCACATCACCCCTTCATACTCTTGGCAATGTGGCCAGCAGTTCATGGACACCTGGACTCTTTGGTTCCTTCAGGATTATCAACATGAAGAGAAACATTTTGAGTCACACAGAAGTTTCCAAAATGTTCAGTATGAATCTTTATGTCAAAATCTATAGTCACAAACCAGACTTGCAGAACAAGCAGCTGGTGAAATTACTTCTCTGGCTCACTGTACTGTGTCCACATGGTCTGGAAAATAGGTGAGGAATGGCTGGGGTTCAGGGCTTACACTCCTGTCCTTCCTTGTGCTCATAACACTCCAAAACTCTCCAGTGATTCCAGTGTTATGGGTTTCACTCAAGGATGGGAATCAGGACATTTGAGAGGTGAGGGCTTAGGGTCTCACAATGTACTTGAGGCCCAGCTGAAACCGTCACTCTTCTAAATGTTTGTTTGCATTGACTTTTCCAGGATAAATGCTCAGTGTGGCTCACTCTAACCATAAAATCTATGAAAGAAGGGGAGAATAATACATAATGCAGAGTCCTAAATGATGAAGATCTTTCATACTTACAGGAACTTTTGCTTGCACAGTGGTGGGTACTGAATTGCCCAGAGAGCACATTCACTGCCAACTACCTAAAGTCTTGATATCTTTGGCAGGATTGCATAAATAATGTTTCTTCTGGAATAACATGTTCTTGAATGGCTTCTCCAGTGTATTTTCTGCACATATGTATCCTATTAGTAGCAGATGGGGAAGTCTTACCCAAGAGCACTTGTATATCCAGTTTACAGAGGTGAAAAGGAGGAACCTGAAAGATTTCTAACACTGATTCTGGTTTGAAAACTTTCTGGTCTGCCTTATGCTTCTTTACAGTTGTGTATGTGTTAAAGGACATGAAGCCTGTGCAAGACTTTTGATGCTTTAGGACCACTTCCCACAGTTGTGATCTCTGAGAATTAGGTAACTCTTCAGGTTAGGAGTGAAGCCAAATATTAAAACCAACTATCATGTCGATATTTTTATAAAATAAAACAAAAAAGCCCCTCTACATTAGGCACTGTGAGGTAATCCCATTTTAAGTGGATGTGGGGGTAGAAAAATGATGATGGATTAACAAGTTTATATCAGGAACACATTGCATGGAAACTTCATATTGCCCAATGAATCCAGATAGCACAATCAGTGGACTCGGGGGAGTCAGTCAGCAGACCAGGGCATGGTGCAATTTTTCTGTCTAAACATCAGTATCTGGCGCTATTTTATGGATCACAGTCTCTTGCCTGGCCTCTGGCAGGCACAGCAGAAATGAGGGCTCTCCTTGTGCCGTCTCTCTGTCGTATCTGCCAGCCCTATGTGGATATCTCAGCTACCCAATGGTAAAGAGATTCCTAGCTTAAATGGTGGGTGGTAATCTAAAATCAGTGCCCAGGTGTATGACAGTTGTGTGGGGCTCCTTATATTGACAATAGATAAAGATCAACGTGGTCGGATGGTAACACAGCCTCTTGCAGCACAGCGTACAAAAGAGATGATGCAAACCATTCCCTGGAAATACCAACTGCTCCCGAGAGGGGAACCTGCCCCTTCATTTTCAGAGGACTAGAGGTGAGGTGGACCCCAGGCTTTAGATCACACTCAGTGCACATTCATCCAATACTGTTTCTCTTACCAGGAGAGGATGACCTGTAACTCAGCCGTAAGGAATCACTTCAGCCTCACCTACTTGCCCTCGGAAGCCTCTCTGACACACACACAGGCTTGTGCTAGCACTTTCCACGTTCACAAACACACAGGACTGACACGACCTCATTCCGGGGCTGGAAACACAATTAATGATGTGTCAGAATGACTCACATCACCACTTACCTCATGTTTCCCCTTCTACATCTTAACTCTGCATAGTCTTCTTTTCCAGCTGCCACCGCTGTGCAGGTGGCATACAGACCTGTCCACTCTGAATTTTCATCCTGCTCAGTGTGGCTTCTTCTCTTCACCTCTCTTTGAGAAACTAGAGATAAGCTGTAAAGTTTCATCATTTTCAAAGTTTCCATGTTGTTGGGAAAGACTGTCATGCCATTAGCCTTCCCACTTTGCTGCAATTAATATATTATTGGAAATTACTCTTTCTGTCCATCCACAGAAAGGCAGATCTCATTTGGGCTCTTACCATCTTGTATCTTTTGTTTCAGATCTTAACTTACACAACCTTACCTGGCTACTACACATCCTGAATTCTCATCCACCTTTGCCTAACTGGGAGTTATTGCTATGTCATCTTTCTCCTCTGATTCCTGGCCTCACTGCTTTTCTATCATATGAACCAAACTGCTTGTTTTCAATCTCAGATGCTTTCATGGAGCATATTTATCTTCTTTTTATCCAGTATTAACAAGCTGATACAAATCTCTAAGCAGGCAGGGAGGACAAACCTCCCTATCTGTTTAATTTTCAAGCGATCTCACCTTAGATTTTTTTTTCCCAGGTTAAGTTTTTCACACTCAAAAATTATTTGTATGTATGTTCAGAACATGTTTATTGTTCTTTACTTGCCTTTTCAGAGAATCAGAGAAATTCAGAGATATTGGTAGATCCTCTGTATTGGCCACCATTTCCACGTAGATTCATTCCAAATGGCACTAGACTCTATCTTTAGGCAACTGAATCAATTAGTAAAACCAATAGAGCTTAGGGACTTTTGAAGCTTATATTATAGAAAATGCATACATTTGACCAGTTTAATTATTCTCTAGACTCCACTGATTATATTGATTGGACATCCACAAACTGCAGTGGGAGATGGGACCCAGTTCCATGTAGACATCTAGATGTGTACACCTAAATATAAATGTCTTCATCTCTGAGGTAAAACCCAGCACATATTCCTAGACAACCTGCTTCATAGGATGCTGCCTGCATCCCATTATGTTTCTTGAGATGGCACAATTTCAAGTAACAGCTGGAAAAAACACCTGTAGAAAAAAATACCATATATTTCTCTATTTGTTGGATATTATTTTTGAGGGCTTTTATTTTTATTTTTTTCTGGAAGCAGAAGGTTTGGAGGCCTTCCAAGGAAAGTGTGATCGGCATATACTAGGTTTTGTTCAACAGCCAAATGTTATGGACGATTATATATGAAACTGAAAGAGTCATATTGAAAGGATCAGTTTATTTCTTGTTCCAAGATACTTCTCAAAAAATGATACCTAGATGCAAACATTGATAAAGTAAATGCATTCACTTCAGACCATTAGGAGTGTTTTTAAATTGTAATGTTAACATATTGATTGTACACTTGCTTACTAAAATATTTTTATACTTCTCTATCCAACCTGAATTTAGATCTCTTTAACTGTGAAGACCTATTTATTACTTGGAAAACTGTTCCAGGACCTGACAGAACTCACTGTTATGAAGTTGTTTATTGCATTACATTTAAATTACCTTTTGCTTCTATTTTATGCCATATTCCTGGTTATATTCCATGACATTAATAGTGCCAAGTCCTTTTTTTCTTTGTTGCACTTACCCTCCCATTACTCTAGGATTGCTTTTAGGCCCCTGAACCATTGTTGGATTGGGTTATTTATAAAACTTTTTTTCCCCCAGAAATATTAGCTCTTTCATAGCCTTTGCTGTTTCTCTGAATTCATTCCAGTCTCTCTCCATTTACATATTTTACATGTAGAATAATGTAGTTCACAATAGTTTTTTCCAGCCACAATATGTCACATGTAAATATTAAGCATTAAAAAAAAAAAAGTCTTTCTGTGGATTGTCCATCTGTATTTTAGGATTATGATGTTGCCATTTCTTGCACACTTAGCACCTTTCATTAATTGACAAACATGATAAGTCTGAATGCCTAAATTCTGTGTTGCATCAGTTCTAAATCAAGTGTTGACTTCTGTAAGGAGCTGTATCTATTCTGAAGAGAAATGAGAGGTTCTGCATAACGTTTTCCATCATGGATTTATAGTGCCGTTTGGCAAAGTAATATGCCAGTTATTCACAAGAACAAAAACACAGTGAACTCAAAATATCCAGTCTATTTTTTTTTTTCTTACCACAGGTTAAAATTAGAATAAAATAATCGGCTAGATATAAACTTGGTGAACTTACAGTTTCCAGCTGCATTTTTTCCTTTACCACCTGAAAATGTGAAGCTAACTGACCTGGGTCCAATTTTGAACCAGTTTACCCAAATGTAAATAAGCAATTGAAACTGAGAACATATAGAATGTAAGAATAGTATGTTGGGACCCCTAGGCGATATTATTTGCTAGCACAGAGTTTCCCAGTACAATAAATGGAAATGATCCAAGAGAAGAAAACAATGAAGTTATCTATGGTGGTGTACCGTGAAAGAATAACAGAGAAAAAGCATTGTTGTCGGAAAAAGCAGCTGGAGTTGTAAAGGTACCCTTCTTGCAATGTGTTTGTGATGCTGTAATCAATTCTCTAAAAAGCAGAGCATTAATGAATAGGCTATTATACAGCAACTTACTCCAAGGCCTGGTTCTTTTCCAGGTGATTGTCAGCTTCACCCTGTCTGTGGTGTGAACACGCTGGCCCTGGGCCTTTGATTCAAGTCTAAAAGTGCTCCTCAAAGAGGCTCCATCCCAGCACAATTCTCCCATATGCTATGAATTGCCATTTCATGGTTAGTTATTCTGTCGCTGACCGCAGCTGGCCATGGTCTACAGCAAAGCCTATATTCAGAGAGATTAAGTAACATATAAACCCTCTTTAAGGCAACACCACACTATGTAAATAATATACTAAGGCCTCCCTTGCTATGTGGCACATCCACCCTATGCTTTATGTCTCCTAACACAGTGGAACTCCTTTTGTGTAGGGTCACGAGAAGATGGGCTTAGGAAGACAAACTTTGATTTTCAGGGGCCACAACATTTTTTAAAATTACTATAAACACCGAGAGAGGTTGGAAAACACTCTTTGATCCTGCTGCACTTCTTACAAAGTACCCATAAAAAGTTAAGTTATAGCAGAAGAGTTTCGATAGCAACTTCTATGGTGACAATGGATGGAAATAGAATATGAGAAAAGAGGCAAAAAAAGGTCCTAGAAAATAAGAAACAGAAATTAATCAGTGATACATGGCCTTGTTGAGGATACAGAGTGAAAGCAGATTTCTTGCATTGTTTTGAAAGTTTCAAAGGAGGAAAAAACAACATATTTCAGGCTGGGGTTTAACTGGTATTTGGAAGACTTCCAGTGGTCACTGACTGAGCCTTGTGCTTTAAAATAAAATAAAAATGGCTTGACAAACCACTGGGAATTTGTGTAGCCAAGGAAAGAAGAGGGGGGCGGGCAGAGACACATTCCTAACTCTCGTCTGGATGGGATCCTGGAGTGCACCAGTCCTTATCTTGTGTCAAGGATATATGGTAAAAGCAAGTCTGGGGATGTAAAGGACATAGGGGCTACAGAGCTCTCGGAGTATTTCCCGGGTGATCCAATAGCCAGGGGCTCAGCGTTTGCTGCTCTGCACACCCTCTTCTTCTGCAAAACATTCAGAAATGTGGTTTACATTTTGAGCTTCCTAAGCAACATGGACAAGACAGGTATGCTTAAATGAATAATTATTCAAATGATGTTTTCTAGGATTTATAAATACGTTGATTCAGTATGCAGAATTAAAGCCTGAAAATTGTTCTTAAGAAAATCACTTGAAGCAATTTAAAAAAAAAAAAAAAAAGCACGGAGGTAGATGATGCAGATATTGATCTTGGTTGAGTTCTCAGTGCCAAGGGACAGATGGCATGCACTGATGCATGCTAATAGTCATACAGATCAGCTTTTAGTATACTATTTGTCAACATGAAAAGAAAATCATGATATGTAACCTATTGTTATTTTCTACTATTTTCATTCAGTGCTGCCAGGAAACATATTATTGGGACTGTACTATACATCAGTATTAGTGAGTGTTCAACTGAGCATGACCCTACACGATGACCAAAAGTATGTTTTTAACTTTCTGCTCCCTACTTTCCTGCATTCTCCTCCACATTCAAAAGCAACTCTGAGGGTGTAGGGCCACACTAAAATCAAATGTCTATACAAGTGTCTACAGCACTTGAACAGCACGTGCTGTTCCAGAGAATCATACACGGACGAAAACCACATTGGCTAAACTTCTCTGTACACTCAGCAGGGAAAACAAGACTGAGTTGTGATTAGAAATTTGGCTACGTGACTTCCACCAGCACAGGTGAGAAACCAGTGAGCTACAGCATCCCATTCCCACAACTATGGATAGGGCCTGCAACAGTGGAGTTTCATCCAGCTTCAGTGTTTCAGCCAAGAAGTTTGGCAGGTTGAAATCATTCCCTGGTGTTTCTGAAGAGTTGTTATCCTACCTCTCCCAGTGGAAGGTCTGGGAAGGCAGCCACAACATGCTAGAGTTGACGGTAGCAACTTAATGATGTAAATGGTTGTGTCCTGGACCCACTAAGTTTGGTAGTGCAAACACAGACAATTTCAGTCACCTGCATCCACAACATACTGCTACAGGAGATGAGGTGGTGTGATTATACAGTTCCTGCCCCAAAGGCTTGCTCCTAACTATACTAGGGGAGACACTATGCTACACTGCACTGCAATAATCTCTCATCTTTCCTAGCAGTCTGCCGTGTTTTTCCATTTCCATTGGCTTGGCCAAAGGGCTTCTGTATTTTTTTCCTTTAATGTTATGCAACAAGAATATCAGGTAGTAAGATCAAGCATCTTGATGCCTGGCTGATTCATCACTTAGGTTTATTAACTAAGTTAGTCACTGTGGAGCCTTAGATGGAGATGGGTAGACAGGAGATGGGATGGGCATGAGATATTATTTCCAGATTCTTTATCTTCCTGTTGTGGTCAGTGTTCAGAAGCAACAAATGCCAGTCTCCACACTGAAAAATGCAGACAAAATTTCTCTACTCTAGACTTTTGTCTTCTCTGGATTAATATGGCAGTAGTAGTATACTAGCAGTATACTAGTAGTAGCCTACCAGTAAACAGTAGAAATATAATTGGCAAGCACTAGAAAAATTCCCATGATGACAGCAAAGGGTTTGTGCAGTACAAAAGGTAGGAATAAATGGTCTTAGAGTCTTTTCTGACCTTGAAAACCAACAAAGTCTAATGCAGCTTGAAATCCCTTAGGCACATTAAAGAAAGACCCTAAGAGGACAGCTGAATTAAATTAGACTTAAAAGCCATCATCCTTGGCACTGGCCAGTAGTGCCTAGTACAGAGATAAGCAGTGTGATTTTCCAATGGGATAAATTATAACCTGCTTCCAGTTTTGATTTGACTGCTTCAAATTCATGAGCTGATTGAGAAAAAAAAAAAAAAAAAGGGCTCTGATATTGCTGAATGCGATAAATGGTGCCATGAAAGAATAGTCTTAGGTATGCATCCCCATAAATTTGACTGAGATAACAACACGATTTTATTGCACATAAAACAGTCTCTTCAGCTGCTGAGAACTACAGCCTGATTTCAAAAGCTGTCCTTTGCTGACATCTTCTATATCCTGTCCCTAATCTCCTAAGCCATCTCAGCCCTGAAGCACAAATATGAGAGAAAAACATGGAGATACATTTTCATCTCATGTGTTTCCTCTGCTTGGATGTGAATGGCGTTCAGAATATCTTAGCTAGCCCATGCACAAAGAGGACACGTGGGTTTGGCAACATCTGTTTCTTGGAAGTGAGCTGCATGACCTCTTCCACCATCAAATTAAATTCACCACTGTTAAAAAAGAACCAGTACTGTATTCTTGCTTCAGTAAACACATAAAGCTCCATCTTACAAGCAGTTAGTTCTTTCTCCTCTTCTTCTGCTTCTCCCATTACAATGCTGTTCCCAAACTTCACAGAACCACAGAATGGTCGAGGTTAGAAGGGATCTCTGGAGATCATCTAATCCAACGCCCTGCTAATGCAGGTTCTCCCAGAGCAGGCTGCACAGAGCCACGTCCAGGCAGGTTTTGAATGTCTCCAGAGACCCCACAGTCTCTCTAGACAGCCTGTGCCAGGGCTCCATCACCTTCACAGTGAAGTTCTTCCTCATATTCAGATGGAACTTCTTGTGTTGCAGGTTGTGCCTGTTGCCCCTTATCCTGTCGCTGGGCCCGGCACCATCCTCTTGACACTCACCCCTAAGATACTTATAGATGTTGATAAGATCCCCTCACAGTCTTCTTCAGGCTGAACAGGCCCAGCTCTCTCAGCCTTTCCTCATCAGGGAGATGCTCCAGTTCCCTCATCACCTTGGTAGCCTCCGCTGGACCCTCTCCATTAGTTCCTTGTCCCTCTTGAACTGGGGAGCCCAGCACTGGACACAGCACTCCAGATGTGGCCTTGCCAGGGCAGAGGGGGAGGATTACCTCACTTGACCTGCTGGCCACACTCCTCCTAATGCGCCTCAGGGCACCATTGCCCCCTTGGCCACAAGGGCACACTGCTGGCCCATGGGCAATTTGCTGTCCACCAGCACTCCCAGGTCCTTCTCCACAGAGCTGCCTCCCAGTAGGTCAGCCCCAGCCTGTGCTGGTGAATGGGGTGGTTCCTCCCCAGGTGCAGGACCCTGCACTTGCCTTTGCTGAACTTCATAAGTTTTCTCTCTGCCCAACTGTCCAGCCTGCCCAGCTCCTGCTGAAAGGCACTGCAGCCTCCTGGTGTATCACATGCTTCAGTGGAAGCATGGTTAGGAAAGTCTAATGTCAAAATATATACATATTACTTTTCAGATAATCCCCACTATTCCTGTGCCATGCTTTACCTCAATCAATTCTTCTCTTTCTCTCCTTCATCTTCTCTCAACGTAGTTAAAATGAACAGCCAAAGCCTGTCTCACCCATTGCTTTTAGTCAAGTCCTTATACTCCCTGCTCTGAAGCCAGGATGACCAAATTAAAATAGACATAGAAACACTTCAGTGTTCTAAATTGGCAAGATTTAAAAAGTTTATAAAGGTGAGCTTTGAGTCAAATTAAATTGTATTTCTATTAAAGTTCATCTTGTCTTCTCACATATCCATTCAAACTGTCTATAATTTCTGGAAGCCCTATGGTTATCAAATATTCCAGAACTGAACTCAAGCAGCCATCCTGGTTTCTAATCTAGATTGCTTCCATATGGGGCATCTTTTGGCATCATGTGCAGAGCCTGACAACATCCTTATGCAGTCTGGATTACATTTCATGTGAAATGAAATTATGCTTGGGGAAGAAAAATGTATTTCCTTGGTTAATATGCTTACCAGGAAGCACCTTCTTCATTTTTTCCTTCTACTGTTCGTATTCCATGTTATGTTATGGGCAATATAAGAAGGTCCAGACAAGCCCTTCTTTGCTGGCACAATAAAGACGTATTTCTCTAGGTTTTTAGACAGTTGAACTAAATTATCACCAATGTCTTTTATGGCCACAAACTAAGAAAACTAGGTGACCTGTATCAGGCCTGACCTTGTACTGCTTATTGGGATGAAGAATTCAATTTACTTCCCTGTGTGTGAGACAGGGGGACGCACCAGCAGATTCCCCCTGGCTGGTTGGAGCCAGCGGCTGGATTTGGGACCTGCACAGTTTAAGGATACTGGGAAGGGTAAAGTGGGAGGTGATGACCCATTAATGCTCCCCTGGTTAAAATATCTCCATGTGGTTTATATTACTTAACAATAGCATGCAAATCTTACTTCTGCAACTACAGCCTTCAGACCTTTTTTCCCTTTGGCTTTCAGATGTAGAATATAATTTTTTATATACCTCTGGGCACTGTTGTTGGATGCTAACCAACGCTGTCAAGAACTTTGCTCTTCTCAGAGACTTTTAGCTGTTCACTTAGAGTAAGTATTCTTCAGTGAGCAGAGAAGCAGGATATTGGAGTCAAGATTAAGTCCTCCCATCTCCCAGCACTGAATCAAATAAAATCTTTTTCCTCCCACACACTGCTATCTCACCTTAACAACAAAAACAACCTGCTGATCTCTCTGCAGACAGAAACCTTCAGAGTTTTTATCAAAAGTGCAAGAAAGGTACTGCAAAATTTCTCAAGCACACCAGGCAAGAATTGCCATAATTCCTTTCAAATTATTGTCTGTTATTTTCTTTGAAACCACTGGATGAATTGGATCAGGAGCAAGGGAGTGGGTTATTTCCTGTACCAAAACCACACTATAAATGAAGACAAGAAAGTTTTGCTCCCCTCTAGAGGAGCACTTATTGGCCAGAACTGTCAATGTTTGCTGAGCAAAAATGTCAGCCTGGAAAGTCAGTGATGCAAAAATAAATGGGAGCTTTAAATGCAGTTGTAGGTATGGGGGAGACTAATCTGGGAAGAGAAACCAACACAAAAAAGAGCAAATTCAAGAAGGACCTACTCTAAACAGGACACGAAAAGAAACGGGAAAACAGCAGTGAGATTAAATCTTGGTAAAGCTGAGACAGCTAGGGGGAGGAAAAGTATCCAGAACATTTACACTAACAAGGAACAAAAGGAACTAGAGGTGAATAGTCAGATGGAAAGATGGAAATGATGGAAAGAATATGGCAGAGCAAGAAACTGAATTTAGGTCTTCCTAGTCCTGGTTATTACTGTGTGGGCTGTGATGACTTACTAGAAGCAAGCTGTAGAAATTTATGAATATTAATAAGGGACTCATAAAAGTAATTTTTTTTATCCAGGCTGTATGCTATGCGGGGCTTTGGGGTATTACATCTCTTAATGATGTGTTAAAAAACACAATCAGGAACTTATTTGAATCCTTCACATAATTTTAAACCTCTCTCAGTATGCCCCTCTCTAATTCACAAACATGTATTCAGCCTATGAATTTATCTGGAGCACAGTATCCTGAAGGTCTTCATTCGCCACATCCACACCAGTGAATAACAGAGAGGTTAGAGACTATATAAAAATATGGCCAAACCCTTAAAGCCACCCAGCTAAAACCTACACTGCCCTTCTGCTCCCCAGATGGCCTTATCCATACCTGTTGTGAACCTGGTCTGTCTTACCCACCCAAAGAATACCCAGGACCTTTCTGGGAAGGTGCTGCTCATCCCAGACCAAAAAACAATTAGGGATTGTGCTGTAAAATGACACAGTGTGGACAGCTGAGCAGGTTATTGAGTCCTTCTCCTGGCCATCGGCACCTTAATGGTGTAGGTGTAGCTTATGGGGCACACATCCAGCTGTGCCAAACCAAAGGGCACTGGCATAAACATGGATAAAGGTGACACTCAGATAAGTCATCATAAGCAACATTAGTCCATATGGGCATGTCTTCTGTTGAACAAGGTGTGAGGGGCACACCCACCGAGAGAATAGAGCATGTTGGAAGATGTACAAGCTTGAACATGACTTTTACTTGTGAGACACGTACAGCATTTGGGTTTTTTCATGGCCTTCACCACTGCTATGAGACAAGATTAATCACAAGCTGTATAAGACTATTCTTTGAAACCACTCTTTCAGTTAATCTTGTTTTTCAGCTCTGTGCACTATGCTGTGCCTGCAGATGGACAACATGGAGCTTTTAAGCCCATTTCACTCATTTCTTCTTTGAGTGGTTTTGATGCCATGTGAGGATGTGTATAGTTTTCTGTACATGAGTGTTTGTTCATGGAAAAAGACCTTGGCTGATTTCAACCACATTTAAAAGAAGGGTGGAAAACGCAGATGGTAAATTTCTAAAACACTTATTAAAATAGATGGCTGAGTAGAAAAGTCCTCTTAGCAAACTTTAACTACCTTCACAGACATCACAAAACCTACTTATTGGGGAAAATAACTAAATAAAAAGAGAGAGAAAATAAACACAAATATGACTGGTGCAAACCAGTCTTCATTTATTCCATTGCTCATAGAACAAGTACATTTTTGCTTTACATTTAAACCTCATTGCATCTTTAGCCCTTTGGTATTTCATGCAGATCATCACACAGGAAAGTACATTAATCTAAGATTCCCAGACACGACACCATTTCTGACATTTATATTGAAGTGAAATCTGGGAGGAATATGATGCCAGTTGCTAACTGCATTCCATACATGAGAAGTAAACTGTGTCATTAGCATTCAGGGTGGTTTAGACCTCCTTTTCTGCTATCACCATCATGTCAAAGAATTTATTTGCTGCCAGCTTTCTACTATTCAAACTTAGAAACTGGAAAACAGTATTGCATTTATCCATCTTGGGGATTGTCTATTTATAGTGCTCTAAAACATAGACCTGCACTTAAAAAAAAAAAACACACAACAAAAAACACCATCAAACACAGCAACAGAACTAGCAAAATGTATATATACACGTGTGTGTGCAAATATATATATGTCTACCCTTAAGAAGAGAAAATGTAGGAAAAATTATCAAAGTGGAGGGGAAACCTTGCCAAAAGACCTAGTGTATAATAGCCCCCTCTGGAGAAGTGATGAGCGCATAATTTCTGATGAGCGCATAATTTCTTGAGATACTAAACATGAGCTTTTCCAAAACCAACAAGTGTACACTGGAGAGAAAACTGGCAAGGAACTGGATCATGTGAGTAATACCATGTAACATCTGACTATGCTACCCATACTGGTTTGCTGTAAAGACCTGTGCCCTGTCATTAGCAAACACATTGTTCATTAATTCTTTATTAATTGTATGAGGAAATTTCAGAAAACAAGAATGAAGACAGTTGGAATTACTGTGGCAGAGGAAAAGCATTTTTCTTTTTTTCCAAGCTTTCTTTCCAGTGCGCCCCTGTTGACCCATCTATCTCCAGGCCCTAGGCTGCAACCAGATAGCCAAGGGCAGTGGCTTTGCCCAACAAACAACCTTGTGTATCCACTGCTTGTCAGTTTTGCCTATGAATCCATTATTTATGTTGTTCCTGTTCTTTTCTGTGCATTTATTTAAAACCATTCCAAGAGTGAGACGGTCATCAGATGAAAGATGGCTCGGTAGAAGAAGCTGTAATTTCATATGGAATCGCTTCAGGATTTATCACTCTGAGAAAACTGCACAGATGTTGTATGTCTAAGCATTAACTTATCACTGAATAGAAACTATTTCAGCATAATTTATATTTCAGCCTTGGGATTTCCCTGACAACCTCCTCCAAATCATTTCTAGCTGTTAATGTCCTGTCAGATTTAATGATTCTGACTTCTCTGACAGTTTTATCCTTAATGTGAAATAAATGCCTTCCTGATGCTTCACTCTGTGTTGTTAATGGGGTGGTAGCTTAACAATTTTATTCATGTTTGTCTTTTGGTCTTCAGAAGCTAATCAAAGTTGCCCACTGATGACCATGAAAAGGATCCTGCTGGCTTCACTGGAAGTTGGGTAAGTGTCCTGGCCAGGTGGGACTGCAACACTCACCGAGGCAGATGTGGAGGGGGATAAATCTCAAAGGAAGCCACTCCTACCGCATAACTAAAGACAGATGAGTTACTTGAGAGACAAAATATTTTTGTCAGAAAGAAGGAAAAGTATTTGAGCCTCTTAGGACATCATCATAGGCACAGGCCCAGCTGCATTAAGCACAGGCCAGAGGAAGTAAAGATTTTGCTTACTAAACATTCTTTCACTCTATACAACCAAATACCCAGGTTTCACAGTGCAAACAAGCTAGTCACAACCCGAATAACCAGCCCTCATGTATCAACCACAGGGATGTATTCCAGACACAGGGACGTATGGCATTGCTTTACTCAGCCCTTGTAGGAGGTAACACCCTTGCCTCAGGTCAGAAATTCTCCATAAGACTGTACTGATTCCCTCTGCTCCAGTAATGTAGCAGAAAACCTGTTCAAAAGCATCTTTCAAATCTATCAAATGCTTGATTCAGCCAGGCTGGCTCCAATCCAATGCCAGCAGGATAAATGGTCCTCTCTGGGAAGTTACCATCTTTGCAAAAACGAAATCTGTTCCTCAGGATTTGCTTTTGCTGGGCTGCAAATCTGTATACTGTGTTCCCCAGGGACTGATTATTATGGGAAAAGGATGATAATTACGTGATTTGTCTCCTAGATGGTAGTGCAAAGAGAGGCACCTCCAGAGGCTGTCACCAAGCACTCATCCCTCTCCTTTGAACAGGGAGAAGTACATGGAGCTTGAACTACTGAATTTTGTGTCAAACTTTGATGCTTGAAATTAGCTGACATGAATATCTCCCTCCCCACAAAGTCTCTGCTACAATCAACTTTCATAAGGATCCAGGAAAGTTGAGGTCCTTAGCCACAGAGGTGGAAGAGTGTGTTTTCATCAAGAAAATGGTGGTCCAGGTGACACAGCTGTACGGAATACTTGAAACATTGGCAGCATGTTCTAATAACAACAGAAAATAGAAATATCCAACCCAGACTTCAAGGAGTACAAATTCTCTTCCCCTGTATTATATGCAGGCTACTGAGGAATGCACATTGTTCTACAAAAAGTGATGACAGAAAGGCAAGACACTCAGAGAAACATTTTCCCCATGGCAAGACTTGATTCTTCCTTATTTGGGTGATTTTTCAGTGTCTGCTTAATGTAACCAAAACATCTTCACAACAAGACAATGCAAGAAAACAAGCTGGTCCAGAAGCACAAAATGTGAGGTGAAGAAGGGACTCTGGTTTCTAACACAGCAAATACTTCAGGGAGCCTCATTTTTCAAACTCACTGTTTCCTTATCTGAATTTTTTAAGCCCTTTTTTTTTCTCCACAGAATAAGCCAGACCAAAAAAAAAAAAAACAAACCAACAACCAACCAACGTCCTAAAAACCAAAACCTTCTCAAAAGGTCAGAATGAAGAACAATATTTCATACTGTAGGTTGTGGAGTCATTGCATTCCTTTTCAGCAACACCAGAACCACATGAGAAAGTCTGCAAATACCGTTTAAGATAGCAGGGAATGAGTCACTTTAGATAGGACCTCACTGGCCTCTTTATGTAATACTCAGCCTAGCTAAAATTGTAGTAACCGGTACCAGCTATCACCACTGGTAACAAATACTCTATAGGCAAGCTATCCCTTCATCTGCCAGTAATGCTGCCAACATTTAATTAATCTGCCTAAATGCCTGGTGCTGCCTCAGTGGGGTAAAGGAATGTTTTGCCATTTATTTAGAGCTAAAACATGACACAATTCCCGTTTTCAGGCACTTGAACACTGTCCGATTTTCCAGGTGTGCAGCACCATTGGTTTCAACAGCACAGCCAGCTAGCTGGTTACGAGGCATATTTAGAAGCCTAATTTCTAAGCTGACAACATTTTCTTGTAATAGCTGTAATGCCTAAATACCTGGCACTCCAATGATCCTTGGTTGTCATTATTTTTCTTCATTCTGTAAATGAATATTTGTGAAATAAATAAATTCCTGGGGCACAATGGAGGGATACAATACTTGTGTTTCACGTGCAGTTTATGTATGTGAGAAACTCTGCGTTTACAAGTTTCCCCTTCCACTTCTTTGCCAGTTCAGTCAGTCTACTGTAAGGGACATTTGTTCCAGGATTCAGTCCGATACAGAAATTATTCTACTCGTAGGCTGTGAATGGAAAATGCTGGTTTCTAACCAAAGTACATGGTGTGCCCTTATGTGTTGGCCCATTTAATCTTCAAATATAAAAGACACCAAAAAGGCACCACTACCTATGTTGTTACTGTTTTGTGATAAAGTAAGCCTCTCTTTTTTTCATTTTTTCTTTCTCTCTCTCTCTCTTTTTTTTTTTTTTTTTTTTTTTTTTTGGGTGGTATCAGAAGTACTTTTAGCAATCACTATAACAGAGCAAAGTCATTTATGCCCACTAGGTCTCAATTTCATATATAGATTCACAGAATTATTTAGGTTGGAAAAGACCTTTGAGATCATCAAGTCCAGCCATTCACCCAGCGCTGCCAAGCCCACCACTGAACCATGTCCATAAGTGCCACACTATGCATCTTCTAAATACTTCCAGGGATGGATATTCCACCACCTCCCTGGGCAGCCTGTTCCAGTGCCTCATCACCCTTTCAGTGAAGATATTTTCCCTAATATCCAACCTAAACCTCTGCTGGCACAAACTTGGGCTGTTTCCCCTTGTCCTGTTGCTTGAGAGAAGAGACCGACCCCACCTGCCCACAGCCCCTGTCAGGCAGCTGTAGAGAGTGACAGTGTCTCCCCTGACCCTCCTCTTCTCCAGACTCACCCCCTCCCCAGTTCCCTCAGCCTCTTCTCATCAGACTGGTTCCCAGCCCCTTCCCCAGCCCCCTGCCCATCTCTGGACACGCTCCAGCCCCTCAGCATCCCTCTTGCAGTGAGTGGCCTAAAACTGAACACAGCATTCAAGATGCAGCCTCACCAGTGCATTGAATCATTTCTTTCAAGAGCAACAACAACAAAAAAAGTGAAGTTATTATATTCTTGGGTTTCTCCAACAATCAGTAATGCAGAAACACAGGAAATAATAACAAAATTACTTTTAAAAAAGCACATACATTTGCAGTCTCCCCTCCTTTTGGCCAATGACCACACCCAGCACAACCTGGAGTTCATCCTGTATCCATTTGTTTAAACAACTAAAGAACAATGAAACATTTTTGGACATTCCTGCAATTGCCTTCTATCCATCAGCTCTGGCAGCTGCTTGGCAACTCTTTACTTGGCCTCCAAAGCAAACCCACCCTCTGAAGAAAACACTGCAAACCTCCACAGCCAGCCTGCTTGCCTGCAAAGTGATTAATTTTGAGCCAGTGTGCTGATAACGTGAAGCAAACAGAGGGAGCAGTGTGTTGAACAGCTCGGAATGAACTGTTCCCCTTTGCAAGCCAGGCAAGGGGATAGTCTCACCACGCATTAGGTTTTCCAAGGGATGGAAAACTAGTACCTTGAGCAAGTTTGAAAGGCTTGAGAGGAGATCTTCCTCGTTATCCATCTCCTCATCCTATGCTTAAGGAGACATCCTTTCATATACATACATTAGAGCTCTTCACGATGCTCAAGTCTGAGATCAGTCTATATGCTGAAATGCAGGGGCTTTCCTCTCTGAGACATCCTTGAAAATTCCTTCCATTATTCTTTTGATAAACCAGGAATATTTCATATAATAACATATACCGATAAGGCCTGAAGGCTGAGATGAAGAGGCCTCTTATGAAACCCAGTTAAGAAACACTTGGGTTATCTCAACCAGATGTTATTAAACTCACCACAGGAATTACTGGCTTAGATACGCTGGCCTGTGTTAGGAAGCATTCAAGCCACATGATTAAAGCAGTCTCTTTTAGCTTTAAAATCCACAGATCCTTGCAACTATTGAACTTGCTAACTCCTTCTCTGGAATTCATGTGGCAATATCATTTTATACCATCTTTTCAGAAATCTTTTTGCAAAGAAAAGCTTAAAAGCATCAAGAGAACAAAAGATTCCCTTTCCTTTAATAATTTCCAAGTAAATATTGCAATCTGGAGGGATCTGCCTCAGGATTTATTAGTTATATGAAAAGTTAGCCTACTTACCTACCATGCAGCTTTTATTTCATGCTCATCCCATAGTTTCGGGTCATGCCCAGTTGCAGCCAAGGAAAACTTAATTAATCTTGACTTAAGTCAAGGTAAACAATTTAAAGCATTTTAAAATGCTCTCTGGGACTCAAATAAAAATAAATAAATAAAAAAAAACCCAACCAAAACCAAACAAGCTTCAATAATGGAATACATGGTTTCATTCCACAAGCTGTTGCTGAGGTTTCTTCAATTTGGTTGAACATCTGTAATGATTTTCCAAACAGAAAGCAATAACTATTGTTTGTAGCTAGAGGGCTTGATTTCATGTCCCATCTGATTTTTTGGCAGTCCTCAAGATGCTCCTAGGAATGCCCTGGGTTTTTTTCTTTTTTCCCCACCCCTCCACCCCTTCCTTCACGTATAGCAAAGCATCCTGAGGAATCATGACAGGGAATGGAGTTGTCACCTGCTTGTCCATTTTAACAGTGTGCTCACAGCATGTTACACATAACACCAGAGGCATGCATGGGGATGGTATATCTTGGGTGCCTCTAAAAGGTGGAGTTCCTCTTAACTAAGTGTTTCTGGAAGGGGACCAAGATGATGCATCGTTGCAACCAGCTTCCAGCATGCACCTGTGTTTGCTTAACTTCAAAATGAAGTCTGTGCTGGACATTGCTGGATAAGGTGTTATCCTCTAAAAGCTGGTTCAACTCTTTATTGTCTTTAGAAAAACACTGAAATAAAGTTGTTAAAGACAAGTCCTGAATACATTTCAGAGCATAATGAAGGTAGTCTCAGTGGGTGGCTTACAGTTCATTGAACTCTCACACATTGACTGCTCCCATAGCCTGGAAAGATTTCCAAGAGATACAAACCAGCAGGGCAGGACTGAGCAAGGTGTCAGAGAGCTCAGTGGGACTGCCTACATTGCTGTAAAGATCCAGGCATGGTCAAAGGCCAGAGAGTGACCTGGGAAAGGTGCTTACATTGAGATCGATGAGCTAGGGCCAGAGACCAACTACGAACAGCAACTTTAAAAGCCTCCAAGAACTGCTAACATTTGGTGATGCCATTGGGAATCCAATCACGGCTCACAACTTCATCTTTCTTATGTACTTAACAACAGCAACCTGTCTGTGTTTTGTCTTGAACCTCAAAAGCACAATGTTCATCACGTTGAGTTACCCAGTACAGGGTCATGAGTCTGAGAGAGACCAGTATCCAGCTTCTAAGGAAAAAATATTACCTACTGGTCTCTATGGGGCCTCGGCATCCCACAAGGAAAACATTATGGAAACCCTAAGCAAAATGTGAAAGGAGAGAGTTGTTCTATGTTTCGCTTGTTTATTTATTTATTTCCAAGTATAGAATCAAGGGAATTCCCTGTTGCCTTACATAGGGCTGTACAGTTCTTGACAGCAAAAACTAGTGATACTGAATTTCAGTGCTCAGGAAAACGTAGCTTTAGAAATCTGAGAAAACTTCCCTTTAAAACTCCTAAATAGTCTTTACATTTAACATACACAATATCAAGATCATCAGAGTAATAACTGCAAACTGCTTTTCCATGTAAAATAATTTGAGGCAACAGAAACACCGAGATATTACTTGTTCTCTTTGCACCAGATATGGGAAGGAGGAGGATTATTTTAGGGTAGAGTTAATTTTTTCTTTTGGATAAAAGTCCACATACTGTTAGTCATCACAATGGAAATATGGTGTAAATCAGCCATAGTCAGCTGGGTTCTGCATTTCTTTACTCTGCCTGAATTTGAGCCCTTGGTTAGAAGTTTATAAAGGCCACTCAAATCCAAGCAAGAGTAACACATCAGTATCTTCATCACCGCAAGATCTCAGTCTATGAAGTCTTCTGGTTTTCTTCATGTTCATTCACCTGTTTGGTTACTGCATTCACTGCCTTTAATTTCTTCATTACTGTTTTATTTCAGGCATGGTTTTCTATCCATTTCTCTTCCTTGATAGCTGTTCTGAAATGCTAAATTGAAAAATTCATTTTTTAATCCAAAATTCCTTAGAAATGAAGGAACTAAAAAAAAAAATAATCAGAAAATATTTTCCTGGTGGTGTACATATGCTCTATTTCTGATCACTGTTATTTATTCATGTTGATAAAATCTGTGATTTGAAAAGGCTCTTTATCATAGTTCTGACAGGTGACATCTGGCTTTGTTTTTGTTTTGGGGTATTTTTTTGAAAATGAACTTATGGATGCTTTAAAAACATAAATGTAAAAAATGTCTAT
Source organism: Falco biarmicus (assembly GCF_023638135.1). Lineage (NCBI taxonomy): Eukaryota > Metazoa > Chordata > Aves > Falconiformes > Falconidae > Falco > Falco biarmicus. The sequence goes on along the minus strand of NC_079291.1, from coordinate 57,955,727 downwards.
GAAAACCTAAGATGAAAATGTAATATGAAATGTTCTGGTTCTGTGCCTTTGTCCTATTCTGGAGGAAATATCAGACCTACCATTGATTTTTTTGTTTCTTTTACTTCATGATAACTCTAACTGTGTCCAGGCCATCAAACCACACAATTCTAAATCATCAAGAAAATATTCAACCTTAGCTGAAGAAAAGTTTTCTGTTTGGTAGAGCAGGAGGGGAGCAGAAAACATATATCTATTCCCACCATGAGCTGTATCCTTCAAGTGTTGCAGTAATGGCCACTTGCTCAGAAACAGTCCATGCATTTATTACAGCCTATAAAAGCAATGTCCTGTTCCCATCCCTTGTGCGCTGTGAGCAGTGAATGTCAGCACAGTAGTGTTGGTGTCTGATGTACCAGACCAAAAAATCCCTTGGCAGAATAATTACCCTGCGCTGAGATCTGCGCTACCATGGCTGCTTCAGCTCCAGAAAGAGAGCTAGCTTGGTTGAAGGTACAAGCTATGCTTACGTGCCATGGCACCAGATGTGTCTCGTTTACAGTGCCCAGCAAGACTTCAGAGTTAAATTCACACTTACTCATTGCAAACAGGGGTTTATTAATGTAAGGAAACTGTTTGGAAGAAGATGTAAGCAAGCAGCGTTTCACAGCAAGCACTGAAGGTCTACATGACTGCAGCATTAGAAAGCTGAGGTTTGGGATTCCTAAAATCTGAAGTCTGATCTATGTTTAGTGAAAAGTGGGAAAAGAAAGAAAATGAGGGAGTTTTTCTTCCAAGCTGCCCACATATCACCCCTGACTTAAACATATTTGTCCTCCCTGTTCAAGGGTGCATAGCCTTTTCCCTCTGTCCTCAAAGAGATGTCAGAATCTTCTATACACCTTCCACCTAGCAAAGCCCCTGAAACAGGCTGCTATCATTTGTCATCCTCCTCCTGCAAAACAAACCCTCCATCTGTGTGTTCCACTGCAGTTCAACAAAACAGATAAAAAAGATTCCACGAAAGGTTATTTTCTGTAATTTCTTTCTTCCTGTTTCACAGAGCTTCCATGAAAAAAACATGACAGGTGATTTGAATAAAACATCCTACACGCTTGCTTTTTTTTTTTTTTTTTTTTTCCCCCCCATCAAAAGGCTGACAAAGAATGGCTTGACTGTCGCAGCCCTCTTGCAATGTCTTTTGTGGGACAGGTTGAGACAGAGGCATTTTTGGAAGTAACGGTGCTTCCAAGCATTTCTGGGTGGCTACATCAACAGCATGTGTGTTGCATGCAGCTAGACAGTCTGTTCTGGTGCACTGCAAGCCAACACCCCCACACCTGCTCTACAAGCCAACCAGAGCTACCAGGGATTTAGTACAACTGAGCCTTGGCCAGTGGGTGTCACTAAAAATTAGTTTTAAGGGAAATAAAATAATAATAATAATAAAAAAGAAAACAAAAAAGCAGGGGAGCAAGAAAACCTGAATATTAAAAAAGCATTTCAGAACTTATTTTTGGCCCCAAGCCTTGTTTTGAATCCTTCCTTTGGTCAAACAATGGCAGCGAGATCAGAGCCAGGCACCTAGTGCCCGCTAATTACTATCTGGACCGACGCTTGCAGTGAATTGCTGGTAGGATGGGAAATGATTTTGCTGAAGTATCCCGTGTGGATTCCCTGGTGGTGGTGGCATGTTTCTTTATGGGCTTCCTACGATGCTCACCCTCCTGCAGTGGGGGAACGCCAGCCAGGTGACTCACTGAGGTTCTGCCCCATGTTTACTGCAACAGCACTCTCCACAGGGACTTGCTCACAGTGTGGAGCCTGACTTTCCCAAGAACATCTCAAAGGGCTAATTTTAAATTAACAAAAGCTTTGGAAGGCAAGGAGAAGGGAAGGGGGAGGGAGGTTTCTTGCAGGAGGAAAGAGATGGCAGAAATAGACTCCTTCCTTTTTCCTTTCTCTTGTCCAAGATAAGGAAACATCACACGCTAAAGGCCATTTAAAAACAACTTAAAAGGCAGATAAATTTAGTCACAAGTATTCTGCTGGGTGGACAATCGAGATACAGAACAAGTCTTCAGCCCAAAGTTTTTTAGGAAAAATTACTAGTGGTCAAGGCAACGGGGCAAAAATGAAGAACATATTGTTTGTATTAAAACTCCTATAGGACCAGGCCATAAACCTCTTTAGACAAAGGATGGTCCAGTGGTTACCACAATGGACTTTCATTTGTGCATTCCACTGAGTGGACTCCTGGTCCAGCCTAGGCTTCCTCTCTAACTCAAGAGTCACTGTAGCTTTTCTATGTCTCAGGTCTCCACTCGTAACATAATAATACTGACATGAAGATGTTTAGAGCCAGTGTACAAACAGCTATAAACTTTGCTGAAATTATCATTTGATTAATGAGAAGTTGCATTCAGCTCTAAAGACACCTACCGAACCCTGCAAAAAAGAAGGCTGGAGGTTTTCAGGGAGGAGCTCAGTTAGTCCTGTTGCTTTTTAACTCATGGTCCAAGTTTCTAATTGATAGAGTAAAACATGTGAGCCCTGCAGACTGGTCCTGTTGATGATGAGATTTGCTTCCTGAGCATATGAAGCCAACAGCATATTTTCATTGTGTGTCTCCTGGAAAGCTGGAAGCCAATTCATCCACCCACGTAGAAGGGAAGCTGGATTGGGATGCCTCCATATACTTTGACTGGAGACATGCTTCTGTAGAAGTGTTGGGCCAGTGCATGACATGGCATAAATGTGTAACCTTCAGAAAGCCTAGGAGATGTCCTCTGTCATATTAAACAGTTCATGTTCCAGTTCTATCAAGATTCAAACTCTTTCAAATCTCTAAAAGGTTGAAGAAACTCATAATTCACAGCAATAAAAACTGAAGGTGATGAATGAACCTTGAGGTACTGCTACAGCCTAATGATCCTTCTGTCAAAAACTGAAGAGACTTGTAGCTCGAGGTAGGGAGATGCCATCAGAGAATGACACTGGCAGCTACTCAGTAGAAGCAGAGGTTTTGCATGGAACCAAACCTAATATAGTCACACTCCAGATTTAATACAAGGCTTATAGTAAAGCCTTTTATGTCTCGTCAGCTGTCTTTTTGCTGTTCTTATATACTGTTTTCTCAGTGGTCTTTGGGTTATATGGAATATGAGCTAACCTCTAAAGTTTGATGGGCCAACAGGGATATTCTGTCCGTTATTGTGGTGAACATGTATCAACCACCGATCAGCACCAGCTTGAGGATGTCTGCGTAATGATTTGTTGCACTAAGTAAACACGTCTTTAATCTCTCTGCACCATCTGGAAAATAATATTTCTTTGATTTTTTTCCCTTTTGATTTTCTTTTCTTTTGAGATTACAAGTATTAAAGGGCAAGCCCTTTCTCTTATTACAAAAGAATACATCAACACAAATATGACAAACAGGCCAGGACCTGTTCCTTGGCCCTGAAGGCAAGTGGTGTAATTCATTTCATGGTCATACGGCTAAACTTTCTTCCATGTGAAAAAAAGGATGGCCTCACCCATACCACCTACTGGGAACAGTCTCTGACCTGTGCTATTACTTGAACCATCTCTGAGCATTGACTGGGAAAAAGTGACATGGAGCAAAACTGTTTCAGGGAGGGTGCCAACAGCTGATCACTATACAAGACTGCAGATCCAGTCCTGGTCACCTTTAATTTAAGTGCATAGAGCGAGCTGAAGTGTACAATGACTAAGACAAAGGTCCGTAAGTTTGATTGGGAGTTGTCGGTATTACCATAAAACAAAAAAGCCTGTATTTTTTCCAACTCACATTTTGATTTGGCTTCTATTAATTCAAATCACTAGTTATGAGCACCTTTCTGAAGGAAAATACTGACTCGAAGGCAGCATGCCGTTAAAGAACATGACTGGCTTGACAGGGTGGTGGAGGTGTGTGTTGCTTGGCTTGGCTGCGGTGCAGTCTGTTGGCATCTGAAACACGCAACAGTGAAAGCAACATCACTGAGATAATCCTTCCCAAGTGCAATGAGAAGGAACTGCTGGTGCCACAGAGAAAAAAAAAAAAAAAAAAAAAAAAAGATTTCCAAGGCTTAATTCTAACTTCCTGATTTTTAACAAGAAATTGCTCATCTGCAGCTAATCATGTTTGCGCCTTTCATTGTCTCCAAGAGCAACACTTTCCAAGGTGCTTTTAATGAACTGAACAGCCTCTTAAATGCTCGTGAGAGACAGAGAGACTGTCAGAGAAGAATTGCTTTATTTGGTTATGCTTCACAAGATCTTGATACATTCTTAATGGAAAAGAACACAACAAAGATTGATCCTCCTCCCACTTGAATCAGCTGGAATTTTTCTCTAAGGTGGGATCAAATCCAGAACATGTTAATTAGAACTGTGTTTTGATGAAATGTTGTTATGTAGTGTGAGGCATGTAACCAGAAAAGCAGTTTAGGTTACAGTAGAGATGTAGTTGGAGGTGACTTCCAAAGGGGAAAGGGCTAGGAGAGGTCAAGGTGGTAGGTTTGCAGATGGAGGGCTAGCCAAGGAACAAGAAGGGGCATTCACCCAAACTCAGCCTCATCTCTCATGGGGGCTTGGACCCTTCTGACTTGTAGGATGTAGTGCCATAACCCCACCTACATTCTCAATAGCTTTGCCAATAGATAAAGGCATTTATTTACAATGAACGATTTCATGTGCCTTGGCAGAAAAGCACATAGTTGCTGAACAGTTGGGAAAGCGTTTTGTCAGAGACAGCCTGGCTGAAGGCTTCCTTGTAACACTGTTTGCTAGAGTTCTGTTGGGCTACATATCTCATCTACCATCTGCTCCACTCTTGCCGTTTTGTTTTCTTTAATTATTATTTCTAATCTGTCTAAAAGAGTTCTCTTCCCCAAACCCAGACAAAATTTTCAAAACTCTTAATTTAGTCATTCAGCAGCAAATTCTTGCAATTGCACACAGGTAACATGGTCTTGATAGCAGGAATTTCACGAACTCCTTTGACAGAAACCACAACATGTACAGTCTGTGGTTTGTCTGTCAATGTATCTCCCACTTTCACTCTCTCTCTCTCTGGAAGCCAAATATTGTACAGAATTGGAGTGTGGAATTTGAATCACTTTAACATAAACTGGAACGTTGTCAAAGGTTTATTCACAGGGTATAGATCTAGTCCCAGTGAAAAAGAGACTTTCCTTTCTTTATCCTTTCCATAATGAACTAGTTTTGAACAAATTAAAACCCGCTAAAGTTTTCATCTGTACCTTTCCTGACAAGTGAAAAATTGACTTAACTCTGTGAAATAATGTTTTCTCGTACATGTTTTCTTTCTTTGGTACAACTGAGATTTGGCTAGGACAGAACAACTATCTGCCAGAACTATGCGGAAGGCGTAGGATTCGTGGTATTTCAGACCCAGTCAGGACAATTAAGCAAGCTTTGTTCTATTTTAAATTCACAGAACACGCTGATCACCTTTAGGAGTAACTTCCAGACAGTTTTGTTTTGTTCTTAAACTGTGCAAGTTCCAGGCTGATTTCCAGAACGTTTAAGTTTCAGACCCAAATAAGAACTTCTGAGGCATCATCTGAGCTGAACCTCAGTCCTTGACAAGACTTACCTGTTGAGAATAGGCAGATGTTCTCCGCAGAGTTCTGTTTAGCTTCAGGCATCCCTGTAAGATCTGCTGCCACTGAAAAATCAATATTTTCAGCAGTACCTAGTCTCTCTGTGAGAAAAACAGAGCAAAAATCTTCCAGTGTGACCAAGTTGGTTAGGCAAATGAAAAATTAAATAATCTAAAAAACCCTCCAATGTGTCAACAGTACCGATCTATGCCGATTTAAAAAAAAATAATCTCAGATGTCTATATTAAAAAATATGAGCGATTGCTCTACCTTTGGTTTTCTATTCAACTGTAAACTCATTCAAACAATATCAGGTTAAATCTAACCCAGTCTTTTTGGAGCTATAATAACTCCCAGGCAAATTACATCCTCAGTTTGCTGACAGGAGTCTTAAGGGTCAGAACTCTAAATTACAACAAATTGGTGTAGTGCCAGGGATTTTGGAAAGAAAAAGAAAATTAAAATCAAGTAAGCTTCAGATGTGTCTTAATAGATGCAAATAATTTTAATAAAAATAAACCATTGCCTGGGACTACGTGTACCCTAGAGTCCCATTCATGTTTTATCCCGACATGTAAAATAAAACCAAATGAGAAGTTACCATAGATTTACGAGAAGAGAAAGGAGAATATTATTTTTATTTCATTTCCATAGTGTTGTGGAGCCAGTAAGGGATAAGAATGATTTGTGCCAGATACTATGATGTACAACTGAGGCTGTGCTTACTGAGTATTGGTTATTGTATAATATCAGCAGAAAAGCATGGAAAGGGAATAATTACAAGGCATCTCCTGGGCTGTACCCTGTTTCCAGAAGATTTTTTGTATCCATTATGAATTTAACCATTATTTACCTACTAACTCTTGATGTTTCAAAATTACAAAGCAGGGTTCCATATTTTCATTATCATCTATTTCAAGTGAGATGCTTATATATATGAGTAAGGAAAGGTTCAGGAAGAAAAGCACTTCTGAAAATCAGATCACATTCCGTGAGATATTTGAGTTTGGAATAAACCATCAAACATAAGTCCAGGTTTGGTGGTGGTTTGGGGTTTTTTTTCTTGATGGTGGTTTAACACTGGCCTGGACTCTTCTCTTGTATTTGTCATGCAGCAGAAATATGCTTTCCCTTACCATATGCAACTGAGCGCTTACAATGTAACTTGCAGGATTCCCTCAAATATTAGTATGCTTTAAGAAAATTGTTCAGATAGCACTGGCACAATTTGCTGTAGGTGGGAGAATTAAGTGAAATATTAAGAGAAATATTTTTCTCACCTAGGTGGATAGTAGGGGAAAACCTGGGACGTTGGGATTCAAAGCATGAAGCCAATCATTTGGACTCTGTTGTCTGGCGACAAGCTCTTATTGCTTACATGACCCAGTCATTAGAGAAGAACATAAAATCTGAATTTTTTTTTTTTTAATAACGTCTTTCTGAGTATTATTGGAAATGTAAGGCAACTATATTATAACTTCAATGTTTCAATTAGATGTTTAAGTGGAAATGGTATTGATCTGGTCCTTTGTTGCTAAGCATGAAGGTAGAAAGCAAGGGATTCCTGTCACTGCAACAACAGTCCCTATAGCTCTCATTACCTTGACAGCTCTAAAATTGTGAACAACATTTAGAAATTTCATTATTTTTCCAGAAAAGTCTTTAAAAAGTGGGGAGCTGTGATGCCTTGGGGATTATAGTATTAGAGTGAACCGTGTGTGGCAGGTTTCTGTTCTTGTTACAGAATAAGCCTCGGGAGAGGCTGATTAGATACAGCAGATCGAGAGTAATGATTCTTTTTGCTCCTTGGCATGAGAAGGCTCCAGGATTATCCACTCCACACAGCTTCCCTAAAAGGAGAGGAGAGCATGTGGTGTGCTCTGTGGATCGCCTCCCAGGGGATGTGAAGCGAGTGCTTAGGCAGCAACGATGGTCTCGTGCCTCCTTGGGCGGGGAAACGTCCCATTTGCTCTGCCACAGACTAATTTTTCGGCACGTTTGACTTGGTAACAGCACTGGGGCTTTTCATATCCTTATTTTCTGTTGAATCAGTGATTTGGTTGCTTCAATTCCAAGGTTTCTTATTTTTTTTTCTCCGTAAGCAGTTCTTCATTTGTCAGGTTCTGATTATTTTCACCTGGCTGATGACACCGCATTTTTCCTTCTTTGGTAAAAACCATATGGCCGTAGCAATCTATTCCCTGTTGCATAAGTTTTCACTCCAATGAACTGATAAAAATAATATCTTACTGTAGCTTATTCATTAGTCAAATGACTGTAGGTTTTTTACGTCAAATGAACAGAATTTTTCTGTTTAAATTGAGGCTGTATTTTGCCTAGGACTATGTAACTGCTCACTCGATTAATCCATCTGAAAGCAGCCATATGATCATTTGTGGATGGGGAGCCATACATCACTGACATACATATCATCCTCAACTCAGTACTGACAGTGCACCACAGCTGTAAAACCGAATGCAGCTGAACTAGCCCAGCCCAGGGGACTGAAACATAGATCTCTGCCTTCAGTCGGCTAACGCACTATTTTATTTTTTTTATGCTTTGGAAGCTACTAAATTAAGAACCCCTTCTCAATTATTGCGTTATATTTGGTTCCATATACCCCAAAGCTGATTTTCTTTTAAAGTGAAATGCTATTCATATTAGAGCCAAATCATCTTGATTTCAACATTGATTTCAACAGGGATGGAATTTCACCATAAAAGCCTTTTAATGGGATGCTGATCTTTTAAACATAGTTAGTTTCCCTCCTTCCTTGTCATAACTGCTGATTTCTCAAAGAAGCCCGTGGGTGGAGGTGCAGTCAACCTCATCAGCTGGGTATTAGCAATGTGTAGGCCTGTAAGGCTCTGCTCTGAATTACTCTACACTTATGCCAACATTTACAGGAAGTATTTAAGACATCATGATACTGATGAATACTGAGAATATTTTAAGGCAAGTCAGAAGTTCTCTAATTCTCATAGAAATTTTCTGTTTCTAATTTTAAAATATCCGCTCAGATTCATGTGGGAAATTTTTGATTTTGCAATGAGATCCTTCATGTTAAGAGTACAAAGGTGTCAGGTTTATTCTCAAACTCCATGTTGTTAAGAAATAAGAAAGGAAAAATAGACTTTAGTCAACAAGCATTTCCCCAAATATCAGATAAGTATATCAAGACATAAATAAACGTAAGATAATTGGGCAGTGGTACTCCAGATGCCCCTGATTTGAGTTACGTTCTTTCTCTCTGAATTTCCCTTCACTTTACTGCAATCATGTGTATTGCTGTTGTTATTATTGTTTTTCTTTCATTTTTAAATTGCAGGAGTGCAACCAGGAAGTTTTGGTTATTCATTTTCAGTTTCTCTTTTTTATTTTGATGTATAGCGGTATTTTCTGAAATATTCAACATGGACTTGACTCTTCTTTTGCATATTTACTGTGAGTTTCAGAGTGAGAACAATTAGAACATCACAATTTGTTCATCTGTTTATATTAAATGGCGTCCTGGATCAGTAGTATGGAACTGCTTAAAAATTTGTGAGATTTATTCTTTTTGTCACCATCAGCTTAGAGCTCCAGTGCTCTAACTAAATGAAATTTGCTCGGAGTCGTTCTGCTTTGTAACTTGCTGTGCTCAGGAATTATCAAAAGAATGGGTCCTCCCTAAACTTCTCAGGTACAGAGGGTCTGATGAACAAAATGATTACTCTTGCATGCTGTGACTATCCTAGCACAACTGCTGGCTGTTATCTACTTAAATCTTTATATTGGCACTCCATAAATCTTGCTTACTTCCCCAAGATTAATAAACTGGGCCTTTTAATCAATAATTAACAAGTTAGTAATAAATTGTTTTTTTTTAAAACACGGGTGCATTCAGAAACACACACACAACCTTCAGTGGGGGTGCCACATGCTGTTCATTTTGGATAAAGGAGCAGGCTTATAGTGCAGCCCCTGGAGAATGTTAGGGGCATTCACAGCTCTCACTCCTAATTTACACAAAGGGCAACTGCAGCATGGCCTTCATTTATTTGTTACAGCAGCAATCATTTTGGCAGATGCTGGCACTGGCACTGAAAGCAGAATAAAGTCACCAGAGGCCGTTTCCTACACATTGCACTGCAATTGCTCAAAAATCTCAGCTGGAAAATAGCTTGCTTAGGCCTGAGATCATAAAGGGCTTCTCTTGCGTAAATGACACTGATCCTGATGCTGGAACAAGCAGCTAAACCCCTGCAAGCTCAGACAGAGAATGGAGAAAAAGCCCAGAAAATTACACTTGATTTTATAATTATTTTTTTTCCCCCACCAATTTACGGTCTGCACATAGATGCCACTGGCTATGGTCTATGTATAGAAATCAGAGGGACTGGAAAAATACTCTATACTATTACAGTTGCAAGCAGAGGGGCCCTGGAAGCATCCTCTTCAGTCATGTTACCTCTTGTAGCTGTATCACGATACCTCTTGTATGCTGTGCTCCAGTTTCAGAAGTATATTTTCCTAAAGTAGCTGTAAAAGGTAGGGCACTAGACATCTGCTCGTCTGACCCTACAGTTCAGACATAACATTACAAGAATAAAATTAAAATCGACAGTTTCCACCTCAAGAGGAAAAAAGCATTTAACAGAATTATGTTATTCAGGTATGGGTGTGTTAGGGGTGCTCCAGCCCAGCCCATCACTTCACACACACACTGACAGCCCAAGGTACCCATTCATCTTTCATAGGGGGATGAAAAAGCAAAGCTCTTTCCCTCATTTTGTTCCAGTTTTGGTATACAACAGAAAACAGATTAGTGCTGCCGTAAAAGAAATGCTATTTTACTGTCACCTGAAGGCACACTTGTTTTTAAACGTGGCAGTGATTACATGAAACATGATAGCCATGGTTTTGGCACAGAAACTGATAAAATCTTCTGGATAACTATCGCTTCCCCTGCCTGCATGGTTTCTTTCTTCAGTTGTTTTCTGTTTTCACACTTGAATTCTTTGTATGATTTGCAGACTCATACAGCACAACTGGCCATGAGTATAACAGCTTTCCTCAGAAACCATGTTCGAGATGTGTTTATTAGCTTGCTTGTTCAAAAAAAAAAGTCCTTTATTTTCAAAATCCTTAGCAATAAATTGAAAAGCACAAACCACAGATGAAAATAAAGGTCATGCACTGGTAAGCAGCAGGTAAGCACATCCAAGCATAAAATATTTCTGAACATGAAGAACAGAAGAGAGTAGATCTGCATTTACTGCAAGACCATGGGCAGTGGCTTCACTTTGAATTTGGTCACAGACTAAAGTTAAACATCGTATCAGTTCTCTTTGCTTGAATCTATCTAGGCCTTGAATGTTTTCTCGTAAGGAGAGTCTTTTCATATTACATATCGTTAAAAAGCACACCAAAGCAGAACCTGGTATTTGTTAGAGTTTCACTGAGGTGCCATGGAGTTAAGATTCAATAATACAATTCTAGTTCAGGCACCTGACATTTAATTTTGGATTTGTGATTAATACTGGATGTGAGGCACAATATACTCGTATGGCATTTCATACTTGCTCACCTTTATTTTAGAAAAGATGCTAGGACATATTAAATCAGAAACCTGTTAGTCCATTGCACAGAAGTCAGATCTTCAGAGACGCGGTGAAAAAAAACCATCTGAATTGCTTAGTAAGCAAGAAATCAGAGAGCTGACTTCACGGAGGGGGAAATTTGAAACTTCCCCAGACCAAAAGCAGTTGGTGACGTGACTTTCATATATGTCTACAGTGGACTGAAGGACTAGAGATTTCCTGAAGTTGCTGGACTCAACACACTATGTCCTACAACCCTTTCCAGGAAATTTTATTGATGGAGGAGCAAGTTCCCATCCCAGAGATTCAAAGCACAGAAAAGTGTCAGGGGGTTGCTGTTGTCCAGTGGTGCTGTTAAAAGCCCCTAAAAGTATCAACATCAAATTTATTTCCCTTTTTAAATAGTTTAAGACATGTATCCAAAAGCTTGGTCTCTTTCTTAGTGGCTTATGTGATGCCTTGTGATCACAAGCTGATCACCACAGGCACCAAGGTCCAGCAGGGATCAGGCAGACAACAACAGGAGACCACAGGTCAGGACGGTGGGTGTCAGAGGCAGCTGGATGCAAGAGCCCGGTGGATGGGAGGCTCCCACAGCTCCATGTCCCCATGGTCAGCCAGCTGTGAGGCGCAACGCAGATTCCCAGCAGGTTCACAGTCTCTCCAGTAGCTGCTCCAGACCTCCAGACCCTCCAGTAGCCAACACGCCAACCCTCTGGTTCTGCCAGTATTTGGCCCCAGGGCCATGGTCTCTCCCATGCCTGGCTCCCAGACCTCTTACCCTTGCCACCAGCCAGGCTGGTTTGAAGTTCGCTAACAAGTTAGGTATACCCACGTGCATGCACCCCGAGGACTGCAGTTCCGTAGGGAAACACTCACACCCCCTGGTCTCTTCAGGTCCTGGCTCCACAGACACACAAGCCCTGTGAGCCACGGCCACTTCTCCAGCTGCTGGCGCTCAGGCCCCACGCACACACGCGCACACAGCACAGGGAGCCCCTTGCCCAGGGAAATATTTGGAAATGGAGTTTAACAGGGAGACAGGACAGACTGAGCTGAGGAAACGAAGAGCATGGCCAGCCCTGGTTTGTCTCTGTTCAACTGCTTTTATCCCCTTCTCTCTCTGTTTTCCCACACTTGCTCCTCCCCAAGCCACATTGATTGGTCCTTTCCCCAAACATCCTAAAATAAGCCTCACACACTCTCACAATTCCTGTGAAAACATCCCACAACATGTTTCACACAATCCTCAAATGCTCCTCCCTTGCATCCCACTGAGTCCTGTTCCGGTGAAGGCAGTAAATCCTGCAGCTTTCAAGGCCACCTGGGAAGCATTTCCTTGGCCACACCAACCCGTTTTGGTGGATCTCAGCCCTGACCATGGGCTGACCACCCTCCCTGGGTAGCCCCAGGAGTGGCTGGCTCAGAGAACACCCCTGGCACTAATTACGTTACTGGGGTTCCCCCACCTACTGTAGTTCCTCAGCCTCTTGACAAGCCTCTGTGTTTACGGTGATTAGCTCTTAAGCACGTATGATAACGGATGAGGGACACATCCTGCCTGCTGCCTAGTGTATTGCTTTTCTGGCCAGCCCTTGCATGGCACCTGGCATGATTTCCCCACCTGCTGATCCCAAAACACGCTCTGCTGCTTCCCACTGCCCAGGCTGCATTAAGCTCCCAAGGTCTGGGGAACCCTGTCTGGCCAACACCTCACTGTGGTCTCTTCCTTTCAGCCACCCTATATCCATCACCAGCTTCTCTCACCCACATCTGGGAAGGTTTTGAGATTCTATAAAACTTTTCCTGACATGCAACTTTTGTCTCATTCATTATTGTGTGCCTTTCCCCTCAGCTCCTTCCCTCCTAAGACACTAGCCTTTACCTGGGATTTCCTTCTCATTCACTTTGAGTCAAAGATGTGTGATGGCTGCAACTCTGCACCATTCACATCCCTACTCAGAAATCCTTTTCCCTGGAAAACGCACCAAATCAGCTGGTGAAACTCCTTCTTCATCCCACTGTGAAATATAAGGGCAAGAGTGAAGATCTCGGTGAAAAACCACAGTAACTGCTCTATCAAGCAGACAGTCTAGGTTTTGCAGATGGGTTTTAAAGCCATTGACTTTGAAGCAGGGTACATAGGAAATATTTTCCCTTTCCCAAACCTGGCAACAGAATTGAGGGTGTATAACCTCTTCTTTCCAGACTCATTCCAGCAGCCACAGAGTCTGCACAACCCTTCTGCAGCCCCCAGGACCGACCACAATCAGGGCAAGGCAAAGAGCGAGCTCCACCTCCCACAGCTGTGAATAAAATACAATTTTTATAGATATATAAAACTTTATATATATGTATGAAAATAAAATCTGGAAGCACCCCGACATACATTCTCCAAAGCTAATACTTTGAAGACCCCAACAAGAGCAGATTGTTCGGTTTCTCTCTATTTTACCAGCCACTGTAGGGTGTACTTTTTCCGTACTCCGATGCTTTACTAGAGCAGGGACTATATTCCAAAGGTGTGGCAATGTACAACTCAACTGAAGTCAGAGGATTTACGCAGTCTGAAGACATGGCCCTACGTTTCACCTTGGCCTTTCCAGTGTGCTGATTTAATTTAACCCAAGGCCAGGAATTAAAATAAAAAACAACAATTCATGCCTGGTTACATTTGTGCTTGTGACCTACGCTTGTCCGAACAGGAGTTGGACAGGACAAAGCACAATGCACTTCCTTACTTTTATTGCTTTCATTCACTTCATGTCATGCCAAAGAAGGTTGATTTAGGAAGTTCTAGTAATTAACTGCTGATGTTTTTGACTGCTGTTCCCAAGAGACTTACAATGACTTGTAATTGTTGTTCTGTAGGAAACTCTTCCTGGAACAATTGTCGATAACATATATTCTCCTTATGGCTTTACTTGTACTTGGTTATTTTTTTAAGCAAGGAACGTAATTTTTCCTTTAAGCAAAAGTCACCTGTTCCCTGCATCCTGCAAAGCTCATAAATCACCCTTCGCCTCTCAGACCATGCTGACATTTTGCTGTCAGAAATCACAAAAGACAGAGGCTTCCAAGTTTGGTTACAGGTGAGTTATAGATGATAGGCAAGAGGACAAAACAAGCAAGGAGAGAGTAAAAATGAATGCTGTCTTTATACCGTAAGTTACGGAGTGCCTGTCGTTGCTCTTGGCAGTAGAGAAAACTCAAAAGGAGGATGCACAGGAGCAATGCCTATTTGGAGGGTACAAGTTGCCAGAAGAATTTAAGTCTAGGCTAGTGCAATTGGAGGAGACTTTTAACGGCTCACAGCATGGCCTCATGGCCCTTTAGTCTCTCACTCTTCAGGATGCTTCTCTGCATTTTTATCTCATTCTTCTGTTTAAAAATTCGTGGGTGCCTCAACACCTGCATAAAACCTAACAAATTCCAACCAATAATTAAAAGAAATGTAATAATTCTAATTCTAATTCCTCTTTCTGTGCCCTCTGATATTGAAACACACATTTATTTCTCAAAGCATATGGCATGCAGATATTAGATGCCTATTTTCTCTCTTAGATGACTAAACAGCTGGGTATCCATAGCTGTTTCATAATATATATATATAAAAAAACCGCCTGATTTTCAGATTTTCACCTATTATGTTCATCTGCTACTGACATGGAAATCTCTTGAAAAATAACACCAAAAAGGCAGAGCAGATTCTAACACGTGCGTTGCATTTATCAGCTTTGCAAAGTGGAATCACAACTTGAATAAAACTGGATCTTTTCTTACAGAACTGACTTGAGCAAGAGCGAGTCAGGAAGGATATTGTGCATGATAGGAATTCAGCCCTGAGAAGGATGTCAGTCATAATAAAACTGTTTTGTATTGAAGTGCTCGTAAAAGACCGGCTTTCTTCACACGCCACTGCAAAGCATTACTCATATGTCACAGCATCTAGGACTGACATTTACCAGCCACAAGTTGCTATTGTGATATTTTCCCCTTTTACTTCTGTTAACCAAACACAAACAACATGTGACAGCAGATTTGAAATCCTATGAACAACGTATCACAGCCTCTTAAAAAACAGGAATACGGAGATGTATCATAGGCAATAAGACATGAAGACACAAAATGTGAACCTTTTTCTCAGCCAAAATGTGAAGGCTTGCAAGATGTTTTTTTTCCACGTGAGATTAAAAATATGGAGCATATTGAAAACAGTATTTAGCTGGTTTGCACATGGCATGAGTTTGGCCCTCAGTATGTTTTTCTCCTGAATTTATGGTCAATAAAGTAACTGAAGTGTAGGCCTAAAACTGCATCACAAAGAAAAAAATCTGAGTAACACAAAAATCAGTGATTTGTGATGTCCTGCACTTTTAGAGTAAAATGATTTGTAGCCTCTTCTATGTCCAATGTTTAAGGGGGATTTTTTCTTTTTACTTGGGTTACTAAAATTTATTTACTGCTGCACCTTCCACCCCACTTACGATGATGCCTTTTTCACATTTAGGATTTAATCCCTACCAAAACTTCACTATCGTGACCCATGTCACACGCACAGCTGACTGTGTGGCCACTCAGTAACTGTGACCTTCAGTTGGGGTTTTAACTTGTCTGTGGAAATAACCTTGCAGAAACCCGTACGTCCTCAGAGGAACTGTGCCACACAGATCTGCACAGGTGGAGATCATGGACTGCTCCCTTCCCTTAGCCAGAAGCTATATTTTTCCATTCTCCCTGCAGCAAGGATTGAGAATTCAAGGTCTGGAGACCTTGGCTCATATCCACAGTGCTTAGCAAACCAAGTACATCTCAGCAAAAGGTATGTTTGCAGAACGTAACTTTTAACCTCGTACTCTTTGTGTATTGTACGGAGAGGAGCTGAACAGTTTTATTCTTTTTTTGGTTACGCATTCTTTGCTAGTGTTTGGTCAATTAATAAATATTTGCTGAATTCCAGTGTGCAGAGTATTTTTACAAATGCCCAGAATATTTCTTAGATTATTTTGGAAGTCCTTGCCAAATGATAAGATAATGATAAGAAAACAAGCAGAACACCCACCCAAGGTACAGATATCTTGGGTGTTTTATCAGGATTTCTGTTTGTGACACAGTCCTAGTGCTGTTATACAACATATCTCATGTCCAGGTCTCAACTCTGATATGCCTCCTGTGTGTCCACGTGAGTAACCAAACTGTATCAGCAGCTCCTTCTCAAAATGCTGGCAAATTCCTGTGGCTCAACCCTGTGATTTCTGTCACAAAGAGACGTTTCTCTGTCTCACAGCTAAAAGCTGTGAAGTGGAAGACAGAGGTAAGAAAGGTGCGGGAGCCAGGAGGAATGTCTTAACCCATCATCTCATTCACTTGTTTTGTCAAGTATATGGATCTATAAACACATTTTTCTTCTCTTCTAGTTTAATCATTCACACAGAGAGGGATTCACCTGAATCAGTCATCCTAGCCTCCCGACAGTACAATCAGCAGAGATCCAGACAGCAGCAGGCAGGGAAATGAAAACTGCAGCTCAGTAGGCATCTAAAACAGGTCAGGTGGCTCATGCCCATATTGTGCCTATTTCTCACCAGTGCTTTTGGAGATAGTCCTGGGGGTCACTGGTTTACATCATGATACCTACCCCATAGATAACTCTGACTAGATTAGATGGATCCTGCCTGAGATTCACAGAAGAAACCAAGCTTCCTACAGCAGGAAGCCACCTGAGCAGAATTGCTGTTGCCAAAGCTAGTTGACAATGTTAGAAGGTTTTGATTTTGGATGACCACTTATTAGACATGTGAAAGACCTTTAGTCTGAGATTGTGGATGCTCACTACTGTCCAGTGCCTTCATAGGCATTGGTACATCAAGTAAACAGATTGTGTTACAAACATCTCTCAGTAAGCAACACATGCACCAGCTGCAAAAATGAAATGTGTTGCATCTGAACCCATTAGCCTTGTTGCATCTCAGGCAATTAGTCTCCATAAAAGAATGAGGGTTCATAAGTTCAGCTTCAGAGCTGTATTCATGTCACACTGCTGCTTTCAGATTTATTATCCCCAAGCATCTGAATCTAGTCTTTGCACAGGACCACCTCATCTCTAACTGTCTACAGCCAACTCATTATATTTGATTTTTTTCATAAATGGTCTCAGGTTTCTCAAATGGCCCTTGAAAATTGAAGCACCCAGATACATGAGTTCCTGTAAGACATTTTAATCTGCGCAAACCACAGATGTGCTATGAAAAGCATGCTGTGAATAGCCTATAATGTGTACAGCTCCATGGAAACCACACACTCAGTGAAACTCACCTTGAAGCCAAGAGCCAGAGATCAAAGAAATAAGGCTCTAGGTTGAGGGTCTTGCAAACGTCTCAATGCTATCTTTCTTATGAATAGCTAAGAGTTGTGCCTTTGAACATAACTTCCATGAAGTGTCATCTGTTACAGTTTAGCATAATTCCTTCAAGCAAAAGAAAAAAACCAAACACACAACAGCAGATGAAACATGAAATCTTAGACTACTGATAAATATTTGTCTTTGAAAAAAAAAGTCATTTTGCATACTTGAGGGGGGGGTTCTTTTAAAAATCTGAGCTCGTTTCCAAATTGATACAGTCAGCAACTATTGCTAATGAGGGGCATCACAAAAATAGATTGCTTTCCACTGTAACAACAATTCCTCCCCACCCTGGTTAAAATGACAAATAAAATACCTGATTGAAAATGCCCTTTTTCCTTCTCTAGTTTTATAAACAAAGCTGCTAAGGAGAAACTGCTTCCTTATTTCAGAGCTAAAGTTGGATTTATTATCTTTTAGCCAATGAAAACAAATAAATGAAGAATGCTAGTATATAAAGTGTTCTTAATGGGAAGAATTTTCCTTAGGTTGTGCAGCAGACGGCTGTGGATCGTATGGACATCCAGGAGCAATCATTTCCTTTCCATGAAGAAACTTCTATGTTTCCTACAGGAACTTACTGATGAAAGAAAAATAAAATAATGCACATCGGTCATAAAGGCTTTGGTGCTTGATTCTTCAGTTTTATGTTTCTACAAATATGAACTGAAGAGGCAAGTTATTACAGGACAAACTTTGGTGTGGGTTAACTTTTTAGCATCTCCTCAACAATAACTGCCCACGTAGCAGGTATGGTCAGTGGGAAATAATTCAGGGCAGTTTCCATAGCAAACTTATCCCGGGACAGGAAAATGATAGTTACTGAAATGATGTAAACCCGTATTTTCTATCATATTACGTTTTTATAATCATACCCTAAATTGTGTAGGCACTTTAAAGAACTATTTTACACCTTCAAAAAATTGGTACCTGCATTTTCAAAAACACCACAGTGATGTGAGGTCCTCCCCATTTAATGGAGCTCCCAACCACCACCAGAAGATCAGGTCCTGTTTCAGCAACGCGATCTTTCGAGCCCCTAAGCCACTTTTCACTCCTGCAGAACTTGGCTGGTGGCTGTGTCATTTTTCCAAGCTCTTCAGCTTTCCTCTGATTGCTGAAGTGACCATTTCCTGTCATTTCACATTAGCCCATTAGATACGTTTGGGATAAAACCAGAAGTAAATCTGCCTCAGAAAAGTGAAGGCTTGAAAACAACAGATTTAAGCTGGCATTTTTGCTTTATCTGGGAACAAAGCACATAGCGACAGCAGAGATTCATTCACGATAGTCAGTCATATCTCAGTTTTCCCAGATTTGACCAGCGTGAGGGCAGTTACATAGGAAAAAAAACCACCAGCAGGTTTGTCAGATTAAGTCTGAATTTTACCCACAATGATAACTTTTTCACAAGTGTTTGCTGCTATAATGCTGCTTTTTCTGCCTTACGGTAGACCCGTGGATGCCCCAAAAACCTACTCAGTGTAGGCACACACCCATCCCACCCAGACTCCCAACAAAACCGCACCGTGACTGCTTCTGCTCTGGTTTTGATCAGGGTGATGCGACTCTCATCAGACTAAACAAGGACAAGTAACAGAGATCTTTGCAGCTTTTACTGCCATTTGGGTGGGTTTCAAACAGAGCATGGCGGACGTGTGTACATGGAGTCAGAGAGTACCTCATGCTTTAAACTAGCTTCAGACTCGTTGGTTTAAGCATCTGCAGCTGCCTAGGTGCAACACCACTGAGGTCAGCGTGGGCAACTTTATCCCACTCCGACTGTGCTATGGTTCCTCTCACAGAAGAGGCGGCCTAAATTCTCATTATTATTCCAATGACTTGATGAGGCCCATGAAACATTTATAATCTAGTCTCCCAGATTAAACCCCATTAGCAAATGAATTATTAAAAAAATGAGAAGGAAATCTGGGCTTTTACTATTACCATTGCTTTAAATGTTTTATTGGTATGGGACATTCTGTACAAGACAAAGTTAAATATACATTTTGTACAAAGGTGATACGTACGACACCTTACCAAAATAGTTCCTCTACTTACATATTCATCTACGTACACAACATGCCATGTCTGTTGTTAGCTAAGGGATCAGTTATCAGCAGAAGGTATATTTTTTAATGCCACAGAAGAAAAGAGAATGAAATTAAGACATCATGCAGACTAAGTGCCAATGTCACCAGTGTCTTTTAATGCTCAATTATCAAATGGTTGCTGTTTTGTTCATTTCAGGAAGTCACATTCATTGAGCAATGAAAAAGAATACAAGAAACAATGAAGAGGAAAACATAATTTAAAAAAAAAAAAAAAAGACGCATGCCGCTCGAACAGGATATGATTCTACACAGATTTGTGCAGAGGTTTTTGCATTGCCGTATAACATTTTGCATTGCCTTGTCTGATTGACTCAAAAATCCCTGTAAAGTCTTAAGGGAAATAACTTCTGGCACTTTATATTGAATAAAAATATGCAAGTCTTCTTCTTGATGCAGATAGGGATTGAGGTATTGCTTTGGCATTTTTCTAGAGAAGAACTAGATCTAAATTAATGTTCTAGTTTCTTCAGGAACATTTCTTCCTTACCGAAGGATGCCCTAGCAAATCTCAAAAGCCACCTCTCTCACCTAGTAAGGACACTGGCACTGAACCCTGGTGAAGGAAGGTACTGCTTTTAGGCTCCAGGAGTAAGGATGGTGGAAGGGGCTTAGCAATGCTGAGGTTCTCAGTGCTCCAGCTTGGTGGAAATACCCTATATAGGCGGTGGCTTGGTGAAGTTGTCCAAATGCTTTATTTCTGGTGTTGTGAGCAAGAGCACAGGTGAATGTACAGTTAGTTCATCTTAAACAGATGACAGGTGGACTTTGCACAACAAAGATAGGTGGACAAAATGACAGATAACAGGTGAGAAAAATCTGTCTCACTGAGGTTCTGCTGTCATAGAAATTAAGTTTGAACAAAAATATTCTCCATAACCAGTGATGACGGAGCCTCAAAGTTATTTGCAGCCAAAAAAAAACTTCAGAAAAAGGGTCAGACTTCAGGGCCTCTCCTCATCTTCATTTAACTTCCAAGATAAACCATAAAATACAATCTATTTCCAAGCCCTGATCACTAATCTGTACTCTTATACCCTGAAAAATCCTGGCATCCCCATGGGTGAAATCCACTTGAGGTAGTCCTCTTGGTCTCCCTTTGTACTCATCATCCCACAATCTGGAGCACAGTTCTCCTCATCCTAAAGATACATCACACCATGGTACCTCCCCTCCTCTGAACAGAGAACAGCTCCTCTGAGCACATCTGCACTGTCAACATCCATACTTCAGTCAGATGAAATCTGGCCTGTCACAAGGCAGCTCCCTCCTTCCCCAGATAAACACCTATCTCTGCTGCTCTTCTATCAGGGGGTGGAAGGTACAATCTCCAAACTGTCATACTTTAAAGCACTGCTTTAGAGTAAATGATGTAGGTTTACTAGACTGGAAAATCCAGAAAGGAATCTTTTGTTAAACTTGGTTCCAAAAATCTTCCATCGTTTTTCATCCCTACACTATTTTCTGTCCAAATGATTCTGTAAAAAATCTTATTTTACGTTACAGATGCCCTGTGAGGTAGGTGGGAAAATCAAACTGTATCTGCTTCATGAAACAAAGCGTCAACTATAGTTCATAGAAATGTCAAGAGGAACAAAGTCTGGGGTCTGGGATCTTTGACTGTTTGGGATGTCCCACTCCCAGAAACACTGCAGCTCCCATTGAGGCAAGCTCTTCCTGGGAAACTGGAGTGCCTGAAGTATGGATGATAAGTGTATCCTAAAGGCAGTGCTGAGTCCACCTATAGCTGACAGTACAAACATATCCCTAGATACACAAAGGTGCAAGGGTTTGCCAAAAGCCGTGTAACATTCCTGTAGTAGAGCCAGGAATGAGCTCAGATCTGATGCTGCCTGTGCCTCAGAGGCTGAATGGGAGATCTGAATCTCACAAAGTTTAAAGAAGTTTGCCTATCTGATGTAAACCAAACAAATTACATTACACTGAATTAAATAAAATTAAAATGACTGAAACTCTGAGGTGCTTTACTGCATATAGATAGTTTGATGTGGGAAGCAAAGGGGGAGACATGTTCATCAGAGACTATATAAACCTTTCTGGTACTCCATTATGGCTTAAATTCAGGTTGGTTTACAAATCTAGCTCAAATGCTAATTCCCAGAGATCTATATTTGCATAGCCACTTTGGTATCTCCACACTACACACCACAGGACACTGATTTTTTTCTTGGGAACTGATTTTAGAAAGAGCAACTAGTTTATCAGGACTCAGAGGATTTTGCATACTGACTAGGAAGAAGGTGTTAAGATAAATATCAGCAAGTAAAAGTTCTTTATTAAACTTTCATGAAATATTCACTCTCAAGAGAGAGGAATACTTCTAGAAACACCATTTATCTGCCTTTTTTCAAAGGCATTTTTTCGAATCTTCAGTAACTTGTTCCAATTTTGGTTAAGTGTTGCCAAAATATGTCAGTTAAAGAATTCATTTCAGAATACAAACTGCTGTTTCAGTACTTCATGATACATCTCCACAGTACATTATTTCAGTACATATATTTTATTTCATCATGAAAATGAGTATCTATCACAGATAGGGATCATTTAAATTTTAAACCTAACAGCTTTTCTGCTTTCTTGAAATTATGAAGAAGTAAACCACAGATCTGATCTATCATTTTGGTGTAAATAAACCCTAGTGTGTAAGTAGTTACAATGGCATAAGTGCAAAGATACTGATAGAGCTACCTCTCATCCAGAAAGGAAAATGAACATCAGTGTGAGGCACGGTTACACAGCAATTGCACCCAGTATAAGGAACATACTAGTGTTATTATTCTGGTAACACAAAACCACAATGCTTGCTGTAAATTTTATGACACAGCAAGAACTTCATCTAGGTCAGGCTATCTGAAAATTCCATATGGTTGCCAATCTGTTTAGTGCAAAACAAGACTTACTAATATCAGGTAAAGAAGTGAATATGTATTTCTTGGATGATATTTTTTACTTGCACTGGAGTTTTGTAGGGGAAGAACTAGGCAGTACAGAGAAGGCATGTACGGTGACAGAAATCATCTGTTCACCATCTTTCATCAGATGCTTTCAAACAATTGCAGGATACAGAGTGGATCCAGAAAGAGACCTCAAGGGGACATTGACGACTTCACTGCTTCATCTGTAACCTTGATTTGGTGGTGGAAAATCAGTCTGCTCTCAGAAGCTGTATGTTAAAGGCAGTGACAAGGAATTTACGTAAGTGTTGTTTATATTATAAGCAAAATATCTGAAGCACGAGGTGATTGAGGTGAAACTCTTCCAGCCTGTAAACCATGTCATTCTTCCTCATCGTAAACTTCACAATTCTTGTTCTATTTCCTGTATTGGTGGGAATAGGAATGTGCTAATTCAGTCATTTCCTTTTTGTCTTTACAAATAAAATGCAGGTCAGCTCGGTCACAAGATCGGTTCTGTGCCATTCCAGTCAATAACAGCTCCTTGCCACCTAGAAATGAAAGCAATCGTTTCACATCCATCAGTTAACCAGGTCATTGGAGAGGCAACCCAACACCCCTCAACCATCCAATGAACCTTAAAGAGATTAGGACGGACTCATTTGGGATAATTAATCACATCTTCTCAAAGGGAAATAACAGAAGTGAGGTACTTGTGCTCCCTAATTTTAGGTGCCACGTTTGGAGGTCAGCCTCCTTACCCTTCCTCTACTCTCTTCTAGGCAAGAGAGAGTCCCCAGCAGCAGCTAATTCAGAACAAGTACTTATGTGTTGCAGAGACCGTAGGGAATCCCCAAGATGGGTACAAGAATTAACCCTATATAATCAGAATGCTCAGTCTCAGCTGTTACTAGGCAATTTGCACACTCCTATACAGGCAGGCTTCCGATTAGGAACTCTGTGTCTCTCAGACCCTGAGACCAGATAATTTCATTTAGCAGCCATCTTTGCTGCTGACTGTGATTTCTTGGAGGTATTGGCTCATTTTAATGGCAATGTTTTGCTTTTCCTATGCTGAGGCTTTGCTTTTTTTCTGCCCTCATGCCTTCTTTAGAAAAACACTAAAGATATATACCGCGAACAATGTTCCACACACGTGTGCACAAGCCCCACATTTTTAGTTCCTGTCTCTGTACTGGCTGCTACTCCAGGAATGTGACCAACACTGAATACAAAGAAGCTATCAGTCCTGCATTTGTTGCCAAATGTGTCTTCAAATCATGGCAGAAGACAAAGATCTGAACAAAGACTTGGTGAAAGCAGGGTGATGCTCTCCAGTGACCTCACTGTGCTGAACTGAGTCAACTTACTGTACAGCCAGTCATTCGCTGCATGAATTGCACCCTTGTCTGTGGCATTTCTCATGTTCGCAAGTTCATGGGCTACATCTTCTGAGAACTAAACTGGTGCATTCCCAGCATCTAAGTATTTATATCTGTTTTGAAAATCTGTCTCAGAGTACATGTGCAACAGTAGTAAGACTCGCGGGGGGGGGGGGGGGGGGGGGGGGGGGGGCGGAGACAACAGTGAGTTGCCAGACTGCCACATTCTTTCTGCCACTGGGGAAAGAATGTGTCAGCAAGGGTATGGCAGCTCAGTCCCTTCCCTGACTAAAATCAGTTAAGTGTAAAACTAAACCAAAGGCTGAATTTATGCTGTATTCACTGCAAAGTATCAAAGGAAGTGACCATCTGAGGGCTGTTGTGAATTTTTTCTTTCCTTTTTTTTTTTTATTTTGCTGAGAAAATAAAAATTAAAAAAAATCAGACAGACTAAGTCCTCATCCCAGGACTTGGTAAGAATACATAGCAGTGATGCCCCACATCTGAAGCTAAAAGCAGAATATGTTCTAGTTGGGTATATTCGACTTAGTCTGGCATTTGCCTGTGGTGAGAACTGTCCCTGCCAGTTTTCCACCCCCAGAAGAACCAAATGTAAGTGGGGAGTAGAACAACACTTTCTGTCCCCATCGGATTTTTCAGGTAATGGCATCAAATCATCCCTTATCTTGTGTACAACCTTTCCAAGGCACCACCTTCCATCTTATAAGGGTAATTAAAGATCTTCAGCAGAAAACGATATATTGAAGCAGGACTCAGGGTAACTTTCATAACAAGCCTTACTGTCTTTGTTTATTTTCAAACCATATCTGCTGAGCCATTTGTAGACCAAAAAGGAGTCTTTGGATGTTTGCTCCTATGGAGCAAAAAAAGTTTGTTTTTTTTTTTAAAAAAAAGTTCATAACTATTTTCACCTACTGAATCTTCACAAGAAAAGGTGTCAAATAGTGAGGAGCATCACTCACAGGTGCTGAACATGTCTTTTATTTACAGACCAAAAGAAAACCATCCAGGCAATGCAGCATGATCATTTCCTCAAACTATCCTGCCACAATGTAATTCAAATGGAAGCTGATTTTTCATTTATTTCAAAAAATTTCAATTTTTTTTCATATTTCAATTTCATATTTCAAAAAATAACTGCTGATTCAGTTATAATTTATCAGATTAGCAAAATGAAAACTACATTTGACCCATCTGGTTCAACTACAACCTTACCCAAGGGTCCTGGAGTTAATGGGAACCCAAGAGGAACTGGTTCAGGCACTGAAGAATGATCAGTCTGGAATAACATTTAGAGACTCTCTCTTGTATTAATAATTTGGTATTGTTTTAGAGGACACCAACAATTTGGGATGAAATGCCCATGCTCTCCTCTTATCCACTAAATTTCCACCGGATGTGTCACTTCAAAGCCAAACAGATAAACTAATATATCATGCAGCCTCACCACCACAGAGGAAAGCTGATGCTAGAGGGTTAAGAAAATATACCACTGAATTCAGATTATAATATCAGATCAAAGGTTTATTCCCCTCAGGCAGGGCTAACAGATGTTATTTCCGCCAGTGCAGGGAGATGCCAAGGATCGTGATTGAGGTAGAAGAATATTCATAGAAGAATGGGATAAGATGTCTGCATGGCATCTCCCAAACAACCCAGGGATGTACATTCCAGACATCCCTTGGTCAGAATCTCACTGCTTCTACAGATGTCTAGGGCTGAAAGCCACAATAAAAGCGCATGTACTTGTACTGACTCTTGTGCTGGGAGCCGGCAGGTTAAAGTGATACCTGTGGGTGACTAGCCATGCCAGCCATCTGAAATGTTACCTGTTTTAAACTCAGATCTTGCTTATCTAACATTTTATAGAATAAGAACTAAAAACATGAGCCTCCTCCTCCTGCAGAAGGAAAACAACCCTTCCCTGATAATAATAATAACAATGAAAAAAACTAAATACAGAAACAGTCTATTAAATATGCAGTTTTCCCTTTGGGAGGGATAAGAGAACAAACAGCAGACAGATGTTAGGCATATAACTCTATGCATTACAGGATGATGGTGTTCAGGTATTGGGGTAAACAATGGCTAAGGCTTTTCATGGATTAAAACAGAACTGGGTCATGTGAATGAGAAGGAAAAACCCCAGTAAACATTTGGAAACAACAGTGAGTCTTCTCAGTTTCGATTGTTCAGACTAGGAAATTATCGATACTTCCTGAGAAATTTTCCTGCATTTTTTGATGAGAAATCATCAAAATAAGTTCATTGATAAGAAGATTCAACATGAATGCTTGGTCAAAATAAGTAATGGATCTTTGCTTGCTGTACTTAAAATTAAGTTGAGGAGTGTTTTCCATAATTGTATGATAGAAAACATTTCTTTCTTATCTCCCAATTTGTTAAAATATTGGTTAGTTTGGTTTGTTTTTACTTTTCCTTATGTGCTGCTTCATAATTGGAAGAAAAAGTTCTTAGAACAAAAAGGAAAAATATTACATGAAAAACCTTTAGCAGCAAGGCCATGCTAAAATAAATACCCTCAAAGCAAATGGATAGCACTGAAAACAAGGAGCCAGACTGATCAGGGTAAATCAGACAGTCCTGAGAATGGTACAAACAAAATAAATTGACACTGGAATTTTCTGGTAATTTACTTCTCCAGTAGATTAAAGCAGGGAATTTAAAATAAACAAACATCACCATTGTGAAAACTGTATAACTTTGATACAATGCCAGCAATGGAAGATGTTCTAGGATAACTTTAAGTCATTGCATGCATTATTCACCCCCACCATGTGGGTTTCTGAGGCTATATATTATTTATTTTGGTTTGTAGTCATGCTTATGTGTCACTGGATCCAAGGAATCAATACAATCTGTATGTGCGGGAAGCCCAACTAATGTCACTGCTGTCATGTCACAGGATGCCTCTTCTACTTTTCTGTAACTTTATAATGGCAGCCCTACATGAACACACTGTTTGGCAGCCATTGTCTTTTTTTTTCTTTTTCTTTTTCTTTCTGTTTTATTACAGGATAAATTGTGGCAAGGAGAGGAGGGAAATTACAAGAGAAATATGAAGCTGCTTGGCTTGCTGATTTAACAAATGTTACGGTCTTTGACAATGAGGCTTTTACTTCTTGCTCCAAAGATACCCAGATAGCAGCTTTCAAAGTCATGCTGATGGAGTTGATATAAAGCTGATTTTTCTACCCAGTTAAATTTCTTCATTTTGCTTCTTTCATGTCTAACTAAACTGAAAATGTTCTCGTTAACTTCAGTATGACTTGGATAAATTGCTTATAAGTCCATCATTTAATAACATATAGACCTCAAAATGGCCATGAAAATCCTAACATGACAGGAACTAGCCTTGTATTTAAGCAGAGAATATGACCTGAGAACTGTCAAGAATGACTTCACAAGACACAGTGTTTTGTGATCTTGAGAAACTCTGTGCTGCCCATAGACACATGGAAAGTTTGAGAAAGCTAAGACCATTGAGCACAGGGCTTCACGCATCAAAAGTGGTACCCAAGTAACCCAGTGCAATTATATTTTTCAGAAAAGACTGATGAAATTGGAAGAAATTTTCTCCTTTTCTCATTATACCCCTACAAGAGGAATCAATCACCCTTGGGAATCTAAATTTAGATCTATTGAAATCAAGTTGTGATCTCAAACTGAATTAGGCTCAGTCAATTCTTGTGATGTAATAAGATTTCCTCTAAGAATGAAGTGAACATCTCAGCCAGTTTGACGTTAACTACAATAACACACAATTAAATGTATACTACATATTATCACAGCTTGGCCTATTCAGATTCTTTCTGATTTTTAAGCAGTAATTTTGCAAGGTTACTTGCTGCAATATTTTTTTACCGCACTCCAGCCTTACATGTATTATTTATGCAAAAAACTGAATATATCTGTATGAAAAACTGTAGTTTCACTTACTTTGTCCTAATACAGTGCTCAAGCGGAGGAGTAAGATCGTTTTCTTTATCTTCAGCGCACATCTGAGTTGTGTCTGCAGAGACATATTAGACATTATTAGCGGCTGCACCATTTTTCTATTCATATAGAATACTGCAGTAGCTTCTAGAAACTCCACCCATGGAAGCGAAGGACTTCCACTCATACCATAAACCTCTTAGCCCACAATAGGCACGTATCTACTTTGGACTGAAACACCCTGGAAGGTGAGCCCTGCTGGCATTTGAATGCCATTTCATGCCCTCGTTTACACTATCTGAACAGAGCGGCCCCAGACAGGGCCAGGAATGCCCAGAGCAGACCCCACGGCCATGGCTCTTTGCAAACAGCATGGACTGTATAGCTGACCTTAGAGTGGGCAGTGGCACTCACTGCTTTGTCATCTCTTGAACTCTTTCAGCTATCAGTCTGCTGCCTCGTCGTGTGATGGCAGGCTAAAGGCTGAAAGGGCATGTCTGAATGCAAATGCTGTGGCGAATGAGCCCCAGACTGTGCCCAGTGTTAGTTATTCTGGGCCAGAAATTTGTCCAGGATTGTACTGACTACTTAACAGTAAGGATGATAGTGGAACAGTGTTCAGACTCACGCCCTGACCGAGGTTAGGTTATTAATATAGAGATGGTTTCAGGAAAAAACATGGATTAGATGAAAGAATATTATGGAGGGCTGTCATGAGGTTTTTATTTTGCAATTGATGTCGTAATTACTAAGAAAGCAATTTTCATTACTCAACTACTAAGGATGGCAGTAGTCTTACACTTGAATAGGAAACTCCAAATCCAGTCCAAACTGGGTTTTCTTTCACCCTGGAAAAGAAGATTGTCCCTTGACTGTTGAGCAAGTAACACGGAGATGGGAGAAGACAATGTTGTGTTGGCTATAAGAGAGCTACCACAGGCTGCGAGCATTCCTTTGGGACGGAGAGGCAATTGCACTGTTCCAGGGAAAACAGAGAGGTCAGTGTCTCAGACACTGGATCTGTCAACAGTGAAAGTAGTCGCTGAACTTCCCAGGGAGAAAACATCCTGCAACCAGCTTGGATGTCAGTCTGCTCAGCTGTTTCCTGTTTTGGAGTGAAACATTTCAAACTGCAGCAGACTAGGGTTTTTTCTTTTTCTTCTTTTCTGTCTGTCATCCAGCCAATGGGTAGGTTGCAAGCAACAAACGATGCCAAGACAGGGTGTAGGATATGGGTCTGCTTCAGTGAGACTGATGTAGACAGGATGGGAGGCAATTGCTCTTACATTCACAGCTCCTAATCTCAGTTATATCTGGCTTTCTCATGTCATAGAGAGAACCTGGCTCTCCCTTGCTTCTTGATCTTGGCAGTACAAAAACATGAAGAAAACTGAATGGCTGTAAGGGCTGCAGCAGTAGGAAAAAGACAGTATTTAAAAGTACATAAAGTACTGGCAGTTTTCTCCTAGATCCTCAGGAACCTAGAGGAATCTTTTAAGTTTCAAAGGGCCTCTTTTATCCCAATACTGAAGAGTTTATAATGGTTTGTTAGAAGCTTCCAAGAGTATTTGGACCCCTCTAGGTATTCTTGATACTGATGTTCTGGGTCTTCTCACAGAGTGAGAAGCAACAGCCACTGTCCTGACCATACTACTGGTAGCAGGACAGCATATGGGATGGCTGCCTTTCCCCTTCATTGCCAACTTGCTGAATTTTGTCATTTTTAGACTTGAATTCTTCCAACCCAGAGGTTTGAATGGAGGCTTTTCATACAAAGGAATAGGAAAAAAAGTATCACTAAGGTGTATCTTTCATGGGCAGGCAAGGGACATTTAGCCAAGTTAATTCATTAACAAAGTGCATTAAAGTGTTTTATACAACTCATTTGGCATAAGCGATATTGAAGTTATGCTCTTCCATCTTGGAGTCACCAACAGCAAGAAGGATATGGATACGATCTCTTGTATCTCCACTTAAATTCTAAGCTAATTGTAGTGAGAATCTGAGTGCCAGCAGTTACAGACAAACTTGCTATTCAGGAGATATGATGAGCACGGATTCAAAAGAGTGGAATCTGAACAATCACTGAGAGAAGAAATACTGCTCATAATTTAAATGGCAACCTTAGGATGTATTAGTCACCAGAAGCCATGGTGTATTAGTCACCTTTCCAGAAGACTTTTGCACATTGAACAATCTCATCTTAACTCTGATAAAACTGTTCTGGAAGAGAGCTGTAATCAACATACCAGCCTTCCCTAGAAGCCGCCTCCAGTGTTTGAACCTCTGCTAATTTCATTGCTAGTGCTACCTTCTGTGGGATCTGCAAAGGGGCTGCGGATAGTGTCTATGACTCTGGAAGAATATTCTGAGAAATTCAGTTACATTCTTCCTAGCAATTATTCAGCTGCTTTTTGAAAACATCTTTAACAGGGTACTGACTTGAAAGTATGCACCAATGAGATATAAGAAGGATTTATTAAAACAGATTGTACAAAAGTTCCCCGAATGTTCACTTGGAGACATCATATTGTAAATGTTAACATAGCACATATTAGAAAGGATGAGTGGTATCTCTATGAACTGTGCAATGCACTCTTTCATGCAAGTACTCTCTGTGACATATAACAAAAACCATGGAATCTCCACCCAGTCCCTAAAAATCTGACAAAAAAAAGATGAGCAAAATGCAGAGGGTTATTAATTTAGATACACTGGTTTGCTTGCTTTGTCTGTCAGAAATTTCTGCCCCAATGGAAAGGATTAAAGAGACTTTATCTGTGTAGGATAGTATGTTGAATTCACCAGCAGGAATTGCCTGCTTTTAGGAAGGAACTCCATATTTCTTGTGTACATTTTGGCAAATGGTTATGAGCTTGAGAAGCAGGGCAAATTCTCAATATAAAGTAGCAATTGTTATTACCCCCAAAATGTAATTCTACTCTTACTTTCTGGCTTTTTTCACCTTTCTTTCCCACTGTAATATCAAGATTTCCTGAAATGTGACTCTGATTGTGATTTTCCTAATTATAAACAAGATTCCTATTTCAAGGAATTCACTTTCCTGCTAGTCAAAAGCAAACAATTTTGCTATGCAGCACCAGTGAGATATGGCTGTGCAGCACCCAGGACTTTACGTCATATCTCAAGGTAACACGCCTAACCATCATAGCTTGTTGATATTTCCACGATGGAAATACCAGTAACACTTAGCATTCTGATATTTCCATCTGGTACTGCATGCAAGGTTTAGATGTATGATCAATGTTTCCTTTTGGATGTTATTTCAGTCTTTCTCCAGACCTAACAAAAGATTACTACTGTACAGCCAGAACTGGGACAGCATTTCCCTGGAATGATGAAATTATTTGCAATTTACATCGTTTTGCAGTATTTCACAGATAACAAAAGATTTACTAGGACACACTGCTGGAAGAGGCTATAGCTACAAGAAGAAGATATCTACCTATCATTGTTTAGGCTTTGAGGAGAATTATGCAGATATTCCGTGACAGGTTGAGCAGTAAAGTGAAAAATTCATACATACTCTGAGCACTTTCTCATCCAGGGATCTGAGTGCTTGGTAGCTATAGATTTTGCAAATGTTCCTGATTTATTAATGATGAAAAGACAGAGAAAGACATTTGTTTTGGACTGTATGTTACAAGACACAACATAACAGGAAAAAATGTGTCTCAGTCTCTCCTATGCTGAACTATATCAACGGTTTCACTTACAAAGAATCTTTTAGCTGGGACAGCCCATGTGGGAACCAGTTGGCAACTATAGTCCTGTAAAGGTTAGACATTTTTTTGAGATAGTATATAATGTGATCACTACAATAGAATAACAGGGATTTTAATTAAAACAAGAGGATAAATAACAGGCAGAAAGACTACTGAATTCATTACCAAATCTTGTGAGATGCCAAAGCACCCAGCACTCCCACCATACAAACAGCTTTGCCACATGGGCTCAATTAGAACATACAACACTCATGTATAACTCATCCTGTCCAAGAGCCAGAATATAGATGCAAACAAGGAATACAGACAGCTGATTTTTAAAGACTGGACGACAATAGAGTGGCTTCTTAAGACTGAGAAGGAATTTGATTAGATTGTATAAACATATTGAAGGAAAGATAACAAAAGATTAGAATATTATTAGCAAATAGGAATTTAGCGGTCAAGAATATCTTAATATGGCGATAAGTAGGAGCTTTCTAAGCATCAGAAAACTTCTCATCTGAATGCCTTCCAGTTGGAGAAATAGATAACTGCTGTAAAAACAGCTGCATAATTTGGCAAGATCTTTTGCATGCTTGTGTTTCCAGGTATGCTTACAAGCAGTTACGAGACTAGATTTTGTTAGCAGATCACTGCTGTTTTCTGAAGTAGCTGGGTTTGGAGACAAGGATTTCATGCTTCCTCACCCTCTCTGCTCATTTTAGTCCAGGTATGTAGGGTTGAGGAACAGGAGACTTGCACCTTCTGCCTGTAGAAATGATGTGAGAAGATGTGATGGAGAATGGGAGTAGTTAAATATGGTTTATAGTCCTGGGAGCATGAATAGGCCAGATCATAATCTGTTCCTTGGAAATCAGTGTCACTGATTTACTAGTCTGTATAAAGTAGCACATGCTCACGCTTAACCCTTTCAAGAGCTTATCCTCAAAATTCCCCTGCGAAATCTAATTTCCAATTAATCACCAAAACTAATCACAGAAACTAGGGAATAGACATACTAATAATCTTTAATGCCTGAAACCATCATTGTCCGTATTTTTGGATGATTCTTTCTGATGTGATGATATCACCACCAGAGATGAAACACAGAGTTACTGAGTTGTACATACCAACTGTTAAACGTATTTCTTCTTCCTGGTTGGCCAAGCCATCGTAATAATATAGATCAAATCTCTGCTCTGTTTTCCAGTCACCTAGTAAATCCTTTTCCAAACAGAAAAGCACACTGAAGTGGCTTTCACTGCATACCAACCAAATTGGGTACTTAGGGGTCTTCAAGTAACAACCAACCTAAAAGAAAGATATAAAAAATTAGAACATCACCGGGCGCAGGGGGAGAAACAATTCTCTGTGGAAAACATGAGATGTTGAAGATTACCTATTTATTATAGTCTGAAAATATTAATAAAGGCTTATTATGTACTTCTGGTGAAGCAGACCAGGATAGCTCTGGTAAATCATGGAATATATAAAACAAGTATCTGGCCTTGAGTTATAGACAGGTAATGAAATCCAGCTGTAGTATCTTTATATCAAAAAGATCATATCCCAGATGATCAGAACCAAAAGAAAACCTGAGCTTTGCAACAGCTATAAAACTAAAGTGAGTTTAGGTCAGGAACACTACACGAGATCAATGGGAGACCGTGCTTTTATGCAACAGTACCTGGAAGCCAGGCAAGAGATTTCATAGGATCTCAGATGACATGAAAACAACCTTGTGTGGGCAGCTAAACTGAGCCTAAAATCTTCTCCTGGATTAAAAATTAAATACAGTTTAGCTCCTTCTTCTAGCTTCACAGTCCAGGTATGTAAAATATTTTCAGCTACTAGAAGGAAGCAATAACAGAAGCACTTCTTTCAATTCATTATTCTTAAAGATGAAATATTCTCATCTGAAAAAACCCAATGATTTCTGTAACAGTTGTCTTTTCTAAGCCTTTGCCTTCCTTTTGAAAGTTTGAAAGAATACTTACTTCTAAATACCATAAGTATTCTGTATGAAATTGAATATAAAGTATTTTCATAGGTAAGATGCTTTAAACTGGAATACTCAAGAGCTTTAATCTGGGAACAATGGGGGAACATTCTATGAGAAGGATGTTGGGCTTGTCTCATTTGGAGAAAAGGAGGCTGAGGGGCAACCTCATTACTCTCTACAGCTTCCCGAGGAGAGCCATAGGATGCATGGGAATACTTCAAAGCTGCACCAGGGGAGGTTTAGACTGGACATCAGGAAGCATTTCTTTATTGACAGGGTTGTCAAACACTGGAACAGGCTTTCTGCAGAGGTGGTCAATGCCCCAAGCCTGTTAGCATTTAAAAAGCATTTGGAAAATGCCTTTAACAACATGCTTTATCTTTTGGTGAGCACTGAATGGATCTGGCACTTGGACTAGATGATTTTTGTAGATCCCTTGCAACTGAAATAGTCTGCTCTATTCTGTTCAACTGAAAATAATGAATTGAAAATATTATCCTTAAATCTACCAGCTATTTAAAATGAGGTATACTGCAGCAATTCTTTGGATTTGTGAATAACTGCTTTTATCCATACATGTATCCACTTATCAGTTTAAACATTTTTTTCTGATGTGTCACTCCATAGTCTTTAAGGTTCAAGTCCAGCAAAGGATTGAGGCTAGTTTTATATATATTTAGGCTCATATTTATTATTTCTCATGGAATTCATGTTTTAAGGCAGATATATATATCTTTATGCTTTAATGCTTGGGGGGTTGTTATCCATGTTTTTCAAACTTAATATATGCTGCCATAAAATGAGTCATGGAAATTTCCTGCATCTCATGAAGTCAGTGAGTATCTTACAGTATTTTTGTCACCTCACACTAATGTGTTCTGAGACAGACACCATACCCCTATCGCATGCTGCTGCTGTAAAGCTGCAGTATCAGTTAATGATATTAGCCCCTTCAGTAGTAAATAAGAGTAAAAATGGTGATGAGATTGCTTAATGTAGCAAAGAAACCTTATTTTTTCTAGCTAGGATTTTAATATTCAGCTACAACAAATATGTATTATTAGCTATAGTCCTGTCATTGAAAGCTGTATTCTAAGTTCCAAATAATGCTGGTTTTCCCCTCATTGTATTGTTGAGGTTTGTATCATCAATAATTTGCTCAGACAAACTAAAAAATAACATAAAACTTTTGCTTTGAGTGGAATGCTTCTGACGACAGCTCTGCTTATTACTATTACAGTAGACAGAATCACTACTGTGCAGGACACTGTGTATAACCATCTTTATTTTACCCCTGATTTTATGTATCCTTTGCTAAACAGATGTTGCATAGCTGGTATACTATGGCTATGCAAAACAAGGAATGGCACACAAGTCTGCAAATATATTTGCATAGAAATACAGAATCAGTTTCTATCTGTTTAATACAGACACATGGATCAAAGACACATTGCTAGTTTAGAGGCTAAGGTAGTTTTGAAGAGGTTTGCACAGTAATATGGTAAGTGATACAATCTACAGAAACCATGTCTGCTTGTTGCTACCTTTAACTTTACCACTATGGGGTTTAAATTATGCTTCAGCATAAGCAGTGGGTGATAGTGGAAACTGGAAGACTTTAAAAAGAATAATTCTTATATGTTTTCTAGATACAGATTTGCAGATACAGCTTCTACAGTTCTTCACCTTGAGCACACAGGTGCAAACGTCATCGAATATACTGCTAAGAGGCAGAAGCCAACATATATGCTGTTGTAATTAAAAATCTAAACAGCATCCTAAGTGATAAGGAGTGTGTGTGTTTTTTTTATTATTGAGATTTAGAATTTATATCTGAAGTTTTATATGAGCACAAAATCAATTTTCTTTCCCAATAGGAATGTCTTCTTATGTTAGATAACAAGTCTCCAGCTAATTAAGTAACTGTTCCCTGACTCATTACTTTGCTAATATCTATTTAAAACAGCCTTTTATACAACAGCTTTTGTTTTTTATGTAAACTCTTGGCTTAAAAGTAAAGACATTTTTTTACAGGCTTACAAAAATACTCATAACAGGACTTATCAAGAAGGGAAATACACAGATGTAACAAAAGATGGCAAATTAGAGGGATATGGATGAAAAGATTCATTCTCACAAACATGCATATTTTAATATGCAGATAGATCAAAGCCTAAAAGGAACAACCAGTCTTCTCCTAAAAATATGTCTTCCTACATACGTCTGCTGAAGTAACTTCTAAGTTTCATCAAACAACATTTGACAAAACAAGATTAGAGAGATACAGAACTGCTTCAAAGCGCACATTCACCCCAGCTCTTACTCACATGAACAGTCCTATTGAACTCAGGACAAACCCTTCAGATGAGTAAGGTCCATAGGAACATTTTCCAAATATGTATAGTTTTCAAGTACAATGCTTGCACAAGAAGACAAGGTCATGAACTTTAAGACAATAAGGAGAACTCAAAAACATTGCAGGTCAAATCCTCATCTCCCCTATGAAGGGAGAAGTCTTCATTTCAGTTACATCAGTTACAGTAGTTGAGGATTAGCTGCTGCCTTTAACATCTAGTTGTGTTCCAGCTGTTGGCCGGTCACTGCAGGACTGCAGGTTTACTTCTCCCCAAAACTGGCCACTCTGTCCCACTACCATCAACCTTCCAGGGACTTCTGGCTCTCCAGATACCTCACGTTACTCCTACACTCCAGTTTTAAGGTCAAGCAGCATGAAATAGGTTTTATCCATAAGGTGAAAATTTCTTCCTCTCCCCAAACATGTTACTTTGTCTAGACTTCATATAAGGAACTGTCCTCTTCCATGTCATTCCCCAAAACATGTCTAGATTTTTTTCTACAACTTATTATACGAAACCATGCTACTGACAAAGTAAGGACAATTCTTATTGTGAGGATTCCTTTGCCTGCCTCTTCAAGCATTATTTATTGAGTGGACTAAAAGTATGCCCTCATTTAACTGGTCCATCTGGTGAGTGGTGAGTGCTTCTTCAATTGCATGGCCAGGCTGGAATATTATAGGGAATGATATTCCTGGCCTGGAATATAACAGGGCCTTGAAGCAGGACAGGGAAGAACACGCATGAATACTCAGTGTACAGAATCTTTAGGAAACCCCTTAAACTCAGTCAGAGTGTGTGTCATCCAGCAAGTGCTTGCCAGAGAATGGGGCTTTTCTTTCCAGCTGTTGTATGCAGCTCTATGACTGTAATGCTGGCTCTGACTTCCAAAGGCTAATCAGGAATATGTGACTTCAATCTATGTTACTAAATATTATTATTTTTATTAAGGGCTCAATGGCTGTATTTCTACTTTGCAAAACATAATATTTTTTTTTCCTGCTTGCAGTATCATAATGCATTGAAGAGTAGCAACGCATTACTATTCAAAATATTTGTTTTCAAAGATGCTCATGAATCCTGTATAGCCAAAAAAAAAAAAAAAAAAAAAAAAAGGTGGGAGGGGAGGAATGAATTAGGTGCCTTTTCATGCTGTATGTTTTCAGTTCCTATGGAGACTTCACTAACCCTAATCCTCTCCCTTACAAATCCTGCAAGAACGCTCATAACTTTCAGGAACACAATTTTCATCTTTGGAAAATGTCAACTTCTCAAAAGCAAGCACCTTTAAAGGGCTCATTTTCAACACTATGAACGGTCTTTTTCCACATCTGACTTTAATGTGTATTCACACAATGGTGAAATTATCTACAGACAAACACTTATTACTGGAGAATTATTCCAGTATATCTGCTGGAATGAGTGTATGATACTTCGCCATTCAGTTTTTATTTGCTTATTGAACCGGGCTATCTTTTGCCATGTGTACAACAAAAGAAACAAACAAGAAATATAACCTAGATTATGTGTTTCTGTGACTCCATTACACAATTTACCTTGAACAGAAAGCATGAGGTTATCACTCCTACACAGTGGCTATGATTCAAAGAAGAAGAGAAGATGATATCAAAACCAAGGAGGGTCACTGGATATGGCTAATGTGATGGTATTTTTCTCTAGTTTTGTTATCACTGAATATAATTTCACTTCTTTGCTTGTGGGACTTTTTTTTTAAAAAAATTGAGATAATATTCAGTCATTTCTTGCTTTATATTTGTTTGCCTGAATACAATAGTTATAGATGCTTATATTCCAAAGTAATCATACAGTGCAGTACTGAAACCCACACACAATTCCACAAAGGTCTGCATTCTGTCAAATTGTGTAATTGCTAGCTGTACTGAATGCAATAGAATTGATAGACAAAAGGATAATTAGACAAAGCTTTCATGGTTACAGTCCACAGCATATTTCTTCTGTCAACATTTTTTCCTCAAAATTGCAATGACCTTTACTGAATTAATATTAAACGATGTTCCAACAGTGTTAAGACCAAAGTGTCAATTCTGTAAAAACAGATACCCTTGCAAAAGGTCTTGGGTGATCAAGAACACCACTGACTCAGTTCACTTACTCGACCAGCAGTGTTAGAACACCAGGTCAGCCACACTGCTATTACATTTGCATATAGTGAAAGGACATTGTGAGGAGAATGTTATTGCCATTGATATGTACTTGCTTTCTATCAGATTAAGAAAAACAAAACTAATGTTCACAAGATCTGACGTTCAGAGTATGCATAACTTCATGAGTATGCCAGGTTAGACAGAAATTGAAGAGTTTTTAGTTAGATATTTATAAATTGTAGTAAAACCCAGTACTGCTATGTGCAAGCCCTACATAATTTCTCTGCAGCTTTGAATCCTTTTCGTTGTAGAAGAGGAAATCTTTCTGATAAAGAATTTGGGGGGGAGAAAGGACAACATTAATGAAGAAGAATAGAAAGTGATGTGTTCAATCCCAGGACAAAGACTCCTGGAAAGCACTGGCTTTTGACTAAAGTTCTCTTTTTCTGCCACAACACAAAAGAACATAACAGTTGTGGCAACGGAAATAGATGTCAGGGTGCCAGGTAGCCTCAGGAACTTTTCTTTATCCTTGTCCCATTCTGCTGCTTTTCTGGTATGTCCCATCAAGTGAATAAATGCTGAGGGAGATTCAGACCCTCACTCAGGCTTCAGTATTTTGCCATTCCTTTAATACACATGAAGGAGTTTATAATTCACTTCAGTAAGTTACTTCATTGCAATGACAAAGATAGGTTAAGATTCAGTCCACTTAATTCTTCAGCATTTATTTCTAAGCCCTCTAACCTCAGTTGGCCCCTAGGCTTTGGCTATCTGTAAAATTGAACAAGGAAGA
Organism: Falco biarmicus; assembly: GCF_023638135.1. NCBI lineage: Eukaryota > Metazoa > Chordata > Aves > Falconiformes > Falconidae > Falco > Falco biarmicus. The sequence continues at coordinate 57,916,732 of NC_079291.1, read as the reverse complement.
AATGGGTATTGTCAGAAATTTAGATGCGCCTGTTCACCAGCTATAAAAGGAGTTGGCTAGCCTCTTACCTGAAGCAATTTCAGACTATAAAGGACCCAAAGGTAGATGAGATAGATCCAGATCCAAATGCAGCTATTTATAGTCTAGAGAGACATGTGGAAAGTATTTGACTTATCATTTTCTGTTTTGTCTGTATGCAAAACATTCAGAACTCTTTTAAACATGTGGGGTTTGTTATTCTTACTGTCTTAAATAAATACTCTGTGATTTTATTTTATTTTATTTGGAAGGACATTGACAAGAAATCAATGCCAATATCCCAGCAACAGTGACTGGCCTCTGGGAAAATAACTGTCCATGGATAAGTAGGAGGACAACAGGACTTCATTAAGGAAAATTTCAGTTCCAGGCTAGAAAGGAAGATGTAAAAATGAGGAATGAAGAACAGACTTTTTAAATGGCCAATGCTTTGTCAGCTTTGTTTCAGTCAAACTCATACGTATCACATGGTTTTGCCCACATTGGCGCTCACAAATGTCTTACAGAAATAGCAGGGCCCCTTGCCGAACGCGTCTACAGGGCACAATATCTACCGTATACCCATTACTGAAAAATAAGTGAAAAATTAAAACCAACCATCAGTTTCTGTTTTGCACATGTATATTTTTGTTGTTGGTTTCTTAAACAAGATGGTTAAACCTCTTTCTAACTCGTCCCCTCCACAGCCCCACCAATGACCTGGCTTGAATCCAGTCCATCTGACTGAGAAAGGCGCCTGTTTAGCAGACATATTTCCCAGCAAAGAAGGTTATAGGAAGGACGTTCCACAGGACAAATAAACAGGTGAGGTGCCAGAAGACAGAGCATGTGTGCTGAATTTAATAATTCAAGTAGGTCTTGTTATAGCACAGGGTGTGCTGGTTTCATCAAAAGGACCAAAGATAATATTTCCCATCTGTGGAATTTTAATGAAAAAAATTGTTTATTTATGTTTCTCTCTCCTTTTGAAAAGAAACAGCAAAAATGAGCATAACATCTTTGTCAATGCCACATTCTCTCATCATTTTCAGAAATGCAAAAACTAAAAAGCATCAGTCTTTTGAAATGCTGACAGCTCAAGCAGGCTTGGACATTGTCAAGAGTCAGAGTAGGGTGAGTTTGGAAGGTCAGCTGACAGGAGGTTTAACTACTATAGCAGGACAGGTTAAAAGCAGGAATCAGTTGAAGACAAAGAGGAATCAGAGTCAAGGTTCAAAAGAGGCAAGTAACGTTGAATACTTCCAACACTTCATGTACAGTAGCACATTACTGAAGTGGTTTCAAAAAGCATTTCAGAAGGATAGCCAGTTCCATCAGCCAATACCATACTAGCTTTAGAATGAGAGATTCAGAAGACCTGTACTCTCCTCCCAATTCAGCCACTAGCTTAGTGGATAACTTACTGGGATAAGCACTTCGACATTTGTTTCTCTGTTACCCCTGCCCTGTAAAATGGAAATTATACTTGCCTCTTTTGCAAAGCACAAATCTATCCATAGGAAATGACACACAAATGCTAGATATTATTATTGTTAACATTATTAATCATAATAATGATAATTATTACCATTAGTAGTAGTGTATTTTAAATTTTTCAGATGAGAATGCAGATTAGTTTTCCCTGGTTTTGCTGTTAGTCTCTTAAGTGAGCTGGTATAAATATGATGAGCATCTGTTTCTACTTTTAATGTCACAATTAGTTTTAAAGAGCATTTTATCACTCAAAGTTTTTTCACCTGCAATCTTAACATGACATTTAGGCCAAAGACTCCGACCCAAATGCAGGGACTTTTTCACTAATGACTTCTGTATTTGGCCTTGCCCACTTCTGTGCCTCACCCCTTTCTCTGAGGTCTTGTCCCCGATGCAGAAAAGACACTACTGCTGAACTGCTGCATGCTGCAGCCCAGCAAACAGGAAAGCTGGCACCAATTGTATGTGGACTGACCAGCTTTTGAAAATGTTCCTATTGCTTTAAGAGATCTAAAGAAATCCCAGGAAACCTAAAATCTGAAGTTAGGCTTCTTAGTTAAATGTGTAAGATGAGATGGAATCAATATAGCTTAAATCTGGGCTTAGCACAAAGAAAAGAAATCCAAAGATGTGTAACTTGCTTACCAAAAAGTAACAGAATTGGGCTTTTAGGTTTTTTTGCAATAAAATACAGAATCTCATTACAAAACTAAATGTTTGCATATGAAATAGATTGAATGAATCCATCTGTCACTGTGAAACAATTTGCAACAAGTAATTGCATTACAAAAATATACGGAGTCTGGTGATACATTAGGACTAAGAGTGATGATTAGACATTAACAATTCCAGACAAATTACATGAAGCCCACATTTTTCTAATCAGCAGAGATAACACATCCAGCATGATCCACTGAAAGAGATTAATGGATCAGCAACAGATGGATTCTTCAGGCAATCTCTGGAGAAAAACCGACTGATCATTTTGTTTTGCTTTGCTACTGCTGAAGTTTGGCAAAAGGATTAATTCCATCCTCATGCCCTCATGATATTTTCAGCTCAGAAGACATGGCAAGGAAATTGTGAATTATATACAAGTATTCCATATATTAGATAAGGGAGATAAAATGGTATAGAAATCTTTCTCCATGCAGATTTACTGCATCTAGCCTGGAATCTTGCATATCCTTCCTAAATGTGTTGGTAAGTTGGAAGAAGTCTAGAAGAGAGCAATAAAAATAAGCTTTGGACAGGATGTACTGATGAAAAAGGGAGGAACTGTTACATCAGCTTGCAAATGTCTAGCGGATGGGGATTAATTGTTTAGGGGGCAGGTTAGATTACAAGTAAAAATGATAATCAGAGGAAACTAAGTAAATGAACAGTCAGATTTAATATTAGTATATCCAAAGCACAAGCTGTGTAGTAGATATTAAAATCTCCACATTCACAAGTGCCTGTATTTGTAAATCTGTATTTGCACTTTCTCATGTTTTAAAGCATGAGAGAAAGAAAAAAAAAAAAATACCTGAGAAAAAAGGTAAGACCACAGTTATACACACTACGATCCTAAAAAATGGCTATCTGAACAAAAAGGCAGGAACTTCACAGACACAGATTTTAAAAGAAAGCCTACTATACAAGAGGACATAAAAATGCCCTGAATTATCCTCTGAGAGATTGGCTGGATATGACCCAAAGGGAGTTTTCCATCTCTAATGTCTATGATTCACCATACGTATATCATGCTCAGGATTTTCTTACTCCTGAAAACAAAACAAAAAACGAACAAAAAAACCCCACCAAACCCCAAACAACCAAAAATGACAGTCCTTTTCCATGACTGGTTTCAGTTACCATCCTCATAGCCACAATGTAATTGGATGCTGAATCCACTTACTGAAACACTGAGAGGAAGGAAAGAGTCAGTTTGAAAGCGTTACAGCCAAATGCTATTCTCAGTTCCACTACTGCAAACTATCAGTGACATTTATTTTTTTCTAAACTGTTCTAAACTTACGTCTTTTTAACCAAAAGCAGAATCTGGCCCCTCATCCTGAAGCCACAGTGGAGACTCCGCAGACTTGAGGCCAGAATCTGACTTTTGTCCTAGTCCTAAGGCAGGCATTGCAGTGTGTGCTGAGACAAACCAAAATGGAGAGCGCTTGCAGATGTTCTTAATAAAAAGCAAGACAATTCGCATCAGATGCCTAACTAGTGTAGACGGGAGAAAACGGAAACTACATCTACTAGAGTTTCTGTAACTGATTAAGAGTCACTGGCTTGGAAAACAGATCACTGGTCATGAGTCCAGCTCCCAGTGAAGAGCACAGCAGTAGCAGAAACAGCCCCCCTTCACCATGTAATTTGCAGAGCAAGTGGAAGAGAGTGTCTGATTCGCTGGGTAACTTTTATTTTATTTTTAGAGGGCAGATGGGAAAGAAATAGCTCTTACCTGCACTGACCTCACCATTTTGCTACTTAGAAGTCATTTTCCTCACTAGAAAATGGAAAAAATGCTACAGTGGTGCCTAACCTTTTTTTTTAAAATTTTTTTTTTTTTTTTTTAGGTTTTAAATGTTACAGTGTTTATTGAAAAGGGCAAGGAGCTTGAACTAGACACAGAAGCTAATTTATTTTTAGTCCAGTTTGTTCTGAAGTAATCTGATTTGGATACACTGATATGCTGTTTTGCCTGAATTTAAGCCTCATTATAATCTTGTGAATAATGTAAAGGATTGTGTTAATTAAAATAACAAAAAAATATAATTTGTCAGTACTAGGAAAATGTAACTAACTTTAGCTGAGTAACAGTTAAAATCAAGCTTTGTTTTCAGTCGCACATTTATATTACATCAGTACAAACAAATTCTTTGCTCATCACTTTATTTTTTTAAATTTTTATAGAGGCACTGACTGCAAATCCAGATGGGACTGTTACAATTATCTAATCCAGCACCTAACACAAGCAAGAGAATCTCAAAATGCATCCTTGCGTCAAACACAAGATTGTCTGTTTAACATAAAACAAATGTTCTTTGAAACTTTTAATCTATCTCTTAATTTTCGTGATGACTGCAGTTAAAGTACTATTTTCAAAGACATGTTAAAGGGAATGGTCCCATTATATTGACAACTATTTTAATTATCTATTGGTGGTTTTTTTTACTGCTAATACAATATGATCACCCTTACAGCATGGAGTATTCAGTCTAGCTTCCCATCACACAGGAACTCATGGAAAACCAAATACTTAGGGTGAGTTTCAACTCCAGATTCAGTTGCTTACATACACATGACTAACACATAGGTTTCCAATTATGAGCTGCGTGTCTCAACTCCACTATAGTAAGTGGAGATCTAGTGAATACAGTCAGGGGAACTTGTTCAGCTCAGCCTAGACTACATAATTATGTTTAGTCAGCTGAACAGCTTTCACCTCCACAGACTGCACTGAGCAGGTCCTAGTTCACGCATACAGATCTATACAATAGCCCCTTAAATAGAAGTGTGTTAGTCTGTAAAATGACTCCCACTTCAGGAGATCTGTTAGAAAACCACCCAGGCATGTAAGATTTTAGATGCTGTAGACTAACCAAGTCATTTACCAAGGGGTGGCAGTCGTGACACAGAACCTGCATCCGGAAGGGAGACCATGCTCTGCCTTGGGGCATTTAAACCAGCACTAGATGCCTCTGAGTGAGCTACTGAATCAAGCCCATAATTTCTAAGCTGCTACACTCGCCCCAAGCCAATTTTAAATTTGCGTCCTTTTTAATTAAAATCAGAAGAATGGAAAGCATACCTGACAAACATCATAGTGCTCGAAGAGAGACAGCAAACCAATATCACTGCGGCTTGTGATACCTTTCAAAATTGTGATATTGCCATTTCCAGAGTCCAGCTCTATCACGTCATTGAAAACATTGGACACAGCTTTGCCAGTCAAAAGCAAGTTCACCAATTCCTGTTTGTGACATGTTTAAAAAATCCAAAGCAAAAACAAACAGCAGTTAAACGTCTTGTCGTTACCAGACATCAATACAAGATTGATTCAGGACTGATAAAGTTACACATGTACCAGAACCTTATGTGGTGGGTTTAAGTTTAGGGTTAGGATTAAGATTGTTTATAATTTTTTTTCAAGATATTTTGGTTAAAGTCTACTTCCAAAGTAAAATGAGGAAATATTAGCAGAGTTTTCAGTGTTCATCTTTCCAGAGGCAAACTGCTGATAATCAATTTACTCTTACATCCAACTCTCAACCTTCTCATATTAAGATTGGGGTTTTTTTAAATTAAATAATTTTTTTCCTTTTTTTTATACAATGAAAACAACTACATGAATTGCGTCAATTAAAAGTCGGTACAGTACTATCTGATATTTCTGCATGTGCTCAGTGATGTATTTTGCATGTTGGACAAGATTTGTTAATATTTTTTTTTCTGGATGCATTTAATCTCATTCAGTAAGACAGTCACCCATATAGCATCACATCTGGTTCATATCACTAGTATACTTACTGTAGCAGGTTGTTGATTATTTCTTCTCCAATTGAACTAGGAGTATGGGTGTGTCAGAAGCTAAATATGTGTGAAAGGAGGTGTGTGTGTGCATGTACACATGTGAGTGCATGTAATGTTCAAGCAACAGAGACACCAGACATTTTGCTTAGCATAAGATCCCACAAGGGCCAGCTACGTTGAATCAGCATGTAACAATATCTCGCAGCAGACTGTGCGCTACAGCAATCAACCAGCTAACTATTAATAAATAACATATGTCAAGAAACATGAGGGGAAATAACAAGAAAGAAGTTTCCAGTGAAAATAGTCCAAATGCCCATGCCCAAAGACATGAATAACATTGGTATTGCCAGTTTGGACTTGTATGATTTTAAAAAATACCACACACATTTAAAGCCCCATGTTTCTTCTGAAAGACTCCCAAAAATTTACAGGTTTTCACGGATGTTTTTAGGACTTCTAATCCACCAGTGGTGTTCCACCACTTTCTTGAGAAATCACTGTGTAACCACAATATAAGAGAAGAACATGAAGTTTGCCTTTTTCAGCCAAAATGGCAATACAATTAAAATTAAATACAATTTAATAAAATACATTTAATATCTGTGGACCAGATTCAGACTATACTATTGTCCATGTCACAGCTTTGGGGGAATCCATGTCCCAGAATTTTGGGATCTACATTCCACTTATGTGTCCAAGGCAAAGTATTTCCAACTCTGTGGGTGCCTCCACAGGCCTAGAGCCAGTGGGACACATTTGGTCCAGGACACAAACTGGAATTTAGACTACATGAAGTTGTGGTCCTAAGTGTCAAACAGCAATTCAGACTGCTTATTTTCAAGCACCATGTCTTTGAGACACACCTATAAGTCAGTGTCTCCAGTTTGAAGTACCAGTTAGCTTCTGTCAGCATCAGCTCAGTCAGCTGGGCAGTGACCGTTTATGGAGCAGCTGTATGATCAGACATGCAACCTCAGCCACCTTTCTGAAACAGCAGGGAGGAAACAGAATTTGCAGTCTCAGCCCTATCCCAGCACTAAGATCAAGTAAGGAGTTCAAAAGAAGCAGATGAGAAGAGTATGAGAACATGCATACACAGATACAGACACACGCGGACCATAAGATCAGGCAAAAAAGCAGAGGGTCTGAAAGCTAAGACAAGAAAACACATGGAAAGAAAAATAAAGGGTGAAGGTGCTTGGCATTATGGGGAAAAAGGAAAAGCACAAGGAGCTTAAAATAAAAAATACCATCTCTTCCCAAAGGTCACTTCACAGCTCTGCATGCAGAGCCATATGACACCCCAAAGACCAGATGCTTAACTTACCTGAGTACAGTAGCCATGGCTGCCAATCAATCGGTTTGTAAGCACATCAAAATCATTGCGCACCCTGAAAAGGAATGGAGAATACAATTAAAATTAAATACAATTGCTTCTTTTCATTAGACTTAACATGTCTAAATCCTGGGGAAAAAAACACCAAACTGATTCTCAACCATTAATATAGTTCTACATTTCAGAATCCTTTCATGATGATTTTTTGCATGGCAGAAAAAAGAAAAGTGTCTATATCAACAAAACCTGTGACAAGCAAAAGTTTATTAGAAGTAAACTAAAGAAAATAGCTGTAGAGGACAAAAGAAGCCATTGTTACTGCTAGATAGAACTTTAGAAATTAGAACTGCTGGACTACTTGTCTTACAGAATTGCAGAATCACAGGAAGGTTGTGGTTGGAAGGGACCTCTGGAGGTGACCCTGTTCAACCCTCCACTGATGTAAGGCCACATAGAGCCAGTTGCCCAGGACCTTGTCTAGATGGTTTTTGATTATCTCTAATGAGTTAGGCTCTACAACCTACCTGGGCAATTTATTCCAGGACTTAGATAAGCTGTTCTCACAAAGGCATGTATTTGTTATTCCTATCATCAATACTTGGAATATAACCACAAACTGATCATATAAACTGTACATTGTTCATGAAATGAAGAAAAGAAAAAGAAAATACTCAGATCTCTAGGTGTACACGTTTATAATACCACTGTGTGACTCCTTCTTCTATTTTATAACATCAAAGAGAAAAGTCCATGAAATTGCATTATTGATAATTATGGAGTAACATCTCCAAGAACTAAGTTCCCTCTCCCATAACTCTTGGAATTATTGAATTAGTGATTGTTTGATAACCTATAAAAGAAAGGTTGTAACTGTGATCATTTTTATCCTGCATATAAAATGTAATTGCAAATATTATTTTGTACATATAAATGTCTAATCTAGTTTTGAGAAAAAAGAATGTACTATATTCTGACACAGCTATGGCAATAAACTCCACAGATTAATTCTATGGTTCATAAAAAAGCAATTTCCCTTTAGTATAAAATATGTCAATCTCAATTGTTTTGGCTACTTCCTTATTTTGGTATTACAAAGGTAGAGAGAATGCTTGAACAATCCTCAATTAAAACTTAGCTATTCTACATACATCTGGCCTTCTCACTCTCATTTGATTTGTAAAATTTCCATACACCCAAGTATTCCTGTTTCCTGGCAATTAGCATGATTATTTAAAAAAAAAAGAAAATATTTTGTTTATGACAAAGTAAGAGTTGAATTTACATGGTTAGAGTAGAGCTAGCTAGCAATTTCAATATTACTACACATGCTCTGTTAAAAAATTGATACCTTAAGTAAAAAGCTGGGACATTCACTGACTTCATCCCAAACTTTACATAATTATTTTCTCATGAGATTTCTTTGAATGCCAAGATCAGAATGTAATATATAATATACAAGATCTTGAGCCATAATGATGCTTAAAAACATTCCAATCAAGTCATAGCCATTAAATCACAATGTCCTTCTTAAAAGAATTTAATTTAAAGATCATTTACAAGTCAGTCTCAATGATAACATGCCACAATAACATCTCTTATTAGCGTGAAATCAAAGAAAAGACCACAGAAAGTATGCCTCTAATACGGAAAATTCTCTCATGCAACATTGCAAGCATTGGATGAGGCGATAATAATCTTTGGATTTTGGCCATTTTTTAGTTTTAGAAACAGTTTCATCTTGAAAATGCTATAGCCTTGTTTGAAATGAGTAGACTATACAATATGCGTCAGTTAGGGACGATGGGACGTACGACAAAGACAATAGGAGGAAGTTCTAATTTCATCTGTAGGTACAAACAATATGGGAGTTTAGAGGTGTAGCTCAGATTTTCAAGAAGAACATCTGCCTTTCAAATCATTTTTGCTAATGAGGAAACAAACATCAGGCATATAGCTAGGAGATTTACACCTATTCTAAATGGTTTTAAGATTATTATTCATACCTGCCAAAGACTTAACAGTTTCTGTGCAGGTGTATTTATTGTGTTAGAATAAAAAGTGTTCAGCTTTTACTTGCAAGTACACTCTATGCATTGTAAAAATATCAGATAATGATAACAATGCATTTTGTTCTCTGCCAGGCTGTGAAGACATTCCTTGATGACAGGCAAATCTGAACCATCTGTTCATTGTGGTGTTTTGGCTATCAGATGTCAAAATAGACATAATGGATAAATCATTACTGCTAATACTAGCCTGTCCCTGCATGGAATTTTCCATTTATAATTTTTAAAACACTTTAAAACAGAAAACCCCATTAATTTTAAGCCAGCAGACTTTTTAAGTATGCCGGTCATCATCAGACAATGAGTTAAAGGCCTGGACTCTACTGAATCCCTCCTTAATTTACAGCCCAGTGCTCTGCATGCTGCTTTGACAGAATTATAAAGTAAATAGTCAGCAAAAAGACACCAAACAGAACAGCATTAATAGTAAAGATTTCTTCCTTGTGTTATATTGTCAGTATTTTCCAGTGTCATGGTAGTAAACCTAATTCTAACTGCAGAGTGAGCTAGGATGATGTTGACTGCTGGCAGACTGGTGGTGTTTGCCTCACCTGGTAATCCTGTAAAATCTGTGGAAAAGAAATTCTCAGAAAGTAAGATACTGATTTTTAAAATCTCCTGGACAAATATTTAAAATTAAGCATGTGTTCAATTATGCTTAAGTGCAATCTTCAGCAGGATTTATTTCCTGAGTTGATACACAAACAAAAAGCTGGCAATGTGATCTGCTAGATTTCAGATCACTCTGTAAGATCTCCCAGCTTGATTTTTATGTGCAGTTGTAATGTGCGTAACATGTCTTACGTCTGCGCTGAAACCAAGGAGAAGGGAATTTGAACTCTCTATGGAGCCAGTGAAGATGTGACTTCTGCTAAGGCAGAAGCAGCCTGTTGAGAGGAGAGAGAGACTGCAGCAAATACACCCAGATTAATGTACTCCCTAAATGCTAGGCATAGTTTCACCTTTTGCTGTTTCAGTTTTTGCCCTGGAACCCTTGAACTGCTGAATTCTCCATTCATCTGGAATCGCTTAGTCCAGCTTTTCTGGTACCTTGACAAAATGTGAATGTAGTTTATACACTCACAAAACCTACATAACATAGCAAAACTTATCTCCACATGGCTTATTAATTCTGTGCTGTTCTTTTAAAATATATTTCTATTTAAATATTTTCTTTTTTCCATAACAGGATGATCAGGGAAAGGCACCTATATCCTTGGTCTTCACTGTCTTTTTATTCAGCATGCAACCAAATATTTTTTTCTCACATTATTATCACATAAAAGGAATGTTATTACGGGGCAAAACCAAAAGAGGTGTAAGATGGCTTCAGAGAAAATATCTACTTTATAGCAACTGGAGAAATCCTGTCATGACAGAAATCAACTAAATACATCTGGTGTGAATTATATGTATTTTTTCATGTTTTCTAATGCTGCTGGTTTTGGGGCTGGAATGCCTGAAATAGCTTTCCCAAAAATTACCATTAGTATTATAAATCTCCTATTCTCTCCACGCTCCTGTTGGTGATTCTATGTTTATCTTCAGCCTTGTTGAAACTGTTAGTTTCAAGTTGTAAATAACGTGTTTATTAAGGATGTAAAGCACTGAAGATGTATAGATGTTCTTAGCTGAACCTTCGACTGCTCTGAATTGTTACAGCCACACTGACATAACTTGCTGACTTCAGCGTAGCCATGACAGTTCTGATTAGGAATCTGCCTCATGTTTTCAATTTGCTCATCCATTCTGGGACATGAAAACTCTAAAAAAATATTCTAAGAGTTTAAGACAGACAGACAAAACCACCACAGTTAGAAGAAACTGTAATGGCAGTATAAACCTTAGCAGTGATGGTGCATTGATTAAACAAATTACAGTGATCTGTATGGGCTCTACTGAAGTTTTAAAAGTGCATAAATATAAATATTTTGAGCACTGGATACTACAGTAATACAATACAATGCTATAATAATCCGTAGTCAGATTAAATTTTTCTTAGCAAATAACATTTAGTCAGATAAATAAGATATTTTTAAAATGCTTCATACACCTTAAATCTCAATTTACTTCCAGGAAAACTATTGCCAAGTCTAAAACAGAGAACATCTGAGCATTGAATATTAAATACAAAAGTCACATACAAACTGTAACACTAGGAATAATTCCACACTATCAAAATATGAGTTAGTTCATGTCAGTTATTTACCCTTGATATCGTTTGGATTGACAGTAGAACAAAATAAAACAATATAAACGAAAAAATCATGCATTCAAGTAAGTGCTAGATGTTTTATAGTCCTTAGCCATGTGGCAAAGCTGTAATAAAAGTGACCTCACTTTGTTCATGGCAACAGACAGCTATATTAACAAACACACAATTACAAGTCTACTCTGAAAATAGAATTTGGGTTGGGAGGGAGAAAAATTCATCTTCAAGCATAAGGATTTCAAATAATTACAATGGGGATGTGGAAAATGACAGGATGGGTGACTGGCGTATTGTGTAAATGTTCCATTTTTATTTTTTTTTTTTTTTTTATATACAGGCACACTGCAAAGATTTCAAATGAATGTTCAAAAAAGAAGGGAAAGGCTCCTCTGGGGGGAAGAAAAAAAAAAAAAAAAGACAAAAAAAGACTGCTGCTTGGGATTCAAAGCAGTGAAAGCAAGAAATGGCTTCATTCTTTATTTATCACTTTTTTCATGTACCTGCTATTTTCACAAGGTTCTTAAATGTATTGAGGCAATCATGCACATCTAATTCATCAGCTTTGTTGCTACAGGGTGCTAACATGCTAAAGGAAGTATTTATATTTCTGAGGGATAGATCTGATGTGAGAAATGATTAATCTATTGGCACATTCAATCCACTACTTTTTTAAAAAAATAAATTATCTTTCTTGTTGAATGCAATATGTCTTCCTGACTGCAACACATTAAGCAAAGATCCTAAACCCAGATCTGCTTAACCATATTGCCCTTATGTTTATCAAACAGCTGAACAGCGCACAGTATGACAGTACACTGGCTGATATTTGGCAAAAATATGAAAGTTTTTGTTAGTGCTCTATTTTGTAGTATTACCACACTTATTCTTTCACATCTTAGGAGGTTTTTTTTAAATAAACATATTTTATGTCCCTAAAATCAAGAGAGTTCATTTGTGAACTGCTTTGATTTCCTGAAAGGGAAAAAAAAACAAGACTGGGAAAATGACAAAGCTAATCAATCACTTAAAGATGGGCTTCATATCACTAATTCTCCTATATCTAAAGATGGACACATAAACATCAGTTAATTACTCTGGTCTTCTTTACATTTTTGTACATGGAGAGAAATTGGTACATTCTGAAGGTAATTTATGTGACCTTGCATAATTTGCAGAGTAGAAAAAGAAAATACTGGAAAACTCCTTTTCTCCATCTGACTAACATAAAGTAAAGCGAACCTTCCATGACTTGGGCATTGCCATCTAATTGTGATATACAAGGGGCTGGTCAGATAAATCATACTCACAAATATGACGGCACTGCAGACAGGATGAGCATATTTTTTTTAGAATACAACTAAGAAATAAGGTTGCTATAGAAATGACAACACTGGGTAGCCAGCCTGGAAAAAAAGACTCCTCAGTTGGACAAGTCAATTAAAGCCAACGCATGAACACTCGGTTTCAAATAGCCACTTTGTTATAGATTTTAGCTCAACAGTAACAGAATTTGAGGATTTAGACAGTAGAAGCAGAGGAAGTTCAGATGGCCAGAAGAAATTACTGTCAAGATATGGAGCAGCTCTCCTATGAGAAGAGACCAGATAGATGAGAACCATTTCACTGCAGGACACAACTAATGGACTGCAACAGAAGTTCAAAAACTTCTCAATGCTAAGGAGATGATTAAGGAACATGTTCTCACTACTTTTCATAACAAGAACTAGGCAACACTCTGTAGACTTACTGGGCAACTGGTTCAAGCAAACCAAAGGGAAAAAAATCTTTGACAAAGCACATAACTACACTGGGGAACTCATTGCCCCAGGATGTGCAAAGGCCAAAACAATTAAAGGGTTCAAAAAGGTTTTAGAAAAATTCATGGAGGATAGATTCATCAAGGGCTAATAAACTTAATGGTCCGGATACAACTGCCAGCTTAGGAAGTCTCTGAATTATTATCGGAAATATGGAGAATATACCAGCAGAATAATTGCTCCATATTCACCCCATTTCTCACGCAGTTTCCTTCAGCAGCCGCAGCTTTCCACTATCAACGACAGGCTAATAGGCTAGATGAACCTTTCCTTGGACCCTATATGGACAGTCTCATGGAACTGAGGGGCGACAAAATTCACATCTCAAATACTTCTCAGAACAAATACTCTGAGCTTGTATTAGCCATGGTGTGGAATACAGCCATATCCCACACTGGGATAAAGCAGAGTTGCAGAGAGGAGGAAAGGAAGACCATGTTCTCTGCATCTGGCAGGTAAAATCCAGCCATCCCGGTTACTCTGTTTCATAGAAAACCACATTTCTTAGATGCTTTCTTGGCTTTCCATACTTTTCTCAGTGGTAGCTTAGGAACCTGAAATCTGGTCACATTTTGACTAGGTTTATTGAATGACAGGCTAAATGTACTGATACACTTTCATTTGGTACCAACATTGTTCTTTAAATTAAATAACTCTTCTCAGTCCATCTTGTTTACTTACAACTGCTACCCTCTCATTTTTTAGAAAATAGTTATGTTCCCTTTCTAAATTTGACTTTGAGGTTAGATAAGATAAAAAACTTTTGGTTTTCTTTTATGAGACAGTTTCTCATTCCCCTCATCTTCCTTTTCCCTACACTTCTCCCAGTTTTAAGGGTGATCCCAATTTGAGATGGTATTTCAATGAGGACACACGAGTGCCTTGCACAATCTATCAATATTTCTTCACCTCCTAAAACTATTTATGCTGATACACCCTAAAGAGTAGATTCAATGCTATTTTATTACACTGGCTCAAAGTCACTGCGTGCTCCACTACTTTTCTCAACTGCTCATCCTGCCATTTACAATTTATGAATCCCCACAGTACAGTAGTAAGTAGTCTCTGTTTGCATGACCTTGTCGATTCTGCAGTTAAAAGAAATTTTTCTTTTATTACCATCCCTCATGAAGCTGAGCCAACTCTTTTTGTGCAACACAATTTGTTCTATGTATTGACAGTACCTTTCAACTTTGGAGTCATCAGTACATTTCATGAGCACACCGCTCCCTTTTTCCAACATTACTGTAAGGAACAAAACCTCAGTTTAATCCCAGATTGATCATTGAGGAACTCTGTCAGTAACCTCCCCCACAGTAATAACTCTTCTGAGCACCTTTATCACCTTTACAATTCTTAAAAGATCTCTTATTTTCACATTAGCAAATGACTTCTCATTTGGCATAATATCAAATACAAAAGCATTTTATTACCTCTCCATTAACTTATTTTATTCCAATATTTTTTTCAGTTTAACTAAAAATTCTCCATTTAGTAGTATAATTGCATGTGCTTTCTTGAAGTTCAGATAGAATTCACCTATCTCATTTCCCACTTTAAAAAGTCAGCTCTTTTATCAAAGTAGAATATCAGTTCAGTCTTGTATAAGTTTTCTTCTGTAAAATCAGACTGCATTCCTTGACATTTTCCATTTATTTCTGTATTTAGTTACATTTTGTTCAGAATTTTGCCTACAGCTTTTCAACTTGCTGAGATAAAGGCCAAGTTGCTTGGTCTGCCTTTCCATCTTTCTTAAATGGAAGCATTGTTTGCTGTCACACATTTATATGGTGACCTGTATTGTGAAAAGGTATTAAGCATTATTGTCATTGTATCTTTGATTTTAGGTGCTAGCTATTTCAGTATTTGGAGATGGAGAACACCAACTTCTCCAGACTTACTGCACCACAGATACAAGGTTACTGTATGTTTTAATGGGGCAAGTGGTTTAATATGACGAAGTATGTAAGCTTTCAGCATCAAGTCCACTCATAAAGTCTGACAAAGCAAAAGAGAGCTCAGAAAATCTTACCTAAGTTTAGGAATAAGATACAGGCAAAAAGATACCTAGTTTATTTTTTTTCTTCATGTTGTGTAGCCATCACATTTTCAGGTTCAGTTTTACCTTCTACAAATTTAATTCAATTTCTATGCATGGATTCCAGTTACCCACACTGACTTTGCACCACTGAAAATCTTGACCTCCTTACTGAAATTTAAGGCAGAATATTAATTTAGATTTGGAGCATTCTTTACTTTATTGTTAGTAACAGCCACATCCACTCTACACAGAAACTTCACATATTTTCCTGATATTGTTTTATTGGTACAATAAGGAAATTGCTTAGCTTTAAATTTCTGTGAGTCAAGGTCTGGGTCTGACCTCATCTGCATCACATAATTTTTGTATTTTCCAACACCAGGACTCAGACTGCTAGTGCTAGAGCTATTTGTTGTGCACCTCTCTGTTTTCATTCTTTCGCACTCTTTCTTTAGAAATCAGAAAATTCTTCAGAGGACGAGCTAATAAGGTTCCTTCTCTTTGGGCATGTTCCTCAACTTTATGATTTATTCTGTCTGTTCTAGAAGGAACTGGATGTGTTGGGGGATGTATCTGGATTTTTTCCCCTGTTGCCATAAGAAATCTTTCTGTTGCATTTCCACACCAAATTTGCTATCAGCCAGTATACAGTCCACTACTCTGTTCTGTGGACCCATGTTGGTGACAGGCTTCCTCAGTTTTCTTAACAGGGAGACTAGAGTCACATGTCTCTCTCTATTATTTGCTCAAATCCCACGTTTTTTGTCTTCACACACAAACACACCCCCATTATGTACCAATATATCATTCCCTTACCTAGCAATATGTCAGAGTCAGGACAAAAACCTCTTTGTTTTCTTGATTCTTCCCTTTTTTTCTGAATTTGGTTTTTTTTTTTTTTTTGTCTCCTTTACCACTAAACCTTATTGCTTGTTCTTCAGTGCAGCAAACTTCTTCAAACCTAATTCAACTTTTCCTCTTCTTTGCCTTTGTGGTTGTGTTTCCACCTGGGTCATATTCCTCATCTGTATAGATTCCTTATCTTCAGATTTGATTTCACAGATGCTACATATTTGTGTTGTGTCAGACCCTACTCTCCCTTTCTGTATCTTGTCTTCAATATCCCCTTCTATCATAATTTCTAGCTTTACTCTTTTGTTCTTCAGTCCCATCTTCCTCAAGTTTTATAAGATGACATTTCATACATCAATATATGCCACTGCATATCCATTTATGAAAGAATATAAATCTCATAGCATCAGATCTTGGTCTCACATCCACCTTCAAATATTGCTAAGGCTGCCTCACTTACTGCCCATGTCTTGTCTTTCTTTGAAGGAAAAACATAAACTTCTTCCAAGCAAACTCCCTTCTTTATCACCTCTTAGCAGCTGATGCTGCAAATCTGTCCTTCATCAAAGTTCTACACTTATTAATATATTTATTAATGTGGAAAGCAATTCTTGCCCACAGAATACTTCAGCTAGACAGGCCTCTGTCTAATTCACACATGAGAGCCTCAAAGACAAGGAAGATCCTGAAGATTATGAATTGCATGCAACCTATCAAGCAGGAAGCACAGAAGTTCACTTACCCAAACAAACAAGGACTCAGTTCTTCCCTACCAAGGACTGGATCCCACACAAACTCTCCCATTTGCTCTCCTCCCACTGTTCTTGATAAATCTAATCTCATGTTTCCTCCATGTTGTAAAGTCACAAATGGGTCTTGGAGAGGTCTGAGACTCTCAAATATGGATTTTTCAGTTAGGTCAAGCTACTTGTTTTTAGCACTGTAACGTAGTTGACAGCTGTTTCCCCTTAAAAATAGCTGCTTCCCTATCTTTTTCAAACACCAAAAGACTAAGCCATAAAATATGTGTATTTTTATTACATAATTCTAGACAGAGTGAAAACTGCTCACACACGTAATTTCCCCTTGCTGTTGGTCTCCCAGGCATTCTCAAGTGGGGTGGGAACTACCTCTGAAAAAGTTTTCCCAGAAAACTGGCTCACAGAAAAATATATCTCCATCAAGAACTGAGTATGCCCCATGTGACTGGATCTTTTATGTAAAGTTCTAATTGCTTTTACCATTGGAAAAGCCAAATGGTCATTTTACAGAAAGCCTTTCTTCACAAGCCAAATAGCGTGAGGAAAGTAGGTGCATTTTAGGGGAACTCTAAATTAAAGATTGGATCTGAGACAGGAAAAGGTATCAGTTAAGGAAAGTGGACTGAGGGTGGAGGACCCATTGTTCCATCCGCAATTCATGTGCCAACAGAGCATCACTTTCTTTTTCAGTGTCCTAAGTCACTGAAGGATTTCAAAGTCAAGTAATACGTCAGAATCAGGGTTATTTCACAGTAAAAGATATCAAAAAGGATACAGAAAGGATATAGGAAAAGATACAGAAGAAAATGGCTTGATACAGATTACCACAGTGATGATTATTTTTGGTTACAGAACTCTATAAAAACTTGTCTTATTGAGTAAAGGTAGTCTTCCCAATGCTTGGCTTCAAATATGTTTTCATTGCGCTAATATTTTATAATGTTAATAAGGTTACCTGAGATTATTTAAAATTGTTAATCATAATGATGTTTATGGTTAATTAAGAGTGCTTATTCTGCACCTTCTTTGGCTCTTGCATCAATATGAAATAATCCAGATGAAAATGGAGCAGCAAATCAAGTCTGAAAGGCAGGTAACAGCACAGCCAGAGATGTCAAGGTTCAGTTTATGGTTTCTTCTCTGATTTGTGGCACTTCGTTCTGGCCACAGAAAACCAATGTGCTCACATGCTTATAGCACATGCCCAACAAATTATACACATCTGGAAGCTCTTTGACAAATCCCTACAGGCTTCTACTTCCCATTTGTCACGTCTCTCCTGTTCTATGAAAACTCTAGAGCAGGAATTGTGTGGCTAGGGGCAAACAACTGATCTTGATGCCAGGTAGAGTGTGACCCATAGGAATTATATATATACATGCTCTTACCCTGCAGCAAATCTGAGATAACTTTCTCCTGTGTGAAATAAGGATGAACACATCTGTTTGCCCCATAAATCGGGGCATATATGGTCAGGGCGATTGGGGAGTAGTAAGTGGTATGCTGAGGTGACTCTGGATGTGGTTTTACTCTTTCTTACTCCTTGGCAAGGAGAGCTTCTGATCTTCATTACAGCCCATAAATATCACTGTACTATAAATATATAAAGTACGTACATGACAGTATGTCTCACTGTGAAATGCTGTTCTACACAGGAAGTAAGGACAGAAGTGTTGAGTAATTTTTTTAATCGATAAAATAGTTTGCCAATGGACTAAAGCAGGAAGATTCTTGGAATATGGCTTGAAACTGGACAAATAATTACGTGAGTAAAACCAAGTTGACAAATGGATGTATTTGCATACATCCATAATAATGATAACAATGCATAATTCATCCAAAATCTTCAGAGCATTTAAAAATCAGATTCCTCAGATGAGCAAGTTATTAATTCAAAGGTATAAGAGTTCTGTACATGCTGAGGCTAGATGCTCTGCACAGCCAGAGAGGGATTGTAGCCACTGGTTCGTTAGCCCTTCTGATTAGGCTTTCCTCTCACATGAAGTTCAAAGAAGAAAAAACTTCTCTGTCCTATAATATGTCAAGTGCAGCTCAGCTTCATTTATTATGGGAAGGATTTTTTTTGAGATGGAACAGGTTTACCAGATAGCGATTAACATGATTTGATGTTTGTGTGTTCATTTCAAGGATGGATTAGAATGACAGGTGAAAGAAATTTAACTTCCCTCATTCAGTAAAACGGTAGCAAAGGAATGAAGAATAAGCGCTCAAGGGCACAAAACAACATATTTTTAATCACATGATTCCCCTTAGTAAAAATTTGTTAAATGACAGATGATTTCAGAAAACTAGATAAATTGCTGATAACTAAGGGCAGACTTATTTGCTTTGAGAAGTCCTTGACTGCTAAGGAATCAAGATGTGATTTATTACATTTAATAATTTAATAGTACAGCATTGGCTTTTGGGGGGGGGGGGGGGGGGAGAAAAAAAAAAGAAAAGAAAAGCAAAAAAACCCAACCCAAACCAACCCTCAAACAATCAAAACTCCCAAACTCAGAAATGGAAACAGCACGAAGAATTTTGAAACAGGGTGTACACATTTCTGGAGCAGTAAAGACTACAGAAAGATAGTTATTAGAGTTGTGGGATCACAATAAGGAAAACGGTGTTGTGCATTTTCTTAGGTTTATAAAAGGCCAACCTTAATGAAGTACACAGCTTCCTCTTGAATTGAGAAACCACTCTGCTTTTTTTCCTCCACAGATAAAACCATTGTTTTCTTTATTCTCACAAAAACACTTCAGAGAAAAAACTGAAAACATACCCAAATGACCAATGCTGACTGCAGAATTACATTTGTGATCTGCTATCAGTAAATGATAACATCCCTAAGCTGACAAAAGAGATTGCAAATACTGGAGGTTTGATTCTATTGGTCAGCAAATTTGTGAGTAACACAAGTCTGTGTTTATTTTCTCCAGGTAGTTTGAAAATGGCAATAAACTGCTTTTCTACAAAGGAATGTGACCTAAGGAATTTCCTCATTCAATATGTTCTTTGCTATAGCAGGTTCTAATAATGATGGATTTATGCAATAAAGTTATTGCACTGATCAAGAAAAATATGGCAAAGAAAACAGTGTGACTGGTTGGTAAGAAGCTGAAACTTAACGAAGGCTTCTCAACGAGTGGATCAGAATCAGCCACATCCCAATGCAGCAATGGTTTTGCATGCGTAAGGACAATGAGGAAGGTGCCAAGTGTTAGAGGTGATGAGGCAGCATCTAGCAGAGAAAACTTGCACTGCAGTTCCAGTACACGTTGCAACTTCAGTTAAACCTGGGTTTACTGAAGCTGCCGTTATGGGGGTCAGCATAAATCACTCCTGAGTGATTCTGAGTATTCATAACTCCTGAGTATACTCCTGAGTATTCATAACTTTCCTACACACAATGTGCCAGTCTTGGATGCAATGGTGAGGCCCACACTGGGGCTTACAGCCCACCTTTACGCTCAGTGTCTCCCAGGTACATGAAAAATATTTTGTAGCTTTTAACAACATGAAGATTTTAGTACATATTTTGCACATTCAGGAAGATTAGTCCCCTGAGCTAATACAATATGCTTACTATTTTTTAATTTTTCACTGGTTGTAAAAAAAATTTAAAAACAGCTTACAATTGTTAAGAGGTTACAATTGTTACTGACTAGCATTCCTTCCTGTACCGGAAGCAACAACACGTTCTCAGCAACTTCCTCAAAAATTCTCACTCCTCTTTGGCCATTTGTTATCAGTTCTACCAGTGATGATCATTAGTGCATGGAGTATGATAAACTCATTATGAAAATCTACAAAGCAGTGCTAAATAGAAATATTTATATTCTCAGTGATTTAGAACAACTGCCCAATAGACCTGGCTGAAATCTGGAATTTCCATTTACAAGAAAATTCAGTAACAATGTAAAAATTATGGAGCCAGACCAAAAGTCAGCCTATCCCAGCATACAGTCAGCAGCAGCAGTAGCAAACATCAAGGCAGAACACAAAAACAGGGCACATAGAGATTACATCTAGACAGGTGTATTTAAAGGTACCGAAGCATGTGTGTTCCAGTAATTTGTCTAAATTTATCTGAACCTCTTCATACTTTTGCCCTCATCTTCTAGTACTGAAAGTTACTTATGCTGTGGAAAAAAAGTACTGTCGTTTGTTTTAAAACTGAAGCCTGAGCATTTCCATGACAGCGCCCAAGCTTTTGGACTCTGAGAAATAAAGTATAATCACTCCTTGTTCAATCTTATCAAAGATGTCTAAACTTTTATCACATCCATCAATGCCAAAGAGGAAGGATTTTATCTGTCCTCATGCAGAAGCTGGTCCACGCTAGAGAAGCTTTGGTTTTGTCTTCCAGTGTGTTCTAGTTCTAATGTGTCTTTACTGACCTTGCGAGACAAGACTACATGCAAGATAAAAACATGAGAAGATCATATATTACACAACTGTATTACCATGTTTTTATTCTGTTCTCATTTCTTATCACTGTAACTCCCAACGCATAATTTCTTCTTTGTCTATCACAGAAAATTGAATTTATATGTTCAGATAATTAAATTATTAGTAGTAGTAACAGATTTTCTCTCCTTTTTATAAAAGACTAAAGTCCATCACTAGGTAAGTATAGTTCAGACTGTGGTTTGACCATGTGTAATGCTTTGCATTAACACCGAATTTCATCTCCCATTTTATTGACCAGTCACTGTAAGACAGAATTCATTTCACTACTTGATGTTTACAGTGTAAAGCCTCTATGAGTAGGTCATTTAGATTTTCTTTTTATGTAGGGGAGATAAGTAAGCATTTCAGGAGACGTTTTATCTCTTTCTAAGCTAGTCATTCAAAATAAGTCAATTCAACAGTGACATTTTTTTTCCTTTTTTGGGGGCATAAAGAAAGCCTAGATGTACATATTTCCATAGAAAGTAAATAAAGATAAGTAAGGTAGATCTTTACCCTCAAAACAGTAAACACCTAAAAAAATAGGAGTCTTAGCTAGTAGTTCTCCCTCCAAAATCAAAGAAAAAATATAGGCACTGTCCACAGCAATTCTCTTCACCTTTCTTGACACTTATTTTTGAATGGGCTGACTCTTGGAAAAGCTTCTCTCTTCATTGATTACAGAGGGAGCTGGGAGGACTGAGACTTGGCATACTTGTTAGAAGGTTAAATTCATATGAGATTACTCCATTGTTGGCACTATGAGATCTTTCTGAACTGCTAAAACTTAGTCACAGATTTAGGAAGGTGCTAACAGGTCTTGATCATTCTGAAACATACCAACCACTGCAGTTTTCATTCCCAAGTTACATGGCATGTCACAATTGCATGCCATCTTCCATCTCTACAGAGACAGGAAGCAGATGGGACTGCTCTAAGGAGTCTGTAAGCTTTGTGGTGTCATTATCTGTCACTCCTAGATCAGTTCTGGATGGGTTGAACTGCACAGGTCTTGCTAAAGTGGTACTTACCCTTCAATAAAACAACCTCACCATTTAGTCCACATTCAGTGATCTGCCTTTTAACTTGTAATTAATGCTTCCATATAAAATAAAGTATTATTATTTTCTTCTAATTATATCCTAACATGCAAGCTTTAATGAACAGTGGATCTTATTCATGGAACAGAAAACATTGGGAGAGATATTTTTGATTGAAAGAAACGTTTCAGTATTCATTAATCAAAATACCAGTCTTCTCTTTGTCGTACAAAATGTAAATGCTCTGGTTTGGTTTCATTGGACATACCTCTGCATCTTTATGGTAACCACGGTTTGAGACTATTCCATTCTCAGCCTTCAACTTGCTTACAGGAAATGCCAGTTATTTATAGAAGAGATATTTACCAAGGGGGGAGAGTCAGCATTATGAGCACACGGTGAAGAACTGACCCAAACAGAAGCATTTCAATGTGATTTCGGAAACTAAAATATGTCAGCTTCTCCACTAAAATTATTTAATTAATTAATCAATTAATCTAGCTGTTTCAATAGAATATGCACACAAAAATCAGGATAATTGAAACTTCCATGGAGTTTTCTTTAAAAAAAACAAAACAAAACAACCAAACCACTGATTTTCTTTTAAAATACTGTGACAAAAATCCAAGGGAGATCTCTTACTGGATGAAAATTCCATTACCTAAAACAACTCTTATTTGTCTTCAATTATTCATCCAGAAATATGCCCGTTATGTAAATAATTACTTACAATGCTTGTAACACTCACTAAATGGTACATGTTTCTTGATGATATGAGCAGTCAGTTATTTGTCTTGATATTTGCAATACCCTAAGGGAAGTACTATGACATAGCCATTAAAATTTATTACTGAAAACTACATAAACAAAATTCAGTTTGCACTTCTAAAAAAAAAATATGCAAAGATCTGAAAACACATTCCACTGTATCTAATGACAGAGAAAAATTCCTGATTCTTATAAACAAAAGATAGGTAGCAAAGCAATGTATTACACAGTACCAAGCTAGAAGAGTAAAGGTACTTTAAAATGAAGTTCTGTGAGAAAGTCATGAATCCTACTTGATTCATTGTATAAACAATTTTGACACTGTGGTCCAGAAATGTAAAAATATTTAGATACCTAAAAATGCAAATAGGTACCATAAGGAATTTTCACACTCACTATAGACACTTAGCTCCCCCAAACACAAACCCAGATGATTGACTGGCCTTGTCATAATCCATCTGTTAAGAACTGAGAGGTGATGGGGAAAATAAGCTCCTTGCTTATATTATTAAAGAATGTTTACCATTTTATAGCAAGTAAAGCAATGCAGTCAATAGCAATTAGCAACATTGGTGCTTTTGGTGATCCTACCAAATGCGAAATATACCATTACTTGTTCAAATACCTTTACTAATCTGGACCTCTCTGTGGTAACTAGCTCAGAAAAATGAGAATAAATTACTTATGCTATAAAATTATCACATCATTTGTGTTAAGGGTGCAAAAGTGGAGTTAAGCCAATGGCCTGTAGAAGGAAGGAAGAAATGACAAAACCAAAACTAAAATCTGTAAATGCTTGTAGGAATCTCAGTAGGTGAGAAGTTGAAGGTTTATCACAAATTCGGACTAAGTTGTTATTTATTTTCAAGACAATGTAGTGAAGTAAGAAATAAAAGCTTACATAAACCCATGCTTTTTTCAAGAACAACTGCTCTCTTCATGTCAGTGGTTATTGCAAGTTGTCAGGGAACAGTTCTTTTCACTTGCAGATAATGCTAGGAGATTTTTACAGAAGTGGAATTTGAAAAAATGAAGAAAGCTTTTATATTGTGATCCACTCCGATATTCACAGTAACACAGAAATACATTTAATCTGTATAAAAGCACAGATAACTGCAAATGTGCTTGGGCAAGCCTCAACGAGTTTTTAAAAGTGGCTATAACAACTACCTGTTGGTTAGAACTCAGTATATTTATCCAACCAATAAACTGAGACCAGATATGTCATACCTTATTTATAGCCACCTAAAAGTGAGCTGCTAATCCACTGTATACTAGCCTTCCTTTATCATCATTGATGGAGAGATTGTGGCAGCACAAACAAGTTATTCATCCTTACCTAAGACAGATACCTAAAGTATGTGACGTAAATAACTCTCTAAATGAGACTTGCTTTCAGCTGTCAAGACAGGGAGCATAGGCAACTACCTTAAACATGTTGCTTAATGTTTAGATGGAGTCATTTGTATCAGATGTGGTGGGCTGATCACTGCCACTTTAACAGCAAATATAAATATATATATACACAAGTGTGTGTGCGTGTATACAATGAAACGAAGATTAAGTGAGTAAATCTGCATAACTTCCCTATATTTTTCAGAGTAAACATCAAGATAGATTAAAAAGGCCAGAGAGTTAACTACATCACAGTTATTTCCTCACTTTGTACAGCTTTCTTGCTTTGCAGTTTATGAAACACAGATACAAAGACACTCACAGATTGATAGATCTTGATAAGATGACAGACACAGTCAGAAGGATGCACCCGCAGGGACCAATTTCAAACTGAAAAAGAAAAGGACACGTTTTATTTTGTTACGTACATTTTTTGACCAATTCTAAAGAAATGCAAATCAAACAGAAAGCAGAATTGTTCTCATTTATGCCAAAATTTAATTTCTTGCTCTGGTTC
Source organism: Falco biarmicus (assembly GCF_023638135.1). Taxonomy (NCBI): domain Eukaryota; kingdom Metazoa; phylum Chordata; class Aves; order Falconiformes; family Falconidae; genus Falco; species Falco biarmicus. The sequence continues at coordinate 57,891,427 of NC_079291.1, read as the reverse complement.
TTAAAAAGCAAGACATACCCATATAGTGTTTGAAACAATGTTCAGATGTTATCACGTGAGACTGATAAAAGCAGAAAGATGGCAGCTGAACTATAACAGGTTTATTATCTTCTCTATACAGAGTACCTGGTGAATATTCTGCTGAAGAAATACAACCAAATCTTCGTATCTTGTGGCACTATGTAGTATTAGCTGGGAAGAAATGCAAAAAGAAAAAAAAGTAACTGAAACAATAGCAATGCATTTTTATAACCTGAAAGCTGAGCTAAAGTAGTGAAAACTTTAAATCTGACTGGAAAGATTTGAACTAACAAAATAGAACAAAGATCTAATGAACTCTACCTATTACTGTTGTTTCTTGGTATAATATTGTATCTCAGCACTTCATATATTCTGAATTTTGTAATACTGCTTCTTGTTTTTAAATTAATTAAACAGACAGTTTGAGTCAATTTTAAGCATTGTTTATGCAATGAAAAACAATTCCTACAACAAACACAGGAATACTGCAGCTTTAGAAAACACAGAATGGAAAGTAGCTCAGGATTTTGTATGTATGTGCTGGGCCATCTATAGCAGCCATATATCAGAGCATTTCTGATCATACTCAAGAGAATACTCCCATGACTACTCTTATTTAACATGAAGTTCACAGATCCAGGCCCTTATTTCAACATTCTTTGTCTATTTTTCCATCTTCAGATTTTGACAGAAACGATGGTATTGTGGATACTGTGTGTGGAAAGATCAAGCAGTCTGTATTATATTCTTTTCCATCACATTTTCTCTGTGGTTATGCCCACATTACCTTTGTTAAGCAATATTAGAGGCAGCACAATGGTGTTCATTGCACTCTGAAATAGCCAGCAGATCAGAATTATGATAACATATTAATTAAATAATCTATCCTGTCTCTTGGAAGAGCATATTATAGCCAAGGTTTTCTGTTGCATTCACCCTATTTATACAGATTTTCACTTCCAGTTCTTCCAAAACTGGCTGGTTCTTAAAAGATCATCCGTTCCTCCATTTAGGAGGCCAGTAATTCCTCAAACCACTGAAGCCTGGCTTATTGCATTGCTGTTTGCAAAACTACTTGAGATCTTCAGACGGAAACAAGACATAACTGGAAAGCACTTTGCCATTTGGAACTTCTGAAGGAAAAAAAAAAAAAAAAAAAAAAAAAAGCAAAGAATTCTATGTAAGACAAGAAGAAAATACTGCCTTTTAATGCTCACAGCCATGCTGGTCAACTTGAAAGGACCCAGTTCACTCTTATCACATAATAATAAAAGGCACAGTTTATAAGCTTGAAAGGTAGACAGAACAAAAAGGACTTCAGAGAGACCAATCGCCCACAGATACTGGGACACTTCAGAGCCAAAGAGGCTACAGGATTTTGTTATTTCCTATTGGGTTTTGAATCACAACTAACTAATTTGACATAAAAGATGTTATAACACTAAAAGAGCAATGGAAATCAGATTCATTGTACTAAAATGAGAATAGCTAGAAAGAGGATATATGGAGAATGTTACTGTGAGTTACACAGAGCCTTACAGTTTCTAAGATTCCATCTGCCTTGTATTTTCCTATGGGAATGAACTGCTGTCTTCCTGATGGCCTGAAGAAGATACTCAGACAAAACCAAAGCTCATGTTAAAAGGAACAAAGTGAGAAATCAACATGTTATATGAACTGAATGATGAGCCAAAGATTTTGTATTAATATTTTTAACTACTTTTTTTAAAAAGGACTTCTTGTATAATAAGTTCATTTTACATATTAAACAAACTTATCAATGAAGCACATAATTTAGCTGTGCTGTGCTCTCCCAGTCAATTTAATATGAATTACGAGTTTCTCTGTACAAAAGAGGATAAATATAGTTTTAAGATGTTAGTAACATTTTTATTGGAAAAGAATATTTTAAAAATACTTTAAAACAAGCAGAAGAACATATCTACAATATCATCACAAAGGAAGCATTTTATAGATGTAAAATATGCAAAATATCACTTGAAATGTCTTTGAATTTGCTGCTTCTATCTCAGGTTTGAAGAAGGACTTATGTGCTTCTCTGTTATTTTTCAGCTATCTTAGTTGATCTAATAAAAGATATGACATATTCTCACAAAACCTGGTTCACTTTACATGATTAAAAATATCATGTAGGATCCAGTACAGCCAAAGCTAGCAATCTTAAAGTTAGATGACTTGTGTACAAGCAGCCTAACTGCATAGTATAATCTAAGTAACGTAGGCAGCTACAGCACAAGGAAAATAATCCCAGCCATAACAAAATATCCTGCAATATAAAATTGTTGGAGGAAAATGCTGTGTCTGGAAAAATAACTGTTGTAAAGATTTTAGAGGAACCCTAGCCTCAATGATATCTACAGTATCTTTCACAGCAATTTCAAAGAATTTGACTATCCTGTCCCAGCTACTGGGACAGCAGGAATGACATTTTGCATTTCTCCCTAAGCCATTTTAGACTGCATAAATACATCTTACAAAACTTTCATTTGGTAAACCATGTACATATATAACAGGCACAAGCACAGGAGCATTGTACAACAACTAAAACTGCTTCTCCTACTTACAGTGCCACGATTGCTTTTTCATTGCCTCCTGCACGCCACAGTATGTCTGCAATAGCCATGGTAAGGCATTTGGTCCTGTGAACTTCTGAAGGCTGAAGACAACTGCAGTCCAGGAGATGCAGGAAACAGAGAAATACCAAAATATGTATTGGGAAGCTCACTCATCAGAGGGCAAAATGCCCCAAATACAATATACACAAATTCATAGCAGGTTTGCAGCCAAAAGAACAAAGCTTTTTTCTTTTTCTTTTTTTTTTAGAGACTACGTAGGTGTTGTAGTGCCTAATAATGAGGCTCTGTCAAGTTGCCTCAGAAAATGATCATTTAGGTATCTCAGTTCCTTCTGTAGTCAAGAAATAGACAACTTGGATGGCCAAAGCAAAAAAATCCTGATTTAAACAGGGAGCTAGTATTGTTACTGAGAAGACATGCCAATATAAAGGTACAGTTGAATTTGACCTTTCTCTAAGAATAAAGCATCTGAATGAAATGCCATGAGAGCACTCGCTGTGCACGCACTATGAAGACTTCTCAGCAATGGGCTGAAAAGTTGATAGGAGAATGTGGCACGGATGTTCAGCACCTAAAGAGCTCTACAGAGGGCGATGCAACTGAAGTTGCCACTAGAGTATGTATGGGCCTTCTGGAACCATTCTTTGAGGTGAACCACCTTAAATCTCATTTTAGGCATTTAAGAAGGTACCTTGGATCTTACTGAAGACGATCAGATCTGGTGAATAGAGTTGTATCTAAAACAACTTCCTTTTTAGCTTGCTAATAAAACAAACTGGCCACAGTGGGTAGGTCTCTTCTGAAGACAGAAGCAAAAGAGAAATTTAAGGGAAATTAATTCACCTAGGTCAAGTGTTAACAGCAGTGTGTTGCGTCTGGGGGATCTCAATGAGCTTTTGCTGCTTGTAATGATGGTTAGACTGTTATGAGTATTTAAGCTATGAAATTTTAAGCTTGCTAGCCTATGTCTATATGTTCTATGACAATACCCTTGTAATACAGGTGAATCTAAGAGATGAAATACACAATCTCTGTTTCTAGGAGATTAATACTAAAGATGGCGTCTAGTTTATAAGGAACGATTATAACAAAAATATTATTAAGACCAATGGACCAAAATCAAGAGAATACTAAGTAAGGTATGATCAACAACAAGAACTGATTATACATAGATCTATAAGCATACCCTGAAAATTAATCTTCTAAAAGAAATAGTGGATGCTCTTTCAGAATACATATTTATAAATGGTTGGACAAAAAAAACAGGTAAATATACTTTAGGAAATCAATAATGTATTGGTAAATAATGGACAAGAGAAGCTAATTAAACTTTAAATCTGTAATTAAGTTGTTTCACTATTCTGTAACAGGGTTGTTTTATATATTAAATATGTTTTTTAGTTTATAAAGGCCCTCATACTTAATTTCTTTCTAAGTTTTTATTTCTTAACTCTTTTCAACAAATATACACCATAATGTTCTTACCTACTACTAAACTATCTAAAGTACTACCTGCAATCAACACTATGTTTGCGTTTTTTAAATAAGGTATGCTCAAAGTGGTGACCTAAAACATTACAGTAATTGACCCAATATTGGTCTGTGGAGCCCCACTATGTCTGGATATTTTTTTTTACTTAGATGTTTGGTTTGGAACTTATGCAATGATGCGCAAAACTAAGGAATGTTTACAGTAATCTATTGATCCCAAACATGGAAGCAATGCTGTCAACACATTTCCTACAAACTGTGTTTTATGAAGTCTTCTAATACCTCCTGTTATTCTAACTTCCAAGATATGAAGAGAGAAATTAGGACAAGGAGGCCAAAAGTCAGAAAATGGAAAATGCAGATTTAAGAATAAAACCCAACATTCATGAGCCTAAAGAAATGGACAACAGATCCATACCCCTGGGAAGTATAGAACTGGAATTTTCTCTAGTGGCTTCAAGAATGGCAGTCTTTGAAATTCAGATATTATCAGTCTTAAGAGTGTTACCAGTATGGGAGATGATGTCAAAACCTGTTCCCAGCATTACAGTAAAAGATCTAATAATTCAAAAGACTAAACAAGAAACACCAAACATCAAAAAATTAAACAGACTTTCAAGTACAATGTCTGCCTTGAACATAATGTTCACTTAGAGAATATTTCCTTCTCTGAAGGATGTGAGATATGGGAAATAATTGGTGAGAGTTTTCAAGTAAAAAATATATAATCATAATTTTCTCTTATCTCTGCCTGTGTTCTAATACAGGCACTCAGAAATTTATGGTAAGCATAGCAACTATTTTTTGTTTCTGAGAGAGGTAGCAGAGTAAGAAGGAGACATGATAATTGTTTCTTGAATATTGAAGAAGCCTGAAGTCAAACACTTACTGTGAAGTGCCTAATAATTTGAAAATTCAGGTTAGAATTAGAAAGGAATATTAATCCTCTCATTTCAGGCTCTGAGATTTCCCTTTCTTTCTGCTTGACTAAGAGTTTCTGCCCATGGCAAACACATCATAAGAAAAATATGTTTATATCTCATGAATAAAACAAAATCTTTTAAAACCATGTGGATAATAGGAAGGGAAAAATAGGAGAGGCAAATATTGCCAAGTAAACAGGACACATTGTAGCTGGCATGCATTCGGACATTAGTAGTATAAAAAATCTGGCCTCAATCCTGTTATTTGGGTGCCACATTATTTTTATATCATTTACAATCACTGAACTGTGTTGAAAGAAGAAAAGCTTAACATCTCTATTTTCACTAAGGATGACCTGAGACTCAAAGGGACCAAGGAGCAGATGATCAAAGGCTGTCCTCCAAGCTGAAACAAATTCTTGGTTTTCATAACCAGAAATAATTCTTCAGTGAGTTCTGTGGAGATTCCTGGTCATAAAATCTAAATATGTACTGATTTTCTTGCATGGAAGTTTCTGACTTTTCTCTGTTATGTGGACAAGAGCCTTAATGTGCCTCTCATTATCATCTGAATTAGAATAATAAAGTTTTGCTAGCTAATTTTTGCACTTTTAAAAAGTGTACTTTGTACAGCAGGCTCTTGATATGAATTAACAATGAGATATATTGAAGAACTGAAGAAGAAAAAACCTAAACTGCATAACATTTTAGAATTAACTTGACATTACACCCTGCACATATCTTATATCACTGACCCCGTCTCTTTATCAGCCCATGCTAATTGCTTTTAAGTGACTTCAAGGAACAGGCAATTTTCAAGTGATGAATTCATAGCAACTTATTTGGCCCTTGTTCTGGGGTCCGCAAGCAATCAGTGCCAATAATAACTAGCCACAGCAATAGTAGTAATGGTACAACTTTCAGTATTGTGTTCAGACTCTAAGCCTGGGTTTCAACATTTCTAATGGCTTACTAGGTGTCTCACATTAGGACTGCCTATCTGCTAGAACTGCTGGACCTGTGCACTTGTGTGGACTTGGATTACCCCTAGGACTTGGTAATCCTTTGATTAACTGTCACCTCCCATCCTGGGTGCTGAAGACAAATAATGATGTTCTACAGGTGCCCGATTCTTTCAATTATTGATTAAAAAAGCCCAAACAACGCATTTACATTAAATGCCAGACAGACAAAACTAAGACAAATCAAAAGAGACCGTCCTTTCCTAAACAGTTGCAAGCAGATAAGGGTATATTTAAGGCCAAATTTGTACACGATGAACATGTTTACATTGTAAGGTAATGAAATTTAAGAAAAATCTCAGCATGAAATCTTTTCTTCTGGCTGAATTGTGTTCAGTGTATCACCCACAAATAACACAAGGTGATAGCAGCTTAAACCAGTAAAATACTGTTATCCCTATTCAACAAACTGTACCTATAAAACACAGGAAAACTTTGTGAATTTTTTCTTCTGTATTGCATTTAATTTCTTATTGAAAACAAAAGGCAAATACAAGCAGTCTGGTGATAAAGTAGTTTTTTAGACATTATTTTCTAGCATTTCACTGAATAACCCTGTTCCTTTAGCAAAGTAACAAGTACATTAGTATTATAGCAGTCCAAGTAATTTTCCTTGACACTAGCAATGCTTAGTAATATTCTTTTAAATTAAGTACATACAGAATTTAAATTAAAATTCTGTTAAGGAGTTTAACCGTGAAAGATCAAAGACAGTAGCAATAAAAAATAATTATAGATGTTACTTTAATTTTTCACCCTCCCTGAGATTCTTAGTGTCAAAAACTGCATGAAATTCATGGTCTTTCAAACCTTGATTACATTTTATTTGAAATCACATCTCCATGGGATCTCAAAGTTAAATAATTTTCATTGGCCTCAATTCAAGCTGTTCAATTTTTTTAGAGATTCTTGGGTTAATGACAAGCAAGTAATTATACAAATAAAACACCAACTTTAAATTCCTACAGTTGAAAGGGAAGTAAATACAAGCAAATCATATGCTGCTTTATTTCTTTCTCAGACACAAAGAGAAGTTCAATAAGTTCAAACTCAAAAGGCTCCTGAGTGGCTGCAGCAGAGAAAAAAAAAATTACTTTTATATGGAAAATATTTCTGATGTCAACTGCTGACTTACCGAGCGTCTTTATTCCTGTTACTGTCTGCAAAGATAAGCTGTTGTAGGACACAAGCTTGAACTGCAGCCAGTACTCCACATGGGCCACCCTGAGGGGAATAATGGGACACTCTATGAGCAAAACAATTTGCACTGTTTGGTGCTGATGAAAACTTTTGCGAGCCATATGCTTCCACTGAGGCTTAAGTCATTCTTTCATCTCTCTCTTTCCATCCATGACTTTGTACTACCCTCTGGCTGATGGGTTTTTTTTGCAAGCCAATGAAAATCATTGTTACTAGCTGGTATTGTGTTTTCCACTTATTTTTCCTGAAAATGCCTAGACATCTGTCGTGACATATTGACATATAACATCAAAGGAAAGTTTTTTTAAAAATCAGATCTGCAATTATGCAATTATGTGGACCTATTGACCCACAGTCTACTTTAACTTCCAAAGAGAAATCAAATCTGTTTTCCAAAGAGTGAAAATAAGCCTTGCTCTTTTACCTCCTCTGACCATGATGCCTCCCTTCTAGAACCCATTTACATTACTTAACACAGATTTTAGTTTTATGTCTAGCCCTCTGTACAAGGCAGCTATCTCACTGGTGAAGAGAAAGAAAACAAAGGAAGTTTGAACCTTTCAAATTATTAATGTTAGGAAAAAATCACAATACCAGTAAATACCATATTAACTTTAAACTTTATGGAAAATAGATTTATAGCTGTTTTGAAAGACTATGAGATGGGGTAGCAATGTATTTCATTCTCCTTGCTTATTCCCTGCCATCTAGCCCACCATATGGCATGCCCAAGACCTGTTCCTATGGGTTAACTATATGCCAGACAGCTGTACAAGCTGTCCTGAGAAGTAAAAGGTATGCCCTTTTGTTGCCTAGAAAACTTCCTCCAGCACAAGTCTCCCTCCTTTATCATTCAGTTCTCTCCCAGATGGCTCATATCATATTATTTACTCAAGTAGTTTTCGGAGGAGACACAGAAAAGCCATCATTTGTCTGCAACACCTATGCATGAACGGAGCAGGCTGTGCAGGACACAAGACTATCACAGATACTACAATACCACACGTCACATTGTCAGTACTCGGAATTACTGCAACTTAACAGAGGATTCAGTATATTAAACCCCGCAGATGCTTTCCCATGTGTCTGTCAGCACATGCTGCCATTCTCAGAAATGGGCTCATTCTTAACATTAGGAAGTCCATTACTTTAACACAGGTCCCTCCTAAACCAGCATCTCATACTGGCCGACGTATCAGTGCTAGCTTTGTCTAGCCAGGTAAAATAAAAAATAAAACCAACAATAAGGGTAAGAAAGTTTTCTGGAGAGTCTGTTTTCTGATTTTAACCCATGACAAAGTCTATGCTGTTGCTACTCTCCATAGCATGAGATTAACCCAGGATTACACTGCTGCCATATGCTACAGCTGCACCTCTGATTTCCTCTGTAGATCACAACCAGGCTGTGATGAATCAGTTTAAGATCTGTCAAACTCTTCTCAAAACCCTGGAGAAGAATTAAAAGTGCAGCCAGCAGTGCTGCATTTGATAGCAATGTGATCAAGATTATCAGTTTAATTCTCTAGTTGTCTCAAGTATAGCATTGTCTAAAGGGATGAGACCTGCAGGTACATGCAGTTATGCACAGTATGCAACCTGGAAAATAAAGGTCCTGTAACCAGAAAATAGCTTAGATACTGATAACTTCCATTTTCTCATTTGTAATACATGCATGCTACCTCTCTGGAATTACACACATAACTAATGAGTGAATAATCTGAAACACATTAAGGAAAAAAACAAGGTTTATTTCAGTCCACCAGGGAAATTCTCCCAGTCAAAAAAACTATAGGAACCACTTTGAATATCTTCTTATAGCACCACAGAAACTTAACGTAGGAAAGAATCAAACAAATGTTCAGCTGAAATGAATTTTGGAAGTGAGGAGGCATATATTAACTATGTGAAATAAAAGCATCTAAGCAAAACATTCTGGTTTACCCTTCCTGTTGTGGAACTTGCAGTAGGAAATCTAATGGCCAGTGAGTTGCTAAAAGTGACAAGACATCCTTTCTCTAGCAGCAGGGTCTGGAAACACCAAAAATTTACTGTGCACCAGTAAACATTACTGCCATGATTCCTTTTGGAGTTTAAATTAACATTTAATATATTTTTTCCTGCTAGGTTTTGCTTAAACATAGGCAGCTTTCTTCTGACATAATCAGCCTAATGAAATATTTAACTAGACAAGGTAAGTTAATTAAAAATCTTAATGACATCATTTGTTAGCCATTTTCCTTGCCCCAAAGCTTCTCTTCCTCTCACTTCTGTATAGTACGTAATGGTCTACTTCTCTCAGGCCAGATAAAGATTTTCTGCATCAGCACAGAAGCTTGATGAGTGTTTTGTAACGAGCAGTCTGCTCCTTTCCTAGTCTTTACTGAAGTCCTCAGATCATTGCTCTTAAGAGAAGAGACCTGATGCATGGATATCCCAGAAGCATATGTATGGAGCCACAGAGACGAAAGCATTAAGCTGCAGCTGAGGAGGATGCATTTTTATGATGGATCTGTTTGACTTTGGAGGCAGCTACATATCCTGTGCCCTATGTGTGGTCCCTGGTCTGGGTCTATGCACTGACCAGCTGAGAAACCACACTGACCAACTGCATCCTGCATACAGAGTAGAAGGACAGTCTGAAGCACTGCAGTCTCAGTCCGTAAGAATCGGGTGCTCAGGCAAGGTTGACAAGATAAACACCAGATGAGTGAGTCTCCCACTCAATGCCCTAGACCAAAGAGACCTTTGTTAGCACCAAAAATTTCTGTGGATTGGAAACATGCTTTCCAGGCTGACCCTGGTCATGGTATGGTGGTTTTACCAGATCTGGTCACCACAGGGACCTGCTGGGGATTTTAGAAAGGGCCATCTGGTAGATGATGCCTAGGAACTGATGAAAACCTTGTTTTAGGGAGGAGCTTGCATCTTGTGGCTGCAGTCCACAATTATAGAAACATGGTTGCAAAAGAGGTGGTCCCACCAGCAGTCCCAGTCCCCAGTCCCAGTAACACTGCAGGGGAATTTGTTCCCTTTTTATTTTAGAAATGAGCCTTATCATGTGAAACCCATGTCTTTAAGAGGCAAAAATCTCCTTGTGATTTCCCAGGCACTGCAGGCAATTCTTGCTACATCCCCTCATTTTGAGACAGATCAAGTTCCACCTTAAACTTATAAAACATTGCGCCCACATATCTTTTTTTCTCTTAAACTCCACCCTTGATTTATGTGCTTTTATTCTTTTACCACCACTAGCTTTCAGCTGAGATGGCTTGTCTTCCTCCCTACAAATAACTCCCTGCCACACACACATTTACACACTTTCTGTAGCTACTTTAAGTTCTTTCAGAAATATTCCACCCATCTCAAGTCTTCTAATAAGATTGACAAGTTGACATCAACCAGTGATAACCAGAGAAGTTGAAGAAAGAGAAGAGTCTTTAGAAGACATTTTTTTTTTACTGCTGAATCACAGCCTTTGTAAACTCAATGTAAAAAGCAAAGATGACTTTAAGGAAGTAATTTACAGTACCTTTTTTTGCACAATGCCGTATTTTAACTGTGGTATGTTATTAAATGTAAAACTCTGTATTTTCCATTCTTCACTGAAGCAAGAAAGACTAGAGCCAAACAAAAGATTTTTTAATTCCTAATAAAAAAAAAAAAAGAAAAAGAAAAAAAATTTCTCATTTTAAAAACAAATCCAAAACACGGGTACATTTTCTTACAGTTATTTGTAGAAAAGAAAGGAGGAGTGTGGAAGGGTAATGACTAACTCACTATACCCACCCTTTTCTGTTTTATACATACTGTAAATAGCAACACCCAAATGAAAAGGAGCAATTTTTTCCTTTTCCTGCAATATTCCTTCAACTCATAATGCCGTGTGCTGCTCAGCATCGGAAACTGTTTATGCAGATTGTCTGGGGCACAGTTTCCCATGAATGCATTACAGAATGTTGCCTTAAATGTAACAGCTAGAAGAGCAATGCCTACTAATGGTTACATTGAAGAGAAAAGCACTGTTGCTGGATGCAGGACTGAGAAAAGGCAGTTTTGCCCCTCAAAATTGCTGATACAAGATAAATGTTTCTCAAACGTTTGACTACCGTATGTCAGATTGCATATCAGCATAAGCCAAATTCAGATCTTGGCCCTGAACAACTGCAGACCACTACTACTCAGGAATAGCTAAACTGAAGAAATTGCATTCATGCTAAAGTAAAGCTGAGTAAGTAAGAACAGACTGCTCGGTGTTCGTATTGTTACTCGGAGCTCTTTGATCTAGAAATGAAATTGGAAGGCACCCTCGCCATCTTTTCTCTGTTTTTTATTCCCTCTCTTTGAATGGGATGGAAAATATTAAAGGTATTTAATGGTTCCATCTCTGCTTAAAATAAGGACGATAAGCAAGGGAGAAACATAGATATGGGGACAGATACACACAGGGTAATAATAAACTTGTTCTGAACCACTGTCAATTTAAGGACTGGAGAATAAGCATGTGAATAACTCATTAGAGGCATTAATAAAATAATACAAGCTTCACTAATTAAAGCTGTTATCTGCGTTTCAAGTGGCATGCCCTTCTGGTATTTTTCTGAATTTTGGACAGGCATCCCTATATTACTTTTCCACTTGAACACTAAGTAAGGAATATACTCGGGAATGAATAGAGCACGTTAAATCCCACACAAACATGCAACACAGAGCATTCCATCACAGCTTTGGCTAACTTGAAGTAAAATAACATTCTCACACATCTATTTGTATCCACTATCATCTTACTTTTGCAAGAGAAATATCAATTGCCTTTGATACTACTTGAAGCATATACAGTGTTGAAAGATCCGGGTTCTTACTAACTTCTCCAGTTGTTCCTTCATCCTCAAAATCAACTGAAAAAAAATAAATCATATAATGTGTTGGATTAAAAAAATTGCTTCCCCCGGCAGGCTCGGTGACAGGGGTTCATCAATATGACAATTAACACTTTCTTCTCATGTGTCTTTATAAAAAAGAAAACACAATTTTAGCCAGGAAAGACAGATAAAAAACACATGAGCCAGCCTTTGTTTAATTACTTCTTAATGACTTCTTTACACAGTCTTACCTAAGAAGTTAATATCAAATGCAATTATTCTGAATCAATGAAGAGTTACAAAGAAGCGACTCATACACATTTGGTTACAGCTGCTCTGAAGAATACAGTGGCAAAAGCCAAACTGAAGCTTGACATAACTTACCTAATTCTAGGACATCTTTCATCTGGTCTTCTTTATAGCAAGTGGATGTTGGAGACTTCCTACATTAAAATTAAACAAAACATGAATGACTAAATGTTCACTTCTAATGAGAAGAGTTGTTCAAAGAAACAAAGAGAAATATTGAGTGTGCCCACACAAACATACAATTTTTATGTGTGTATATATATGTATACACACACATAGAAAGGTGTGTAGGTGAGTAGAGAAAGATAATAAAAGAGGCACATAGCTAAAAACCATATTAACTGGTTTTCACCTTTAGCTTTTAAAATGTTCCATACAAAGAAGCTCAGTCTCACTAACATTTTTTTAATAAGGAAATAAATGGTGTTAGAGCAAAAAAACTTTTTCAGTGGAAGAAAGCTGAACTTCAAGAGCTCATCAGTAAAAACTGCCAGCACAGGGCAGTATGCTGCAATTAATTCAGAATTTCAGTCTTCTTTCAACATCAGTTTCATTTAATTTCTGTAATTTCAGTATATGTCAGGTCCTGCAAGCTCATGTACAGGGGCATATTTTATACTGCCCTGAATTTCAAGTGAAGAAATTAATTGATATGTGACTGCCTCTGAGTTCAAAGGATCTGGACCTAAAATAAAATTTACATCTCTGATCAGGATCACGATGAGATATAAGTTAGTCCTTAAACTACTTGAAATATCCAAATAATATAAGTGGGATTAGGTGTTAGACTAGCTTCCTTTACCAGGGTAATTTTTTTAATGCACTAATAGGTAGCAGTTGTCCAACTGCCCTTGTGGTTTAATTGTATATTAAATAAATAACAGGTAGAAAATTCATATAAACAACTACTAAAAGGACTAAGCATTTAAACTTGTTTGAGAAGTCAGAACTTAAATAGAATGTTAGATTTTCAGAGGTTAGATGGATTTATTTTTCCTGTTGAATTGATACCAAAATGAATTCAGAACCAAGGAAAAGTTTCAAATAACTACTGTAAAAACATGGGGGATTTTGGTTGTGGGTTTTTTTTGGTTCAGTTTCTTTTTTTTCTTTTTTTTTCAAAAGAGCAATACTGCATCATTGGCCTTTGCTTTGGAAAAAAGGTATTGCATTGACAGTTCTTTCAAAAATAGTATGGAATAATTTCCTCAGCAATATTCTTTGTATGCATGATATTATTATAGCAACAACTGCTGTCATATCACATACTTTCCACTAACTTAATTTCCTTTTTCAGCGTGTGAAAGATGAACAAAAGCAGAACACAGACCTATCACATTCAGGACTTTTCCCATTTAAAAGCATTTTGGCACCTTTCTCACTGGCAGTCTTTGATACTATAAGAACAGAAACATTTTTTTCTCTATAAACAAGGTAAAGGATTTATGCAATGAAATGTGGATGGCCACAATTTAAAAAAGATAAAATAGAAATGAATCACTTTGTTAGTAGGGAGTTGAGGTAAAAATAAATAGGATGCCCAGCAGGTCAATATAAAAGGGCTGGCTGAGAGCAAATCTGTGTAGTGGCATAAACAGTATTGAGCCCTTGCTGAATATAACAGTACTTTAAATGTGATATAGAGTTTCAAATAGCTGAGTGTGGTATATTCTAAAATACAATCAGATTTCCTCTTGCTTTCTCTAATACTGAATTTCAGTGGAGATTTCTTTCTGCTAGCTACCTGCTAGTATTTTCATCTTTCCGGGTCAGGGAAAGGGTTGCAATGACACTATATTTGCCAATAAAATATTTTTTAGCCAGGTACTCATGTCACAACTACACCTAAACATAGCCACAATCCACAATTTTGTTCTGCCTGAAATTGTACACTATTGCTTCTTGTTTCCTACAGAATAATGTGTTTCTCCCCAGGTCAATCCAATTCAATCTAGTTTTGCAAAAAGCAGAGCTCTTAGTACTTAAGAATGCAGCACTACAGGTTACAGCATACTATCCAGCCTCAACTGCTGCTTCAGGGCTTGGTCTCCTATAGGTACTGTATCATATCTCCTAGCTTCATTAGATGTCTTGGATACCTTAGAGTGTCAAATAGCACTATGCGCCTTTGTTTAGGCACATAGATCACTCCCTACATCAAATTAGTAGCCTTGATTCATTTTTGTCCCAAACACTTCTCCTCAGCAGTGTTTCATCTGAAAAAATCTGTAAAAGAAAGTCAAGTCAATTGTGGTATAATTGATATATAGCCCACGTGGCACCAGGGTTTGTAACATCATTGCTTTCTGGAAAGTCTAGAAGATTTTGGTTCTACACCCATTCCAGGAAGAACCAAGCCCAGGACGCAAAGTGCTTTGAATTCTCAAGGCTAGGAATTCCCATCAAGCTGAGGAAAGTACGGACATCAAAGATTGATGTAGGGTGTTTTTCGGTTAAGTGGGGTATTTTTGCAGGTGTATGTTCCTTCAAGAGTAACTTGTGTTTCTCAAAACGCTGTCAGGACATTTATTGCAATTTCCATTTCAGCAGATGGTTACTGTTCAGGAAAATTTATTGTACACATAAAACCATACAGTTAGAATACTGAGGAAGGGGGAAGTCATCCGTCATGGCAGAAAAATGGGACAGGAAGAAAATATGCTTCATTATAAACATAGTATACAGTACTTTCTCTAAATATTTGAACAGTCCTATTTGATCTTCACGCATTGCAGAAAACTGAATTTACGAAGAATAGCTGAACTTGCAGAGAAATCACTTCTTGGCACAATAGTGCATGCACATTCCACTATTTCCTATTTATACTACAATACACAAAAGGTCAAATAAACAAAGGAGCTTAAAAAATAAACACTGACCATCACTGGCTTTAAGATGACTGTGTTGGTAAAACTTATTTTCACTGCCTGATTACAACAGCTTTTCTACAGGACATACATATTTTCTGCATCATAATATAGTGTCAGAAGGTTGCCTAGAAGTTGCAATCCTCCAGCCTTGTGCTGTTACACCATATACAGACACATATGTCATTCTTGGTACAGTAAGATCTGGGGAGTAGATAAGAAAATTTAGACTGCTAATGTCTGCAAAAAGGTAAACAAGGCCATTGTATGCAATGCAGCTTGCCACTGCTTTAGGGCAAAATTATAAGAACCGAATTATTAAAAGCAATTGTAAAGATGCAAAGCATCATAATGAATACCAGGTAATATATTTCCGTAGGAAAAAGGCCTTGTCAAGAAGATTTAATAAAAATTCTGACATGCTTGCAAGCCTGGTTGGTAAAGGCAACAGAGCTCATACACTTAATTTCTCCAAACTTCTTTTTTAGTTAAGGCCTGCACCTGATTTGATTGGCACATTAGCAGTATGAAAGATAATTCATGAACAGATGGCTCATTGACAGACATGAACAAGGTAAATTAAAAAAACTTTGTCATTGAAAGAGTCATTTCTAATAAGCTCACACACGAATCTGCATCTGTCCTGCTGCATTTTAACTGTAGTGACAATTCAGGAGAAAAAAAACACCTTTGCTGAGAAGGTTTGTGTATGGAAAAAATAATGATGATAATCACGAGTTGAGCTACAAGATGGTTTGAACTGCATGATGAGTTGGGCTCACATGAATAGAATGCTCTCTCACAGGCAAGAAACAAATATTTATCTCCAGCTGTAAAACCAGACCTACTATAATAAAAGTGTAGCTCATTTATTCATACTGTACTTTATCAAAAAATTTTCTGTGCAGCATTCCTACCATGGAATTTTCAAGGAGCACAGTACCAACCACTTGTGTGAACTGACCATTACATTTAGCAACTCAAAACAGTTGCCAGCAAAATAAACAAGTATCAGTAAATTAAAACTGAGGGCTAAAATTCCACTAAAGATAGATGCTTACAAGATACCAGTTAAGAGACACTGTATAAAACATTAAGAAGAGTTCCCAGACTTCAACGCTCAATAAATTCACATCAGTGGAGGTGAATACAACCCTCCATTCTGTTTTTCAGGCATATGCACCCACTCTGCCTGGTTTTGGCCATCAAGTTTTGGACCATTTATTTTTAAGGATGTGGAATTTTCAGGGCCTTACACTTCTTGTCAGAAACCTCAGATTTGTAACAATCCAACCCCCTGTAACTTGACAGACTTTAGCAAAATAAATTCTCTTCCTGAAAGCTAATATCAAGTGTTAAATTGGAAGAAGACAAAAGCTTACACTGAGGAGTAGTGTAGTTCTCTTATTTTATTATTAAAAAAGGTAAATACATACAACCGCCTAGTGATGAGCACCCATATTGCAGAGAAGATTTTAATGCCTGGTAAAGTAATCTAATCTTAGGGAGAGTAACAGATAAGGAAACAAAAATTCCCTGTACTACCTGCAAACAACTAATTGTTTTTAAGGAGCAGGTGATTTCTTATGCTGCTTCCTACCATGCTTTCCTTGATGCTCATATGTAGACACAGTGAAAGGAAATGGTGTGAAGCTTTATCAGTGATATACGATGTATATTGTCTGTTCTTGCTTTCCATTTGAGAAGATCTAGATTCCCTCTATGTCTGCATGAACAAGGCAAGCTCTCAACTGACTGAACGCATTTTAGGCAATGGGCTGGACCCTTCCCACTTTACATCCTTTCCAAAAATAAAGAAATTATACAGAAGCCATTTGTCATTTCCAGTAATTGCAAAGTGCTTCTTCCTATGGAGTGCTGGAAAAATACTAAAAGGGCAAATGGCAGCACACACAGATGTTATGTCGAAGGCTCTGATGCCATAAATCCATTGGCACAAAACAAAAAGTCACAATAGTTTATTACTTTTATTTTAGGTTCTTTTTTCCAGCCCAAGCATTATGTTATAAAAGGTGTTATGTAACTTGAAGGTTTTCACTACTGAGTGATTTGGCACTCAGTACCTCTCTCTCTCTCTTTTTCTATGTATGGGCTAGTTAAATCCATGTTGCCCAACAGTGACCCCATTTTGTTTGACAGCCATTCTGATTGCCAATTGCAAGAGCCAAATAAAGACTTATTCCCCGGCTGGCGCTAAGCACACTCCGGGAGGGTTTGGTTAGTCTCTCAGGGAAGGTGCCAACTGCACTATTCTTACTGTGCTTCCTGCCAACAAAGCCACACCGAAGCATTGACGAACACTTGAGATGACGCCATGTGCTTCTTCATGTGGCTTGTGGACAACGCCTGATGCTACACACAGATCACAAAGAAAGATGGAAGGAAACATGCAAAGGTAATTTACTATTAGGCTGCTCCAACTCTGCATTCTTTTCTGGTTTTATCTGAAATGTTGCACTCTGACTAAACTATTTCCTAGAAATGCCACTACTGCCCCATACATCCTCTTCCTCTCACAGTGGGAAAAAATTAATGAATTCCTCAGACATTGCTCATGCATACTGCATGTGAATGAGTATGCTGGCATATACTGAATCAGTTGGGGTTTTCTGACTGTTTATAACAGTTTATAACAATATGGCCATCTGAGCTCAGACCACATTTTGCAGAACGCGCTATCAAGGTGATGAGTACTTTTAGGAACTGTTCATCATCTCACAGGATCAAAACTTTATTACTTACTAAAATGCCAGATATCATTTTAGACAAAGCAATCTCATGTGACAGATTGATTTTGTATATAATAGTGAAATATTACAGCCCACTGGGCAAACAGTACAGAATTCATGACTCCTAGAAAACCTATTTTTACAACAAAATGCATAGTAGAAAAGACTGGAGCTGATCATATCTGTTGGGTAAATAATATACATTACATAACTTTGCTGGAACTATTTTTCCTTTGAGTTGGAAATCAATTTTATTTAAAAAATACAATTAAAACCAAAATGTTGATTAGTATTCTTTATGAAATCTGACATTCATATATTAACTATAATTAGGCACTGTATTTTCCTGTTTCAGTGAAAGCCCATATTTAAGAGGTCAGCTCCTTCAGCTCTCTTATTTCTGTCATGAGTTCAGAATCACAGAATAGCTGAGGTCGGAAGGGACCTCTGGAGCTCACCTAGTCCAACCTTCTGCTCAGAGAAGCTTCAAGTAGAGCAAGTTGCTCAAGGCCATGTCCAGTCATGTTTTGAGTATCTCCAAGGATGGAGTCACCAAAGCTTCCCTAAGCAACCTGTTCCATTGTTTCCACTCCCACAGGAAAATATTTCCCAATCACCTGTATCATGAAGCTATCATCAGTGCAGTCCAGAGATCTCCTGGATTGCTTGTGTTCTGCTTATGCTGATGAAGTCAAATCCTGCACTGGACTTGCTGAGAAATTCACAGCCAACATTCTCTGCCAATGTTCCAACGTAAATCAGCACAGCTTGTGTCCAGGATAAAAATGTGTGAGAGGATCTTGGCAGTTTTTGGCATTCAGTCATGTATAACTGACAGGTATATAGGCTTGGTCCTCACATAGAAAATAAGCTCATTTATTCTTGTTAATAACAGAAAGTGTGAATATTTACCCTTTAAGGACCATAACACTTTCAAAATACTATTGTGAAATTCTCAGATATCTGAAAGAATACAAAAAACCTGCATATATTTGTAAAGGATTTTTTTGAGAAGATTAGTATTTTGTTTTCCTTTAAGGATCTCCCAGCTCCATAAAAGTGAATTTTCAGGGAATTTTTGTTGGAACATATGAAAGGGAACTGGCAGGAATTTTCAGTACCACCATGGGTTCACCTGTACTGGTCTCCATTCAGGATGAAGAAAGCCATAGGTAGTTCAGAAAGCAAAGCAAAGCCAAGCCATTCCCTCCTTGTCAGTCTTACACAGAAATGCAGGGAGTTGAAGGCAGGTACCTTTGCTCTATGAACACATATTGCCTTACCACAGAAGATTAGACTGAGTTCATAATTATACTATAAAGGCCATTTTGGAGGAAAACACACTAAAACATTGAGAAGAAATTGTGCATTCAGTGTGCTTGAAACTGGAAGTAAGAAGGCATATGCCTGTGATAAACTGCAGTGACAAATGTGCTAATGTAATTTTCTAATGCTGAGAATCATGCTATGAGCAGAAGGTGACTGTTCTTACCCTTTATCAGTGAGAGTCACAGTGTGACAAAGTTAGAGCAGTCCTTAAATACATGGAAGTAATATAAACAAATCAACAAAACCTAACAGAAAAACAACAGCAAAATTTCAGAGCAGGAAAGATAAAAATACAAGCAGACAGTACAAGCTTTGAACAAAACAAAAAATGCCTAAAGGAACATGAAAAATATTTGTAAGTATTTCAAAAGAGGCGAACATGTAGCAAGGAACACAAAGATCAGTCAAAAATCAACTTCAGCTATGTATAACACGCCAGAAAGAAAGCTGATGTAAGGTGAATATAAGGGAAATCAGCCTAAAACAAAAGGCTAGACGCTGGAACATATTCTTAGGGGAGAGGTGTCACTTGAGTCATTTAAGACTGGACTAGACAAAACTCTGGAAAAAGTATTACAGCAAATAGATATATATAGTAATGAATAATCTGTCATAGAAACAAATGACCTTAAAAGGTCTTCTCCATCTGTAATTTCTAAGTTTCTATGAAATATGAGTAATATTCCACTAAGGAGCTTGGTATCTATGACAATTCACTAACCCTACCCCATTTGTGTTTGAATGCAGAGCACTGGTAGAAAAACGCTTATTACCAAATAATGAGTGATATTTTGGGAACCACTGAAGAGTCCTCATGTAAGGTGAACTCAGTTGAGAGGCAATTGCAGTAAGAGAAACCCTGGCTCTGAACTCACTGGCACTTGCTTTCCTGGTGGTGGAGATGAAGTGCATCAAAGATACTTAGGTTTTGGTTGGAAAAGGCATCTGAAGCCAAACTACACAGTTATAAAACTGTCCCTACTGTCTGAAATAGTCATCTGTACTGGCAGAATTCTGAAAGGAAACCACTAGCTCACATTCAGTTTGCAGCCAAGACTAATGGCAAGGCAAAGGAGGGTATGGCAGAAGCAATTAGAAGAACCGGATAAGTAGGCTGCTTGTTCACAATCAAAGGATGAGTGGAGAATCAATTATCTTCCTTGCTCCTGAAACTGTATTATAGATCTCTGCCTTTGGACAATGGGATCTATTGCTGTATCCTTTTGCTAATGGCAGAAGGAAATTTTTGTTCTGATGTAAAGATACTCAGATTTCTTTTTGCCCTTCTGATAGCCATTCCCTTTCAGTTTCTATGAAATTGGCAAGATATCCTTAACTTCGAGTCAATTGCTAAATTGTTTTATTCCCTTTAGTCTCTGATTCCAGTTTTACACTTTTTTCTTCCTTCATTGCTCTGATTCTAGTTTCTATGCTATTTTTCTTAAAATTGGGGAAGGGAGGGTGGTTGACATTATGCATGAAAATTAGCAGTTCAGACATTCCAATATGTTCTTCTTCTTAACTACCAGAAGTGAAACTGAGGTCTACAGATAATATCTGCCCATCTAACTCAGCATAATGTGGTTCCACTACACTGCAGAACTGCCCAGTCAGAACACAGCTGGGCAGCTCACATTTACTCATTTAGAAACCATTTGGCTGAGAACTGGAGGGTTTCCACATCAGTAACACACCTTGCATTGATAGAATTAAGGGGCATGGAAAATCAGGAGAGCACTTCAACTTCAGAGGCTGTATCAACAGCTGTAGTATTTCTCTATAGCTGAGACAAAAGAACAGTTTCTCAACTGCTGTGAAGTGGGTTTGCTTGCCTTTCTCCATTTTGTTTGCTAAAGCCACGAAACATGGGGAAATCTTGACCTTCTAACACCATTTAGCCTTCCCAAATAACTCATTATTCATATTCACCATGTTTTTTCCAGAAAAGCAATAGAAAACTTTTAATCCAAGGTCAGGTATCAACTTTAACAGTTATTTATTTTTTTATACTTCCTAAAGATCATTAATTCCATTCCACTACAGACCCTCATTCTTCATTCTGTGTGTTCAGTTTAGTGATGAATACTTCCTTCTTGTAGGGAATTCAGCATTAAGCAGAATCACAGAATGGCTGAGGTTGGAAGGGACCTCTCAAGGTCATCTGGTGCAACCCCCCTGCTCAAAGGAGAGCTGACCCCACCTCAAGGTATTAAAGGTGGCAAAGAACCTTTCCTCACTGTCCATCAAGGCTTTGCACAGGTACAAAGACTCAGGAAAGTCTTTCATAGTTTGGCACCTTTGACCTGAATATGTTCCTTCAACATCATGTCTCCCAAATTCCTGCGGAACTTGAAGCATTTTAACATAATCGTAAGTATAGATACAGCAACTTTCTAGTTGGAATCTTGGATCATTCATATTGACTGTGTATTTTTAAACATAATGTTTTATTCCCTTGAAAATCTCAAAATAAAATAAAAAACCAACAGAAAGTAGTGAGTCATCCACATTTTGATTGTGCCTCTCACACAACTAATGCTACTGGGAGGAACATGGACTCAACAAAAAGAACAGTAAGAAGTACTCCTTTGAGAATTAACTATAAACACCAGCATCAAAATAACATGGAAGGATGGATGGGGTTTCAAATTCTCCACTGAAGTGGCACTGAGACAAAAATGTGATTTTTAATTTAAGTTAAATAAAATTGCTACGAAAGAGCATGAAGGAATTACTGATATAATTCTGTATAGATGTGTGTGTGTGTGTGCAATTTGGTATCAACATACAAATTCTTGGTTTTGTGTTTGTCTCCCTATGGTCTTGGAGAAACATCATTCTTTTCCTTAAAATGGACAGTTCTACAGTAAAATAACAGGAGTGCTGTATACATTGTATTAGCTTATACAACAAGAAAACTCATCAACAATCTACCTTCGCATGATAAAGTCACATAGGGAAGTATTACAAACTGATTCACTGTTAATTACTTCTGCTGCATGATTTCTCTGTCAAAGCAAACTTTTCCTTATTTACTTCATATATTCATGACTGTACTACTATTACATAATATAGGCAAAAAGGAAGAAATATACTGCAGCCACTGAAGCATTATATCTAAAGTCATGGAATAGGAAAACTCAGAAAACCAACTCCCGAGAAAAGTTTAAAACTCAGACTGAAACACTGTCCTTGTAATAACTTCCTGGACCTACAGCTTCCAAGGACCAGTTACCATTACCAACACCACAATATACACAGTACAATAACCACAACACAATGCCGCACCCATGGCATTTCCACCATGGTGGAAACTGCTCCTTTTTAAACAGACAATCTGTCAAAAGCAGGGTCCCCCAGGGATCGATATTGGGCCCAACATTGTTTAATATTTTCGTAAGTGATCTGGATGATGGGATCAAGTGTACCCTAATGAAGTTTGCTGATGATACTAAAATGAGTGGGGAAGTGGACACTTCAGAAGTGAGGCCCACTCTGCAGGAAGACCTGGATAGGCTGGAAGAGCGGGCTAACAAAGACCTGAAGAAGTTCAGCAAAGACAAATGTAAGGTCTTGCGTCTGGCAAAACATAATCCAGCAGTGCAGCACAGACTGGGACCTACCTGGCTGGGGAGCAGCTCTGTGGAAAGGGACCTGGGGATCCTGATGGACAAGCTCAATATGAATGAACAGTGTGCTGCTGTGGCAAAGAAAGCCAACGGGATGCTGGGCTGCATCACCAAAGGCATCACCAGCAGAGATAAAGAAGTCATCATCCCACTCTACTCAGCACTTGTCAGGCCACACTTGGAATACTGTGTTCAGTTTTGGTTCCTGCTATAGAAAAAGGATGTGGACAGGCTGGAAATTTCCAGAGAAGGGCCACAAAGATGATCAAAGGGCTGGGAAGCCTGCCAGGTGAGGAAAGGCTGAGACAACGGGGTTTGTTCAGCCTTGAGAAAAGGCTTAGGGGAGAGCTTATCACTGTGTTCCAGTATTTGGCTACAAATAAGATGGAGACTCCCTTTTTACAAGGAGTCACATTGAAAAGATGAGGGGTAGTGGGTACAAGTTACGCCTGGGGAGATTCTGATTGGGCACAAGAGGAAAACTTTTTCACGATGAGAACAATCAGCCATTGCAATAATCTTCCCAGGGAAGTTGCAGATTCCCCAGCACTGGACACTTTCAAGATCTGGCTGGACAGGGTGCTGGGCCATCTTGTCTAGACCATACTTTCACCAAGAAAGATTGGACCAGATGATCCTTGTGGTCCCTTCCAACCTGGTGTTCTATGATTCTATGAATCAAGAAATTAGCTGCTGTTTGTTTATAGCTAAGGATACATGATGATTTGCTGTCACCTATATATTGCTTTTTTCTGGTTTAATTAACAATAAAGGAATTCTTAACAAAAAAGTAATATAGATTGCATTCACAATGACATCTGAGTAGGCAGGCAAACTCTAGAGCATATTATACTTTCTTTATGGAATAACTCCTAGTAACAGGGAAAACAACACAATCAGGACATAGAGAGCTATCACTGACCCAACAGAAAAATTTCTGTTCCCCTTGTAATACAAGGAAGAAAATAATCCCTTTTTTCTACTTATTTGCAACCACTATTCTTCCTTTTCTGGGGAAGAATTCAGGCATCATATGCTAGGTACTATGTTGGTAAATGAAGATGCAGGTGAACAAATCGCTTTTCACCTCTATCTTTCTGTGATTAAAGGAATATAGTGCACTCATTATGTAATGACAGTATGTCTGCAAGGGGATCAACATTAAGTCTTTAAACTGGAGAGACATACATTCAATGGATGGACCACTCAGTGGATAAGGAATTGGCTGATGGTCACACTCAAAGAGTCGTGGTCAATGGCTTGATGTCCAAGTGGAGACCAGTGATGAGTGGTGTTCCTCAGGGGTCCGTAATGGAACCAGTGGTGTTCAACATCTTTATTGGTGACATGGACAGTGGGATTGAGTGGACCCTTAGCAAATTTGCCAATGACACCAAATTGTGTGGTGCAGTCAACATGCTGGAGGGAAGGGATGCCATCCAGAGGGACCCTGACAGGCTTCAGAGGTGGCCCCTGCCAACCGCATGAAGTTCAGCAAGTCCAAGTGCAGTTGGAAAAAAAGCACGATCATTTCTTTCATTAAAACATGTGAGTCAAAATACTGTGGATCTGTATTTCCACAGGATATTTTTATAGCTAGGTATTTCTGTCCACTCAGTTTGCAAGCATGTATTCGATAACATTCAGCTTGTCTTTTGAAGCATGGCAATCGTTTTGCTTTTCTCATATGTAGCAATGGATGCCTGCAGCCTATATGCAACAATAGCATTTTTTGCATATGAGAAAACAGAATGAAAAACTACAGCAAATGGAAGGAAAAATAAGATTTTTATATCTTTAGTTTTGTATGGGAACAAAAACCTGAATTGCAGTGTCTGTGGATGAGCCAGCTGTGGTTAATCCTATATAGATTTTTTAGCTACTCATCTAAATACTTAGTTTAGCATTTATGTCAGAGGCATTAGGTAGCAGTAACAGAGAATGGAGCGTCTGGACAAATATCCACTCCTACATTGTAATTTTTCATGCATCAAAATGCTCAAGCACTCTGGCCAAATCCTGAAAGGCTTTCAAACACTGCAGGATTTGGCCAAACGGATACAGAAGTCTTGCAAGAGCCAGGCCTCATATTGCAATGGTTGATGTTTATTTGGAGTCTCACTTCAACTCTCTGTTACTTCCACTTAACTTCAGGAGTATCAGCAGTCCTGCTGATTTTAGTGAGAGTTTTCAGGAGCTCAGAGCTCAGCATGAATTCAAATGCTCTGCTACTGGCCTTAAGTCAAACTGTCTGGCAGGAATGTCCCCGTTCTGCCTTGGAAACAGATTACATGTACTTTGCTTAGGAAATAGCTCCCTCTTCAGTTATTGCTGAAACCAAACCAGCCCTCTGAAGGAAAAAAAAAAACCCACCAAACTATTTCAAACCACTTACTACAGCAAAGGAGCACAGTACTGCAGCACATTGCAGAAAATGGTACACAGGGGCTAGTTCCCTTTCAGCAGCTTCTCCTTTTCTGCCCACTCCACAATTACTGCATAAGGTTAGGAAGTGTCAGCACGTCCAACTACAGCTGAGTGAAGTTAGTACAAGAGATTTCCTGATCAGACAGTGCCTTCCCAAAGAATTTTATCCAGTCCAATATGCCTCTGACACTCATAAATAAGGTACTATATATTCATGGATTATCAAATACCAGGAATACACTTGCTCCTCTCAGCTTTGTTGGAGAGCTGTCAAAAGCCCACTGAAGCTGTGTTCTGTACCTCAATGCATTCTGAAAATGAGGTAAGAAACCATCCTGAAACTGGAAAGGGTGAAGTGATGGGTCAGCACTGCCTTATACATTCTTGTCAAGTCATATGAAACAAGAGTTTAATGGAGTCAGATTCCATTGCTTCTGCTTCCCCAGCGACTTAGGATCTGGCTTTCTGCATTCACACAGAGACATGCAAGACTTAATAAATCCTTCTGGAAGCAGAACATCAAAGGTGGATCTGCAGGCACCACTTCCAGTCCAGCAACATCTGGACATGTAATGCCTGAGTTCAGCCATTACCTGACATAGCTCAGCTTTCCAGTACAGTACATAATGGAGAACTGACCTCTTTCGGATTTTAAAACATAAGACTGTAGTACTTTGGTCTGTTACTCAATAATGTTTTATAAATGAAGTTAGCTAACTAAATGCTGGTGGCTATTTTCAGTTGCTTTTTGGTTCCAGATAGGAAGTGAGTGCCACTCCTGGCCCATCTGCAACCCCATTAGATCCTCAGTTTGTTAGCTCCCAGTACCCCTAACATAAGTGTGGAAAGACCTAATACATCACTGTTTCCTCATGATCTCAACAGGCCCTCCACATACTGTGTCTCAAGGTTTATAGGTAATTAAACAGGGAAACAAAATAGTAATAATAATTTTTAAAAATCTGAGGTTGTAGTTTTAGCATATTAATGAGCCTTTTCAGCACTTAAAAAATAGCAGCAAACCTGGCTGCTGTTATATTTAGTAAAACAGAAATACTACTTTACAGCCCACAGAAGGGAATGCTGCTCCATAAACTAAGGCACATAACCACTCCTTTTACCTGCTTCAGGTTCTCCTCAAAGGAGTAGTGATCAAAGAAGTGGCATGTGCCTTAGTTTATGGAGCAGCAGGTGATATAAACTTGAAAACATTTCTACCCATTATAACACATGCTCACCTCTAGCACTGGAGATTGCACAAGACCAACTCTCAGGGTGCCTGAGCCCTATACATTATTTTACTGCTGACATGCTCGGTGGCCTGTTGCATGCAGGTTGCTCTCTGCTTGCTTCAGTTTTCCCATCCATAGTATGGGCAGAGTGATACCTCCTGCTTGAAGTTGTTTGAGAGCTGCTGAGGAGAGGGGCTAGATAATGAGACAGCAGGTTTTATTATGCAGACTTTATATGTGCACAGACAGGGACGAGATGCTCTGCACTCCTCAGACCTAGAGCACCCTCAGTGGTTCAGAATTCCATACTGGTTAAACTGATGGATAACTGAACCTGAAGCATTTGAAAATCCAAATCAAGTCACAGCCCCACTACAAAGCTAGCTTTCACATGTGGCAGTCTGGGTCCTAATGCTTTGACAACTCCCAAATAAACAAAACCCCATGCCTCCCACTCAAATTTTGCACAGGAAAAAAAATTAAGAGTGTAAGACAGAGAAAAGCCAAAAATACATATTTGGAGCTAACAGAAGCAGGCTTTTCTAAACCTTTTATATCAATGTGAAGCAATGCAGCACAGTAAAACAAACCTAAGCTAACTTTTGAGTAAAATACTTTGAGACTGTGTGGCTGTAGCATTATGGTACATGAGGACGTTAATTTGGCTAAATACTGCAATGACACAGGCTCTTCTGCTTTAAAGACACCCCGCAGTGTCTCCACGTGGTACAGCACTGTGCTGGTAGCTAAACCAGCCTGTTTGGGCATGGCTTGGATATCTCAACACAGCACTGCACTGAACCATGTGGACATATGTATGCACTTGGTTGGTACTCCTTAATATTATCCTCTGAGGTTTTCTGGATGTACTACTGCAATATTTAAATATAATCAACACTGTTTCCTAAGGAGCAAGCAATGTCTCCATGGAAAACTGCAGATAACCTCCACAGGTGGGTGTCACCTGTACTGCTTAGATGTCCAAGCAGTCTAAGTCTGAAATACTAACTAGCTCCCTTTTGCAGTAAAAGAGAAACCAGCACCTCTAGGGTCTCTCCACTGACCAAGATAGGAGTCTTGAGTGGTTTGGGATGTCAAAAGATAGTAAGTTAAATCAACTTGTCTGCCTTTCAGAATCTTCACCTCTTCCAGCTGCTTCCTCTCAATGAAATCAGGAGGTGTATCTCAGTCGCTCCTAGTCCTCCATAAGATATCCTCAATATTTTAGTATAATATTCTTATAAATATTCTTACCTATGGCCTGACAATCGACTCTCACTTTTCTTGAGGGATCTGTCTCTTTTCTCCTTTCCAGTCCCTGAATGTCTGTGAGCTGCACTCACTTTAAGGCTTTTTTCGCTGCTGTCTGTACCAAAGCTTGGAACCGGTTTTCTTTCTTCTGTCTTGGTCCTCTCTCTTTCAGACAGCAGTCTGGCAAAAGAGTCATCTGTATCTTTGGGGATATGTCTTAGTTTTTCTGAGGCTGAACTTGTGTATGAGCTTGATATAGTCTTTGATGCAAACTCCATATTTACTTGTGTTGAAGATCCTTTGGTTTCTTGAAAATCAGTACTTGGGACACTTGGGTCATCTTCTACATGTTCTTCACCCTTGAACCGTGCTGTGCTGCTTATGCTAGTGGATCGTTTTGAAAGCCTCCTTTTTTGCAGATCCTAGAAATAAGTGCCATTAAAACCCTAGATTAAACTTTGAGCATCTTTAAATAAACATGAAAAGCAAAGTCAGGCAATTTATTATTAGTGATTGGTTATATAGTAAATCAGTTTTTTTAAAAATCAGTAATAAGACAGACACACGCTTTTACTTAAAATTTGAAAAGTACTGAAGATGCTGTATACTGCTAAAAATTGCTTTCTTCTACCCAAGAACATCAAAGAAATACCTCCTAAAAGCTTAATTTTGGGGTTGTACCCAAGTCAGGAAACAAAATCATATAAGACATTTTACAGGAAAGACTGTACAAGAAACACCCACCACACGTACCTAGTCTATATTTTCAAATCAGAGATATTTAGAAAAATCCAAGTAATTCATTTAACTTCCATATTCTCTTCAGTATTATCTAAATGATATGTTTAAAATATTTCATTTTCTCATTATTACAAGCCTTATTTTACACAGGGAACATTCCTGGCTATATAAAAGCAGCATGAAGGGGGGAAAAAAAAAAAGAGGCAATGATTGCAGAACTGTGTTTGAAAACTTATGGATGGAATATGGTCTGATTGGACCAATTAAAAAACATATTTCTAACTGAAAGTAATTTTCAACTCCAAACTGCTACTGATTAAATGTGGGGCTTTGGGAAAAAAAAAAAAACCAGTAAAACAGATACCCATAGCTAAGAAAACTTTGAAAGCTATAGATACTGCTAAAGTAAAAAAACAATTTTCCTAGGAAAATGGAAAATCCCATCTCTCAAGAGACATCAAGAATAGAAATGATTTATAAAGAAATTCTGTAACCTAAGATCAGAAACATGCAGGGGGTAGTTGCATGTAGTGATTATATCTGAAACAGTTTGTTAAGCAGAACCTCTTCCCTAACTTACCACATATTTTCAGATTGCAGAATTAATGGATTAGCATGCAGAAGTCAGTTTAATATTACTTGTAAACAACTTTATCACAGAAGGTTAGATATAAAATCCATGGCCAAGCCAAATACTTTGTAAGTGTTGGAAATCACCTCTGGTGAACTTGCTACTGGTCCAGCCATCATTCCTTTGACAAAGAGACCAGATCTGGGCCTTGGCTTCTCCTTCACTGTGGATTTCAGCTCCTCAGAAATCGTTGCTGCTTTTAAATCTTCTCGACTATCTTTTAACTTTTTATCCCCATCAGAGGGTAAGTGGATGTTGTGTATTGTCCCTGTGT
Organism: Falco biarmicus; assembly: GCF_023638135.1. NCBI lineage: Eukaryota > Metazoa > Chordata > Aves > Falconiformes > Falconidae > Falco > Falco biarmicus. The sequence continues at coordinate 57,861,874 of NC_079291.1, read as the reverse complement.
GGCATTTTTCACTTTTGTGCTGATGTTTTCTGGATGGAAGGATTTTATCAAGTGGATTCTCAACATCGTATCTACAAGGAAGAAAAAGGCAAAACTTCAAATAGCAAAATAATGCACAAAGAAATCAGGGAAAATATCTGTCTGGCCAATTAAAGCACTGCTGTCAAGTTATTATCTAGCAATGGTACTTAAATACGATCACTTTTCACTTAAACATCTATATCTATGTCTTCAGGACATTATTTCAGTATCATTATTATGCATCACTATTGGTTATAATATGTGTAACACTTTAATGTTATGCTTACGTATTTTGACAGGTACCGTATCATAACAGAAAGCAAACTATATATATCATCCCAGACAGGTCCTTAGCTACCACCAGCAGCTCCTGCTCCTTCTCCATCTGCTTGGTTGGTAGTTTGAAAATTTGTTAACACTTTTGCTAACATCCTCTGTTATAATTTAGACTGACTCTACCGACCCCTTTCACTGTTCAAATGTAGAACACTTATATTAGTTCAAAAAGAAAGCTGTTCTTATATTTGGGCTTTTCATTGATAATAGGTTGCTACAGTGCTCTCATTTGACGTTTTCCGATTTCTGCAGCCTGGTCCTCCATGTAGCAACACAAGGTGCGGTTCACCATTTGCATCTCTTTTCCTACACATATTTGATACTATAAACAAACTTTTCTGAAAAGCAAGTGAGATTCACCTGGGTCTGTGACACCATTTGTACAACACTATATGCATTTCTTTCTTTAGAATATCTTTTAACAAATCATTTTCTTACTAAAAAAAAGAGTTATCATTTGAGCCTGTAAGAAACCATGAGTCGTCTGATTTTCTTCATCAGGATCTGTTTCACTCTCTGCATAATACTAGATCACTGTTAAATGAAATTTCTTTTATTGAGTAGTTCCCACTTCACTGAGACCTCTTTTGTGTGAGCTGATAAATTTATATTTATTTTAGTGTAATGTGAATTTATATTTAGTGTAATGTGAAAATGCTAGCTTTCTTTACAATAACTGTCTTTTAACTTGTTTTTCACTCTAGGATGTTTTCCTTCAACCTTTTTCATAGTAAAGCAATTCCATGAGTTGTACCACAAAAATGTTCCGTTAAAAACTGTTTTTTGAACTGTTATGTCTCATGTTGTGAAGGCACGCTGCAGATGTAAACTGAAGGGAGCATGATCAGTCTCTGGGAACATTAGGAACTCTGAGGACTGTTACTCCTGACCTAGGACCATGTAACCCCTCAGTGCCAAAGAGTACAGCATGACAGCTTACACGCTGTTTTAACTGTTACACACATTCAAAAACACTTCAAAAGGTAAGCTGAAGACTCTTTAACAAGGAACCAGTGCAAAGTGCCTGTCTAATTAAACTCTACACTCCTGAAAGCATTGTTAAAAATTATCCAGGTAGTTTAAATTAAAACTAATTTCAGGCACTGGCTGGTTGACCTGGTAATGCCTGACTTTTCCTTGCTGGAGGGGATGGAAATGGCTGGGAGGATCACAGAGCTGTGCTTTGCCATGGTGTTTCTCTCACCGGTTCACTTTGTGGGGTGAAATAGGATGTGGTTGAGCCAACCCATCAACCTGCCGACGTGACAATCCTTGTTACGGCAACTTTGCAGCCTCTTCTCACTGCCATGTCACAGAAATGCTGCCCCACGGAACGGCTGGGACAGGTCCTGATCCAAGGGAAAAATGCAGCTACCTGCCTAGGAGCGCCTACCTGTGCCCAAGGGCCAGATACTTGGCTGGTTTTGAAAGAAAAATCAGTTACAAATACTGATGCGCATCAGGACAGGCGCCAAAAGCCATGTTCCCCTGGCACACCCGCTCGGCTGTTTCTCCTCCCTTGTGCCACCAGCCAGCTTCGGCCTCCCCCGCCTCGGGAGGGCACGGCCGGCGAGGTGGGTGCTCACAAAGGGAAGAAAATACACACAAAATCACACAGGATTTAGATGGAAGCCTGCAAGTCAATACAGGATTTTGCCCTCTTCAGAGCTGGCAGCTTTCAGTGTGTGGCTGGGTAATGTTTCCAAGCTCATACATATGAAGGGTTGGGCATTTCGGTTTTTGCTTTCCACTTTTCCTTTACTTGGACATTTTTGGCCCCCACCCTGTTGTTGGCCAGGGGTGGGGAACACTTAGACTCAATGAATCATTTAGGTTGAAAAAGACCTTTAAGACCATCAAGTCCAACCGTTAACCCACACTGCAAAGGCCACCATGTCCCTAAGCACTGCACCTACAGTTTTTAAAACACCTCCAGGGACTGTGATCCTACCACCTCCCTGGGCAGTCTGTTCCAATGCTTGACCACCCTTTCAGTGAAGAAATTCTTCAGTCCTTGAGGGCCAACACCTGTGCCATGCTGGCCCTTCGTCATAGCACTGGTGCCATCCCCATTCCCTCCCACCACCCACACATGTTGCTTCTGCACGTGGGGCTTTACTTTTAACTCTTCTCGCGTGTGTGTGTGCAGAGATGTGTATATAGTGAGTGTGTACGTGTGTGCGGGTACACCTGTGGTGATGGAGGCTGTGCAACTCATTCGCACTACACGTCTTTCCCGCCCGTGACGAATTAAAACCATAGAGTACCCTCCAGCGTAAAGCAGAGCGGCCCCATAACGCAGCACTTCCTGCGCGATGACGGCCGCTCCGGGCCAGCAGCCCAGCACTCGCTTTGCCGTCACCCCCCGCCCCCCCTAGCTCGGCGGGCCGTGGCGGGACGCGCTGACTGCCAGTGCGCGTGCGCCTGGCGGGCTATAAGTACTGCGGGCTGAGGGGAGAGCCGCCATTTTGTTGGGGGTCTCGGGGCTTAATTAGTAGCTGTGAAGCTCCGCTGATAGCTGTCGCAGTGGGGTGTTAGTGCATTCCCCTGTAGGAGAAAGCTTTGCTGTTGGAAAAAAAAAAAAAAAAGCTCAGCAGGTGCTGGGGAGGTTCGCTGGGGGAATGGGACAACTTCAGGGTTTAGGGCAGTGAGGCAGGTATAAGCTCTGAGGCAGCGTGAGGAGGAATAGGATCAGACAGGGAGAGGGAACATCACTAACAACATGATAAAAGATCCTGTACCTGAACAAGAAGCAACTAAGTCTTTGCACTGCCTCCTTTTCAAACGTTCCTTCTCAGCTGCTAGCATCAACTTCCAAAATCTTGGCTCTCTTACCCTATAAGAAAGGACTTTCTGGGGGCTTTCAAAGTACTGACACTCAGATATAGCTACTTGGAGCATGCTGTGTGTAGGATGAGGAATAAAATTGGGATTTATTCCCCGAGAGTCAAGGCTGCGATGGTGAATTATTCTTTCGTGCCCATTGTAAAAGCTCTCTGTTGAAGCACAGTTAGGGCTGTTCCTCCAGCTTGAGGCAATAATGTAATTGAAGATTCAGTTACATGCTGGTTTCAGGTGTTTTGCAAGATGGAAATAACTGAACCTACACTGTAACAATACTGAATTTAAGATAATGGGCCTTGCTTTTGACTATGTAAGGCATGAATATGCCTATAGTTTTTCACATTACAACATGCTTCAATTTGAGTCTTTCCAATTTTCAAGGCATACAAGCTCAGATTTCTGTTTGCTTCAGTGACTGAAAAATGTCATTTGGATTATCAAGCTTTGTAATTGGTAGGGAACATAAAAGCCTTTTTGAGGGGTGGTTTGCATAGGAGAGTTCAATCTGGAAATTTAAGCTTTGTGTTACTAGGATAATTAATAAACGATAGTATAGCTGAAGGTATAAATGATAAAACTTTTAACACCATTTCCCTTATTTAATTAAAAGAAAAAAGTCATTAGACGAAGCAAAAATAAGTAAGACTGTACCTGTAGGTTTGAGTTCCGCTTTCATCGAGCATAGTGGCACTCCCACGTACATGATCTTCATCCAAGTAGTCGGGTGGATGAGATGTTGAGCTTTTACTTTGAGGAGTTGATAGAGCAGAACTTGAACCAATGCTTCTGGAAGTCCCACGGTGCTCAAGGAAGTAATTAGTAATTATTTCAAGAAGTGTTTTCAGTGGGTTCTCCTTTGCCTATCCAAAAAGAAAAATGAATGTTCTTGATGACTTCGAAACTCTTTGTCAGTCTTACCTGCAGCCTAAATAGGGTGGTTTTCACACCATACAGTAGTTGAACATATTAACTACGTTACAGAGTTAGCTGCCTCTGGGTGTATCCCAGTTGTAACTGTACAAACCTTCCAGATAACTGGAAGATGTCAGTTGGACAATGTCAAGAGCTCAAAGGTGTTGCTGCATTAGAGGAAGTAAGCATGATACATGAATGACCTGTTACAATCATTCCTTATCCCCATTTGTGAGAAAATCACTTTGAGAGGGGCGGAATTAGAGAAAAATTGGGTCCTAATAGAAGGTAGTATTATAGAAGGCTTTGGGGAGTAAAATACAGCTATCGGCTTTCGGACGGTTGGCATGCACAGAATCTACATCACCACAGTTCCCTAAACCACACGCCCTGCTGTCCTAGAGGAGCAGTGGAGGGTGGAGCGGAGTGGAGACACCGCGGCCAGGCTCTGCTGTACTCCCTGCAGGATTGGGAACGTGATGGTACCATACAGCCGATAAGCTGCATAGTGGCTCGAAAATATATGAGATTTCAGCTAAACACTGCACATTTTGGTAACTGCTGGAATACACTGTTTTTAATGTTACCTGGTCAAGCTGAGAAAAACATAGAATGAACTGCAAGTATTTTTAATACCCATGGTTTATTTTATGACAACTCGGTGTGAAGCATGGACTCTAGAACTCTGTTCGTGTGCATGAGATACAGGACAACACTCCACCTCACTTACTATATTGTTTCTCAACAGTGCTCTTGAAAATGTGTCCTGTGTACATGAGAATGTCATTTAAAAAAAAAAACACAACCAAACAACCAACCAAACAAAACACACACACACAAAAAAAAATGTGACAGAAGTTTAGGGCTTATGTAAAAAATGTTACAATGTCTGCTATAGTGATGCAACTACACTGGCAGATTTTTTTGAACTGACTTACTACAGGATAGTGTCATGATGCTTACCAAAAGCATCATGGTGCCTTAAGTCATGAGTGAACTGAAAATGGAAATTGTCCATCAATGTCCCTGTCATCAAATACTGCTGTCTGTATTACATTTCAAAGAATAATAAGTGCTAGAAGTGTAATTTTACCTGCCATGTTACAACATACAATGTTCTAAGTTGAAATGGGCATTGAAGGGTACTTCCAAACTTGAATAATCTAGCCATAATGGTGTTAAAGTAACTGCTCCTGGTTTGTTGGAGGTTGCATCTTGTAACAAGGGTTCATGAACCACCAAGTCCTCAGCTTCATCCCACAAGCTGCAGTCTCACCTAAATGTTAAGCTCTCCATTCCTCAGAGAACTGTCAGTGTTCCCACAGCAATGCTGCACTAGACACGAGCTTGAGTTCTCTGAAGTTTGGACATACACTAGTCTTGATCTGGTTGGCCTAGTTTCATGATATCTGATACCACATTTTGGGGAACATAATCTGTTTGCCCACCTTGTTCTGTTTGTACAAGGAGTGCAGATGTAGGACATTTCGAAGTTCATTCCTGTTACTGATGCTAAGTGCAGAACGTGGAAGCTCTCGGTCCATGGTAGTGATGGTTTTCTTCAAACCCTGAGAAGGAAAATTGTCAGATTTTGGAGTACGTGAGACAGTACAGTTTACAGAGTATTTTATTCTTGACTTTGTTGGATGTAATGTGAAACTTCTGGATGGCAGTAATTAGTAACAAGTGAACCCTTACAACCTATACTTAAATGGTACAATCTTGTATTATTACCCACAGATCTGAAAATAATTAAGGTAGCTATATTGTTTGTGAGATGGAAATTACCAAACATGGAAGAATGAAGAATAAAAAGAAAATCATAATTAAAAATAAAAAAAAAAAAAAGAAAAAATCTCTATGCAGGTGACTTCAGCTGCTAAATAGCCTCATAAGAGTGACTGGTCTGCAGGAAGGCCCCTGCTAATACCTGGTCTTCTGGTACAAATAGTTGCATAAATACTGTGTTTGCTTTTTCAATGAAGATGTGATAAAGCTTTTCATAAATGTGCTTCTGACTTGGGAAATTACAAAGTCTGAACATCTAGCTCTCAGTGGGTTCAGAACCTTTATCATGAGCTGAAGTTATTCTGATCAGTCTCTGGTTGGAAATCAGTCAGATCTCCATGCAATCATCTGATTTGGGGTCTTCAAACTTCCTCAGGTACTTTTAATCTGTAGTCAGCATACATCGGTACTTCAGAAACTAAATGTATGGGCATCTCACTTTCTGGAGGGAGAGACTGATCTGTTGTGAAATGGCAGAGACAGATCCCAAACTAATTCAAGTGGTATAACACCAGACCACCTTTTTGAGAGAAAAAAAGTCCTGATTCCTTCCATGAAAGGGTTAGTGTTAAAGGATTTCCTTTTCTGTGAATGGGTTGTCTGGCTCAGATTTAGGGAGCTATGGACAAGTTGTGGTGAATAAAGGACTGTTACCACAGTTGGCACTGATACGTAGTAAGTATGTGGGGGAAGCAGGGGAACACTTGTCCAGAAGCTTGAAGGATTATTAGTGGTGCCTTCTTTTGACTCCAGAGGGTATCATAGGAAACAGATGTGGCAATTCAAGTATAAGTTCCTGTTGTAAGCTGCATGGTCTGTTTTACCAGCATTACCAGCAGGTCATTCCCTTTCTTTTTTTGCTTCCCTCCCTGCCACCCCTCAGTTTTACCTTTAAAGGTATCTAACTCAGAAACGTAAATGTCTTTAATTTGAAAGATCTTTGCAGTCAGTTGAACTGAGAGACTTGAGCCTCATACTTCTAGTAGTAAATGACAAATAATGAATTCTTCATCTGAAATTGCTGGCAAATGTTTCAGCTTTGTTTGCAAACATTGAAAATGTGCATTTGGAGACTGGATGCAAAGCAGATGAAGGAAATGGAGGTTTATGTAGCACTTAATAAAACGGTGGCTGTTTAATTTCTGATACAGGCTAATGCGTTCCTGACACTGGGGCACTGACTGGGCTGGACATCAGCAATATTTCCTTAGGATTAAATGTAATACAAGGTGGTAGGTACTTTCACCTGGAAATGTGAAGGTGCCCTTTCTTCTGCTCAGTCACACATTCCCCACACCTATGTACAGTACAAAGTTTCCTTTATAACACTAAGTTTGTGAAAAGTACAATGGCCTTTTTGCTCCCCTTGTGCCCATCCCCTTCCCCCCAGATAAATCTGCTGTCTGCCAAACTGTGACTGAAATCTGAAAAAAAAACCACCACCACCACCACCCCAAAAAAAAACCAACAAAAAACCCAAACCAAAACAAACAAACAAAAAAACCTGTTACCAGTTTGTCTAAAACCGGTACCTTTTGACTTTATACATATATTTGTCCTGGGAAGTGTTGTATGCCTCTTGTAAAGACAAGGACAATAGCAAGACAGGGAATTGATGAGAAAGAAACCCTGAAACTGATACTTGATTTAATCTTGGGTTTTGCAGGCGTGTGTGGGTAAGAGTCGGGCTTTCTCTAACACGGAGGAAGCTGGCTTCCATATTCCGCAATAAAAAGGCATTGTGGGAAATGTAGTGCAGATACTTACCCGACAGGCTTGTTACTGTTAAAGTCGAGCTGCTTTAAGGCAGGAATAAGTCCCCCCTCCCAGCATTCCTCAATTTTTAGTACGTAATATTTTTCATGTGTCATTCTCATTTGTACTAGCTGGAGAAAATCAAGACAAGTTACCTTTCTACTGAGAAATTCTCTCACCAGTGATGCAGCCACTTCTTCCACAAAGGAGTTGTCCATGTTTAGCCCGAAGTGTGCTTAGGGGGCGTATTCTTTACTTCGTCTAACAAATCACTCAAGTCTGCCAGCATTGCAGCAAGTCTGCCAGCATTGCAGCTCTTCGGCGCGGCTTTCAGCCCCTGCAGTCCTGGGGCGGCGGCGGGCTGGCTGGCAGCGGCAGGGCTGTGTGCAGTCCAGTTGCTGGAGGTACGTTGCTGTGGAGACCATGTCATCGGAAGCAGAGAGAACTCCTCCCCCTGGGAAGGAAGCCGATGATAGACTTAAAATTGAAAGAGCTCGTGGTGTAACACTACGGCAAGCATCTCAGTAATTGTTTTAAATAAAATTAGAGAAAGGAATGTTCAAATCTGAGAGAGGAGACAGTTTCCTGATATATGTATGTGTTTTTTTTTAAAGAGGCATACATAGTTATTTGCAACCTATTACCTATGTGCTAATGCAGCTTTTAACTATGTATGTTTCTTTAGGAAAATTACACTCAGGTGTAAAACAAACAATCAATCCAGCTGCTAAATTAATCCTAATCTGTCATACTGGCAACATCTAGTGTGGGAGCACTCATCAATTAAGTCTTTCCTTTCAGCCTACACCTATGTTGGCCAGTAATACAATATGCTAAATTGAGATTGTGGTGGATAGCACTTTGGGCTTGGGGATCTGATTTAGGTTGCAGAGGTCATATAGAAGGGTACTCTACTGAAAGGTATTGTCCCAGAATAGAGATTGCTCAGCCTGGGCAGCCTTTTCCAATAGTTGACCACTCTTGGGTGGGGAAGCTATTTTCCTTATCTAGTTAAAATTTCACTTGCTACAGTTACTGACTGTTTTGTCTCACCCCCTTTAACTGTGCCTTCTGAGGCAAGTCTGGCTCTATCTTTGTTTTAACCAACATTCAATAGCTGCATATAACATCTAGAGCCTTACCTGTTCTTTTTATGTTTAGGCTGAGCATATGCTGCCCTCTCAGTTGCTTCTTGTGTGCTTCAGCCCCTTAATTGCCTGACTGGTGCCTTGCTGTATGTGATCCACTTCATCTGTCTTAAACTGAACAGTGGAGGAAGGAAAATAAAACAAAATATTCCCTGTGTGACCTCAGGAGTGCTTCACAGAGGGGCATTTGTGCTTTTACTAGTGCATTCTAGTATGTGGTTAGGTGCCTTTGCTGCAAGTGTATCCTACTGACTAAATTTCAGCTTGTTTACCTGCTCTCCGAGAGCCTTTTCTGCAAAGTTGCTTTCTTGCGTAACCAAGTCACAGGCTGTGTTTTTGAGTGGGTATATTCCCTCTTATTGCAGGGCTTTGCATTTCACCTTCACCCATATTCACATATGCATGCGTAGCAGATCAAGCAGAGCACCCGTCTTCAGCAGCTAGTCTATCCAGCACAACATCAAAACGTTGTCAACACACTCCAGAAGTCTCTTGGGTTGGTTGTGTCAGGCCACGTTTCTCTCCCAGGAGATGTTGAGATGCTTGAAATCCTGCATGAGAAGCAAGATCTGGTAACGGTGAATCTTTTTCCAGTTCTCTGAAGAAGTCCTTTGCTCTCGATGGAGCAGACTGTGTCAGATCCCCACAGCAATAGCTCTTTTCTTGACCCTTGTTTTGGTCCTGACCCATAAGCTCTTGCCTGGCTCATCACTTGTTGCATAGCAGGTCTCTGCATTCAGACTGCTGCTTTGCATACAGCACAGTTCTCCTGTCCCCTTTTCTTTGCTTCTTTTCTCTTCTCTTGAAATCCTGTAGCCATCCTGTCAGGTGAGCCATTTTTAGCAACTTCAGACCTGGTGTCTTGCTTACTTATGAGTTAACTTTGCATCCAGAAGTAACAAATGGTATACCTGCAAGAAAAAACTGGCTGGGTTTTCTATAATTTTACTTGGTAGGGCTGAAATACCAGCCTTTATTCTGCCACATGTGCATGTCAGCTCTGTGACTGACAGAGGGTGGAACACGACTCACAGGACCCCTACAATGGAAGAACAGCCAGTGGAGACAGCAAGGGTGATGTGCCTGTGAAGCTTAGTGAACAATGCAAAAAAGCAGATTTTATTTCAGAAGGGACCTGGGAGGGTGGACTTTGTTTTAGGTAAATGACTGTCAGCACTTGAGTAGATCAGCTGGTGGTGTAAATATTTCTCCCTGAGTTCATTAAAAGAGTGTGTCCTGGTTTAACCCCAAACAGCAGCTAAGTACCATGCAGCTGCTCACTCACTCCCTTCTCCCCCAACCCTTTCCCCAGAGGGATGGGGAGGAGAGTTGGGGGAAAAAGCTAAAGTCTTGTGGGTTGACATAAGAACAATTTAATAATTGAAACAAATCAGAATTATTAATGATAATAATACTAACAACAACAATTGTAATGAAAAGGAGAGAGAAGGAGAGAGGAATACAACCCAAAGGAAAAAAAAAAACCAAAAAAACCAAGTGATGCTCACCACCCACTGACTGATGCCCAGCCAGTCCCCAAGCAGCGATTGGCAGGCCCCAGCCAATTCCCCGCAGTTTATAAACTGAACATGACACTCTATGGTATGGAATATCCCTTTGGCTAATTGGATCAGCTGTCCTGGCTCTGCTTCCTGCCAGCCTCTTAATGTACCTCCTCACTGGCTCCTGTACTTTTCCCCCCTTCTGCTGCAACGTAAACCCAATACACTGATCACCAAAATGCCTGAAGGAACAGGGATAGTGTAATGTAATGACTGCTCAGTGATTGCAGCACAGCTCTGGCTGTGGCGTTTGTAGCACTATTTAAAGACATTGGCACACAGTATTTTCAGCTACTTAGAATTAAATGTTTGCAAAAATGGAAGAATCTCTGCTCTGTTGTGGTTTAACCCCAGCCAGCCAGCAGCTAAGCTTCACACAGCCACTCACTCACTTTCCCCCTGGTAGGATGAAGGAGAGAATCCAAAGCTTAAAAGTGAGAAAACTCATGAGGTGAGAGAAAGATAGTTTAACAAGTAAAGCAAAAGCCACACCTGCAAGCAAAGCAAAACAAAGAATTCAGTCACTACTTCCTACTGGCAGGCATTCAGCCATCCCCAGGACAGCCAGGCTCCATCCCACATTAATGGTTGCTGGGGAAAACAAATGCCATCACTGTGAATAACTCCCCAGAAGGGGAATAAAGGTAGTGGATTGATTGATGCTGATAATATGCAGCTGTGGCCCTGCTTTGAGGGCAGTGGGTTGATTGACATGGATGATGTGCAGCTGTAGGGGGTGGTCGTCATCGTCATCATCATTGTGGTGGATGAAGCAGAGAGAAAGAGGATATGGATGAAGGAGGATGCTGGATGAAGGAAAACCTCAATGTAGCTGAGGTAAGGAGTGTGGTCTAGCCTCTGGAGGATGGAGAAACAGCATGGACAGTAGAGTTTGGCCAATGGTAAAGCGTTTTCGCTGTTTGCTTGTGCTGTGACACACCACCACCTCTTCCTTCTTCCCACATCTTATATACTGAACATGTCTTGACATCTGAAACCAGGACATGCTCACAAGTTGATTCCACGTCGACCTACTTTTGTAGAGTAGGAAGAACTCCCTAATTCTTTGTGGGAAGAAGAGAAGGGTGGGAAACCAGTATTATCAGATGAGAGTACTAGATGGCAGAGGGAAGTCCTGCAGGTGCTCGTGCAGTGGGAAGCCACAGGAGGCCTGTGGAGAAAGCTATATCAAGAGTCTGGGTTAGCATGTGAGGGGAAAAAATCTAGGTGCAGATAGTGAACTACAAAGATAATGTAATATAGAATGACAAAGGTAAGGTCTTCAGAGCTTTTACTTCTGAATCTCTTACAGTGTCTTACCCTCAGTTTCTCTTAGAAAAAATGGATGCTGTTACGTGTTTACAAAAAGTACAGGACCGTTTGCCTATTGCCAGCTTTTGATACCTCTGATTCCTTCTAAAAGAGGTAATGACTCTTGGAAGCGCATTTTCCCGAGCTGAAAGTGCCAGGAATGCCCTCTGGCTCCTGTAAGTCGCTATTGCAGCACTGAGAAAAGCTCTTGTCATGCAGCTACCGACAGAGCAGTACCGAGCAGTGGAGGTCTAAAGCATTTGCTGCATTGGCATGTGGCAAATCTCCTAACCTAGCCCCGCTGCAAAATCAGGTGTCAATGGCATGCTCCACTTCCCTGCAGCCCAAGGCAGGCACCCCTGGGATCATGGGGTTCCTCAGCTGAGTAAGGTTGTGTCAGGCAGTGGGAAAGGGGATGTGCTATTTCTGTAGAAAATTAACTTAAGAAAATTCAGTGTGTAATCCCATGGAAGGGGATATTTTTTTTTTTACTATGTAGTATATTTATTGCTTTATATAGTTTTTCTGCCAGTAACCTTGTTACAACATACTCCAAAAACCTGTATGTTCAAGTGATCTGGGCAGGATCACTTCTATGCAGACAGAGGGATAAGGGACGCTGGCTGTCAAGCCCTCACTCTGCCTTTTGGGTTCCTGTTGATCAGCGGTAATGTGAGTTTGAGGGCACCTGCTGGGGATGTGTACCATGCTCAGCATGAGCACTGTTGGGAGAACATTTAATCAGAAGTCTCTGCTGATGATATCCATTTTTCCAGTGTCCGAGAACAGCAAGAGCAGATCTGCTTTGCAGAGGAAGGTGGGCGAGATGTCAAGGGTTACCACATCATGATTGGGGGTGGTGACATCGGCAAGGGTGCAGTCCCACATTTCCCAAGCATAGCAGATCTATCTGGAAAATGCAGTATTTATAGACAGATAATCCAGACTATATTAATGAAAAGCAATTACTTAAAAGCATTGGCTATGCTATTTTTACTGTGTTTCTCCAAACTTATTGCCAAGTCTGGAGCACGGTAGCCACAGCCTTCTAGATCTCCATGACTGCATATGCTGATTATGGGAGTTAGTAGCGATAATGCTAAGATGCTTCTCTGCAACAGCAATCCAACTTCAGTCATCTCTAGTGTTACCGGTGTAGTATCTTGTCATATGTGCTCTACAGTCCAGTTTGATCATAGAACAGTATTTGGAGCACTACATGGCCAGTGCTCCTTGAGTTTCAGAAACAGCATTGCAGGAGAAGCAGTTTATAGTTGCCCTGTTTTACTTGAGCTACTTTGTTGTCCACCACTCTTGAACCATGATTTGAGCACTGGGTCGGGGGTGGGGGGGGTGGGGGGAGGGTGCGTTGGTTGTGTGGTGTGTGTGCAGGGAAGGAGAAAACAGATAAACACTTCCATCTTCCCATTTCACTGTTTTATATTCCCTTATTTTCACCAGCTGATGGAGTCATCAAAATCCCTCTGATGAATAGATGGGCAATCTGGGAGTTTGAGGCAATAAGTGTGGTGGTTCCTGCTCCAGCATGGTGTCAGCTACAGGCTGGAGCTCTCTCATATAGATATATAGGAGATACCTGACCTGATATATATATATATAACATACCTGACCTGGCATGCTGTGTTCTTTCCCCTTGAGAGTTCCCTAAAAAGTTCCTGATGTTTTGTTAAATATATTTAAGCTCAGATACTCTGATCTGATTAAGTTTTGGCACACATGGGTCTTTCCACTGTTGTTTCATTTGTCTTGGGGTAGACTGGAAGTGATTTTGCCTGACACAGGGTGGTTTGTGGTCTCCTTCCCCAGAGGTCACTATTATGGCCCACTGCTTACAGCCTACAACATTGCAAACTCCATCCCCCCTGTCAGATACATACTGAAGACTAGATTGTCTAGATCCTAACAGTTTGAGCCATTTGCTGTAACTTATGCAAACAAAGGGCTATAGTAGTAATGTACAGCAAAGTAAGCAACATACAGGCACCGCTGTTGTGGGATATATCCCTAGGCTAATGGGCCTAGCAACTCTGAGGCTACATGTGAAACCAGAGTGGCTTCTAAGCAATGTCGATTCATTACAGTGTAGGCATTTCACCACTGGTGGTTTCCCTTCTGTATCAATGTAACTTTATTGGTACTTCATCATATTTGTTATATGTAAAGGTATTGATTTCATTGCCTTCAGGTTCCACCCAGCAGGTAAATCTTGGTCCTCAGATTGTAGGGTCTCCATCCTTAGGGAATTCTACTGCTGCAGGTGGAGAGATGCAGCCTCAGCTCTTGGTCCAAGCATGTCTGGGACTGGCTGGTAGTATATGACCTAGATGAGTCTGGGGTGTTTGATTTTCTGCAGAGCTGTTATGGTAGATTACAGACTGTGTTAACTAACTGCATAGCTTGTTGGAGCTGAGATTTACACTCCTTGAGATTCCCTTTCTCCAAGGTCTCCAGAATGATTTTTGGTTGCATTGAGTGACAGGGTCTGCCAAGATGTGATGCTGTTGAGGCATAAGGGTGCTCAGCCGCCTTTTCTGTATAGTCCCGTAAACTTGATTCTCCTAATCAGCTGCCGGGTCAGTAGCAGCCAGCCCCTAATGCAGCAAGCCCAGTTTGGCAGCAGGATGCTGTGTAACCCATAGATGGGGCACCAGCTTCCAATGGTTTAACTGTGCTCTGACCTTTCCCCCAGTGCAGCTGCATCCCATCTGCTCTGGTTTTCCAGCATCTCCACAGCTGCTGCAGAGGCATTTCTGAGGCTGTTAACTGCAAATTTCCCATGTATCCTTCATCTCTGTCTGAGCAAAGGGCTGTTGAATGGTCACACTCTGGGGAAATGGCACTCCTGTCTGTGTGGGTCTATTAATCAACAGTAACTGGGGCTGCTTTATAGGCTTCTGTTTCTAATTAGTCACCAACCCCACAAGTATCACTGTCCAAGCTTCAGGATCCCAGTTGGTGACAGTCATGGTAGACACTTTGAGCTCACAGCCTGTTCACATAGCAGCTGGGGTAGCACGGTGTGTAGTTTAATTTGACTAGTTCAGCACCACTAGCTACTAAATATGTGCGATCCAGAAACATTCTTCTGGTTAGGGGCTAAGGGAAATACTGTCAGTAGTGTGAGTGACAGTTCCAGCAATCCAGCAAATGGGAGGTCTGGAAAGACTTCTTAAAATACTCTTTGAACATTGCGGTGTCTGTAAATATGAATAATTCCTGAGTAATGCACAAGGAGTAGAATAGATCTGGCTTTTAAAAGGCACCTGGAGTTAGCTAACATCTTTTTGATACAGAATTTTGAATACAATAGAGTCTGATATCAATGCAAAGTAATTAGAACAAGTTATATATTGCTGGTATAATTGCACAAAATTGTGTATGTGCTGCAATTTGTTGACTCCCATTGTTCTCAGCTTTGTGCTGTGGAGAACATAATTGCACTTAAGCCTGATGATTTAGATGCTTTTTGAGATTACCTTTATTTGGCTAGGCAGTGTTCCTGGGTGTTTGGGGTTTGTTTTTTTTTCTGAAAGTGCAGAACATTTCATTATATGTTAAAGGAGAAAGTGAAGTTCTGTAAAGATTTTCTAAATATGAAACGCATAAATGTTTTGTGAACAGAAGAAATTTCTGTAAATAAGAGTTTTGGAGAGTGACTGATTTATACAGGAAAGGACTTCACTGGTATATGGGTTGCTAAACAAGAAAGCTGGTTGAGCTCCTTGTTGCCAAAGCATTATTTGGGTCCACTGTTTTTGGGTTTTCTGTTGCCTGTCTTTTTTTTTTTTTTTTTTTTTTTTTTCCCTTAGCTCAGTCAGAGGTGTGGGGAAAAAACAAGTTCAAAGCATAAGAGAGAAACAGATGACTCTGACCTCTGTGTTCACACGTAGCTGCAGAATAGAGAGACACTTACCCAGGACATTTTAGAAATAAAGCTTTCATTCCTTCGTGTCCCCAGTAAATTCTGAACAATCCTGTTTTTCTTCCTGCACTGTCTGAAAAGATGCACAGGAGAGCTTCATCTTGTCTCATTGATGGCTCTCCTGTGATAACCCTGGGAGGAGCTGTGGCAGGGGCTCTTTTTCTCTGGGTGAGTTATTGGGGTTCACTTATCTGTTGTTCATCTGTGCTCCTTCAAGCTGATGACTCCTGTGGTATCTCAGAATAGTCAGGGCAAGATAATATTCAGGTTCTCCTATTTACCACTATCTGTGCTTCTTTGTGTTTGTGAAGATGAATTTTTTCTCACACAACCTAACAGATCTCTTCCACCCTGCGGCTTTTCTCCAGACTGAACAAGGCCTGTTCCTCAGCTGCTTCTTACAGGGCATGTGCTCCAGCCCCTGACCATCGTGGTGACCCTGTGCTGAACTGAATCCAGTTGTTCAATGTCTTCCTCATACCAGGGGTCCCAAAAATGTATGTGATGTTTCACATCTACAGATCATGTAGATGTTATCTAGTGAGCCATGGGGGATAATAATTTCCCTCGGTCATTTTTCCTTGATTAACAGGTCATGCTCCTTTTAATACAGTGCAGGATGCTGTCAGCTGCTTTTTCTGCCATGGCACACTGTTGGCTGGTGTGCAGACTGCTGACTAACAAGACCTCCATGTCCTTTTCCACAGACTATTCCAAATAACCACCATCTCCTTCACACACTCAGACCTGTGTTCCAGGAGGACTCCACCATTTCCACACTGACAGAAGGAAAACTGACTAGCTCACAGGTCCCTGGGTAGAACTTTTGGCTTTTTTTTTAGGACAGCTGCTATGTTTGTCTTTCATCAATGACTGAGGACCTCCCTGGATCTCCACAGCTTATCAGAGATGACAGAGAGCAGCCTTGGTATGATATCAGTCAGTTCTTAGCACCCATGGGTGAAACCCATCTGGTTCTATGGAACTGGTGAAGTCAGGCTGTCACAGGTAATCCTTGACTTCAATCATATCTGCTGCCAGTAGTTCATCATCTTGGAGAGAATCTTAGAGGCCTGAGAGACCTTGTCAGCGGCAAATGAGGCAAAGAAGAAGTTGTCTAGGTTAAGCTTAAGTTTCTTTGCCATTATAAAGTCACCTGCATTGTAGAGCAACAGGCCCTTGTTTTCTTTGGTCAGCCTCTCATTACTAATGTGAGAGAAGCAGCTCCTTTTTTAGCTCTTGAAGTGTCCTACAAGCATGAACTGTGGGTGAGCTCTGGCTTTTCTAACACCATCTCCATATGCCTTTGCAGTGTTTCTGAATTCCTCCATTATAACCTGTAATCTGTCTATCACAGAGCTCTAATCATTCAGATTATCAAAATATCTTTTGTTTTGATATGCTCATGGTCTCCCTTGACTGTATCATTGCTGCCCATGTGAATGAGCAGCAAGTGCCCAAGGGCTTGATGAGCCTTGGCAGTCTCTCCTTGGCATCCCTGATCCAAGCCCAGGGGAAGTACCAAATCTCTCTGGACAGGAAGTTGGTTCTTTGCCTTGTCATCTGGCTCTGGGGTTCTCCACATTACGGGGCCAAACCCCAAGGTAGGGGCTTTGAAATGATTTGGAGTCCTGGTCACAAACAATGTGGGCAGCTATACCAGCCTGCTCTAGAGCAGTGGTTTGATTCTTGGCCACTTACTGAAATGACCTTGGAAAATGGATGAAGCTGGCCTTTGAGACTTCATGGGAGGTCTGAGGGTTGTGGGGGTTTTATTCTTTTTTCTTTTTTTAATCATCATCTAGGCTCACTGATAAATTAAAATTTAGGTGTCTGATCCTCTTTCTGCTGAAAAGGCAGGTCCTGTTCCTGGTACTTACCCTCCTTGGTTTTTCCTTGGGGCTAACCTTTGTGTGCGTTCCTCTGTGGAACTACCAAGTGCTCATGTGTGTTCTTGATTGTTTGAGACCTTTGGAAGGAAGAGTGTGTATTGACAGTACAGACATACCTGAGTGAGTTTAAAGAGATCTTCTGGGTGGCATGGTAGCGCCTTGACTGACTTGACCAGATGGTGAACCAGATTCTTAGTATTTAAAATGTACTGTATGTAGCTATAATTTTACCCTACAATTTAAAACTCCTTGCTTTGTTACTCCTGGTATAATGGATTGATCTTTGCATGTCTGCATTTTAGAGAAACAATTTTCTCTCCTTTGTGATTCATGTTCTCTTATTCACATGAATAATTGTGTTGCCTTGTTCTCTACATTTTTTCCAAGATAAATTATTTCATGCAACAGTACTTGAAATGCTACATTTTAAGCATTAAATTAACCTTGGATGTGAGACATAGATCAGCAACATTGTACTAGGAAAGGATTTCTATTAAATAATTGACAGATTCTTTTAAAGCAGTGCTTAAGCTCTTGAAGGCTATGACACCCACTTCAAATTATAGAATTTGGTTTTGAGAAAAATGGTGTGTTTAGCTGGAGCTTGGCTCATTAATGCAGATATTCATTAGAAATAATTCCATTTCCGTTCTGCAGTTGTACATTTTATTTAAAAGTAAAGTAGTTTGTGTTGACTGTATTCTCTTCTAGAGCTGCTGTGAACAGGAATATAGGAAATTACAGCTGATAAGCTGCAGAAGTATTAAAATACATATAAAAAAACGGTATTGCACAAGGGAACTTGAAAGGCTTTTAAATGTCTCCAGAGTAGTTGCTCTAGGAAGCAGGTATTGCACTTTCTTCATCACCTGGTGGTGGTATTAGCATGTTTCTGGGCATGGATGCTCTTTGGTCATGTCCTGGGTGTAGTATCTTCTTTCCAACCCTGAGGCAACATAGCTTATTAATGAGAAGTTAGTTGAAAATACAAATATATCATGTCCATGGGATTCCCTTTACCCAAATACTGACTGATAACAGTCATACAAATCCAGCAGCCTAGTCAGGCCGGATTTCTCATTGCGAATCTGTACCAAATCATTCCAAACACAGTTGTATTTGTGTATGTGCTCAAAATTTATTCTTTATTTTGAACTGTCACTGCCAGGGAGGACATTAATGAGCCCATAATTCTAAGGTACCTACTGAAGCCCTTATGGATGGGAACTGTGTCAGCAGTGCTGCAGGCTTCTGGCAGAGCAGCTGTAAGGCTGGGCAGCAGGCCTTTGCCAGCAGTTCTGCAGATTCGCATCTGAAAGAATGCTGCCCCGTTCGGGTATTTCAGTAGCATTATTGGTTTGGTCCAGTACTTGTGTGTTGAAGCTGATTCACTATAGAGAATGTCAGAGATGTGGGAATCTTCCCGTGGCCTTCATCAGACAAGACCAGTGCAAGAAATTCACTGAGTGGTTTTTTTCTACCCTCGAGTGCTTCTATTATGCTTTCTTCATCAAGCAGTCCTGTTGATTTCTTAGCTTGCCTCCTGCTTTTAGTGGTTTTAAAGAACTTTTTACTATGAAGTTGAGTATCTATTGAAAGGTGCTGTTTGAATTCATTTCCATCTTAATTTCTTGTTTACATTTCACCTGGCATGTTGTATGGGTTTTCTGTTCTCTGCATGTGCACAGGCTTTCCATTTCTTTAAATTCTGACCTTTTCCTTCTGACAGCCTTCTTAGCTCCCTCTTGAGCCAAGCAAGAATTAAGGGGGGGGGGGGGGGAGGGTCCTCCTTTTTTTCCTTTTGGTCCATGTTTTATCTGGGCTTCTAATCCAGTATCCTGTACAGTTTTTAGATTGTTTGTAGATTTGATTGTTCCTGCTTTTGGGGCTGTTCTTTTCATCTTTTTCTTGACTAATAGCCTTGTTTTTACATTGTTCCATTTCTTCACACTTTTTATCTAGTGCTTTCTTCACTCACCCACTCTTTTCTATAGTAGCCTAATTGTGTTGTGATCACTGCTAAAGAACAGCTCTTCCAGTGATTCCACTTGAACTGGTTCCCAAGCACCACTTGAATCTAAATCCAAAATAGCATCTCTTATGTGCATTCCTATGCAGGTTCTTCTAGGAGTTTTTTTTTCTGCATATCATCCTGGTAAATTGCTGACCCATTCTGTGTTTTGGTATTTTAACTCCTCTTATTACCAGTCCAAAATGTACAGTTTCTGTGTTCAGCATTTCATGATCACTGTCATTACCCTTATGGGGATCAGTAGTGTCCAGTTCCAGTGCTAAACTGGAATTAGGTTGTGGGACTTCTAACCTCAAGGATTCTGCCACGCTTCTCTCTTCTTATAACATCTTCATGCTATTACACTACAAACATGTATTCCAATATTGTTTAAATAATTATACACCTGCCTCTGTTACTTTTGCAAGGTTGATTACTTGGCATTTGTCATCCCATTGTTGAAGGACCTTGTTTTCCCTGGATCCTTGGGATGTCTGTTGCTATTGGGGCAGTCATTAGATGTCAAGCATTTCATTTGGCCTCCTACCAGGTCTGGATTCAGTAATCTGACCAGAGCACACCTGCTTTATTGAGGTTGCTGCAGTCCCAGCCCTGGACTCAGGAGGAATGTTTGGCTAGTGTTTTCTTAAGAACTTTATTGATGTGCGATTGAAAAGCTGTTTCATTTTATAAAAATAAAAGGCATGGCACCATGCTTTTTTTCAGCATTCCTTACTCCTTGTCAGTCTAAGGGGGACTGGGAACATAGGAAAATGCTTCAAAAAAGCCTTTGTTCTGTATTGCATGGTAGCATTGGTTGTTTCCCTAAAGGTCTGTGCAGTTCTGCGTATTTGAGAATTACAAACATAGAGCAAGTAATCACAGAGATGCCAGATGCAGTTTGAAATACAGTAATGTAATCCCTTGTATAACTCATGAAGTGTGAGTTATGGCATTGTTTCAGTCTGAAACTTCATCTATCTTTTTGTCTTGCTTCTCTGAAAAATGAGTACTGGATTAATGGGAACAGCCTTCTATTACAGAAGAAGTATAAAACAAAGGTACAAATTTCTTAGAAGCACACTAATGAAAGCAAACAATATGTACTTTTCTACCACTGAGTTTTATAATTGCATCTGAGGCCTTGAAAGTAAGCAGCTGTGTAATTTTTAATATTGTAATATTTCATCTAGAAATGTGATGGATGCCTTGTTCTTCATCAGCCCTGTTCTTAAGAGAGTACTGGATATCCTGTGTGTAATGATGTGTATCTTGGGTACAATGGTGCTATTAGTTTCCCAACACCAGGTTGTCATAATTGTGTGAATATTGCATTTTAAATCGTTAAAAACTAATTTAGTCAAAATCTCTGGGACTGTTTGCTAATACAAGATGTTAAGCAGCAGGAGTCAGAGAAACTAGTCTTGTCTTAATGCTGGGATAATAGTTATAAACAAATGTTCATCATTATTCTGTTGGAAATATGGAAGCAATACAACTTGGGGTCTGTTTTGTAGCATTCATGCAGCATCTGATAACAGTAGGCTTTTCTGCTCATTCTTTGTGCAACTCTTGCATAGTTGCTGATAGCCTAAATTTCTTGAACTTTTCCCCTTTTTTATTTCATCCTGTCTTAATGAGTTAACTGTCCTGATGTCTGCTGAGGTTCTTGCAGAACTTTGTTGTCCTGCAATTTGTAAAGCAGGAGAAGAGAGAGAACACAGAGGCCATGGATGGACATTTCTTATCGGCCAACCTCTCTTCACTACAGTCTATTTTAGATGACTGTACTTCAACCAAACTTTCTTTTTTTTTTTTTTCCTTGTTATGATATGCGTCCTTTGTTTGCTGGAGCAGTTGTGTGGGCATAGAAGTAATTCTGAGCCCATACTACCATGGGAACAAGTTCCATTGGCTTGATACTCTGGTGACTTAGATGGCTTGCTTAGGATCCTGAAAGTATGAAGCTCTTGTGTAGTGTTTGCAAGTGCCCATTACAAAGTGCAGTATGTAAAATCGTTGCCCATTTTTCTTGCCTATGTAAATCACAAATATAAAGATAGGAATTCCTCTGGTCCGTATGAGGGGATATTCATCTAGGTGGCTGCTGCACTCTCAGTAAATGCATCTTTCCCACCCCTTTGGAAGTCTCTCAGTGGTCTCTCTACCCTTCATAGGAACTGTTGCTACTTTCCTGCATGGAAATGCTTTGATAATGACCGCTCTACCTTTGCTGAGTCCACCTGCCACCATCCCAAAAGTCAAATAATCAGAATAGGGCTACTCTGTGTTCAGAAAGAACAGATACCTCTCCTAGCAGTTCATGCAGTGCAGTAAGCTGTTGATACCTATTTCTGGACAGGAGTTAAGGGGCAGGAGTTTCCAAGTTGTGTCCCGTAGTTTTTCATGGTCTGTTCAGTTAACTAAATCTCAAGGCAGTGCCCAGTCTACTTGCAAACCTTAACAGAAGCAGTTTAAGTTCAGTGGCTCACATTATTTTTTTTCTCTGCAATGATCTGCATCTCAAAGATCCAGAAAAACTGATAAACTTTGAGGAAAGATTTCACTGGTTCAGAATGATTTCTAGTAACAGCTGTATGACTGTGTGGAAAATCAAGAGTATATTCTGTTATTTAAGTAGAAATTGGCACTGTTGTCAGGAAAATAATTAACCAGTAGTGAACAATAATATGCTTTGGCAGATAGGCTGGGAAATAAACAAAATGCAGAATAAAATTGCAGGTACAAAATACATGCTCTGACTGTCAAGTCAGTTTTCAAACATCCTTTTTCTTTTAAGATTTTTTTCCCTTCTGATAAAACATATGTTTAATACAAGGGTATGAATCAAAAGAATAGATGAGATGTTTCATTTTTCTGTGCATATCATTGTCAACAAAATAAATTGTTGCCTTGACTCTTTCCAAGATTTTGCTTGCTTTTATGGATTCTGTAGGGCTTCCTTTCCAGACTAGCCTTGCTTTCATATCTTGTCTTTAAAACCTTTACCTTCAAGCAGTAACTTCTTGCAGAATCTAATTGTTCTGATTGAAACAGAAATAGATTGAGATCCCTTTTTTGTTGTTTCTTTGGGGGAGGATTTTAAGAAGCAGTTAAGAAGATGGAGCAGCCAGAAGGCCCTGCCTTAGCATCCTTTCAAACACCTTTAAAGCTGTTAAGAATAAACAGAAATGCTCCACTTCCTTTAGTTTTGCCCTCAAATATGTCAGTCCATCTCAAGCTTTTGCACCTGCTGTGTGTTTGCAGTGGTTTTTGACTTCTGGTATGAATTGAGAACCCTCATCTCATACCAGATCATTGCTATTTTGTTTCTTTTATACACAGTTACAGTGACACATTGGGATGGTCAAGCAGTTTTCTTCTTGGTGTCATCCTATTGTCCCTTTTTCTACTGGAAAATGCATGAATAATGGCATGTCTTTGGAGCACAGTTCTGGCTCAGCAAATTTACAATGCCCCCCCCCCCCCCCCAACTCTGCAGGCTAACTGACTGAGAACAGTGCTCTGCGTGCTGCAAAACACTCTTTTCTTCCCCTAAAATGTGCAGCCACCTTCTATTAAGAAATTCACCTGCTGTGGACAACATGCTAGCTGTGGGGGTTTTTTCTCAGTACTGAGCAATCTGCAGAAGTTTTTGCATCTGGCCTTGAAAAGCTTTTCCTACTGTAGTTTTCAAAGGCTTGACATCTCCTTCCTTTCCTTTTCTCCCACAATTTGCAGCCTACTGCAAGCTTCTGTTGAAATTGAAGTGTCTGCCATCCCACTCCTCCTGATACTTTCTGTCCTCCTGTTTGTAGGCAGACTGAAGAGGGTTGCTGTGCCAATTAACAGCTGATAGGTATTGCTTTGCAAAAAACCTGTCTCTTTTTTTTTTTTTTTTTTTTTTTTCCCCTCCTCCCTGGAGTGTGTCATCATTAATGGCATCAAACTGTATGCTTGAAATGTATTGTTTTATTGGGAATTAAAAATAGGCAGGGAAAAGGAGGAAAAATTAGAAAGACAGCGTGTAGCTGCATGCAGACTGTACTTATGTAAATGGACTAGTTTCTGAAAACCAGGTCATGAATGAATTGGGAATTTCTTATAAATCCCACATGAAATACTTCAGATTTTTAGCGATTGCTTTTTCCCCCCTCTCTTCTCTCCCGTCTTGTGTCTTATGCTGAAGATACAGAGTGAAATCTTCACTAATAATTTACTAGGGATTCTCCATGATAAATTCTGCAATGCTTGTAGTCTGCAAACCAAACAGGAATTTACTGCTTTGGCCTTAATTGATTAACTGATGTAAAAATCTACATCAAAACATTTTAATATATTCAGTTTGTTGTAAAATGGGGGATCCAGATCAGTAACCATTTGATAAATACCAACAAAAGAAATCAGAGTTCAGGCAAGTAATGTGGCTTTAATATGGAAAAGTTAGACAAATGAAATGATTTATGAAGATGCTAAATCTAACGTGAAGGATTTTTTAGTTCCTTACTGCAGTCTTGCTTTAAAACACTAGGGTGAGCTCGTGATTCATGGTTTCTAGTTTTTTCCAGATGCTTGCTTGGGGAGCTGAGCCTCCTCATGTTCTCCTAACCATAAATAAAAAAGAAACTTTAAATAAAATACTGCCTTTTACTCCATGTTGTAGCAATATATTTTTTTGCCTAATTGAAGTTGAAATGTAATTTAATAAAAAACATAAATAATATTCTCAATAATTAATTAGGAAAATATTATTTACAGATCCTTATCCACTGCTTATTCAAAAACATATGATTTTTTTTTGGCCTGTAACAGTTCCAGGTGTTTTGGAACCCATTTAGCATAAGCTTTTTTCTTTTTTTTTTTCCCCTTCTGAGAGAAGAACAGGATTTTTAGTGTAACGTTAGAATTTTTGTCATGCATTTTTTGAATATTTTCACTGTCGTAGTGGTCCCAACTATTCTAAATTTCCGTTGCAGTATTTGGGAGCATTTGGGTAAATGAACCACAAACAGTAGTAGCATTTCCGTTCCTTGATTGGATGAGCAGTTCTGGCATGAATAACATACTTGTGTGTGTACAGATAGTCTTTGGAGCCTCAAATATGCACCCATGAGATCTTGAAACTAATTTCTTATGAGTATTTCTGCTAAAAGAGGAATGCCTGGGTATTTGCTGAGAGCCAATGTAAAAGGATGTCTGTCCCAAGGTCCTGCAGGAATTCAAGCCTAGTTGCATTTGTTGCACTGTAATTTGAATCACTTCCAGTCCAGCAGCTTACAAACTTGTTTGGATTTTGTACCTAGACTGTGTGAAAAAATGAGATCTGCAGAAACTACACAGGAACTGAAAATGCTTAATGTTTGGATTGAAAAATAAGGCTGAAGTTATCTGTAGGTTTGCAGACACGCACTTACTTGTGTGTATGTACATATGTTAATAAGTCATATGGTTTCTGTGGCTGCTGTCTTGGTCATTTATTCAGTCCTCAGCATTGCTACCTCAAATACAAGACAACTGTACTGTATATTTGCACCACAACCCTGGGTTATGGCAAGCTCCTGAACTCAGAATTAGATTAACTGATCCAGACCCTACTGCAGCGTTTAGAGTCCAAGTTTTGGAGGTAATTCTGCAATTTGGAGTAGCAACAGGATGAAATCATGACGGTTTTTAGGCTAGATCTCTCCAGGTCACACTGGCAGGTGCAAGAAAATCTGCAGTGGACAGGTCTGGCAAAACCTTATTTCTGTTCTTAAATACACCTTTAATGACACCCTTTGGTGTGGCATCGTATATCTATTTTATATAGAATTGCACCAAGGTCACTTTGATTGGATTCTCTTATATTAAGAACAGACCTGATGATGGGGAAATCTTTCCATGCATAAAAGGGTTTAAAAACGAAGATTCACAGAAATCGAGTGAATGAGTTTAGTGAAGTCCAGGAATAGCAAGTGTTTGAGTGAGGGAGGTAAGTTAACATCTCACGTGCATCAGCCTGTGTCACACAGGTTTTGCTGCACAAGGGAGCCTCAAGAGGAGATGATTAGTTGGGATGTTACCATTTTACCCATTGCTTTCCCCATGTTTTAAATCAGACTGAGGGAGAAAGCCTAGTGGATCGTTAGCTTTCAGTGATAAAGGCTTCACAGAACTGGGCTGTAAGTGCAGGAGGTCATAGCACAATGCTGCATAGTTGCCTCTCAAGAGGAGTCTATGGACTTTTCATTTTCTCCTGTTTGTGAATGTTCTCAGTTTAATCCTTTTGTTTATTGAGACCTAAGGCCTTCTTATGTTTATGCATCAGCAATTATCTGTTTACTCCAGCATGGATAAGAGGCTATAAGGTTACAGTTGCTGCTTACATATCTTTGAATGTCAGTTCTTGTGATTGCTCTGTTTTTATGGGCCATTTGTTTTCATCTAACAATGCTGTTCCTTTTTTGAACAACTGTCCTCATTAGTGTTATGTAGTTCAACAACAGCGTCTAATTGTTGGAGCCTCTGCTTCCCTCACCATTCATCCAGATGTGTGGGGAGGTTTTGTTTGTGTTACAGATTGTTTAGTGAAAACCTTCATAGAAGTGGCATTGGATCGGAAAGTGGTCTAGGGATTAAATAATTGATTACAGCAAGAACATGCAATTGAAAATAGGCAGTAAAATTCAGGAGAATGTGGGGGAAGTAAAAATAATTTTTAATAGAGATTCTGTAGAAAAAGGCTAAAACTTTCCACTTCAAACAATCTGTAATTTACAGTTAACCTACAATTAAAACTTTCAGATGTTAAGAGTGTTCATCTTCTATAATATCAAACATGTATTTTGACTCCAATGTCAGTTTTGTTCTTCCCTCCTGTAACAGACAGTTCCCGAACCTTGAATCTCTTTCAAAATTCAGAGGTATTTAAAATTTGGATTTAAAATGTTTTATGCCTGAGGGCTGTTCCTACTTCACATGTTCACCTAATTTGAATGAAGACCTTGAGGTCTGTCCAACCATCAAAGGTATTGGAATTTGCTCTTCTGGAGAAACATTTGAGTTTTTCACTGGGGGAAAGGAAAGGTAAAATTCCAATGGAAATTGTATCCTGCCTTTCCAGCAGTCCAAGCAAGCATTTATGATTCTGTTTCTGTTCTTACTGAAAGCATGCCTTCAATATCAGAAGCTTGTTAGAAATTACCCATAAGGTAGCTTTGAAACGTTTGTGGCTCTGAAATATTCCTGTGCTGTCTTTAGGATCATCATTCAAAGATTATAAAAAAAAATCTATGCTTTTATGTTCATGTTTTTTGGTAGAAGCTAATTATAGATACTAAAACTAGCTGAAGCAGATGACTTTTTTCTTTTTCTTTTTTTCTTTTTTTTTTTTTTCGTGGAGGCATAGAGCCAAGATCATCATTACAAGGTTGCACAGTTTGTTGCCTGCGTAGGCCTGGGGAGCAGATGGAGGGAGGTATAGGGACTCTCTCAAGTAGAACTGGCTGGGAAACAGTACATCTGCTTTGTGAAAATAGGGACATTTTGAAATATGTGTGGATGCTAGTGTGGAGCTAGGCATGGCACTTCCGTGATAGATTGGGAGAGAAAGCAGCCTTCCTGCAACAGCAGGCTTCACTGCTGAAGACAAGCTCTTGGTGATGGTGATGTCAGATGCTGTGTGCACAGTGAGATTTGAGCCCAGGTGTTGTCCTCTGAGTGATATAACACTTGGGGGGGGGGAGAAGGGGGAGGGTAAGGAGAAGCATTTTTGCATGCATAATTTGTTTTAAAGGTTTTTTTAGTCATTCTTCCTCATTTTCTAGTAATTTAAGAGGACAGTGATTTTAAGCCTAAAATGTCACTGGGTAACTGTTGTACTCAGGTTTTCAATAAATTCTGATTCAACATTACCTTCACCTCAGTTACATGGCTTGATGTTGAAGGGGCCTCTATGATCCCAGCACTAGAGACCCTGTTCATGTGGTTTCAGCTTAACAAGGTAATCTTGCTTGAGTCAGCCTTGCCCCTACATGCCAAGGTTGTTGAAATACAGAATTATAGATTTGTGCTCATGATTGATAGAATTATAGAACCATGTAGGTTGGAAGGGATCTCTGGAGGTCTGTAGTGCAGCCTCTGCCCTGAGGGATTCACTTCAAAGTCAGATCATGTGGCTTGAGGTTTTCATCAGCTGAGTGCTGAAAATCCCCAAGGACAGAGATTCCAGGCACCTGTCTCTGTGCTGCACCAGTCTCATATTGAAAAAAGCTGTTCCTTCATATCCTTCCAAAATTCCTGTTGCTGCAGTTTGTGTCCGTTGCCTCTTGTCTTTTCATTGTGCACCTCTGAGGATAATTTGGCTTTGTCTTCCCTCTAACTTTCCACTACACAGCTGAAGGCAGAAATTTGATTCCTTGCAAGAACCTTTCTTTTTTGGTGCAAATGGAATAGAAAAGGAAGAGGAATGCAGCCAAAGGAAAAATCAGTCTTAAGATGGCTGTACACTCATGGACATCTCTGACTGCTGACCAGCTCGCCCAATAGAATAGACTATCAGCGTGCCTGTATCCCCCAGGCTAATTCCTCTAAGCCACACATAGAAGAGAATGTGGAGTTTTCCTGCCTTCTAGTTTAAATGTTCTAAATTATCTAATTACTTAGAGCCCTGACAGATTTGTAAGAGTAATTACCTAATTTTATGATGCAGCACTACTGAAAACAAAGATTACTTGATCTAAATCATGTCTTGAAAAGGAAAGTCTTGCTGAATGTGTTTGAATAACAGCTGGGAAATACACTGTCTAAAGTCCAGCCAGTCACTAGGGAAGAACCAGTTTAGCATCTGGCCAAGCCAGCTCCTGGGGATTAGCACAAAGGAGCTGGAGATGGGTGAAACAGGAGACCCCTTGGTACATAGAGAAAGAAATGAGGGAAGTGAGTGACTGCAGGGGGGGCACAAGCAAGGGGATCCAGAGGAATCATTTAACGGCCGTGATGAAGCCTTCATACCGGTCAGCAAGCAGAGTTCAATTCATGTCAGACTTTTTTTTTTTTCACTTCCAGTCATTGAAAACTCATTCCAGCAGTATCAACCCTGAGATGAATTTGATCTGCTGTAGCTAGTCCAAGGCACTTTGTCCTCTCTCGGAGAGCTTTTGGACAGTTAAAGTGCTAGGGTAATCTAGAAGTGCCCATTTGGGGGGGGGGGGGGAATACAGAATTGTCTCTTGCCATCGTCTCTCCTCCCAACTGTACAATGTCACAATGGCAGCTGTACATCAAAGGGCAAGGTTTTAGCCTTTCTGGCCCTTTCTGGGAAACCTGATGCACAAGTGAGAAGTCCCAGTTGCTCCCTACACGTGGCATTTTCTCCCTTTGCAACGGCACCAAGCTAGAATAGCACCCAGCTAAATTTCTTACTGTCTTCAGTACTGCTTTCAACACATCAAAATGGATTCTGGAGCCAGGCGGTTTTAGCTTTGAGTCGGTGCTGTTATAATTTTATTGTATTTAATCAATTCAGAGACGCTTTTTCATGTTGTTTGTAGAATGGAGATGCTGGGAAAACTAATAATGGGCTCTTCTGCACATCCCCTAAATCTGCACCAAATAATGTGCCTTCAGAATAAGAGGGCTTTTATACTAAGAGCTTCTACTCTGAAGAGAAGATCATGTAACTGTGCTAGTGCTGCAGTTTCTCTGCAAAGTGACTGCAAAGGATTGAGGACACCACAATACATCAGATGATAACTTAAGGAGCTGGATGGATTTCTTCTTGCAGGGATCATCTGACTTTGAACTAGGTGCTGAACTTCTGGGTGGCTGAGCTAGGTTGCCTTGCCAGTGCATTAGGAAGGTGGCATTTAGTGAGTAATTTGTACTACTCTGAAATAGATGGTATCTCGAATAGGTGGAATAAGTCACCTCCTGGAGGTGCCCATCTCTCCATTTACTGATAATGGAAGACTAGAAGAATAGCTAGAACCCGGTAGCCAGGTTCACCGTACCAACTGAGCAGCTGAAGCTTACTGTCCACATTAAGAGGAGTGAAATTCAGTGAAATTACTGCTTCTTAGGTATCACTGTAGTTTACTTGGCAAACTTTGGTCAGATCAAACAATTAAACAGGATATTCCACTGAAGGTTTAAGGAAGAATGTAAGCTTGTTGCAGAAGTAAGAGTAACAACTGATCTCCTGTCTTATTCAAAGATACGGTCTTTATGTTGAAATAGTGATTAGTAGCACTTAGTGACAAAACTCTGATATACTAAGGTCTGCAGTATCTGGTAAACAACAAAAAATATGATATGAACAGTGAATTCAAAGCGACAGCCTCCCATAAAAGAATCATATGGTAGGTAGGGTTTTTTTCCCCTACTGCAGCTCTCTTAATACAGGTCTTTTGTCTGTTGCAGCCAAATAGGAGATCTAACTCCTCCTGCAGTTTTCAAGAGACTGTGGAAGTGAGAGAACCTGAGCTCTGATCAGTCCTGGCTCTGGAAGATGAGGACAGCTGAGGAATGTTGGCAGAGCCCCCTCTTTGTGGGGAAAGGCATGGAGACAAGCAGAAATTAACAGCTTTGATCTAACCATTCCAATTTACTAACTCATATGTCTTCATGATACTGCTCTGATACAGGGTACTGGTATGTCTAGACATTAAAATACTGACATTGCTGCTCTTTTAATACTTCTTACTATTGCAGTTCCTCTACTGAACAAGTGTTTTTTCAGTACCAGCCATCTCACTGCAAATTGCTATGGCAATAGAAATCAAGCACAGAAACAATCCTTCCCAAACATGTAAAGGTTTATTTACCCACATTAATTCAACTGCATACTTTCTGATTAATATTTTTGGGGTATCAGTCTCAGAACAGAATGAACTGAAAAAATTGCATTTAATATGAAAAACATGGATGACAAAATGACAGATCCTAGATGCCCAGTTATCCTGGGAGGATTGACTTGCAGAAAGTAGGTATTTACATCTTTCAGAAACCAAGAATATTCCAGTGACAGCAGGATACTCTGCCCCTGATGGGCCAATTTACTTTCTTGGAAAACAGATCACTCCAGAGTCTGCTGTACTAGGACAGGACATGTCTACACTGTCAATTAACCTGGCTCCCTGCTTTTCTAGGGTCTGTGATTGACCATGTTAATTCCCAGGCCCTTTATAGGTGTCAGAAAATCAGCCCCTTCTGGAGTGAAGCTTGGGTTTGATTAATTCCAGTATTTCCATGATCAGTAGAGATGAGCCTGAGCTCCTCCTGCCCTCCAGTGCTCTCCCAGGAAGCTCTGCATTCCCAACTTTGTATCAGGTTCTTCCAATTTACATCTTAAAAACATCTGGTCAGCTGCTACGTTGTCACCATCAATACTTCGAGTGGTGGAAAGACGCCCACTACAACAGGAATTGTCTGTCAGCCTCAGTAGTACCACACAGTTGAGTCAAATGCCCCTGAAGTGAATGGCAGGAGGTTCTCTGAGAGCCTGGGGTTGCTCCCTGGTTATGTGCATTTAGAAATATAGAAGTAGCAACAAAGTAAAAAAAACCAAAGCAAATAACAACAAAAAAAAACACCTACCCAAAGCACCTTTTGGTGTATTCAAACCTCTTACAGTGCAAATGTTAAACAGAAGACTTGCTTTGTATATATTCTGTGCTACTGGTAAAATGATAGTCCTTTAAAATAGCTGCTATATTTCAGATGTGCTTCCTCAGTGTTACTTTTAAGTCCTTTAAATCACCCCATATTGTCTGAATGCCTCTACTGAATCACAGGCTGAGGCTTCTCTTTCCCTAAATCATTTAAACAGAGGTATACTTAAAATGCTTTAAGCATATTCTGTGTGGAAATAAATAAAAGAACTGAATTAAGTGTGCTGGACTGCTTTCTCTCCAATTAAATCCACCATGTAATTTATCACTGTTTTATTAACAAACTTGTGTCTCAACAAGTGATTTTTCATATCATCTTTTAATTAAAGCTGCTTTGTGTCCCTGTGGAAACTCTTAAGGTGAACTACCATTATCATTAAGTCAGTCTGTAATCTATCACCTGTAACATGTAAACAGACCAGTAATTGCAGATTTTTTTTCCCCCAAACTATTTACTAAGAAATATTTTTTTAATTTCCCTATTTAAAAGTGAATCTTTGTTCTGACAATGCATCTCAGAAATTAATCTGAGTCTAAACTCTTGTAGTTCACAGCCCAGTCAGCAGAACAGTGATGGTAGCCCATGTGTTTACTGAAAGTGAATTTATTCCATACTTAAAACACAGTTTGGAACAAAGAATGGAATAATTTTGTGATTTGGTTTTCTGCTATGGAAATATCTTATGGGAGGAAAGGAGGAAGCTTTCTGTGATGCTTTGAAGATGGGTGGAGTGCAGGAAGCAGCTCTTTCTGAGGTGCAATATAAAATTAAATGACCCCTCCATCCAAAATTAGATGCACCCATTAAGGAGTGTTGTGAATCGAAATGGAAACATCATATGCATGCCACTGTGCTGGTAGTAAAGCTCTGTCCATCAGAACAGAAAGACTTTTTAATGAGATAATTACTACAAAAGAACATTTATAGGAGTCCAATTTCAATAGCTTCCTCAATGGAGTGTTGTGAGTGAGTGCTGCTTCATCTTACTGGTAGATTGCTGATAAGTAGTCCACTGAAAGAACGTTGCTACATCCAGCCATGGAAAATAATCAAATAAAAATCAATGACGTATTCATGGCAACAGATATCCCACCCGTCTGTCTCCAGCATTACTGGACCAGGGTGAACTATTTGGAGATGCCAGTCTGTTCACTGACCGTTGTTCTGGGCTCACCTCCTTTGAAAGATGTCAACATATAATAATCAGATAATAACAGACAACAACTGTGAATTGTTCTGTTGGCTTCTTGCCTTCTGAACTACCCATAGGTAGGTGAGCTTGGATGCTTGTGTCCTGCAGGCCCTTGAACCATCTATATATATGATAGCTGTGTCATAGCCACGGGCTGTACGAACTTCCCGGTCTCATCTGTCCCTAACTACATTGCCTCAGCATAACTGGCAGGCTTTATTCTGCACTTTCCTTCTTTTGCCTGGTTGAATGGTGCTAAAAGAGGAAAGGTAATACTATCAAGTGACCAGTTTCTGGAATAAAGACAGTAGAGAGGTGTAAAAAACTATGACGAAGTGTGGGCATTTTTTCTTTCTTTCTGCTTCCTAGGTTGCGTATCAGGTGTTAGCTGAGATTGCCCTCTGAGACATGAAAATATTTTGTAATGTAACCAGCCTGATGAAAGGTTTAGCCATGTGAGCTTAATATGTTGCAAAGTTCTGGTCCTGTCTCCTTCTCTAACCTCACCACTGCTAAGGCTCTCAATAAGATATTTATATCTACTTTGTAGGCAAGATGCAGCTAGGTACCATCTTCTCTTTCATTGTACTCCAGAAGCATAGTATTTCTGGCTCGGGCTCATTTTTTGTGCTTTTTATGTTGCAATGGTCTTTCCATTGCTTTTTCATCGCCATAATAAACTGACAATAATTGGAGGATGGATGAATGAATATCCTTCCAGGAGAAGAGCTCATCTGACTATATGTGCCAGAGACTGTCAGGTGTTTGAGAGAATTATGTTTCCTTTAGTGATAAAGTAGTAATTTATGGTTCAAAGCTGCACCAGGGGAGGTTTAGACTGGACATTAGGAAGCATTTATTTCCTGAGAAGGTGGTTGAACACTGAAACAGGCTTTCTAGGGAGGTGACTAATGCCCCAAGCCTGCCAGCATTTAAAAGGCATTTGGACAATGCCTGAATAACACACTTTAGTTCTCAGTCAGCCCTGAAGTGATCAGGCAGTTGGAGTAGATGATCGTTGTAGGTCCCTTCCAACTGAAATATAGTCTAGCCTAATCTAGTCTGGTCTATAATTTATGCAACAATTTCTTATATGTAATTTGGGAAAGGTAATTTTTTGTTAATGCTTTGGTGGTGGTTTTTTTTGTTTGGGTTTTGGTTTTTTTAATTTCCTATCTGTTAATCCTGAATATCCTTAATAGGATTGCATGTTTTGGAACATGATGCAGGAAAGAGATCTTGGCATTCCTATGGGTTCTATGTAAATCAGTGGCAAGGACCTAGCCCACTTTTTTTTGTGAATTGTGAAAAAAAAAATATTTTTTTTCAATTGCTACCCTCAATGCTGGTGTGGGAGATGAGCTCCATTTCTAGCTTCTAGAGAGCCTGTGAGAGAGAGGGATGCTACAAATGCCCTGATAACTGAAAATCTTTGGTCAGAGCTGAGCCTTGCTTGGAGCAGGACAACCTGGACAGAAGACATAAAAACCCTACTGAATAAGGCTTCCTACTGTTTCTCTTTGGGGATGAAGTTTGCTCTGAAGACACAGCATGTTGGGTTTGTGCAGTAATGTTCTCTTCCCATCCTCAAAACACACACACAGAGAAAAATAATAATAATAATAAATAATAAAAATTGATAAAGCAGCATCTACCCAGGGACTAATACCTGCAGTTTCTCAGCTGTTGTAGAAATGTGCCAAAAAGATGCAGTGCAGCTAATTGAAGAGCAGTTCATTGAAAATGAGTAGCTAGGGCTGCCCATACAGCCAGCTGTGTGAGCTGGGAGGACTGTAGCTGGACAGAAACCAGCATCTGTGTTGCAACTTTCTTTGGCTGCTTGTGTATGAATGAAATAATGTAGTCAAAGACTGTGATTGTAAGCTGTTGAGTGACAGTTTGCCAAGCATACTGTAATAGTAATTAAGACACAAAAGGTAATAAAAATGTGGATAATTGTGTCATATACAACATGGCTTAACTGTTCTCTGCAAGAGCCAGAGAAAATTTCTTCCTTTGGGAAGTGTTATTTTCCTGGATTGGTGGTCTAGTCAGAAAATCTGTTTTTCTTCAAAGTAGCATATTCTGGTCCCTGCAAGAGGTGAT
Organism: Falco biarmicus; assembly: GCF_023638135.1. Taxonomy (NCBI): domain Eukaryota; kingdom Metazoa; phylum Chordata; class Aves; order Falconiformes; family Falconidae; genus Falco; species Falco biarmicus. Next base: position 57,827,404 of record NC_079291.1, on the reverse strand, counting down.
GTGTCAGAAAGCAATGAATTTTCCTAGGCAAATCGTATTTTTTATGTGCATTTCTGTGCCCTGATGAATATGGAGGGTGTGATACACTCTGAAAACGATCACCAGCCTCTGTTCTGAAGCTTGTGTGATGAAACGTTCATTTTCAAATACTGTAATAGGGTCAATCATTGGCAAGGCTTGCTTTGTTGAGAGTAAAAACACCAGAAATGTTTTCCCACCTGAACCATGTCCTTCCTGCGATATATTTGCTGTGACTGGTGTTCTGGCTTGTGTTGACCTTGGCAGTTTGAAAGAAAACAGGAACTTCATTCTGCTCCTGCAAATCCCATAGTTGATCTTGTCAATAAAAGTGGTGTAAGTAGCTGGTTTATTATCCAGATGACATGATAAAGAAATTGCTAATAGAGAGTCCCTGGAGTTAAGCACTTAGTGCAATGGGGCAGTAAGGAGGGGAAGGTACTTTGTGTCTTATAGCTGCTTCCCCAGCCCCTGTTTTACAGTGAAGTGATAGAAGAACAGGAACATCAAACTCCTGAATGAGATATAATCCTGCTGAATGGTCTGCAAGGAAGAGTGATGCCTGGCTTTTAAAACCCATTCCAGAATTAAGCCTATGGCTCAAAGTTACTACCTCTCTTTTTACTTTTATTATTCTAACAAGCAGCTTTATATGCATCCCAGATGTCAGAGGAAGATTACTGACTGTACAGAGCATTTTAATCCAGACCAAATGCTGGAGTGGGTCACCAGAACTTGACCTTGCATTAAGTGTGTGCTAATAATAATGTATTCATTTGTTTGCTGGTGCTAGACTAAAAAGTAGACGGAAGCCAGCACACCACTTCTTTACAAACGAGATACTGTAATTCCAGGTGAAGCTGTGTGTGAAGCACAACAGCAGTTTCTCAAGCACTGCTTCTCCCAGGCAATCTGATGTCAATTTGGGGGGGGGGGGGGGGCAGGTAAAACAAAAGGAGGGAGATCAGGATACTCAGCACTGTAATCTAGTCTTGCTTTATGTGAAACCAGTGTGCCAGAGGGCTGCCAACTAAGTATATTATGGTATGTTACATCAGTAGCAAACATTGCAGCTTTCCTTAGAGCGTTAGCTTTTATGGTCATTGTTACAGCACGATTTAACTGTAATTTGGAACTGTAAGTGATCAACTCAGAGGAGAGAATTACTTTTAATTAGCTGTAATTGAATTTTGAAAGGATTACATCAGTGGTCTGAGATGCTAAATCACTAAGAGGTGCTAATTTTTCTGCTCGACTGACTCAGTTATCAGAATTGACCTTCCTCTGTCTGCTGCTTTTTTATAATTGGGACTGGGATGGTAGAGAATTTCCAATCTCTGCCCTGGTGAGAAGCTCCAGGAGGGCCTGACACAGAAAACAGTTGCTGCCTCAGGAACCATGTGCTCATTCTTGATGTTGTGTTATTTGGTGTGAAAACTGCCCAGACTCAGGACTGCCTGCCCCATGGAGCTGACAGCTGAGCATGGCGATTGCAATGAGAGCTGGAGGAGATGGAAGCAAGTGAATTGAAAAGAATAAATAAAAGCGAAATTAGACCAGCCTCAGATACACTAACTTAAATACAGAGTCTGTCTCCCTGACCTGCACTTCTTTATCACTCAAACTGTGATATGGCACAGTGGACTAGAAATTGCAAGATTAGGTTTCACTGGTGGAACAGTTCTCAGGCTTGCATGAGAAAGGTGCACTGTGGATTTTACTCCCTTTCCTTTCCTGTGATTTTTCATTTCAGTGGGAACAGAAAGAAGGCAGGTGCAGAAAGAAAAATCTATTAAATGAAGTTTCTGCTGACATGCAGCTTGCTGGAGCAGAGCGGAATGGGTGCTGCACTGTCACTTTCCCTGGAGCTTGGCCAGGATACGGAAAGATGCTCTTCAGCCCTGTTAAGGAGCTGCGAGGAGCACGGGCTATCAAATACAGTCCATTGGTCTCTTTCTGTTCTGCCCTCTTCCCTGCTGCTCTTGTCGTAGCCAAGCTGAGGATGGTTTTGTCACTTGGGTGATGTGTGCCTCCATTTCCCTCGAACCCGTCAGTGTTCTGCACCACGCAGAGTCTCTGGGAGGCTGTGCAGGCCACAGGAGGCTTCAGAAATATAACTGTTCACCCCAAGTGACAGTGCGAGGGTGAGCAAGCTTGTTGTTTTTCACACTGACTGGAGTGTGAATGCATTCATATGCAGGGGAAATGGGGGAGAAGAATCAGTCACCTCAGCCAGCCTCTATGTGCCTTGTGTTCAAAATAAGCAATCTTCATACTGCGCTTGTCACTCAAGCGGTTATGGGGAGAGTGTGGGGCCTCGAAGGTTTTGTGGCTGCAGTAGTTTTCTCCCTGGGTTGTGCTCTTCTTTAGGGTGTACTTACCACAAGGGTGTGCTTGGGATGGCTGTGACATGCTGAACATGGTGCCAAGACTTAGCTGTGCCCTTGGAGAGGGCAGGTGATCTCTGCTGTAGGTGGTTGTCTCCCACACTGACCTTGGAGAGTTGTTTTGAAGTTTTGTAGCTGTCCTTTTGGGCTCGGCATCCCCATTCAGTGATGTTCTCCTTGTAGAAACCTGTTGCATATCCCAGCCTACTAACATGTCAAAAAAGCAGCACGTTAACCTGTGCACTCAGAAACGGAGCCTTGGAGGTGGGATGCTGTTGTAGAGTATAGCAAGCCTCTCACTCTGAATTTGATTTTTTTCATTCTTCCATCAGTATTGTAGTTTTTAATAGTAAGTAACCACTTAGGTACACTTTTATTGCTGTGTAATGATTCTATTTTTTTGTCTTGATGGATCTCATTTTCAAGCACTCCACCCAAAGCAATGACTTGGAGTAAAACCGTTTCATCCTATCAATTATTTCTTTTGTGAGGCATAACTACCACCAATTTTGTCATAAACATAGAAACTTGTTCCTTGGAATTTATGAAATACTGAAATTTTATTTTTAATGCTCTGAAACATTTGGCTTCATCATAGTTGTAGCAATTTTCTTTAACTGTAAAGTTTTTCTGTCGATACCATTTACACGTACCAGCGTATGCACTTTTCTGAGGGAGAAAGGCCTTTTTGGTTAAGGCAGGTGTTTTTTGGGTGTAGGCTTAACATAACCCATCACCACAGTGAACGAGAGTGTTGGTGAAAATCTAATTGACTATAGGTATAAATAATTAGAAAACTACCCAGGGCAACTGTCAGTGGAGAGCTGTGGGAGCTGGGTTAACACTGGGGAACACGGGGGAGCTGGACACAGCACTCCAGGTGTTCCTCAGCGATATGGAATAAGGCAGAAGGATAACCTTTGACCTGCTGGTGATGTTTCTCCTAATGCAGCCCATCATGCTGGTAGCCTTCTTTCCAGCAAGGGCACATTGCTGGCATATGTTGAGGTTGGTGTGTCCCAGGATCCTCAGGGCATTTTCTGCAAAGCTGCTTTCTAGCTGGTCAGTCCCCAGCCCATCCCAGTACATGAAGTTGTTCCTCCCCAGCTGCAGGACGTTGCATATGCTGTAGTTGAGTCTTGTCCCTCTCCATTTCTCCAGCCTGGGAAGGGTCTTCTGAATGGCAGCACAACCAACCATCTGGTGTTATCAGTCGCTGCTCCTCGTTCTTTATTGTCGGTGACTCTGCTGCAGGTGTACTCTCTCTCAACATGCAAGTCACTAACTAACAGATTAAACAGTATTGGCCCCAGTATGAACCCCCTGGGACAGAGCACCAGTGACTGTCCTCCACGTGGTCCTCGTGCCACTGATCACAACCCTTTGAGTTTAGCAGTCCAGTTTTCAGTCCACTGGGCTGAGGTTGCTATCATTTCACTAGTGACTTCTTTTTATGCGTATGGGGAAGTTATTTAGCCTGATTTTCCTGGTAGTTGAGAAGGGCACCTAAAAGCCTGAGGAAGTTGAGAGGCACCTGAGTTGGAGACCTAAATTGGGTCTGTGTGGTCAGCAAAAGGATACACTATCCCTCAGGAGGTGCTAGTGTCTCTGCATAGAATCATACAATCATTTAGATTGGAAAAGACCTTTAAGATCAAGTCCAACAATTAACCCAGGACTGCCAAGTTCACTAAATCATTCCCTGTGCATCGCAACGTTGCTTAGAAGATGATGTTCCTCGTTAAGTGTCTGATGTCATATTGGGTCAGTCTAGCTTGTTCTCTCTCTGGGTTTCCATTTTATCATTCATCTATATGTCATCTCCCCCACTTGAAATGTAAACTTTTGGGGAAATGCTTTCTATCATGTCCCATGCCTACTCCAGGCCAGGGACAGGCTCATAACAGTTTTGCAGTACAAATAACACTGACCATTTCTGCTCTTCGATTGCCTTGTCACCTGGTCACTGGTTTGACCCCATTAACTTTAGTGATTTATTCCTAACGTACTTCAGTAAGGGAGGGATTTGCAGCTCAAAACTAGGGTATAATTCTTTAAAAAAAACGACAAGTTTTTAAAAGCCCAGAGCATGCCTCTCTGTTACCAAGGGTATGACTCTTGTAAAGCAAAGCACATCTTCAAGATTCAGTTATGGCAGCATTAGCAGAGGAGACTTAATGACATCAGGGAGAGAAGTGACTCTCTTTAGCTGCCAGCAATAAATTGTTTCATCGCCAAGTGTGACATTTCTGTTTGTGAAATACATGTTTCCTGCATATTTTGTATCTTGATTTGATGTGAGTAGAGAGGGTTACAATGCATATGAACTACTTGTGGTATTAGTTTAAAACAAAAGAACACTTCAATTATGTTTATGTTAGGATCTGGTCAAGTGAGATGTTAATGCTTGGCCAAGCACAGTCCTCTTGATACCATGTGGACCTTCATTTGCTATAGGGCTAGTATGTCACTTTTGAGTAAATGTAAAAAATGTAGAAAATTAATTACTGGATTTGCATCAAGGGACAAATTAATTACTGTCCTGTAGAGGCCCTGAGTATAGGTGCTTAAACCATCCTGATAAGGGAGAAAAGAGTAATTTAGTATGGTTCTGTGGAAATAAGTAGTTATAATTCGAATTTCAGTAAAATTTGGCAGCTGTGAAATGTGATAAATTCCAGGTTGTATTAAATGAAAAAAAATGGGGGGAAAAAAGTCAATAATTCTTGAAAGGATGAATTGGTGGCCAATTTATCGTCAAATTTGGAAGATCAAATTTCAGGCTGTCCAGAGAACAATGACTATAAAGAGAAGACAGAATTACTGGTACTAATTCTATTGCAGTTTGCGTTTACTGGCAGGATTATTACCAAATAGATTAGAAACGCTTCCTTTGCTACTCCCGTCCTCCTAAACACTTAGACGGCCACTTGGTGGGTGGGTAGCCATTCCTTTCTGCAGAAGGCTTTTAGGTGAGGCTGTGGCTGGTGTGTAGGTAGGGCTCGTGTAATAATGTTGCTGTGACTGTGATGGTGAGCAGTTAGTATGTTGTGGCTGAAGCCCTGTTGTCAGACACTTTCACATATTATATGAAGACTTCAGACTGTAGTGTGGAAATGAGAGGGAAGTTTCTGTCTGACTTGAGCAAAAATACTCTAAAAACCTTTACCAGATTGATATCAAGAGTAAATAGTCTGCAGCTGTGCTCCAAAATGATCAAAGACATCTGCAGTCTCTTCTCAGCTTGAAGATAGGATTTTTTGTGACCCTTTGTCGAAGGCCTTTAATCATTTTGCCCCTCGATTCTTCCAGTATAAAACAAGAATACCTGACCCTTTCTCACTCTCTTTGACTCTGTTCTACTTAGCTTGCCAGCTTTTGTCACCAGATTGTTCTTCAAAGGATGCTACAGCAACTAGCATAGCATCTTGCTGAGACCCCTGACGCTGATATAATTAATAGAAATAATTGCTATGATGAAGAATCATCACAGCCTTCCCTGGAAATGTTTAATTTTTCAAGGCACTTTGGAAGGGACCTTCAGACAGCAGCCGTGGCAGATGTGATTCCTTTCCATATCTTTTTATTAGCTGTTTTAGTTGTGAGCAAATTTTTTGCTTGAAAACGTTTTGTCAAGCCATGTAACTTGGGGGTGCAGTACTGCTTGGGTGAAAAACCTTCAGGTTTTTGTTGAATGAGCACAGAAATCAGAAACCTTTGGCTCTTAGGGAAAATGTGCTATTTATTGCATAGAAATGTCTAAGTAGCTCTAATAGCACTTGTTGGAGCACTCTTTGAAGGACCGATGTTACCTCTGTGCTCTTGGTGCTCATAAATCAGTCCTTTTACCAAGAGCTGTACTGGACAGCCACAGAAGAAGTAACGCAAATTTCAAGTAGCATCATCTCGACAAGGAAGGTTAAATAGCTGCTAAATACCTAGAAACTGGGACAAGAATCAGTGCACTGACTTTGTCTTCAATAGATGTGTGTAGTTTTGCATTAGTGGCAAGAATACTTGATGATACTGTGTTCCTCTGAATTTCATTCCTGTGCTCTCCCAAGTAGGTACCTGAATATATAGCAACAAAATTGCTTATTATCTGGCCATGAACACATGCATTGCTTTAACGTTCACATGTGGGCACAGTATAATTTTTTGTCTCTATTTCAGAATTACTCAGAGGAAAATTAACTCCCTACCAACAACAAAAAAAAAAACCACAAAAAAACCAACCAACCAAACAAACAAAAAAACCAAAACAAAACAAAACAAAAAAAGCAGGGAAACAGTCAATAATTAAAAAGCCAAACCAGATTGGTTTTACCAGAGGTCCTAGGGAAGTGCACTGGTACTGAAGCAGACAGACAGATGTGATACCTGGGCCATTCTCCTAAGAGCAGTCAGCTGCAGGAACAAAAGTAGCAGCTTATGATTAGAAACCAGAAGTTCAGCTTCCCTATGGTTAAGACTTGTCACAGTCTTTCACAGCAATCCCATTGTACAGTGCTGATGGCTGGCTGGTGATATTTAGCAATGTCTCCAAAATACTTTTTTTTTTTTTTTTCTTTTGGACTGAGTAGTACTGATAGACATCTGCCTGGAACAGCTCAGCTTGCTTATACTTTGGGGATTTGTCATCCTCCTGGCTTCTGCTTCTTCTTTGATAGGGGAAGGAACCAACCTGCTTTTTATAAGTATTTGAGTGCATTTACATGTCATAGCTGTGGTTGTCGCTATTTTGGGGTCATCTTTAATCTATATCCAGTCGTTCACTTTAATTATGTGCACACATTTAAGCCCATGTACACCTCCGGTCATTCCTCGCAGTGCAACATTTATGTCAGATATGGGAACTCAGATGTCTATTGTGCATTGTTCTTTTACTTTGCATGTTTCTCTCATCCATTTCTGATTTTAAAAAAATAATAGTGTGCACTTACAGCTGAAAGCATATGTGAAGTTGGAGTTCATGAACTTGAACTGATAAAAAACGTTGGAAGGAAATTTAAGAATCTGGATAATGATGGGGAAGTTGCTCAAGTGAAATTTGGGAAAATAAGCTAATTCTTGATCTGTGGCTGCCAGGAATGAATGTAGAGAAACCCCCTAACTCTGCATTTTGTGTGTTTTAGCTGGGGTCTGTCTTATGTAATGATTCATGTTCATAAAGCTGAAGCTTCCCAGTATGCTGGAGCCATGAAACATCTGTGATGATTATTTGTAAAATCACAAAACTATTTAGGTTGGAATTGCCCCCTAGAGTCTTTGTTCCCAAATATTGCTCTGAGAGGTACTAGCTTCTGTCTCAGACCAGGCTGCTCAAGGTTTTAGTAGAGTTCTGAAAATCTCCAATGATGGATCCTTATGACACTCAACAAAGGCAAATGCAAAGGCTTGCACCTGGGGAGGAACAACCCCATGCATCAGTATGTGCTGGGAATGACCACCTGAAAAGCAGTTTTGCAGAGAAGGATTTGGAGGTCCTGATGGATGACGGATTCAATAAGAGCCAGCAATGTGACTTCACAACAAAGACAACCAAGTTTCCTGGGCTGTATTAGCAAGACCATTGCCAGCAAGTTGAGAGAGGTGATCTTTCTTCTCTATTTAGCATGGATTGCTGCAATGGAGAGACGAGATGCAGCTTGATGCAAGCAAATGTCGATTTATTGTACAGAAGCACGAGTTTATATACACTTTCAGAAGCTGCGCGTTTTAAACAGATTGGTTCTTGAAGCTAAGCATTGCATACTAGGCCATCCCCGATTGGTGGTTAACTACCATTAATTTAACAGCAAGGTGTTACCTTTCCTTGGCGCCATCCGTCCCCCACTCCCCCATGCTCTGTCAGCATGACTCATCCTGTTAATTGTTGTGTCTATACAAGCTCGAGCACATTCCCCTCAGCTAACTGATTGCACGCATGGTCCTAATTTCCAGCCCGCTCCTGCAATGGATGAGACCACATCTGGAGTGCTGTGTCCAGTTCTGGGCTTCCAAGTACAAGAAAGATACAGACTTACCAAGACAAGACCAAATCCAGCAAAGGGTCACAGGTTGATAAAGGCATTGTAACATCTGGTATGTGAGAAGAGGCTGAGAGAGCTGGGAGTGTTTAGTCTGGAGAAGGCAGGGGGGTGCTTTTATCAGTGTTTATAATTAACTGATTGGAAAGTCTACAGAAGACAGTCAGGCTCTTATTAGTGGTGGCCACTAACAAAGCAAGAAGCAATGGGCACAAATGGGAGTGCATGAAATTCCATCTGAGCATAAAAAACCTGTTTTGACTGTGAGGTTGAACATTAAAACAAGTGGAGGTATGTTGTTCAACAATGTGGTTGAACATTGAAACAGGTTGGCACAAGAGGTTGTGGAGTCTGTATCCTCGGAAATACTCAAAACCCAGCTGGACATGGTCCTGGGCAACCTGCTGTCGCTAACCCTGCTTAAGCATGGCAGGTGGGTCTAGAAGATATTAAGAAGTCTCTGCCAACCTCAATCATTCTGAGAGTGTACAGTCTCTCAGAGCCTCTGTGCCCATGCTTCACCACCGCCATAGCGAAAACAGTTTTCATTTTTCAGGTGGGAATTTCCCTTGCTTCAGCTTGTAACTGCTGTTTCTTGTCCTTCTGCTGTGCACTCCTCAACAGCCTGGCTCCTTGTCTCCGTTGCCTCCTATTTGATAGTTGGAAGAAGTCAGATCCCCCTTAGCCTTCTCTAGGCTGAACAAGCTCTCTCGGGCTCCCCTGATGCATCATATTCCCTGGTTTGGTAGACCTCAAATCACCTTCATGATCCTCCACTGGCCTCCCTTCAACTTTGTCAACATCTCGCTTGTACAGGAGACTCCGAACCAGACACAGTGTTGCAAATATGTCCTCACAAGTGCCACGTGGAGAGGAATAATAACTTTCCACAGCCTTGGAAAGCAGCCAGATTTTACCTGAACATCATTTTGGTGTCAGCATACCTGTCAAATTTTGGCCAGTATTCTAAGATGCAAATTCAAAGGCAGTTGAAGTGAGGTGAAATTAATCTCCATCTACATCTCAGAAGGAATAATTGATGCTGTGCTGGGTCCAGTTTCTCCTTAATGACTTTGGCATCTTTCTGGATGTGCGTTGTTTAACTAACGCACACATGTGCAGCTGAAAGCAAAATCCAGCTGCTGCCCTGTGACAGCTGGTGAAATATATGATATATCCGGAAAATTTGGATATAATGTCTGCATAAGAAATGAAAAGGGACTAGCAGATAGAGGGAAATTGCTTCCAGTTACAGGGAAGGTCACTTGTAAAACATCTGGAAGAGAAGAGTCATTTATTTATTTATTATTACTTAACTGTCGCTGTGTTCATTTATACTCTGCACACAAACCGCTCTGTTCTTTAACTACAGCTCATGCCTGTTCATACAGCCCACTTTGCCTAGCGTGCATCTGCTTTCTGGGTTAAGCTTTCTTGTCCTGCTACAAAAGCAGGGGGTGGGGGGTGAGAGGGAGTGGGAAGACCTGCAGAGGGGAAATAACTAGATTTGAGAAAGCCAAGCTTGCCAGACAAAGTAAGCTCTTTATATCAGTTCTGGCATTTCAGGAGGGAAAATGTTTGGAAACAATTTAGATTTTTCCAGCTGGAAAGAATAGCTGCAGAACTCCTGCAGGCGTGAGTTATCAAGCACAGGCTTCCTTCAGCTATTTGCTACACAGTACATTGACTAAACATAGAGTCTTGAGTGATCAGCAGCAACCTGAAGAAAAGTCAGAATGCTAAAGAGATCATGGTGCCAGCAGATCATGGTGCACTTCCCTTAGCTGGGGTGGGTTTTTGTGTCTTCCCACCATCTAGGAAGACTGCTCTGTACCTCGGGGGCTTTATCTGCAGGTGGTGTGTGAGGCTGCAGGCTCACTAGTTCCATTGCTCAGACAGAGAAGTTGGTTGTCCTCATCCAGAGCTGTGAATGGAGAATGAAATTATTTTTGTGATTTTCTTCCTGAAATCAAAGCAATGAGGAGAAGGTCTACTATTTAAAAAATAATTCAAAATTTCAAAAAAAATGCATTCAGTATTGCATTACTTACCATATGCAGTAGTAATGGGGACCACATGCTTGTTGGGAAGATCCCAAGGCAAAGGAACAAAGGAAATTACAATTATAAGCCTTTTTTTTCTGTGCCTGTTCCCTCAGGACTGTGCTTCTGTCTGGGTAGCTGTGGAGGAGGTGTTAGACTAGCTCACTGGGCCAATGTACTAGAATACTGTTGTAGAAGGTAACTTGTAAAACAAACCCCCTGAGTTATAGACAGTCTTGACCTCTGGGGAAGCAGGTTCCTATAAGGGCTCCAGTGTGGTTCAGGCTCTTGAGGTCACACGAGGACTTTCTAACACATAAGGACCTGCTGGGGTCACTGACCTATTTCCAACATTTATATAATCAAAACTGAAGTTCAGACCTAAGGAGGTGTCTAGAGGACTAAAAATGCAGTTATTTTCCCTCAACACCTACACTGCATCCTCACGCAAGTTCCTAACACTCGTTTCATGACCTGCTACCTCCACACATCAGGTTTAGACCTTGAGCTTGTGAGAGAAAGATCATCAAAGACGCTTGGCTGAGGGTAGATCTCAGCTTCCAAATCACTTCAGTATTCTAGAGTTTTCACTGCTTTGTGCTTCAAGACTGAAAAAAATCCAGTTTCAGACACCCCCAGATTCCAATGGGATTTCATTCTTGCTGACTACTAACATGAAAACAGGCTGCCATGGATTTGGCTGGAGCTGGATTCATCTGTCATTAGTCTAGATCATGCCAGATCCATCTATGGCACTTAGTGTTGCAGAGCTCCTTTTAGTCACAGTTTACTTACTCAGAGATTGTCTCTGAAAGTCAGACTAACTGATTAGGAATGGTTTTATATACTTATCCATCAGAAAGAGGAATTAAAATGGAATGTTATGGTATTCTCAGATGTCTAAATTGTATAAAGCTAGCACATTCTGCAGTGTTTGATGTAGAAGTAATAAAAGATTAAGAAACACTTTGAATAGACATAGTATATTCCAGGGATACATTAATATGAAATATAGTGGACCCAATCTTCAGCTGACAAACCTAGATGCAGCTCCTTGGGGTTTTAGGTAGCTGCATTCACTTCCATCAACTAAGAGCCAAATCAGGGTTGGCAAAGGCTGGGATACAGTTTTTGTAGCCAGTATGTATATGAGAGACAACATTGGTTGATGGTTAAGTCAGAAGAATTAACTCTGCAATCACCCATTCTGTTCATGGCTCTACTAAGAACAAAGTGGGGTATCCTGTGCAAAGCAATTGTGCTGCAGTTTCTTACCTGTGTAAATCAAGAGATGATGCTGTTTGCTTGAGAGTTCTCTTTGAGCTTTCCTGATAAAAAGATCACATATAAAAGCTGAGTGACATTATAACCTATTTCCCATATCATGTGCACTTCTACAAAACTTTATGTTCCTCATTTTGTAAATATTATGTGTACCATAAATGCTTGCTGTTTTTCTAAAATTTATAATAAAGGTGGGAAAAGACTGAACAATTTTAGGGATTAGAGCTCTCATAATTAAGAAACTCCAAGAGATTTGAAATCTCTGAATTCATCAGACTGTCTTCTCACATCAGACTGACTGTATTTTGTGTGTTTCTCTATTTCCTGACAGTGCAAAGTTGAGATGATATTTAAGTGATCAAATGGGGATCTGTTTTTTCTGTTGTTTGGGTGTGTGTGTTTGTTTATGGAGCCTGTAGCTGCTCTTACCATAATCTATTTAAACACACCATGACATTTCTAAATGCACTTCAGCAAAATAATCCTGAAAACAATATGTTCCCCATGCTGATTTAAAACCAGGCTCAGGTAATCCTAACTAAACCTGTTATCAGAGCCTGCAGAGCATGGCCCTTTTGTGACTGAGCCCCATTTTTTTCTTTATAGAAGCTTCAAGTTAGCTGCCAAGAGTAACTTTAGTTCCCATCTATCAAAGATGGAATAGCAGCCCTCTGCCCTTGGCTATTTGGCTCTTCAGCTGTGCATGGAATACAGCCAAATGTAACAAATGGAAAGACTTGAGCCAGAAATAAACACAAAATAGACCGTGCTGTTGCTACAGGGGGAAGAGGTGCTCAACTATCCTAAATACGCATGATGCAACAGCAGTGTTGGTGACAGCATTCGAGATGCCTGGGCAATATTTTGAAGCGGGGTGTCTGTCTGGAGGAGCAAGGTTTGTGGGAGTGGACAGCTTCGAAGGACAGCCATGAACTGTCTCCCATGCCAGCATTATCGCGTTGTCATCAATGGGCTATGTGCTATTTTTTATTTGATGGCTACTCCGATATTAACTATCTGTCAGAAGGGACTGAAATGAGCTGTCAGCTGTTGGGAGGATTTTGCCTGTGGTTGGTGGTGGTGATGGATCCGAAAATTACCGCTGGCAGGAGGAAGCCAACAGTCTCTGGATGGGGATGTAAATGATGTTGTGAGGAGAGTGTCGGTGTTGGTATTGAAATATGCTCCCAGTGACATGAGCTCTAATTCCAGCTGGGTCTGGCAGGGGGTGGGAAGGTGGCTCTGTCCATGGTGTTGGTGCATGTTGCTCATTAAGCAGAAGGTTTTTTCCATTATAGAAAGAAACATTGACATGAAAAGTGTCCTGCTGCTTGGAACAGATCAAAACCCAATAGATGCCCTTTTTTTTGTTTGTGCTAGAAAGTGGTTTTTAATGCTGACACATGTCAGTGGTCAGTCTTGTGGCATGGCTTCAGCTGGTCTCCTAAGCCCCTCTGACTTCCTAACTTCAACTTGTCCCTCTCTTTTCTGTGGGTTTTTCATCTCGACTTGTTCTTGCAATATGCCTCCATCTTTTATTTCCTATAAGTTTATTCCCTAGAAGTCTCTTATTTTCCCGTTTCCCCATACCATTATGGCCTTTTGTAGTGCTCTTTTTAGTGTAATAGCTTATTGTAACAATGACTGTAGAAGCTGTTGAGGAGCAACATGTACTGGAAGAAATGGGGTCATAATATAGCTATAGTGGAACTTTCTTTCCAGGCTCAAGAATAAGGACCTGGACTATCTATCTGTCCTGGGCAAAGTAGTGTTTCTGGATGTCTCATTTTGGCTATAGTTACAGCATTCATAACTATAGCTCATAGTTACAGTGGTTCAGAGCATAACAGCCGGGCCTTGAAGCTAGATGTTAATCTGGCTTTCTAAACTGCAGGCTATTTTCTAAGACTTGCTGTCTCCAGGACTTGCTGGTTTTCCCAGACCACCTTTGTGAGAAGGTCACTGGGCTGGGCCAGGTTGTAGAACCAGCAATTTGCCCAGAAGGCAAAACCCAGACCAAGGTACACTGTGTCCATACCCACAGGGACTGATACAAAGAAATAACTTGATCTCTCATCTTTAGGGACGTCACTATATGCCCTGACCTTGATTCTTCTGAAGCCCTTTCTCTAAGGAAAGCATGTTATGCCTATGTGCCTTCTAGCCATTTCCACTTCAGAGCATGTATCAGCTTTCTCGTGGCCCTACTTATGCACCGAGTGCAACGCTTATTTCTCACAGATTTTGCTGGGGCACATTACTACTTCTGAAGGCCTTTTCTTTTGGCTTAACGTTTCACTGCACTCAGGCTAATACAACTTTATGTGAAGTGTCTGTTCCTTTTACTAAAGGCTTTTGTGTCTTCTTCCTTCTCTATATAATTATACAGTTATGTAGCTTGACATATAGCTGCTAGCTGAAATGGTGCTAAAAACAGGATCAAAGCCTATGTATAATAAGCTTTAAGACAATAGAGGATAGTGTCTTCAGGGCATGGCACAAAGCTTGCCTAACCTTCTGAGATTTGTAAGTCTCTTTATTCACATTTTATAGATATCAGAAATTGAGTTTCAAATACTTTCTCCCTACCGTGAAGTACCTTGACTGAGGACTCGCAGTACTGTGTTGTCTTGGCTCAGCTAAGGATTTGGCTTCTTTTCCTGGTGGATGTGGGCAGGCTGTCTGTGTCTAGACTGGAGGATAGCTGTGAGGATGACTTTTGGTTTTGCCTGTTTATGTAGCAGCAAGTGTGTTCCTTAGTGTTTGACACGAGAGGAGTGTAGTACCCAAAATGCATGTAATCTCTGAACCTTTCCTGGATTCTCATCCTTGCTGTGACTGCAGTGATGTGTGTGCTGTTTGCCTTTTCTTTAGAGTTACTGAAAAAGTTATCTACCGATTTTTGCACTTCCCTCTCTAATTAGCCAGTGGGCACATTAAAAGCTCCACTGGCTTCAATTTGAATTAGGGAGTTTAGAAACAATATATTCCACAGCTTTTTTCCCCTGCTTTTTCTTAAGCCTTATGGTTGGATTTTAGCCACTCTTTGTTTTCATGTGGGTTTTGGGGAGAATGTCTTGTGAAGATATGCAGTGCTGAAGTTTTGAGTCATGAATACTTGGGGCTATGACAATCTATGACATCCTTGGCAGCAGTGACCATGAAATAGTAGAGTTCAAGACCCAAAGAGGAACACAACACAAACCCTGGATGTAAGGAGAGCAGAATTCAGTTTTAGTGGTATAACTCTGGTTTTGACTGTCTCTAGATCTGGGTCTTATCTACAGATCTGAAACTTTTTATGTAAAACCAAAAATTAAACAAAACTAAACAAAACAAACAAAAAAAGACCAAAACTCCAAACCCAGAGAAAGGAGGTCACAAATACTTTTATTTTCCCAAGAAGTGTTTCTGCTCTCATGAGGGAGGTGTTTAAGTTTTGAGTTGTGAGCAGAGCTCCCTAAAGCTGTGAGACAAAACTGTTCACAGTGGAAGAAGCAGGCTAACTCATCCATAAATTCAAGTGCTAAGCTTCAGATATTTCTTGAAATCTCCTTCATGATTATGAGTTCACACATTTGTGCTTGCTTGAGCTTGCAACTTTAGTGTGAAGTCAGTAGCTGTGGGGATTAATGCAGAGCTAAACAGAGATATTTATAGATGAAAGATTCATTCCAAATGCAGTTACTAAAGTCATAATCTTAGAGTACAGTGTTTTGGTCACTATGGAGATGAGCAGCCTGTATAACTCTATAGATAGCTAAACAAAGTTAGGTTTGTGTTAAGATGCTTAAGTGGCTGAGGAGCTGAGAGCACCTTTTCTTCAATCTCACCAGCTTCACTGTGGCAAAATCTGCAAGAGCCCTGGTGCTGGAGCCCTACATTGCATTTTTGAAAGTGGATTAACATGAACAATTGGAAGTGTGTAGGCATTTCATCTTTTCTGGATTCAATCGGATGTGTCATAGTGTTTTTGAGAATTCAGCAAGGAACTAATTTTAGATGTTTAAGTATCGGGTAATCCAGTTAACTACATGCCAGTTTATTGGATTTCCAGCCCTGGGCAGAATTATGGAAAAGCTGATACAGGATTTGATTAGTGAAGACACAGAGGATGGCAATGCAATTACAATGTTTGTCAGCATGGCTTTATTGAACATAGGTCTTGTCAGACACTTGATCAAGGGAAACTGTGAAGCTTTGTGCACCAATATGCCAAAGCATCTTTCAAATGCTTTTAATTGGGATTGAGCAATAGTATGGACACTAATGAGCAATGTTCATCAGTTCATGAGAGTAGGTATTCTTATCTGTAGAAACACTTCCAGGTTATTAAGAACAAGGCAAACAGCATTCCTGTAGCTAATGAAATGGCTTTTTGAGATGCTTTACTGGCATTTTACAAGATTGGCACCAAGCCCAGCACTAGTCAACAGTGTCATTAATGATCCAAAAGTAAATATGCAATCACAGCTGATAAAATTTGTGGGTGTCAAAATGATGAAGGACCTGTAAATAATAATGAAGAGAAGACATTTAGAGAGGGCAATTTTGACTGCTTATCAGCTAGGCCTGTGTAAATGGTCTTTTTATTGCAGACAAATGCAACTTGCTGCCTCTAGGAATGCAGGTAATTCTTGGATAGATGATAGTGTTTTGAAAACACTGACTCCAAAGATGATCTTGTAAGTGTAATTCTGAGCAGTTCAGTCTGCGCTGGCAGTCACAGACTGGGATTTGTGTGTGCGTTTTGGGGGGGTGGGTGTGTGTGTGTGTCTGATCAACCTTTTAGGTGTTGGGAGAGGAACAGCTGGTTAAAAAAATCACCTTAACTGGGAGCAGTGGACAAATTCACAGTGGTATCTGTTGGCATCAGGACATGGATAAACTAATCAGGGAGGAGAAGCAACACATAAAATGATTTGAGGGCTGTGGAAGACACTTTTGATAAGTGATTTAATGAGCTTGGTCTCTTCAGTTTGTCAGACAGATGATTGAGAGGTGACTTGATTGCACCCCAGAAGTATGTTCTCCACAAGAGATGGCAAAGTAGTTAAGAAGCTATTTAAACTAACAGCAACACAGCAAGAACCAGTGTTGGATAGCAAAGGAAAATTCAGACAAGACCCCTGTTTTTGACAGAATTATCATCGCAGCCAAGGAGATGAAGGACTGAACTCTTGATGTCTCAAAACAAACACCAGATACTCTCTGTGAGAAATGCTGTTGCCAGAAGTTGCCTGGGCTTTGACCTAGTGTAGCAGTGAAATAACAAATGCTCAGAAGTGATAGGTGACAAATCCTTTTTGGCATTCACACTTATAGAGCCTTTGCACTTTGAGCCCTACTTTAAGTCCTGGCCCAGGATCCCGAGGCAACATGGGTGTTTTGGGCAATGTCACCACTGCTGTAGCCGCAGCCTGTACAAAGCATTTCCACAGTTCATTAAAATTGCTTAGAGGAGTGCGGTAACAGTTATATAATCACATTTCATCCTGTGATATCCCAGAGTTACACATGGGGAAAGCCATGTGTGAAGCACCTGGCCACGTGGAGCAAGCCAGACCTGGGACCCCACCTGCCCAGAAAAGCCACCTTGGCTCCATCATGCCTGCACGCATCCTCTGCGGGGCTGGTTTTAGGAGGTACACTGCAGACCTAGCTTTTAAGCACCTTTCTTCTGTACACGTCCAATCCAGGTGTTTTCTCATCAGCTCGGGGCTTATGTGCTGCTTAATGCTTCTCTCAAAGCAGAGAAGCTTTCAGGCTGTATTTTATTTTATATGTCTGTGTAAAAGGATTCTTTTTATAGCTGAAGCTGCTCAGCTTCACAGCAGTGCTGAGCTCTATCCTTCTATTTCATTACTCTTTCCCTAGAGCTTAGATATAAAACCTTCCTGTTAGTTGCTCTTAATGTAGTCGCAGGCTGTTGCACTGCGTTAACTTGTGAATGCATTGTCTAGCAGACTCATTTTTATGCTAAAAGAAGACAGGAAAGAGTGGGGAAAGGATGGGAGAAAGTAGTGTTAACGGAAGCAACAAGATGGGAACATGTCAGAAATGAGAATAATCAACCTTTAGTGCTGCAGCACTCTGTCTTTTGCATAACCTCTGACAGCTGTGGTTCAGGTCAGTCTTTTCAGTGACACCAGTGACCTTTGTTTGGGTAAGGCTTTTTGTACTGAGGTTAAGTCCTGAATTCCTGTAGGTAAATCACATATTTGGACTCATCCACTCAGGCACACTTCTGCTCCCCTGAAGCTGAACTGGGAATGACTCCCGCTGTCAATGTAACCCCCTTCAGGTCACAGAGCCTAAAGTGTCTGCTCTTTTGTGCTGGAAAGAGCAAGTTCCCTTTACACTGGAATAGGTACCACAGTGTTTGTTGGAACCTCAATGTGAAGGTTCAACTGGCTACAAGTTCCAGGTGTTTGAATGGTTGGTGAGACCTAGCACACAACTCTTTACTGCCACAGGGGCTTGTTCAGAGAAAGGCCCGAGTAACCTGGGGAGAAGAAACAGAGGGGTACGTCCTGCTGAAAGCTATTTCATGTATCTGGTTACTCTTTCTTGGAAAGAGTGGTTGCCCACACATGTTCGCTACTCTGTCTGGCACTCCAGTATTTTCTCTGCATTGAAATTGCATGGTTTTAGGCTGTGTTTGTGTTTTAGTCCTGGATTTCCAATGTCATCTCCTCTGGGAGATCACTAAGGCACTCTTAATCAGAAAAAAACCCAAGAATTCCTGTTTTAAAACATCTTTCTGGTCTCAAATAACACCCTGAAAAAAGCCTCGTGATACATGACATAGCTTTTGGAAGTATGAGGAGTGTTAAGAAGTGAGATGAGACTGGATCTTCGATTTTCCTGTAATGAAGTTCAGAATTTTTTATAAGAGTTTCCTAATTCCTTTACTTTTTACTTTTCCCTTTCCTTTTCCCTTCCCTTTTGCCTTCCCTTCCTTCAGAAGACTAAACTGGTTACAGTCACCACCCAGGGGTGGCAGATACAGGAAAGGATGTCTTGTTCAGCCATCATTTTCACACTGTTTTAATTAATTCGCCAATAAAGTGGTTACACTTTAGTAAATTAGTAAATCACTAGGTACGCATTAATCTTGCACAAAGAACTGCACTTCACCTGAACCAGCTGCTCTTTCCCTCTCACTGAAAGAGCTAAATTTTATTCTTTTGTCATTCTCCTGTCAGGGGACACCTAGTTGTCAAGTACTTTGGTGCTGGGAAGAAGGGAGAGAAGAAAAAAAAGTTATTACGGGCACAACCAAAGGGGAAAGGGAAGGGATGTGAGGGTCAAAGGCTCAAACACGGGTTTGGAGAGAATTGCAGGAGGACAGTAAGCAGGGCATCCTTGATGATGTCTGTTGCTCCCCAGAGGCATCCAGGGAGCCAGCTGATGCTACCCACAGGTGCTGTGCTTGGATACCTGAGAGGTTAGTATATAGAAACAGGCTCTGTCATCACCTCCATCTTCTCCATGAGCTTTCCTCCTCTTGATGCTTAGAGGACAAGTTTAGCCAGGGTTAGGAAGAAGTCAGTAAGGTGATACCACAGCCTTGGGTGGGGCCTTGGGTGCAGAGGAGGTAAATGGAGAGGGTAGGGGATCAGGAGGTTAAGGAGGAGCCAGAGAGGACCACAGCTGGGAGTATTCAAGGTTGCAACCTGGAGCAGAAACACTCAAGAGCTTCAGTTAGCAGTGGAACTCTGTCACAGGCAGCTTCAAGTGTGGAGGTAAGAGCACAGTAAAAGTTCAGAAAAGGCCAAATCATTCCCTCCATCCCCCAAGGAAATTCTGGGGTATGTGTTTACAGCTTAAAAAGAGGATGGAGGAAATGGAAAAAGCTTTGAGTGATTTCAGTGAATCAGGCCCAAAGGCAGTTTTAGAGGACCATCAAACGCAGGACTTCAAAGAGGAGCATTTAGGAGGTGCGCATTAAGCACAGCTTTGGCCCCAAGCTCTTTGCAGTATGTTCCAGCAGCTTTATTGACTCTATAGACTCACAGGCAAGGCTGTATATTGTTATAAGCCAACACATGGCAGACTTTTATGCTCACCTTGTTGGGAAGAGGCCAGTTCTCCTAGAACAAATCCAAAATAACTAGTCCCTCCTGAAAAAACTTGGCTCTTAGCACTTTGTTATTTTTATTGTTTCCTAAAATACTGAGCACTTCAGAGGAAAAACAGATG
The DNA here is from genome assembly GCF_023638135.1 of Falco biarmicus. Taxonomy (NCBI): domain Eukaryota; kingdom Metazoa; phylum Chordata; class Aves; order Falconiformes; family Falconidae; genus Falco; species Falco biarmicus. The sequence continues at coordinate 57,807,439 of NC_079291.1, read as the reverse complement.
GGCAAAGATGCCCGTCCCTACAAGCTCTCATTTTAGTATTAAATATAATGCATTTTTTGGAGATTGAGTAGAATCGACAGCTTGAAGGTTACAAAGGACAGTCCTCCCAGGAACATAACATCTGTGTGCCATTGCTGCTATATCATTTTATCCCTTTAACTACCTGGGTTGTGTTTTTTTAATTTACTTTAAGCCAAAAACTACAAGATTTTACATTGAAGGCTTAAAGGTCAGAGAGCTACTAACAGACAAAGCTAATTTATACTCTATAAATATGACCCAAACATGGGAGCTCTAACACAGGATGCAGTTTAGCCTTTAGGCACTTAATTTTCCCCAGAAATATTTCTAAATCTGGGATGGTTATAAAGGTATTATCAAAGTTCATGACCTTTCATAAGAAATCTGCATCCAATTTGAAGCAATCCTGGACCATTCAACAGGTTTGCAAGAAACTGGAATTAAGCTCAACAGAAAGTTCATGATTCTTATTAACACAGCTTTTTTGGAAGCTTATCTCTAAATGAAATTCCAGTAATTTTTTTTTTTTTTGTGCTAAAAATCAAAGGAACACCAGCAATCAAAGCAACACCAGAATCAGGTGAATATAACTTACATGTTCCAGGCTTCCTGCTTTTAACTCTGGGGTACAGTGAAATGTAAATATTTTATATTATTGCTTATTAATCCACTACAGTAATATGTTTAACAGTTCAAGAAAGTTATATTCCAGAAAATACACAGAGTTGACAACTATTTCCACATGGTTCAGGCAACAGATACGGTGTTACATCTGTCAGGATACAGGACACACAAAGATGAAGTAAAGTCTCACAGGGTCTGACAGAAAAATCTGCATTAGATCCGGGAGTTAACTGCTAGTCTGGTATGTTAAATCCACTGGGTTGTTGTTAGCTTGAGTGTTTCTAGGCAGGCCAATGTATGGGTCTGTTGTCATTGTGTATAATGTAGGAAGTCTGAACTTTTTCAGAAAGTATTGGGCTTAATTCTCACCTGGTATAGATAAATCCAACATTTCTGGATGTACAGCAGCCTCAGTAAATCCACAGGTGTAATAAAACCTCAAATTCCACTCAGTTAAAAAGTCCAGGAAGAAAAGCAGGGCATCTGCAGTGAAACCCAGGCTTTATGATGGCCCCATCAAACCTAGACTGCCATTGCTTGCTAAAGCAAAGGCAGCAAGGTGTTGTGCAGGATCACTGCTGAGGCAATGTTAGCCACCTTCAGGCATCTTATCTGTGATTGTTCCTGGCTTCTGGATGCTGCAACTGCAAGTGCTTGAAGCTGTCAGAGCACTCATGGTGCTGAGGTACTTCAAGGACTGATTTGAACTCTTCCCTTTAATTGGTTTTGTACTGCGTTTTTGAACAGTGCTTTGCCTGATCCACCTCGGAGGGAACACCACCAGGAAGTTCAGCTCTCGCAGGCAAAGACTGCAGCCTTGTCCTCTTCCTCACACAGCGCTCTGTCACGTCACTAGCCAATTTTAGAGATTGGCAGGCTGCAACAAAAGCACAGGGCTTGACTTTGCATGAGCAAAGCAAGCAGACTCTGATGGCTTTGTTCTGCTCCTGGCCCTTCCAGGACTGCTGCGCTGTGATCCAGTCAGCCTGGTTGCTGGAGCAGAGCCTTTCCCCATCGCAGTGCGGCAGGGTTCAGCTCAAGCCCCAGAGTCCATAGTAACTCTGGGAAGGATGTCAGAGAATCATAGAATGGTTTGGGTTGGAAGGGACCTTAAAGATCATCTAGTTACAACCTCCGTACCATGGGCAGGGACATCACTAGATCAGGTTGCTCAAAGCGCCGTCCACCCTGGCCTTGAAGACTTCCAGGGATGGGACATCCACAGCTTCTCTGGGCAACCTGTTCCAGTGTCTCACCACCCTCATGGTAGAGATAAGAAAGAAAATCTTTAATCCAAATTTCAGTTAAAAACCATTAGCTTTCATCACTACAGCTCCTGATAAAGAGTCCCTCCCCATCTTTCTTGTTGGCCCCTTTAGGCACTGGAAGGCTGCTATAAGGTCTCCCCAGGCTGAACAGCCCCAGCTCTCCCAGTCTGTCTGCAGAGAAGAGGGGCTCCAGCCTCTGAGCATCTTCGTGTCCTCCTCTGGACTCGCTCCAATACATCCATGTCCTTGTTATGTTGGGAGGCTCAGAGCTGAACTCAGTACTTCAGGTTGGATCTCAGAAAAGCAGAGCAGAGGGGGAGAATCCCCTCCCTCGACCTTGGCCATGCTTCTTGTGGTGCAGCCCAGGATGCGGTTGGCTTTCTGGGCTGTCAGCACACGTTGCCAACTCATATGTCACTCCGCTTGCATCCCCCAGGAATATCAAGAAAAGTTACAACCTGAAGCTGTCCTGTTTTTTCTGCCAAGAACCTCACAGACTTCCAAGAAATCAAATAATAACATGAATGCTTGTAAGAAAGACACTAAGTACTTTTTCTTTTTTTGCTAATTATTGATAAGTGTGGCACCATTCAGACAAACTGGACCAGCATATACCCTGGTCCCTGTGACAAATCTGCTTTTCAAGCCTTTGTATTTCCCATCAACCCCTACCCAATAGTGTAAATGGTTATTTTTTGTGAGGCAACTGAGAAAACACCAGTCTCAGGGCAATTTTGAACAGCAGCATGATGCAAATTGCACCATCACAGAGGTCTGTCAAGGGACCCTCTGCTGGTCCCCCATTCCTGTTATCACCAAGGACAGTCACCTGAGTGCCATGGTTGGGTCTAGTTTTGGGGATGTGGCACAGGGAGAGAATTTACCTCTGAAGGAACCAGCTTTTGTAGTGATCATCTCATGCTTAGCACATTTCCCCTCTTGCCGAGGTCCCTGGCTCATTTCTGCACAGCTTGTGAAATAAGGCAGTGGCTCTGTAGGAAGGAGGGACTGAAGTGCCCAGATGCTGTTAACTGCCATGAGGAGTGAACACCCTTATAGCTAGGGCCGGCAGTGCATTTCACTTTCCTTCCTAACTCAATTACAGACTCCCTAAGATGAACACTGAGGGACAGAGCTAGAAAAGGGTACAGGTGCCTACCACAGACTTTGGACAGAGACTTAGAGCTTTTCCATGCTATTAGATACTGTTTAGGCATTTGATGCCACTTGATGAGCCTTAGGTACTCATTACTTTCCTCCTGGGTTGACAGATGTGCTAGGTAGGTCTGTCCTGTTCTAGAAGTTGGGAAAGATGCTGTAGAGCATGACAAATAGCACAAAACACCTACATGGGGACAAGAGAATGTAACCACTCATGCCAGTGTTTGCAGTTGCAGCCCCAAAGTCTTGTGGAGCTGCATTTTAATCCTGGAGGTTCTGCATCTCTGGATGCCATCAGTCCTGCTCTTGCATATGCAAAGAGCTGGACCTGAAATGAGTAGAGCTGTACCAAGGTGTAAATGCTTATGAGAAGAAGACATGCGCGTACTTTTTGTATAACACTTACTGATTTAAATCTTGACCTAGGAAGATGGAAATGGGGACTGTTGGTATAATTAGGCAAATCTTACCCTTTCTTTGAATTGAACTTGGGACAACTCAGGTGAGTTAAATGTACGCTGGGGATACCTAATCCATCCATCTCACTTCCCCTCTGCCTCCATGAGCAATGCAGGATCGTTGCCTGTATCCACAGCCCAATGAACATTAGAGAAATAGTTGCTTTGTTCAGCTCTTCAGCATATGTCTTTCTGCTTGGGGACCAAAGCAAATCTGAGCTCCAGATCTGTACTACTTGATTTTAAAGGTGAGGCTTAGTTTGAGATTTGGACATCTGACTCTCTGAGCTCCTTTTGTGGTTAAGGGAAGTCTAGTCAATGCAGTCCATGGAGCCTAGACAGCAGTTCAGCCAAGTAGATTTAGGGACGTAATTAGCTGAACAGGTCTGTAGATTTCAGTGAGTGCAGTTCCATTACGGTCAAAACAACCGGAGCCCAAATATGGGTTAGTGCAACCTCATTTGCACTGTAAGATCTTTAGGAGTGAAGTGGTAACAAAGAGGAAATGAGTCAAACACCTCTCTCTAATTCTGATGCTCAAAATCCCCTTAAATTGGGATTTAAAAGGACTGAATAAGGACCACTTGGGGGTCAGGAATGCCTTTTAGCAGTTGTATGGTCAACATATGTTAAATTTACCAGTCTGAATTTGCTCAAGTGTTTCTGGGCCAGCTGTCATACAAGTGGCCATTCACACAGCACCACCTTCCACTTAAAGGGGGAAAAGGAGGATGCGAGTGAGGCAGCTCTGCATACTCAGGTGAAAACTTAAGCATCTAAACAGTGACAGCCAGCTGAACTGCATTCAGTTCTTGGAATTATTTTTTGCACACCTCAGTACCTCTGCTCCCTGCACTCTTACTACACACCAAAATTGATGCTCTGCTTTTCCTTAGCACCTGTGCCAAAACTGTGAAAGCACTGGATGTAGAAAGGAGATAAACAATGCCCTATAGCATTCTTTATAGTGATGTTTAATGGTTATTTGTTATAATGCTCATTTTTTTTCCCTAGGCTGTGCTGTGATGGGGCTGTGTGGTGTTTTGTTCGTGCTCTGCAAGGTCTTTCTCTCTCAGATACTTTTCCGTTTGCACTGTTGAGTTGGTTTCTTGCCTTTTCAACAGCAGTAGTGATGTTATTGGAATGTGATATTTAATACCTCATAGCTGAGGCAGAATTGGGAGAGGTGAGTTCTTGGAAGTGCGGTCCTGAAATCTGTAGGTCACTTTTGAGCTTCCCAAGAGAAAGAGATGCATTTTGCTGTCACATGTATGTCCGTTGCAAGGGCTTGCCCTGTGGCTTTTACTCACTGTATGTTTTCCTGTGGCATTTAATAACTTACAGGATCCTTGTGTATGATAATAGTGGCATGTAATCACATCGGCTGGTTTCAGTTTCTCATTGCACTTGACAGTGCACCTTGTAAGGATGATAAGGTAAAATGCAAAGTCACCATTATACCCAGAGATTTTGATGAACTGAGACTGTAGGAGAGGTATGTGTACAGGACCAGGAGGACATCTGTTGTCCTTGAAAAGAGAGACTGCAAGTTTTTCGACTATGGATGCAATGCTAATGAGAGAGAGAGTCTAATACGCCATCAGGTGGTATTTCTATTAATCCCAGGAGGGGTTAGATCAGACAGACTTTAAGAAATCTCAGTGTCTGAACAATGGTGTAATACACCTTTGGGATGGAGGGTATTTCAGGGGGGAGTAAGAAAAGACTGCTTGAGCTGGGACACTTGTAACTTCACAACAAACATCCTGGTTTTATAGCATTCTTAATTTTCAAGAGAGCTATGTAATGCTGGTGTCCTGCCAAAAAAAGAACATGCAGGAAGTAAGTCAGCCTCTTACTTTTGGCCTGACAAGGACTTTTTTTGAGCTTCCTGAAGACAAATCTTTAAGTACAAGTGTTATTTGCCTGCAAGACACACTTGGGAGTAAAAGGGCAGGTTGTTTTCAGGAACCTATGGCAAGCAAATTTCCCATCTGGGTAAACATAATTAATTGTGTGTTGCATGCCAGAGAAACAACAGGTTTGCTCTTAAATGCATCATCTTGAGGGATTAGTACATCCAAGCCGAGGCTGAAGGCACCCTGATCCTCCCACTATGGCTTTCTGGCATTAACACAACAAAACTCGATCCTGTTTGCTATTTTTCCTCTTATTATTCCACTGATCTGACAAAGAGATAAGTACTGGTGTAATCCAGCACCCATTATGCCTGAAATCTATGCTTTGTATAGGCATAGAAAGAAGACATATGGATCCCTGTGACTTTCTGACTTCTGCAAAGTTATATGCTTTGCACATGTATCTTTCTGTCATTTTATTACAATCATATTTTATAAATGTAAAACCCAACAGGAGATCAAAGTGCTTGAACAAAATGGCTTGTGTTGATTCTGGTAATGGAGAAGCTCCAAATATATTACAAAAAGACATGGGTGAGTACCATCCCAAAAGTATTGCAAGGGACTAAATCACTCAACAAATACATAACGATGGAGCTTGAACAGAACTGGAAATTAGAGGTCCATCAAAACTGGAATTGCTGTTGTTAATGTTGGAATATGTTTGCAAGTGCTGTTTTCAGTAGCATTTGAGGCTAATTTCCTTCTTCTCTGTCTACCATGTCACCTGTTTTAGGAATGCAAATGTGTTACAGTGGGAAAGAAGGGTCAAGAAATCAACATCTGGTTTTGTTGGAATTATGAATTTACCATGGATACTGACATAAACACAGAATTCTAAATTATTTTGGAATTATGTTGTCTGTGATACAGAGATCTTGTCATGGCCATCTGTTCTGGCAGTGGGCACGGGTGCTTCAGAGCTCTCTCAAACCTGTGTCCAAAACAAAGAGGTCAAGGCAAGGTACACATCATGGTATGTCCTCTGATCCAAAAACTTCAGCCAGCTGGATAAAAGAAGGGTAGTGGTGGGCAGATGGGCAGCTTCTGCAACCCAGTTTCTGCCCATTACAAGATGATGAACATCACTGTCTTAGAGAGTAATTTTTGATATTTTGTATAGCACTGATTGCTTCTTCTTGGGAACCTGGCATCAGCCAGCTAACAGGTGGGCTCTGTATATTGCCATCTTCCTGCATGGTCTTTCCAGAAATGTGCACCCCTCTCTGTAATAAGGTTGTTAGGAGGAAGACCTCATGTTTTCTCCTAAAGGAGGTACCACAAACCGGTAACTGCAAGAGGGCCGCTCTACCCAGTGCCATGGCATGCAACTTTGGCCTTGGTTCCGCTTAGAGAAAAGGACTTAATTTTACCCATGTCAGGTGTAAATGTTTGCTGCCCAGCTCTAAATGTGGATAACAAGGCAGTGACACCTAAGAGAATGCCTGCTGCAATTTAAATCACCAATGTAGAGGCACCCTAACTGTTTACAAGCCCACAGTAAATGGGTAATGTCTAGGGGTGATGATGAATGTGCCTGCTGTTATGAAGGTGGCTTATTACCCAATAATATATATGTCTTAAACCTGACACAGTATTGTGAAGTTAAACGTGTTGATTCAGTGGAATTTGATATCCAGCAGAAATGCATCTATTTGATGGAGCACTTTGAAAATAAATTAACAGCTTTCCTTTGACTCTCGTATTGACATTTCTTGCTCCCTAATAGCAAAATCAAAACAATAACATTCAATGTTGTCAGAATGAAATATGTGGCACCATTACAGCCTGAAAAGAAATTTGAAAGTGTTTTTCTTAGGATGAAAATTTAAATTTTCAGCAACCTCATTCATATTTTTTAATGATAGCTTGAATGAAAATTAGAATGTTGCAACAAGCCCTACATGCAAAATCTGTTTACCTGGTAAATATGAACATAGTTGAATCCCATAATGGAATTTAGCTTTATTAGTCACTCTGTAGAGAATATGATAAATGCTGAAGTCTAGCCAACTTCTGTTAGTACTGATAGGCTTATCTATGCTTAGGTTGATCAGTGTCTTAAATGTGCTAGGGAGATGCATGGAATTAACAGCTTTGACCTAATTTGGCGCATTCCACCTGGACTGAACTATAGGTGTTTGAGTTTAGGGAGAGATGTAACAGTTTATCAGTGTCAATTAGAGATAGTTTTGCAACACCTATCTCCATCATTTCAGCCCAAAACGTTGTGAGATCTGCACAACTTTCAACCTCAATACTAGGCTTAATTCAGCTCCGAGCAAAATTTCACAATCTGCTGCAGGGCCCAGATGCTTCCCTTTCCCTTTGGCACTGTGAATTTCTTCTACTGCTTAAAATACTTACTATGTTCCCACAGATACTTGCAACTTGCTAAAAGTTTGTAGAAATCTGAGTATCCCAGAATGCTCAGATAGTCCTTAAATAGCCCCCATTTAACTCAAAGATCAGATTTCCGTGAGCTCCAGGGGACTCTAGGGCAGGATTCAGTTGCCTGAACACAGGCATCTGGTGGCACTACCCTACGTGGGTATCTGTGGGTGGCTGCCAGAGATGGTACAGGATTAATGAGAAGCAGCAGAGGCTATAGAGACTTGGCAGGATACACCCACAGAGCCTGAGATTACAATAGGTGCTAAGACATTTAGGCAGCTGAACTGGGAGTTGAATAGGGCTGTACATTTTTTTCAGTTCTTGCCACATTTGTTAGTTGTAAATGGTTTTGAAAAGGTCTTTTCCCTCCCATCTCTTTGTTTTGCTTAATTTGTTCATGCAGTAATTAGGCAGAGCTGGTGCAGCCAAATTTTACTTTATGCATCCTGTAACAATGAGATTTATTTTCATAGCCTGTAACTAGATCTGACTGGAAACAAAGATGTTTGAGAGCAAGTTTACACTGCAGGGTTTTTGTGTTTGTTTGTTTTTAGGTTTGTTTTAATTAAATTATCAGTAGAATCAAACCAAACCCCAGAATAAGGGTATATCTTGGTTAAAACTTGACCAAATCTGTTTTTTGCTCATAACTGTGTAACTCATATGTAATTCTCCTGAAGTTAAGAGCAAGTGAGATGGTAGCTCAACCACCTATTCTAGCTCACCCAGCTAGTTTCTTTTATTTGTTTTCAGAGGCAGAGAGACTCTTCCAGTGGGTGATTAATTCCTCCCCCTCCCATTTTAACATCAACCGAATCACTCTCTGGAGACAGCTGTCTCTTTCCATTACCTGGGAAATACATTTAGGCCAGAATCTAATCTTAGGGTAGACAAATGTCCTCTAAAGTGACTTGACCAGGGTTTCCCAGGGGGTCAGTGGCAGAGGAAGGAATGAAAACCTGTCCCCCCTGCAATCCAATGCGCTTTACCATCCACTTTGCATTAAAGCAGCCTAACTTTTATGTACAGCATGAACAAGCCTCTTTCTTAGAAATACTTTTCCCATGGCAATTCTTATCTGGAGAGTGAAAATCGGAGAGGAGGGGTCTTTTTTAATTTGTCAGGATCATATAATGGAAACAGGTCAGTGGCAAAACACTGAGGGAGGCTGAATTTAATTCAGGGAATGGAATCTCATTCTATGTAATATCAACATCTGGGGAAAGAGTCACTTATCGGATACAAAGCAATTTCAGTTCATTAAAAATGTATGTGTGCTCTCCAAAACACACTATCATGGGAAAATTAATAAATATGAAAACAAACTCATCAGGACTGTTGCTGTAATTGAGTAAAGGATCCTGTTGTTAATCTGAAACACGTAACTAATTCAGAAAGCACACATCGTAGTCAGGCACTGTGGATAACGTGATTAACACATACATATGTGCGTGCAGACTCATTACTGTGCTGACTCTTTCAATTTAAACACACTGAGTTATCACCTCATTCCTCAAAGGTAACATTCACACCGTTCTTAATTATGTCTGTTTAAGCAAGAGGCTACATTCATCAAAGTTATAAGGTAGGAAAAGTGATTATCTTTATTACTTGCAGCACTTTTCCCAGACTGGCACTACAGCCCAGATCAACTTTAATGGACAGATCTTGTCAAGTTTGGGATACTGGGACCAGTGATGTCCCTTTTGACTTGTAAAACTCTAGGCTCAATTTCCAAAGTGATTTACATGCCTGGGACCCTTGCAGGGTGTGCAGGCAGGCTGCGTGACTCGCTCCCAGTGAAATTGGTTGCAGCCCCATGAAGGGTTAAATTCAAAAACTGCTCAGCAGCTGTCAGCATCGCTCTGTACCTGTAGTGGTGGTAGGGTCATCCCCTGGCTTGCCTCCAGATGCTCACACCTCTGCTCCTGACCGTTCTCAGAGCCATCCCAGGTTTCAGAAGTGCAGGAACTGGGTCAAAATCCCTCCCGAGGGAAGAATGTTTGAACCTATAGCCCATCGCATGTCACAGTAGGACAAGCTAAACCACATGGCCGTGTCTGGTGCAGCGCTTCTGCCTCTGCTTGTAGTTGTGTCACTGTGCAGCCAAGACCCATCGCTCCATAGGGCCACACTGAATTTCTCTAGCTGTAGCGCTGCTACAGGAAACCAACCTCTGACACCCAGTGGGTTTTCAACTGATCAGTACACTGTCCTTTCTTCTTCACTGACTAGTTTGGGGATTCATACTGTGAGGTGAGCCCGTGTAAGAAGTACTCTCGAGGAAGAGGGGCTCTGTTTCGTGTATATTACTGCAGGTTTAAGTACCTATTGCAATATATCCCCAGGCCTACAGAGTTACAGTGCCAAGGAGAGTGCTGCAGGGTCCATCAGAGGAAGACTGTGAACCAGTCTTGAAGTTGCTTATGAGATGTAGCCCTGAACTTCTATAGGTGCCTGCTGGGATCTTTCCAAACTGTCTTTCTCTGACTTGAAGCTCTGAAGTGGCTTTGTGCAGTCTGAAAACAAGACCTAAATCATGTCCAGTCCAAATTCCCACCAGCTGTAAGCAAGAACCTAATTGCAGTTCATGCACCATCAGGTAAGAAGTCCTGTCCATATGAGAAACAGAACAAAGATCTAAAAAGACCTTGTTAAGGTCAAATCTCTAGCTGCTGGAAATTAGCACAGCTTGATTATTACCTACATGCTTTTAGTGTCAAATACCAACCAAAAACCTGTCCCTGTAGCTTGAAAGCTCCATGTTCTGCTTGCTTTTTCTGGGCTATTAGCTGAGTTTGAGTGTCAAGCAGAGTAAACCCAGCTAATGAAAGCACCTCTCTCTAGAGAGATTATGTCTTTTTGCTGAAAGAAATATGTTCCTGTGCACATCTCACAAGGTCACAAGGCACTTTGGAGATAACCATCCTTATTGCTTCCTGATGTCTGGGTGAAATGGGTTCACCTGCCTTAGGGCAGGCAGCTTCCTAAACCATGCATTTGCAAATGCTTCAGGTGGAGGGACAGCAATAAAATGCAGCCAGAAGGATTCAGTGGGAAGGAAATGAGCTGCACCACCCCTGCGTGCTCTGCATGAAGTGGGACACCTGGACAGATGTGCATCCCCTGTGAGGTGATGTTAACAATCCAGCCAATGGTTCCCTGGGGAATTATTATTTTTTTTTTTTATGTTGGAATATGCTAAATCAGAAATAACAGAAGACCTCTTTGTATCCACAGCCCTTGACCTTCTGGTATCTTCCCATTAACCTCATTTTTTCACTATCATGAATCAACCTACGTAAAAAGATCCAGAAATTGTCCACTGCCAGTATCTGTAGCTCAGAACTGCTTCACCTCCTGCATATGGCAAATCTGAGCTACTGACTGCAACACCCATTGAATGTGAGATATAACTATGTCTTAATTTCCGAGCTTATGTTATTGGTTTCAACTTAATTAACTAGATCAGTAAAGCATGCCATTGCATGCAAAAGTGCTAACACATGGAACCATAATGGTTTTCAAGTATTAACTCGTAGGAGCAGCTAAAAACTGAAATAACTGCTTACTCCACCTGAAATTGCTCCTCCAATTTTGCAATGACCTTGCAATACATTTTCTCCTTACTTCTGCTCTGGGACTGCATTGTGCATAGCTTCTTACCTACTTTGACAATGTATTTGAAAATAAATCAAATGTTGCATGGGCAAGGAACCAGGCATTTTGTAATCCTATTTCCTATTGATTGGGAAATGCTGGAGTAATATGCAATTGAAGGTGTTTAAAAGGAGTAAAATGCTACCTGGTGACCCATCACAATTAATGTACCACTGCGACCATAATAATGAAGAGGTGCCACGTAGCAACACAGCATGGTTATCCAAATGGTTTCTGATTTAACTTCACCAGTGATTCCATTTTGTCACTGTAGTGGAGTGGCTCAGAGAATTGAGAACAGGTTATAAAATTATTCCCTCTCCCTTCTCCTCTGTCAGCCCCACTCCCTCTGTTAGTAATGCACATTCAAAGCGGGCCAGAAGAGAATGACTGGAGATCTAAATTTTTATTGATTTATTTATCCCTAGTGTGAGCATCCAAGGCCTTTACTGTATCATAGAAATATGTTTTGGGTTGCTTAAGGGTTGATTTAGTTTTACTTTGGTTGCATAGGACTGTTGTTGTTTGTGGGCCTTTGCAATCTTTGTGATCGAATACTGCAGATAATGAGTCGTGGCTTGCAAAGGTTGTGATTTTGTTAAATATCTTCAAACCCTTCCCAGTTTTCCAGAGATGAATTTGGTCACAGAAGCCACCTTTGATTTGCATGCTCTCCCTCTGGAAAGAGAAAAGACCAGGGCAACCATAAAGATGTCAGCTCCAGTTATTCAACCTTATGCCTCTTCCACAAAAGTCCTTAGTTCATTTTTTAACTCCAAGATATTTTTATTATGCTGTGTTTTACATCCCTAAAGTCTGGCTTGTATTTTTGAGCTGCCATGCTGCTGCCATGAGAAGGGAACTAAAATTGATGAAGTGACCCGTTACCTGTTGTTGCACAAATTTCTTCTGGCCACTCTAGATACCTTCAATCCAACCTTGACTCTCCGGTAGCATTGCCTGATGACAAGCATTGATGTTCAAATGTCCCAAAGGCTCATCTCTCTGTATGCTTTTGGGTCTGTAGAATTGTTGTTCACTGGCCTTAAAAGAGTGGTGAAATGGATTGGTCTTTATAGCCTCAAAACCGCTCCTTGGTCACCAGATGCAGCAGGTACATGAAGAGCTTCTGTTGGGTTTTTCCACTGCAAGGGGCTCCACACACCAAGCTCCGCTTCAGCCTCAAGCTGTTGGGCTGCACACAGAAAAACTCAGGGCATACAACCTGTTACATAAGGCATCTTTAAAATTTGTAACTACTCAATTACTTTACTGTCCAGGACTTCTAGTAATCCTCAGCGTGTAGAGGCCACAGAGCAGTTTGGCTGGCTGCACCTTCTCATGGTCTTTGTGGTGCACCTTTGCTTTGAAGCTTGGAGGGAATAACAGCGGTAGGTCTATAAGGAAGCCCGTGAAAACTTTCCTGAGCTCAGTAGATTCCCCAAAATTCTGCTTTCTAGCAGTCATCTCAAGGGAAGCGAGATTACACTTGCTGACTCACTGTGAAGAGATACTCAAGTAGTCTCATGAAATGGTCTTTGAATAACTGGGTGCATCGAACAGATGCAACAGGAAATTAGCATGTTTACTTTTGATGGTTTTGATGCAGGACGAGTAATTTCATTTTTGGCCTTATTATGGCAGCAAAGCATGTATTAACAGGGTATAATTTACTTTAAAAAGGAGACCAAAAATGTTTTCTCTCTTCCTGGTAATGCAATTAGCTTGTTACATGACCGTCTATCAGGCATGAGAGCATCTCCTATTTCTATGCAGATTTGTTCTTTAAGCAAATTTTATGTAGGTGCAGGAGGGGAGGGGGTGTTCTTTCTTTTAACGTACACCTGTAATTTATTTAGATCAGAGCTTCCCTGCAGGGAAGTAAAAATAAAATCATCATTTCTACTGTGCTACAAGAACACAGTTTGCAAAAAAAGTCTTGTTCCCTGTCTCCTTAGAGACATCACTGGCAGCATGGAACTTTCTGTGCGCCTCGGAGCACTACTGAAATTGCCACACATTAAGACTGTTTGATCAGTGGAGCTATAACTTGGATTTAGAAGCATTTTCCCTGGATGTCAATATTAACAAAGGCTATTCCAGTGTATGACATTCCTTTCTCTTGGGAGGAATGGTGAGGAGCAGGCAGAGGGCTTAGGGACCTTTTAGCTTTTCCTTTCTCCAGTGAGACCAATTTCTGCCAAGGGAGTGCTGCATGGGCTCTTGATTTCCTAAGATATGTAGGACCCAGTTCACCCTTAGAAGAAAAACAACTCCCAAGGGTGAGCTATGGCTTAGACAGATCTGTGCCTGTCCTGGAGGTGCGTATTTGCTCCAGCTGTGTGATGATACTCTTTGGATAGGGACCCTTTTTAACTGGGATGAGCTGTAGCCATAGCATGGATCCTTACCTGCAGACAGCCCTAGGCTGGACACCATACTGAAAAGGTTGTGCAGTTCCTTGGACTTGAGATGCTGCACTAATTCCGTGCAGAGCTGCTTAGCTCAGTGCTAAGCAAGGTCTCTTTGCAGAGTGGTGCACTCTGTGTACTTCAGCTGTGGAACATCTTTCCTGCAAGGTGTGATGGATGGTAAAAATTCATAGATTCAAAACGGGACTGAAAAGTATGTGGTGGGGGAAAAAATGAAATCCATCAAGGCCTATTCAATTTTAAGACAACATCCCTCATGCAGAAAACCCTTAAGCTGCAAAATGATGGAGAGTATTTGTCCATATGTTTGCCTGTTCTTTCAGTCTTCCGTGATCATCTGCTGGTGGGGAGGTAACAGGGCATGTGGTCATGAAGATCTCGAAGCAGAAGCTATTATTTGCTTGACTGGGGCTGGATATGAGCCTTGTATGGTTCCAAAATACCGCCTGCCTTTTATCCATATTCTGGCAAAAGGAACTGACTCACCTAAAGTACCTGTGTTTTAAGCTGGGTAGAGATCAGATCCCACAGCCACCTCGAATTCCTGCTTGTAAATTGTTCCTGATGGCTGTTTGATGCTGCCAAGGGGGCAGCTCTTGGGACACTGTTGGAGAGGGAAGGGGATCTACGCTGCCCAGCAGAGCAGCTGCCGGAGCCGAGGTTTTCTGGGAGGTTTTCTTGTGGGAAGCAGCCCAGTGGGCTCAGGCAGGCTGGGAGTGATGTCCCACCATGAAGACGGTGGCTCTCACAGTCCTGTGCAAGGCCAAGCACAAAGAGGGTGCTTGGTGGGGGTTCATGACACTTGATTTCAGTCATTTGCAAAATGCACAGCTACACTAAATGCCTCTATAACTTACAGAGAGAAAGAAGAATTTGGTCTGATTTAGGCATCTGGTTTAGGATTACAGGAGTGGGACTCTTACAAAGGAGGCGTCCCCTTCCAAGATGGACAGCCACACTTGGGTGAATCCCTCTCCTGCTTGTGTGCTAAGAAGGTTTTTCTTGCAGATAAAAACAAATGCTTTATTTTTCAGAGAACAAAGGAGTGTGTTGAGGCTGCTGTTGGCCCAGACATATCTAGGGGCTTGATTGCAGGAAGAACTGAAGAATTCAGTCCTATCATTTGTCTGTCCCTGTTGCTATCTGCTTGTTTAGAAGGGGATTCAGAATTAGGTTTAGTTGAGACAGAGCATCCCTGAGCAGAAGGGCCAAGAAGTCCCTGAGGTGTGGGACCTCATCTTCCTGGTTTGAGAGCAGTCCCCAAATCCTTCTCACTCAGGCTAAATTCACATAAAGCTCAACAAGACTCCACTAAGTTTCTCTGCTGCTTTTCACTTTCCCAGCATCTCTTTAACAAAAGCATGGAGTAAAATTGCTGTGCAATTAGTGGCAAAATTCCCACTGACTTGAATGGGGCCAGGATTTCATGTTAGACCTAATATTGCCTGTAATTTCCCTTCTGATTAAGTTAATGGGCTGAACTGTTCTCAGTGGTGTGTTGAGAAAGAGCAATTCTTTCCACTGCAGGAAATGGCAAGTTCAGTCCTATGGCCTGTACTATTTATAGGGGACCCACATCCTCTGTCCCACCAGTGGACTCCTTTAATGCCAGTGAACTTTCTGACTCCTTACCAATGGGAACTCTTTCCACTTGGTCCTCAAGCTGCTGGAAAGAATTAGCCCATGATTAAATTTCTCTCTTCAGCAAAAGGCTTCTAAATTTCTTCAGTGTATGAAAAATTTACATATTTGAGAGCTGATCACTTCACTGCTCCATTACCGTGAACCTACAGATACTAAATCAGAATAACTATGAAGCAATGTACATACCTGTATTTCTTTTTGCCGGCGTCTGCTTCAGAGCACAGAGTGAATTAAGAGGTTTAATTTTCTTTCATGGCACCCAGTTAGACTGGTTGATGTTATCTGGGAACCTTGCCCAGAGGTGGTGTGTAAGACATTTTGCATCTGTCAAATAAGAAATACCTGCAAATTGATCCCCCTCTGTTTTCTGTACCCAAGCTCATGAAGAGAGTGTGTTCAAAGTAAGTATCCAGAAATCTTTCAAGGAGCGTGAGAAGCCTGAGCTCTAACTTGTGAAAATAGGGGAATTCCACACATTTCCTCCTAAGTGTTTTTGGTTTTGGGTTTTTTTTTCCCTTCTATGAGATAAAATATTTATTGATCAGCAATTACAGAAAGGGTAAGCGTGATGTATCCATAACTTTCAGTTTCCCTTAGCATATATTAAGAGGGCAGCAGAATTACCCAGCTATCTTAATGTGGCAAGAGGTCATCGTTTATATCTGCCTTGAGAGCTGCAGACCCACCATGTGTGGTGGATTTCACTGGGTATGACACTTAATTTGGGAAGCGTGATTTCACACTGCTTTAAGGCAATCATTTTCCCTGTGTTGCCTTGTGACACCAAGTCAGCCTGATTTTTCATCTGTTGCTCTTACATGCTACCCTGGAGCATGCCTTGAGACTGCAGATGCAGCAACACCTGTATCAAAGTTAGTCTGTGGGACCTTGCATAAATTTTCCATGTATGTTTAACAGAATCCATTCTGTTTAACCTGTATATGATGAGAGAGGTAGAGGCTAAGAGATATTTCTTTGAGCTCACCTGCGTGGCAAATGGCCATGAAAATGTAGTCAGCCCTGCTGATTTTTCAGACCTGCTGCTGGGGACAGTGAGCAAATGTTGCATTTCAGTAGGTTTAATTCTATATTAGATATTGGTGTGTGAAAGACAGGTCAAGTTTGCAGTGTATGGAGTCCAGAGTCTGTCCATATCATCCATTTAAATTTTCCTTACTAGAGATGTTGTCCAAGTAGCCAACACCTGGACAGAGAGGTTCAAAACCTCCCAGCAAATGTTCCATAGACTGTGTTGGCATCATTGCAATTTATTTGTATGACCATGTGTTTCTGATGTCCTAGCTATATACTAGCACTCAGATGTGCTGGATAGGTGCCCTCAAAATCTTAGGGGATGCTTGTAGGCACATCTAATTTCCAAGGGTAATAACAGTTCTAATTTCCTCCTAAAGGAGTATTAATACCACAGTCAGCTTCTTTAGAGCTGTGGCCTTTACTTCTGCCCTCATGTTTGAAGGGCCAGTGGCAGCCGGTTCACCCCAGAATGGAGCATGGTCCCAACAGAGCTGCCAGCAGAAACACAACTATGCCAAGAAATGAGACTGTCAGACTTCTGCTCTTTAGGGACTCTGGGGAATTTTTGCACTGGCAGACTGTTGCTGGTATCTTACAGCAATGGAAAAAAAACATGAAAAAACCCAACAACCTCCATCCTAGGAGCTGTGTTTAGCTATACCGTAACAAAAGTCCTTATGCTTAGGTAATGCCCTCATTTTCCAGTAGGTGAATTGGTAGCTATGAAAAACCCAGATTGCTCCTGCACCTCTGAAGCTGTGGTCGGTAAAATGGCATCAGGATCAGACATTTCCCAGTGGTGCTTGGGCAGGTTTCCATCCCATAAGAAGGCAATATGTCTTTTCCATTCCTTCACATCATCTGTGTGAGGAGGGGGCATGCTGGGATCGGTCATGGAAGTGACTTGTTAATCATTTCTCATATGGCACTCACAGACCAGAAGCCCATTGTGTGACACGCTATATTATTCTGATTATGAGGTGGTTTTTGCCCCGAAGGTGTGACAAACCCTAAGCTGTGCAATCTCTCTTTAGTACTGAAGCAAGATGGTACTCTTTAACCAATCTAATACTTTTAAAAAAGAGTTTGCCATGAGGAGTCTTTTGCATGTTTTCCATTTTCTGCATTTATTTATCATCTCTGCTCACAGCTTGAATTGGAGATAATTGCCATTTCTTTGCCGTAGTGCAAGGTGAACTGGCTCCCCAGTGTGCCTGAGAATCTTCAAAATCTTCCCAGCCATTCCAGCAGTGAGACAGAATGGTTGCCTGCCACCCCCAGCAGAATTTGAACACAGGAAATATAAAATGACATATTACTCAACCCCTAGGTAGGCCGACTAAAGAGGAAAAACCCCCAACTCAGCAGCACAGGCTGTGCGTACACTGTTATAGCTGGAAAAGTGTTGCTTGAAAAAGGAGTTCAGCGCCATCTAATTTTTAGAAATTAATAGGTGCAGTGGGACTGGCTCAGAACAATGCCCTTTTCTTGAAAGGAAAATCTGGTCTCACCAGAATTACAGCTTACGCACACCAGCACGAGGAAGTGACGGGGGAATCGTTCTGCCTTGCTCCCAGCCAAGTTTCATCCATCAGCTGGAGATCCTGATGCCAGTCAGTGTCAACTCCAGGTACAGCTGGGGAAGAGACATCCCTTGATCATATGGGTAATGTACCCCAGGACCGGGCTGAGTTAATTGGATTCTGGAAGTAACGCCAAAATGTTTCTATGAGAGGCTCATGACACAGACCATTAAAGATGTGGATTGCACAATGGAGTTGGAAACGCAAGCTGAATCTTCTGATTTGACATCAGAGAGTTTAATACTATATGGCAAGTGGTTCAGCTGTCACCCTGATAGCTGTCTTCCAGGACTGGAACAACCAAATGGGCACTTAATTCAGATCTGAGAAGAAGTATCATAGAGGTCAGCTCTGACAGAAATTGCTGTAGTTCTGCATACTCCAGGAAAGAGAATTACCCCTCCCAAGATTGGAGCTGGCTTGGATCAAGGGACGCAGCGGGACCCCGTTCAGCCCACTCAAAATTCTCCATCGCTGGACAAATACCACATCACCGGTTGCGGTGTGTTGTGCCTGTGATACATCACCAAACACTGCATTCCGGGCGAAGCACCTAATAAACGGGAAAATATTCTGCAGTCATAAACTCCAATGATAACTAAAACACAAAACAACTGGAGCTGGAGCAACTTCCCTTCAGCTCTATAAAACCAGGAGTCACACAGAGATTTGGAAAAAAAATTTTACCCAAGCTGGCAAGAGTTGTCTCAAGTAGGAATCACAAAGCCAGTATGCCTGTGAGTACTGCCTTGGGAGCACTGCATTTAACTGTGATAATCTAGAAAAGAGCAAGTCTGTGAGTTTTCTAGTTAAAACAGAAAGTCCCCTGGGTTACACCACCTGGTTGTCTCTCAGAAAGTCAAGGGTCAGAGCAATTGGATTTGTATTTTTCTTGCCTGTCACCAGAGGTGTTAGCGTGCTACCAGCTGCTGATCTAATCTTTCCAGCTTCCATTGCATCACCACACTCCAGCTCTCATCTGCTCTTTATAGAAGTCCTTAGTGGACCTCAGAGACACTCTGGCTTTCCCTTTTTAGGTAAAAACAAACAAACAAACAAAATATTCCACTTTGCCTCATTTCTCTGTGGTTTTGAAGAGGAACGGGTGTGTTCTGGGCTTTTTCTTGTCCCTGCTCTGAAAAGTTAGTTTCATTTGCTTCTCCCACAGTGCTTCTGATTTGAGGCAAGAACAAAAAAAAAAATATTAAAAAGTGCTAATCTTTCAGCCAGTATATCTGATAGATACGTGAAAGAAAGTGTACAGAGGGACACGTCTTTGTCATCCAATAGGACCAAAATTGCAATTCCTAGTGTAGAATTGATTTCTGTTTTGCAAATACTGGCATGACAACAGAGAAACTTTTTAAAGGCTGTGTTTTAGTTTATAAAAATAAATCCCAAATATTCAAGAAAGGTATAAAAGGGAATCTGGATTTTTCCTGTTCTCTGGAGAAAGGCGGTACACACTGTTCTCATGGTCTGTCTCCTTGTTATTGCCTCCAAGGCTTACATCAGTAATGTGTCGGAGTGTCCCACATCTTTAACATGCGTGTTAATTTTTTTTTCAGAAATGAAATCGAAAGCCTTCTGTCACTGTTTTTGATGGACATTACACCAGGGTTCTAGATGAAAATCTGAAAAGACACCTTATATTTGAGATATCTGAAACATTTGCATTGAGCTAGCAGATGTGAAACAGGACCTGTAGGAGACTCGAGCCCGTCTGTAATCACTGTTGCAGGGTACCCCATAATCTCTGATGGCACTAAGTGGCTGGTCAAGCAACAGAATTATGCTGCTACATAGGACTCTGCAGGTTAATACCTAAAACAACTGAATCATAGTGGGCCTTTGTGCTCAGTTGTGCAATGCAAGGGGCTTTGCATCCTTAGCAGTAAGATGAAGGGCTGCTGCTGAGCCTTCTGCTACTGTATTATACAAGCTCATTCCCTACTAAACATGTGTTCCTTCCAACATCTCCACAGGTTAATAAGTTGGAACTCATTTTACCTCATATTTCTGGAGTTAAAACAAGAATGTGAAGCACTGAACTACTGCATTTTAATTAATATGTATGATGGGACTGACTTACTCACATTTTCAGGAGCAATTTGTGATATCATAATCCAAGTTCTGCCATCTAAATAAAGGAAAAAGGGGACAGAGTGCACAGAGCAGCAATAATGTTTAGACCCCATCATGGAAGACCTGGGCCACAGAGGTGAATTACCTCCTCCTTCCCAACTCACTGAATGTCTTAAGGAGTGATAGATCCAAATTCTTGCTGATTGGTGACTCCAACTTGTGTCCAAGTGTCTGTGCACACAGCTCTAGAAGTCACAATGCGCACAGATCACCACAGAGATTCAGCAGTGATTTATTCCCAAGGAACCTGAAGAATCACCCAAGCCCACTGGCCTCATGCAGTCAAAAGACACCATTCCTGGGGTGTGAGCTAAGAGAAGGAAGCCAGCTTTTGCTCACCACAAAAACTGAGCAGCCATTTCTAGCTGAAGGCAGCTCAATCCAGAGCAGGGGATTTTCCACCCAGGAATAATCAAAATGGCAAACTACTGAAAAAACTCCTTGAAGTTGATACTTTTTCTCCAAGTCTTCAGAGATAAATCCTACGGCTGTGTCCTTTTCTTGGTGATGTTGTACTTCCATGCTGTAGTCACACCACCTGGGTGCTTGTCACCTGCCCAGGATTTAAAATTCTCTGCTCAGGCCTGAGGTTATGAGCCAAGTCTTAGGTCTGTTCTCTTTCTCTGTCAGACCCAGAACTATACCTCTGGACCCTTAAACTGACCACAAATATTTAAATGAACGTATTTGTCTCCTCAAACAAATCATGCCACACATTTCTCACCTACAATTTTTTAAAGATGTGATTGAATTTCCTCGAACAGGCAAAAAAGAAACAGTAGTGAAACAAAAGGTGACGCAGCAAAGTTTGCTGAGGAAGTTTCCCCAGCAGAAATTGCCATAGCACAGAAATTAATCTGGTCCACAGTTAACAACTAGTGTTTGTGAAGCATTTGAAGACCATTCACACTAAATCAGTATGATAAATGCATTTAAACCTTGGATAAATAATTCTGAGGAACAGCAAGCTTCTTGTTTTTAATTATGACACTGTCACTTAGGAGCCTGAAGGCTCCTATGTAAATGCACTTCATCAGCTGCTCATAGTTGTCTGTGTGTTTGTTTTTACCTTTCAGAAAGTAGTAGTAGTAAATAGGAGGTAATTTTAATGTCTCTTTTCCCAAGGGATAACCTGCCTTCTGTTTACCAGCCGATGCCATGCCCAAGAACATAAGCAGCTACCACAGAGCAGCTGATGTGCAGTATCTTGCTGGTGGGTAAAAGCCCTGAAATGTTGGTACTTTCAAAGGGAAATGACTCCTACTGAGAACACTGGGTTTTGGGGGCCTGGGACATTTAGTGA
The DNA here is from genome assembly GCF_023638135.1 of Falco biarmicus. Lineage (NCBI taxonomy): Eukaryota > Metazoa > Chordata > Aves > Falconiformes > Falconidae > Falco > Falco biarmicus. Next base: position 57,785,792 of record NC_079291.1, on the reverse strand, counting down.
TCGATGTTCCAGACCCATGTTTGTAGGTCACAAGTGAAAATGTGGTTTAAGGTCTTACAAAACGTAACTTTTTTTTGAAAATGTTGCCACTTGGAAGCATGACTTCTCTCAGCCAAACAGTCTTCAGAAATGTTCATACCCTGGCTTCATGCCTGGAACCAAAACAAAAGGCTATCTGTTGGGCTGGGAAGGACCAGACAAGCCTTGCAAAGTTAATTTTCAGCCATTTTCATCTGCTGTGTAAAGAGAAGATAAAGGAAAGACAGGAATCAGGACTAATAACAACATGTTCTCTATTGAAGCTTATAATCTTCCTGTTAAGTACATTATTTTTTATAGAAAGGAATAGATAAGAAAAGAATTAATTTATAATTACACATAATGCTTTGCTATGAAGGGCAATACTGAAGCAGATGTTTTTGTTCATGACCATGGTTTAATTGTATGCGTGTCTCAAATGAGGGTGTCTGGAAAAAGCATGTGAGACAGAGTAGCCTTCTCATTAGAAGAAGAAATGGGCTTCCTGGGGTAGATCTGCAGTGGCTGAGATCGCCTGAGTATACATGGTCCTCTCTAGCAGAAGCTGTGTAAGTTTTTGTCAACAAGCTGTTGAAGTTTTGTCTAACATCCCTCATCTTTCTTCCCCAATGCCTTTACTTAGCTCACTGCTCCACTGTGGAGAATTCCTCTTCAGGTTTGTGCTGGTCGCACACAGCCCATAGGCATCTGCTCCTCTTCTACCTACACCTTTCTGTAATGGCTTTTTTGGCATTTGAGTCTAGGCAGAAAATTTTCCTCCTCCCCGCAGGCTGGTAGAAGACTCTGAAGTCAGAGTCCTCACTACCTTCTGCTCACACTCATCTCCAAGTTGTTCAGTTTCACAATGAAATTATGTCCAAATTGGGTCCCCCCTCATAGTCTAAGAAGCATGTTTTTTTTCTGACAGCTGCTTTGTTGCCATCCAAAGTATTTTCAAACTCAAGCTCACATGGGTTGTTAGGCACTTCTCTGTCCCCATGAAAATAGTATTCATAACCTCTTTGGGGAGCCAGCTCAGGGGAGGGCTACTTTTCTTTGCCTTATGTCTTGCCCATAGGTATGCCCACACAAGAATGATACAGCTAGAAACAGGGTCAGGGCTTATCGTGCCAATAAACCTCCTAGCCAGAGTCTTTCCTGTGTTTTAGGAAACTGGACGCTTCCTTTAACAAATGACACAGTGATAAATGAAGATGAGATCCTACCCTGAGGGACCTGCACAGGCTCTATGTCTGCCTACATTCACACAGCAACATGGGCATCTCCTCCTGCCCGAACCATGATGGTGCTCTGTTCAAACCACCTAGGCACAACTCTTGTGATACTCCTGTCTTCCAGGGACCTTCTTTTTAACTCACAGCGTATCTCCCAATACCTTCACCCAGTTCTCACAGGACCTTTTCAAATTCCAGTTTGAAATCTTTTGGTTTTCTTTTCCATTTCTCTCTCATGCCTTTAATTTGACATTCCAATGTAGGAAGTCACCGCCTGTGGTTAGGACTCAGTTGCTGTATCTGCCATCATTCAAACTTTTCTCCATTTTTAACAGAATTGCTTTTCATACAATACACACAAAACACCCCAAGTTTTGGACCTGACCATTAATTCCATCCATCTAGTTCACCTTTGCTCCATCAGACATCAAAAGGGGTCTCTGCTTTCCTGGTTTTGGAGCTGCAGCTTGGGGGCTTCCCACTCATTTTAGTCTTGTCCATCAGGTTTAAACATTGCAGCTACATCAAAGTCCTGTACCGTGTTTGTTGATATTCAGCACTGAATTCCCTTTCTGAGTTTTATTCTATGACTTGAAACCCTCAGACTAATTCCTTCCCGGCCCCCCCCCCCCCCCCCCCCCCCTTTGGGTTAAAAACTCCTTCTGTGTCCAATCTAATGTCATACTTCAACAGCAGCAGTGGCACAGCCAAGCTGTAAATATTTAGGTCTTTTTTGCCTGTGCCTGTGAGTTTCTGACTTTTCTGGTGCTCTCATCTCGGGCATCCCCCCGTGCATGGAGCTGAGTGCTCAGCATGAGTCAGACAGAGAACCGGTGCTGTCTTCATGTATTGAGACATCTGTCTTCATGGTGGGTTTTGTAACCATCTGTTCTGCTCCCACCTACATTTCCAGTTCTCTTCTAGCATCACCAAATCTGAGATCTCTTTTTGTTTTCCCTTGCCTTCATCTCCCTTCAGATCTACTTTTTTTGCAGACATCCATTTGGGTTTCCCTAAGGAAAATCCCATTTTCCTCACTTTAGTGATGCATCTACCCAAAATGACTCTAAGTGTTCCAACAGTGGCCATCATTATCAGATGGTAGCTGTAGCTACCCTCACACTGCCTTTATTGTGTCCCATTTACAACACCTTCCCCAGTTTCCTCCCATCCATCAGAGGCTGTCATGCCAGGGGATACCATGAGTCCCAGCCTAACCCAGCAGTCAGAATCTGGGACAGGGGGAAGGTGACTGTCACAAGGAGCAAACTCTCTCACAGACCGGTCTGATGACTTTTTGCACATCTTCTAGGGAGGAACCCTGGAGTCCAGACACTGCTAGATCTGCACTCAGAAACCACCTCCATCCATCTCACAGTAGTCGCCTTATGCAGCTCATCAGTTGGACTTTTCTGCTGTGGGATCCTGTTTGCCAACATGCTGATGCAACCCAAAAGCAGCTTCTCCAAGACCAAGAGTTAATTTAATTGATCTGAGGTATAAAACAATGGAAGACAATTGTTAAAGTGAGGGGAAGTGAATGCACAAGGTTTTATTACCTACACTTCTTAAACCCATGCAGGTTATGGTGGGTTGTACTGGTGCTGTTGCTTCCCTCTCTGCAGACTCCTCTGTGACAGCTTGTGCTAGAGATCCAGAGGCTACTGCCACTACAGTCTTCTTCTGCCTCCTTGGAGGAGCATTTCAGATGTCCTTGAACTTCCTAAATTGTTGGACTTCAACTTGTTAATTCAGCCTAATGGCCAAAACCTTCCATCCTCTCAGGCTGTGACCTCCATTAATGTGCCATGGGGTCTCACGGGAGCATCAACACATGATGTGCCAAGCAAGGGTTACACAAGGCTGTTCTTCGCTTTTTCTGCCACCCTGGTGGAACAGCCACTGGCTTTGTGGCACATTGAAGGCTTTTTAGTAAACAGTCCTTTAGGAGCACCTTGTGCATTTGGGGTGTAATCTGCCCATGTGGTGGTAAGTCCCAGTTACAGCTGATGTTCTTTTCAATTTTGCCCGTCACCTTGCACCTGGCAGAGACATCTAATGATTCTGCAGTGGTTATATAGTATTCAATATAAATCTGAATATCAATAAAAGTATAAATCTCAACCTGTTGCCAGTGCTTTACATACAAGCCTTCAGCCAGGTTTTTTAGACCACAACGTGAGACGGAGATTAGGCCAATTTGAAAACAAGTTGTGTGCAGGACTCCATTATGCGGATCACAAATGCTCTGCTGAAGTGCTTGTACATTAGACCTGCTTCAATCTCTTCAAGTATTCATCTTATTGTGCTATATTGAAAGGTAATCACATTTTTAAATGGGTCTGCATTTTAGAAACCTGCCTGACAGCCTTTATTCGCCTTCATTATGTGTCTCGGCATACCCTGCATGCACGGCATTTCAGTGTAATCAAAAAGGTAAAATGTATAAAAACTCTCCTGAAAATAATGAAACATTTTTCACAATGGCAACAAGTTTACTTCAAGAAGTTGCTACTTATAAGTTGATTGTAAACATTCTTTTACTTTTTGCAGTCTTTATTCATGGCGTATATTTCAGTCAAAAAGCTCCCAGAAGAAATGGCCCGGTGTGCTGAACAATTTAACTAACAATATTCAAAATTGAGCCCAGACTTGCTGTGGTGGATTGCTGTTGCATTTAATTCCTGGCCCCATGCAAAACAGATGTTTAGATGTTTTGTTTTGGTGAGAGCTTGTTCCCACATCCAGCCTTTCCCAGAGAGAGGAGCAGTGATCCCCACAAGCAGGACTCGCGCCAGCCTTGCAAGCAACCTGCACGTGCTTGTGAGCTGACCAAGCACGGACACGAGCCAAGGGCTCTCTGTGGTGTTGAGGTCTGCAGGAAAACCACTGTCCCTTTGGGAAAAAAAAGTTCCAAGTAGCCTTAGGCATCTAAACCAATCTCCTTAGGCTTCTTTCAGAAGAAATCTTTACAGCAATATTAAACTGACCCAATGTAGACATCTACTTCAAGTTGAGCTATGCTTGTGGCCAAGGGGAGACCATGTCGCTGTGTTTGTGCTCGTTGCAATTTTCCATCAGCCATCGAGTGAGCCATCTCATCACACAGAAGGCTGCTGGGGAGGCTGGTCCAGCCCAGGCTTGAGGTCCCTCAAACATGAGTACTCCACTGTCAGCTGGGAGTGGGTGAGAAGAAGTGGACATTTTCTCCATGACTGGGACTAGGAACCAAGGGAAGTCTGCTTCTGGGACATCATCTACCTGACATGGAGACTGCAATGAATAAAGAGAAATTTTGAGAGAGGAACTGGGGTGGGTTGGTTGGGGAAAGAGCAGAATATCTACAACATGGGTTGGTCAGGGCAAGAGCAGCTAGCTGCAGCAGGGCTGAGCAGGGCTTCCTAGGGCTTTGGGGTTTGTCCTCTTACCTGCAGTTTCCAGATATAACTTGCCTGTTCTGGGTTTATCCCACCACAGCATGGGTTCTGATATCGAGAAAGATTTGCCCACGGGCACACAAGTGACATCAGAGAGCACAGTCACATCACTGCAACATCTGGATCAGGATGGGAGTCCAGGGAATCCCCTGCTTATGCTGCTTGTGGGCCAGGGCAGGAGCTTCCTCACTGAGGGGGAGCTCTGGGAGACCTGGGAAAATGCCAGAGGAGGCAGCAAGAGTCCCTGGACACGCGAAGCCATGACAAGCCCCTAGACACTGCTGTTTGGGAAGCCCAGGAGGACTAGCTCAAAGGCACTGCTCCCTTAGAGATGCCTATATTTAGTCAGATTAATTTCTGTTTAAGAGCAGAGAGTTGTCGCTAGCTGAGCTGAAAGCAAAACAGATGTTCAGCCCAGCCAGAGGGCCATTAGGCTGTGATTATTATTACCGTATGCTTAATTTCCAGCTCTCTAGTGCTTGTCGGTGATGGATGCTGTGACAAAGAAGTCCTCAATCCTGCAGATAACTGCAAGCATACAGAAATGTAATTCTCTTCCTTTATTCTAGTAAACCTCTATTGTTCAGGTAAACCAGCTGGTCATTATCCCATGTCCACACTGAAGCCCTGGAGGCTTAAACCCAAGTTAGGATCATCCACTGCTGAGCTGACAATGAGGGGTGACGTGGTATAATTATTTTTTTTTTTTATAGTTAGGGATATTAAAAAGCCATTCAGTGAAATGAAGTAGTTGTTATCACAAATAAATTACAGTTCAGCAGGAAAGAATTATATTGAAAAACTGATTGGCTGTAAAATTAGTAATGTTTTGGGTAATGTGCCTGTTCCTGGCACTTCAGTGAAGTGTCAGGCTGTGGCGGTCATCACAACAGCCCAGACAGCTGTCCCCATCCCACCTCCTAGGAGCGATGTGTTAAGTCTTGCTCCTGGGTATCTGGCATGGATTCCCATATATCGTGGAAGAAAAAGGCAGAGTGCTTGTGTGTAATGTGGGCAGAGCTCTGCAGGGGACACCTGCCCACGTGGACAGCTGGCAGAGTGCCCATATGCCTCTTCCATTCTCAAACCAGGGAGAAGCAGACCCTGTGCGAGCTATTTCCACATCAACTGTTTCCATTTTAACACGCGGGTGTATGACAGGAGCAGAGGAGTATTTTGATTACGCAAAGGTGAATTTTAGCTTGAGAGTCTTGTATTTCAGTTGCAGCGATGTCTCAAACAGTTGCCAATAATATGAACAGTAGTGGCTGCATCTCCCTTACACCAACGAGTGCCCTTATATAAACCATTACAACAGAAAGTAAGAGTCAGTGCAATTTTTTGTCACTTGGAGAACTGGTGGAAGCTACCTTAGATTCTATCTGTTGGTATATCTTGTGTCTTCACCCAAGGAAGAGACAGGTTTTTATATAGACCCTATAGTGTCCTTGAAAAACTCATACATTAATTGTTAGATTTGCTAGAAGTCAGTCATACTCAGAGCTGTGGCTCTGTCATATCTGTGTGCAGAAAGAAGTTGCTTGTGGTTGACACTGGACCTGAGTGCTTGAGGGCATGTCATTACATCTTCCCTGTACTCTAGACAGGGAACCTGTAGTATTAATATACTTCAGTGAGATGATACAAGTGTGTTGTGTGTGCTCAGGGCTTTTTCCCCTCTCCTGTTTTGTCAGCGTTTGTCTATTTAGTGTAATATGAGCAGAGTTTTTGCAAGAAAATTTCTTGTCATGATGAACTCCCATTTCACAGCACCGAGAATGGCTGTGGGGTCAGCCATGGGCAGTCATCTTGTTAGGAGGGGATGGAGACAACCGATACCCTACCCTGGATCCAACATTGATAGCTTCTCTCAAAAGTTTGGTTGCTTCCAGTATCTCTGTGTCAGCTGTATCTTGCTGCCCATCCCATTAAGCAGGTATGATTTCAACAGAAAGTCCCCTATGAACTTGTTTATGTCAGAAAATACTGTTACTAATCCCAATTGCATGTATATAGGAGAGAGATACCATGGATATAACATTAAAATTGCATAGAGAATGAATAAGTTCTAACAAGACCCTTTGGAATACATGTAACTCTGTCAGTTCAGTGTCTTTCAGCAAATATCAAGTCATAAAAATGTCATTGAAAGCTATATATATATATAAATTCAAGGAAGAAACAGTAAGTACCTTCCGAGTTCACAAATCCTGTTCTTCACAATAGAAGTCTTATCTGTAGTGATCACTCATTTTTAAAGTTGTCCAAATCGAAAGTCAACTTGAAGTAATTGCTTGTTTCTTCCAGTCTGAGAACCAACTGCAACAGATTTATCTACTTTAAAAATGTCTTTGTGAAGTATCAGTCCCAAAAGGCAATTATACTAAAGCTCAGTGAGATATGATGAAATAAAAAATAATTGGAACATGCCTGTTCCAAAAAAGAGTTTTCTGGCAAAAAATACACCTGCCTTTAAATTCAGATGTGCTGCAGCAATAGAGCTGAACTGTTAAACTCCACGTGTGATATTCTGATGAGAATATGGCAGTGTGAGATAGTAACATGTGATAGGTAGGCGGCAGCTGATCACGTAGTCTGGGAAGTCCATCTCCGTAACCAGCCTCTGCAGTAAGCGGAACAGGAGGTGGCTTCTTCAGGGCCAGCTCTGAGCTGCTTGTTGGGGGAACTCCTATTCCTTCCTTGGTGCTTGAAGGGGTTCTGGGGAGAGGAGTCTGAGGTCTTACACATCAAATACCAAACACAGACTAGGGATTTAGCATGATGGAAGTGGTGCAATAAAGTGCATTTCAATGGCAGTTGTACAAGGTACATCTTGTTAGAATCACTGTTTCATTTTGGAGAGAAAGCTTCAATTTTACTCCCCAAATCTGAATGAAGAAAAAAATTAATTGATGGAGCAGGTGCAAAGGTTCCCAAGCCACTCCAAGAAACCCCCACTCATAGGACAGTTGCCGTTCATAGGTTTCAGTGTGGATCGGGGATTGTACAGAGCACCCAGCTGAGCTAGGAGTGGACTCTGAGCCTGGGAGTCCTTGCCTACCATGTTATCCGCTGATGGATCTACCTCATTAAACCCATGACACCATGTGATGCAGGGTCTAGTTTGCAATTCTGTTCCCTACTACTTATTTCGGTATTGCAGGGTAACCTATATGTCCAGGTTATATAACAGATTTCCACATCTGGAGCTGATGTGCATCTTCTCAACTTCTAGAAGGACGCAGCTTCCCACTGGGAGAAAACCAAAACTGAACAGGCTTTCTGAATGCTTTATAAATACAGACATAACCTCAAGCTGCCATGTTCCGTGCAGTGAATGTGTATATGACGTGTGTGACTAGACATACACATTTTTAACTGGATGCCATTACATAAGATCTATTTCAGGTGCCGACAGCACAGCCGATGTGGTTTTCCTGTAGTTTGCTGGTTTTAGGTCCAGCCTTCTCAGTAGGCACCCCTTTTCTTGGAAAGGTAATAAACGTGAAATTATGAGAGTGCACACATGTCTAAGAGGTGAGAAAGGGAGACAGCATGATGCATCACTTTGAACGGGTTAGATTGGATTATATTCTTAAGGACACTGGTGTTTTCTTGAGGTCATTTTAAGATCACTATAATTGCAAATTCAAGAAGCTCTGAAGGAGACTAGACTGTGGATCTGCCTTTGGATGGGGTGTGCATCTGCATGGCAATGGAAAATTACCTCAGCAAAATGTGTTGCCACTGAGCAGCGGGGTGTTGATGTCAAAATAGAGCTAATTGCTGTCCCAGCTCACTCACACATCTGCAGCGTGCCTGCCTCCCTCCCGGCTTTTTCCTTCTCCCTCTGCCAGAGCCAAGGCAGAGAAATGAATCTTTCCAGCACACCATTGCAGCGGCGGTGGGGCCTGGAATGTCACACACCAGTGACGCGGGCAGAGAAATGACTGTCAAGACTGACATCGCACTGTTGTGACATACTGTTCCCCACGAAGGCAGCTTATTCCCTGCTTCATGTGTGCTGAGGTCTGTGAAATCCCCGGTGCTCTTCCTCCCAGGAGCTGCCTGTTTCAGTGGGACTGGAGGGACTCGTGCAAGGAGCGTGAGCTCCTTGGGGACCACTTAACACCAAAGAGTGGTGAAAACAGCAATGACTGCTACCTGCATTTCAGTACTGGAACAGTTTATTTTGCCTGTGTTACCTGGTCCCTGGAGTCTTACACATTTATAACCAGAGGCAAGACTGGCTGTTGGAAAAGGCAAGGAATAAAATACTATAGACTGCTGTGCTTTCAGCAGCATGCTGACGTTGCTCATTTGTATAGGGCTGGTGCTAATGCCAGAGTCAGATCTAGATTGATTTGTGTGCTTCCCTGAAGTTAGCAGTCGGTGTGTCATCCCTTACTCAGCCCCTACTTTTGCACAAAACCCAGACAGACCCTTTCTCTTCCCAATCTGCCTGCTCTGCTCACTCTTTCTGGAGCTCTTTGCCCCTTTCCCTCTTGGGTTTATTGACGATGTGGTGTCTCAGAGCTCAAACCCTGGAGTTTTGGGCTCTGAGCACTGCTTTGTGCTTCCCTCTAGATATCCCATGGCTCATGCTTTGCCTTTCAGCTTATGTGCCTATAGCCCATGTGTCTTCTGCATTCTCCCATCCGCACTCAGTGTTTTGGGGTTTTTTCCTAACTTATCCTTGATATAAAAACATCTAGTGATTTAAGGACCCCAGCCTGTGGAGTGATTGGACTGCAAGCTCTGAATTTACATTGGTTCAGTTCCCCTTGCACAAAAAATCTTGGCATCTTTGTGATCGGGCTTTGATATATGTATCTGCACACATGTATATTGTATATAAAGTGTACATTATTCATCATACATGAGCTGGCATGAGCGGAGAATAGGGAGGCTCCAGAGCTGACATTATCATGGGGAAGGGGCATAGTGAAACAGGTGTGGGGACACACACTCAAGTCCTCTAAAATCAAAAGAATTGCAAAAAAGATGTGCAGTTAACCTGATTATTGCCATATTGAGACCTATATTTGTAGAGGGGAAAGGGTTGAGCTGTGACAGCAGCAGGGCCATAGTCAAATGTGCTGTCCTGGGTTCCTGACCCATGCACAGCATATCTTGACTTTGGCCATCCTTGGTTTGCTCAGCCTCTGCAGACTGGCTGGAAGTGTTAAAGTAGGCAGGTAGTGAATAATATTTGCTGTGACCGGCGGCAAACCATGTGGCAAGAGGAAACACTGGGAAAAAAAACATTCTGCTGGGTTGTTATGACCTGGATGGACACAACCATGAGAGGTGGTTTTTGTCTGGGAACCCCAGCAGGCAGGTCAGTGTCCTGTCTATGTGCTGGAAACGTAGCTCACATCCTCAGTCTCTGGCTTAGACCTGTTCACCCTGTTGCTGCTTGCACCTAAACTGTTTCCACATGTACTGAGCAGTGACAGGAGGGTCCCTGGGTCTTTGATGGAGATATTTTACATGAGCTGGGCCACTCTTCTTGGCATGCCACTTCTTTTTTCTTCGTTGACTTTATAAAATCTTTGTATTTCTCACAGGAGATTTGTATCGAGTTATTTGTGTTTAGGATGTTGTCCTTAGGCTGGAAACACCCTTTTGAGCAGGACTGCTGTACAACCTTTTCCATCTGTACTGCGTTCAGTGAGGAGGCTGAGCTCATATGTTACCCTGAATTACAAGAGACTCCTTATAGCTGTATCAGTGCTGTCTCGCGGCCATGTAGCAGGTGAGAGGGAAACACACTGCGGGCAGCTTGTGGTCTGACAGAGACCATCTGTGGGACTGCTGACACATAATTTAAGCACTTTTTCACTGTTCCCAAGTTATGTTGCAAGATGAGACATGCAGAAGGTGTTGAGGAACTCTTAATACAGCACAGTGGTAGGGACTTTACAAACACGTGCTGTCTGGGCAAGAAATTTGCATCTCCTGTGCTGCAGGTTTATTACAAAAGTTACCTTCATGGCTTTTTGAAATGCCCTGTCCTCTCCATGGGCCAGTTATTTTTAATGAACTGTCAGCATTTGGCACTGCAAGCAAATCGAGGATTAATAAAAACCTAGTGCACAGGCTGATTCGAAGAACTCTGCTGAACGTCAAACATCAGGAATAGGCAATAAGAAATAGATTCACTACCAGGGTGGGCTGCTTTCAAGCACAAAGCCAAGCATGAAATACTGAGCTGGCTGTAATTTCTGTGCTTGTTTAAGCCACAGCTATTAAAACCTTTCTACCTCAGAGGCCATTTCCCCTCCGATATCCCTCTTGGGATAAGGGATACAGTCACATCCTTAAAATGCTGTCAGTGGCAGATGGAGTAGTGGAGGTGTTTCTGGCAACCTTACAACTGAAAAGTGCCTGGAGAATATATACAGTACCTTGCTGCTGGCCCTTATGGTAATTCTTCTTCCCCTTTCATGGAAGAAAATAGTGGGCTAATGACACTCTGTCCTGTTGCATAAACACTGCTCTGCAGAGCCTTTCTGCAGCAATATATGCAGGACTGCAAATTCAGGGTCTCCATCCTGCAAGCTGCTCGAAGCCCTGCCAGCATGAGGAGTGGCAGTAGTATGGTCTTGTTGTATGCCTAGGACAGACAGCAGACTGGTGACATAGCTGGTGTCCGCACGGTTTGTACTGGCTTTTCAGACTCATGTCAAGAAAGTTGTTCCAGTGCCCCTGGGGAGTCCGCTGTGTCTGTGACGTTGTGTCATACAGATAAATGCCAAACATTCCCTTTCACCTTTTTAGAGCAACAACAACCTTACCTCAGGACATTCCTAGGGATTAATAACTGCCTAATTTGCAAGACAGCAGAAAAATCCATAAATTACTGATGGGACTTACTCAAGGTTGCATAAAAAGATTTGGCCCTTCAAAACAACCAGGTAGGCAACTCTATCCCGCACTGTCTCCAAAGCCAGTCCTGGTGATGACATCACCAGCTGTGCAGCCAGCTGTTGGGCAGGTGGAAGCACCAATTCCAAGCTGAGCCTACCACCTCGAGCAGAAGCAACACCATACTCCACTGGCTTAGATCTCAGCTGCCTACCACCTGCTCGACATACCAACGGACTAGCCAAAAACCCACCTAATTTTACTTGCCTCAGGATGCGGCAGCATGCACAGCTAACCATCAGCAGATGCCTAAGCAGGCCCTGTCCCTATAGTAAAGTTTTGGGGACACGAACGAATCAAAACCTTTTTGATTCTCCCATTCCATCATGGCATTGCTAAAGCTGAGGCATGCACTGATTGCAAAGAAAAAGTCATGCATGCCGACAGCCAGCTTTGGGAGGATTGAGGATAAAATTCCTGCTTCCATGTTGTACAAATTGCTGCCTTGGGATGCTTTTCCATCAGCGTGTTTCAAAGGAGAAGGATGTCCTAGGAAAAGAAAAAGAAGCAGCTTTCTGGTTTGGCAACATGCTAGTACGAGCATGATCTTATAGTCACAATCATAACACTTTATTAGTCATGTTCAGATCAAGACAGTCCAATGCTGTGTAAAGACAAAGCAAAGGAACTCTCCTTCAAGGACTGTAGGCTGATGGATGTCTGTCTCCTTGAGGAGCAGCTAGGCATGTTCTGGGATGTTCTCTCCATAGCATGTTGCAGCAGGAGTGAACAGTGCAGACACAGTCAGGACCTTGGTGTTGAACCTGAGTTAACCTGGTGCTGAACCTGAGTTAACCAGCCTTCTCCTGGCGGTGGGCTGGAAGCCATAGAGCCAAACCATTTTGTGTTGGGCCACAGCAGAGCTTTAGTGTTAGGTCGTGTGATCAAGAGTTACTCACCATAAAAGCAAAGGCCTGATAAGGAGCCAGACTGTCTGGTGAGCAGGATAAGAGGTCTAGGAGCTGTGTATGGGAGAGACCATGGCCCAGGGGTCAGATACTGGAGGGATCAGAGCCTACCACTAGTTGGCTGCTGGAGGGACTGTAGGTCTGAGCTGGCTACTGGAGAGATTGTTTGCGTGTGTGGCTGTACAGGTCTGAGTACCAGCAGCTGGCGGGGGGCTGCAGACTTCCAGGGCTCAGAGGTCCAGGTGCCAGCAACAGGGGAGACTGGGATCCAGGGACCACTGGATGGACTCAGTGTCTAAGCCCAGTTACTGGAAGAATCCACATTATGTATGCACTCCACTAACTAAATATATCTGTGGAGATATATATATATATATATTGCACTGGGTTTATATATGTATGTGCACACGTATTGTACTAACACATTTCTATCCTGATTAGCAAAAGGAGGAACAAGGTGAGACCACTGGTGCTCTTGGTGTTTGTGTGAGTGCTGTTTGCTGCTTGCACTGACCTGTGTGACCAGCTGTGTGTATATATATGTACATATACATGTAGTATCCATGTGTTTGTGTGGGTACCGGTGGGGGATGCATGTTCAGCCTCACTACTGGCTGGACCTGGGACATGAAGCCTCGGCCCTCGCCCTCGCCTGTGCCACGCTACTGGATTTGGCAGCTCTCAGCAATGAGCACAGCAATTCATGTCTTCCTGAAAACCGCACATACAGTCTGGTCTCTGCAGAATCATATTTTGTTTGCTTATTATCTTTTTATTTAGATAACTCTTTTCTGTCTGCATAACTCTTTTCTGTCTGGCTTTCTTCCTTGCCTGTGGTGTTTGCCTTGCAGTGTTACTCTGTGCATGAGGGATGGTTAGACCCAGTTCCTTTCTCATTCTTCCAGACAAATCCCACTGGGCTGTTACACAGGGAAACTGAATTCACAGGGTCTTTTCCCATAGTATTTTCTGCCAACCAGAGTTCGAGAGATCTAAGTTAGCACCGACAACTACTACTTTTGATATAAAGGTGGGCAGCCTGTCCTCACTTGCACATACTACTTATACCAAATTACATAAAGTCAAAACCAAACTGACTTACAAGTTATGATGACAACTTAATCATAAGAACAAACTGCAGCTTTAAAACCCTGTGATTTAGATCATCTGTAAGTAGGATTTGAATCTAATAGTCTACCATTCAAGGCTGAACAGCTCAGTAATTGCAGCAGTACGCAGAATACAATAAAACACCAGGGGGAGAAAAAAGAAGGAAAAAAAAAAAAAGCTAAGCTGTATTCAAAACAACAATGCCAGAAGAAGTAATTACCATTGCAGCTCGGGCACTCCTAGGTGTTAGGCACTTCTGTAGCAACATTAGCTCTTCCCAGCTGAAAGTGCTTAGCGGAGCTAAAATGGGGAAAACTGAGAACTAAACCAAAGTAGGAATGAGAAGCCGCATCAGTCCTCTTTGTTCGGTCCAAGTAGTACAAACCAGTGGCTGAGGCAGAATAGCACACACTTTATGGATTTGTCTGGCTTTGGAAGGGTGTTTTCTGAACTAGTGTTTGAAGGCAAAGATGGTTAGTGCAGACTTAACTTCTCCAGGGCAAGAATGAAGTGACCAGTCTGGCTGCAACATGACGATCTCTGCTTTGCCTTGCATTTCTGCACGCACATTACTGGTGCTCAGTTCAGAGACCATTTCACAGTGTGGCTTCTTTTCTCTTGGATTTGACATATTTTCCACATACAGTTACTCCAGTGGTCCACAAATGAAGGTGATATAAGATTTAGTAGTGAGTCTTTTTTGCAGGACATGAGCTAACATTTGCTGCTGACTGCTGTGCAGGTAGAGTTCGGTCCTGCTTCTGCTGAGGCTGAAGACACTTTCCCAGTTTTCCTTCGGTGAGAACAATCTTTCTGTGATTATGTTCACACTATGATCACTTTAATTACATCAGAGATGTTATATTTCAAGAAGCAGCCTCTTGCTTGGGGCATAAACTTAACAATGGCTTCCCACAATGTTTAAGGCAAAAGATGCTTTAGGCTCTGCATGAGAATGTTAATGCTTCTGATTTCCTGGATTGCTAAGGACGGCTGGACTAGGTCATACAGAAGGTTCTACTGAATGTCACGTTGCGTGTCCTTTAAGCCCAGCACCAAGGGTAAAACCGAAACATTTCAATCCCCAGCAGACAGACATTATTTGTGTAGTGTATGACAAGAGGAAAGACTTCAGTCCAGCCAGGTCTGAAGAGGAGAGATTAAATGACAGGCTGAGGTTATCCCACCAGGTGAGCAATCTTTTGATAATAGACATGGAGAAAAACACATGAAAGGAGAAGCTGTGTTTTATGGGGAAGAGGAGTGGTTGTTTCCAGTATCAGGGCACAGCAGAAAACAATATGAGCAGATTAAGAATATGCAACAGAGAAGCATGAAAATGAGGACAGGGCATGAGTTTTGCTATCCAAGGATGACACAGATACAGCAACAGAGAAAAGCCTAACAGAGAAGATAGATGATGATAGAAACACAAGACTGAGGAAAGAAAGAGAAGCTTAGCAGCAGCATTTGAAATCTGGAGGCAGTGAAACGTAGGGATGGCAGTGGCCACTCTTCCGTCATCCACCCCCACATGCAGAGGCAGGGCCAAATACATCAAAAGAATCCCTGATACATTTGCCCAACTGTGAAGGAGGTTTCTTCACTCCAAGCTTCTTACTGCTATTTATCACTTGAAATCTGTCCTCTGGGTCCAATCTAAATGTTCACATGGCATTTCCCTTCCATTTTTTAGCTCAGTGAATTTGCCTTCCCCCTCTTTACTGTAGCAAAGGGTTTCACACTGACGCATGGGTCAGAAAAATGCCAAACACACAAGCTGAAATGTATTGGAAATGGTTGCGTTCCACTTCAGACTTGTTGAACTATGTTGACGTTTCAGACTTTGTCATCATCTAAACCCAGGTCAATTCAACAGATTTGGGGGATGTGAAAGTGAAAGTGAGAGGGAAAGTGGTATTTCAGCTGAGTCTGCAAGCAAACTCAGCCTCATGTCCATCTGTCCACATGTCTGTCGGTCTTCCAATAATTTTTTAATATAAAGAGAACAAGTTTGAGAGAGCATTGTGGAGTTTAACAGATAATTTCTTTCAAGTGTTGTGAAAATCACCACCTGGCTGAGGGTGAGAAACCCAAATTAATGGTCACTAAGAAAAAAGCAGGAAGAGCTCAGCTTTGTACTTAATTTTCAGCAACTGTGGCTTTCCGGTTTTCATGCATGTAACTCCAAATTAATCAGAGTGCTTGCAGCCTTGGGGATGGTGGGGAGGACTGGGGCATCTGGCTGGATTATGGTGGGTTGTGGTGGGATGGTGTAAGAGAAACAGGCTGCAAATCTGGAGGAAGTTGAGTTTCACACATACCACTTCTTGATTTTCATTCTCAGGACATCTGCCCATCAGAGAGGTATGTGGCTGCTGGAGGGATAAATCTGCTTTGAAAAGCAGGAGAACAGCGTGGCAACATTTGGAAAAGAATTCTGCAGATTCCAGGAGGCAAAACCAGCTCCTTCGCACCCTGGGACTACTCATGTTTCTGAGAAGACAGTGGGCAGAGGTCTGGCAGGCTCCCCCGACAGTGATGTCAGGATACTTCAAACACTGTGGAACACATGTCCCTGGGTAAGTGATACAGAGAAACTGATGCTGGAGGGGAAAGGCTTGTGCAGTTTGCCAAGCTGAAGGTCAGGCTTGATATTTGGTTGAAAACAATGCCTTTTCAGATCATTTCTGGTGGAGAGTTTATTGCTGTTCCATTCTTTCAGCCTGTGGAAATAATGCTTCCAGCCTCCACTTACCACTGTTAAGCATGAATTAAAAATCTGACGGCTTGTCAGTCTGTCTTGTATCAGCACTTCCGTCTGCAATGCCAGAGTGAGGTAAAAGAAGGCATAAAGGACAGTTAAGAGAGTGAAGGACTGTTGTGCGCTGAGGGGAAATAATTTGCTGTTAATGCACATGATACAATAAAACATTAAAAGTAAAGGTCATTTTGGGGGTGGTCTTGAAAGAAAATTGGTGCATTTCTAAATCATTGACTAGTATGCCTTAATAATACAACTGATTAATCTAAGAGACAAAAGGCATCTGGAGTATTTTCTAAAGGGCAGGAGAGCCTCGTGGGTGGAGGAGTGTAATGAAGCCATCCTGGCTTGTGTTGGAGACTAAAAAGGACCCTACAAATGTTTCTCCGCCCAGACAGCCACCTCTGCAGGTGACCTGAAAGCCACAGCATTGCCTGGATTATACATGTCACTGTTTGGCCAGACTAGTCTGATGTAAGCAAGGGAAAGAAGCTATCTTTTACTGGACTTTTGGGGGGAAAATGGAAAAAGTTTCAGGTTTGGAGTCTCTTCATTGATTTTGACAAGTAGCAGAGTCCATGTGGTCTGACTGGAAGATGGTTTCATGTTAAGCACCATGAAAGTGGCTCTCAGGAGACAGAAAACAAGATTTCAAGGATTTTTTTAAGGGAGGAGCTGGCAAAGGCCAGCAAATTATGAAGAGCATTTAGATCAGTAATTGAAAGTCAGTTCTGCAATGCCGAGAAGCTATAGATGAGAAGCTATAGTTGGAAGAGAGGGGAAGGGGAATCGTTAGAGCATGCTGCTGCACTGTGCAGCATCCCTGAACCAGAGCGCAGTGGGACAATGTACTCCTGAGTGGTGAGACCATACCTGAAGAGAGAGCTGCAGGTGGGTGGGAATCCCGAGCAGGAGGGTGTTGAATTGTGAGAGAGAAGGACCTGAGGGGAAGACCCCAAGACATAGTCAGTTTGCAGGTTATGTTTTATCATACATGGGAAACATTCCTTCTTAGAAAAGGAGACAAGCTGAATCACAAAAGACAGATGTAGTAAAGCAACATGTAGAAGTTTGGAGAACTGACTAAGCAGAAGCAAGATCAGGCTGTGGGCAACCTGGCTAAGGCTGTAGTTTGCTGCTTTAGGGTAAACAGGACTTGAAAAACATGGTCCTCGCCAGGCAGCACAAGCTGTGTCTTCTTTCTATGTGGCATTTTTAGCCCAGAAGCCAGGAAACAGTAGAATGAGCAGAGGGTCTCGATGGTATCGACCATGGCGAGCTCATGCTATTATCAGCTGTATCTTCACTGAAGCAGGATTGATTGGATCAGAGATGGGGATTTGCCAACTGGGAATGCTGTTACTACAAGAGCAAGGCAGTGGCCAGAGGGCTGGCAGTTGCCTCACCAAAATATGAGAGGAGGGCTTCAAAGAAGTGCCACTATACACCAGAAAGTGCTTGGTAGGTGTCACTATAGGCTTGCTTGTCTTCCTGTTGGCCTTCCCTTCCCTCAGTCCAGCGTTGGTTTGTTCATTTGAGGTACTGTTTGCAAGTAGGAACTGCACCTCAGCCAGCATCCAGATGGCTCAGGGTGGGACCCCAAGGTGGTGTGACACCTGACAATTGAACCCAGGTCCTTTTTGCTGTCCACCTACATCTGCCTGCATAGTATTTTGTTAATTAAGGTTGGTCTCAAGGGGACTATTAAGGGTAAAAAATTTCCTCTTAAGTTAGAAATATGTAGATCCTCAATTGGGTATTATTTTCTTTGTTTTATATCGACAGTAGTGAAATTTCTTTCTATTCAATGTCTTTTGTCAAGGCTTCTCATTTTTATGCTCTGGAGATTAGTGTGTTTGATGCTTGCTTGGAGCAATACACACACACCCTTCATTTTGACCTTGTGTTCTTACAAATCAAGTACACTGGCAGCACAAGAAATTGAGCGTTAGTGTTAAGCAGGGAGTGTGGAATCATTTATTTTCACCTCAGGTAAAAATTCTGAACTGTGCATGCAGGCAGGACTGGCGCTAAATTAATTGGACATGTAGATTTGTTCACACACACCAGTGTGAAACCAGTGCCTTTCCGAGCAAGCCTTTCTCACCAGTGCTCCCCATCACCACCACTCATATGATTAAAGGTTACCTCTCTGCTAAATGTATATAAATATTTATATATATATAAATATATATAATATATATATATTTAAAATATTATATAATAATAAATAAAAGGCTCTAAATCTTCCTCTACAACTTGCCTAAGGCTGGTTGGAAAGTTTGCTGGCACAACAACATGACTTTTGGACAATACTTTAAAAAGCATTGGTATTTCATTCTCCTCCCCATGATTGCATTGTGGCAGAGGATGCTGCTGGGCTGGGCTCAGCCCTACGGTGTGCTGCCCTCCTTTTGCCAGCTGTTGCAGGACTGAAACCCCACACAGCCCCTGAGTGCTCTCTTATCTCACTTTTTAGTAAACATTTCTTTTTTTGGTTCAAGCCCAACGCTTGCCCAGTGCTTGACCCTGGAGCTCATGTTAGCTGTTCCTCTGGGGCTCTGCTCGGGATGTCTCAGTGCAGGACCAGACCTGCTGCCCACTCATCCCTAAGTATGAACTAGGAATTAATTTTATTTTAGGGGTTGTTTTTTTTGATTGAGGAAGCAATCTCCAAGTGCCAAAGCTCAAACCTGTCCTCCAGTCACCTATAGTATTAGGATCTCTTATACTGCCCTTGAGGGTCTGGTAGTAAAACAATCTTTTCATTTTTAGTTTGGAGTGTTTCTAACTATTTTTCTTCTTTTGAAGAAATTAAAATAGTAGTGCTTCAAATTGGTAAATATAAAGGATGTCTCACACCTGAAGCAGTTCACAATTTATCTGCCGCAAGAGGTTCTAGTCCATTATGAAAAGTACAATTTAAATACACATTAGCAGCTCACAAAGGAATCTGCAGAGTATATATATACTTTTGAAATAACTTTTTTTAAAAAAAGCATGCCATATTCTTCTCAAAGGTTTTATTCAGCACAGTGGAAAGTGTGTCTAGGCAAATACAAGATATGAATAGCTCAAAATTCACAAGAAGAAACTAACATGGGACTCTTAATTGGTAATAAACAAGTATTCTGCCCCTCTCCCATAAAATACTGGACCAGATACAGGAAAAAAAAAATCTAACAAATTTAAAGAAACATGGAAATCCTCTTTAGAATTGTTCCACTTAACTGGGTCAAGCTATTTTGAGGCTGAAAAGGTGATAGTTTCTCCTAGGCATATGAAACATTGAT
The DNA here is from genome assembly GCF_023638135.1 of Falco biarmicus. Classification (NCBI taxonomy): domain Eukaryota; kingdom Metazoa; phylum Chordata; class Aves; order Falconiformes; family Falconidae; genus Falco; species Falco biarmicus. The sequence continues at coordinate 57,766,097 of NC_079291.1, read as the reverse complement.
ATGGCCAGATTAGCAAACATCATTGATTTAGAGAGCTTGCAGACCAGGAGCTGGAGCTGGAGTGTGAAATCCTGTTTATGGCTACCTAACCGATCGCTTGCTTTCCTGGGAGGGTGCAGCTATTTCAGGAAGCCTTGACCTATCGAGAACAAGATACCTAGTATTACATACTAACATTTAACATCTTCCTATTCTAGACAAAGTTGTTATCGCAATTTCAGAGGGATGATTAAAAATGTCGGCTAGACGGGGAATCCATGATATTGTAGGATTAGCGATTTGAGGAGGAGGTGAGGAGAGGCTGTTGCTGGAGTATCTGAGGTTGTACTCAGAATGGAGGGCTGAAAAATAGGAGATGGGAGGATGAGCATCACTTAATACATTTGTTTTAGTTTTGATATTTAACTTTCTCCCACCTGCAAAAGCTGCCATGCTCCAGCTTCTGCTCAATATGAAAGACTGGGTGCCTCAGGCACCCATGGGCTTAAGTGGCCACTCAAATATTTACTTTTTAATTCATCCATTTAACTTTAGGAAGCCAAAGACTGAACATTCAGCCTGAAGTTCAGCCTAATACCTGGTGCTATGCATGGGACATACAGGAGATAGATCTTTGAAGAAAACAGATATGTATTTACTAGAAATTACATGTATTTGAAAGTAAACGGTGACTGACTGGGATTATGTTTCTGTTAGGCTTTGTAGTTAAATGTTACAATAACACTGGTCTGTCTTAATTGCTGTCCTTCCCAAAAATTGCTGAAAATGTATCACGTTAACAGCTCTTGGTTGTTCTCAAAGGAAATTTGAAAGCTCATGTAAAAAGAACTTTGGAAGTTGCTGTTTAAAGAGACAAAAATGATTATATTGCATCTCTCCTGCCAGACATTGTGATTTGGCCAAGAACAGCTGAGATGTGTAACTTTGATTTAGCCCAGAATGTCTTCCCCTTCAATACCATCCTGGGTATTTCCCATCTGAGCTTCCCATAGCATCCAGCCTCTACAGACTGAGTCATGTTCTCTTTACACAATGATCTTACATATTAGCAAAGACAGATGAAATCTAGAAAAGAAGCAAATCCCTTCCTTTTTTGGTTTGTTCATATCCTGGTAGTGTCCTTGGCCAGGAGCTGGATCCTAAGTGTATATTGATGAAATGACAGCCACATTGCGCCTTAGATGACCGAAGCCTCAAACCTCAGCCTTGCAGATACTTAAATTGAAGTCCTAACCAGGAACTGAGGCCCCAAATGCTTTTTTGCAGGTTTTTTTGTGTGTCCAAAACAGATGGGCTGGAAGATAGGAGTGGTCTCTCCCTGTGTTTCACAGTTTGAAAACTAGTGTGTTCATAGATGTCTAGACAGACAGCAGTTGGATTAAAAAAATGATCGAGATGTTACATACATAGAAATGAAAATATTTGTCTGAGGTTCCAGATTATGTCTGTGGAAGAGCCATACTTTGAATTGACTCTGATGCCAACTTGTAAGTTGAATGTCTCTCTCTGTTCTGTACTTCCTTCTCCCAAGGAAGCTTTTGAGCTGCTTTTGTTAACCAGCTTTCTACGAATACTGCATCTTCACTCCTACTAAATCTATCTTTCATTCTAATATACCTGTTATTTGTAGTTATACAATATTTATATTCAGAACGTTTGCAGCATGCATAATTAGATACATGATAACACTTCAGCTCCCCAAAAGGATTATGGAGTAGTGGGTAGTTACTGCATACTACAGATGTTGGGAAAATCTTATTTTATGGTGTCTTTTAGAAATTCTCCTTTACAGAAGTCTTGTGATTGTATGTGTTCTCCACTCTTACCAGGAAAAAATGGGCAACTTGTAAGGATGTGAGATGAGCAAAGACGCTAGGCTCCTAAAGTGGGCTGAGGTGAATGACTTAAGTTTCCTGAATGTGTTCCCTGATAAAGATCTTTCTGTTCTTTGACATTCACATACATTTTTCACTCTTGAATTTTATTCTTAGTGAGAATTGCCAGCATTTGGGGATTGCGTTTTACATTTCATAAATCTCAACATGTCCAAAAATGACAACAGCACACATGGGTATATGTGAGAGTACATGCACACATTATTGATGGCACTAGCTGGATAGAAAGCTTTACTTTTCATTCCCAGTAATTCTTAGCTAAGGCAATCTCACAGCCATAAATTCACTACAGAAAGCATGCTAAAACTTAGGCGAGAAATGAGAAGTGTTTAATTTTGAAAGTGTAAATGTATTCAACTTCAACTCTGTGAGCAAAATATGTCTTTTAAATTTCTTACTCTGTCTTATTTTATTGCAGCCACAGTTAAAAGTGGTAGGCGCTTCTGAATATAGGGTTGTTGGTTGTTACAAGAAGACAATACTGAGGGTTTCATCTCTTTTTAAATCATTTTGGCTGAGGCTTGGCTGACCCACAGGACCCCATGTAGTCATCTTTGTGCCAGCCAATTGTTCTGTCCCCTGGTTCTATGCTGGTGTTAGCCTCAAGGCACTACTACTGACTCCATGGCAATGACGCTATTTGAAGTGCCAAGTAATGTGCCAGTGACTCAGGTGGAAAAGCTCTTTGGAAGAGCTCTTATTTTGATACTCATCCTGTTGCTCTTTTGCTTCATTTTATTATCTTGATGTGTTACCTTAATAGATCATAACGAGGCCCTTACCTGCCAGGTGCATCACTCTACACGCATGCTTCAAATGTATGAGAAAGTCATTACCCATAGAAAAGTTGCATGGTTCAGAGAGAAAATGCCTGTTTCCAGCATTACACCTTTTGCTAGATGGCTTTCATGAATTTTTTAATGCTTTACCTAGGGCTTGTCTGCAAAGCACGTTGCTTCTTTTATTGTGCCTCCCCAAGACCATGGTCTCACCACAGGTAGGCATGGTTTCATCCCAGTTAGCATTTGGGTAGGAGCATGAGAATTTCAATACAGCTTCACCACGTCTAAGGCCAAAGCAGACAGCTATATTTGTCTGCGCTGCTCTCTGATGACACAGCCAAGCTTTCTTCCTCCTCTCTCTCAGAACAGAAAGCTTCAGAAGTTTAATTTAGAATCGGCTCCATCTGACATGAAAAATAGGGATACACGGTGCTTTTCAGGCAAACGCACAAACTTTTCCCATATGGTTTGGAGGAAGCCCTGTATGCTTTTGGTTGGTCAAACCCACATGAGGTAGTGTGAGATGGATGTCTGAGGGTCTTCCTTGAAGCAAAGTAGGAAAAAAGTGGTACTGAACGAAGTAGAAAATAAAGTGAGATGCACTTTTTTCCTGAAAAATAATTAGTGCAAGTGTCACTGAGAACAACGTGATTTTGTAAAACACATTTCCCAGTTAGGAAAAACCATTACAATGTGACTTCAGGCGGCGCTATTAATTACTCTGTAGTTGTGAACCAATTTTGTATTTAATGATTGAACTTGTCTGTTTTCACTTGCTGGCATCAGGAGATCTGTGATGCCATTACATGCCGTTCACTGTCAGATCTTGTCCTGAGAGCCAGTCCGTGCAGTCAGTCCTCTCTGAGAAGCTGAATGGGTGGATGTCATTAATCCAGGCATCCCGGTGTCTTCCCCACCCCCTGAACTTTAAATGGGCATTCTTCTTTCTTGGAAATATTTGATTTGAGTGAAAGGAGGAATGGCTCAAATCTCACTGAGGTTTCAAAGTCATCTCTGTGTTGCTCAGCCATCAGTAATCCGTTTGGCTTTAGAGACTTTGTAGCAATTACTGCGTTAGCTGATTCGGAACAAACCACTGATACTAATTAGGAAAACCTCCATGGGCAATTATCTAATTTAGACACCATTTCTATTTCCTTTCATGCCTTTATGAAAACACTGGGGCAGCCTCTTCCTATTGCCTGTACTGGTGTTTATTAAAGTGTTCCAGAAAGGAAATATATTTTGCCACTCTATGATTGTTCTCATCAATAACATGAAAGACATTGCTTGGATTCCAGCATATCACCGTGAGCTGCAGAAACGGTCCTTTGCGATGCATAAAAAGGACAGCGAGCAGATGGAATTATGATATTTAAAACCAATTCTATGGGGAATATTCAAATGATAGCAACCTTTGCTACTGCCAGTCATTATAGATACATATTGTTGAATGTGTAAAAGGAAACGTAATTGTTGATTGCTCAGCAGGCTGAAGGTGACAGCAAGTAAGAAGTATTAATACCTTGTATAAAGAAGTGAATAAGAAATTATTTTGTTCTGAGGTTAGGTTTATTCTGGAGATAAATTGCAATTTTATAGCCCTCAAGAAAACAAAGGGTAGGAACAAAAAGGTCTGCTCACACTTTCCACCTGAGGAAACACTGAGATACAGCAAACCGTAAGTTAACATTCATCAGTGAATGCTGAGGATTAATATAGAGCTATTTTGGTTTTTTCTTTCACTTATCCCAAGCCATTGGCTTCAGTGAATTTATAGCTGATTTGTTTTCACAAACAACTTTTAGTGCTTTTGTAACCCTGTATACAAACTATAATTATTGCAAGCATCAGGAAAGAGACCCGTGACTTTAGGTCTTGCAAAATTTCAATAAACTATGCAGTAAATTTATTGGGAGAAAAAAAAGTTTAGAGAGACTAAAGCTAGTTCTGGCTCTTGGCCAAATTTGGCAAATACCTTTGGCTTGAAAAATGTTGAAAAAAACTATAAACGGCAAAGTGCTGCACACAGATTTCCTAAACAAAACATTTTGCTATTTCATTTTGAGGATGGTGTTTTGAATTGAAAACTGACCTTAAAAATAATATTTTTAATCCCTTTAAATTCACGGAACATTTAATTTCAGTTCAAATAAAATTATTCTAAATGAGCTCAAATGATTCTTTCTTCCTGTCCATTTCCTCTTCATTTCAGCTGGTTGGGAAAAAAATATTTTAAAAAGTCCTCTCTCTCTGTGCTCAGGCCCTGAGCTGAAACATCCATACTCCCACCAGCTGGGTGTAAACCCCTGTGTAAATTAGAGTGTTCCACATGTAATCAGTCAGGTTGCCCTGGGATGGTATGAACGGCACTACAGGATCTGGCCATAGCATCAGTGGAAAAGGTTGACAATTGCAACAGTAGAAACAATTAGGAATTTACAGTAGGATATTGTGGATATAAACTGGACTAATGTCCTGTAATTCCAGGACCGTGGCCTGATCTGCCTGCCTAGGCTCTCTGTGGCCAGCTAGAGAAAGACAGATGCACCTTCTGAAGGCATCTCACCTGGCTTACTCCTCACTGGGGGTAAGATGGCTGCAGAGGGGATGAGTACCTGCATGAGTAAGTTAGATGGCTCATGGTACCTATAGGAGGAGCTCATCCTTTATGGTTGCTTTATGCTTGTCCACAGCCTCAGTCAACTCCCTGAATCTTAAACTTAGAAAATTTAGGTCTTTCCAGAGTTACTGTTAGCTCTGCTTAGGTCTTACCTGTCAGCTTATCATTACTGGTTATCTGATTTATTTTTCTTGAGTCAGATTTAGGCTAAAATTTAGATAAGTGTTTAAGTGCTGTTGATTGGCAACTCAGTGCCTTGGGGATGCAATGTGACAGCAAAGCAAACAGCCAGTTCATCAGTAAATAAGAACTAATACAGATGGCTTTCTTACAGCTGAAGTTCCTTTTACTTTAAAAAATTAACAATCTATTCTATTAGAACATCTCTCTGGAAGTACAGTTTATTGAGTTATTGAATGGCGGTTTGATTTCCCTCCCAGGGGGAAGTGAAATTCACCACACAAACACCTACTGAGACATTTCCTTTTGCACTGAGCAGTATATGACGAGGGCCAAAACTCAGTTGCTATAATTTTTCACTCTGGTATTACACTGTTCAAATAGTGTCATAATATTAGTAGTACATAGTTTGCTGTTTATGAATTCTTTGTACTCAAGCTGTGAGTTTTTTATTTCCTGCTATGCTTGATCATTATTGTAATACTTTGATGTTGGTAATCAACTCATATTTTTTAAAAAGCACATGAATCTGAACACATGTAGCCCAATTCTGTAGCATTTATCCATACAGAGCAATTCTTCACCTCCTCTGTAACAACTGGGTTTTGCTGTGAATGCTCCCAGAGTAAGAAGTAACTCCAAGAATGTAAGTGGTAGAATTAAAGCCATAAAGTATGGCTTTAAACTTAAGCATTAAAGTATGCTGAAGTGGTTCAGGAGTCTCATAGCTTTTTGATATTCAGTGGAACTCACATTCGTAAATGCCTGTCTGACTTTTAAAAAATGAGACTTACTCACAAGATTTCCAGAAGATATGTATTAGCCAGGTATTCTGAAGAAATTTGCTGTATAATATAGGACTATTCCAAAGGGGAAATGTAATTGGTGCTGTCAAATGAGTATGAAGGTCATGAGTTGTTCTCCTGCCACATAGCAACACCTCGTCCCCCTCCACCTCACAACCCTGATGTAAGAAAATGTTGAAACGTTCAAAACTTTCACCTTTAGGTGCTTGAAAGGTCTTGCAAGGCTTGAAAATTGATTGTCAAAATGAAAAATGTGAGTTTCCTTGCAGTCATTAGAGAAACCCATCCCAGAGGCTACCATGAGCTTGGCCATGGGAAGCTCTAAGGACCATTTCCCACCTGGCTGCAGCTGGGGTGCCCGGTCAAACTACATCTTGTGCCTTGTCAGTAAGTTAAACAGAGCCAAGGACTGTTGTTTCTCCTTGAGGACAAGTTTTCCTCTTTAAAATAAGCTCTGCCCTGCTCCTTCTCTCCACAATATGGTGGCCTCATCCATATTGATTTTTAACCCGTTCTCTCTAAAAGCTGGGAAAAGGAAGAGCTGTCTGTGCTTATCATCCAGCTGTTAGGAATGGAGGAAAGTCTGATTCCCTCGAAGAGTGCCCTTACCAGGGGCTCTTTGACTCGGCCCATAGTGCTGCTGGCTTTTATAAATCACTGACTGCCCAACACTGAACACAGATGCATCGATTCATCTTCCTGTGGCTCAGGGTCTTCCTCCATAGATGACAATTTGTGGCTTTGTTTGCCTGAGTCTTTAATTTACATTTTTGCACCTGTTGATGTACAGTGCCCTGTTTAATGGGATGAGAAGTCCCTCTTCACCAAATACCCTGTATCCTGTTTGATTTTAGGGGTTGTGGGTCTTCCAGAATTTTTTTGGTGAAGGGCATTTTAGCCATCCATGCAATTTGATTGACTTTGGCAGCCTTGGACCATCTCTGTTTGTTCCTTAGCTCCTGACAGAATGGTGTCTCTGGGTAGCTGAAAATACATGTCCAGGACATTACCTGAGAAGCATCAGCTACAAAAAGAAAGGAAACAACAAAAGAATAATATAGCATTGCTGACCTTTGTGAGATATTTGACTATTCTACGCTCAAATACTTAAGTACTTTGTTATACTAAAGAAACCAAAACCCTTTGTCAATCAGCACGTCTTACGCCTGGATGCCCCATCTCAGTGACTTAATACACTTATTTTTCACAGGTTTCAAGAGGAAGTTTCTTTTAGCTTTCCACGAAGAGCGATGGCTAATTCTTGTTGTATTTTCTGTCTTCTTTAATTTGATAAAGGAAGAATAGCTCAAATCAATCATCAGGAAGGATGTCATACATAAAAGCTCAAAATGAAATGGTGGGGGAAACCGAGAAGGTGGAATATTAGTGTGCAATTTGCCTGGAAAAACAGGAGGGTACTGAGTCATGCTGCTATGCCTTGCTGCATGGTGGATGCTCGCTTTGCTGTCTGTTAGCTTGTGGTTTGACACAGCTTCTGCCTTGAGTTTTGTGCTCTACCTCTATGCGACAGTGGGCACGATGGGCAGAGGGACCAGCAAGCCTTATTGATGAATTCCAGGCTGGTGTAGGGATTTCTGCTGTGGCACTGTCAGACTCAGCACCTCCTGCCACCACAGGTTCGCTGCCTTGCCCCAGATGCTCTCTCAGGATCTCCTGCTCTGACAAGATGCCCTGCAAGGCTCCTGGTGCCCAGGAGGTGGTGCCTACGGTTTGCAGGTTTGTGTTTTCCTCCCTCTGAATCGTCTTCTGTGCCTGACAGTTTAATTGTGAACCTAAATGAGCAATTTCAGGTTCTTGCTGAGATACAATCCTGTGCACTAAATGACTCTAGCATCCAAGGGAATCCTTAGGATTCAGTTAGACACTGCTGCAGCCCTAGCAGATAAACCCAGAACTGCTGTGGGATTCGGAGAGCCCGCTCAGATACAGGGTACTTGTGAAGACTTTTCTGCTTCTACCCAGCTGTGCGAGGGCATGGGAGGGAGGGAGCAAGCTCTGCCTTGGCTGCTCCACGCTTACGGGTAAGAGAACATGGGGGAACTGAGTAGGCTGGGCTGTGAGCTGGTCCCCCCAGCTCCAGAAGACTCTATCAAAGACTGTCACCAGTTATTTTATGAGTAGGGCCCAAAAGTGGCCCTGGGGTAAGCAGATGCCAGACAATTTACCCGTATCTTCATTACCCCTTGCCTCAAATTTGCTATATCAGCTTAAAAAAAGACTGCAATAGCTATAGTACCAGGCTGTCCGTGTTCAATTTTTACCTCCTTGAATCTTTCTTTATTCCTGGCCTGCATATATCCTGTTGCAACTGGTCTCCTGCTGCTATGTGTTCATCAAATGGAGAATTGTTCCTTTCTCTCATTTCTGAATTTGGTATTTTGGCTATTTTTAGTACAGGTCTTCTCCACTCCTCCACAACAGGAAAGAAGTGACACGACTGAGATATATTTCCTTTCTTTCTGGGTAAAAACAGTTTCATGCTGGCCAGTATTTATATTTTACATTTGACAGTTCATGACTGGCAATGAAGATCTACTGAAATCGCTAGGGATCATTAAGGACATGACCCCTTTTGTGTGAAAACACCATGTGTCCATTTCTGTGGCTGGAGCAAAGAGTCCTGCTGCCTTGAATAACACCCAGGAAAGAAAGTAATACTTATTTTTTAAAATTATGTGAGCAATATTTTGGGTGTTTGTAGATGAATTCAACTCCTCCTCTGTTGTAGAGCCCCAGAACCAGAGGAGGATTCTATTGCTCTGCCTGAATGGGGCAAGTGGAAATCCTGAAAACTGGCTCTTAGATGCGTGTTCCTCATGGAACAAGGCCAGCTACGCCTGGATTGAGACAGCTGCGCGCCACTTGCATCTGACACAGAAGCGCGCGATGTTAGTGATTTGTCTGGAAAACAGCTTAGGCTTTTGGGTTCTGCTGGCATTGGGCATATGACATAGCTGTGAAGGCAGCAATGGGTGGATGGAAGCGAGTAGGTCAGGAACAGAGAGGGGGCCCATCCATGTGGCAGGTGCTTCTTAAGCAGCCCCCTGGGCAGCCCTCCCTACTCAGCCGTGCTAGAGCCAGACCCACCCTGTCTAACCCAGCTGGGGATGCTGGAGTTGCATTGACATCTCACCTCTGTAAGCAAGTTCTCTGGAACACCAGGTGCCTGTGGTCTGATAAAATTAGTAACCAACACCAAAAAGTCAGACAGTAATTTATGCCTTAATTTTACCACATCGTACCTGCTTTTTGACCAAATGACAAAAACCCTATGACCAAAAAATAAAAAACAGCAGGTGATGTGTAATGAATATGCCCAGTCTAACTAACCCTTTTCTTTCTCTCTTTTTCTTATCTCCCTTTTTTTTATTTTTTTACCGCTCTGTGACTGTGCCCCTAAAGAAGAGTTGCCTACATTTCTGTTTGACACTTAGATAAGATCAACAGTAAAGGATCTAATCAGAGGCCTGGTGCTCACATTAGAGGCTGCAAATTCTGTTTATTGTGAGCTGAATCCAAATAACTAGCTGCTTCAGCTCCATCTACCTAAGAAATAACCAGGAAGAGACTGGGCTATTCCTGCTAGGGATAACAAGGCTGGGATGTAGTCTAGGACAACAAGGAGACCATCCTGGGTGACCTTTGAGTTTTTTTCCAAGGTCATTCTGGTATTTTCAAGTTGCATGATTTCTTTCTTTTTTTTTTTTTTTTTACATAATTACTGGGAAAATTTGTACTCTGGCCTCAGAGACAGGGAGCACTGGGAAAGCTTGGCAACTTATTATTCAGTGAAAGAGACTTTCAAAGGAAGTTTGAATGTATAATGAACTCTGAACACATACAGGGATTTCTCCCCCTCTCTTACTCTTTTTGTAAATTCCCAGCACTGTGTGGATTAAATGCAAAATATAGGGTCAAGACAAATGCGGCTGTTAAACTGTGCAAGTAATAACTGTTAGCCCTTATAATAAGGCTATATTCCTAAACTGCATCTGCTTAGCACAAAATTATTTCTGCAGAAGGGTGTTCTTTCATGCAAGCTCTGGAATATGGTATTCTCTTAAATGACTGTTTTCTTGCTTGCATTGTCTTCTCAGGTCAGCATGTGTCCTGAAACTGCAAGACAGAACAGGCATGCTAAAAAATTACAGGGGTGAAAGCAAGTCTAAATATGAGGGAGCTTCAGGGCAGTGGTCCGAATGGTAACTTCGACACCAACAGTATAAGGCATATGCCAGCCTCACACCAGATCAGCGGTGGATTACTTTTAAAAATTAAAATTAATCTTTTATAGCCCCCTAATGTCAAGCTTCCTTCCATAGTGAAAGAAGATTATTAACTGCTGGAGGAGAAGGCAGGGAAGATTTACAATAAACCTATTAATCCCCAGCAGCTCTTTACAGGAGGGCATTTGCAGATCCCTGAAAAATTGCTTGCTCAGCCTGCCAGAGTCACAGCAAACAGTTTACCTGTACGTAGGATCAGGCTTCACATGCACTTATGGGAAGAGGAAAGGTTTTGTCTTTGGTAATCTCAGTGCCACTGCTAAAAAGCATTCTCTGGAATAACCGTGGTCGGGTCTGCCCGACCCCGACTTTCCTTGAGCGTTGCCTTGCAAAGTGTTGTACAGAGCTTGTCTGGGTGGCCCTGATGGCCACACCAACCTTCCTGTGTCCAGGCACATGGGATATCTTGAGTTTTGGAAAATTTCCTTTGCCTAGGATGAGTGAAAACTTAAAACCTCATCATTCTGTTCCTCTTAACAAACATAGGAGCTTAGCTAATTAGGCTCACCAGTATTCAGGCTGAAGCCTATTTTAAAAGCCACATCTCCAGTTATAGGTTGAGGTGATTTATAAAGTACAAGAAACTTGGTGATTAGCTAATGTTCTATGATCTGGAAGTAAATTTTAATAAAAAATGTAAGAATGCAAGTAATCATGCAAATTAAGGAATGAGGAATGTACGTCTGATTTTAATGCTTGCAAAGTAATAAAGCTCAAAGATACAAATCGACCATAATAATATATATCTATATGCACAGACACATACTCAAGGCACAGTGATCCCATATATCTTGAATGTGCAGTGGTGAATGTAACAAAGAATGTTAAAGAAAATGCTGATTTGATTTTGAAACAAAGAGCGGAAGGCAAAATAGAGGAACAAAAAGTACAGACGTGGTATTTTAACGGAGAAGAGCAACTCACCTTAGGCTAGTGTCCATCTGTAGCTCAATGAAGCTGTAAAAATGTGCGTACTTGCTGAGATCTGCAATTTTGTATTGACTTATTATTTGTACATTATGATTTATCTTTGGCTTTGCTGCAGCCATAGTAAAAAAGGCACTGCTGTTTCCTAGATTACACTCCTCTGATTCATGATTTCATGCAGACTTCATCCTTTCTTGTGTCACTAATCGAAGGAGATCTCATGTATTAAGGAACCTAAAATCAGTTTTTACATAAACTCAGTGCTCTAGCCAACAAAACCTAAAGACTTCAGACTTGGGGGGGGGGGGGGGGCGGGGAGTGGGGGAGGGAGGCTGAGGCATCCCTTGTGAGCCATGTCAGCTTTCACTTTCAAACTAAGGTCTTTCAAACCCAGTTGAGTCACTTCCCTAACATCAAAAGAGAAAAGAGCTAGTAACAGTAGAAATTCAGTGATCACATAACATCTACAGACTCTCCTGACAATCCTAATCTCAGGGATCTGTGGTCCCATGGAAAATGGACCGCCCTCATATTTCCCTCTGAAGGAGTGTTAGGAAAAAGGCCCATTATCCCTTCCAAATTCTTTCCTCAATGGGAATCCAAAATGGCTTTTCACTTCCTGACCTGTTTAATGTTCTCTCCAAAAGACACAAATGACTCGAAGAAAATGGCTTGAGTTACAACCTGAGACCATTTGCACCCTCAAGCTACCAGTCACCAGCTCTCACTGGTGTAGAAAATTTGTTTTGTGCACTACAGGAGCTGGTCAAATTTCTTTTCAGGGGTCATGGTCCCATGTGCTGCTGAAACAGTGAGAGATGATGCCTGTCTGGCAGGGTTTGTCACCAAAGCCATCAGAGCTCAGAAAGGAAAAGTGTCGCAGAAAAGCAGAGAGAACTGCCAAGCCTGCACAGCAAGTCAGGAGCAGAGCCATGAACTGGGCCCAGAAGGGTTTCAGTGCTGAGTCAGGCTGGTCTGGTACTTTTGAGAAGTAATAAATTCAAATCATATTTGCATTAACATAGCATAGGGCCAACAGCAGAGTGCACAAGGGGAGAAGTACAGAAAGGAGGGCAAATCAAAGGCACTGGGAATCCGCAGGCTACATAATGCAAACCCAGTAAATCCGGGCTATTTGCGTCCTCTGGAATCAGAGATATTTGGGTTTGGCTGTATTTGATGGGCAGTAAGTAGCTATTTTTACTTCAGTCTTGAAAAGAGCAAAACCAGAACGCTGTGTCAGCATTTTGTCCTGCTGCAAATTCTGGTAGGGTGGGTGACTGTCGGGGGAGACAGCTCTGTCCCTTGGTTAGCCTCGGTAGCTGGGCCTCTGTTGGGACATTCCAGTTTAACACAGACACAGTACTTGTCCACCAGCAAGCAGGCTAACAGAGAGGGGATACGCACCCTCCCCCTGCCCTCCCCCTGCCTCACTGCAGCTTTTCTCCAGCTACACTAAATAGCTGGTCTTTGGTGGCAGGTACTGAGTCCCAATTTTTGACAAAGAATTTGGGAGGAACCAGGTGAGAAAAGGTTTAAAAGCTTAAGCAGGATCACCATAAATCCCAGCAGTCAGTTTATTTTTATTTATAACTCCCCTGAACAGTCCAGCTCTTTGATACAAAGGCAACCCAGAGATTACACTGTGTTGCCTGAAGTTCATCTCTCTGGTAGCTGGTGGGACTACAGAGCTGTGGGTAAGCAGCATGAGGAAGGGTTTTATACCAAACCTTGTCAAACCACTTCAAACCACCTGAGGTGTCTTATTTCAATTATCAATTTAAAAATAGAATTGGTTTTTGTTCCCTGATCCACTGATTCCTGCTTGGGTTATTTTAGAATCGCTTTGAGGCTCAGAGGCAGAAAGCATCTAACGAGGATTTAGCTAAAGGGATGCTTATCTGGCTGGGTCTCTTTTGTTCTTGAAATGCCATAAGTTACAGCCAGCTACACTAGCAGAACTTTTATGCCACCAGGTTGCTAGTCAGTAGGTGAAGGGTTAAAAAATAAAAATAAAAAATAAAGCTAGTAAAGCTTGATTGGAAGTGATTTTACCCAAAACTTATACTCGGCTCCAAATCCTGGAGGTTGTCTTTTTTTCCAAGATCTTATCAAGAGCTACATTCTTTCAGGAAGGAAACATGAAGGATTTCCTTGGAAATCTGGCCTTGATTATGTCTGACCATCACAGCTTAGGTACCCTGCCATGGTCACCCCCAGCCACTTCTGAATGTGGCCTTGGCCAGCCACTTTATTTCCTTGTTCCCACAGTCCCAGAGTCTCTTAGAAAGGATTGTAGGAAGTGACAACACCATCTTGGCTTTCTATGTGGGAAGTGAGATAGTTGCATTAATTATACATTTCCCAGCCTCTTCCCACTGGCAACACCACGTGCAAGAACAAGTGGTTATTTGGGGCCATGGGGGATGCAAGCTTGGGGCTGTTGCAACCTAAGAAGGAATCGCTACAATGACAGCTGGGACAGGGGGTGACCAGGGGAATTTCTGATGCATGGAAAAGACAAGTCAACAAATATGCATGTGCTGAAAAGTAATTTCAAGCCTCAGTCAGAAATTAAACTTTCTGTAAGCATGGAGGACAACATGAAGGAATTTAAAAGCTGTGTGGTGTTTGTCTGCAGACCAAGGAGAATATGTGGAAAGAAATATATTGTTTCTGAGAGCAGGAGGTCTGAGGGGTTTGGTAATTTGGGGTTTTCTTTAGGTTTGTTTTTGTTTTTTGAAGCAGCTTTCAGGCCATTCATTCAGAGAAGTCCGCAGTACAGATCTCTCAAGAATATAAGTCTCCGTGTGGAATTAAACTGGGTTTAATGTGTTTCTCTGGCAATCAGTAAAATGGGAGGGAGAGACAGAAATTCTGATTTTGAAAAGCCTCAAAAGCTAAAGATCCAGGACTGTCATTTTAAGTAACTGAAGGCAGATAAGGGGACCGTCAGTTTTGAGGAACCTTGTTAGGTTATGTGATTAATGGCTTTTACCCTGCACACAAAGGAGCACAGAGAAACATTGTGGGGTGACAGACCCCAAAAACCTATGCAAAGAAACAATCCCTGCATCCTGCTACTCCCAGGGATGCCCCAGGAGAGCCTCATCCCTACACACACACACATGCACACACGCACATGCACGCACACACACACATCCTGGTAAGGACAAGAGGCTCTTAATGGGATGTTTAGGAGAGGAGTTAAGGGAGGGGAAAGTGTAGAATCTGGCTGGTTTGGGGGGGAACAAGCAGGATAAAATACTGGGATAATGCAGCAGATCACATGTAAGCAGTTTGCTGGCCATGCTTGTCTGACCAACCCTGCTCCAGGTCAGTGCAGACTGCCCTGTCTCCTCATTAAACTGCATTTCTAACTACTGCCCTGGTGAGGGGCTCCCTGTTCTGTGTGCATATGTGTGCATGGGGGTCTGGAGTCACTGGAGTCAAACCACAGGCTGGACAACCCATGTGTCTGTGGTACCAGCAACCAGAGAGACCAGAGAGTGTGCATGTTGTGTGAGCATGCATGTTGGTGTGCAAGGACCAGCTGGGGAGGGGGTACAAGGCTTGGGAGCCAGGTATGGGGGTGGCCATAAGTCTGGGCCAGATACTGGAGGGACATGAGACAGGTGAGTTGTGTGCTGGAGGGACAAAGGGGTCCAAGCCAGCTACTGGAGGGACCATGAGGTCTGGGGGTCAGCTGAGAGACCTGTCTGCTTATTTGTCTGTGCCTGAGGCAACAGGAGATGAGAGGATCCAAGGGCCACCTACTGGGTGGGCAGTGGTGGACAGTTACTGGAGGATCTCTATTGTATATATGTATGGCTATAGGCATCATCTTGCTCTTGGAAATCTGTTTCATGTACCAGAGTGACTGCTCTATTCCCAGTTTTCTTCTCTGCTATCACATTTTCCAATTGCCATCACCCGACAGTCCCCTTTCAGGCTAAAACCAATCATCTTTCAATTTTCTAGAACTATCTTAACAACTAATGCCTTGTCTTCTGCTGCTGGCCCCCACCCCATAGTGACAGTCCATTCAGAAATATCACATCAGTGACATCAGGTGTTACTGGATTATTCCCTAGTTGTAGGCTTAACCAGATTTTCCAAAAACTGCCACAGCTTGTTTGATCCAAAGGAAGTTATAAACAACAAACTAGAAATAACTCCCCACAGCCATCCATCTAAAAGTAAAATTACTGTTTCTGAACTCTGAATATCCATTTGCAATTTTTAAGGATTGTTTTGAGATTTGGAGGCAGGCACAGTTTAAGTAGGAATTAGACAGACAGATATTTATCTGGCTGTCTCTCTCTGATTTCATTCCTGAAAGCTAATTCTCTTTTTTTGTCTGGGTATGTGTCTTTTAAATTAAGAATTTAATATTGCTGTGGGTTTTTTTTCTTTTCTTTTTTTTTTAATTCAAACCAGTTATTATTTCACAGTGCATTACTGAGCTTTTCTAACATACTTTTTAGTTTCTTATCTTAAATGAAGCATAACTGGCTGGTGGTAAGTCCAAATTCCATACAATGAGGCAGGATCCATTTCTTCAGTACAACAGTGTAGGCAGACTATTACATATATAGTTTCAGATTGTTATTTCTGATTCAACAAAGGTTTTGAGAATTTCTTTAAGCGCTTCACTGTATTGGATTTATGATGGTTATGCATCTTTCATATGGAAAATGCTGTCTGGAGATTGGGACAGCAACCTGACAGTCAAAATTGCTAGATGGGTCATCTGAGGTTCTGGGTAAGATCTGGTAAATTGCTGTAGATCAGTTGTGTCTTCCTTTCTTGATTCCTGCTATGGAAACAGGGAAGAAAATGGAAATGCTTCCCAAGGAAAGCCATGGCTGGTTAGACAGCTGTTTGTGTTTACAGCCTACATTAGCTGAGGGTGTGGATGCCTTTGGTGAAAAACATGTAACAGAAGTTCAATAGCATTCAGGGTGTGTGCAATGTTCCAGTTCTGAGACAAAGGTTTGTCTAAACCTGAGCACTCGATGTTTCTATTGCCTGGTTCAAACACGACATTAAAAAATTCCCAGCTTGCAAGGCAGGACTGTCAGGCATCTGCTGGGGAGAAAGGGAGCCAAGTGGAAATGATCACTAATGTGGCCTGAAACATGAAAATCACCATCCTTGGAGATGTTAAAAACTCAGCTAGATAATATTCTGGGCAACCTGACCTAACTTTGAACCTAACCCTGCTTTCAGCAGAGGTTGCACTAGAGGCCTCCAGAGGTCCTTTCCAACCTAAATTATTCAAAATTATTATAACTCCCTAGGCAATTTATCTTTTATTATGTTTTGTGACAAGTCTAATGTTGTTCTTAAGTCCAATAATGAAATGTAGGGAATTGTATAACTTTCATGATCTGTTAAATTGGAGCACACCAGCAATATCAATGTGTATTTGTGATGGGTAATCTAATGCCATAGCCTATAGCCCTGGGTACAAAAAGATCTAGATGGAAAAGAAGAGCTTCTCTCTAAGATGCCTCTCTTGGGCAGCAAAGTCTGCATGTGGTCTTGGAAATTGTGGTGCCTCCTCAGGGGAGAACAAATCTCTGAGGAAGACGAGTGCCTGCTAGGTCTGGAGAGTGAAAACACTGATATTGTTGAATCAAATGATATTTTGGATGAAGCTTACCTGCTAGCTGTAAGGGATAACACAGGCCCAAAACTTGATACAGAAAATTATGAGTATAAAGGTGCAACAGATGAGATGAAGCAGATATCTGTTCCACTCTAGAAATCAAGAAGCAGGCTTGCAGACTGTGGTAGAAGTATTCTGGTGTGGTGGGTTGACCTTGGCTAGCTGCTAGGTGCCTACCAAGCTGCTCTCTCACTCCCTCTCCTCAGTAGAACGGAGGGAGAAAATTAGACGAAAAACTCATGGGTCAAGACAAAGGCAGTTAACGAAAGGAGAAAAAAAAAGAAAAAAAAAAAGGAAAAAGACAGGAGGGCATGCAGAAGCAAAGCAAAAGAAAAAAGATTTATTCTCTTCTTCCCATTATCAGGTAGTATCTAGCCACTTTCTGGTAAGCAGATCCTCAGTATGTGTATCGGTTGCTTCAGAAGACAAACACCTTGATAACGAATGGTGTCCCCTCCTCCTTTCTCTTAGCTTGCGTTGCTGAGCATGATGCCATATGGTATGGGACATCCTTTTGGTCAGTTTGGATCAGCTATGTCCCCTCCCAGCCTGTTGCCTACCCCCAGCCTACTGGCCTTTGGGGGTCTGCATGGTGAGACAGCTCTGACGCTGTGCAAGCATTGCCTACTATAGCCAAAACACTGGTGGGCTACCAGCACCATTCTAGCTACAAACACAAGCACCGTGCTGTACGGGCTGCTATGGAGAAAGTTAGCTCCACCCCAGCCAGACCCAATAATTTGGAAAGAGGGGACATATTTCATTTAATTTATTTTATCTGCTCATTTTCTCTTCTTCCTTCATAAAGTACTATTTTCTGAAGCTATTTAAGTCATTGCTTTAATAAACAAAGAAGTGTCAGTCACTGAGCAACATTGTGGCAGTTTACAGAATTTTTTCCAGTTTTCTCGATGGAAATGTGGATGAGTGCTTTGAAATGATATAAGTTGGATTTGGTAAAAACTATATACGTGAGAATGTAAATAAATCCAATCCAAATTCAGCAAAACATTTCATTCAAAAAATGCTAGAGCAGGATATTTCCACGGTTTTAAAGCACCTTCTCTCTGTTTTCCTCTGAAAAAAGTAAGATTCTTGGTAAATCAACCTAGCTTCTCAGGAAGGTTTGGGGTTTTTTCTAACAGTGTATTTTCGTGGAACATTCAACTGTTTAAAAAAGATCTGATCTGCCAGTGGTGCCTTAATAAGTGTGATGGGCCCAGCTGTCTTCCAAGAACCCAAACTGAGTAGAATAAATTGTTCCCCTGCCACAAACCTTTGTGATCTTCGCCCCAGTTCTCTGGTAAACCATGTAATGGTGAAGGCTCAGATTCAAAGTGGTTTTTCCCCCATGTATAATTGAAACCAAGATCAGCTGCCTGCAAATCCCACAATTTTTAAGAGCTCAGAACACATAAGAACCTTCCTGAAAAATGTCTGTTGTTTCATGCAGTTATTTTCAAATTGGTGTCACAACTAGGAAAAAATTAAGTCAGTCCTGCACTCGTGGAGAAGTTTGAGCTCAGTCCTCATGAGAACATATAATCTGTCACTGCGCTCTGGATCCCCAGCTACACACACAGTATGTGCTGTTAAAATTCTTTCACACTGGTCTACAAAAGTCTGTGTGAACGTATACACCTCTCCAGAAATAATTTCTTTTCTTCTCTTTTCCCTTTATAAATATCTGCTCCTGCCTACAGATAAACATGAAAACACTTGGAATGAGGAGGGAGCCATAGGTCCATGGGAAGCAGCGGTGCTGGAGGAAAACTCCTTTAGAAACCTAAGAGACTCAGACACTTCCGTCCTCAGTGCAGGAGCTGAAGGAAATCTCTTATTCACTAGGAATGCTTCCTCATCCCTGCTTTGCTCTATGCTTTGCCTGTCTTCTGTCAGAACTGTAAGCATGCGATGGCTCTTTCTAAAGTTTAATGCAGTGCTCTTGAGAAAGGCGCCGGTGCCTCATCACAGCCCTTCAGCCCTCCTGAAGTATGAATAGCAATGAGGTAAGGAATGCCAGAATCCAGGAAGCAATTTTTCACTATAATGCACTTTTATCCTGGGATTTTGTTTCTTAATGCGGTGGAAGTATCTGCTGTGGTTTAAAGGTTTGAGAGGATTTTGTTTAAAGACTGCAGGTAGGTATTTAAGGGCTTGGGCCAGGTAATATTTGAGCAAACTGCTGCAGTTGGTGAGTTCTGGGCTGGGCTCTCGCCTCATGGCAGTGGTAGAGGGGAATGCTGTGTATGTGGGTGAT
Source organism: Falco biarmicus (assembly GCF_023638135.1). Taxonomy (NCBI): domain Eukaryota; kingdom Metazoa; phylum Chordata; class Aves; order Falconiformes; family Falconidae; genus Falco; species Falco biarmicus. Next base: position 57,746,643 of record NC_079291.1, on the reverse strand, counting down.
GCCTTTTTGAATACAGAGGAGAGTTTAAAAAGGACCAGGCTTCCTGGTCTCTTAACTTACTTGCTAGAAGAAAACATCCCTGGTCTCTTAACTTACTTGCTAGAAGAAAACATCCCTGAAGCCTGCGAAGTGCAGTCGAGATGCAGATACAAAACAGTGACAACAGGGGGGTTTCTTCCTTCTTTCATACTACTCGTTTAATTGGTATTAGCGTGCTTCTCAGTCACAAGCAAATATCTGAGATTTTAAAGGGCTACTCCTCTTTCACTGATGTTCAGTGTTAAGTGCATTTTGTAGATGATCTCTCATTAGGCAGCAAAACCAAGAACAAAAGGATCCCAGCTCCCTAGTTTGTCATGGTGACAGTGTCAGTGCTTCAAAGGAGAAACAAAACTCTGGAGTCAGAAGCCAGAAGATAAATATACCTGCAAATTGAGCTTTAATGAGAAAAGTGCTTTATGTCCCTAGTAATCACTGTACAGCAAGCAATGATGTCACCTCACATGTTCAATGAAAAGACCTGGGTTTTCAAGCAAGCAGCATCACTGTGCCTATCAGCATTAAATTGCGTATGAGTGTTTAGCATCCAGTAACCTCCTGTCCTCATAGGGGAGGAGCAGAAAAGACTTATGCCCACAGCCCTGTATTTGCTCTGAGAGGAAGTATTCCACCCAGCAGTATTTATGTTACACAGACACCGTAATCTTCCAGCTAACTCTCTTGTCTTCGTCAGTCTCTGTTTATCGCTCAGCTCCAGAGAACACTTTGTGCCTCTTGATCATTCCTAGAGTATCTGTCGAGGGCAGATGATTCCTCCCTAGCCCTGCGTCAAACCAGTGCGTTATGTTATCAGGTTGCCCTGACTTTGGGGATTAAATGGAGACATTCTCTGAAATACTCTGTTGTGCATGAAAGGTGACTGACTAGCTGGTTTTTACAAGGTGTGGAGGTCTGGAGAAAAGCAGTGCAGTGTTCCAGGGAATGGAACTTGGCAAAGTTTTTCTTTGAGAGACTGTCTAGTGCTCATGGAGAGCAAATCTGTGTAGTCTAGGAGAGACCGATGGGTTTTGCTCCTGTAGCAGAAGGGACAGTCCACTGGCGAATGAAAAATTTAGCAAGTAGCTGCTTGGTACATCAGTCTTGGGGAAACAGAGACTGTTTCATTTTGCTTGCTTAGAGCAAGTACTTGATTTTTCTCCCACAGCCCCCAAGGACCATTCCTGTCTCTAAAAATGGTTAATCAGGACTGACTCGTAACATGCTGTGCAGTCCAAACAGGTCCAGGCCCTGAGCTGGATACAGATGCTAGAGTCAAGTAGGCTGTTGTTGGCTGCAGGGCTCAGGTGAGGGTAACATTAATTGCTCCAAGCAAACCATGCCAATGTCAACAGCTGTCTCTGAGCATCTTTTCCCACCTATGGATCTTAAACCAGATGTTATTCATGAGCAGGGAAGTTGTCCTTCCTAGCTTTTGCTGAGGCAGACAGAGCCCACTTTGCACAGAAATGTTGCTGTGAAAGTGTGCAGACTGAAAGTAGTTTCTGTGAGTGGGTTCTGTTTCCCACTCCTGAGTGTGGTGTTGAATACTTAATAGTTGCTGGATTGAAAAACCTATTTGTCAAGAAGGTTTCTACAAGTATATTGGTATAATTGGGGGGGTGAGGGGAAACAACAACAACAAAAAAAAGAAAAATCAAACCTACACAAAAAAACACTAGCATGTCCCTGTGGCTTGCTTTGTGGAAATTTCAGCTAGGGTAATAATTACTAAGTAACCTATTTTATCAGCAGAGGGCATTTGGGGAATCTAATGGCATATCACCTCCTTGTTCCTGGCAGGTGTCCCTGTCTTAAAATGAAATTAAGTGATAAGAAGCAGAGAGGGACATAAATCCTGCAAAGTAGAACAGCAGGGACTTCAGCTAGGTGGTTACGATCATCACATGGAATCCAATTACCTTCAGACCCATTAGGCTTCATTTTAACAGAGTAAATGCTGAGAGGAGGATGTACAAGAGTAGAGATTCCTCCAGGAGACTCAAAAATATAGTAGGTGTGCTCTCATCTGAGACAGAAACTGAGCCTAACACATGCAGACAGAGATAATTTTTTGTTGATGGAATGTACAGTACACATGGTGCAAGTACAAGGAAATGAAGTCTTGGTTGAGATACTCCTGCAAGAACAGGGTAGAATCTGGAGACTGAGATATACTAGCTCTCACACCTGACGTGGCTTTCAGTAAAGGTTATTTACAGTTGCAAAAGTACAGAGAGAACAACACCAGCATAGTTTTCAGAAAAGTCTGGTACTTAAGCCAGTGGGAATGGGTCTCTCATAAGCTTCCATTTAGAACTTGATCATGTTGTCTTGCTGAAGGGTTATTCCAGCTCCTGTATAACATATCCAAGTCATCTTCACAATGCAGAATTTCTCAGACAACAGGGTTTTGTCAAGCTCAATGGCAACTTAATTATTTTTAATAATTTATAGATTTGTTATTCTCCAGAACTTGAAAGAAACCTGAGGCACCAAATGGGCAGGCACTGCTCAAATTTGAGGAATATTGTTTGCATTTGTACCTGCTGAGAAGCAGCTAAAACTAACAACCTAACACTTCACTGCAGAAAGGCTCTTTCAAGGACCCAAATTACCACGTTTTTAAGATAACTCTCTTCTAAGACATCTCTGACACCACTGCAAATATAACCTAAGGTGAACATGAGAGAGAAAACAAATAATGAATTATTTAAAACTATTTCCACAGATTATTTTTTTTTTACTAAGATATCATTAGCAGAAAAATAGTATAGAAAAACATTGGGTTTGGCTTTGTCATCTCATTTGACCAAACTAAGAACACTTAAAAAAAAAAGAGGTTATTTTCTCTTTGATGTATTTTCATTGTATTTTTAGGTAGTCTTGCCTGCACTTTTCCCCTAAAGAGAGCAAAATGCTAACAGCAAAAACATTTTGAGTTCTCCTTTTTTAATATTTATATAATAAAACAGAAACTGGAAAAAGCATACTTTTAAATAGAGAAAACAAAGATCTGAGATGAGACAATAAAATAAAGTGAAAAAACCTTCTTTCTTACTCCATTGTATGCTTCGGGGTGGTATCTGTCATTCATGCTCTTCCTCGGGCAGCATTTCTGGGTTGCAGCAAAAAGTCCTGACATTGCCACGACCTGGCTGTGTGTCTGCTCCCAGCTCTTCCAGTCATGGTCCAGCTGCAGGCAACTGGCTTCCTGGGCTCTCACTGCCTTCTGCCTACACCAGTTAACCCTCCCAGAACTACCTGGGAAGGTCTGGTTGTTCTCAGGGACTGAGCAGTCTCCTCTTCAGGAAATTCAGCCTGTCCCAGAGAACTACACAGAAGCAAACAATAACTGCTCTAGTCCAAGTTTAGAGAATTTTGGTTTACTATTTTTATTTTACCATTAGCAGTCAGCTCTTCACTGCCCATGCATGTAAATCTCTGTAATGGTAAGGAATATTTTGGGTCTGTTTCCTTCCTTTGTTGCAGACCAGTTTTCTTCAATATTTATTTATCTTCCATTTTTATTTCTGCTATATGTAAGGTATATGAAGATTGTCTTGTCTGGTCATACCTAATGAGAGGCTGAACTTTTGTTGGACCTGTTAATATGGATTTCAGTGGCTGGAGGTGAAGTGTAAGTGAATTCCCTAGTGTTTATTTAGCTTTTTTATTTTGTAAGGGAAGGAACAAATAGGCTGTGAAATCCTTCAGACAATTTGAAGCAAGGATGTACGTGTACTGCAGACGCCATAAAGGCACCAGATTACATCTGGTGTCTGGAGCAGAGCTGGTTCTTGATCAAGAATAAAGCCTTTGTGGAATGCACCAGGTCACTCCCGTGGCTGTATGCACAGGGATCTTGACTCTTGGAGATCAGTGGTGACATCAGGCATAGCAGAGAGGCTTCTACACAAGATGCAAAGTGGAGAATGGACACCAAACATCTGAAAGAGAACTAAGTAATAAGGAAAGGCTGATGCAAGACATATCTGTCTGAATATATTTGTGCAGATGTTGTGTTTTGTGAGTATTATTGACATTTCAGTGGTAGTTACATTATACATCAGAGTGAACTCAGTCTTCAGAGGAGGGATGACAGGGATGAAGGAGTCTTGTCAGAGACTCTGCCATACCATACACCCCAGGACAGGAGAGCTGGGGTTGATTTCCTGCTCTGAATAAGGCACACTGGAACATGGAAAACGATCCATGAGCTGATGGGCAGAAAATTAACATAAACAAACAGGAAAGACAAAATGGATTTACACTGGGTTAAAATTACCATGTATTTTAACACATGCGTATCTCTGTCCTAGGTGCGTGTTCTGAATGGGGGGGGAGGTATCATAATGGGTGGGTGAACAATGGTTGTATTTACACACTTTTTGAGGCATCAGAAAGAATCCTTGCCCATATGTACTGGAATGACGTGTGGGTTTAAAACCTCCTGTTCTACCTAGAATGGCTCCAAGAATTACCCATAAAAAGGGATTTGACTACCTCAAGTCAGATTATTATAGGAACAGAAAACATTTTTTCACAGTCATGTGGACAGACATTGGAACAAGTTTCTTGCAAGTTTTCAGAGCTTGACTGGACAAAGCCATGGGCAACCTGCCATAACTTCTCTGAGCAGCCAGTTCAGAGGTCCAGATGTCTTTTCCAACAGAAATTATTCTGTGATTCTAAAATAATAGCTTGTTGGGTTTTTCTCTCAAGGCTTTCATAAAGCCTTTTAAAAATGGAACAGGAATTTTTTGCCTGAGTAGCTGGTGATCTTTTCTGCAATTTGCATGAAAAACCCAGAAGTTTCAAGGGATTTGGGTATGTATTTAATGGTGATCTTGAGGCCCCCTGCAGCAGTTCATACCCCAGCACTGCCTCGTGCTGCCTAGCAGCTCTCCCTTTAGCTAAGGGTTACCTCTGCACCTGCTGTTGGACGTACATAGAAGGTCTGGGATAAGCTGTTGGCTAAGCCAGTGGCTTTAAGATCTTTTCCTTTAATATCCCAGATAAATCACAGGAAGTTTTCTAAGTGGATCCTGAAACTCACTTAGACCCTTCAGAAAAGGCTGTCTTCTGTCTCTTCATCTGCAGCTACAGACGATAATCATTTTCCATGTTGCAGGAGGAATTCTGAGAAGTCATACACTTGTGTTTGTATGTCATACAGCCTGTGGTGATAAGTGGCTTTATAAGAGTGTGGATAATTCAATTAAGTCTATTCCATTTTGAGTGTAATGTTACATGCTCCATAATCTCAGCCATGTATAGATGCCAGCATTTAAAAAGATATGCTTACTTCAGAAATATATCCGGTATTAAAAGCTGCTTTAAACCTTGCTCAGAAATTCTGTATACAGGATAAGGAAGGTATCCATCAAGAGGTCACCTCTCAAAAGAAGCAGAAATATCTTTGACATGGCACAAGAACTCACTCAGAAAAACTTAGTCCTGGCTTGGCAAGCAGGCAGGAAAAGATGTGTTTGTTCATCATCGGTCCTTCTTCAAAGCAGACAGAGAAAAAAATTGTAACTCTCAGACTTGACAAGTCACTCCAGTACAAGCTGCTGTCAGTGGAGGCTTGTCAAGCACACATGGAGAAGAAGAGAAACGTGATGCCATTTTCTGGGCTTGGCTGGGGTAAACCTTTGAAATACTGATCTCAGCAAACAGGGTGTATAAAGACATGATAGAAATTGAAAACTCCAAATAGGTCCAACAGAGACACCTTGAAAGATCTGCTTCACCCTGACCATGTCTCTCTGGTGGCACATTGTTAGCACCACTGTTCAAACTGTGGCTGGTGAAAAGCAGTTCCGTCTAAAGCCAGGACAGTGTGAACCCAGAGCAGCTAAATGGCATCAGTGGTTGGAACCCAGTGACTGTCAGGTCGATTGTGTTGTGATTCTTTGGGAATAGTTACAGCCAAGCTGCCAAAGGTGTTCCTGACCAACACGGGACAGAGAGCGTTGGTGCAGTCCCCAGCTGATCAGCAAACCTGGAGGTCCTGCAGCCTGGCTTGCAGCTAAGTGATACTTGGGTCCTCGGGGAGAAAGGCCTCCACAAACACAAAACTGATGCCATTCAAGACGTGTACAGAAAGGTCAGCATTTATATGGAACTGTGGCAGGAGTACACAGAACTGATTAACATCAAGGTCAGGGTCAGTCAGGGAAATGGAATGTCATTGCTGTTTAACCTGGCAAACAAGCCTCTAACCTTCATGCTGGGGTCAGATGGCAGCTGTGACTAGCAGAGTAAAACAAACCACTGCAATGGCATTTGCAGATCCTGCTCAGTGACACCTGGGAAGAAGGAGCAGGAACATCTGGATCATGGAATCATTCTGTAAACTTACTGACCAGAGCCAGATTAAATAGTGCTATGGGTTTCAGGTGAAACCTATCTACCAGTCCTGCTGTCAGTGGCTGTGAGGCCCGGGAAGTATGCACTGAAAGTCTGTGGTCACTGCAGGTGAGATGGTCTGGCAATAAAAATGGGTCCTTTTATTGGAACATCAAGGCCAGGTTGAGCTGAAACGTGGAAGACCTGGTTGACCAGAAAGAGAAGATTGTGTTAATGTATGTTAAAACTTATGTAGAAGTTCTTTCTGTTTAATGTATTCTCTGTGCCAAGCCTCACATTTAGCAGAAAAGTGAAAAGTGACTGCAGCAAGGATGCCAGCATTCAGAGGGTCGTTAAAAAATGTCTCTTTTCTTCCCTTCACATGCAGCAGTTCGCTAAACACCAGTCCTAGAGATGGAGTGTGGGGTGTGTGATGAGATTCATTAGCTTTATCCCCATGTGTAGGTTTACTTTCAGCACAGGATCACCCTCTTCAGTAGCATCACAGTCTGCCAGATATCCTTGATGGAAGAGTATGGAAGGAACTTGAGATACTGTGGCTGGCAGGAAAAAAAAAAAAAAAAGGGGAGGAGAGATCTGACACTGAAAGTGAGATATGGCTGTATGGGAGTCTAACTCTTCTCAGCACTGGCAGTGGAGAAAATGAAGGTCAACAACAACAAGTTGCAGCTTGGGAAGTTCATGCTGGACACCGAGTATGACGTTACTATTAGTAGGGAAGTGTAGCAGTGAAATAGGTTGCTTAGAGTTGTCAGATTTTCATCCTTGACTCACCATCCAAGACTCACCTAGGCAAAACCGCATCTGAGTTAATCTAGTGCTTGTGACAGTCCTGCTTCAAGCAGGAGGTCCGGCTGGAGGCATCCAGAGCCTCCTTCTTAAGTCTCTTAAGCCTAAGAGACTTAAGGCAACAGATCTCCATGCTATAAATGTCTCTGGCCATAGTTCCATCTTCACACTCTACAAATTTCTCCAAATCTCTTCTCCTCTTGTTTATTGCTTATCTTTTTGTTTGTAGATGATACATGGTAAGATATTCTTGGAAAAGCAGTGTTCAGCACATCAAGATTTCTTGCAAGAAACTCCCAGAAAACCTTGCAAACATAGTTTCCTGGCAACCTGGAGAACAGAACAGAGACATTAACAGATTCCTCACTGCCTGCCACATGCCTTCTGCAAAAGCAACAACTTCAGTGATGGAGCCCAACTCTCAGCTCATGAAATCTCACATGGCACCATTACAGCCCACTGAGCTGTTGCTACAAATATTTTTAATCTCCAGTTAACACATTAACGTATCTCCTTAGTCATGAATTATTGGGGAGGGATATTAATTTTTTTTTTCTGGAGAAAGGCCAAATGTGTTCTTCAGTTGGTGTGGTTTTGGACAAGAAAAACTAGCTGCAAACGCGTTCTTTTATCTTGCTGGCTGACACTGTACTTCTGTTGTCTTTCCCTCCACACAGCTTGTATAGAGGTGTGAGTCTTGCTGAAGAGAATACAGAACACATCATCTTTGTTCATATTCCTTTCTTATGACTATACTGGGGACTTAAAAATGCAATCAAGTTACCAAGGCCTAATAGCTTATCAAACCCAGCTGACTTGTCAGTGCACTTGTTCTTACCCCAGGACAAGTTGCAGGCAATACAAATTATTCCAGACTCCCTTCATTGACAGCTGTGCACCAAAATAGATGACTTCCTGCTTCCCACAGGCTGCAAGCATGACCATCACCACACAGCTCAAATGGGCAAGGTTGTAGATACCTACAGCTGAGCCCATTACCTGATGCTTCATTTTTCAATGCAGAGAAATGGGAAATTTTAGGGCACATGTCATGCTTCAACAGTCTTTTTTAGGGTAAGACAAATAACACGCAGCAAGAACTTATTCCTTCCTATTATCCACACAGAGGATCCAGGCAAAAGCTCAGATGTGGCACTGTGGTCATCTATATCTGGCTCTGTGAATCCCACTCGCCATCACTTTTTAAGTCATCTTAATTGTGTGTCTGGCATCCAGGCTTGGGAAGAAAGAGGAAAAAAGAGGTAACACATCTGTACACTGACTGTGCTAAAGAGTTAATACCCCAGCAAGGGCCAGGTACACAATCTGAGTGGTTTCATTATCCAGTGTTCATTCTAAGTTTGTCTTATAAATACAGCTATATATTATAATTGACATATCTTTCGGGGTGCTGCTTTGATGCTACATGACATTCTGATTGAACAAAACGGCACTGAACAGTACCCAGAGGACGCATCTCACAAATGAAAAACAAGTTAAATGTCAGAACTTGGAAGTGTCTGTCAGTAAAAAAAACAGTATTATTTATAGAATATTTGTAGATTTTTTTTCAGGAATTTGTGTTAGTCCTGATGCTGTTGAAGATTTCCTGCCATTTTCTGGATGTAGACAAAATGATGTCTGACAATAAGGAAAAGGTGAAGCCAGGACAACAGTACCCAGACTTGTCCTTTTGATGCTTGTTACAGAAGGACATCTTCCTTTCCAGCCCTGGGCCTGTGCTCTACCATCAAATCTCAGGCATATTGGCCACGTACCACAGCTCCATTCATCTGAAGTGGGCAAATGGGCTAGTTGGCTCACTTTCTTCAGCCTTCCACAAAAGCGTATCCCATACATGCAGTCCAAGCAAAGCAGCATGGAGTGCAGGCTGGCTTCCCTGATGGGAACAGCCCATACCTGGTCCAGCAGCACTGGTTTCTTGGCAGGGCTGCTGTGACAAGGGACAATTTTGCATCATGGGCAGAAAATACATTTGGGGCTTTCTCCACTCTTCTGCTCAAGGAAAGATCATGGTCAATTCAGTGTTCCATTAAACTGTTTCTTTGGTAATAAATGTTGATGAATAAATTTTAACACCCAAAATATATTATCTTCTCTCTGGTATCTACTTGAAGGACCTTCTTACCTAGACCATCCTATTGCCTGATAGGAACCTTATAAAAAGCTGAGATTTAAGTCAGTTCTTCAAAATTTGTTCTATGCCTGCCCTAGTACCCTTAGCAAACTGAAATTTTCGAAAGGGTCTTGCTGATCTTTCTACCAGTGAGTAGTGTCCCAATGCCTTCTAGCAGGCAACTCTTTTTTCACTCCAGTTCTAGTTATTTTTGCTAAGTGAAGCTGTTTTAAATGTCCAATTGGCCATAGTGGCACTGGTGTACCAAGGGAAAAAGCTGTGATGAAGCCTTGTTTGAAGCATGGAGTGCCTGGGGAGCAGAAACCTAGCTTGCACTGAAGTTTGTGGCAATTCTTCCTTGTGTGATAAATTGGAATTTGATTGACCTCTAGCTGAACAGTGAATTACTGACATGAAATATTTTCTATACTCTGTCTCTTAGGGAAGATGCCAGGTTATAAACTATTTCTGGCTTCTGTAACTGGCTCCTGCAAGGAGGTGGTGAAGTAATGTAGTGTAGCTGTGAAAAAGGAGGGGCTAATTGGGCAGTCCAGTGTCAAAGAGGAAGATAAAACCATCTGCGGTGCTTGTGGGAACAAAACAATTTAGGTTAGTACTCAAGCATATATGCAGAGAGCATATTTGAAATTTGTAAACAGAATTATCCCCTGAGGAAATGCAGTTCTAATAGCTCTGTTTCCTATGCAAAGAAGCAAAAAGCACAGCATCTACCCAGCACATCCTGAACTTTGAATCCCTGTGTTCAAACCTATGTGATGAATGCCTGTAAAGAAAGTAGAGACCAAGTATCACTCACAGATGTGACCTGACAGATACATTCTTTCTCTGCACTGTTGCACAAAGCAAACATGGTAGAAGTATCAGGGTAAGTCAAGGTTTATTTAAAACCAGGATCAAATATTTGCTGAAAATCTCTTAAATATTCGTAGTTTAAATGACCAAAAATAAAAAGTATACATACTCAGTCTGCTCTGCTGTTTAAAGATTCTTCATATTAACAAATCTACTGTATTTTTGGTATTGCTTAAAAACCTTGATTTACATTACGGTCAGTCGCATCCATAGCTATACACACCCTGAAATAAAAGAATTCTCACCTTTGGCTTATACATCATTCCTGCAGGGGAATAAAGGCTTTCCCAGCATAGCATCTCAACTTTTTCACTATTCCTGAAGCACTTCACAATTTAGGCTTGTCAGCTGTTGACACTGAGGCAGGAAAATGCTACTGTTGTGGGTGGGTGTGGAATTTGAGCCAGCTCTCTCCCACATCCACTTTTTAAAATGATGAAGAGGGAAAACAACACCACAAACAGGGTCGGGGAACCTACAGTTCCATACAATCACTCCCGCTTAGCAGGAGTTGGAGCATGTGAGGTGGACCCTTCCTGCAGCTCTGCACCTGGAGAATGAGTATGCAGGATGCTGAGCTGTATTGATGTGGGGGCTCTGCTGTAAGCCTTGTTTTCAGATGTCAGCTCTTCATTACAGGAGGGAATTATAAGCATCCTTACCTTTGAGCACTGCCAGAAACCATGCAATTAGATAAACATAAGATCTCCCAGATTTAAGTACAAGATTATATCCTTTCATGCTATAGGCTATTGGCTGCGTACACAACAGTTAGATGACCAAGAACTGTAACTTCTCTTCAATTAGATTTTTCTCATGTGTCCTCTTGCGTATTTTTGTTATGGGTGAATAAATGCCTTTGGGTTCTTTGGTAGTGCCCAGTACCCTGGCATCACATCACATACCTCCCTGCAGTAGTGCCATCCCAGACACTGGCAGCCTCATGAATACATATTACTATCTTCATCCTGGATTTCATTGTGTCCCAGAAGTTGCGTTAAACTGTCAGTAGAAAGTTCAGTGAGGAAAGAGTGATGGGTTGTGTATGTAAATTACTTCTTGACTGCAGGAAATAAGCAATTTCTAGTACATTCACATACCTATTTGCAGAACTCTAGTTTGTGCTGTAGTTTTGCTAATGCTTACATATGGAACCAAATCATATCAGCGCCCTTCTCATTTATTAACTAACACCAGCAAATAAATTAGATCAAGAAAGGGCCTACAGAAGACATTACTCTGATAGAGTCTAATGGGATCCTAAGAAGATTTGATCAAGAAATTCCTGGCAATTTATTTTTTTTTCCCTGCAAAAGTATCAGCTTTTTATGGAAATGAGCATAGTATTTGGCTGGATAGTCACACTCAAAAAGTTGTGGTCAATGGCCCGGTGTTCAGGTGGAGGCTAGTGATGAATGGCATTCTTCAGGGTTCCATACTAGGACCAGCGCTGTTTAAAGTCTTTGTCAGCAACATGGACAGTGGGATTGAGTGCACCCTCAGCAAATTTGCCAATGACACAAACTTGTGTAGTGTGATTGACACTCTGGAGGGCAGGGATGCCATCCAGAGGGACCTTGACAGCTTGAAAGGTGGGTCCCTGCCAACCTCATGAAGTTCAACGAGGCCAAGTGCAAGGTCCTGCGTGGGGGTCAGGGCGATCCCAAGAACAAATACAGTCTGGGCAGAGAATGGATTGAGAGCAGCCCTGAGAAGACTTGGGAGTGCTGGTTGATGAGAAACTCAACATGACCCAGGAATGTGCGCTTGCAACCCAGAAAGCCAGCCAAATCTGGGGCTGCATCACAAGAAGCGTGGCCAGCAGGTTGAGCGAGGGGATCCTCCCCCTCTGCTCTGCTGTCACGAGATACAACCTGCAGTGCTGCATCCAGCTCTGGGGCACCCAACATAAGAAGGACATGGACCTGTTGGAGCACGTCCAGAGGAGGCCACAAAGATGCTCAGAGGGCTGGAGAACCTCTCCTGTGAGGACAGGCTGAGAGAGCTGGGGTTGTTCAGGGGAAATGGCTTTAAATTGAAAGAGAGGAGATTTAGATTAGATGTAAGGAAGGAATTCCTTACTGTGATGTGTGGCGAGGTGCCGGCACAGGCTGCCCAGAGCAGCTGTGGGTGCCCCAGCCCTGGCAGTGCCCAAGGCCAGGCTGGACGGGGCTGGGAGCCACCGGGGCTGGGGGAAGGTGCCCTGCTCATGGCAGGAGGGTTGGAACTAGATGGTCTTTAAGATCCCTTGCAACTTTCCATTCTTTGATTCTATGATTTCGACACAACTGTAGTGTCTGGTCAAGGAAGGGTCTGACTAAAGGAACAATAGTTCACTCTCTATTCCAGAAGCTTTGGGGTTGCAATTCAAATTTCTCTCCTTTCAGATTTAGACCAGGGACTTGCACTCAGCCTCCTGTATCAGAGAGGAGTGCTGATGCTGAGTATAAGATTTAGTCTTTAATCAGTCAATACCATGTAAGAGCACTTTAGCATAATAATTCTTTTTTTCTACAATCCATTCACCATTCTCTAGACACTATCTTCTTTAGTTTTCTGCTTGTTTTCAACCACCCAGTTTTGATTTTAGCTGAATAACAATAAAACAATTATTGGAAATAAAAGAACAGCTGTAGCACTGCCCAGGAGAGAGCATTGTGTGGCTATGTGTGTGTCTGAACAGGCTTGCAGTAATAGAGAAATGACAGCTCTTCTCCCAGTCAGTCCCAGTTCTTAGAAATACAAAAATACATAGAAAACAACATCCTAGTTTCATAAACACATACGCACAATATAAAAAAAGCTCTCTGGGAGGAAGCAGAATCAGACTGCCACAGGCAGTTACATATGAGATAGCTGCTGCTCTTAGTATTATCACTGTCAGTACCCTGAAGGGAAATTTGTCAATAATACTGCTTGAATAATGGTTAGGTTTGATTACTAGTCACTCTGGCCTGTCCAACAAGGCCAAAAATTGCCAGCTCTGTAAATTGCACAGCATTCCTGCCTTTCTGAATGTAAGGAAAACCACAGCAGTCGGGCAGCTGCACCTGCTCGGGGGAGTGCTGTGAGCTACTATTTACCCTCCGCAAAAAAATGTGGGGCAGAAGGATTGGCTACAGCAGAGCAAAATCCCGCATCTGGTGTCGACAGCTTGTGGTCACGCTGTTTCACATCCCATCTCAGCCCTCATGGGGTTCCCCCTGTAGTTGCTGGTTACCCTCTGGATGCGAGGGCAAGTGTGGAGGCCACCATAGACACATCACTCTGCTGACATCTCTGGGTCCTTCTAACCCGGTGCTGTGGCAGACAGAGGAGATACCTATAGGTGCCTGAAGAGGTCTATTTTTTCCTCCACTAATACCCATGGCAATGTTAGTAACTATAGGAAGGGCTGGAACAGTTTATTTTTAATGAATATTGCAAAACAATCCCACCAAAAAAGAAAAACCCAAACCTAAACCCTGTGATTAGTATTAGCCACGTAAACAGCTGACAGCAGACCTTACACAAGAACTGACTTAAAACATCACACGAAAAACCTCCACCCTCTTCAGCAGGCTCCAGTGGCTTGGAGGAAAAAACAACTGCTTGTTCTTCAATTAAGTCTAGTTCTTAGGAGCATAAAAGCTCATTACCCAGAAGAGACTATTTACTGCTAATTGCTCCTTTCAGATTTGTAAACATGGCTCCTTGCAATACAAGGATAACTCATCTGAAGCCTCATCCTCTTCCAAGGGGGACACAGAAACCTACCACAACCTGTCCAAACAAGCTAATTTTTCCATGTCATATATTGCATTCTGGCAATAAACTGCTTGTGAGCAGGCTAGAGAGCATCAGTTACTTTTTGAAGTGTTTTGATCGTTTGGGGGAGGGGGAAGGAGAGGAAGGGAAAGGAGTAATAAACTGATGGACCAAGGCAATTTGCAAACAGAAAGAGGAGAATAAATCACTCATTTAAGGTTATTTGTTCATTCTTGATGAATGTATTACAATTCCCTTTGTGCTCTCTTTCCCTGCATTGCCCTGATCAAGTTAAGATTGACCTTCTTTGTCTTTTTAAACAAGGCATTGACTTTGTTTCTATTTTTATTAAGCTATATAATCCCTTTATGGACTTGGTGACATTAATATCCTCAGGGGACTGTCTCGATTCCAAGTCAGTGAGCTCTTTTGCTTTCCTTTTCCCATCTATGCACAGCAATGGCATTACTGCTGACAATTAATTCAATAAGCCACCGGATCGAGGAGCACCTTTCCAAGAATCTTGTGTGAAGTGTCTTGTGAAAATGTCAGGCTTGATTAGACTTTGAAACTGAGCATTCAGAACTGACAGTAAGAGTTGTGGTTTAGCAAGTATAAACAAATATGCTGATTTAATCTGCCTTGATTTAGAGCTGAAGGATTGTTAGGAAACTATGAAAGAAACTAGGAAGATATCACATGGGTTTTAATCCATAGGACTGGGAAGATTATTCAGCTAAAAAGATCAGTCTACTGGTAGACAGCATAATTTAGTGACAAAGGAACATATCCAAGGTTGGGACAAGAGTTGGGACATTGAGATTATTCAAATATCCCGTGCTGATGTGGGTACCGGCTGCTGACTGGTAGGAAATGAAGAGAACACATCACAAACACTTTCTTCTCTTGTTTCAAGCACTTCTGGCTGTAGTTAAGTACTGCCACAGAAATAGGGTTCAGAGCACAGAGGATCCTGGGGGACAGACGTCTGAATCTCATGAGGCAAGAAGAGACAGAGGAATATTTCTTTTGGATTATTTTGAGGAGTTGCATTAAATATCAAGGGGGGAAAAACCACTGACTTCAAGGTATATCAAGGTTTCCACCCCAAGCACAGCACAGTGTCTGGCTTGTAAGGCAATTTAAGCAACATCTGGGGCAGACCTGCATGCCTGAACCATCCTGACTGCTCCTTGCTTTGCTTCAGTTTCTCTGACAGCTCGTCCCTTGACTTTGGGCTCTTTGATGTTCAGATGAAAACAACATGACTTTGGTTTTGGTGAAGCCAATGCAAAGGGTCTGACCTTCAGTGCTGCATCCTTACCCCCTTTAGTTTTCTCCTGCGCTGAGAAATGAAGCATGCCAGGAACAGTTTCTGAAGTATACTGCTCTGTCAATGGAGCACAGCTGAGGCCTGAGCCAGCAAGCACCTCCTGGACAGGTCAGGAATTAACAGGCCAGCATCTGTTCCCAGCAGGCTCGTGGGTTGTGAGCCCTTTGTTTAATACAATAGATGTGGCATGTTCTATGCTGGTGGTTCCCCAGGGCCAGGGAACGCATTTAACTTATGAATAGAGATGCCCGCTCGGACTCCATTGTGCTGATGCAATGCAGTTTTGAAACCATGACCACAGGTATCCCAAAACAAAAGGCACCAGAGGAGTGGCACAGAGCTGCTTCTTACCTGCCATGGCACACTCTAGTGAGTCAACAGCCTTGTTTAGCACTCCCTGGAGGTCATTACGCACCATCATTGTTTTAGACTATCCTGATGTGTTAGGCAACTTGCTTTTGAGCACCCGCATGATTAAAGGAATCCAGTCCTTCTCTTTCTCCCAAATTTTCTGTCCAAGTGACCTTCATTTTCAATGGGGTATAATTCGTCTGCCTAGTTTTATTTTGTGCTCCTACTTGTCACCACAGCAGTGAAACATCCTCTGTGTAAAATCAACAGCGGTAAAACATGACTTTGTCTTGAGCTGGAAAGGAATTCTGATGTCTGGATCTGCAGTTGCACAGGATAGTTTAGTATCTTCATCTTCCTTTACTTAGCAGAATTTACCTCGAGTTACTTCTGGGCAAAGGAGGACAGACTTAGACTCTTTAAAGCAGTCTTTCTAAAAATAAATTGACTAAAGCACTCCCCATGAGGGTCCTGCAGCTGCTGGGATTTCAGTGAAGAATTTGAAAGTCTGGCTCCACCTTCGGAGTCAAAAGGCTGATATGGACACAATAGGGAAATGCAATGGCGAGGATCCTATGGCAGGGACTGGCAGGCAGTGTTCCCAAATGCACCCTGCTATTTTTAAAGGAGAGTTGTTTTATGAACCATGTGACTTAGTGCGGCAGCTTGAAACAGGCAGCATGCATGTGTGTTCTGTTAACTGGGTAAGTAGAAAGATTGTGCTAATTAATTACAAATTAAATATTTGTAAATGTTTGAAATGGAGAGACAGTGGAGTGGACACAGAAGACCTGGCTAGAAAGGGTCGCTGAGACATCAAGCAGCATCAAGTCAGTGCATTAATATCCTGGATGGAAAAATGTCCCCAAGTCTTGTCAAGTTTTCATGGCTATTAGATTTCCATTGCAAACTCTGCAAATCTGATCAAATAAGCTTTGTGGCTCTCCCTACAGAAAGCCATCAGTGACTCATGGTTTGTTACATAAATTCTTTGGTAACACTGTGCTACCTGCCAATATGGAAGAGCGTATTAATTTCATGCCACTCCACAATTCAGTGCTGCCAACTCACACCCTTCACTGTGAGTATCCTACTAGTTCACACTTCACTTATTTCTCCAGCTTCTGCAGAAATGCCATTGGAAAGGAACTTAGCGAAGAAAACCCACAAAGCCCTCCAAATTTTTTCTGCTGTGACTGGTTATGTAGAGAGTACTGAACACCTGATGCAAAGAAACCAGATAATCCCTATAAATACAGGGAAAGACTTGTAAATAAGCATCTTCAAAAACCGCTTTTTGGAGAACTTACAATTTCTAAAAATTTAGCATTGACAAAACTGATTTTAAAAACCCCTTCTGATCTGCAGACTTACCAGAAACTGCCCGACAAGCCAGATGAGGGTGTACTAAATCACAGTGATGCCTTATCTTGATGTTTCTAACAATAATAGCCCTTGGATAACTTTTCATCATAACTTAGTAATTACAGTCAAGACTAGCTAACCCTAATAATTAAGACTTGGCAGTGGAGTTTTTTGTTTGGCTGGAGGGGTGTTGTTTTTCTGTTTTTTAAGTTTTTCCAAAGCTCTTCAGCAGTGAATGAAAACCCTGATTTATGATGCACAATGGAAGAAAGAGGAAAAAAAGACAACCTATCTTTTCTTTTTTGGAGTTGATTCATTACCTGCTGGGTATCCAGCAACCTTCACTGTGACCAGTATTTCAGAAGCGTGATAGTTATATCTAAGCAGAAATCGTGGTTCCATATCACATTTTCTGTAGCAGCAAAGATGGTTCATGCTCCCCCACTTTTCACTTCCATCTTTACATCAGTTGACTTGCATCCTCATTGAGCTGTTATAACTCTTTGTGAGCCAAGCTGCAAGCCAGATCACTAAATCAGTTGGGTGAGAAAAAAGCACCAAATACAGGTAAACCCTTTTACTGACGATTTCTACCACTTTGCATTTCAAAAATACCACCTGAAAGTTCCTCAGGTCCACTGTCTTTCAGGAGGATGATAGGAATGTCTTTTTTGACCATAAACTCTAAATGCTTTGGGATTTAGTCTGGAAAATACTATTATCAGGGTTCAGGCTGACTTAGCAAACATTCTTCAGCTCCATCATCAGCTCAGCCTTTGAAGGAAAAAGCCATAAAGTTAGAGACCATAAGCTTTTCTTCCAATAAATGCTTAGCAATCCAAGCTCCATCCATCTTGTTATAGAACTAAACAGCTGCTTATTGGAAGAAAGGAATTACAGTCCCCTGTCAAACTCACTTCTTGCATTTGCTGAATATATAAGGATATCCAAACCTGATCAGCCTGGGTTCATTCAGTTAATGTCTCCTGGCTGAAGCAAGAGAGGGGAAAATAATACCTGTTCATGAATAGCTACATATTGAACTTCTATTTTAACTTACTGGTAGATTAACACTTGGCTTAAACATCAAAAGCTTATCAGTATCCCTTCTAAATATATAGGCATAATTACTTCACAAGGGAGGTTCTAATTACTCATTTGAATATATGCTTCTCTTCAACCTGTTCCACAATTTTATTCTCACTGCTATCCAGATGCACAAGAAAATTTTTGTTTCCTTCATTTATAAAGGTCTCTTTCTCTCTCTCCCCAGAGATGAGTTTTTGTCCGCGGTGGGATTGGTCATCTCAGGATTTTGGTGCTATGAGCTGTTCAACATGGCTTCTCATTAAACCACATCTCAAGTAATGAAAATTTGCTCCATACCTTGTGGGATTTTGGCAGTCTTTGTAAAGAGCTGGTGCTGTTCCAGGTTGTAGTAGACAGCTGTCATGCAACAGCACGAGCTATAAAATGCCTTTGTCAGGGAGCGACAGTGGCCAGCTGCTCCCTGAGGTGCAGGAACTAAGAGTGATACACCAGTCAGTAAGGCTAGTACCTCACTGGCTGAGATCTTGCCTCACAGGACCCCAAAATGAGGCAAACCCAGAGATGGCACCAAGGCTTAGCCAAAAGTCCAAATCATCACACAAGTTCGTGCTGATGAGACAAGTCCAAGGGTAAGCCGGGAAGTCAAGGTTAGGATCAGGTCTAGCAATAATTACCAGAGTCAGACATAGCCCTGTGATTGCCATGCAGGTCCATGGTGACAAGGTGGGTCAAGCTATGAAGTCAGCTGGTGTGTCAGTCTAGATCAATGGTATCCATGTCCAAGGGCAGCTATGACTGACCACAAGACCAATATTCATAGAACATAACTCAGGCCAAGGCTGAAGGATCAGGACTGATCTTAAATGGAGCCCATCAGCAGGGGTGTGCACAAAAGCCTCAGGAGCGGGTGGTCAGGGTGGACAAGGCCCATTAGTGCTCTCAGAACCCTGACAGCCTGTTTCTTTCCACTGATTAAAAAAAGAACAGAGACAACAAGCTCAGACACCCACAGCTGATCAGATGAATCTCACATCAGATTTAACATCAGCGTTTTCCTGAGTCTGTATTGATTTCTGGTGGAGCATAGCCTAAAATGAAGCTCTGCTTCAAAGGAAACTTTTCATCACAGTTAGAAGCAGGGCACTTTTGAACATGAAATTAAATTATTGAGTACTATTTAGTTTACATAGGAGAAATATACTGGTTTCTATATGCAGAAGAGAGTAACTGAATTAGGTAATCCCTCCTTAAGATCTCTGTAAGATCAGTTTGCTGTTGCCTGAAGGGCAGGAAGCAGCTTGAGGTCCAGGAAATCCAGCCTGATGCTGCTGAAATGGTAGAACCAAAGAGTCAAACAAGAAACTGTCTCCCTGAAAAGCATAGCAAGACTTTTTTATGAAGGTGGTATGAAGCATTCCAGCATAGTTTTTTCCTCAGTCTTAGATGATCCAGATTTCCTTGTTGTGATACTTCATTCTTACGGATGATTGCCATCTTTTTCTCCTAGTAATTCTGCGTAATCCATGCGTTTATCACCTTCAGGCTACGGTACAGTGACTCGCTTATTGGTAACTGGACACCAGCTAGTGCAGGACATGATGATTTGTATCACCATGACTCTGTCAATCCAGTGGTTCTCAAACCAAGGTATGTAAAAGCCTAGGACAAACTCCTGCTTGCCACTGATATCTGTCTATGGGACAGTCTGCTCAAGAAGTCCAAGCAGGTCCATTTCCTGGTTTTCTTCAGGAAAGATTTCAACACCTCAATCTTGGAGAAGATCGCTTCCATTTTGAAATTCTCCCACACTTTCTCTCACCACCACCAAACAAAATAACTGACCCAAAAACCACTGTAGCCTTAAATACATTTTGAAACTAAGAACGAGAAATGCCAGAAAATCTGTACAATGCCGCTGTTGCTCTTGATCGTATATGGAAAGCAATAACATATTATTGTGATAGCCGAAGGCATCTGTCTCCAAAGCAGATAGATTATGGATATGCCTCCTGGAAAACATCTACATTCTGCAATGTCCTCCAAGGCTGCGATATTCAGTCTAGTCTCAACCAAGCTAATTCTGGACATAGAAACAATATAGTTGTGTTATTAGGATGTTCCACTCAGATAAATTAGCCTTTCTAGTTGACCCATCGTAGCTCCATTTTGAGAGGGACGTGGCCTGCGACACAATGAGTTGCCATGACTGTCATCCAGAGCTTCCCACAGAAAGGAGAGCACACATTACTTTAGGAGACAAGAACAGCAGACCCATGGGTAAAACTATTAGTCTCAGTAGAAGCAAAATATACCACATTGCACAGAAATTAGTTGTGACTTCTTGCTTCATTGTGAGAATCAATCTACATTTATGCTGATTATTGTACTGGAGTAAGCCCTGATAGCAGTCCGTACCGGCTAAGGTTAAGGTGTTCATGTCTATGAAGATTTTTGTGCAGTCAGACAGATTCCCACAGTCAGATGGTATGTCTTTGTATTTAAAAACCCTTAATAACTTTTTTCTACTATGAATTTGGCCCTTCTATTTCAATAAATATTTCAGTATTCCTTATTAATTGCATGTTTCTGTGTTTCCTACATTTTCCCTTCTCTTTCTGGGAGTGTATAATTATAGGGAAAATATACTTCTATATGTTCCTCAAAATTTAAGGGGGAACGAAAATGTGACTTGTCTGTCTCTTTCCTTAAATAAGTGTCTTGTCACATCTGCACACTGAGTCCTCAACAGCTCCCTGAGTGGGAGCAGGAAAAGATCTGGAATTTTTGGCCATGGCAATGCCATGCTGTTCCTGACTACAAGCATTCTACTTCTAAGTCAGTCTTATTTTTGACCTTAACTGCAGCTGTTTAGTAGCAGGTAAAGAGCTGTTGTGTCCAGGGAACTCAGCATAGCATACGCAGTTCCTGGCTTCAGTAGACTACAGAGCCAGGCAGAGATGCACAGTAAACATGGAAACCTGTGACAATTAGACAGTGGTGCGCTTATGAATAAAATCCACATGGGAAACTGATTTGGAGGGATGTGAACTCAAAGGCACAGTTTATGGAGGCAATATTGTCATCCCCATTTACACAGTTTTTCTTCTTCCATGTTTTCCTCCTTCTTTCTGGCCCTATACTGCTACAACAGCTTCATAGCACCTGTTTCTACCCAATCTGATAATGCTCGCAGGACTTTAACCGTTCCACTTCTGATTAAATCTTCCAGAAACACATGGCTCAATTTAAAACTGGAGGAGGAAATAGATTTTCTTTTTCACTTGAAATTCTGACAAATGAAAAAAAAAATTATTCAATTTTAAATGGATAACAGAGGAACAAATTTCCCCATGAAAAAAAATCAACAATAATACCAAATGCTGTTTGTTTGGGGGCATTAAAAATATTTCATTATGATTTCTGCTCTCTTTCTTTCATGGGAAATAAAGTAAAACAAAAAGCTGGTTAAAATGGAAAACAAACCCTGCTGCTCCTGAAAGACTGACAAGAGAATATTTCTATGGATGCATTCTGTCTGATTTTTCAATGCAGTGTTTTATCAGACTTGATGTATTTCCATGATACATTTTTCTTTTGACAGGTTGACATTTCCCAGTGGGAAAACATTCCTTAGGAATGTTTCTGATGGGTTGTTTCAGATGATCTGCAGTTCTTAATGTAAAGGCATAACCTGTGGGATGCTGAAGAGAGTTATAATAATTCCATGGCAGGGTGGGAAGCAGACAGATCACTGAATTTTGTGTTCTGCCTTAATGAATCCCATAAACAAATACTAGGTCTTAATGAAGCAGGTGACCTGATGCCTCTTCATCATAAGAACACAGCCACTGTAGACAATTGAGACTTAATGTCTTGACTCTTAATAAGCATTCCCCTACTAATCTCTTAAATCTCCAGATTTAAACAGCTGTTCAGAAGCTCAGTAGACTGAATTTACTGCTACTGAAAAGTACACTTACTGAAAGGCATTTATTTCCTGAAAACAAATGAGCAGGACTGGGACTCAGCTTTTAAGCAGAGATCTCCACTGAGACTGATGAAAATTACTGCCTTTTGCATGTAGCAATGGCAAGATCTGTCTCAGTAGCTAGACCATTTTAAAACTATGAATCTGTATTCTCTCTGGCACTAGTATGAAACCAGAATAATTTCAGTAAAGCTGACTTGCTCCAGCAATAGCACATTATCTCTTTTCTGCTTCAGATGATCTTCTCACAAAGGTCTGTATTTTTTCATTATTAAAAAAAAAAAACAACAAACAACAACTTGTGTACTTTTTTTGTCCTCTACAAAATGACTGCTTGTTTGTGCTATTGCTTGTGCTGACAACCAGTCTTTAGACATTGAACTTTTTGCTTAAATGTGTGAACCTGGGAATCATTATGTCCTCAATTCTGAGACTACTATAATTATTGATCTTAGACCTTGAACTAACAGAGAAGGACAGGAGAGATTGTTAGCCAGTGGACTAGAAATGTGGATGGCAAAACAACAAAAAAAAGTGGTTATTTGCTATGTTACCCTATCTTTATTTCACAATAATAATCTGTGAATTTAAAATGGACAATATTGCAAGCACCACAGTGTCTGAAAGATTTGGAGCTTGCAGAGAGGTGGTCAAAGAACGTTTGTTTACTGTTTCTTTCATTTCAAGAACTAAGAGTTGTAAAAGAAAATTACCAAGTGTGAATTTTAAAAACAATGGTAGAAAATTATTTTTCACACTGCATGAACTGTGAAATTCCTTGACATAGCATGTTGTAAAGGTAGGACTTTACATGTGTGTAAAATAATAGGTATATATAGAAATGAATATGGAATGTATGTGGAATAGACAAATTTATAGAAAAGTTGTTTTTAAAAAAGTTATTAATAGATTAATAGCTTTTAAATGCAAACACATACCATCTGACCTAGGAAATTGCTGGGATAAAAATTGTCACAGCCTGGGTAAATAGTCCAGGACAGTACTACATGCCTGTGCCATTTTCACGGTAGTCATACAGTCCTAGCCCATGAAACGGAGCTAGGTGGTCCTTTGTTTTGAGTAGGCACAGCTATCATAATGCAGCTATATAGCCTATAGATGCCTTTACATTGCAATTTCAAGGAGGTTACTCCTCCTTTAACCTGGCGGTCACTGCTGTGCTCACACAGACCTGTCCAGGAGTTAGTGGCATCTGCATTTTCTATTCATAGCAGTCAATTTTTTTTCATAATCATTTATACCTTCTCACAGTTGGGAAGCCAGATACATAGTTTCAGACTTCAGCTCTGGAACGAGAGTATGTGTTTACCTGTGGAGGTTTGTGAAGTTGAGGTGAATGGAGCAGATGTGCTTGAAGGATGAATGTGAGATACAAATGTTTACTCAACAAATTTATCCTTATCCATTTTCCATTGCTGTGTTTCCTCAAGCTCTTGGAAAGTTTATCAACATGTTTGCCATTGAAGTTTCCACTAACTTAAAACACAGCTGCCTGTTGCTACATGAAATTAATCCCAAGACTGCAGACCTATTCACCTGACTGCAGACCTATTAATAACATTCTTTGCATGCTTCAGTAATCACAGACAAGCCATACATCTAATAAGTGCTTTTGAACTACTGTCAAGCTCCTTTTTAAACCTCATTAAGATTGGATTACTTGGTTATATTAATCCTGGCAGCCTTTTGCCAGTGGCCCTGACTCATACTGGTTATTGTAACATATTGGCCATAAGAACACAGGAAATGTCAAATTCAAAACTGAGGCTGAAAGAAAGAGAAAAGCAAGAAGCTGTCCCCAGTGGCTCTTCCTTTTTCACAGTATTGTCCACAGGTCAGATGAAGGTAGGAGCCAGCATCCTGTGCTTTCAGCATTAAATTATTATGTAGTTGAGACTCAAAAAGTTGCCTTAATTTCACAGAATCACAGAATAGTCGGGGTTGGAAGGGACCTCTGGAGAGCATCCAGTCCAGCCCTCTGCTAAAGCAGGTTCACCTAGGAGCAGGTTGCACAGAATCACATGCAGGCAGGTTTTGAATGTCTCCAGAGGAGACTCCACAACCTCTCTGGGCAGCCTGTTCCAGTGCTCTGTCACCCTCAAAGTAAAGAAACTCAATAACCAGTGCACCCACCATGCAGTGGAGGGGAGCTTTCTGCCGGCCATGCAAGCATCAAAATATATCTTGTTGATATAAATGCCACATGCTCCATGCTTTGCATACTAATGCTTCATTTTATGGTAACCACAAAAACATGCTGGGTCTTTCCAGTTTTACAGGTAGAGAAAACAAAGAAGACAGCAGTGCAATGTCTGAGGTTTGAATTCCTGCCTCTCATGCCCTTGCCCAAGCCAGTAAACCAAAGTGGTCTTTCCTCCATTTCATGTTTTGTTTTGTTTTCTGAATTCAAGAATCAAGATATTTGATACTTGTTTAGTTTCTGATTATTCTGGGAATTACACATCCTGGAAAGCCTCATAGTGTAATTCTTGCTGAATGGAAAGAGAGAGGTTAGAGGAGGCTGAAAATCAATGAGCTTCCTACACAGAAAGACTGGCATAGTGTGAGAATGCAGAGTATTATATCCTAATGCTTGGCAATTTTGAGATAATCTACCATTCGCATTCTGACAGTCACCCATCACAGGCTTAGCATGGTGAGCCTCCTTTACTGAACAGCGGGCATTCCCAAACATTGTTCTGAGTCCCCTGGGATGTCAGTGGGGAGACATGCTGTCAAAAATGAGCCCTTCTGAAGACAGCACCACAGGGGAGAGGTACTGCTGAGACGGTTCATCTGCTGCACTTGCCACCTCAGCAAAGATCAACAAGGTAGGTGGCAGGTGTACTTAAGGTTGCCTTTTCTTGGTTTTAGGCTTTACTTCTGAAATATCTTATTCTGTAAAGGACTTCCCCACTGGGCTCACTAGACTAAAGCCTGCTGTCTTTGTTTTAATCTTGATTGCCGCATAAAGTAGACAAATGTAATTCCTCTGGATAGAGAGGTCAAGGGATTAGTTGTTTTTTTCATTTCCCTCTGCTGAAGGAGTTATTTAGATAGCAGGTATGGTCCCATGCCAGAAAAGAGGAGAAAACCTCTAAAATAGGCAGTGCTCTGTGAAGACTTACCTGTGGGAAACTCCCTGTGCCATAAATACCTTTTCCTTTCTTTCAGTAAAAGTATTTTTGTCTGTGTTTCACTCTAGGGTCCTGTGAGCTCTGTTTATCTTCTCCACATGAGCCAGATCAGACTGTCAACTCACTCAGCTTTCTCCTGATTCCCTTTGGTTGGTACCACCCTTGGCAGGGGGGTGTGTGGGAAGCCAGACAAGGTATTGGAGATAGCAGGATCTGAAGCCAGTCTATGCCACATCTGGCTCCTGGTGTAAATCACACAGGTAGAGCGTAACCTGACAATGACCACATCTACTGATGATAGCTAGACTCCACCTTTTGTCCCCTCAGGAGTTCTACAACAATTATTCCCAAAGGAAAAATTCTCTCTTTACATGTGAAATAAACAGCAATAACATAGAGAATCATAGAAAAATATGGGTTGGAAGAAACCTCTGGAGAAGTCTAGTCTAACTGCTGCTCAAAGCAGGGCTGACTTCAAAGTCAGGCTCAGGGACCTGGCCGGTGAGGTATGGAAAATCCCCAAGCTTATTTTTTAAATAGATTAGTTTCCTGCAGCCCTGATAGGAACTCTTTGAATCTCTTTCCCTTAAATAATGTAGAATACATTGGAGACTTTCCAATTTGGATCAGAAGATGTGTGCTAACATGGTACAAGACAATGTTGGTTTCATCCATTACTGCTGCTTGCTTTCTGCCTCCATATAGGGAAATTTCTAGATTTTTAATTTTTTTGAAATACTGCAAACCTTAGAATTCTTGTGGAACAGCTGGACTCATATCTGAATTTTAATTCAAGTCTTGTAAGGATGATGTGATTTTGCAGTGCAGCTGCATTTGATCATCATAACCTATCACTGATTCACAGGCTATCATGCAGGAACCATTGTTTTCAGGACACATTTGGATCTGTATGGTTCACCAGCATCCTGAATTTTTTTCATGTCAATTGAAAGAAAGGCCTATGGGGTCTATCTGCCATTCAGCCAGTATTACTGGCAGCTGCAGGTGCTTCAGGAATATTATTCTGTCCATCTTTACATGCTTCACCCAGCTGTTTCAAAGATTTCAAATGAGAATGGATGAAGCCTTTAAGTCCATCAAACAACTTCTGTATCTGTTCTTGAAGTCAAAGAGAAGCTGAACCATTTTATCCATAAAATTTCAGTCTTTAACAGAATAAACTTGTTTTTTCTGGGAAGAAGCTCAAGATTCAGTCAATTGCTCTCATCAGTTTATCTGGGAAAAGAGTGTCTTGCTTGCTTTCCACCTAAAAAAAGAAGATAAACAAGACAGAAATTACACACCCTTAAGCATTTCAACTGCAGGTGCCTTCAGCTCAATCTCTCTACCTCTGTTTTCATTAGAGTGTAAATTGCATTAGCCCTAACAACAATCTTTTCCTTTCCTTTTCATACCTCCATGTGTAATGCAGCATTTATTGACAAACAGCCAATACCCAGGGAACTCAATTTCTGAGCAAAAATAAATTCTTCATTACCAATTATCTGATAAATAAGCATGAAATGATACACACCTTTTCTGCTGTCAGAACTCATTCTTTCATCTATTAGTAATAGAATTAGCTCCTTTCACAGATACTTCAGCATGACTTCTAATAAAAATCTTCCTTTCATGAAGTTTTGCCAGTAGAACTGGTTCTTCACCCTGACCCATAGTTTACAGTGGGAAGATCAAAACCTGAATACATTTAATCCTCCACTTAGAATAAACAAGGCCATGGTTCCCCTTCCATTGCCAGGTAGTGTGGTACATTACGTTCTGCAAGGTGGGGTTTTTTTGAAAAATGGGATGGATAAAGGATTGATAGGAACATGTTAAAACTCAGTACTCCACTTTGAGGAGATCGCTGTCTTTCTTACAGTGCAGTCTCTGTGGTAGAGAATGCTAGAGGAAGATAGGCTTGGGTGGGTCAGTTTCTCCCTACAAATTGTCTAGAATAAAAACACTCCTGAGCAAAGGATAGTTTTTAGCTGAGACAGCAGCTCAGTACTGGCTGGATTAGAGATTTAAGAGAGTATATGGATGAAAAGGTGGTTAAGAAATGCAGAGTGGTGAGCAACCAGTATAAAAATAATTTCTTTTCTTTAAATATCTGGAAGGAAATTTTTGTAAGTGCTTGGATAACTTCATCTCTGCTAAGATGAATCAAGTGTTGGAATATTACAGGAACTCCTTTACATTTTTATGAGATGTTTCCCTTGGTAATCTAGAGGCTGAGTCCACCCACTTTGCCACCTTTTCTGCAGTGTCCATGGAAACACCAGAGTAGACTAGTAATGAAGTGTGTGCACTCCAAAAGCCAAATCTTTTTTTACTGATAATGTGAACTGCCTTATCCCTTGGAGGACTTTGTAGGATCCACTGCTAACTTCATCTGGTGTGAGATTTCAGTGCTTACATATGATATCATGGATATGGATCATGGATAGCCTGGAAAAGGTTGGACCATCCTAATCTAAGGAAGCATCAGTAAGGCCATTATTTCTTTGGGAAATAAGTTGTGAGCTCCCCAAAATGACTCTTAGTGGAAATGGAGGCTGTTGGAGCTAAGGACATCTGATGCAAAGAACTCCTGTGGAAAGGGATTATGACTGATCGTCAGAAGGGATAAAGGAAATGAACACAAGCAATCTTGGCTGAGCCACAGTAAGCCCGCCAGCATGTATTTTAATTAGATACTGAGTGCATGAAGCATTACTCTGTAAAATTTCATACCTAAAGCTATCAAGTTTGAAACTGCTGTAGCTGATTGCTGCAATATTTAGGAGCAAATTAATATGAATTATAGAAGGTCCTACAGCTCTTTTGCCTGTAAGAGCTCTCCTATACAATAAGGCAACACATGCAGCTTTGATTCAGATTCTAGGAGACAGATGTTCATCATAGGGAAGTATTGCCAAAGGTGACACTACTTAATTACTGTGAACAAGATGAGTGTCAGAAATCAAATGCTCTCATGCCTAAAGGCGGTGCCTCTCGGTAAGGATTTAAGTGTGTTGGACCAGATCTTCAGAGACTGTAAACTGTCATAATACTGTGGCAATGAAGAACAGCTAAGTATATGGCAAGTAAAAAAAACTTGCAGTGTAATTTCTTCTCTCATGAGAGATTGGATAGGATTCATCTCATCCAACTTCAGTTACCTATGGTGTAACTGTTCCCATCTGAACTCACTGCTCTCAGCTCCTGTCGGAGTCAATGGAAGGAGCAGACAGAACTGGGATTGGAGTCAACAGACTGACTGCTGCCTGTAGACATTGAGTTTTGGGTGTTGTGAAGCTGAATTTTTCTGATTGTATTGATTGATGTCCACTGACTATAAAAGGAGAGTGGAGAAATCAGATCTGTAGATACATTATAAATAATGACTTTTATTCAGCCCAGCCCTACCTATGATGCCAATTTGTTGAGCCAGAATATTTCCTAGGAACCATGCCTCTTTTCCTACATCCTTTCTTAAAAGTTCAGTGTCTTATACTGGACATGTTATGAATGTCTTAGAGACTGAAATATTAACAGGAACCTCTGCTTAGTATGCAGTCTGTCTGCTTGCATTTATTTATATTTATCAGCATAATTTCTAGACCTATTGTTTACCAAATGGAGTATTGTACTGCTGCTGACTCTAGTAACTAGCAAAACTGAGATGACTGAAGGGCATAAAGTAAAATGGAAAAAAAAATATTATGAGCAAGTCCATTGTTTCTCTTTCCTAACAGAAGATAAATAAGTTGTTTTTTGACTCTCAGCAGCAATTTTTGCAGCAATTTATATACCAATTCAAACATGGCAAAAGCAAACTCTATGGTCACAATCAGTAACTTCAGGATAAATTTTATAACTATGTGTCCAATCCAAGAGTCCTAACTCACAGGGATAGCTAATTCTAATTTATTTTGCATGGATACTGAGCTTACTGAAGTAAAGCTGGTACTTATACACAAATGCATATGCTTACATGCCCAATATGGGTTCAAGTGGCTAACTTTAGGCACCCAGAATGGAAAAATGCAGCAATTGCAATCCGAAATAGAAGGCAGTTATTCCTGGGAAAAGAGAGATGCTTTTCTTCAGGAATGACACAGCACTATCAGGCTAGAGATGAAAAGAGGTAGATTATGTTGGCAGCTGAAGTCCAGGGAAATGGGTGCAGAAAATCCTCATTTTACACATTCTTCCACTCTCTAAGCCTGGTTCTCTGGTGTGTACCTCCAGTATTAGTTCACCAAAATCCACATGGCTACAAAGTGTAAAATTGGAGTATTATTGCTGTGACTGACAACAATTATTTGCAAAACTGCGTCTGATTCATTTACCTGCCAACTGTTGAGGCAAATTTTAGAGGCTCCTCCACTAAGCTGACAGTCTCAGGCAATTATGTGAAGAAATACGAACATTTTTTGCGTGTTTGTTTGTTTGCTGTTCTGTGAGCTCCCAGAAAGCTTGCAAAGAGTTATTGGGGAAAAGGAAAAAAAGAAGTGATTTTCAAATATTTCACTACAAAAGCTAAACGAGCAGTGCTGTCAGATGATGGCAAGAAATAAAACAAACTTTGCACTGGCAAAAAGTTTTTCCATGGAAATTCCTGACATACTATTGCATGATGTGGTGCTCTGATAGCCCTCTATAAGGAAATCCTAAAGTGACTTGACAGTTTTGGGCCAGAAATTGCTGACAGCTCAGCTACTAAAATAATGGAAACCTCAAAGAATTCAGAGCAGCCTGCTCAAGGGAAGGTTCTTCTCAAAATTTAATTTGGTGAAGCTGCACTTCAGCAGGAAAGCTTTCAAAGGCAATGATGAAGATTGGCAGAAATAACAGACTGAAATGTAAGGAAATCAGTGAAGACCTAATTGAATTACCGTGTTCTGGCTGCAGTCACCCGCCATGTGCATACGCTCAATCTGCAGCACACAGAGGCTAAACACCTTATCTTGTCTGGTTCCCTGAGCCTTGTGATGGGCTGGGAATATGTAAACTGTGAAACCATGGTTCGGCTGACATGCAGTACATGATTCAGTACAACTATTAAGACACGCTGTATTTGGATGCCTCCAGGTGAGCTAGATGCCTCACTCTGGTTGAAGGAGATCTACTCCATACAGCCAGTGGAACACAGAGAATGAACCCCAAAAAGGTATCTCGATTAGACAGAAAAGTACTTCCTAGGTTTCATTAGGTTCACTAGATCTCCACTGACTATGATACTAGCTCAGCATTAAAATATGGAGACACCTACATTTAATTTTCTCAGTTCATAAGAGAAGACCTGTCCATAGTAACCCATTTAAACTGCAGGACTTCATTCAGAATGAAAGCTACTATGGCATGAAAGGTGACATTGAAAGCTAGATTAACAAGTTTCTTGAGCCAAACACATATCTTACAGAAAATGCAAAAATCTAGACAGATCAGTTGAGTCAGAAAGATCCAAAGAGAAAGGCAAATGGAAGAGAAGAATAAGGGTCATAAGAATCTCTTTGCAAACCGCTGAGTCTCTCATTTGTACACTATGTTCCCAAAAGTATTGTAATAAGAGTTCTTCAATTTGAAGCCTTAACAGTTACCTATAAAATTATTTCAAGTTAAAAGGATTGGGGAGTTGGCCCTCAAGCTGTGTTAATAATTTTTATTCAAGATTTCTGATATAAAAAAAAAAAATCAGCCCTTGGAGAGTGAACGTTGTTTGAAGGCATTGCCTGTGAAGTTGGAAAACCACCATAAAATTTAGGACACAGCACTGAAAACTACATCCTGCAGAAAGCACTACTAGAGAAAAAACATGAGTCAGATTTAAGTGTAATCAATGGATTAAAGTCAGATGCAGAAAGTGGGGGTCTCAATCTTCATTTGATTGTCTAGTGCCAGATACCTTTTGGCATCAGTATGGTAAAATACAGGTTGACACTGCAATCTAAATGCAAAATGCAGAATATGTTTCTGATAAAAGAGTGAAAGAGAGAGGCTAAATTGGATATTTCTTTCTGCTATTTGAATAACCAAGATTTAGTTCCACAGAAGTAACTTGAAAGTTATTTGGAAATAATGAAGTCATACCAAGGATCCACCAAATGTCAGCTCTACTGAAAGGGTATCAGTGTGGCAGTTGCTCTCATGACGCATTTTCCTCCTCCCCCATTGTAAAGGGAAACATTTCCTGATAATACATTTAACCATATTTTAAAGTCCCACTGAAGTAATTGCAACCCTGGCACAGATTTATACAGGTTTCAGTGCTTAGATAAGTATGGATGGGCCAAAGCAAGTGCAACTAAGGATTTCCTGAGTTGGGATCTGTGTTGTCAGTAGTTCCTCCTCCTTCATGTTATCTGTGCAAAAAGGAGTAGCTTATCCTTCCAGTGAGGCACAGGAATAATTTTTTGGATAACCAAGGAAACCATGAGAGGAAGACACCCTGAGACATGAAATACAAAGGCGGCAGTATCAATAAGTATGTGCCTCAGAACTCTGGATGATGGAAGTATCACTCCATGTTTGCCTTGTCCTTGTGTTCATCTTTCTGCAGTAGATAATGGTCTAATAACTTTTTGAGCCTTTTCCTGACAAGTCCAACTACCTTCCCATCACAAACAGTGTGAACCAGCTGGGAGTGCATTGAACTGGGGACATTTTCACCTAGAGAAAGCTGAAGGAAAAAGTGGTATCCTGCAGCCAATACCCCCAGATTTTAGCCTGAGATGTCTGCCAGGCACTGATGTCTACAGTCCCTTCCACAGGACAGAACAGTGCTAGTTAACAGTGCAGATTTAATGACAGTTGTGGTCTGTGACAAGATCTTCTCGCTCCCCTCTCCCCAGGGTGGGATACCTGATCTTAATAACTTGCTGGGATGTATTGCCTTTGTGTTCCCTCCAGGAGGGTCCTGGGCTGAGAGGAGGCTCCACCCTGCTCATTTGGACAAGGAATTTGTCTCTGAAACTGCTTTGCCGAGGAACTTCGAGATGCCCTCAGAGCAATGGTGTCCAGGCTGGCAGTTGTCCTTTGCAGCCCGCCTGTCAGCTGGAGCAAGGCACCTGAAAGTCTCACTGCAAGGCACACAAACAGGCATCCCCTGATGTGGCAGCTTGGCTGTCCCCCACCTGGCTAGAGACAGAGGAGCATCTGGCAGTGCCTGCAGCCACCAGAACAATTCACCCAGACCATATAGGCTTGGTACTAGCTTAGGTTTGTGGGGCTCTTGGGAAGCGATGAGCTGACCACATTGCCTTGGCAATAGGATGTGCAAAACACTGAGCTGTTGCAAGGAAAAGCCCTCTGTTATTCCATGAGAATACAGTGTCCATGTAAGTTCCACGGTAAAGAAAGCCAGAAAATCTATTTTATGCCTAAGGGATGATCCTTCCGCCTCATTTTCCTTCTCTCCCCACAATCCCAAGGTTTATACTACACCCCAGAGACATCACTGTTAGGACCCATTTCAAACAATGGAACTTTCTTTAAATATCACCATTTTCTCCTCCATCCTACTTACATTCCTCATTCAAGTGTAGTTACAAGTACTAGCTTACTGAAGAGGAAGAAACTATGTGCCTTTACTTTGTCAGAGTGATTTCTGTTATCTTGAGCTGTGCTCGTTACCAACACTGACCCACCATTATTTCAGGAAACCATTATATTCATTATTAATAAGAACCCTCCAGCTAACTTTCCTCCCTTGCAGACATTATTCTGGTTTCAAATG
Organism: Falco biarmicus; assembly: GCF_023638135.1. Taxonomy (NCBI): domain Eukaryota; kingdom Metazoa; phylum Chordata; class Aves; order Falconiformes; family Falconidae; genus Falco; species Falco biarmicus. The sequence continues at coordinate 57,713,718 of NC_079291.1, read as the reverse complement.
TCATCATGGCATTCACTCACACTGCAAGAAGTATGGGGGACTTCTCCCATACTTTTTCCCAGCCTGACCTTTTTCAGACCTGGCATACCTAGCATACCTAGATCAATTCACCTGCCTCTTCGAAACGAGCTGACACTGATGCATTCAAAAGGGGACAGGGCAGTACAACACTTTCAGAGGTTTGTAACTGTTCTGAGCTGTCACAAACATCTCTGGAAGGGGTTTATTAGCTTAGGTGATAAATAAAACATCTGATACATACTTAAAATCGGATCCACTCAGATCTTGCACAAAAGACCTAAAACCTATTCTGAGGTCCCAAGTGGAGACTCAGTCTGCTTACCTTCCCCAAAAGCCTGCATCATTTAATTTCTGGCAATAAGAGCAAAACCTGCATTTTGCACTGAGTGTAGAGAGAGCCTAGGGTAAGAAACTGAACCCGGGCTCTTTGGATATTTTGATCCACTGAACATCTAGCAAAAAGTGCAAGCACTACCCTGCATCCAACCATATGTCTGTGACCACCATATACTCATCTCTTCTTGGTCCCAGAGATTTTCAGTTGAAGCTCAACTTCAAAGGGCGTACTTATTCCTGGCAAACCCATACAGTGTGCTTATTCAAGATACTCATGGGACAGATGCATACTGGAGCTCAGCCCCAGTAAACTGACCTGTTGCTTAAGACTCTTGGTGTCCCACTTCACAGATGAGCAGTCCAATGATGTCATCCCTGCCATTGCTCTACTCGTAACACATCCATAGAAAAGGGATCTGGATCTCACTTGAAGGGACATATTTAGTATTTTCTGTTGGTTCCCTTTAACTTAAAGACATCTCATCTCTCCGACAGGCTATCCAGTAGTTCAGAGAGACAAAGTCGGCACCTGATTCAGTCCAATTCGACCTTTTGGATACTTAGGTTTCGTGTGATGTTTGTGGCTATTAGTAAAACTCTTTATCAAGTTACTTAGTTGTATAGTAGAAATTATTCAGGTGTCCAAACATGGCAAGGACCTTACTATGTTAGATGTTACATCAAGAGGTGGCCATGCCCTTCCTCCAGTGAGGATGCTCTCTGTACAGTTTCACCACTGAAAGCAGTGGGAATACTTGCAGGCTTAGAGTTGAAGATATGTCCAACTCCTTTCAGGCGCTTTAAAAAGAAAAAAAACCACCACTAAACAAGCAAGGGGGAATCATCCTTGTAAGGGCATGGTTGCAAGCAGTATCTGAAAGTCATTTGGGCAAGAACTGAACAATTGGATCTATGCCATGGTCCCATATGGAGACTCGCTCCATCCAGCTGATCAGTATTGTCACATTCTTCTGCATTCCTGAATCCCTGTGTATTGATCTCATGGGTCTTAAGCCTGTTTCCTAAAAGAACAAGGCTTATGTTTCATTATGCCATATCCACATGCATGACTGTGTGTATATTTATGTCTGTGTATGTCTCTCTGTCTCCATTTTAAATCTTTGACCAATTTCACCCATAAAGCCACGAAGTATGTTGAACATCTTACAAGTTTTATAAAAGGAGGTGGCTGGGAGAAGAGTCCCCAGACCCACCATGACCAAAGAAAAAGCTGCAACATAAGCTCAGCCCTTAAAGAACCCAGGGCAATCTGAAGGGGAGTGACCTTGTAAGTAACCCAGCCAACGAAAAGCTTTAGTTAGACTTTGTACTCAGCTATAAGAGGAAAAACCCTGGAAATGAGACTGAGGGAATGATTTGTTTAATCCTTAGATAGTCACAATTTGGGATTGTTGTGTTCTTTTTCAATACAGCTTTTAACATTATAAGGCTCTGGTTCTGGACAGCACAATAAACACAGATAAATCATAACAGAAAGCCGTGGAGCAGCATGCTGGAAAACCTTTCTGGTTTTAGGCAGCTGACCTATGCCTGTGCACATGCAGCTTCAGGCTTCCTTTACCAGTTCTCATGGGTTCACATAATCCTGTTGCGTGTAAGTTTCCAGTCCTGGAGGTGGATGTTTAAATGCAATAAAAAATTGTGCTGGGTTTATTCCTCCTTTTGCCTTTTCATGAAAGCATTCATATTAATTGGAAGCATGCAACTTTGGGTTATGGGTTTGTTTTCTTTTAATAATGAAAGGAAACAAATGTTGGTGTGCAACTGACAGGGGAGGAAAAACTAGGCAAGCTTAAATATTTAAATGCATTCAAACTGTTGAGTAACCAGAGGAAAAGAGAAAATAATGTTGCTTTGTGAAAACTTTTGCCAGTGTGTTAGGAGAATTCCACGTCCTCTAGTGTATATAAATGCCCATCTCCTTGCTGTGAAATTCACGCTGTATTAAGTGGGACTCCCGCATGGGACTAGGGATTTAAACCTCCTTGTAGGTGTTTTAGACAAGGTGGGAAACTGTTGTTTTATGCCTTTCTGAGCAAATGACAAAGCCCAAATTAATCCAGCAAGGCCCCAAAGAAAGATGTCCATTTACTTCTGCTGCGAAGTAAGGCTTGATAAACTTTTAGAATTTTTGTTGGAACTCTTTCCTCTGTGCCACCATGACCTTTATGCCAATCAATTTTGATTTAAAAAAAAACAGGGAGGGTGGTGGAAAGGCAGTGTCTCAGCGAGGAAAAGGCAACACCTCCCTGAAAGGAGACCTTTGGCTTTGCCCATCAGAGGTGACGGGAAGTGTATGACACTGCTCCCTACGGAAATCCATCAGCTGGGCTGGGAAAGAGTAGGTCATGTCTGCTCCTGCTCCAGAATTGTGACTGAGGCTTGTGTGCCTCAGGACACAGCTGGACTTTTGGGGACCGTCCCAGCTGCAGCTGTGGGCAGGTCCTGACTGTGATTCACAACACAGCTGGATGTCTTCTGGGCAGATGGCATGAAGCAGAGGAGAAAAAAAATCTTATTAGGCTCATTGCTGGCACTGGGTAGACCAGGGTTTGGCCTCATGCCCACAGCTGAACAATACCACAAGCACATCCATTGTATGGAGAGGCCTAGCTGGATGCAGAAGGCAGGGACTAATTAATCTATGTTATGCCCAGGAACTTATGGGCTGCAACAGGGCTGGGCATCCACATCTGTAAGACTCCAATTCCCTTAGCAACAGCAACTACCTAGGGCAATAGAGAAGAGGCCAGAAGTCCCTTGGGCAAGTGTGTCAGTGTGCATATGGCGTGAAGATATGGTGTGACCTTGTTTTGCCTGTGCTTGCATAGAGGTCTACCCTGACAAGTATCCATAGATGAGATGAGTAGGACAAATGTCTCTTGTTTCAGAGACCAAATGTACAAGGAACAGCCACACAAGCTGCTTTCGGGTTGCTTGACTAGGAGGATGTACATTCCCAGCTAGACATGCTGTTGGGAAGTCTTACAAGGCTTAGTGCTGGGGAAGAAAGGGCTTCCCATTGCAGGTGGAGAAGAGCAAAGGGGATGCCACACAGGCTTGGAGATTTTGGAGAAGGTGTGCTGGTTAATTTGATGACCAACAGGCTAGAACTGTTTTGCCCTGGGGTACCCAGGAAGCCTGGAGACTTGTTCCTCATTATCTTGGAAGCAGAGGTCCTCCTTGCGCCTCATAACATTGCATCTAGGACTGAGGGGGGAGGTGTGTCCCCTTACTCCTGGTGGATTGGCAGGTGGTTCACCTTGCAATGTCAGGGAGGATTCCCCCTTCCTTCTCAAGGCTTAGAGGGGGTCCACAATGCACTTTGTGCCTGGGCAGTAAAGGAAACCTGTTGCTCCTGAAAGTTTATGGGCAATGGACTTAACATTGCACCTAATGCCTGGCAGGAGGGGACGGTGGTGAAGGAATTCTTCCTGCTTCTGGGGGATTGCAGGGAGTGTTTGCACTGCACCTAATTTGGGACAGGGGTACCCATTGCACCTAGAGCCTGGGCAGGGGAAGTCCTCTTGTTCCCAGAAACTTTGAGACAGTAACACCCCCGACATGTGGGGGGTGGAGGAGGATCTCCGTTATTTCTGGAGGTTTGTGTGGAAAGAGTCCCAGTCGCATCCAGTGCTTAGGGAGAAGGATCTCCATTGCACTGGTAGATTGGGGAGGGGGTTACCCCATTGCTTCTGGAGGATTGTGGGCAGTGCAGTCCCCATTGCACCCAGTGCCTGGCGGACGGGGGGGGGTCCCGCATGCATTCAGCGTAGGGGGGGAGGAAGGTCCCCTTGCTCCTGGAGGCTTGGAGGGTCGCGCTCCCCCGGGGCGCCCCCCGCCTCCTCCATCCCCGAGGCATCCTGGGCGGAGGGCGGGCTGGCTCCCCCGCCCGGCTCCCTCCCTCCCTCCCGGGGGTTTGCCCTGGGACGCGCCGGCGGCGCTGAGGCTGGCTCCTCGCGGCGGGCAGGGGTCAAGGGCAGCAGCAGGGGGGAGATGCCAGCGCCGGGGCAGCGCCGAGGCTCCGGCTGAGCGGGAAGAGCCAGCCCCGGGGAGACCCCCCCACCAGCCCCGCCGGCCCCATGGCGGGGCGGGCGCCGCAGCGCAGCCTCCCGGCGGCAGCGGCCGCCGCGCTCCTGCTCCTGCCCGTAAGTGCCGAGGCCGGGGAAGGGGTGGCGCGGGGGCAGGCAGGGAGGGAGGGAGGGAGGCAGGGAGGGCGGGGGACACCTCACGACCGCAGGGAACCCGCTCGGGCTGCGAGGGAGCGAGGGGCTGTGCCCCGTCCCTCACAGGTCCCGCCCGCCCACGGGCGCTGAGGGATCCGTCCCGGTAGACCTGCTCCCTCACAGGTCCCGCCCGCGCCCGGGCGCTGAGGGGACCCCGTCCGAGCAGCCGTTACCGGCTCCCTCATAGGTGCTTCGGGCCCCCGGCTCTGAGAGACCCGTCCGGAGACCGCTTTCTGCTCGGAGTTGCTGTCGGTCCCCGGCTCTGAGAGGCCCCGCCTGGAGACCGTTACCTGCTCACAGGTGCTTCTGTGGGACGCCGGCCGGGCTGCCGATCCCGGCTCCCCCACAGGTCCTGCCCGCCCCCGGGCGCTGAGGGATCCCTCCCGGTGGCTGCTGCCCGCTCCCTCAAAGGTCGCGCCTGACTCCAGCTGCCGGAACACCCTCTCCCCTCTGGGTCCCCTCAGAGCCCCTGGGCTGAACCGTGGCCCATCTTGGTGTCCCCTTCCCTGTGAAACAGCCGCCTCCCTGTCACCTTTCCTTGCCAGGAAAGGTCCAGCACAGGGACCCCACTGGGGTTTTCCTCCCTGCCCCAGAAGAAGGGGTTCTTCTGCCACAGCCCAATTCAGTGGGGCAGTGGGTGGCCCTGGCTGGTGCCCGTTGTCCCCAGCCCCTTGTCCTGGTGCCTCTCCTCACAGCATGCGCTTGGCATCGTTTGCTCTTTCACCTCAGGGATCAGCAAACGGCCCTGGCAAAGGGCAGCGTTCAGCCCGTGCATCCATCCAGGTGTTTGCGTTTCTGTTGTTTCTGTTGAGTGAAACGTGAAGGAGCCTTTTTCTCGGGGTCCTTCCTACCAGCTTCCCCATGTGTGATGCTGCGATGAGGTGGAGATAAGATTGGCCTGTGCCAGACTGGACTTAAAACAGCTTTCCCAGCCCACACTCCTAAGTCAGACTGACTTTGATGGCTTAAGTGATAGTTTTAAGTGTGGTAGGTCACACCTGCAAAACAGATGTGAGAGATTAAGCATGAGGTACATTGATCTTGCACAGAATTTGTAAAGGCTGTTTCCACAGCATTAAAAAGGTGGCAGTGATCAGTGATTCTTCTTGACTGTAGTGTAATTGCCCTATCTTTAACATTTCCTTAGATAAAGAAAATCTGTTCTATATCCTTATGTTCTGCCTCCACCCCCCACCCCACCCCTCCGACTTACAAAGAAAGATAGAGGGAAGCCAGGTCAGGAAAAGCAACAGGCTCCAAAGGCAAGTGACAATTTAATCTAAAAAGCTTTGCAGTAGCTTTCTTAGAAGACAGAGAATATTTTCTCAACTCCGCCAATGGCTTTTTTCCCCAGTCAGGTATCAGTGCACATGGGATCAGTGGCATGGGTCTACACACTTGCTGTTTTCAATCCCAAACCAGTTCTTCCTAACCTTTGTTTCTTAGTCCTTCTTCCAGGCGGTGTTTTCCCTTATTTGTTTCCTTTGGCTTATAAAAATATTTCAGTTTGTGTTTAGAGGGGGACTTCTTGCCAGTGAGGTTATCAGAAGTACCCAGGTACCGAGAGCTGCCCAGACTAATTCTTTTTCAATGAACAAAAAATGTCATGTGCTTCCTCTGTAGATGTAATCTATGGAGAGTTTTCTAGTTTCTCTGTAACTTCGCATTATTTCTGTAAATTTGGGTAGTTACATTGCTGCTTTAAAAAGAAAACAGCTGCCTTCAAAGAAGGAAAAGAGAAAAAAAAAGTAGCGCAGATTAAGAATCAAAATGTCAAGTTTCCATAAAATGCCTTTAGTCTGAGATAAATGTGTACTTTGAGTGTATTCCGAGTGCACTTACACAGAGGAACTTGTTTGGATGCAGCATACTTGTGTCTGATAGTCGTGTGTATGGCTGTGCAGTATGTGGAAATAATGTGTTGGAAGACGATCTTCAGCCTCGTGTATAGAACAGCTCTTGTTGCGCCAGTGGTAGCAAAAGCAGAGCTTTTACTGTTCTTTTGGGGTGTGTTTTCATTCGTGACTGCTGCTGGTAGGTCTGTATCTCTGCTTCACAGCTGGAGGAAACTTTGCACCCAGAAGCTTAAGAGCAATGTTTTAAAACTTTGGCTCAAATCCAAAGCTCTTAAGTTCCTGTTTAACTTGAAAACACTTGAAAGTTGACTTGAAGTCAACGGCTCTATTCACATTTGTGGATTTGAGAAAAGACATAGCTGCTTGTGGGAGCAGGCCCTTATGTGATTAAGGATGCTTAAGTTTTTGCAGTAGCTGAGCAATTGTATTTTATGGGAACTGTAGGTTTGCAACACTTATGAAATGAGGCAACTTTCTAATACAGATTTACATCTGCCACGTGAAAATGGTGTCACAAATGACTTGTCAGATTTCACAGGGCTGGTCAGCAAAAGGGTGAAGACTTGCACAGCAGGCTCTGAGATTTATGTTCTTAAAGGGTTTCTGTACATATGATACACTGGAAAATGCATTTATTTGAATGTGAAAACCAAACAAATCATAAAACAAAGGCAAATGAATCTTTTGACATTTTGATATAGAGTCCTTGCTGAGTTCACGTAATTTGGAGGAGGGGGGATTATTAATCAAAAACAAAAGCAAAGTTTGCCATAATTCATATGTGCTCCCGAGGCTGTTAAAACAGCCAGAGCAGTTTGAGTATATCAGCCAGTGGTGACAAGTTAAATAATATTCCTGGACTGAGACTGCCAAAATTCAGTCCTGGTGTGAATTAATGCAGCATAAACATCTCATCATGAGAAGCCTTTCCTGGTGGTGGATTTTGGCAAGGTTTAGATCTGTAGCCATATTGTGGTAATTACTGAATGTCTGAAGCAGGTAGCTGTACGCAAAGAAGAACGGCTGATGTTGGCTGACTGATAGCTTTGCCATGAAACATTTCAGTGGTATTCATAGCTGCCCTTAGCTAGAAAGCAAGCAGCCTTTAGCTTTTGTTCATATGAGGCATCTGCTTCCATATTGCTATGCTGTCAAAAGCGGAGAAATTAAGTCCCATAAACTCTGTGGCTTTCATGTTGCAAACCAGAGCGTTGTTGTGCCTGCCCTGCCACTCACACACCTCTGCTGAACCTGGTGGAGGAAGACGGTGCAGGGATCTCATTGCAGCGTGCGCTATAAGGTGCATACTTGTTTAGTTTCTGTCGATTAGTTTCTATCTCCACTAGTACCTTAAGATTGTTAGAACAGCTCTTCAGCCTTCAGGCCAAATGCCAGAGAGTGGTTTGTGCCCATACTATTAAACTCCTTCAGCTTCTAGAATGGGGAGATGGTGTGCAAAGTGCCCATCGGGAATGGTCCGTGGTGCAGCCTAACTCCTAGAGCATTCCTGGGAACTGTCTGAGATACTGCTAGATTGCTTGGGGCAAAAATGTGGCAAGGAACCATTCTAAATATTTAACAGTATAAATGATTAAATAATTAAAACAGGTCTTTGCACTGTGTGATTTATTCGTTTAGATGGAGTATGCCGTACTACCATTGCTCAGGGCTCTCAATGAGTGCCTGAGGGAGGCATTTTCCTCTAATGCAAACTGTTCATTGCTTCGAATTCAGTGATCAGCTTTCTTTGTGTTAGAGATTACTGTGGGATCCTGCTCGTGATGTGATGATCCGAAAGATTCACAATGACAAAAGCCAAGTTAGTGGATAGCATCAACTTTTAAAGGAAGTGTGTTTCTGTTTTCTTTTTATTTTCATTTGCCCTGTATATTAGTTAACCAAATATTTTTAAATACTATATTAGAACAAACATTTGCACATTTCTAGATTTTTTTTATAGTTCTGCAGGTTTTATTTTTGGGGGAGGGGGAAAGGTGAGGAAATGTGGGAGGTAAAAACAGGCTACACACACACTGCTGACTTTGATCTTTTCAGTTTATGTCACTTTCAGGTTTGCAGCACTGCAAACCCAAGAAGGAGGCTTTATGGAAAAGCTGGTTTACTTTAGATTAACATTTTATCCAGTAAATGACATTTCTGCGGGAATTTACTTTTCCACTGTGTTTATAAATTGAAACTGGTAGATCAAATTTTGATTATATACATGTCCTTTTTTTTTTTTTTTTTTTTTTTTTTTTTTTTACCCTATACTAGTTTTAATCCCAAATGGTAGTCTGTTCTTCCTTAAAGTGCAAAAGTGCAAGCATTAATTCTTGGATGTAAAGCTGGAGCTGTCCAGCGATTTACATGACACCTCCTTGCCTTCTGTAGATACATGATATGCATTAAAGCACTGCATAAACATTGTCTTTGCCTCCTTATCTTTCTATTCATAACAACCAGTATTGACAACTAAATAGTTCCTGCTGGTTTGCTTTATCAAATTATTTTGTTATAAAGAATTAATTTCTTTTACTGCTAAATCCTTTTTAAAAAATCTTAATAGCTTTGAAAATAGCTATATTTGATTTGAGCTGGTGAGTGTTGACTAAAGAACTTTATATGTTTTATTTCTTACTCTGAAGAGTTGGATAAATTTTGCTGTGGCCCTTGTTACAAGAGAAGACAAATAGAAACTAGTTGTTTACCACTGCGATCAGTCAGTTAACAAGTACTGTCCTTCAGATGAAGGGCTGCTTGAATTTCATCAATCATGTCCAAATGTTCATACATTTTATTTCCAGTTTCTGGTGCTGGTGTGGGGATAATTGTTAGATGCTTCCTGAAAAATTCTCTGTCATGCTTTCCTAGTACCGATCAGTTCTCTGGGTCTGGGATCATTTGGATTGGCTCTCACAAGCAGATGTTCTGATCCTGACAAAGGCTGTGCCATTTGGGAAGTGCTGTGGCAGGAACAGAGGTGTTCTGAGAAAGCCAGTTCACAGAGATGGGTTTCAACACCCTGCCCTGACCTCTGGCTCACAAGTACCTCATCACTGTGCAAGTGAGCCCAGGCGGAGAGTCAGGTGCTGGGAGTGCTGCTCCTGGTGGTGCATGTCTTGTTCCCCAGATTGACAGCTCTATTGTGGAGCTAAATGGGTGGAGAACTTGGAAGCAGTCCTTCTCCGGGAATGATCAATTAAACGGCATATGTTTGTACAGAAACGTGGCTTGTTTTCACTAAATAAGAAAGAAAATCCATTTGGTATTTCGAGAGCTGAAAAGTACTTCTTCAACAGAGCATTAAGAAAGTGAAACTAATTAAAGCTCTATAAACTTTTGCGTAATCCAGGCTGAATAACTATCCACTCCGGGTTGTGTATGCCGGGAAAGTAAATAGTAAGCAATGCAGATGGAGATTAAAATACATTAGCTGTCCTCACTGCAATGCTAAACCCTTGCCCTGGTAATAGTAGCTGAAGTGCCAGAGAACTGGAAAGGAGCCACTTGCCTCTGAGGGCTATGGTATAACTTCTGTTGCTGTTACCCAGGTTCCTGGGACATAGGAGGCTTTCTGAGTGCTCTTACCTCTGCGCTGCCTTAGTTTTGGGAGTGCTGTCCTCTAGCAGGGGTGGCTTCTCCAGTAGAAAGGAGGGAGGAAAGAAGGCAAAAGTGAATAAGGAAGTGTGCTGATGAGTCTGAACAGGTTGCCTGTGGGGCTGCCAGCCAGGCTCTGTGAGCAGGCATCTCGGTGCATGGACTAAAGTATCAATTCCCGTTGAGTGGCAGTAGCAGACTCCCACAGCCCAGGCATAGCTTGGGTTTCAGGAGGCTCATGCCAGCAGAAGCAGAGAGATGGCCTGCAAGCCAGCACCAGTGGCTGTACTTTGTAGTGTGGCCATCACAGGTGTAACCTTTCTGCTTTCTCAGTTCCAGTCCCCAGGGCTACTTAAAGGAGCACAGGATTTATGCTGTTTCCTTGTTTTGGGGATGAGGACACCCAGGGACCAGGCTGCCTCATCTGTTACCGATTCTCTTTCAGTGCAGAGGAAGGCCAGGGTTATCCCTCTGGCTGACAAGAATGATGCCTCAGAGCACATGACAAGATTTTGCCTAGGCAAGCTCCAAATCAGATGGAGTGAGGATCTTTAGTCATCCTGCCACATGTCCTAACTGCTG